>NC_091951.1:217968493-219233993 GCF_031021105.1 Erythrolamprus reginae | reverse complement strand
AGAAACAGGACTGTCGTCGCTTTGAACCCCAGGACTACCAGCTGGGACTACCAGCCGCCGAGATGCTTCACGGTGCCTAATTCACCTTCTCACATGTGACTGGAGCCCAAACACAGCCATTTATCAGCAATTCTTCCAGTGCCGGCTGATAATGCCTGAGTTTGTTTGGAGGATGAGCACAGAGGGGGGAAGCATTGAACAAGCGGCATAAACTTACAGGCATGAAAGAGCTGAGCAGATCCACGTGGCAGGCATCGGCCATCTTTTCTGACCAGGAGGTCATTACTGGGGGCAGCCATTTTAAACATTGGGGCGGTACTTCCAAATCCCGCCTCCAGCATTATGTCCTTCACTGAATACAAGATGGAGGAAAGAGGAGCAAGAAGAAAAACAGGGATTTGTCAGATGCTTCTTTCCCAGATCACTCACCCACATCCCGTTGCGTACGTGCACAGCGCATGCACGGCCACCATTGATGGAGCTGTGCATGCAGGTCCATTTCCATTCCCAGAACAGTGTCCTCACCCCCCACCCCCGTTCCGTCCCATTACGTTGGTCCCTAGCTGATGGGACCTGCAACATGATCTCTATTCCAGATCTGGGCCCAAGCTAATACAATTGGGTACAAGCAGTTCTTCAGATATATTCATGATTCATAAATGGTTATAAACTTTCTTTTACCAATATTTCAATCCTTGCTTGCTTCATTGCATCTGGATATGTTCTCCTTTATTCCTGGACTGAAAGATGTTTGGTCTTTTTTTGGGGGGGGGGGCGTTTAATGGCTTTTTATGTTATTTACTAGACTTTTAACTCCCCTTTAATAGTGGTCTTTGTGATTTATACACATGAGTTACATTTTAATGGAGACAAAGTTATTTGTGCGGAGAACATTCTGATACTTCCAACTTCCCTTTCCACAACTCCCCTTTGCTATGTGACTAGGCATAGTTCTCACTTAATATTTAACTGCCCAGTGTTCAACCGATCATACTTGCCTTCCTCCCTCCCTCCCTCCCTCCCTCCCCTCCCTCCCTCCCTCCCTCCCCTCCCTCCCTCCCTCCCTCCCGGAGTTGGAATGGATCAGTATTAATGTACAAGCTACATTATGCTTGAAAGTGGCTGTTAAGCTTTTGTTTGAAAACATTTCAACAAACAGAAAACAAAACATTCCAAATTGCTTTGGATTACATTTCAAGTAATTTTAGCTAGCTTTTTTTCCAAAGGAAAGACTTATATGAAGGACAATAGAATATACAATATATATACAATAGAATAATATAAGACATGTTCTTACTATTGTACAACTATGGTTGTGTTACATAATATACTTTTGCCAATATGAGAAAAACGTAATGATGGGAGCTAATTAGATAACTATTATGAATTAGATAAATTAGATAATTTCTATGCATCTAACTGCTTGAGTTCCCTAATGTAACATTCCTTACAATTAACTATGCTCGTTGAGGACTAGTGGAAGTTGCAGCTGAAAAACTGTACCTGTTCAACTGTACCTGTTCAACTGTATCTGAACTGTACCTTCTGTGCCAAAAGAAATGTGAAAAAAAATGTTATGTAAGATGAGTAAATGTGTATGTTATGAAGAAAAAATGCTTATGGAAATAGTGTTTCCACTATTATAAAAATCTTATAAAATTTTCTATTTGACAATGTGGAAACTTTTATCATAATATTTGTTTTTTATATTACAGTTGTATATGTATCAGTTATTCCGAAGTTTAGCCTATATCCATTCCTTTGGAATATGTCATCGGGATATAAAACCACAGAATCTTTTGTTGGACCCTGACACAGCTGTTCTAAAACTTTGTGATTTTGGAAGGTAAATATTTTCAGGATTCTTTTCATTATTTCCCAGTTCCCATTTTAATTACAATTATTGTAGTCTCAGTAGTTATTCCTACTGCCCCAAGTCTTCGGAGAGGGGCGGCATACAAATAGATGTTGCATGCGAGTCTTGTTTCATGAGATAGAACTGCTGGTGTTGACAGTCTGGGTTGTTTTAAGCAAAGTGGTATTAATGCTTAATTTTAGATCATCCTTTTTTGTTTGTTTATTTATATTTATTGGCCATCCAGGTCCAACTTGAAATGGATAATGTGTTTTCCAATCTTAATTACATGTCTAGAGGAATTTTTTTTTAACCAAAGTTTGAGAATGATATTTTCTGTAGGGAGACTTAAATGATCTTAGAAACATAGTAGACTGACGGCAGAAAAAGACCTCATGATCCATCTAGTCTGCCGTTATACTATTTTCTGTATTTTATCTTTGGACATATCTGTCTTTGGACAGATCTTTTGTTAGCTGTACTCAAAACTAGCTTATTTTAGGAGTCAGTGTCTAGAATGTCTAGGTTTCCCCCCCCCCCCAAAATGATTTATTTATTTATTTATTTATTTATTGTTTAGATTTGTATGCCGCCCCTCTCCGAAGACTCGGGGCGGCTCACAACACGATAGAACAAATCATAAATAATCCAAATAACTTTAAAATATTTAAAGATTTAAAAGAACCCCATATACTAACAGACACACACACAAGCATACCATGTATAAATTGTACATGCCCGGGGGAGGTGTTTCAATTCCCCCATGCCTGACGGCAAAGGTGGGTTTTAAGGAGTTTACGGAAGGCAGGAAGAGTAGGGGCAGTTCTAATCTCTGGGGGGAGTTGGTTCCAGAGAGTCGGTGCTGCCACAGAGAAGGCTCTTCCCCTGGGGCCCGCCAACCGATATTGTTTAGTTGACGGGACCCAGAGAAGGCCCACTCTGTGGGACCTAATCGGTCGCTGGGATTCGTGCGGCAGGAGGCGGTCTCGGAGATATTCTGGTCCAGTGCCATGAAGGGCTTTAAAGGTCATAACCAACACTTTGAATTGTGACCGGAAATTGATCGGCAGCCAATGCAGACTGCGGAGTGATGGTGTAACATGGGCATACCTGGGGCAGCCCATGACTGCTGCATTCCGCACGATCTGAAGTTTCCGAACACTTTTCAAAGGTAGCCCCATGTAGAGAGCATTACAGTAGTCGAACCTTGAGGTGATGAGGGCATGAGTGATTGTGAGCAATGAGTCCCGGTCCAGATAGGGCCGCAACTGGTGCACCAGGCGAACCTGGGCAAACACCCCCCTTAGCAGAGTATCTGTGTTTTACATTAGGCAACAAAGACTTGATTTTTAAATCGTATAAATATATTTTAGATGGTTTTGAAAGGATTCCAGATACTTTGTTTTGAGTCAACTGAACCTTCAAATATCCTTAATTTATTTGCAGTTAATGGGGATAGTATTTATTCCTGTTGTATTTATGTCTATGTGGAAATTGGAATTTGCAGCAAAAGGCACAAAACCAGAATGGCAGACTTGTATTAGTTGGTGAGATCTGTATACTACAAAAACTCTTGTCATGATCTTTAACTAGGTGAAATGATGCATCAGAGGGTAACTGTTTTTAACTAAGTACCACAAATTGGCTAATTTACAGAATGTATAAAATAATCCAGAACTCATGACTTCCAAGGGATTGAAATGTGGGAAACCTGGCCCTACTTCAGTTCTATGGACTACTGCTGCAACAATGTAATATTCATTTTCAACAATCACAATTTCCCAGCCAGTTTTACAATCCCTCCCAATTTCCCCCCCACCCAGCAGTAGCCACTTACCTGTCTGCTGGAAGGAGAAGGGGGAAAGAAGGAAGGGACAGGGAGGAAGGAACACCTCCACATACCCTTCCTGACTCATAGTACTCCCCTCAAAACCTTCCCTGACCTGTCACACCCCGTGTACCTTTCCCAAAGCATGCAGCATCTCTTGTGCATCCTGCCCAATATGTACCACTCCCATGAGCTTTCCCCAACTATGTGGTGCCTTTTGGGCATTCCCACCCAATACCTAAATCTCTCTCAAATGAAGTCCCTGACCAGCATATCACCTCTTGAACACTCCCAAGCATTTCCAGGTATCTTTCCTAACCCATGTCACTTGCCCCTTGACATATGCCTCCCCAACTGGATGGGTACTTTTCACACACACACACACACACACACACACACACACACACACACACACACACACCATATATAACTATTTATGTCCTTTGCTATAGCCGAATGATCATATAAATGAACTTTTATTTAAAATCTATTTCCAATAACAGATTAAACAACATGTATATGCTATTGTCAAATGCTTTAAAATGTCTAAGATAAGATAGTAGGTGGAATTCTGGAATATTTGTTCAATAGGGTTCTAATTGAATTGGACAGGAAATATATAATTATTTAAAGATGTTTATACTATTTAGAGTAATGCAGTGGATATTTATTTAAAATCTTAATTTTTAAAGTAATTATCATATCTAGCTACATCTTTTGACACTTCTAAACCACTTTGCATGTTTTAGAAGCTAAGTTGCTTTCAAAAATCAAGAATGTGGGGGCTTTTGAGCATATAAAAATGATACTCAGCAGCTGTTCCAATGAGATGTAGCTGAGTTCCAAAATAAGTCCCTTGAACGAATAAGACGTAGCTAGAGGTGGGTTCCTCCCAGTTTAGAACAATTCAGCTGAACTGGTAGCAATCCGCTGGTGATGTCACAATGCTGGCATAGAACTGGTTCAGTCAATTCAATCAATATATTTTTTCCTTTAAAAAATCTTAACACTTCAAAAGAAACCATGAATTTAAAAATGTATTATAAATATGAAATACAATCTTGTAGGATATACTTAGGATAACATTTTTGTTTATTTTATTCATTGATTAATGTAAAAAGTTAAATTGGATTATTCAGTGTATAAATCTTTAGCAGAGTCTTTATGTTTACCTTTTACAATATATTTATCTTTTAAAATAAATATGTCTGATCCTTTGGCATCAATTAAAAATATTTCCTGGAAAACTGATAAATTTGTGCTGCTAATATTTGAAGTGTCAGATTTTGTACTAGAATTTATATTTTATCCATGGAGATTTAAAAAAAATATTTCTAAATTTTTGATGTTATCTGCAGACATATTTCATCTTAATTTTTCCTTTTTGCACTAAATTTAACTTAACAGAGTACCTGGCTTGTTAACATTGAATAATAAAATGGTTTATCTACTTTGCTTTCCTAAAAATAAGACATACCCCAAAAATAAGGCCTAGCTTTGTTTTTATGTGTATGCCTAATGTAAGCCCTATCCCCAAAATAAACCTTGATTAAGACCCCACCTATTCATCCCACCATCTGGTTGGACAAGGTGGGACAAGGTGCATGTATAAAAATCAAGCTGGGGTATGGGGGTGGAGGTACCCCATGCACCACTTACCTTAGGACTGCCACAGCCAGGACTGCCATGTCTCAAAACCTGTCACACTGCTGCAATTTCTTCTGTGGTTGCTCGCAAATGGACACCACATGGTGCATCGCACTGGTACCGTTGCTTTTGACCAGCTATCACATCACTCATCATCCCAGTGCTGCCACTTGTGGCACGAGGTCATATGGCACATTGCACCAGTGCAGCCACCCATGTGGAATAGCACAACAAGCTGTGCTGCCTCTTGCCCCGGTGGCACCAGCACAACCTGTTACATGGTGTCTGGCTGATTGATCATGGCCATAGAAGAAGTGAGGCAGCAGCATGACAGATGTCGGGGCTTGGGAGGCCTGACTACCGTGGTCCTAAGGTAAATGCATAAGACATCCCCCCAAAATAAGACCAGGTCTTATTTCCAGGGAAACATGATATTAATGCTAAATAAATCTGCATTTTGATATTTATCTTAAATATTTGCATACATTTTAGAGGAAGTGCATATACTCCTTTACATATTATGTTACTGAAAATTACCGTATATACTCGAGTATAATTCAACCCAATTATAAGCTGAGGCACCTACTTTTACCACAAAAACTGGGAAAATGTATTGACTCTAGTATAAGTCGAGGGTAGAAAATGCAGTGGCTAATAAAATTACATCAATTGAGGCAGCAGTAGATTAAATGTTTTAGAATATTTATTTCTAAGAAACCCAGTAAACTACCTATGCAAGTTTAAAAGAGGGTAAACAGGTATATGTCCCTCAAGGCAGGTATAGGCAAAACAAATACGCAAGTACTTACCCCAATCCCCCGCTGCTCCCGCTGGTTAGGGTTAGGGTCAATGTTCCCTCTAATTTTTTTTTGGTGTGGGCGGAAAAGTATAGTGTCTGAGCGGCAGTCCCTTTGGGACTGGGCGGCATAGAAATATGTATGTATGTATGTATGTATGTATGTATGTATGTATGTATAAATAAATAAATAAATAAATAAATAAATAGGGGGGGAAATCCCTTCTTTTTATTAATAGAAATTAATAAGTCTTCGGAGACTTCGGAGAGGGGCGGCATACAAATCCAAGTAATAAAATAATAATAAAACAAAACCAAAATCTATTACTATTAAAACTAAACATTTCTTTTTTCTCCCCTTTTTTCTATCATTTCTCTCTCTTCCTTCCTCTCTTCTATCTCTCTCTCTCTCGCTTTCTTCCTCTCTCTCTCGCTTTCTTCCTCTCTCTCTCCCTTCCTCTCTTCTCTCTCTCTTTCTTTCTCTCTCCCTCTTGCTTTCGCTGTCTCTCTCCCTTCCTCTCTTCTCTCTCTCTCTCTCTCTCTCTCTCTTTCTTTCTCTCACTCTTTTTCTCTCTCACTCTTTCTCTCTCTTGTTCTCTCTCTCGCTATCTCTCTTGTTCTCTCCCTCTTTCTCTCCCCCCCTCTTTCTCTCCCTCTCTCTTCCTTTCTATCTCGCTTTGTCTGTTGCTCTCTTTCTCTGTCAGCGAAGTGGCTGTGAGAGCGCTTTCTCGGAGAGCTTCAGGAACACCTGCCCAGCCTCTCCTGCAGTCTCTTCGCTGACAGCCCGGGATGAAAGTGCTCCCAGCGAAGGGGCTGTGGGGGGGGAGGGTGTTCCCGAAGCGCTCCGAGAAAGCGCTCTCGCAGCCTCCTCGCTGGGTGCACGGATGAGGAGGAGGAGAGAGGGACGGATCGGGTGGGTGGGAGCAGTGGCGATAGGCCAGGGGCGCTAGGGGGCCGGAGGCAGCTTTGCCTCCAAGAAAGCCAAAGGAAGCTCAGCTCGGGGGCGGGCCCGGAGCAGCAGCCGCCGTCGCCGCCTACTCCGCCCCGCGCTTTGGCCGCACCGGGGCCAAGTAAGCTGAGGCTAGGCCCGTCACCCAATGTGGGGCCTGGGTGACGGGCGAGCATCGGGAGGGCCTCGCCGTCGCCTGGCCAGGGAAGAGCTCCCTCCCCGTGATCTGGGACGGCGTGGCTTTGCGTGCCGTCAATGAGTTAGTGCGCGCGGGGGGGGGGGGGGTCCTGATGGTTGCGCGGGCGCCCGCCCGCACAGCTTAGAGGTAACAGTGGTTAGGGTACATGGCCTCTCCTTGCCTAAAAGAGATACAATTTCCCTCTCTATTTACTATTACTGAACATCCAAAATATACTATTTAATTCTATGTATATATGCCTAGTATACATACATATTACACACAGGCACACAAAAATATACCGTAGATTATCTACTATAGAAACTGTACATTCAACCTCACTTACTGCGATAAGAAAAACAAACACAGAGTCCACTTTCTGCCACCCATTTAACCATAACTAGTACATTACAGATACCTTCAGATGTACCGGTACTTCCCTAGCTTGCACATCACTGTTAGAGCTAGGAAATGTCATGGATTGAGTAAAATGTGGTGATTTTCACTTAACAATGCTTTTGCTTAACAACCAAAATTTTGGGCTCAATTGTGGTCATAGATCTGTCTTTCTTTCTTTCTTTCTTTCTTTCTTTCTTTCTTTCTTTCTTTCTTTCTTTCTTTCTTTCTTTCTCTTTCTGTCTGTCTTCCTTCCCTCCCTCCCTCCCTGTCTTCCTTCCTTCCTTCCTTTCTCTTTCTGTCTGTCCTCCCTCCCTCCCTGTCACCCTTCCTTCCTTCCTTTCTCTTTTTTCTTCTTTCTTTTCTGTCTGTCTTTCTGTCTTCCTTCTTTCTTCCTAGCATCTCCCCCCCCCCCCCAAGGTAAATTACACAGTCAATACTGTACTGATTTTTATTTAAGGTTACAAAGCAAATGAAGAATCATTTTGAGTATTCTCTAAAATTTCTTCAGTGGGATCCATAGCTTATCTGGCAAAAGATTTTTCACCTGGCAGGAGCCTTGGTGCAGGGCAGGTCGAAAGTGAAGTCCCCCATCAGCTCTGGCCGTGCAGCTGCAATCCAAGAACAAGTAGAAGGGCAGGCCAGCAGCGCCTCTGTGGAGAGAGCAAATCAAAGTGAGCTCAGCAGCTCAGGCCACAGGGATGGGGAGGGCAAGTGAGTTGTCCCATCGCTGCAGTCTGAGAAGCAGCAGCATGGGACAGCATAACAGAGCTTGGGTTGGCTGCCGCTGTTGTTTCGCTCGACATTTCGTTGCTTCCGTGCTGGAAGCAAGAAAATGCCAAGCAAAGCTCCAGCAACAGCGGCAGCTGGCCCGAGCTCGCCGACCCCCTAGGAGCCCATCCCTGATACAATGCACCATTTTGCAAATCTGATGGAAGCAGCTGGCTTTGCCGTCCCTCCCCCTTTCCCCGTTGGCTGAGCAGCAACGGTGTTTCTGCAGCAGCCAAATGGCCCCTCTCGGCGCAGAGCTCCACTTCGGGCTCAGTATTGGACCCCACTCTGGAAAGAGGGGATTTCGCGTGATCCACCCAGTCCCACGCGGAAAACGCTCCTTTCGCTTGCGCCCTGAGCTCCCATGGGGGATGGGGAGGGGGGTGCCCAGCCTGACTGGTAGGGGAGGGAGGGACGACCCGTTGCTCGGTCTCCATCAAGAGGAGCTTGCGGGAGGGAAAGAACTCCACTCCAGAGCGCAGGAAAGTTTTGCAAGTTTTAGCCTTAATACATTACAGTGCAGCCTGTGGGTGAGGGCTACTGCTGTGAGGTGCGCCGCCCCCCAATGGACTGCGCCTCTGCCAGGTGATCCAGGAGCTGAGCAACAGGAACGACCGCCGTTTCCCCCCCACAAGATATACACACTCCTGCGGCGCTGCTCAAACCAAAGGTCTCACCTCGCCCTCTCTCCACCTTTCTCTTTAAAGCTCACAGTGGAGCACTTAGCCTACCCGCCCTACCCCAGAGGCGAATGGTGGGCTGGCAGTGGAATGGGGAGCTCGCGTGCACATGCTCGCAGCAGTTAGAGGAAAAAACCTTTGCAGCCGGAAGATTTCCCCGCACTTTCTTTGCCGCTCCACTCCCCCTAACTCAGTGACTCGAGTATAAGTTGAGGTCGGATTTTTCAGCACATTTTTGGTGCTGAAAAACTCGACTTATACTCGAGTATATACGGATATATATTTTGTATATTGAACACTTCATATTATAATTTCATTTCCAGTGCAAAGCAGCTAGTTCGTGGAGAACCTAATGTCTCTTACATCTGCTCTCGATACTACAGAGCACCGGAGTTAATTTTTGGAGCAACAGATTATACTTCTAGTATAGGTATGTATTTGTTTCTTTTATTATTTGTAAACTGAAGTGATCAGTGTATTGGAATGGAGGACAAAAGATTACATGCATCATTACCTAAACATATTTCTTCTAGTTAACGAATGAAAGAAAATAGAGGAAATCCTTTCAGTTGATAATTTCCCTTTTTCCTCTTTTATATGATCCACTATCACTCTCTAGAGCAGGGGTGTCAAACTGACAGGCTGGATGCATTACATGCAGGCCATGCCCACCCCAGCTCTGCGAATGGGAAAAACATTTGTTTGTAGTATTCTAATTACTCTAGTCTAACTACATTGTAAAACTCAGTCATATACCCTAACTTAGATATACATCTTCCTATAACAAATTATTTTCTTGGCAGTGTTTATCTTTTGTTATCTTTTCCTTCTTTTTGTCTTCCTAATTGGCCACTGGGGTTCCCAATTAACAGCACAAAAGGTGTATGGATTGCTTTGGTAGTTTGAAATAAAGATTCCTGCCAATTCTTGGAGGAAATGGGGTGGCATTTATAGAAGAAGGAAAAGGATTTTATGAAGGATTTAGATCTTAATGCAGGACTGATGCAATTGATTGCAGGTACAGTGATACCTCGTCTTATGAACTTAATTGGTTCCGGGACGAGGTTGGTAAGGTGAAAAGTTTGTAAGATGAAACAATGTTTCCCATAGGAATCAATGGAAAAGCGATTAATGCGTGCAAGCCCAAAACTCACCCCTTTTGCCAGCTGAAGCGCCCATTTTTGCGCTGCTGGGATTCCCCTGAGGCTCTCCTCCATGGGAAACCCCACCTCCAGACTTCCATGTTTTTGTGATGCTGCAGGGGAATCCCAGCAGCGATTAATGCATGCAAGCCCAAAACTCACCCCGTTTGCCAGCTGAAGCGCCCGTTTTTGCGCTGCTGGGATTTCCCTGAGGCTGTCCTCCATGGGAAACCCCACCTCCGGGCTTCCGTGTTTTTGTGATGCTGCGATTTCCCTGAGGCTCCCCTCGCTGGGAAACCCCACTTCCGGACTTCCGTTGCCAGCAAAGCACCCGTTTTTGCGCTGCTGGGATTCCCCTGCAGCATCGCAAAAACACGGAAGTCCGGAGGTGGTGTTTCCCATGGAGGGGAGCCTCAGGGGAATCCCAGCAGTGCAAAAACGGGCGCTTCGCTGGCAACAGAAGTCTGGAGGCGGGGCATCCAAGTGGCGGCAGCTTGGGTTTGTAAGGTGAAAATAGTTTGGAAGAAGAGGCAAAAAAATCTTAAACCCCAGGTTTGTATCTCGAAAAGTTTGTATGACGAAGGGTTTTTAAGACACGAGGTATCACTGTATATGTTTTTAAGCAAGCATATGTATTACAAATGCTTAACAATTAAATGTTTAAAAGGAAAATACTTTAAAAGCAGCATAATACACACACACACACACAGATATCACAATAAAACAAATGTCTATATAATTAACAAGTTTCTACTTATTACTATTCCCTTCATTATCTACATACTATTTTATTTTTGAATTTTCTTATTCCTTATATGAGTACAGTAAAGCCCTGAATGCTGCATATACTCATGGTCTCCAGATTGCTTATTCCTTCTCTAACAGAATGAACTTAAAAAGTGAAAAATATTTGATTTATATATTGTATAAATCATTTTAATAATGATCATTATATTATAGTAATATAATAAACATATTGTATAAATGTATTATATTTATATTATAGTAATCATCTTCCTTGTGTAGAACTTTGCTTAGGATTGTGATGTAGATATAGCTGCATTGGATATGCAATCCTTGTTATGGTCCCCTATGTTTTCTTTTTCTTTCCCTCTCTAGATGTTTGGTCAGCAGGTTGTGTGTTGGCAGAATTATTATTAGGGCAGCCAATTTTCCCAGGAGATAGTGGTGTAGATCAGTTGGTGGAAATAATTAAGGTAAGAGGGTTTTTTATTATCTGAACATCATTTTAAAATACAAAACAAACTTTCCTAAATTTTTCTTTCTAGTTAAAACTAAATGTGATACCTTTTAAATAAGGAGCAGATATTGTGGAGATAACCAACTGCAATTGTGGTGTCTTAACTTATTTTCAAAAATTTTCCATATTCTAAAAGATTGCTCAAGCCAAAAAAGCAACAAAAAAGCAAACAAAAGAATTAAACATCAACAAAAAGTAAAAGTTTGAAAATTCCTTAAACTAAGGATAAATTTATTGTAACCTGGTTACCATTTCTTACCTACATTCAGGGCCGCCGATAGACGGGTACTACAGGGAGCGCGCTACCGGGCCCCGGGCAAATTGGGGCCCGCAGTCAGCGGCTCCTTGCACTGAGCTCCCGCTCGCAGCTGTCCCCTGGCTCCTGCTCGATGCCACGGTTTTCGGCGCTGTCCTGCTGGGCCCCAAAGACGGAAGGCAGGAAGGAGAGCTCCATTCTTCTCGCCTTTTTCCCGCCTTCCGTCTTTGGGGCACAGCAGGACAGCGCCGAAAACCGCGGCATCGAGCAGAAGCCGGGGGACAGCTGCGAGCGGGAGCCCCAGGAGGGAAGTACCGGCAGCGCCCCGCCCAGCTGAAGCTTCACTGGCGTCGGCGGCAAATGTCCTTTGTGGCCCGGTGGGGGGGGGGGGGCTGCAGCGGCCGCAGGCAGTCGCAGGGAGATGGCGGCGGCGAGAGGGAGCTCCAGCTGGGCTGGGGGTTTGGGGGGGCCATGAACGCCGCCCGGAGCCAATGGCTTCTTTTGGGCTTACTTGAATTCCTGCTGCTGGTAAGCGCGCGCGGGTGGCCGGGTGGGAAGGGCGAGGCGCGAGGGGGAGGCAAGTGGAGAAGCGGAGAGAGAGAGAAGTGGACCAAAAGAAAGAAAAGGGAAAGAGAGGGAGGGAAAGAGAAATGGAGAGGAAGGAAGGAGGGAGGGAGGGGAGGGAGGGAGAGAAGGAAGGAAGGAAGAGAAAGGAGGGTAGAAAGAGAGGGAGAGAGAGAGGAGAGAGAAAGGAAGAGGAGAGATAGAAAGGAAGAGAGAGAAAGAAAGAGGGATAGAAAGAGAGAGAGAGTGAGAGATGCTCAGTGAGCCTTTCTTTGAAGTTGCCTTTCTTTCTTTCTTTCTTTCTCTTTCTCTCTTGCTCTTTCATTCTTTTTTCTTTCTCTTGCTTTCTTTCTTTCTCTTGCTTTCTCTCCTTCCTTCCCTCCTTCCATTTCTTTCATTCCCCCTCTCTATTTTTATTTCTCTTTCATTCTTTCTCTCTTTCTTGCTTTCTTTCTTGCTCTTTTTCTTTCTCTCTTTTACCTTCCCTTCCTCTATTTCTTCTTTTCTTTCTCCTTCCTACCTTCTTCCCCCCCTCCCTTCCTTCAGTCCTTCCTCTCTTACTCTCCCCTTTCATAAGTTTCCTTGCTTCCTTCCTCTGTTCCTGTCCCTTCCCTCTTTCTTTCTTTCTTTCTTTCTTTCCTTCCTTCCTTCCTTCCTTCCTTCCTTCCCTCCCTCCATTTCTTGCTTTCCTTCTCCTTCCTCCCTTGTTTCCTCCCTCATTCCCTTCTTTCACTCCTTCTTCTCTTACTCTCCCCTTTCACACCTTTCCTTGCTTTCTTTGCACCCTTCCTCTGTTCCTGTCCCTTCCCTCTTTCCTTCCTTCCTTCCCACCCTCCGTCCATTCATTCACCCATTCCTCTCTTGATCGCCCCTTTTACCATTCCTTCCTTCCTTCCGATGTGGGCCTGGGCCAGCAGAGTAGTTTGCTTTTGCACCCCGTCTCGAGCTCCCTTGGTGCCAACCCGGCCCTCCCCACTTCAGAGAGAAGGGGGAGAGAGAGAGAAAGAAAGAAAGAAAGAGAAAGAGAGAGATAAAAAGAGAAAGATAGAGGGAGGGAGAGAAAGAGATAGAAAGAGACAAAGAGAGGGGGAGAGAAAGAGAGAGAGAAAGAGAGAAAGGGAGATAAAAGAGAAAAAAGAGAGAAAGAGAGATAAAAAGAGGAAGAGAAAGAGAGAGGGGGAGGGAGAGAAAGAGAAAGAGAAAGTGAAAGAGAGAGGGAGGGAGAGAAAGAGATAGAAAGAGAAAGAGAGAGGTTGGGAGAGAGAAAAAAGAGAAAGATATAAAGAGAAAGGGAGAGAAAGGGAGATAAAAAGAGAAAAAGAGAGAGAAAGGGAGAGAAAAAGAGAAAAAGAAAGAAAAGTAGAGAGAGAAAGAGAGACAAAAAGAGAGGGAGAGAAAGAGAGAGAGAGAGATAGAAAAGCAGGTGGGGGGGCACACCTATTTTGCCAGCCCTCGGATGGGCCATAGGGATCCAGTGTATGTGGAGGGAGAGGTCCCCAGCTTCTGTTCTGCAGAGGGGAAGCCAAAGCCCCCGCATGGGTTATGCAGAGTGCCAGTGTTTGGGGCAAGGTGGGGGGTGGGGTCTTCCTTAACCCCCATTTCTTTGGTGGGGCTAAGAGGCCTGCCCAGCAGGGCTGATGTGTTGCGGAAGGTCTTGTTGAGGGAGACCAGTGGAGCCCCCCCCCCCGCTCCCATCCCCATGGAAGGGGGTTCTGGCATCACTGCCACTGGCTTTGGAAAGAAGCCCCCGGCCTCTTCAGGGGGTGGAGGGAGGGGTCCATAGCACAGGGCTGGACAATGGCTGAAGACAGTTGACTGCAGCTTTCAGAATTCCTCAGCCAGGAATATGAAGAAGACAGTTTGAAAATTTAAAAGGGAAGGAAGGAAGGAGGGAGGGAGGGAGGGAGGGAGGGAGGAGGGAGGGAAAAGAAAAAGAAGAGAAAAAAGGAAAGAAATAAAAAGAAGAAAGAAAGAAAGAGGAAGGAAGGAAGGAAGGAAGGGAAAAAAAACCAAAAGAGAAAAAGGGAAGGAAGGAAGGAAGGAAGAAGGGAGGGGGGGCCCAGACACTTAGGCTGTATGGGGCCCCAAAATTCCTGATGGCGGCCCTGCCTACATTTACAGTGTTTCTATTGTGTGATCATGATTCATATGTAAAGAGGTTATGTACCTACTTAGAGCCTTTGGAATCTTCTAGAGATAATAGATTTGGAGATCGAGGAAATCCTTCCCTTTGTCCTTACTTTACATAACTAGGTGCAGCGCCCACTAATCTTAAGTTTGTTTTCAGCTGCAATGACCAGAACAGTCTTTTGAAGTTTCATCATTAAAGTGTTTTGAGAATTTATCCATTTGATTTATGGCAGCATATTGGCCCCTCCATGTTGCATACAGCACCCATGATCACTTTTTCTCAAACACCTCATTTTAGCCTTCTGGCTCTTTACAGCCAAAGTTCAGTTCTTCTTCTTTGTCTAGATCAGACTTTATAAACTGCCTAGAATGAAGCCACCTTTCTGGCTTTGTTGTTGGGAAAAAAAAGTCATTGTTGGTACTGGTAGAAGCCGACATACCAGTAGATGGGCCAGGTAGATGGACCATGAGGTCTTTTTCTGCCATCAATCTTCTATGTTTCTATCTTATCGTTAGACAATCCATAAAGCAACATTTTTGATGTAAAACTTGTCAGCAGAAAGTTCGTTTGTGATTTGTATGTCCTGATTTCCCCCCCATATTCTTGTAATCTATCATTTGTAGATTAATTTTCAATGCCTTGTTGAATAAAGTTGTTCCTCATCTGCCATTTCTTCCAAGACCTCTATTAGATTCAGTCTATCCATATAACCAAATATCACTATTGCCATCGTGGATACCAACTTTTGATTCCATTTTTTCAAAAGTTTCCTTCAATATTTAAAATGTCTTAGGCCATTTTATAGGTCTCAGCTAATTAGTTGTTCATTGTGCATTTTCTACATTCACTACAAACTTTAGTTCTGTCTAGTCTCCAGTGTTAGAAATTGCTTATGTTTGTCTTCTAAAAGCTGAAAAATTCTGATATTGCACAAATGTATACCATGCTGTATTGAGAGCTACACGTTTGTATTTTTTGCAGTAAATTTACTGTATGTTAAGGGTAATGATCCTTTTCTTGAAGTAATGTTTAATAGTTCATCATTTTTTTATTTTCCAGGTCCTTGGAACTCCCACAAGAGAACAAATTAGAGAAATGAATCCCAACTATACAGAATTTAAATTTCCTCAAATTAAAGCACATCCATGGACTAAGGTGAGTCTCTTTAAATGGTTGTGTGTGTATGTGTGGCAGGGCATATTCAACACTGAGGTCTGTATGTTTATTTTCACAAGTAATAAACAAAACCATCACACTATGTCATATAATAGTCCTACAAATTGCTAATCTTATTTATCTATATTCAGAATAATAATTTTGTGATACGACTGAAACATGTAGATTTTTCTTCTCATTCGCAATCCTCCATATTTCTACAAAAATTATTTTGAAGATATTATGAGAATTACTAATGACAATTTGGGATGGTTATGCTGCCATACACATTGAAGGAGAGGGAAATAAAATTCTTCTGCATAGAAAATGCTTTTTGCTTAAATGATTTTTAAAAGCTTTTAAAGCAGGTCTTTTTTTGAAAAGCATTGTGTCTTCTGTGTGAAAAGAGTACCAATAAGATTGTGGCTGAAACAGAGTAAACAGCAAGAAAGAAATCTTTACCAAGATAGCACAGTTTAGGGGGAGGGGGGTGTTGAAAGGAACCAGAAGGCACGATTTCTGGCCTCCTAATAAAATAAGGGTCCAGTGAAGCTAAAATATACTAAGTAGAAATCAAAATGGTATAGAATGGAGATGGCCAGTCAGTCTATCTTGGTTTTTGAAAATCTGCTATAGTGCTATTTGATGTTTTCACTGAGATTTTTCAAAAATAATACAATTACAATTTTAAGCCCATTTGTGTTCCTTAATGTTCACAAACCTAAAATATGAAAAAAATTGAAGAACTCTCCTTATACTCCTTAGCAGTTAAACATGTATTTTAAAATAAAATTACGGCCTAAAGGTTTACAAATTTAAAGTGGAACAATTAAAAAAACATAACTATTCACATGGCAATGCAACTTATCAGTTTTATCCCTAGTCAAAAACATAATGCTGAGTTCTTTTTCCCCCATATAATAGTTAAGTCAGACTGTTGTTCTTTACAAGAATGAGAAGCTAATTTTTTTGAAGATTGTTTCTTCTCGTTGAAAAAGCGGATCAGGCCTTCCTTTTCACAGGGGTTTCTCCTCATAGGTGAAGTTTGCAGTTTCACAGTAGCTTTTATTCCGATTATAGACTCATATTTGCAGTTTGAGGACACATTGCAAGGTTTACTTGCTGGCAAGTGTATATAGTGTAAAGATTGTTGAAGCTATAGGATGCTATGAGAACAATCAGCTAGGTGAAAAAATACTGCAGCCATTGATCACCAGCTGTGAAAGTTCATTCTTGCTCATTTTATTTCTGTTTTCAATGATTAATATGGACTGTGTTCCTGAACTTCAGTCATGCTCTGTTGTGTGTTGTCTGTTGAAAGGAACATCTGTGTTCCTTTGAAATGGAACATTAATAGAAGAACTTATTTTGTTGATCTAACAGCTTGGAAGCAATATTTCTTAACCCCCAAAGGATCCTGTCAGTGATCTAACATTTGCCAGTTTGAGTCTCTTACTGACTTTTAGGAATAAATAAATGTCTTGTATTACGGACTCCCCAGCTCACATAATTTATTAGGTTTAAATTTTATTACTTGTTTCATAGTAGACTGGATCTTGATGATGATTACTTCATTGTCTGCACCTGAGATCTTATAATGAAAAATCTTTTTAATATAATCATTAGATTATTTTGAGAAATCAGAAGCCTAAGGCACGGCATCACAGCCAATCTGAACTGAAATACACTCATGCACCTTTTATTAATTGATTTTTAGTTATGGGAAAAGAAAGGAAAATAAACAAACATTCTTAATTCATACATATACTTTGTGCACAACTATTAGGATTAATTTTATTATTTAACAACTATAGTGCTCTTGGTCAATCCAAAATGTTAATAAGCCTCAACTGAATATTTAAGAAAGTAAAAATGGGGTTTTGGCTTTCTTAGGAGAATATCTCTGTGTGTACAGTTATTGGGCAACTATTAGTATGCAGAATTAGAATGCAACTGAATGAAAAATGAAAATTTGACCACCTCACTCATTTATTTGCATCTGTAAGAATAACAAATAACTTGAAGTGTACAGATAAACATTTCTGACATTTAAAAAAAAACATTGACCAATATAGCCACCCTTCTTTTCAATAATAGTCATAGGTCTTCCATTCAGACACTCTATCAGTTTCTTGATCTGTTGACCATCAATTTTTTGTGTAGCAGCAACCACAGCCTCCTAGAACGCTGTTCAGAGATGTGCAGTTTTCCTTCAGCATAAATCTCTCAATTAATAAGGGCCCACATATTGTCAGTAGAGGTGAAGAAGGGGGCCATGTCACTATTCTGACATTTTTAAGGCCTTTACTGGCTAGCCACACAGTGGACTACAGTGATACCTCGTCTTACGAATGCCCCTTCATACAAACTTTTCGTGATATGAACCCGGGGTTAATTTATTTATTTATTTATTTATTTATTATTTAGATTTGTATGCCGCCCCTCTCCGAAGACTCGGGGCGGCTCACAACACGATAGAACAAATCATAAATAATCCAAATAACTTTAAAATGTTTAAAGATTTAAAAGAACCCCATATACTAACACACACACACACAAGCATACCATATATAAATTGAACATGCCCAGGGGAGGTGTTTCAATTCCCCCATGCCTGACGGCAAAGGTGGGTTTTAAGGAGTTTACGGAAGGCAGGAAGAGTAGGGGCAGTTCTAATCTCTGGGGGGAGTTGGTTCCAGAGAGTCAGTGCCGCCACAGAGAAGGCTCTTCCCCTGGGGCCCGCCAACCGACATTGTTTAGTTGACGGGACCCGGAGAAGGCCCACTCTGTGGGACCTAATCAGTCGCTGGGATTCGTGCGGCAGGAGGCGGTCTCGGAGATATTCTGGTCCAGTGCCATGAAGGGCTTTAAAGGTCATAACCAACACTTTGAATTGTGATCGGAAATTGATCGGCAGCCAATGCAGACTGCGGAGTGATGGTGAAACATGGGCATACCTAGGTAAACCCATGACTGCTCTCGCAGCTGCATTCTGCACAATCTGAAGTTTCCGAACACTTTTCAAAGGTAGCCCCATGTAGAGAGCATTACAGTAGTCGAACCTCGAGGTGATGAGGGCATGAGTGACTGTGAGCAATGAGTCCCAGTCCAAATAGGGCCGCAACTGGTGCACCAGGCGAACCTGGGCAAACGCCCCCGTCGCCACAGCTGAAAGATGGTTCTCTAATGTGAGCTGTGGATCGAGGAGGACGCCCAAGTTGCGGACCCTCTCTGAGGGGGTCAATAATTCCCCCCCCCCAGGGTAATGGACGGGCAGATCGAAAGCCGCTGAGAGGTCAAGGAGCACCAGGACAGAGGATAAACCCCTGTCCCGGGCCCGCCAGAGATCATCCATCAACGCGACCAAAGCAGTTTCCGTGCTGTAACCGGGCCTGAAACCCAACTGCTGGGGACCTAGATAATTGGCTTCTTCCAAGGACCGTTGGAGCTGGAGTGCCACCACCTTCTCAACAACCTTCCCCATAAAGGGAAGGTTGGAGACTGGACGATAGTTATTAAGTACGGCTGGGTCCAGGGAAGGCTTCTTGAGGAGGGGGCGCACGAGCGCTTCTTTATAGAGTGTTGGAAAAACTCCCCTCCCCAAGGAAGCGTTGGTAATCTCCTGGACCCAGCTCCGTGTCACCTCCCTGCTGGCCGAGACCAACCAGGAGGGACACGGATCCAGTAAACAGGTGGCGGAACTCACAGCTCCAATGGCCTTGTCCACTTCATCAGGTGTCACCAGATCAACTCTTCCCAGACAGGTGGACAAGTACGTGTCACCTCGACTGACTCGTTGTCAGTCGACTCTGTTTTCCAATTGGAGTCGAGATCAGCCCGGATCTGAGCGACTTTATCGGCACTGCTCTGCAAGGGCTCCCCAACTCCCCCCTGGTTAAGAAGGGAGCGGGTCACCCTAAACAGAGCGGCCGGGCGAGATTCCGCTGATGCAATCAAGGCGGCATGGTACGCGCATCTTGCCGCCTTGAGCGCCACTTTGTAAGTCTTAATAAAAGCTCTTACAAGTGTTCGATCAGATTCAGACCTACTCTTCCTCCATCGCTTCTCTAGACGTCTCTTTTGGCGTTTCAATTCCTGGAGCTCCTTGTTGAACCATGGGGCTCTACGGGGTCTAGCGCCACGGAGAGGTCGCAAAGGTGCAATCCGGTCAAGAGCCTCCGCCGCAGCCCTGTTCCAGGCCTCCGCAAGAGACTCCGCCGAACTGTGGACGAGTGCCTCTGGAATAACCCCAAGCGCCGTCTGAAAGCCTTCTGGGTCCATCAGGTATCTGGGGCGGAACATCTTAATTAGTTCCGCCTCCCTGTGGGGAAGGATTGGAGCCAGGAAGTCAAGCCGTAGTAGAAAATGGTCTGACCATGACAAAGGCAATGCTTCTAAGCCCCTTAGTCTCAGACCATTACTCAATTGCTCGGGAAGAAATACCATGTCAGGTGCGTGCCCTCCCTCGTGAGTCGGACCCTGAACTACTTGAGTCAGGTCCACGGCTGTCATGGTGGCCATGAACTCCTGTGCCAACCCTGAGGTTTCGCCGGGTGATGGCAGATTGAAGTCCCCCAGGACAATGAGTCCGGGGAACTCCACCGCCAATCCGGCTACCTCCTCGAGTAGCACAGGCAGGGCTTTTGACACGCAGCTGGGAGGCAGGTACGTGAGAAATAAGCCCACCTGAACCGCTAAGTCCAACTTCATCAAGAGAGACTCGCAACCCGCAATTTCCGGAGCAATGAGTCTACGTAGGCAAAGGCTCTCCCTGGCTATAATAGCCACTCCTCCCCCCCCTTCCCTGGTCGAGGTTGATGCCATATCTGAAACCCAGCTGGGCAAATTTCAGAGAGAGGAACACCTCCCTCTGGGCCCAGCCAGGTTTCAGTAATACATGCCAGGTCGGCCTCCTCATCCAGGATCAAATCCCGGATGAGGAGAGCTTTATTTACCACCGACCTGGCATTAAGCAGCAGCAACCTGAGTCCAGGGCCAGATTTACACTCGTCACCAGTACCCAAGATTGGGCTCACAGAGCCAGAACAAGGGACCGTTATTAATGATTTGTTTGCCTTGTCTTAAGAACCATTTTCATTTTACGAACCTGACCCCGAGAACGTGGGCTCTTGCACTGCGCATGCGCTCTCTGACTGCCACAGGGATTTCCCTGCCTCGTGATGTCACCGCCATGACTTTCCATTTGATTACAGCCCCCCCCCGCCCCCCGGGATTCCACGCTCGGAGAAATAGCTCTTGCAGCCGCTTCACTGGGAGCGCTTTCTCCGAGCGCTTCTGGAATGCCCGCCCCGCCCCTCTCACAGCCCCTTCACTGGGAGTGCTTTCATCCAGGGCTGTCAGTGAAGGGGCTGCAGGAGAGCGGGGCAGGCGTTCCCAAAGCACTCTGAGAAAGTGCTCTTGCAGCCGCTTCGCTGGGAGCGCTTTCTCTGAGTGCTTACGGAACGCCCGCCCCACCTCTCTTGCAGACCTTTTGCTGACAGCCCAGGACGAAAGCACTCCCAGAGAAAGGGCTGTGAGAGGGGCGGGGCGGGCGTTCCCAAAGTACTCAGTGAAAGCGCTCCCAGTGAAGCGGCTGCGAGAGCGCTTTCTCCGAGTGCTTTGGGAACACCTGCCCTGTCTCTCCTGCAGCCCCTTCGCTGACAGCCCTGGACGAAAGCGCTCCAGTGAAGGGGCTGCGAGAGGGACGGGGCAGGTGTTCCCAAAGCGCTCAGAGAAAACCCTCTCACAGCCCCTTTGCTGGGAGCGCTTTTGCCGAGCCAGCCCCTTCGCAGCCGCCCCTCTTCTCCAGCCCCGCCCTCCCAAAGGGTAGGGCTGCCACATCTCGGAGGATTCCATCCCTCTTGCCAGGACAAGAGGATAGTGGCAGCGGCGGTTTCCCTTTCAGAAGAAGCAGCAGCCCCGGGAATGTCACATCCACCCCCTCACCGCCCCCTCCCCCAAAACAAGGATCCAAATGCCAGCAGTAATGGGCAAAAGGGGTGAGTTTTGGGCTTGCACACATTATTCGCTTTTCCATTGATTCCTATGGGAAACATTGTTTCATCTTACCAACTTTTCACCTTACGAACCTCGTCCTGGAACCAATTAAGTTCGTAAGACGAGGTATTATACTGTACTTCAATACATGCAGTGGAGCATTGTCCTGTGTAAAAACAATGGTCTTCTTGAAAGATGCAGACTTTTTTCCTATATCTCTGCTTGAAGAAAGTGCCTTCTAAAAACTAGCAGTAGGTTTGAGAGTTGATTTTTTAATCCAAAAGGTCCAACTAGCTCATCTTTAATAAGCCCATACCAGTATTCCACTTCCACCTAGCTGGTGTCTGTGTCAAAGCAAAGCTCTGTGTCTGTTACTGATCCAACCACAGGCCCATCCATCTGGTCCATCAAGAGTCACTTTCATGTCACCAGACCAAAAAAAATCTTTGAAAAATCTGTCTTCAAATATTCCTTGGCCCAGTCTTGCTGTTTCAACTTATGTGTCCTATCCATGGGTGGTTGGGTTTCAGCCTTCCTTATCTTGGCCATGTCTCTGAGCACTGAAAACCTTTTATTTTTGGCCACTCCAGGTAGGTTGCAGTTCTAGAATATGAGCACTGGAGGATAATGGGTTCCTGTTAGCTTCATATTTGATTCTTCTCAAAATCTTTGGCAGTTAATATGCGTCTTTTTTTCTCAACATGATTCTTGTGACCCTGTTGACTATTTGCAACAAACTGTTTGATGGTTCTGTGATCTTAGCAATTTCAAAAGTGCTACATCCCCCTGAAAGACTTTATACCATTTTTGACCAATTAAATATCTTTGGCCCATTTTGCCAGAGGAAAAGAAACTACCTAATGATTATGCATACCTTAATATAAGGTGTTGACTACCCTCTCCCCATTACACAAATGCACATCACCCGATCTGCTTGCATTCACTAAGCATTCAAAATTATACAGGCTGGAGTGGAAAATATACATAAAAATGATAATAGAGCTTTTTATATGGTGATAATGCAAAAATGTTGGTATGTTTGGGAAATAATAGGGTAAATTGAATTAAGGGTTGTATTGGAGTGTCTGATGAGCCTAATCTTGAAGGTTGTAAAGAAGATGACTTTGAGATTTAGAAATATTAACAAGGAAGGCCAGGTCCTGTAACACAGAGAGACTTATTGTAACACTAACTTTATCTATCTTGGGAAGATGGAAGAAATTCATTTTTTAAAAAACAAACTAAAATTGTAATAGATAATAGATGATAATAGACAGCTATATAGCTATAAATATAGACATATTATATATACCGTATATACTCGAGTATAAGCCGAGTTTTTCAGCCCAAAAAATGGGCTGAAAAACACAACCTCGGCTTATACTCGGGTCATTGACAAAGTCACCACACGAGGGCGCCATTGCTTGAGCCAGAGCGAGGAGGCACCAGCTTTTGTCCCCTCTCGCACGCCGTAGTTCCTCTCCCTGGCTCAAGCAAAGGAGGCAGCCATTTGCTCCAACCGAGAGGGGAAAAAAGCAAAGGGAAGCCGGTGAGGTCATGTGTGTGTGTGTGTGTGTGTGTGTGTGTGTGTGTGTGTGCGCGCGCATGCCCCCTCTCCCCCCCACCATGAAAAAAGCCAGCTACCTCTTGCTGAAACCCAGAGGCTTTTTTTTTTTACTCCCTGTGTGTATTTGTCAACAGGTTTACAGTAACTATTCCCTGCTCTCTCTGCATTGCCCTTAGTTGGATTAAAAAGGCCCCCTGCTGTCAGATTCTCCTCCCCCTCCTTTGAAAGGATTTAAACTGTTTAAAAAATGGTATTTTGTGGTAGTTGCTGTCCTTGCTTGGATAGGATCTAATAATGTGTTATGAGGCAGAGCTAGACAGGAATTCTTTTTCTATCTGTCTATCTATCTATTTTTCTATCTATCTATTTTTCTATCTATCTATCTATCTATCTATCTATTTTTCTATCTGTCTGTCTGTCTGTCTATCTATCTTTCTATCTATATCTATCTGTCTATCTATCTATCTATCTATCTATCTATCTATCTATCTGTATCTATTTCTATCTATCTATCTATCTATCTATTTTTCTATCTATCTATCTATCTATCTATCTATCTATCTATCTATCTATCTATCTATCTATCTATCTATCTATCTATCTATCTATCTGGTTTTCTATGCTGATAACCTCACAGCAGCTAATGCTGAAGCTCTTCTTTGGATACACTTATTTATTTGTTTGTTTGTTTGTTTATAACTTTTTGAATCTAGGACTCAGGGTGGCTCACAGCATATATAAAAACAGAACAATAATGTAAATCCAATTAATGATGAGAAGGAATCCAGTTTTGAAGGATTTTAACTCTTAGGTTTTAGCTTTGTTGCTGATCGAGCTACTTTTTTTACTTTTTAATTTATTGTTAATATTGTTCATTTGTTTACCCTCTTTTAAATTTACAGAGCTAGTTTACTGGTTTTCTTTAAAATAAATATTCTAAAACATGTCTCAATTAATGTAATTTTATTGTTTTCCATTTTTATAAGTTACCAGTAGCCACTGCATTTTCTAACCTCGGCTTATACTCAGGTCAATACGTTTTCCCAGGTTTTTGTGGCAAAAATTGGTGCCTCGGCTTATACTCGGGTCGGCTTATACTCGAGTATATACGGTATATATATAAAGCGCATGTACAGAGATACAAATTTAAAATTAAATATACATTTATAAAATTAAATCCAAATATTAACACAGTAAAATTACTGTACTCCAATAAAACTACTGTACTGTACTTACTGTAATCCAGTTGTACCTTTTAATACTTTACCAGCTCCTTTTTTCAGTGGTTACTAGTCTATTTGTCACTGTTATATTTTTCCAGGAACAACAGAAACAGAAATGAGCTTGGCCCTCGAGAAAAGTTATAGATTTAAAATGCAAACATTTGCAAAGATTAATATAAACAACAGTATATTAACTTGTTAAAATTCTATTTTTAATATTTGAAATATATGCAATCATAAGTGATACATGTATTTGTGTATTATATTTATATTTACATTTACATTACACAATAATAGCAAGGAGTTTTAGCCAAAATAAGTAATACTTGAAGATGCTTTACCTAATACAAATATACTTGCAAACTTTTAAAAAAAATTATCAGACATATTCTGCCCTTTCTTTATGTTCTGTAGTTGCATGTATATACAATTGGAGGTTGTGTTCCTGCCATGCTAACCGATACGTAACAAGATGAAGATTAAGAGACATAAAGGTTCTCCAGGATGATCTTTTAGAATTTTTATTTGGTTTTATTTGTTCTCTGACAGCATTTAAGTTAGCTAGCTTGTTCATGGATTGGTTGGAGTTAATTCACAATTCAAAAAGTTATATGACTTTTAACTCTGGGAGTACATCATGGAATATAAAGTGGAATCTAAAAGGGTTATCACACATCAACTCTCAGATCTGCTTTACATAAGTATGTGCATGAGTAAATTTGTTGTGAACAATCTAGGGTCAGTTGAAGTCAGGCAGCACTAACCTGAATTAATTAACTGAACAAATTTGACAGGGTGCGATAGGAGAGTAATGACTATTTAAAAAAATAAATGCACTTTTTCAAGATGCACTGAAAAGTGCAAGGTTTAGCGGCTGATACTCAGATGCTCACTCTTCCCAGGTAAGGCAGTTATGCTCATGTTGATTCATTACTCTAAGAGGCGAGTAACAGGATTTTCAGTTTTTTTTAAAAAAAACTGTGTCACTATTCTTGGCTGCATTTCATTGGCATCTGATTGGAGACATGCTAGAAGTGAAGACCTTCCATTTCACAAGGATAGGGTATATAGCAATAAAGCTAATGCTACTTGGAGAGTGTTCAAAAGCTTTGATCAACAGGCTACAAATGGGAGCTGTAGCATTTTATTTATTTTCTCCGCACTATCACTCATGGGTTTGTTGATACTTGTTTTTTCAATGGAAAGCACTTGGTGGTAAGATTTTATTCTTAAGTATCATAGTTCCTTGATCTAGTGAAATGTTTTGTGCTGCACCAGAGTTTTAGCTTGATTCACAATAGTTTTCTTCTTTGCTTGTTATGGTTAAGAAAAAGTATACACAATAGATTATTAATGTATTCATTTTTATTGGAGATTTGCATTCAAACTTTTAATACAAGGAATTAATGTTCTGTTCTTATATTATAGTGAATAGTTATGTTGGAGCAAACTGAAAAACAAATATATATCATGGGAAAAACCCAAGAAAGAACAGAAACAGAATAAATGAATCAAATTAGTTTTGAAAAATTTGCAAGTATATTTATATTCAGCAAGTAGCCAATTCAACAGCTTTTAATAATTGATTTTCAGTTATTTTAATTAATTTATTTAAAATTTAGTGCCTTGTTCATTATAGGCATATGCATATTAAAATATACAGTAGCTTAAAGAAAAACTGAGGTATGATTGCCTGAAAAGACTTAAAATGTATGTCAACACTAATTAATAAATAAAGT
Organism: Erythrolamprus reginae; assembly: GCF_031021105.1. Lineage (NCBI taxonomy): Eukaryota > Metazoa > Chordata > Lepidosauria > Squamata > Dipsadidae > Erythrolamprus > Erythrolamprus reginae. The sequence continues at coordinate 219,207,858 of NC_091951.1, read as the reverse complement.
AAATGATGTCATATACTAATGGCAAGATAAATACACTGTAAAATGAATTTAGGATTCTGCTGCCAATAACTTTGGCTTTTTTCATAAATGTGTAGTGTCACTAGTACATTTTTCACTTGTCATTGTTAAAAAAAAATCACTTTTATTGACCCTCCCCAAAACTGAAACATTTTAAAGTAATTCCTTTAGCTAATCTTGTTTTGGCATTATTTGTTTGTTTGTTTGATTGATTGATTTGATTTCTATGCCGCCCTATTCCTCAGACCCATGAGTTTTTAAATTCATGGTTTAAAAATGTCACTTTTTATAAATGAAAATGCAATATAGTTCCATGATTGGAATATTGTGGGTAGGACTGGATTCATGCAGAATGTAGCATTGTGCTTTACGTCTTGGTTTGTTTCATTGCCTCTCTTCTTTTTCTCTTCTATGTTAAGATGACTATTTTGAGGTATATAGCTGTTGTTTTCTTTCATATTGCACTTGAATAGGCCACATCTGTCTAAAAACCAGTATTTCTCAACAACAATATTGTAGCCTCATTCATAGTCTCAGTTACCGTATTTTCAAGAGTATAAGATGCATCTCCCCCACCCTAAAAGGGGCTGAAAATTTGGGTGCATCTTATACTCCGAATGTAGCTTTTACTAAGCTTTTTTTTAGCTCTAACGAGGTGCTAACGCAATCTTCCATGCTTTGCCTGCTTCTTTCATTGCTGCTCCCTCCGACAATCAGCTGATAATCCCATGCTTTGCTAGCAAGAGATCTTCTAACGAGGTGCTAATGAGTGAATGCTTTGCCAGCAAAGCATCTTCTCTTTGCCTGATTTTCTCATTGTTTCCCTCTGAAGAGAGAGAGAGAGAGAGAGAGAGAGAGAGAAACTGCTTTTTATCCCCAACCGGGGGATAAAAAGCAAGCATGTGGGCTAAAAATCAGCAGACTAATATGCTGAAGCTGACCAGACTAAAGACTAGTCAGATGAATACCTGGTAGGCAGATTAACTTTTTCCTATTTTTCTCCCCAAAAACTAAGGTGCATCTTATACTCCGAAAAATATGGTAACTACATTTCACCACTACAACAGCACAGAGCAGCAGATAGGATTTTCCAGCAGTATTTCAGAGAACAACTTTTGAATGACTACAACTGTTCTATGCCTTTAATGAGCAGTTACGAAGTTCTGTTTCATTCAAAAAACACTTATGCAGCATTATTGCTGAATACAATATTTCTATTACAGCCAAATAAAATTTTATAACATTTATAACATTTGTTCTCCAGTGTGCTGTGTCCTTAACTGTAGGTGGTAGAGCATGTGTGACAAAGCTGTAGAAATTTATATTGAGCTTGGAAAATGAGCCACTTTTTAAAATCTTATTGATGCTCACTAATATTTTGCCTCCAAGATATTACACAGTGCTAAATCATCTTCATATAAAATCATGAATATAATTCCTAAATTTTAATGGACAATTATTAGAAGAGGAATAGAAGAGGAAGATTTTAAATAAGGAAACCACACTAATAGAACTCCAAAATGCAATTAAAAAACAGAATAATAACAAATCACCCGGTCCAGATGGCTTCCCTGGGGAATTCTATAAATATTTAGGAACCACAATAGAACAGGTGTTATTAGAACTGTGTAATGTTGCCCTCCTAAGAGGCAGAATACCTGATTCATGGAGGGAAACATCCATCATGATTCTGAAAGAAGGTGCTGAGACAAATCAAATACAAAACTACAGGCCAATTTCGTTGTTGAATGCCAATTACAAAATTCTTTTTTGTAAAGAAAAGACACAATTATGGCAGAAAGAACGAAAAAAATGTTGAACAAAATTATACACATAAACCAAAATGGATTCTTACCAATGCAGCAAATTAGGAACAACATAAGAACCATATTGGATATATTTGAGTATTATGAAGGGCATCCAAAAAAGCAGGCAGTGCTTGTTTTTCTGGATGCGCAAAAAGCGTTCAACAATGTAAATTGGGACTATATAATAGGATTAATTTTAAAAATGAGATTTGCTGACAAATCTGAAGTAACCATTATTTCTGGTTGAAAATCTTATTGTGATTTTATAAACTTATTGCCAAGACACAATTTTCCTTAAAATAAAAGGATACTACCAATACTATCAAACCTTAAAGTTTTGAGAACTATAAAAATCATTTTTAGCTGAAGGAAATGATGAGCAAAAAATCCTACAACAGTACTTGATTTAATGTCCTAAATATATAAAGATATCAATATGGGAATGAGAATAACTAGGCAGAAATGGAACATAAGTGAGAAGAAATAGAACTCTCCATAACAATGCAGTGTGAATTGAACATGTTTAGGGGCTACAACATGGTAATTCCTATGTTGCTGCAGAGGAAAATGAAATGGCATATCCTGGAGAAAATTATGTTAATAAGCAAACTGAGCAAATTAATTAAAATACTATCCGTGGTTATAATAAAATATAATTTGCAATATATAATTGAAATCATAGTTCTAGTCAGAATTCACATGTGTCACTTTAATTTTAGTTTTCTGCTTGTGGCTTTCCTGTGCATTTACTTGGCCGTATTTAGTCTGCATACTAAAGGTTAGTCTGCCCACTTGCATTATTCTTTGTGTTGTCAGCTTCTCCTTTCCTTGGTCAAGATTGCTTCAGATTTCAATAGATTTCATTTGGACGGGCCGGCTTTTAGACCCAAGTGCTAAGTTTTAGTCCGCAGACTAAAAACTAATCCGCGGATTATTTATGCAAGCAATTCCCTCACTGAAAACTACATGAAAAACAGTAACAATTTTCTTCAAAACATAATAGTGAGGGCAGTTCACAGCTAACAGTGAACTTTACAAGATGTCCTTTGACACCTATGCACAATAGAATGCTGAAAACATTCCTTGTTTTGGTAGCCCCATTGTGCTTAAGTGTTTGGCACTTATTGACTGCTTGACCTGTAACTGTGACAGTCCCTTGCTTTTAATGTTGTTTGTTTGTATGTGGTTAAGTAGTTCTTAGTGGGTGAATAAAGCATCAGAACCGATTGGAGTGAGAAGAGTTAAAGAATGCAGTGTCTTTCTGTCATCATCAGTTGCTCTTAAAAAAGAAAAACATAAATCCCCTGCATGTATAAATGACTGAGGGCATAAGAAAGGAAACCACAATAAAGGGAAAAGAAAGCTAGATCATACCATCACTCCTGAAGTGTCATGTCCAGTTCCTGAAGCATCCTAATGAAATATCAGCTAAAAATCTAAATGCTAAAAAATCCATTGGCGGGGAAGTCAATCCAAGATGAAGAATAATCCGCGGTGGCCTGGTGTAGTTTATAGACATTTAAAATGGTCATAAGGTTCTCATTAGAAATGAGAAACGTAATGATTCTCTCTCTTAGAAGTGTTATATCAGAACACTTTTCAGTTGTGCTTTTAGGATAAATAAACAGGAATAAATGAGTCTGTGCATGATTGCATGTCTCATGCTCTTTCCTGTGTCTATCTCTCTCCAAGATAGGGAGGAGATCTATAGTTTTGAAAATTCAGTATAATTTTACTTTTATACAGACATTTGATTTCATATTTTTGTTACTTTTTAGTAAAATTACTGGCATTGGAACATGCATTAAAATAAAATGTTTCTATATTATGCCTCAGCCTTGCAAAATTATTCTTATTAATTTTTTGAGTTTGGACTTGCTGCTGATGTTTAAAATTTCTAATTGTATTAAACATTTAATATTTCCCCATCACTTTGGATTTCTTATAATATTGGATATATTTTTCCTTGCTGGACTATTCTTTTGGATTGACTCCCCCTGTTTGGATTATTTCACTGCATTATCATCCTTAGGACTCGTCAGGAACAGGACATTTCACCTCAGGAGTACGGGTATGTATATAATTTTTTTTTCCATATCACCAGGCTAATAGCTGGGGAAATAGAAAATTAGAACTGAAAAACAGTTATTACACTCCAAGGGGCAGTCAGCTAAAATTTTCTTCCTAATGTAAAATTAGATGTTTGGGAATAGAAGTAACATTCACATTTTTCAACATTTATGCAAACATCTCATGACTCATTTCAAGGTTCCAAAGAAAAATAACTCCTGATAGTGCTTGCAATTTACATTGGCTGCTTCAATTTAAATTATAGAGCATGAAGAGATATATAAGAATACTTTCTGCTAGCTTATTAGTGAATTCTATAGTAATAGTTTCCCTCACAATAAAGAAAAGCAATTTAAAAATTCTCCTAATTGGAAAAGATAAGACTTACATTCTAAAAGATCTGGTGGATACTAGATTAAGTATGTTTCTTTATAAATATCCCCTTTGTAATCAGTAGATTGAATTGCACTTGGAATTTCGTATTGGGGATAGAAATACTATGTGGGTAATGTGTTTATGAGTGAACATTGTATAGATCACAAAAAGCTGTGAAAATATTATGCCAAAAGAGATCTGGCATAAGGTAAGAAAAGGGAATGTAGCTAAAACTAATTTTCCATAGTCTTCCATTCATTTCTGTCCTCATACAAAGCATCCTTGCTTCCATCACATCCATTGCCTTTCGTTTTATATCACCTTTGGAGATTGAACAAAATCTAGTAATCATGCACTGAAATGTCATTCAGAATAATTATCTGGCTAAAAGGTTTGTTTTCCCTTGAGGAAAAAAAATGTCGATCTTACTGCAAAAACTCCCAACAAGAATTTGAAACATACAGATTTCACTTTTTGATGAGATTTTGAAAAGCAACAATTGTATCCTCAGTAGAAAATTCAAATCCATATACTCTTCTATGTTTCAAAGAGAGACTGTACAATTTATCAAGGATTTCTAGTGAAAAATACTTTAAATTTCCTTGTTCTGTAGTATTTGTGTTTTACCATAACAATAAAGCAATGAAACTTCCTTAAGAGCAAGTTGAAATAAGGAAATAGAGTGTAAAGAAGGAAGCAGATTTTTTTAATGACCAGGAGCTTTGATGGCACAGTTGTTAGAATGCAGTATTGCAGGCTAATTCTGCCCATAGTCTCAAATTCAATCAAGATGGGATTTAAGGTTGAGTCAGCTTTCCATCCTTCTGAGGTCAGTGAAACAAGGAACTAAATTATTGGGGGAAATAAGCTGATATTATAAACCACCCAGAGAATGCTGTAAAGCATTATGGAGTGGTATATTAGTGCTATTGCTATTAAAATTTGATATTAATGTCCCATATCATTTTACTATATAACTCTCAAAATTACCTAAAATTCATAAAATTATACATATCTAATGAATCCATGAGAATTCTTTAGAATAAAAATCCAAATTAGTTTCCAAATTGGATATCTAAAAGAAAAGTTTGGACCAATGCATTGATTTCTTTGCTCTTAAATTCTATCCCCACTGTTCATCTCATCATATATGTTATTATATGTACAAGACTATTTTTCAATCTCTTATCCATTCACTTTCAAAATGTGTGCCCAAGCACAATTACTACTGTATTGTGTTTTCTATTCAGAAGCTGCTATTGCAATAGTTCCCCTCATATTATTTTCATCTGAAAATTATCAGGTCTATAAAGCAATTGCCGCTCTTGGAATGAAAGAATTAGGAGAACAGCTGAGAGTGCCTCATCACTCTCCTGGCTTAAGTTATAAGGTAAGGCAAGGCTAAGTGAGATGAAACAATTCACAGGATTTCAAATCCTGCTTTTTCAGGTCCGTTTACAGAGGGAAAATTGCCTAGTGTAAGGATTGGGAGCATCTTCCCTTTCACACAGTTTTCTCTTACAAATAAAAAACTGATTTCAGTGCAATTAGAAGAAAGGAACTATATGAGGATGGGTGTTTAAGTATATGAGTGAGTGAGAGGTGTTTCCAGTGATGAATTGGAGTAGGAAGAGTTGTACTCTCCTCTCATCATACCATCACTCTGTTACATCAAAGTTGCCTTGTCAAAAAATGCAAACTTGCTTCAGCATTAGTTTGGGATTTTTATATAGTGGTTAAAATTTATTAGTATTTTGGTTGTTTTGGTTTTCATTTACTCTAAATTCTGTTCTATTTTAATGTTTGGGACTCACCCATACAAGTTTTGATTACTTTGTAAAAACTCGTCATTTTTATAGTAGTATATAAAATTAGGCTCAGTCTCTTCCTGTATAAATTAGAGGCTAGAATAACTTTGAAGCATTTTCCATGTGGTTGAAGTTAATGCGTCTTTTAAAAATGTATTTATGCTGATCTGCATTTGATTTTGCATGTGGTCTATATACTGTTGTGTTCATTTTGTGGAACTCTGAATTCAGTTTATCATACAATATACTAAGGATTTGACCATTGTTTATCCTCCCAAGACCTATAGGACACATTCCACATAAATGAAAATAGTTTAGAACTAGAACACAACCTTGGAGCCAACTCATTCCACTGATTAATTATTTTCACTGTCAGAAAGTTTAACATTTAAGGCAGTCCTGAATCTCCAAGAAAATATGTGCTGTAAAAATGATGATTTCATGTTGAGAATACACAATATTTTAATTAATTCCTTGCCAAGTAATTAAGCCACTAAAACTATTAACAAATTAGCTATCATAAACCAGTTTGATAAATCCAAATCTATGTTTTGGATTTAATTCTAATTAAATGGGATTATGTAACACTCAACCTTCAAAATATCCCATCACTTGCTCTTTTCCTCTTTTCTAGCCCATCTACATAACCTACTGGCATCATTTATGTTTTTAAAGGTATTATTTCCTTTGTTCCTAAATTTCCTCAGATTGGTGCTGGATGTCAGTCATATCCCCAGGGATTTTGTAAATTCAACTTTATTCAGTATAGCTCCTTGCCACTAAGCATTTTTGCCTTGGTAAAAATCTGATGTTCACTTTAAAAAAACAAAATAATACCTGCACCAGTTTAATTGCTCAGGCTCATAGTCTGTTAATGAGAGTAAAACAAAATGGTCAGGCTACCCTCTTTTTCCCCCCCATAGGTCTTCCGACCCCGCACTCCACCAGAAGCAATAGCTCTATGTAGCCGTCTGTTGGAATATACCCCAACTGCCCGCCTGACTCCACTGGAAGCATGTGCACATTCTTTCTTTGATGAATTACGGGACCCAAACATCAAATTACCAAGTGGTCGAGAGAAACCTGCACTCTTTAACTTCACTACTCAAGGTAATTTTGAAACATTATGCTAGAATATGGCATCCTCTCAAGTTAAGTAAGGGTGAATGATGGATAACGTGTTGGGCACTCCAAAAGAAAATACTCTTTCCGTAGCATAGACTAGAGGGTTGGAACAGTAAAAAAGATTTGCAAATTTTGTGTGTGTGTGTGTGTGTGTGTATATAACTAGTTCATTCTTAATAGAGACAAATGATGTAAAAAGTAATTGAATCCATAATCGAAATGATCTCTATTACAGTTGGCTAGTCATTTCCTAGTTGATTATTAACAAATGAATTATTAATAAAGGAATGTAGATCAGGTTATAGTCCATAGTGCAATAATTATATGAATAAGTAAGAACACCAAATATTTTATTTTTGAAATATAAAATAGGAAGCATATACATACAGTGGGATTAAATATTTAAATCAGTGCTAAATATTGTTAGAGTCTTGGTGGCTCAGTGATTAAAATGCAGCATTGCAGGCTGCTTCTGCTGATTTACATTTTATTTTATTTTATAATTTTATTTATTTTATTTTATTTTTTTATTTATTGGACTTATATGCTGCCCTTCTCCGAGGACTCAGGGTGGTTCACAACATATAAAAATACAAAAACCTGTATCCAATATTTAATGTTTGTCTGGATTTAAGATTTCCTTCCTTATCTAATAATTCACCATATGTTCTGATTTTGATACTTTTTAAGGCATTTGAATATATCAAAGTTTCCATGGTGGGTAGCCATCTTGGTATTTCTATAAAGTGCTTGTTCCTGATTTTTCTCCATATGCATAGTAGAGTACCTCTTATTGCATGTTGTTGGAATTGTGTGTGTTTTACATTCCCCCCCCCCCCAAGGTGGGGTTGCCAACCTTCTTGTATATTATATCCTTCCGGTTTTAGGATTCTTGTATTATTTAAGGTTATCCACTCCTTAATCCAAAGTATGGCTGCCGAATAGTAATAAATTTGTAAATCAGGTAAGCCAGAGCCTCCCATCTCTCATTTATCTTGCAAATTTTTGTATTTGATACACGGCTTTCTATTTGCCCAAAGCCATCTAGGGAGGATGTTTGATTTTATGGTTGCGGTTCTGGCAAGAAGTGATAATTGTATTTTGCCCCATTTTTCCAAATCTTCTTTTGTTTTATGGAATAATTTTGTATAATTGTCTTCTTTTAATGACAAATATCTAGCTGTGAGCCCTAGGCCTAAGTACAGTGATCCCTCGAGTTTCGCGATCTCGATCTTCGCGAAACGCTATATCGCGATTTTTCAGAAAATATTAATTAAAAAATACTCCACTTTTCTCTCTCTCTCTTTCTTCCTCTCTCTCACTCTCTTCCTTCCTTTCTCATCTCTTTCTTTCTTTCCTTCTCTCTCTTTCTCTATCTCCCCCTCTTGCTCTCCCTCTTTTTCTCACTTTCCCTCTCTCCTGCACCGAGCGGCGGGCAGGCGGGCAGGCAGGTGGCGGACAAGCGGCGGGCGGACAAGCGGCGGGCAGGCAGGCAGGCGGCGGACAAGTGGCGGCGGGCGGACAAGCGGCGGGCGGACAGGCGGCGGGCAGGCGGGCAGGCAGGTGGCGGACAAGCGAGGCGGCGGACAAGCGACGGGCGGACAAGCGACGGGCGGGTGGACAAGCAGCGGGCGGGCAGACAAGCGAGGCGGCGGACAAGCGGCAGGCGGGCGGGCAGGCGGGCGGGCAGGCGGGCGGCGGACAAGCGGCGGGCGGACAAGCGGCGGGCGCGGCAGCAGCGAGGAGCCGAAGATCGGGGTTTCCCCTTTGCGTGGGCGGTGGGGAAACCCCGATCTTCGGCTCCTCGCTGCTGCGGCGCTGCCGAGCAGATCAGCTGCTGGGCGGCGGAAGGAACCTTCCCTGGGTCTTCCCAGGTGCGGAAGTAAAAACACCATCTGCGCATGCGCGGCCATGGAAAAAGGGCACGCATGCGCAGATGGTGATTTTACTTCTGCACCACTATATTGCGAAAAATCGAGTATCGCGAGGGGTCTTGGAACGTAACCCTCGCGATACTCGAGGGATCACTGTACTTCATTTTCTTTGTAGCTTGGAGACCTGAAATTTCTACTAATTTCCTCACCTGAGCTTGGGTACAGTTTTTGGGTATGATTTAACTTAGTTAATTTTTAGACCTGCAACTTTTCCAAATTGTTCTATTTCATTTAGTAGATTGACTATTGATATTTCCGGTTCTTTGAGGAAGAACACCAAATCATCCACAAAGGCTTGGGTTTTATAAATTTCTTTCTTAATTTTGGTGCCCTTAATTTCAGAATTATTTCTGATTTGATTAATACTTCAATTGATAATATAAATAATAGATGTCTTACACCTTTAGAGATTTTAAATTCTACAGTAATTTCACCGTTTACCTATACTCTCGCCTTTTGATTGGTATATATAACATCAATCATTCTTTCAAATTTGGAGCCGAATTTCTTAATTTTAACTTGTTTTTAAAAATCCCAATACAAATTGTCAAAAGCTTTTTGCGCATCTAAAAGAACCATAGCCAATTGTTTGTCATTGTTACCTTCATAGAATTCTAAAATGTTAAAACTGTTCTGGTGTTGTTTCTGATTTGCCTTGTGGCCAGAAATCCATTTTTGTTGGGGTGGATAATTTTATTTAAAAAAAATTTAAGCCTTTCCACTATTATTGTCATGTATATTTTATAGTCTGCATTTAGCAGCGATATTGGTCTGTAATTTTGGATCTGGTTTGAGTCTGTATCATTTTTGTGGATCAGGGTGACGTAAGCTTCATCCCAAGATGTTGGGTAGGTTGCTTTTTGGAGAGTTTCATTATAAACTTCTAACATCAGGTCTCCTATAGCAGTGATGATGAACCTATGGCATGGGTGCCAGAGGTGGCATGCGGAGCCATATCTGCTGGCACGCTCAGCTCCAACATGCATGTGTGTGCTGGCCAGCTGATTTTTGGCTTGCGCAGAGGCTTTGGGGGGCATTTTTGGCTTACAGAGAGCCTCCGGGAGAATGGGAGATGGCGTTTTTACCCTCCCCAGCTCCAATGAAGCCTTTCCAAGGGCCCACCAGAAGTTGAGAAAGAGACCGTTTCCGGCCTCTGGGGGGACTGTTTTCACCCTCCCCAGGCATTGAATGGGTGTGGGCTCTCGGGCATGTGCAATAGCACATATCCACGCTCTTTTAGCACCCGAGGAAAAAAAGGTTTGCCATCACTGTCCTATAGTATCAATTGTAGCTTTATAGAATTCACCTGGAAGACCATCCGGACCAGGTGCTTTATAATTTTTTTGTTTTGCCACTGCCAATAATAATTCCTCCTTAGTTATTTCCCTGTACAACATATCTCTGTTGTCTTCGTCTATTATCTTTAAGTTCTTGTCTTGAAAGTATTTTTTGTTACTTCTTCCATCTTAATATCCTTCTTTGAATACAAGTTTTCGAAGTACTCTAATATAATCTCTTCTTTCTTTTCTATTTGGTGATATGTTTTTTTATCCTGACCCTCAAGTTGCTGTATTTTTTTCTTTTTCTTTTTTTAATTTGTATGATAGCCATCTACCCAATTTATTTGCTTTTTCAAAGTGGTGGTCTTGTTTTACTAATCTAATATTTTTGGTGATTTCTTCTTGTTCCAATAACTTTGGTCTATGTCTCGTGAGATTTTTTCCCAATATACTTTTTAAGTTTTGTGGGTTTTCCTGTAGCTCCTTTTCTACTTGTTTTAGTTTGTCTAATAGATTATTCCACTGTAATCCTCTCTCTTTGTTATATCTTGCTAAATATGAAATGGTTAATGTTTTTAAATTTGGGTTTTTTTAGATTGTTTTAAATATTGGATTTCTGAACTAGCTTTTGTATTTTTATATGTTGTGAGCTGCCCTGAGTCCTCGGAGAAGGGCAGCATATAAGCTATTGGGCTTATATGCTGCCCTTCTCCGAGGACTCAGGGCAGCTCACAACATATAAAAATACAAAAACCAGTTCAGAAATCCAATATTTAAAACAATCTAAACCCCCCCAAATTTAAAAACATACAGCCCTACTCACTCACATCACAGTCATACTAAAGGCTGGGACTAGATGTTATGTTCAGCAGCCCCAGACCTGCAGGCAAAGGTAAGTTTTTAAAGCCTTCCGGAAGGCCAGGAGAGTGGGGGCGGTACAACTCTCCAGAGGGAGTTGGTTCCAAAGGGCCCAGGCTGCCAGAGAGAAAGCTCTTACCCTAGGCCCCACCAGATGACATTGCCTAGCCGATGGGGCCTGGAGAAGGCCGACCCTGTGGGGCCTGACCGGTCTCTGGGATACATGAGGCAGAAGACAGTCCCATAGGTAATCTGGCCCTAAGCCATGTAGGGCTTTATAGGTCATAACCAACACTTTGAATTGTGTCCAGAGATCAATCGGGAACCAATGCAGCTCACGGAGTGATGGTGAGATGTGGGCAGATCTTGGAAGATCCACGATAGCTCCCCTGGCTGCATTTTGCATTATTTGCAGTCTTTGAATGCTCTTCAAAGGTAGCCCCATGTAGAAAGCATTGCAGTAGTTGAACTTTGAGGTGATAAGGGTTTGAGTGGCTGTGAGAAGTGATTCTCTGTCCAAATAGGGCCTCAGCTGGTGCACTTGTGTGAATGCCCCAATTCGCCACAGCTGAGATATGGTCTTCTAAGCTCAGCTACGGATCGAGGAGGATGCCCAAGCTGCGGATCCTCTCTAAGGGGGGGGAAGCCCCCCCCCTAGGGTAATAGACAGACAGGTGGGATTGTCCTTCGGAGACAAAACCCTCAGCCACTCTGGCTTGTCGAGGTTGAGTCTGAGCCTATTAACACCCATCCAAACTCTCACAGCCTCCAGATATCGGCACATTACTTCCACTGCTTCACTGAGTTGACACAGGGTGGAGATGTAAACATGAGTATCATCAGCATACTGATGGTAACTCATCCCAATTGCCATCTGCCCGCAATTTTGCAGTTCAAATCTTACCAGGCTCAAGATTGACTTGGCCTTCCATACTTCCAAGGTTGGTAAAAGGAGGATGTAGACTTTGGGGGGCAATATGCTGACTGTAAACTGCTTAGAAAGGGCTATGAAGCACTGTGAAGCAGTATGTAAGTCTAAATGCTATTGCTATTGTTAAATAGAATCATTATTTGGTTTCATATTTTGGGGGATCATTTCTGTAACGCAAACTTGCAGAATAGCCAAACCAACTAAATAGTTCCTTTGTTGCTGTAATAGGAAACAGTGGTGTCTTCTCAGTACTATATAAGGTAGACCAGGGGTCGACAAAGTTGTTCAGAATCTAGGAGCCAGCCAAAAAATTTAGGAGCCAGAATTTTTTTTAAGCAAACTTGGTTTTTTGCCGAGTCTCCACCTGACATCGCTTTCACCCCCTCTGTCTCCTCCTTCCTCTCTCATCTCTTTCCTTCCTCTCCCTCCCTTTCTCTCTTTCCTTTCTCTCCCTTTCTGTCTATCCTTTCTATCTCTCACCCCTTCTCCCTCTTTCATTCCCTTTCTCTCCCTCCCTTTCTCTCTCATTCCTTTCTCTCCCTCTTTCCTTCCTATCTCTCTTTCTTTTTCTCCCTCCTTCATATCTTCTTTCTCTCCCCCTTCCTCCCTCTTTCCTTTCTCCCCCTCCCTTTCTCTTCCTTTTTCTCTATCCTTTCTACTTCTTACTCTTTCTTTCTCTCCCTCCTTCATTCAATTTTCTCTCCCTCCCTTTCTCTCCCTTTCTCTCTCTTTCCTTTCTCTCCCTCCCTTTCTCTTCCTTTTTCTCTATCCTTTCTACTTCTTACTCTTTCTTTCTCTCCCTCCTTCATTCAATTTTCTCTCCCCCCCTTCCTCCCTCTTTCCTTTCTCTCCCTCCCTTTCTCTTCCTTTTTCTCTATCCTTTCTACTTCTTACTCTTTCTTTCTCTCCCTCCTTCATTCAATTTTCTCTCCCCCCCTTCCTCCCTCTTTCCTTTCTCCCCCTCCCTTTCTCTTCCTTTTTCTCTATCCTTTCTGCTTCTTACTCTTTCTTTCTCTCCCTCCTTCATTCAATTTTCTCTCCCTCCCTTACTCTCTCTTTCCTTTCTCTCCCTCCCTTGTTCTCCCCTGGGGCTGCCTGTGCCTGCCCTGCACCACCCAACACGGACGGACAGCCCCCGGTCGTCGGTTCGTCGCCCCCCACCCCCCCACGGAGGGAGATCAGGCTGGCGAGGGCGGTAGAACTACGTCACCAGCCACTGGAGGGAGATCGGGCTGGCGGGGGCGGCGAATCCACCTCCCCAGCCGCGCGGAGGGAAATCCGGTAGGCGGGCGGGTGGCCGCGGCTCCCTGCGCGCCCCTGGAAAAGCGTACAGGGAACGGTGCCCGGGGCCGCTTTAGCCGCCCCCCGCTCCCCCCGCCATCTCCCCGCGACTGCCTGTGCCGCTGCAGCCGCGGCCCCCCCCCCGCTCCCACCGCCAGTGCCCTCCCGCCGGGCCCCAAAGGACACTTGCCGATGACGACAGGGAACCTTCAGCTGGGCGGGCGCTGCCGTGCCGGTGCCTCCGACCTCCCGGTTCCTGCTCGATGCCGCGGTTTCTGGCGCTCTCCTGCTGGGCTCCAAAGAAGGAAGGCGGGAAAAAGGCGCGAAGAATGGAGCTCTCCTTCCTGCCTGCCTTCTTTGGGACCCAGCAGGAGAGCGCCAGAAACCCCGGCATCGGGCAGGAGCGGAGAGGTCAGAGGCACCGCAGCGCCCTGCCCAGGCGGCACACCGGTTGGGAAACGCTGACATACAGTACAGCAGGCAACATTTTCTAGGCGCCAGACAACATTTTCTAGGCGCCACTGGCGACCAGGCGCCTGGGTTTGTCGAACCTTGAGGTAGACCACCTCTTCTCAGTTTTTTTTTCCTGCCCACTTTTTATAGTAAAAATAATACTTCTTTTTCTAAAAGAGTACTTTTTAATTAGAAGGGTTTTGATATATTAATATAGGAAAATCATTTTAAAAATCCCATATATATGCAGCAGTTGCATAGTTTTGTGTAGACCTGGTGTGCACATATATGACTACACCAGCAGGAGCTATATTGGTTGCTTTTTTCTTTTTTCTTTTTGCTTCCGGGTGCAATTCAAGGTGCTGGTTGTCACCTTTAAAGCCCTTCATGGCTTGGAACTAGGTTATCTGTGGGACCGCCTCTTGCCGGTCACATTTACCCAACCCATCAGAGCAGGGAAGCAGGGAATGTTGCAGGTCCCATTCCCTGAGGGAAATGTACAGTACTTGGTGGAACCCAAAATAAGGGCCTTTGCCATGGTGGCTCTCTGGAACATCATTCCCCCAGAGATTAGAATGGCCCCTACTTTAACACTCTTCCAGAAGGTGCTGAAGACCTGGTTCTTCCAGTGGGCCTGGGGAACCTAGAGTGGGATGGAGCCCATTAAAAGGCTTGTGTGATCTGTCACTGTGGGGGAGGGATGTGGGTGATGATTTGGTTATATTGTACTATATTAATTTATCTGATTCTTTTTATTAGTTTTATTATTTTAAATGTGGTTTTATATTCTGTAAGCCATCTTGAGTCGCTATGGGCAAATAGACTATAATATAAATTCAATAAAATATAGCTGGGAATAAGTTACATCTGAATAGGTATACATTTGATCTTAGCCAAAAGGCCAAGGATCCTCTGAATAGGTTATGTGTGGGACTTTATTGTTATTAATGCGGTTCTGTTTGGAAGAATAGTTATTTGTACAAAAAGTGAAAGTAATTCTTCACTCCTGAGCATTTTTCATTATAATCCCCTAAAATGTGAATATTTTTTAGTAGATGCCCAGTGGCATTTTAACTGCCCAGCTGCTTTTTAAGAATCTTATCATAAGTCAGATCATTGATTTGTCTGTGTCAGAATTATACATGCAGCTTGTCAGTGGCTCTCCAGACAGATTCTACTTTAGTGGAATTCACATTTCGATAGCTTGGCCACTTGAAGCTTCTTGAGCACAACTCTGACTAGTTTTACATGTTCTGGCATTGTGTCAGTATAGATTAAAATATCATCCAGGTAAACACTTCCTTTTACAGGTATTCGTGCAGCACTTTGTTTATTAGCCCTCTGCAGTCCAAAAGGGAGGACCCAGAATTGGAAGCACCATAAGGGGCAATTAAAATATGTTTTCTACACATCCCCTGTTTTAGTCTCTTGCTATGATGGATTGTCTGTTTTTAGTTTTTTGGAAAAAAGATTGTGGCACATGATCTACAGTTTTGATAAAAAAATACAAAGTATTTTTTAAAGTGTTAGAGACAGTATTGGCATTCTTCTGTTTTTCATATATGCCTCACGGCAGTGTGATTAACAGCACTGGTGGGATTGAACCTTATTCCTCTTTTTTCCCATGGCAGTAATGATTATCATATATCTTTTCATAGAGCCTCCTTACATTCCTGGCTTCATCAGGAGGTCTGCTAAATTAGATAATTGTGCTTTGTTATAAATGATCTTTCTTCAACTTCCTTTTAGAATTGTCAAGCAATCCCTCTCTGGCTTCAATCCTCATACCTGCTCACGCTCGAAATCAAGCCGCTGTTTCAACTCCTACCAATACTCCAGCAGCCTCAGGTAAGATCATATTTATATCTACCATATTTTTTCTTGGTGTGCAGTTCTTCCACCCACAATCTTCAGTGAATAACTGCTGATCATCCCATTGTTGTTACCACTATTAAATCTTGAATCAATTTATCATAAATCTCTAATATAAAGGTTTAAAAAATTATATGCAGATTTAGTATTGCTTGTCCATAGATGAGGACCTCAACACCATTACTTACTTTAAAACTAAGTGTGGTGTGTCCAAAGATGATTGTCAGGCCAATTCGGACATGGAATTTCGTGCCACATATTAAGCAAACAGATAGAAACTGGAATTGTTGCCCTGATAGCTCTAGATTTGCACAGCTAACAAGATGTAGGTGAACAAGCTTAATTGCTAAGTCTTCAGCCAATGCTGAAGCCATTCTAGGATTCTTCAATCTAACTAGATTTTCTTTTCATAGCCTTGCTTTCTTTTGGTCATCTTTTGAGTCTGATATGGAGCTTCATTTTGGAGGCAATGATCCTGCGACCTGTCCTTAATTACTCTGACATTCTGCCTTCCTTTTCTCATGACAATAACATAATATCAAGCTTAGAACAAAGGTGCATCCAGGAGATCTTATTATGGTAGGCAAACAGAAAGTTATTACTGGTGATAAGGAGGTTATGTTTGCATTAAGGTTGCCAAACAAACCAAGAATGAGATGCTAAGAGTTGGGCATCTAATTCTTCATAGAATCTTTTGTCTCTCATGGTTAGTCATTGTGAGACACATAGGCACTGATCAGAGTAGCTATAGTTGTAACTGCAGTATTTCCAAACACAATGACTTCTATCAACCACTTCCAACCCAATTCCAGCATCACAAAACTCATCACTGCCATGATTGCAGAAAAAAGGGTATCCACCTTCAATTCCAGCCAGCATGTTTCTTATGGTCCTCCCTGGCTTTATTGAGGTATCTTTTCATCATCTCATGCACCATGTGAAGTTCCGATAGAAAGTCCTCCGCAGCCGGGACTGGGGAATCCAACAGGGTCAGTGTGAAGAAATGAGGATGGAAGCCATAATTTGCATAGAAGAGTGTGATTCTCGTGGATATATGACGGGAGTTGTTGAAGGCAAACTCGGCCACCGGAAGATAGCGTGACCAATTGGACTGCTGGTCTGGCACAAAACATCGCAGGTATTGTTCGAGAATGCCGATGACCTTCTCAGTGCTACTATCGGTCTGAGGATGCTGTGTAGACGCTAGACAAACCTGCACCTGCAAAGCTGAAATTAGTTCCTTCCAGAACCATGCTGTGAATTGGTTCCCCCGGTCTGACACCACACGGTCCAGAAGGCCATGGAGCCAGAAAATGTTTTGTAGGAATAGCTGGGCAGTGATATGAACTGTGGGCACTCGACGGCAGGGGATAAAATGTGCCATTTTAGTCAACATGTCCACCACCCTCACTGTCACGAACCCCGAAGACATAGGCAGATGAGTCACAAAGTCCATGGACACAGCCCCCAATGGTCTCTTGGGCATTGGCAATGACTGAAACAACCCAGGCGGGGCCCCTGTGGTGGACTTGGCTACACGGCAACGTTCGCAGGTATTTACATAGGATTGTACATCATTGTGAAGCCGTGGCCACCAAAACGTTCATGACACTAGTTCCAAAGTCTTGAACAACCCAAAATGACCAGTGGTGGGATTGTCATGACACTGAGACATGATTAAACCACGAAGCGGCCCTGCTGGCACGTACAACTGCCCCCGGTACTGGAGCAGTCCATCCGCAAACATTCATGAAGAATTGGGCTCCATCTCCTGCACCCGCCGGGTCACAAAACCATCCCTCCGTTGCATCTCTCAAATACGTTGCCACAAATTAACGGGGTCGTGGGTGGCAGCCAGAGCTTCCGTGGGCAGGAAAGTTTGTAATGGGCCCGGTTCCTTGGGATGCAGGAACGCAGGTTTTCGGAATAAAGCGTCCACTCGTGGGTTTTGATAGCTCGGCGTGTACCGGATCTGAAAGTTGAACCGCGCAAAAAAAAAAACCCCGACCAACATATCTGTCGTTGGTTCAACTTTCGGGCCGTTTGCAGAAACTCCAGGTTCCGATGGTCCATCCGGACCTCCACTTGGTGCCGAGCTCCTTCAAGATGATACCTCCACACCTCGAAGGCAGACTTAACAGCCAACAATTCCTTCTCCCAGATCATGTAATTCCGTTCTGAGGGCATGAGCTTGCGGGAGTGGTAGGCGCACGGGAACAGAGTACCGCCATCTGGATGGGCCTGAAGAAGTACAGCGCCAATGGCAACATCAGAAGCATCAGTCTCAACCACGAACGGTCGACGCAGATCTGGGTGCTACAGCAGGGGTTCCTTCATAAAGCGTCCTTGAGAGCCACGAATGCCTACTAATCAGCATCACTCCATTGAAATGGCACATGTTTCTGCAACAGTCGGGTGAGGGGTGCGGTCAGGGTGGCAAACCCCGGGATAAACATGTGATAGTAATTCGCAAACCCCAACAGTCTCTGCATGTCCTTCACCCTCTGTGGGGGTTGCCAGGTTTTCAGAGCCGACACCTTGCCTGGGTCTATGGCTTTTCCCCCTGGAGAAATAACATGCCCCAGGAATTCGATGGTGGTGTATAAAAACTGGCACTTCTCCAACTTCACATATAATCTCTGTTCAGGCAAACGGTGCAAGTGCCAGAAATGACTGGACTGTGATGGAGAGTACACAAGAATGTTATCGAGGTAAATGATCACAAAATGGTCTAACATATCCCGGAACACATCGTTCATCAGTTGTTGGAAGACCGCAGGTGCATTGGTGAGACTGAAAGGCATAACGGTGTACTCAAAATACCTGTACCTGGTGCCAAACGTCATTTTCCACTCATCCCCTGGTCATATCCGCATCAAATTATACGCACAGCGTAGATCGATTTTGGAAAACACTTTGGCGGCTCGCAGATATTCCATTAACTCAGGAATCAATGGCAACGGGTACCGGTTGCTCACCGTGATGGCATTCAGGCGTCCGTAATCACAGCACAAACGCAAATCCCCAGTCTTTTTCTTTACAAACAAAACAGGCGCAGAAAAGGGTCAAGTCGAGGGCTGGATGAACCCTTTAGCAAGATTCTTTTCAATGAAGTCCTTGAGGGCCATGAGTTCGGGTTCCGACATGGAATACAGCCGATCAGCAGGAAGCTTGGCATCAGGGAAAAATGCAATGCTGCAATCATATGGCCAATGCGGCGGCAGACGATCCACCTCCTTTTCATCAAAGACATCAGCGAATTCTGTGAGGCACTCAGGTAAAACAGCCTCGGGAATCCCGAGCCCTTGAGCGGTGCAAATATGACAGTGATGGTCCACACATTGCAGACTTGAAAAGGTGACTACATTCTGGGACCACACCACGTGAGGATCATGCGCATGTAGCCAAGAAAATCCCAAAATGACAGGAAAATGGAGGCTTCGGGTGACATAGAACTGGAGAGCCTCCTCATAGGTCCTGATGACCACCCGCACCGGCGAGGTCTGGAACCAGATGGGCCCAGACAACAAAACTCGCCCAGCAATAGTCTCCACAGTTAATGGGGGATTCACAGGACACAACGGCAAGGAATGTCTTTGCGCAAAAGCCTTGTCCAAGAAGTTTGTGGTGGCCCTCGAATCCACGAGGGCACGAGCCACGAGATGCCAGGTACGACGGTCTACATGGAGTTGAACAGCAAGCGTTAAATGGTGGTATGAGCCGGGGTCATGAGCCAGAGTCCGGAGGGGGTTGAATACCGGCCTGACCTAGCGTTGCCACCAGGCTGGTCTCCCCTCGTTTCCCAACAGAGCCTCCGGTGGAGGGGCCATGGTCGCGGGAGCCGACACAGAAGAATCGGGAACTGTGGTTGGAACCTGGGGTGCAGGCTCAGGGATTGGTACCGGAATAGTCGGGTTGGCGACAGTTGGTACAGGAGTTATCGGAATGGCGGCAGCTGCCATGCTCTGCCATTTGCGAGGACAGAAATTCGTGAAATGACCTACCTCCCCCCCCCTGCAATAGTAACAAAAAACCTGTCGCACACCATTGAGCCCTCTCCACAGCAGACACTCAGGATCTGACATAGCTCACGTCCATCGGCTCCTCCCAAGATGCACGATCCGCCAGACGTGGAGGCAGGGCTGGCATGAAACAGTGGGGCGCAGAAACTGGGTACTGGACTGGCACAGGTGGCACCCCCTGACACAGAGCAGGCACAGGCGTGGCACCAGAAACACGGGGGCAGGGTTGCGTAGCCTGACGCACCTCTCAGGCCAGCAGCCAGGCTTCGATGTCCAGACAATGCTGCTCCAGGCCATCAAGGGTGCGTGGCATGGCCTCGTGAACCAGCTCATCCAGCATAGTCTCAGACAAGCCATCCTGGAAAGCCTCCACCCACGTGGCCTCATTCCACTGCACCTGCGCCTTGAGGCTGCGGAAGTCACTCATATTCCACCAACGGGCACGAACCTTGTTTTAGTTGCTTCAATGCCCTCGTGGCACTGGATCCGCAAACTGCCGCCACAACTGAGTGCAAAAAACGCTTTAGTCCTGCAACAGCAGATCATCACAGTCCAGCAATGGTGCAGCGGGGCCGGCCAACAAGCTGCAGAGGAATGCCACCTTCTCTGCATCCCTGGGAAAATGTATCAGTTGGGCATTGCTAAACAGCTGCACCTGGCTGAGGAAGGCAGGAAACAGACTACAGTCGCCCCAAAACCTCTCAGGCATAGCCACAAAACACTTCCTCCATGGCAGGGGCTGTGGAGCGGGAACCACCAGCTGCACCAGGGGAGGAGCTGGCTGCTGAATAGTCCACCTGGTTCTGCAGAGCATCCACCCCATCTGCGTCAGGTTTTGCATTTCCAAACGGACGGCCTCAGAAACAGCCTGCATCTCAGTCATGCCATCAGCCATTTCCAAACAAATGCAAGAAAACAAAAACAAACAGGAACAGACCCCAAAATCTGGTCGGTATGTGTTCGAACGGTGGGAGATTATTCTGTTATGCCGGGCTTCATGTTACGGGCCCCAATTAAGTCAGAAATGTAAATTCAAACACACACGCTGTTGTAAAATAAACAGAGAAGCCATTTATCCAAAATAAAGCTGTGCACACACACTTTAAATTGAGCAAATTACAGATAACAGTCCTTGAAAGTTGCAAGAACAAAAACAAGCAAAGCAGCTAAGAGCGGCTGTGGAAGCATCACAGCCAGACCTCTTCCAGTCAGTCCACAAGTTTTTACTTAGCTGTGAAATATCCCCAAGAGTCTGTGAAAAACCAGGAACAAAATGCAAACACGACGTCTCCTTCTCCAAACGGATAATCTCCCACATGCGCTTCCTGCAATGCTGGCAATTTATCAGCAGTCCCACTAGCCTAATTGCCTCAGCCATAGGTGTTCTCCCTTATTTCCGACGATACCAACATAGTTCTTTCTAGCCATGAGCCTGCGCATTCTGGCATCTATCCTCCGATCGTCTGAGTCCGATGACCTACTATTGGGGTCATTAACTAATGGGCTGGCTGCATCCATCTCTCTATCTGATCCTTCTTCTTCCCCGGCGTCTAACCTTGGCAAGGAATCCTCACTGTCCAAAGCTGATGGCAGTAAGACAAGTCTCTGGGAACCTGAGGACTCTCCTAAGCCAACATCCAAATTTCCCATTGCAGGAGCTGGCACAGAGCCAACCACAACACTACCTAGGCAGATACTGGGTTTCAATGCTGCTTTGGCCAATGAAAAATGACTTTTAGACCCAAATTGCTTGTGTGCAGTTCCTGGACTACAGCTCCCAGTGTATTCGTGTTTAATGCTTTGTCACTCACTCATTGCTTTAGGACTTCTTTATTTTAACTCTTTTGAAGAGCAATCATGATGATGATGATATTGAGATTGGTGCATAATTCTGATTTAAGTGAAGGAGAAGAGCACACTGTCCACCTCACTCTCTCTTCCCAGCTCCCATCTGAGTCTAGACAACCAGACATGGGACGTAGCACAATAGATGACCAGAACATCATCTGTGCCTTGTGCTTTTTATAAGAAACAAGAAAATTTTATCTAAATCAAGTTTCAGCAACCAACAATCTTTCCGTCCTCTCTCTCCCTCTCCCTTCTCCCTCCCTCGTGATTGGTTTAGTGATCATTTTGCCCAAACCAATTGTGGTTCTTAAACAAAAGACTTCCTTAGTGCATTTTACCTTGCTAGATTCTACCCTAAAATGACAAGTCTTGTGTTCTCAGTACTGCCTGCCTCCGTTGCACTGGCTCTGGAACCTCGATCTCTGCCTCGCCTGCTCCTCCTCACAGGCAGTGCACATTTCAAAACACCAACAGAGGCAGAACCCAGAAGAACCGAACCAGTCCTGTGTGGTGTGCGTGTCCTGTGCCGGCACATACCTCCACCCACCCACCCCCTCTCTCAGCCGGGAGCCACTCTATGCAGCGGGCACTCTTTTGGCCAGAAGAGATAGAGAGAGGGAGGGAGGGAGGTGGGTTGGGTACATGCAGGCACAAGATGTGCACACCACTTGGGGCTGGCTCGGCTCTTCTGAGTTCTTCCTCCAGCAGCATTTTGAAATAGCTCCTGGCTGCAAGGAAGAGGAGAGGCAGGAATTGAGGGCCCCCCAGCCCCCACCCCACAGTGATATGGAGAGATGCAAAAGTGGCAACGTTCTCTATCTCATTTTAACTGCTTGTTAAATGTCGAGATGAAGTCACAACTCACAGTTTTGGATTTGAGATTCCCGCGTGGCTTTTGGAGATGCCAGCATCGCCGGGGGAGCCTTGATCTCATGCCCTGCAGCTTCTCTTTCCACACAGTTGGATGCCCCATACAGTATTTGGAATCAGGGACAAAAATGTTTTCAGGCGGCAGTGCGCAATCCCCTCCTCAATTCCAAACAGTGGAGCTTCTGGTTGTATGGGGGAAGAGGTTGTGGGGCATAGGATAGCAGGTTTTTGGCGATGCTGGGATCTTTGAAGGCTGTGCGGGAGTCTCAAGCTCTAAATTGTTAGTTGTGCGGAGACCAAAGGGGAGCATCACATTTTGGGAGGTGGGCAGCTCTGTTTGCACACCCCATTTTTGGAATTGAAGAGCATTTGGCCAGCATTGCCAAAAGAACCATGGTCTTGTGCCCTGCAGCTTCTCTTTCCACACAGTTGGATGCCCCATATTTGGAATCAGGGACAAAAATGTTTTCAGGTGGTAGCACGCAATCCCCTCCCTGATTCCAAACAGCGGAGTATTTGGCTGTGTGTGGGAGAGGTTGCGGCGCGTGAGATCACGTTTCTTTTGGCGATGCTGGCATCCTTGAAGGCTGCGCGGGAGTCTCGAGCCCCAAACTGTCAGTTGTGCGGAGACCAAAGGGGAGCATCGCATTTGGGGCAGTGGGCAGCTCTGCTTGCACGCCCCGTTTTTGGAATCGAGGAAAGAGTTTTTGAGCAGCAGTGCTGGCCAGAACTGCCCGCTGCCTGAAATGTGATGTTCTCTTTTGGTCTCTGCATGCTCCAATTTTGGAATATAAGAGGAGATTGCTGCGCTGCCGCCTGAAAACCTCTAAAGGATTGGGGCTGGTGAGTGGGTGGGGCTACATTCGGAGTATAATACGCCCCCAGTTTTTAACCCTCTTTTTGGGAGTAAAAAGGATGTACTTCGAAAAATACAGTATATTGTATGATCCTTTTTGTGTGAGTGGTCTTGGACCATTAATGAATTATAAAATAGTTATGAAAAAATAAAAATAAGTAAGCAACAGTAAGCAATTGTAAACACAGTTTCAGTAGGTACTATTTTGTTTCTAATAACAATGTTAAATGCTATAAAATGTTCTTTTAAGTGCTAATCACAAAAAGCTCTCTAAAATATATATTCAGACTAATTTAACAAAATGTTATCCTTTCTGGGTATAGTTTTTCTGTCTTAGGGCATAGTGCAAAAGAGCTTTAACTGTATATTTTATAAACAAGAGATAAGGCAGCCTGAGCAAAGGGACCAGGATAAAATAAACTTTTCCAATGTCTTTTTTGTAGAAAAGTTTTTATTAAAAGCAGTTGGCTAGTTTTGCTCAGCATATTTTAGGATCCTCAAAAGGCCCATCTCTTCTATAATTCTGTTGTACATTCTAGCAACAATAGCCATGGAGTTTTTCTGACTTCAATATTCAACTCTTTTGAGACTTTTGTAACAGTAGCAACAATTCTGTTGGAAATTTTACTGACTGAAGCAATATAAATGCAAACTATAATAACATTTGGAACAGTAATAAAAGAAGCTAAGCAGTAACCTGGATAAAAAATACTTCAAGAAGTGCTTGAGTGTACAAGAATGCAAGATTTCATTCTTTTCATATGTTTAGCATTGAGATAGAGATGTGACAATTAAAAGGATTATTGAAAGAAGAAATCAGGTCATTTACTAAACTGCATTAATATAGTAGGCTCAACTGAAATAGCCACCTTCTTACAAACATCTTTCATCCCTATGATGGTGATACTATAAAAGAATTTAGCCCACCTTCATATTATGTGCCAAGGAGTTGTAAAACAGATAACATACCCTCTGAATCAGTAATTTCTGCTTCTCAAAAAGAAAATCTGCTTTATCTGCTACTAAAGCCTCTTTAGAAGAGATGGCAGATAACAGCCATTTCTCCCATTTGATCTTCTCTATATTTTAAAATAATTATTTTATGAAATTTTTTTTTCAGAAAAAGTTAAGTTCTTTTTTCTGTAATCAATAATTGATTGATTGACTAATGCATGATATCAAGTCAACATCAACTCCTGGTAATTACATAGAAAGACTTCTCCAGAATATTCTGCCCAGCCTAGCCTTTCAGGCCTCTCAAAATGACCATGAACACTTTGCTTCTCATACGGGAGAAGAGGCATTATTTTATCAGCATGTGAAATTGTTCAATGAACAAATGTTTTCTTTCCAAGGTGCGTGTGTGTGCACGCATGCACGCATGTGTTGATACATACGCACAGAATTTCAATATACTCCTTTCATCTTGAAGATATTTAAAATATCAAGTTGAGGCTGAAACTTCCTCCTGTTTGGAGATCTTTTGGAAAACTCATTATTTATTCAAGTCCGTCTCCATCTACAGTGTCTTTAGAAATGTCGTTGTAATAGTTGTTGTCCTTTATAACCTCTCTTGAAACTCTTTTTAAAGTTTCTTCTGGAAACCATCCTTTCCTTGTTTTGCTTTTTGTCTGTTTTCATTGTTTCTTTTTAGTAGATTAGTGGATCGAAGAAATGCTGTGGACATATTTTACTTAAACTTCAGTAAAGCATTTGACAAAGTAGACATCTTGATAAGTTAGAAATATGTGGAATAGATAGCATCACCATCAGATGGATTTACAAGTCATTGACCAGTTGCACTGAATGTTAGATTCTCAATGGATTTACATCTATATGAAGGGAAACATGTGTTGGGGTACCTCAAGTCTCTGTCTTAAGCCAGTACTCTTCAACATCTTTCTTCATAAAAGATCTAGATGAGTAAATAGAAGGGGAACTCATCAAATTTGCAGCCAACACTTTAGAATATTCAAGATTCAGAAGGATCTTGAGCATTGGGGCCATGTCCAATAATAATAATAATTGCATGGCCAGTTCTTGGAGAAGATTGAAGGCAAAGTGGATAAAGAAAAGACCTGGTCATGGCTTACAAGTGGAACACTCAAAAAGGAAACAGAAGGACTAATACTGGTGGCACAAGAACAGGCCATTAGAACAAATGCTGCCAAAGTCAGAATTGAAAAATCAACAGACGATCCAAAGTGCAGACTCTGTAAAGAAACAGAAGAAACAATCAATCACACACTCAGCTGCTGCAAAAAGATCACACAGACTGACTACAAGCATAGACATGATGCTGTGGCACAGATGATCCACTGGAACTTGTGCTGGAACTACCATTTACCAGTGGCAAAGAACTGGTGGGATCATAAGCCCGAAAAAGTGGTCGAAAATGAGCAAGCAAAACTACTGTGGGACATCCGACTTCAGACTGACCGAATTCTGAAGCATAACACACCAGACATCCTGATTGTGGAGAAAAAGAAAGTATGCATCATCATCATCGCAATCCCAGGGGACAGCAGAATTGAGGAGAAGCAGCTAAAGAAATTAGTGAAATATGAAGATCTAAAAATCGAGCTGCAGCAACTCTGGCATAAGCCAGTGAAAATGGTCCCAGTGGTACTTGTCACGCTGGGCGCAGTGCCAAAGGAACTCAGCGGACATTTGAAAACCATCGGAATTGACAAAATCTCCATCTGTCAATTGAAAAAGGCTGCTTTACTGGGATCGGCAAACATAATTTGCCACTACATCACACAGTCCTAGGTGCTTGGGAAGCGCCCAACTGGTGATGAAATACGAAATCCAGCATAGTGATCTCGTTTGCTGTGTTGTATTGACATAATAATAATAATAATAATAATAATAATAATAATAATAATTATTATTATTATTATTATTATTATTATTATTATTATTATTATTTATTAGATTTGTATGCCACCCCTCTCTGAGGATTCGGAGAAAAGTAAGATACTACACCTAGACATAAAATCAAATGCATATTCAGGTATTGAATAGATGGTACATGACTGAATGGTATTAACTGTGAGAGGGATCACGTCCTAGTGAACCACCTAGAGCCAGCAATGTTCTGCAGTTCCCCCAAAAGCCAATGTTGTCCTAGACTGCATCAACATATGGATAATATGAGGATCAATTTATAGTTCACTAGTGAGGTCACACTCAGAATACTGTATCCAGTTCTTGCTGTCATAATACAAAAAACATGTTGAGAGCAACAAAGATGATAAAGAGTCTGGAGGCTAAGCCACATGATAGTTAACAGAACTAGGTATGTTTGGTCCCATGATGGATCTATGGCACGTGATCCAGAGGTGGCATGCAGAGCCCTCTCTGTGGACATGTGTACCGTCACCATCTACTCTTCTGGTTTCTGGTATGCATGGGTACCAGCCAACTGGTCTTCAAATTTTTGGGGCTCCGATGCACATGAAGACCAGCTGGCGTGCCGGAAACCAGAAAACTAAGTGGACTTCAGTTTCTAGGGCTCCGGCACATGTGTGTATGCGCACACACATTTCAGTTTGGGCACTCTGTGCCAAAAAGTGTTAGCATCATTGGTTTAGTCTGTTGCAGAGAAGGATTGGGGTGATATGATAGCTGTCTTCCAGTACTTGAAGGACTGTCATAGAGAAGAGGGGCATGTGTTCTCCAAAGCACTTGAGAGCAGGACAAGAAGCAATGGGTGGAAGATCATTAAAGAAAAATCCAATCAAGAACTAAGGGGAAATTTCCTGACAATGAGATCAGTAAATCAGCCTGTCTTTAGAATTTATGGATGCTCCATCATTAGAGGTTTTCGAAAAGAGATTTGATAATTATTTGTCTGGATGGTAGTGGGTCTCTTCAAGCAGGAGTTGGACTAGAAGACCTCTAATGTTCATTCCATCACAGTTATTCTATATCCGATTTTGGTTTTGTTTCTCGATTTTTTGCAGTCTTTCTCAAATTCATAACAACTTTTACAACCATTCTGCATTTCTTCTGGTTTCCAATCAATGAGATTCAAGACATGAGTGATTCCTGATGTTATTTTTAAAATGGTGGATCATATACTCAAGGTTATAATCATGAAAACTGGTTGACTTTGTTCTACTTTACTTGGAACATGTTATGACAAGTTTGTGATTTGTTCATGTTGGTGTTCTTGGTCATATTTTGGTGTTGTAACAGCTCTCTTCAAAAACTTATGCTTATGAATAAAGAGTTAGAAGAATCAATAATTAATTTGGAGATAGAGCAGAGTTTTATATTAGATTTCAAAATGTAGAAGAAGACAAAAATGAAAATATAGTAGAGACAATGACAGAAATGATAGCCAACATCCTACAAAAGGATAAACAAGAAACCGCAAATGGACTAGATGAAATTTACAGGGTGCATACCAATTATGCCCGGAAACATAAATTGCCCAGGGAAGTACATGTAAGGTGTGCCAAAAAAGAGATTAGAAATGAAATATTAAAAATTACAAAAGATGAAACAGTATTGCATAAAGGGAAAGAAATTAGAATCCTTAAGCAAATACCAAAAAAACTAAGGGACAACCGAAGAGGGTATCGCCCATTGGCAGAACAACTAAATAAAAGGAGAATTCTCTTCAGATGGTTAGTCCCAGAAGGAATGCTTATCACGTGGAAACGGAAAAAGATTAAAATAGACAATGAATAAATGGCACAGGAATTTTATGAGGAATTTATGGTAGAAGAAAGATCAGAATTAGAAAGCCAAAGCCAAGAAGAACAACCCTTAATAGACCTAGACAGTGGAAAAGAAGGAACATCTAAAAGTAAAGAACAGGAAGAAGAAAGAATGCTCCCTAGGGCACAGAAGGAAAATAGAATAAATAGAAGGCAAATACGAAATTAAGTGGGCAAGGGAGTGTATCAAACATTCACAATTCAGACAACACCAGATACGAAATATCCTACTTGAATACTGGAGAAAAGTAAGGAAAAAACATTATAGAGAAGTGCCTAGATGGTTATCTACATTGGAAGCCCAAATACACCCGAACACAATCAATAAAAACCAAATGAAAACATATGAAGAACTTCTTGACTCCAAGGGAGTCATAAAATCTAGACAAAAGCTTAAAAGTGAAGGCCTAGAGTTAGATTTTCATATTTTCAGGTACAAAGCAGATATAAAAAAGATTTAATTGAATTTGGAATATGTAAAAAACCTAATGAAATAGATAAAATCTTAACAGGATCAGATAAAAAATGTATCTCAAAAATGTATAATTATTTATTAAATTATGAGAATACAGAGGAAATAGTCAAACATGCATGGATGACAAATTTTGGTTATTCTATTCAGCTAGACCAGTGTTTCCCAACCTTTTTTGAGCACATTATTCATATTTTCAAAATTCTGGGGAACACTGAGGGGGGGGGGGGCGGGGGGGGCTAAAGAAAAGTTTGGACAAAAAAAATCTCTTCCTCCATTTCACTCTATTTCTCCCTCCCTCTTTCTCTCCCTTCCCTTCTTTCTCTCTCTCCATCTTTCTTTCTTCCTCTCTTTTTTGCTCTCTTTCTCTCTCCCTCCTTCCCTCCCTCTATGTCTTTCCCTCTCCCTCCTTCCCCCCTCTCTTTCTCTCTCTCTCTTGCTTTCTTTCTCTCTCATTCTGTCTCCCCTCCTTTTTCTCTCTCTCTCTCGTTCACCACGCCGGCAACAGAGAGAAAAAGAAAGTTAGAGAGCTGGAGAGAGTGGAGGGAGAGAGCCGGCGGCTGTTGTCTTCGCCTCCGCCAGCCGGCTCTGCAGCTAAGAGGCAGCAGCGATCAGCCCCCTCGCCCTCCCAGACGTCCCCAGCGCCCAGCCACGCGCCGCCTCCCGTTAGCCCGGCTGACTTTTCCCTGCTGCCGTTTTCTCTTCATGACGCAAAGCCACAGTCCCGGACTCCCGGATCGCTCGCTTCTCCAGCCAGCAAGCCAGCTGCTGGAAAAGCATCGCACTTTTTCAATACGCGGCGCTTTCCTGGGCAGATGGCTTTGCTGACCGGAGAAGCGAGCGATCCGGGAGTCCGGGATTGTGTGGCTTTGCGCCATGAAGAGAAAACAACTCGGGCAGCAGGGAAAAGTCGGCCGTTTTCTCTTCATGGCGCAAAGCCACACAGTCCCGGACTCCTGGATTGCTCGCCCCAAGGCAGGAAGCGGCGGTGGAGGAGAGGGGGCAGATCGTGCCCCAAGACAGGAGGCGGCGGCGGAGGAGAGGGGGCAGCTTACGGGGAACGGTGCTCGCAGCTGTCCCCCGGCTACTGCCAGATGCCGCTGTTTCCAGCGCTTTCCTGCTGGACCCCAAAGAAGGAAGGTGGGAAAAAGGAGGCGCGAATAATGAAGCTCTCCTTTTTCCCGCCTTCCTTCTTTGGGGCCCAGCAGGAGAGCGCCGGAAACAGCTGCATCGGGCAGTAGCCGGGGGACAGCTGCGAGTGGGAGCTCCAGGTCCGAGGCACCGGCGGTCCGGCACCGGCAGCGCCCCGCCCAGCTGGAGCTTCCTTAGGCTTCGCGGCACACCTGGCTGTGTCTCGCGGCACACTCTCTCCGGCTCTCTCACTTTCTTTTTCTCTCTGTTGCCGGCGTGGTGAACGAGAGAGAGAGAGAAAAAGGAGGGGAGAGAGAATGAGAGAGAAAGAAAGCAAGAGAGAGAGAGAAAGAGAGGGGGGAAGGAGGGAGAGGGAAAGACATAGAGGGAGGGAAGGAGGGAGAGAGAAAGAGAGCAAAAAAGAGAGGAAGAAAGAAAGAAAGATGGAGAGAGAGAAAGAAGGGAAGGGAGAGAAAGAGGGAGGGAGAAATAGAGTGAAATGGAGGAAGAGATTTTTTTTGTCCAAACTTTTCTTTAGCCCCCCACCCACCCACCCCTCAGTGTTCCCCAGAATTTTGAAAATATGAATAATGTGCCGCGGCTCAAAAAAGGTTGGGAAACACTGATCTAGTCCACACATACATAGCCTGCCCAAGCAGGATTGCCTAAATTATTTCTGATTAAGAATTTAAGGGACGTTTCTTTAAGGAGCAATGGGTCTGTAATCACACCCCACCTGTTTTTACAAACATGGAGGAGATTCTAACCCAGGAGGATCTCCAGTTCCCCAGAACTATGGTTCACCAAAAGCAAACGCAGATGGCAGAGATGAAGACGTAAAAGGGCGGGAATTTTAAATAGACTAAGGAATAGGTGAATTTTTAAAAACCCGCTTCCTTCAATCTTTTTTACCAATTTACGTTCAGTTGCTAATTATAGATGAAATATTCCTTTTAAACGGATGCAATTCTGATTTTTACAATGTATCTGCCCTATGCTTTATTTAATCCAGGTTAAATGAGGAAATTGATGATAATAGCATGTATACACCAGGATTTCAGGTATTTAGAGCAGACAGGATTGTAGAACATCAGACTTATGTATACAGTATATATCAACAATAGCTAGTATCAGGACATAATTATAATAGACAAATTCTGTGATGAAAACTTAGAGTCTATATGAACTGCAAACCCTCTCCATGTGAGTTCACATTATTGCTACTAATTGCGGTGTATATCCCTCCACAATCCTGTGTAAACAATGCATTAATAACTTTAATTGATCAGGGTATTTGGGTGAAGCCAAATACCCAGATTCACTGGCGTATTCTAGGTGATTTTATCAAAAGTAACCTTATCTTTCTTGGAAACCTCAATCTACTTCTCATTAACTGGATCCTAAGCAACTGCACTTCTGAACCCATCCATACAACTTTATACAATGCTGTTAACAATCTAGGGCTCGACCAACTAGTAACGAACAATACTAGATTCAACAACTGCCTTGACCTCATATTCTGCAATAGCAAAAGCGTAATTTATGGACTACAAATAAAAGAACGCTTTTCCAACAGCATGATTGACTTCGGCCTCAATCTACACCATTGTAAAGAAGCACCTTAATAACAGGACACCCAAGTACAACTTAAAAAAAACCAACTATGAACTCATAGATGCCGACCTCTCAACTCTTGACTGCCAAACTTTATTCTCTGGCTGTAACACTGCCGATGATCTCTATAACATCTTCTTGTTTAAAGTCAAAAGAACTATCAGACTGCACATACCACTAACAACTACTATAACCAAGAAAAACAAACTACCCATATCAATAAGGAAGGTACAATCCCAAAAAAATCTCTCTGGTGAAAAAACAAAGCAGGCTATGGAGCCAACTTTAAAAACTGCTATAAAAATATATGCCACCAAATTAAGATGGAATGCTCCAACTATCAAAACAAACAAGAGGAAAACCTTCATAAATAACAAACTCAAGGACTCAAGACCCTTGCCACCACTCAAAGGACCCAACAACAAAGAATGCTATGATGAAACAGTCAAAACTAACCTCTTCAACACATTCTTTGACTCAGTCTTTGTAAATAGCAACAGTTCGTGCCCAAAATTCCCTAGACGTACCACAAATACTAGCATAAATTAAACACAAATACAGTAGAACCCCGACTTACGAGACTAATTGGTTCCGGAAGGAGGCTCGTAAGTCGGAACGCTCGTATGACGAAACATTGTTTCCCATAGGAAACAATGTAAAGTCAATTAATCCGTGCAACAACAAAAAAACCAGCTGCCGCCGAACGCGGAAGTTAGCGTTCGGCTTCAGGAGACAGCTGCGAAGCGGTGCGGGTGTTTTAAAACGTCGCTGCCGGCCTGGGGGGTTCGGGGGCTTCCCCCGAGCCCCCCAGGCCGGCTGCCACGTTTTAAAACACCCGCGCCGCTTCGCAGCTGTCTCCTGAAGCCGAACGCGGAAGTTAGCGTTCTGCTTCAGGAGACAGCTGCGAAGCGGCGCGCGTGTTTTAAAACGTGGCAGCCGGCCTGGGGGGCTTGCCAGCACCCCCCCGAGCCCCCCAGGCCGGCTGCCACGTTTTTTCTGCAGTTCTGATTATCCTCTGAAATCTGTGTCGGTCTGTTTGGTTGCAGAACCAAACCAGACTGTGATAGAGGTGCAGATTCCTCTGTAGAACTGTTTGAAGTTATTGTGTTAGCAATAAGGAAGCAATTGGATTGGAAGAAACGGATAATCCCTTTTCATGCTTCATTTCTGTTTCCTAGGCCAAATGGCCCAATTATAGATTCCTCCTTCAAACTTCAGCATTTCTAGTGGAATGCAGCCTGGCATTCCATAGTCTACTTAAGCGGCTGGATGGATTTGGTTTTCCCCTACTTTTTAGCAGGTTGGTGAAAATTATCTAGGCAAAGAAGGGGATGAACTGGTGATACGAGTTGGCAAATGGGAGGTTTTGTAGTTGCTTCCAGGTGCAGGGAAGAGTCCACTCTAGCACTGCCTGTACCTTTTTGGAGTCCATTTCTGTCACCTTGGTAGAAAGTCCATTTTACTCTAGTGGAATTTGCATTTGGATAGCTTGGCTGCTTGAAGCTTCTTGAGCACATTTCTAAGTAGTTTTATGTGTTCTGGCATTGTGTCACTATAGATTAAAATGTTAGCCAGGAAAACTCTTCCTTTTCCAGGTGTTCATGCAGCACTTCATTTATTAGTTGTATAAACTCAGCAGGGGCTCCTTGCAATCTAAAAGGGAGGATGCAGAATTGGAAGCATCCTAAGGGGCAATTGAAATCTGTTTTCCACTCATCTCCTGCTTTAATCCTCAATTGGTAGTACGCCTCCTGCAAATCTTGGTGAAGATCTTTCCCTTTGCCACATGGGTTAGCATGTTCTCGGGAACAGGGAGTTAAACTTTTTCCACACACACCATGTTGAGCCCACGATAATCCTGAGTCCTTCGGGATTGGGAGGCATAGAAGTCAAATTAAATAAATAAACGAAGGGACCCATCCTTCTTTTCCCTAAAAAGTATTGGGGCAGCCACCCTCAGTCTGGCGGGTTGTCTGAATCCACACTTCCGATTTTTGTCTATAAAAGTCTGCAATTCCCTAGTGGTCATAGAATATAGATTAGGTTTGGATAGTTTGGCCCTGAGTAGGGTTACTATGGAACAGTCAGTTGACCGGTGGGAGCATGTCTGACCCCTTCTCATTGAATTGCACCCAGTAAGTCTCCGTATTCTTTGGGGATCCGAGGGTCACCCTGGAGCTGATATTTGGTGGCTAGTCCCACCTCTCTTTTCAGTTTCACCTACTGCAGCTTCGGGGTAGGCTTTTGATGGCCCCTTTCCATTCCCTCTTCATAGCTGGCT
Organism: Erythrolamprus reginae; assembly: GCF_031021105.1. NCBI lineage: Eukaryota > Metazoa > Chordata > Lepidosauria > Squamata > Dipsadidae > Erythrolamprus > Erythrolamprus reginae. The sequence goes on along the minus strand of NC_091951.1, from coordinate 219,174,221 downwards.
TGCCGGATCTTTAGCAGCTACCTCCCCCAGTTCACATAGGGGTTCCGTTTCTGAAGCAAAGCCAGTCCTTTCCATTGCAGGGGCTACAGTGAAGCTCAAGGTCTCTGTGTATGCATCCATCCTCATTTCTATTGGTTCTAAAGCAGCCAGAGAACCCTCCTTCCCATACCTGAAGCACTGAAACCAACGGCATGGGCACTAGTTTTGGGACCTCTTTCTTTTTAGGAGGGTATCTTTTGCCATCCACAGCTCAGCCCATATTTTTATTGAACCAGATCGATTTCCACTTCCTCTGCCAGCACATACCAGCCATTTGAGGAGTGGGCAATGCTCTAGAAATGCAGGTATTGTAGATCTTGTCACTTATCCCATCTCGGAAACATCTGATCAAGATATCTTGTAGCCGGTCGGCAGGCCAGGGGTCACAAAATTCCTGGGTGTACTTGGCCACCCTGCTACTGATGACATTTATACTATCTCTGGCTTTGCAGTTGGTTAGAGGGTGTTCAAGGCACTTTTGAAGTGCAGCCATGAAGCGGTCAAAGTTTCTCGGCTCTAAGGGTGACCATCCATTTAGCTGTAACCCCACCTAACATCACGGTTACTCATCACACCGTAGTCCCTTCAATGGCTATTTCTAGACCCTACTGTTGCATGTATAGCCAAACATGTGACAGGAAGAACCACAATTACTTGGGGTCTCCGTTGAACTTTATTCCCAAGGCTGGTGTCTTGCGTCCTCTCCAGCTTATTGGTGCTGCCCCTGTAGCCGAAGCAGGCTGGCCTGTGGGGCCAGGCGCTGGGATGGTTGCAGTTGCTGAGGGTCTCAATGCTGCTGCTTCCATTATGGTGGCAGAGGTAGTTGCCCCTTGCTTGTCAGGGCTGGAGTAGGCTGGTCAGCAGAATATTACTGGCAAACATGTATTATTTATTCTTCATACTCCACTCTGGCATTAAATGGTAGTATTAACATAGGATGTTGCTTGTTTTCTATCCAGATCAAGCACTTACTTGAGGCCACATAGTTGTTATCCAGTCCAATCCAGTCCTCCTGCAGAGTGCTGCAGGAGGCCATGGAGGCTAAAAATGGGTTGTGTATCTGGTCGTTTGATATTTCCAGGCCAGTCCTGCCAGCTAGATTTAAGCACCCTGTGGGCTGGCGGTGGCCTGCGGGACTTGAGTTTGACACCTCTAATATACACTCAATGTGTTTTATTCTAGAGCTGTTTTATCTGTGGCTATCAACCAGTATTAAACTCATCAAGGAAAAAGTGGATAAACATTTTACCCTCACTATCTCTCTCCAGGAGAGGTAATTCATCAAGGTGACTCAAGTGGTTTCACTACCATAGTCAAACCAAAAGCCCAATGAAAGTCAGCACCATTTACCTGTATCTTGAGTTTCTTGATAATCTTCATCAGTTTTTCCACAGATGGCAAGCAGATTAGTAGCTACACAGATTGTTAAAACCCACTTTACTCTCTTATTCACAATCTACTTTGGACAATTAATTATTTTCTCAGCCTTTGGTACATGGGCACAAGTTGGTGAATATTTTTATGTTACTTTATTTGGTTAATATGTGGCATCTATTTGATTATTATTTTTGGTTTACCTTATTACTTGTTTGAAACAAATTTTCCTTTTTCAACTCTTCATTAAAAAATCATTTGTGAGCCTGCCAAAAACTAGTCAGAGAGAAATGATACCATGCCTTTTCCCTCTTGCTGAATAGTTTTCCTTTTATTTTATTTTATTTTAATTTATTTATTTTGTCAAAACATATACAAGATAGCAGGCATTTGTATAAACATAAACAAAGTAAATATGACAGTAGGACAGGAATGGTAGGCATGCTGGTGCACTTATGCGCGCCCCTTATGGACCTCTTAGGAATGGGTGAGGTCGACAGTAGACAATCTGAGCCAAGTCTTTGGGGTTTGGAGAAGAAACCACAGTCAGGTAGTGCATTCCAGGCATTGATCAATCTGTTGCTGAAGTTGTATTTTCTGCAGTCAAATTTCGAGCGGTTTACATTAAGTTTGAATCTATTGAGTGCTTGTGTATTGTTGCAGTTGAAGATGAAGTATTCAGTGACAAGTAAGACATTGTGGTAGATAATTTTATGAACTACATTTAGATCAGATCGAAGGCAATGTAACTCTAAGCTATCTAAGCTCAAAATTTCAAGTCTGGTGGAATAAGTTATTCTGTTTTGAGTAGAAGAGTGGAGGACTCTTCTTGTGAAATATATCTGTACTCTCTCATTTGTATTAATGTCCGATATGCAGTGTGGATCCCTTGTGTACTAGTTGTCTGTAATACCAATTCAAAAAAAGTTGAAAAAACCTAACATTTAGCAAAGGTAGGAAGCATGACAAGTTTCTAATATTTAACATTTCTCCTCTACATCTGACAATATTAGCTTCATTTGTAGAATTAAATTGTGCTCATCCTCTCATTATGCAGATTATAGACCAAATCTTTAGCAACTATGGTGTTATGTGAAGTAATTAAACATAGTACTGTACATAAGAAGTGCATACATATGTGTTTTTTTGTGTGTGCATGTTTATCTACTTACTGCTTACCTACCAACCAACCAACCAATCAACAGCAGATGTAAAGCATTATGAACTATAACCTTTGATGTCAAAGATGCCATTCCCTCTGGAATACACCATTTCTAGTTGTCAAATTTGGATCTTTCCTTAGTTCATTTATCCTTCCTGGGACAAAAGGCAGAATAGAAGCTTGTCCATAAAACTTCATATTATTAATATATAACCATCTCTTTCATTTTTTCTCCCCTGATATTTGCAGATGCCAGTGCAGGTGATCGAGTTCAGACCAATAATGTAGCTTCAACATCAGCTTCCAACTCCACCTGAACTGATTTCAAGCAGCAGCTTGTACAGGAACAATCACCAGTAATTTTGAGTCTTACTCAGCAATACTGGTCATATTTGGAAAGAAAATGTAAAAAGAAGGGGAAAAACTGTTCATTATAGTGTTGGATTTTTTAAAAAATTGTTGTTCTTATTTAACCTTGTAAAAAACCAGTTTCATTGTATGCTCACTCTGCAGGCTCTTTGGGGCAGGGGAATAAGTGGGATGGGAAAAGGGAAATGAATTATTAGAACACCAATTTCTCTTCCCATGACAATCTTCTAATTTCAGATACATTGCTGTTGTGTACTTTAGAATCAGGAATCTTTATCTGACACCCTCCAACAATCACCGCCATCACCAGAAAAAAGGAAAGAAACCCCTCATTCTGCTGAAGCCTTGTATTTTTAAGTGATGTTTCAATTTTTGGTGTAGTGCACAACTTGAATTTGGTTAGGAGTTTAACAGAAGTTGCTCATCTTGAGTATTATTTGCTGGAATTAAATGTGTTTGTGTTAGATGAGGAGGAAGAACAAGATGAGGTGCTACAATATGCTGAGTTACCAAAGGGAACTATGAAGGAGGAGGGAAGTTACAGTGTGAAAAAAGGTTGAAGTAATAAGGAACAAATCACCTTAAATTTCATTCCCAATATTTTAGGAGTTGATATTTAAAAAATCTGGGAAGCATAAAAGAAAGCATGACTAATCGTAACCACACCTCAGTAGATGGGGGTAGGTGTGCAATTCCCTCCATATGCAGAAAATAGAAAAATCCTCATGCTTTCTGTTCATTCATTTTGATTCTAAGTTTATTTTTTTCTTGAAGAACACTGGAGAAAAGATGCAAGGTTATAATGTGAATGGACATACTATTTTCATAGCATACAGTAAGTTGTTAGATTTATTTAACAAGTAGATTTAAATCCTGGTTTATATTTAAATTCACCTTTTTCAGCCTTTTCTTTTCTAACCTTTGTTACTGGTTTTCAGAAGTTGTTTTTGTCACAATGGAGAATATTAAATCTCTAGACAAATAAATTACTTGCTCTAGGTGTCAGGTGTGTGTGTGTGTGTTGTGTTATATACATGTACACACAAGCATTCATGCATATACATAGCACTGCCTTTTATTTTTTACATCTAGAAGCAGAAATGCCTGTTTCCTATGTCTTTGTTCTGGACAATTAAATTGTGGCCAAAGGTCTCTGTGACATGAAAGCAATATGCCTTGAATCAGTTTGAGAAAGAATGTCATTACTAATGCATGAAGCACTAATGGGCTCTTGTGACTAGCTTCCACTTTGATTTGATAGCTGTACTTATTAAGCTTTACATCAGATTTACTTTACCTTGCAATATCTTTCATTGGTGAACCTTTTGAAATTAGATTTGGATCAAGGAGAGCAAGTCGTTTGTATTCATTGTGAGAAGTAGGGTCTCAAATGGAGAATGGGGCATGCCCAGAAAAGATTAGTGGCTTCACTAAAAAAAAATCAGATGACTTTAAAGACCACACAAATCATAACTTACCGTAAATTGTTTTTAAGAGCCACAAGTTAGGAAGCTGACTTTCAAAAACTGAACTTGACTATAATGGATGGGAGGCCTGGAAGACACTCCCACTGAATAGCTTGAGCCCACCGGCATCTTCCATGTTGAATGTGTGGCCATTGTAGTCAGAGCTCTGTTTCGTGGTCTGAATTCAGAAAGAGGAGATCTTAGGAGGTTTTGTATTATTTTCATTGGTTTAAATAATAGGAGAGAATAATTAAAAGCTTTAACACTTTTTTAGTGTGTGTGTGTGTGTGTGTGTGTAAAAACTAGGATCCTGATCCCCCCCCCCCCCAAGGATCATGGCAGAACGGCAAGCAAAATTTTATATAAATCTAGATCCAGGTGTTTCAGTATCATTTTTTGTAAATAAACTGACAAAAGCTCCTCACCAAATTCAAGTTTGTACATTAGTTCTTAATCTTTTAAGTTGTATTGCTTTATATGTAAATACGTGGACACAGGAACTGTTATTAATGAACAAATGTTACCATTCAGGGCAGTTAATTTGTTTTAATAATCAGACAAAATGTAGACAAGCTTTTTAAAGCCATATAATTCTAACTATGTACAGTAGATAACTGGCCTGTATTATTGTAACAATAACTAGCAATGTATAGTGTATCTATAGTTTGGAGTGCCTTTGCTTCCATGGTTTTTTTCCTTCCTTTTTGTAACAGATGCCTCATATGTGCAGATACGCTTTCCTTTTTTCAGCCATTTCACGGTCAGTAGCAGCATTTAAAGAAAATGCGTCCAAGCATCCATGGCTGTGCTCCTGCTGAATCAATAGCAATGAGTTAACGGCTCAGCAGCATCAAAATAGTCACCATTTTCCCAGTATTTTTGCTCACTTATTTAAACATTATCCCCACCGTAACTGATTTCATTATAGAGATAACACCTAGGTATCTAAAATGACAGGTTTATCTTTTACAGATTCTTGCTCAATATGTTCTTAAGTAGGTCTTGTTGTGGATCACTGCTGCTTTAGAGCTTTTGCTTGGCCATGTTGTTCATTCAAAGACAGAATTGGAGATTGCCAAATAAGAATGCAACTGTAACTGGGGAGGGAAGAACTGGGATCACATATATACACCTGTATATTTTAGATCTAAAAATCTTGCAAGCTTTTTTGGACAGAGAGAAAGTTGTGGTATTAAATGTCTATTAATGTAGATTAGCACCTCCGTTCTCATTTACTTGCCAATTTTTTTATGAACGTTAATTTTTGTGCTCAGCACAAGGGCCTTGATTTTAAAACTCTGCTCATATATATTCAACTTGTTAATATCTACATGAGGTTTTTTTAATGGCAAAATGCTGAACTTTTTATCAAACCAAAGGTTGCTTTTTTAAAAGCTTTTTGTAACCATCTTCTGTTCATTCCAGTAAGACAGAGGATGCCATTTTTTTCTGGTGACATAAAGGTCAGTGAAAGTATTTTGTTTCTGACTGTCCACTTGGAAGTTAAATTTTATGGTTTGTTTTAAATGAAGTACCGTATAGTCTCTCAATCTATCCTTAGTCTGCGTTGCAGTTGTGCATAACCCTAAAATGGCATTAATGATATTCTCTGAGTTATTGATTGAAAATGAGAAAAAAGGCACTAGTAATCTTAATTTTGAAGTATGTCCTTTCAAATAATGTCATGGTTTTTTAAAAACAGATTATTTTAATGTCATCTAGCTGGTGCTTGAACAAGCTTCCTTCTAAGAATAAGCCAAGAAATAGTTGATGTCTGTGATTAGTGTTAATTTGAAACAATCCCAAATTTAAAATGTTATCAGCATTTTTCTCCATTAAATATCTTAGCCTCTAGAAATTAAAGCCAGTAATAAAAAGCACAGTTTGTTGTCTATCCCAGGTCTGATATTTTTCAGATGTGCTCATCAGAACTCCTTTTAATTCCTAATATTTCTACAGGAACTAATTTCTTGCTTCATTTTGCAACAAGGCAATAAAAGCAAAATGACTGGTACCTAAAGGGTTAGCTTGAGATATGTCTCTTCCTAGTGTTGTTTGTTATTGGTTTTTTGGGGGGGAAAACACAAAAAACCATTTATATATATAAATAATATGCTTGCTTGTAAAATTTGCATTTGTTACTATGTTGCTGATCACTTGGGCTTGTACACACAATTAACGTGATCACTTTCATCTTAAAAGCAGAGTTCTAAATATATATATAATGGACTGTGGGTTGTATACAAACTATTGCATACACACGCAAAGCTGTCTTGATTCAAAGAAGCAAAACATGTATAACGTTATTACTACTTGAATGCCTCTGTGACTGATTACTTTTTCATTTTAAGTATAAACTTTTTGTGGTATGTATGCTTAATGTTCATTATTTTATCTCCTCCCTTCGGATCCTTTGTAAATACATTATGTTCTGTGTGACTTGGTTCAGAAATAGTTAACTGGTACTGTAATTTGCATTAAATAAAATGTAGGTTAGCCTGGTCATGAAATTTAAAAATTACAATGTGTGGTCTTTTTTTCAAACTGTTTCCTGTCCATTACCTGAACTGTGGCAAATACCTGTGGCATTTTCCTGTCATTCTTCTCCACTCAGAAAATGGGTTGGATGGACTATAATAATCAAAAGACTTGGAATTGGCGTCTTTTAAGTTATGATATTATTAGAAGTTAAAACAGGTCCTGTGTTGTGTTTGAGTTTGTTGAGAAACATGTGAAGTCTTTCACAGAAATCATAACATACGCCTCTGAGAACTGTTCATCCTTAAGGGCTTTTCTAAAGCATTTCCTTGGATCAGGTGCTGGTTCTAAGAGAGCTCTGCCTGATACGATAGATACCCTATCGTATCAGACAGAGCTGTTCCTTTAACATATCAGCACATTATTTATCTTTGAACACATCTTTGATCCTTGATAATGTATTATCAAATGTGATGTTTATTTGCACAAGCAACTGAAATTTATTCTTCATCCTCTGGTGGAACCAGCCTTCACAATGGGAGTTTCTTGAACAATCATCTTGAGAATCGAGTCAGTCAATTTGAATACTTGCTTGGATCTGCCTGGATCTGACTCAATCGTTCAAGAGGATAGACATGGCTGAGCTCCTTCCTGTGATTACAGGTTGTTTTTTTTTGCTTTCCTTTCATTCCTCTTAATTAGTTTCCAATCTGTCTTAACCCTTTCTTGCCTCATATTAGTCCATAATTGGTTTAATAATTTCTTAGTTTAGTTATATTAGATCAGTTGAAAATTAGTTTTCAAGTCTGCTTATTTCAACAGCCCTTATCAGGGCTCACCTCACCAGCTCATTAGAGTTGGGGACTTGCAGCTCCCAGCTGAGTTGTTGGATCAAGAACTCAGAGAGGAGGACTCAACGAACTCAAACAGCTTTATCATGCAAGCGCCCATCTACAGGAACCCCGCCCAACCCCAGCTCAGTCACAATTAGGCCAGTTAAAAATCCGCGAGCGCCACTACAGTCAATTTGCAGCGCCCACCCATTGTCCAGTTCATGCAGCTAAACTTACAATAGACTAAACTAGACTACGCAGCAAACTGCGTGGTCAGCCAGAAGCAGTTGGCCTTCCCTAGCAATAGCGTCCTACACCAGCAATTGTATTGCATAGCTCCGGTCGCCGCTAGAGTCTGATCACGGCGACGCTCATCCTTATATCTGGAAAATCCCCTCCCCCCAGGGCTGCTCCTCAGTGGTGGGTGCCGCTGGAGTTTCTTGTAGCGCCCATTTTTTTCATGAATCCAGCCGCAGGAGAGTAGATCTAGGCTCAGCCCCAGCAACGGCAGTTCTACATGGCAAGCAAGCACTGGCATCTTCCTCCAGCTCGTGGAGCCAATCAGCAAGTTGGACATGGGAGGGGGGCCCAGGGAGGGACTGAGTGCCCGATTCTCAACCAGGTCCCCAATTAGTAATGGACCCATCTAATCTCTGATATCTTATGGCAGAAGTCCTGCAACAGGGTGGGCGCTTCCTCACTTCCGTTTCTTCCTCAGCAGCCTCTTCAAAGAAGCGAGCAGCCTCTTCTAAATGCAGAAGGACATTCAGACAGCTCAGAGGACAGTTCTTAATGATCAAAAAGGCGAGAATCTGGATGAAAATGATTCCAGGTGAAATTTGTCAGAGGATAAAGGCCTATCCACACATCAATTGCTCATGTCTGGCTTATTTTATCCCTTGTTTAAATCCTTGTTATTCAAAGCTTGCACTGCAGCACGTATTAAGGTTCCTGCCTCTTCTTCATCAACATCCACCAATGAACAAACCAACCCCCTTTTTTTGGAGGTAAGACCAGAGCTGGATGTTATACCTATTCCCCAACTCTTGTAGACACAAGAAGGTCAAGGGTCAGTTGCAGCATCCAGCCTCCTTGCAGGACAAAAGGGTTTTTACTAATCTTTCTGATTTACTTTCAGTACTAGCAGTAGATTTACCAATTAGAGGTCTACATTCTTCCAAAACAATTTTCAGGTGAAGTAGAGGAGATCTTGAAAGTGGACAACAAACCTATCGAACAGTCCTTCATCAAAACTCACCAATCCGCAGCATGGGCCATTAAAGCTTCCACTACTTTCTCCTTTTTTGCACATACAGCCCTCCTGTGGCTAGAACAGGTTCAGAAATAAATTCCTTCCACCAATGTGAGAGTGCAACAACACCTCAATAAGATCTTTCCTGCGGTCCAGTTCTTGGCGGAATCCACGCTTCAGACTGCCCACTTTACCACCAAAGCCATGTCTTCAGCAGTTGTGACCAGACGCATGCAATGGCTCAGGAATGGCAGGCTGATTTGCGCTTCAAGTGGCAAATAGTTGCAGCACCCATCAGAAAGGTTCCCTCTTTGGGGAAGTCCTGGAACCTCTGTTAGTGGAAACCGGCAACAAGTGAAAGATCCTGCCAGCCGTGACTCAGAAAAGATACTCCAATTTATCATCAACCTACAGTTGCCGGCCCTTTTGAGCAGCTGACCGGGACTCATCCTCCCAGGCCCCAGGTCAGTATTTACCCCATCAGAGGCAGGCAGGGGAGGCAATTCTGCAGACATCCACGAGGGGCGCATTTAGGTAGGTCCTTTCATAGGGGTAGGTGGTAGTCCCTTTCAAGTCCCAATTGGAGCCAGGTTGGGCAAAGGTCATGGTCCTCTCACGAAACCTCCCACTTAATCAACTGGTTGGAGCTGAGGGCGGTCTACCTGACTAAAACAATTCCTACACATCATCTCAGAACTCAACGTCCTGGTCCTGACAGATAATACATCAACAAAGACCCACATCAGTTGGCAGGGGGGCACATGTCGCAGATCCCTCCAAGCAGAAGACAGGAGGCTGGGCCTGTGGGCGGAGAGACATCTGCTATCGCTGACCTCGGATCACATATTGGGAGCAACTCACAGGCAGATTGGCTAAGCCGCTCGCAAGTGGACCCAGCAGAGTGGTAGCCTCTTCCAGCACTATTCCAGCATTTTGGACTACCTCTACTCAACCTTTTTGCGACACAAGTCAACACACAACTCCCCAGGTTCTTCTCACACTTCCTTTCCCAGGGCGTGGAAAAGATGAATGCTCTACAGAGTCCATGGCCCCAGGGTCTCCTGTGCGCATTCTCATCACTTCCAGTGATACCAGAAGTCCTGGAAAAGGCCAGGTAGAACAAGCAGAGCTGATCCTGGTGACCCCGTTCTAGCCTTGACAACCATGGTTGGCCAACCTTCAAGCTCTCTCAATCTCCAGTATGCATCCCTCTTCCAAAGATCCTGAGGTTTTTGAGCGTTGGCCTTGACAAGGGTCTGTCCCCCAACACCCTTCGCAGGCAAGTGGCGGCACTCTCATCAGTTCTGTCCGGTGACCAAGTCGCTTTCGCAATTCCCAGCCATTCGCCATTTTCTCAGGGGGGCTACGAATCTACATCTACTGGCAATACACCATTATTCCGCTTAGAACCTCCCCCTTTACAGGAGCCCCCCCATGAATCACTTCGGGAGGCATCGCTGAGACACCTGTCTATAAAGGTGGCCTTTTTGTGGCCATCACGTCAGCACAACACATTTCAGAGCTGTCCGCGTTCTCAGTCAAAAGTGACCTATGTATCTTCCAGCCAGATAAGGTGACTCTCAGACTCTATCCCTCCTTCCTCCCAAAGATAAACTCTGTCTTCCATCGATCCCAAGAACTCATTCTCCCTTCCTTGTGCTCCCACCCAGCTCATCTGAGTAGCACTGACATATGCTAGATGTGCAAAGAGCACTCAAGATCTATCTGAATCGGAAAACGGAGGCTCTCTTCATAGGATTCCATCCCAAATCCCTGGGCAACTGAGTTTCTTCATCCACCATAGGATGCTGGACCAAGAACACCATTGCCAAAGCATATGAGGTAGCCATTTGCCCATTCCTTCAGGAATCACAGCTCATTCGACCAGGAGTGCAATCGCATATGCGGTCTGGTGCACGCGGGCTTCACTCGAAGAGTTCTCTCGGGCAGCCACCTGGGCGCAGCCTTCCCAGTTCATTCGTCACTACAAAATTGACTCTTACGCATTGGCAGACACCGCCTTTGGCAGGAGAGTCCTGCAACAGGTGGACACTCATTAAATCCTTCCGCACCCCTCAGGACCTCTGCTTTGATAAGTCCCATTGTGAAGGCTGTTTCCACCATAGGATGGAGAATAGGCCTTGTAACCTTACCTGAACGCCTCTTCTCATCTGGTGGAACCAGCCTTCAGTTCTCACCTTTCCTCTTCTTCCTTTTGCATCGCACTTCTCACTTTTAGTCTAACACAGAGCCTCAAGAAGGAGACTTTGCTCAGTTCAAATACTATTCACTAGCATGCCACATTCGAGTCTAGTCTTCAGATTTGTCAGATCTGGGGTTACAAGGCGTATCCAAGCAAGTATTCAACTTGACTAATTCAATCCTCAAGATGATTGGTCAAAGAACTGCCATTGTGAAGACTGGTTCCACCAGATGAGAAGAGGCCTATTCTGTTAACATTCTTGAAAGCTAGATGCACAAGTCATGTGACTACTGCTTCAATTTAAAAAAACCCTCTTCATTTCTTGTTGATCATACAAGCACTTGCAAGCTGGAGTAAGACAAAATGGGATTGTAACATACAGGAAGTGAACTGAAATAAGCATAAAGGCTTCATTTTCAGATTCCCGCAATCTCTTCATCTAGTTAAAATGGACTGTAAGTACAGAAGTACATCCATCCTTTATTGCTTGCTTGTTTACAGACAATGTTTTCTCTTCCACCCTGCTTTTCTATACCATGCTTGCTTGCTGCCTTTTCTTTATTTTGCTTATCCTAACATGATTTGTCTTGTTCTAATTTCACCTAACTTACTTACAGGGGTGGACAAAAAAATGGAAACCTTGAAAAAATCATCAAAATATCTCTTAATATGGTGTTGGTCCACCTTTTGTGGCAAATACAGCCTCAATTCGCCGAGGTATTAATTCATACAAATCGTGAATTGTTTCCAAAGAATTTTTAGCCCATTCTTCAGTTAAAGCACCCTCCAGTTCTTTTAGAGACGATGAAGGTGGAAATCGACTTCTTACTTGAATCTCTAAAATCGACCATAAATGCTCAATAATGTTGAGGTCTGGTGATTGTGGTGGCCAGATGATATGCTGAAATTCATTAGAATGTTCCTTGTGCCATTCTTTAACACTTCTTGCTCAATGGATTGGTGCATTATCATCTTGAAAGATGGCATCCCCTCTGGAAACAGTTCTTGAACCATAGGATGAATTTGGTCGGCCAAAATTCTTAAATAGTGATGGCTGTTAATTCTTCCATGAAGGGAAATCATTAGCCCGGTGGATTTCCAAGAAATAGCACCCCAGATCATCACTGAACTCCCGCCATGTTTGACAGTTGGGAGAAGGCAGTCTGGATGAAATTATTCTTTTGGCTGTCTCCAGACGTAAACACGTCCGGAGGTCGGAAAAAGGGTAAATGATTCGTCAGAGAAAATCACATTTTGCCATTGCTCGAGGGACCATTTCTGGTGGTTTCTACACCACTATAAACGCTTTGAAACATTTGTCTTTGAGAGCAGAGGTTTTCTAATTGCAGGTCTTCCATGGAATCCAGATTTGTGAAGCTCCCTTCGAACAGTTTTTGTGGAACATGTCTATTGAGCTCTGCAGTGATTTTAGGAGCTGCGGTCTTGCGATCCGCACTAACAATCCGCTTTAGAGTCCGACGGTCTCTCTCAGACAACTTTGACTTTTGATCAGATCTGTGCTTGGCTGAGGACATTTTCCCTTCTCTTTCAAAAGCAGTCATTACTTTTGAGACATTACCTCTTGAAACGCCAAACATTCGGGTACTTTCTGTTACATTAGCGCCTGCCATTCGAGCACCAACAATTTGGCCTCTTTGAAAGTCTGAGAGGTCTGCCATTTCTAGAAGGTTATAACCAATTTCCTTAAATTTCTGTACAAAAAAAAGGTAGTTTAAAAAAACATATCAAATAACAGAATTTTAAAAACAACCAATAAAATATGTCAGGTTTTGATTAATTTGAACATGTACAAACATTATGATGCCAAAAAGTCAAGTGCTTCCATTTGTTTGTCCACCCCCCGTACATTAGATATGCTATATTTTTCTCTGTGTCCTGCTTTTCCTGTAAGATACCCTTTTTCCATCATATTTCTCTTAGATTCACATCTTATGTATGCATACACATTCTTCTGAATGCTTATTCTTCTATACCTGAGAAGTGTTTGAATCCATAGTGAAAAAAAGAGAAAAATTCCTTTTCCACTTTACCCTTCAACTTATCAGACTGATTTGGCTCTGTCAGGAAGAATTTGGTTGTTCCAAATTTTCCGTTTTGTGGAATAGCCTTCCAAAATCTTGCCAGCTTTGCCGGCCTTATCCAAGTTAGTGATAGATTCCAATCATCAGGAATGAGTGCTGTTTTATCAGTGTTTGTAAAGAGCATGACTAAACTGGTTACTATGCAATTCCAACAGTTCTTTTTGAAATTAGATTATCTCATCCAAGGCACTTGCCACATTTTAATTGTTCAATCAATTAATAAATTTAAGGGTTGATCAGGACCTAATTCATTAATGGAATCTGAAATCTAGTCAGGAGTCCACCTTACTTCCTGTTGAACTAAGTCCTTTCCACCCATATCTGACCACTGTTGCAAACTTTCCATTTTGCCGTATGAATTCTTTACTATTATTTACTGCGATGCTTCATTTCTTTTGTTAAAATTAACTGATTCCAGTTCTGTGTCAATTTCCTTTTCTTTCTTAATAGTTCCTTGAAATCCTGACTCTCCACACTGACCAGACCAGAAGGAACTGATTTGTTACACTAATTTTTATTATACCATGGTAAAATGCAAAGGTCAAGTCTCCTGATCCACTTGGCCAAAATGAATCCATTAAATGACAAACTTACTTTGCAGATTGCTGGGCCAGTTCTGATCCCATCCCTTGCGAAAAAAGTACTTTTGACTGAACTTTTACATGATAAGATATAATATTCTAAAGCAATTTCCAAAGCAATACTGGTTCTAGTAGATTCCTCACTACTATTAAATCAATAATATCAAAAAACAAGAATATTTGCAACAAGGTAGGATATCCATAAATGAAAATATATACCTGGCTATTTGAATGGCAGGTTACTATACTTCTTTAGCTTTTCTTTTCCAGATAAAAATCTGCTACCATGGCACATGCGTTCTTCAAAATAACTGATTTGAAGGATCAATCTAAAATCCCCCTCCACACTTTTTAGGGAAAGTTGTTGAGAAGATATATATGCAATAGTGTCAGAAAATCCTGCATAAAACAGGTTACCCTTCATTAAGGTTTCAGACCTAGATATGAGATTGAAACAGCATTAGTTATGCTTTTTGATTAGCTTTGAAGGGAGAGTGATGGATGATAGTGTTTCTGTCCTTGCTTTTCTTGACTTCCTAATGGACTTCAAAACCTCCTTTTCTGGGCCTCTACTTTGTACAGTTTAGTACATGAAGTTTAATATTCTCTCCGGTTTTAGTATTCTCTCTGACTTCATCTACAAAAAGTGATGGGTGAGATCATCTAACGCAAAGGAGACCAGCTGGTATTGGGGCGAGAACTGCAAATGGCAGAGCTTTGCCGGGCACCATGAAGAACTGGTATCTGCTGACCGGGAGACCCTATAGCAGTGATGGCAAATCTCTGGCATGGGTCCCACAGGTGGCACGTGGAGCCATATCTGCTGGCACATGAGCCATTGCCCTAGCTCAGCTCCAACATGCATGTGTGTGCTGGCCAGCTGATTTTTGACTCACGTAAGGGCTCTGGGAGGATGTTTTTGTCTACCGGAGAGCATTTTTACCCTCCCCCAACTCCAGGGAAGCCTTTTGAGCCTGGGAAAGGTAAATCACAAGCCAGTGGGCCCATCAGAAGTTGGGAAACAGTCAATTTCCGGCCTCCAGAGGGCTTCCATGGAGTGGGGGAAGCTGTTTTTGCCCTCCCCAGGCATTGAATTATGGGTGTGGGCACTTGCGCATGCGTGATAGCGTACGCATATGCTCTTTCACCACCCGAGGGAAAAAAGGTTCGCCATCACTGCCCTATAGCAGTGTTTCCCAACCGGTGTGCCGCGGCACACTGGTGTGCCACGAGACATGGTCAGGTGTGCCGCGAAGAAATAAGCTCAGCTTCTGGTCTCGCAACTTTTTGCGAAGAGAAAAAAGTTGTGAGACCGGAAGCTGAGCTTGCTTCTTTGCGCCTTCCAAGTTTTCCAGCAGCTGCGGCGCCCCGCCCGGCTGGAGCTTCCCTGCCAGCAGGTGAGCTTTGGGGCTTGGTGGGAGGGCAGCAGCAGCGGGAGGGTGATGGCGGCGGCAGCGGGCAGGAGCCATGCCGTGGGGCGGTGGCAGGGTGGTCCCTCTCTCTCCCCCCCTCTCTTGCTTTCTCTTTCTCTCCCCCCCTCTCCCTCTCTCTCCCAGTAGCCGTGGGGCGACGTCAGGGTGATCAGCTGTGAGGCGGAGCTACGGAACAGAGGAACAGAGGCACCGACGGCGGCGGCTGGAAATGCTGGAATTGCGTGGCTGGCACTTGCCTGCTGGCTGGACCAGGACGGAGGCTCAAGCCCCACGTCCATGCCCAGCGCAACGCCAGAAATGTATGGCGTCTAGCCACCGCCGTCTGTGCCTCCGTTCTGGAGCTCCGCTTCACAGCTGATCACCCTGCCGTCGCCCCACGGCTACTGGGAGAAAGAGAGGGAGAGAGGGGGGAGAGAAAGAGAAAGCAAGAGAGGGAGAGAGAGAAAGAGAGGAAGAGAGGGGGGAGAGAAAGAGAGAGAAAGATATAGCAAGAGAGGGAGAGAGAGAAAGAGGGAGAGAGGGGAGAGAAAGAGAAAGATAGCAAGAGAGGTAGAGAGAGGAAGAGGGGGGGATAGAAAGAGAAAGATAGCAAGAGAGGGAGAGGGGGGAGAGAAAGATAGCAAGAGAGGGAGAGAGGGGGGAGAGAGAAAGAGATAGCAAGAGGGAGAGAGAGAAAGAGAGGGAGAGAGGGGGGAGAGAAAGAGAAAGCAAGAGAGAGAAAGAGAGAGCAAGAGAGAGGGAGAGAGAGGGGGGAGAGAAAGAGAAAGCAAAAGAGAAAGAGATAGCAAGAGAGAGAGAGGGAAGAGAAAGAGAGAAAGACAGCGAGAGAGAAAGCAAGAGAGAAAGGGGGGAAGGAGGATGAGGGAAAGACAGAGGGAAGGAGGGCAAAAAAGAGGAAGGAAGGGAGAAACAAAGAGAGATGGAGAGAGAGGGGAAAGAAAGGAGGGAAGGGAGAGAGAGAGAGAGGGAGAGAGAAAAATAGAGTGAAAGGGAGGAAGAGAGATATTTTTTGTCCAAACTTTTTTTTACACACACACACCCGCCCCCCGCCCCCGCTCAATGTTCCCCAGGATTTTGTAAATGTGAATAATGTGCCGCGGCTCAAAAAAGGTTGGGAAACACTGCCCTATAGGGTCAAAACATCTTGGAGGGGTCGTAAGGAAAGGAAATGCGATAACTTCCAACTTTTATTCTAGAGACTTAACCTAAGTGAGAGATTTTCAAAAATAAAGGTGATTAGATACATGGAGAAAGATTAAAGATTAAGAAATGACAAATGGAAGCTTTAAAATATAGAAGACCTAAAAATAATTGGAAAGGTAATTATTGGGCGAAACTGCATTTTTATTTTTAAACCTGGATTTATCTGATAATCAGCTGTTTGGAAAACACTATTTAAGGTGGGAATTTGGAGCAGGGGAGCCATCTACTGGAAGAAGAAGAGCACTCTGGTGTGGGAAACTAGTGAAAGTGAGAATTGTTTAATACACATAAAGGAAGGAGAGAAACTAAACAACACCTGGAAGGTGGCTTGACTTTGACTCCATTCCAGAAGGCATTTTGGATGTTTGGAAATACTTGGTGAGCTTTTTGAAGATCCTTAAGACAAATTAAATTGGAAAGAACTAAAATTCTACTGAAACTGTTTAATGGATAGTGGATTTGAAAGATCTGAGGAAATTTGGTGGACCAATTTGGACTTGAATTATTAAAGTTATTTGACAGAACATCATATGAGGGAAAAGAAGAAAGATGATAGAAGAGAAAAACTAAATAAGACTTTAACTTTTGGACAATTGGGAAGCTGAATAGGTGGAAAACTAAACACTGTAAATTACTAAAGAGCTCCAAGAATTATAAATTTATGGGATGTACAATCACAAGACATTAAACTTTATTAATAATTGGCTTTGTTGGACTTTTTATATATTGGGACATTGGAACATCAGAGATGGACCGTTGAACTTACCTGAACGGTCTTCTCGATGCACTGCGAGGAGAGTCCAACATGGGTGATACTTCAGCCTGATTGGTTAGAGACTGAGTTAAATTATAATATTAGCTCTGCCCTGTAGCCACCCCCTTATAGCTCAGTCAATAAAAACGAAGGAGTAGTGCAACTAACACAACTTTATTAACTCAACTTCAACAAAAAACTGAGCTCCTGGGCCAAATGGCCGGGTTGGGTTTGGACTCTCCTCGCAGTGGAATCGAGAAGACCGTTCAGGTAAGTTCAACGGTCCTTCTCCAATGCACTGCTGCGGAGAGTCCAACATGGGATATACCCAAGATTACGATACCAGGGCGGGAGAAGGCTGGACCAGGGGCGTATGGGAATCACACACCCTCTGCAGCACTCTTCGGCCAAAGGCCGGAACCAAGGACCCAAAGGACTCCAGTTTATAATGTTTTATGAACGTATTCGGAGTGGCCCAGGTCGTAGCTCGGCAGATGTCCTCCAAAGGCGCCTGGGTGGACCACACCGCAGAAGTCGCAGCACTCCTTGTGGAGTGAGCCGTAATGTTCTCAGGTACTGTCCTTGATCGTGAGGTGTAGGCTGTAATAATACATGACGTCACCCAACGGCTAATCGCCGTAGGAGATACCTTAGCTCCCATTGTAGATGTCGTGAAAGACACAAATAAGGCCTCTGTTTTACGGAAATTTGCCGTCTGTCGAACATAGATTTTAACTGCCCAACGCACGTCTATCTTGTGCCAGCGTAACTCCAGCGGATGGTTACCTCGTGCACAGAAGTCTGGTAGAACAATATCCGTTGATCTATGGAAGAAGGTGTTGACCTTAGGCAGGAATGTCGGGTCAGGTCGTAAAACCACTCGATTCTGGTGGAAGAGGCATAGGTCTGGCCTTACCGAAAGAGCCGCCAGCTCAGACACTCTCCTGGCCGATGTGATGGCCACTAGAAAGGCCGTCTTAAAGGATAAAAGTCGTAAAGGAATATTGCGGAGAGGCTCAAATGGAGGCGCCGTCAAGGTATCCAACACAAAGGGAAGATCCCATGATGGAAACCTGTGCACCATCTGAGGCCGTATATTGGCTGCTCCCCTGAGAAAATCTCTCATCCACGGGTGATGAGCGATTGATCTCCCTTCCTCCAGCTTGATGGTGGTGGAAATAGCCGCCACCTGTCTGCGCAGGGTGTTAGGGGCGAGACCCCTGTCTAGCCCGGCCTGTAGAAAGGATAGAATGTGTCTTACCGATACTAATTGTGGATCCACTCCAGTGGTAACGCAGAATTTGTGGAAAGCTGACCAGGTGGCCTGATAGATCCTTGTTGTTGAAGGCCTACGGGCCACTTGTATGGTGGAAATCACCGCTTGTGGAAGCGCTGCTGCTCTCAATCTGTCCCCCTCAAGCACCACGCGGCAAGCTTCCATCATTGGGGATCCGGATGGTAGACTGATCCCTGGCTGAGTGAGACAATGTTGATTGGGAGTCACCATGGCGGTGTGATCGACAGGTCCATTAAATCCGCAAACCATGGGCGGCGTGGCCAATAAGGGGCAATGAATATCACTTCGGCCCTCTCTGCGATTATTTTGGCCACTGCTCGGTGGATGAGGCACACTGGAGGGAACGCATACAGCAGGCCATCCGGCCATGGGCTCCTGAGGGCATTGATCCGCTCGGGTCCCAGAGAAGGGAATCGAGAGAAAAAGCGACGCAGGTGTGTGTTTTCTGCTGTGGCAAATAGGTCCACTAGTGGAGTCCCATACCTCCTTGCCACCGCCTGAAATGCCTGTTCTCCCAAACGCCACTCGGCTGGTAGGAGGGTGGACCTGCTGAGCCAATCTGCTTACACATTGTCCACCCCCGAGATATGCTCTGCCCTGATTGAAAGCAGGTATGTCTCTGCCCATGAGAAGAGAATATTCGTTTCTCGCATCAGCCTGGCTGACCTCGTCCCTCCTTGGTGATTTAAGTGGGATCGAGTCGCCACGTTGTCGGTGAGAATTAGTACATGAGTATCCTGACACTCCTGGAAGAATGCCTGAAGAGCTAGAAATACCGCCCTTAATTCCAGAAGGTTGATATGGTTGTCCGCTAGCTCTGCCATTGTCCACACCCCTTGAGCAACTTGAGTCTCTGAGTGCGCCCCCCAGCCTCTGAGCCTTGCATCCGTGGTGATAACCACCTCCCTCTGTTTCAGGAAGGGGGAGCCTCGAAGAAGCGCGGACGAGCGCCACCATGGGAGGGACCTCCTGACACTCCTTGGGATTGAGACCAGACGCTGGGAGTGGCTTGATCGACTCCGCTGGTACGGGAGGAGGAACCACTGCAGGGGTCTGGTGTGGAATCTTGCCCAAAGGACAATGTCGATGCAGGAGACGAATGACCCTAGCATCTGTGACAGTAAGGCTAGGGACACTCGCTCCTGATGGTAAAGAAAGTTTACCATGTTCCGAATCTTCTGTTTGCGTTCGTATGAAAGTAAGACTTCGCCCATTTGAGAGTCTATCACCGTTCCCAAATGTTGTAGACGAGTAGTGGGAGTTAGATGGCTCTTTGGAAAGTTGACGGTGAAGCCGTGGTCCTCCAAAGTTCGAATTGTCAACTGCAGGTCCGTTCGAGCTCTCTCTGGAGTTCTTGACAGGATGACAATATCGTCCAGGTACGCCATAAAGCGTACCGAACTGGATCTCAGTGAAGCTGTCAGGATGTCCAGGAGTTTGGTGAACGTCCTGGGCGCTGATGACCACCTGAACGGCATTGCCCGGTACTGGTAATGGTGTTCGTTGATACAGAACCTGAGGTATTGTCGATATTCCGTGTGTACAGGCACATGTAGGTAGGCCTCCTTCAAATCTATGGAGGTCATGTAATCTCCCCTCCTGATACAAGAAAGTATTGTGCGGAGTGAGTGCATTTTGAACCGGACATACCGGACGTATACGTTGAGCTGCCTCAGGTTCAGGATAAGCCTGCATCCCCCCGAAGTCTTGGGTACCACGAATACTACTGAGTAGTATCCGTGTCCTCTCTGGTTCAGGGGAACCGGCTCTATGGCTCCTATGTCCATTAGGTGTAATACCTCCTGCTGCAAGAGAGCCCTCTTGTGTGGGCAGGTGATCCAAGGACATTGTACAAAACGTTGGCGTGGCAAACAGAGGAAATTGAGCTTGAGGCCCTGAGAGACTGTGCTGAGGGCCCAAGTATCCGTGGTTGAGTCTCCCCAAACCGAGGCGAATGCTTGTAGTCGGCCTCCGATAGGAATCTCTGTGAGGCAGTCACTTTTGACCACGGAATCCCTTCTGGTTTGTATTCCCAAAGGGCTTTCTGGTTTGTTGATATTGCCGTCCTCGGTTTCCGTAGCCGCCTCTGTTGCTCCTGAACGTATTCTGGTTATATCCTCCCGAATACGGCCTTGGATTTTGTGTGCCCGCCGTAGCAGGCTCCTGGCAAAAGGACTGCCTGCGGTAGAAAGGTGTCTGGCGACGATCTGCCCGCCTGGTTGATTTAGGTAGCACCTTTTTCTTGTCCTTATCCTCTATAAGGACTTTATCCAACGCCTGGCCAAACAGCTCTGAACCCTGGAAGGGTGCAGAAGCCAGACGCCATTTGGACTTGGCGTCAGCTTGCCAGGATCACAACCAAAGCAACCTCCTAGATGACAGAGTGGCCGCCATTGCCCTTGAGGCAAACTTGGTTGCAGTTAGAGTGGCATCGGCCGAGAACTCTGATGCTAAGATCAGCTTGCTTATATCTTGCCGAAGGCGCCCCTCGTCTGGTCCAACCCTGGTCTGCATTTCTTGCAACCAGAGGATACAGGCCCTGTTGAAGAATGAAGCGGATGAGGCCGCTCTCAAGGCCCATGAAGCCATCTGGTGGGTCTTACGTATAAGCGTTTCGGCCCTCTTGTCATCAGGCTTCAGTCCTTCAGCGAGTTCTGAAGGAACCAACGCATTTGAGACTAAGCTGGCGACCGGTTGGTCAATAGTCGGGAAGGCCAGCAAGTCCTCAATCTCAGGATCGAAGGTGTACATCTTCCGGTCTAGCATTGAAGGGCCTTGTGCTGCAGCCGGTTGCTGCCACGGTCTCTTGATGTTGTCAAGAAATATCTGCGAAGACGGGATGTGGCATGATTCCGGCTGCGGCTCCGTAAATAAGCGTACTGCTGGTTGTAGGCCCGCTGCTGCTTCGGTAGGTTTAGACGAGGCAGACAAGGTGGTGACCTGTTTCGCTTTTCTCAGCAGGATGTCATATAATGCTGGTTTGAACAGCATTGCTGAAGCAGGTTGTTCTGGAGGAGGCCCTTCATCCTCCGACAGCTCACACTCATGGTCCATGTCAACTTCCCCTTCATCCATTTCAGAGTCTAGTGGGAAGGAAGAAGACGGTGGGACCGACCAGAGATCTCTTCTGGGTGGCCTTGCTTGCTGTACAGCTGGCTTCTGAGACCCCACGGATACGCCTTGGGTATAAGCACTGGTTAGCATTTCCTGCAATGCAGGAGGCATAGACTGCCAGGTTTCATTCACTCTAAGCCCCGCTGCTGATGGGGTGAAAGTAGCAGATGGTATCTGGGCCCCATATGTTGATTGAGGTGGTTGGTATACATAGCCTCCTAACCCCCATTGTGACTGGGGTAGGGGTAATTCAGGCCTATGAGGTGCTTCACTGGGTTGTGCCATAGGCTGCCTCCCTGGTGAAAGTTCAATGCTGTGCACCGATGCCTCAGAACCCCTTTGAATCCATGGGGAGCATCCAGGCAGCCATTGCTGTAATGTTGGCTGTATAGGGGCCATGGTTTGAGGAGGCGAGGGATTCAGCGAGGCCTGCCTTTGGGCGGCCTCCAGCTGCGCTTCAAGAGCTTTAATCTTCCTCTCTGCCTCCCTCAATGATGAGGAAGAGGCCTTAGTTTTGGGCTTGGAAGTCTGAGCCTTGGCAGTTGACTTCGGAACCTCCTCTCTCCCAGTTAAAGAGTCAGTGGTGCTGGCTGTTTGATCTGCCATTTCAGTAATAATGCTACTCACAAAGCCTGAGACGGTAATTAGAGCGCTCCAACTTCCACTAGCTCTCTGTCTCCGAGTGAAAACAGGTAAAAATGGCGCTGACAGAGCTATTTGTGGGCGTGTATGCACTCCTGTCAATTTTGACAGTTCAAAATGGCGGGCGCTATATTTCTAGCGCGAAAGTCACCTCCCTAAGGGAGTAGCGCCATCTCAGCCTCTATTGGGCTGCCCTCTGACTGCTGAGGCAGTTAAACTGCCTGCTGCTTTGAATCGCGGCTTTTTTCCTTCACCGCCGAAGCCGCAAGCAAAGCGCTCTTCAAAAAGCCGACAAACAGCTGTTCGTCGGTCTTTTTAAAACTGCCGCTGAATTCGGCGGTTTCCTTTTGGCGCGCAAGAGGGAAGCCTCGGGAATATCCCCTTGACGGCTTGGAGGGCGCCAGCGGTGAGCTCTAAACAATGAGGGAGGGGGGTGAGGTGCCTCTGGGGCAACTGTACCTTCACCCCTCCGAGCTCGGTGACGTTTGGCCATGGAGGCCAGGGACCTCAATTCATCCAAACGGCTCCGAAGATAACCACTAGGCATTGTGGATAGGGGTATGGCCACGGAGGTCAGGGACCCTGCCTATGGAGAGCCGTGCCTCTGGGCTATGCCCTCGGAGGGCAGGGACCCTGAGGCGGTAAATGGTTGCAGGCTATACCCACGGAGGGTAGACACCTGTCTCTTCTTGTCATCTTCTGCATCTATAGAGAGAAAGACAAAAAGGAAAAAATACATTATTTTATTACAGAAATATATTAATTTAAACACTACCATGTTTCCCCGATAGTAAGGCAGTGTCTTACTTTCTTTTTACCCCCAAAAGCCCCCCTATGTCTTTCTTTCGGGGTATGTCTTATATTGGAAAAAAATTGAAAGGGTCGCGTTCCCGAAGGCTCAAAGTTGACTCAGCCTTCCATCCTTAACGAGGGTAAGTCAGAAAAGCACAGGGTCTGCAATGTTTGGGGTCCATGAGCTGATGAAAGGCACCGAAAAAAAGGAGGAAAGGAGCTAAAAAGAAGCAGCAGGATTGAAAGACCCGCATAATTTCCGAGCCGAGATAAATGAATGATGAAACCTGGACTGCCGGGCGGCCCGCCTGGAACGCCAGCTATGCCGCCGGGCCGATTGCCGAGCGGGGACGGGGCACGGGAGGAGGCAGCGCTGCACCAGACCCTCAGGCCGCTCCGCCCGGGATGGGGCTCCTCCGGAGGGGCGCACAGGGGCTCGGGAGGAGCCCCATCCTGGGCGGAGCAGCCTGAGTGGTCCGGTGCAGCGCTGCCTCCTCCCACGCCCCGTCCCCGCTCGGCAATCGGCCCGGCGGCATTGCTGGCGTTCCAGGCGGGCCGCCCGGCATTAGCAGCGGTTTCGTGCCTCTCTTGCCAAGCGAGGACGGGGCGCGGGAGGAGGCAGCGCTGCACTGGACCCCTCAGACTGCTCCGCCCGGGATGGGGCTCCTCCCGAGCCCTCGTGCGCCCCTCCGGAGGAGCCCCATCCCGGGCGGAGCTGCCTGAGGGGTCTGGTGCAGCGCTGCCTCCTCCCGCGCCCCGTCCCCGCTTGGCAATCGGCCCGGCGGCATTGCTGGCGTTCCAGGCGGGCCGCCCGGCATAAGCAGCGGTTTCGTGCCTCTCTTGCCGAGCGAGGACGGGGCGCGGGAGGAAGCAGCGCCGCACCGGACCCCTCAGGCTGCTCCGCCCGGGATGGGGCTCCTCCGGAGGGGCGCACAGGGGCTCGGCAGAGCAGCCTGAGGGGTCCGGTGCAGCGCTGCCTCCTCCCGCACCCCGTCCTCGCTCGGCAAGAGAGGCACGAAACCGCTGCTTATGCCGGGCGGCCCGCCTGGAACGCCAGCAATGCGGCTGGGCCGATTGCCGAGCGGGGGCAGGGCGCGGGAGGAGGCAGCGCCGCACCGGACCCCTCAGGCTGCTCCGCCCGGGATGGGGCTCCTCCGGAGGGGCGCACGGGGGCTCGGGAGGAGCCCCATCCCGGGCGGAGCAGCCTGAGGGGTCCGGTGCAGCGCTGCCTCCTCCCGCGCCCCGTCCCCGCTCGGCAATCGGCCCGGCGGCAATACCCCCCGTGTTTCCCCGAAAGTAAGACATATGTCTTACTTTCAGGGTATGGCTTATATTAGCCGACCCCACTGAAACCCCCCATATGTCTTACAATCGGGGGGGGGGGCTTACTATTGGGGAAACACGGTATATGTTCAGTGGAAAAAACTCTAGTCCCTATCACTACGACTGAGTTTTTAAGACTGAGCTATAAGGGGGTGACTACAGGGCGGAGCTAATTAATATTATAATTTAACTCAGTCCCTAACCAATCAGGCTGAAGTATCACCCATGTTGGACTCTCCGCAGCAGTGCATTGGAGAAATTGAGTATTATTACTATATCAAATAATTATAAAATGATTCAACAAGATAATAAAAGTGTATGAAGAAATGTTATTGATGCTTAAAAGTATACATGAAACAATAAAGAACAATAAGGAGATAAGCGGACTGTCCAAACATGAAGTAGGTGTAGAAGATCTTCAAAAAAACAGCATAAAGAAAAAGATGAACATAACATTCACATAATAGATGAGAAACCAGAAGAAATTGGGGGGGGGGGGGGAGAGAAAGCAAAATAAGATACAAGAAGATAAAACTAATGACGACAATGAAGAGAAATGGATAATAAGTACGAATCAAATAGATAATCCCCTAAGACTTTACAATAGAACAGAAAAAGAAAAGACTACGGGTGGGTGCCCAAAGGATGCAGCAGAAAGAGACAAGGGATAAGCCGAAAGGAATATTTAGTGGGTATAGAAATGTTAGAAAGAGAGATAAGAGTCCAAGAGAAGAAAATAAAAGAGTGACCAAAAAGTCAATAAATGATAGAACTTCAAAAAGGGTAAGAGATTATTGATAGAGATAAAAGATAAAAAGTAGAAACCACAAAGTGGAAAATAGTGATATACCAGTACATAGATAGATAATCATAAGCAAATTAAGGTTAGAAGTTGGAAGTCTAGGATTAGTCAACCTAATTGTATTATTGTTATTAACAGTGTGTAAAAACTATATTGGAAACTATAATTATTAAGGACTGAAAATTTTGGATACTTTTGAGATATAAACACAGGACTGATTAAATTTGGTTAATAATTGGCCTTATTAGTGTTTCTAGATATTTGGGATATTGGAATTTTGATGGAATTGGGTATTTTTTAAAATATTAAAGATTCAGCAGGGGAAAACAAACATATTGTATAAAGAAATGTTATTGATATTTAAATGAATTTATGAAAGGAGAGAGTGATACTGCTGAAATCGGAAGATTAAGATTAGATATATGCAGTGGTATTATTTCTTTTAGCATTTTGTAAAAAAGGATATTGACCCAGTCACTATGCTGTCCACAAATTAAGTATAGTGTTAAAGGAAAACTACAAATAAAACATATACAAAAGAGATCATCTGACACCATGGAGTAAGGTACCATCGGTATGCTGAATACATTTTCATCCCTGACAAATTAAGCAATGTCCTGTCTCCAGATTTGGGGGCTGTGGGGGTTTGGGTGGGGAACAATAGTTCTAAGCACCTTAGCAAGATTGAGTGGCTTTGGGTTTTGAGGTTCTTGGAACTTAAACCATTTTTGGTGCTGGATGACCTATGGATTATCTGAATGTTTCTCTTAATTTACTATTCTTGCTTGATGGACAGTTGTCGGTCATAAGTAGGAAGGCCATTGTTAATAACATCGATCCTGGATCAGAAGGCTTTATGCTCACTTATGCCATGTTTTCCCATATGGTTTTCTGAATTTGTAATCTACATAGATGCCTTGAAAGGTAGCTAGAAAGCTGCAAATCCCCTGGGATAAAATGTGATAGTGTAGTAGTTATGGGTATCCTTGGATCAATGCACGTTATATTCTGCATTGGTTGCCAGTTTGCTTCTGGGTTTCATTCAAAAATCCTGATAATAAGCTATAAAGCCCTATATGGTATAGGGCTGGGTTATTTGAGGACTACCTCTTCCCAGTTATAGCTCCCCATCTCATCAGGCCCAACAGAAGAAGTATATTATGCATCCCATCTATAAAGGAATGTTGTGACGGAATGGGACTGTTCTCATCCACTTTGCCGCCCCTGGTTTGCCCCCAGGGTTCTGTCTCCATTCCATGGTTTTGCATTACACCACAACACACACACACCAGCTTGTATGTGGCCTGTGCCAGGCATCCCATAACTTCCTCCATCCTGAGGCACCCCCATGCTCCACTTAATGCAATTGCTTAACAACTGCAACAGAAACGGTGGGATTCTGCTCATTGGACAAAGTGCTCGTGCTTCAACCTATGGCCAAAATTCCAGGCTCAATTGTGGTTGTAACTTGGGAAATTGCCAAATTCACATGCTTTCAAAATTAGCTTTCAACATTTTGCATTTATCCCTGTTTTCTATTGAGGATTGCCATGAATGTTGGCTGTTAGCAACTTTACAGAAATATTTATTTCCTAAAATTCCAGGCTACTGAAATGAAATTTGCATTTGAACTTAGAGAAGCATTCTCAATGAAAACATTGAAAAGCTTAACAGATCAAATTTTTCTCTCCTCAAACAGCTTTGTTTTTCCCTTTGGAATGTGTCTGAAATGTTTAGCTGTTCCACGATTGGTCAAATTAAGAATGCACCATTACAAATGTCCACACTATATTACTATTAAAGCCCTGGCTCCACTACACATAGGACAGAGCCTTCTTTTATCTGCCCAGTGCCATACCCTAAAGATGGCCCAGGAGGATTTGTTTGCTATAAAGGAAGCTTGGCTATTCCATTTCTTTCTTTTTGCCAACTGCAGATTACGCGAAAGTCTCTACCATTTGCTTGCAGAAAGCTTTTGAAATTGAGTTGAAAGTGAGAGAATCCCCATACCTGCTGAAATTTTAAGATAAAAGAACATGTAAGTTGATATAAATATCATATAGATTTTGCCTTCTTAAGAATGTTTATATTACCCTATTTATTTTACAAGCAGTTTGTCCACCCAGGGGAATGGCACATATGGTATCCAATGGGATTGATTTCCGTGAAAGGACGATCCTAGTAGTTGGAGCATAGGATCATAACTGAAGAACTGCTCATGTTCTTTCAGCCCATAGGAGGAGGATTCAAGACACTTCTATCAGCCTGAATCTTCCCCCATCCCTGTGACCTAAATGTGGGGGACAGATCTGCTTCTTCCCAAAGTATTTTCTCATCGCATTATACACATATAATCAAACTGCATCTGTTTCAGAGATTAAGCAGCAGTAGTTTATTGACAGTCTTGCTGACTGACAGGTACTCCCTTGCTAGATAGACACACTGTAGTATCCTCGAGACAACACAAGAAAGAACCTTGATCTGAACATACCATATTTTTGCTTCATTGTTCAGGAGGCCTGGCAGATTCAGTGAAAGGGCTGACTTTGTATGTTTTATCTTCCTGGCTTGGACTACTTGGAGGCTTGATTTCCTCCTGCTTAGCAACACCTTGACCAATAGGTGTAGCAGAAAGCAACCCAATCTGAGGAATATCTACATCAGATGCCTGTTGTAATCCTGAGGAAAAGAGCTGTTCTACTGCTGTCTCCGTGTTTCCATGGATAATCTGATGAGCGGCATGAATATGCTTTCTCTGAGCCTGCCTCACTGTTTTGAGAAAAAGAATGAAAAAAGAGAAAGAGACCAACAATGGGTTTGGGAAAATTCAGTTCCTCTTTTTTTTGCCCCCTCCGTAGAAATGCACATATGAGGACAACTGTCTTCCAAAGCACAGGACTGGAACTAAACCTATTTCAATGCAATATGAGGTTCTTGTAGTATAGACACCCAACCTTTTAGGATGTGCCAGCCATTCTACTACAAGAGATGTGACATAGCTAGCTCTTTCTCATCAAACAAGTCCCAACAGACCCTTAACAAAGTAGAAATGATTTCTCTATATTGAGCCATAAGCCAAGGCATCTGAAATATAGAATACATGGTGAGATAAGCATGCAAAATGCAGTAAACATGTATCACTAAAAGCTAATTGCCAATAATTATATGGAATTACAATTATTTCTTCAAAATGAAGATCAGCACCAAGGACCAAAGAAAATAAAAGTTAGCTTCATAACTTAATAATTTCCAAATCCTTGCACTTAGGCAGGAAAAACCAAGTGCACAAGTACAAAATAGGTGGTACTTGGCGCAAACAGTAGTGCCTGTGAGAGGGGTTTATGTGCTGCAGATGCCAAAAAAGCCAATGCAGTCTTAGGCTGCATCAACAGTTGAGAGATGCTATCAAGATCATGATAAGTGATAGTACCACTCTATAATGAACTGGTAAGATCACATTTGTAATATTGCATTCAATTCTGGGCACCACAATATAAAACAGATGCTGAGGTCCTAGAGTACAAAGATGAGCAACAAATAAGGGGTCTGGAAGCTAAATAGTATGATGAAGGGTTAAGGGAACTAGGCATGTTTAGTCTAATGAGACCTAACAGCAGTCTTCCAACACTTGAGGGGCTGTCATAAAGAAGAGGGCCATCTATTCTTGTTAATACTTGGGCGCAGGACAAGAAGCAATGGGTGAAAATTCATCAAAGAGAGATCCAACCTGAAAGTAAGGAGAAATTTCCTGATGGTGAAAATAAGTAATCAGTGGAACAGCTTGCCTCCTGAAATTGTGGGTGTTCCACTGCAGGAGGTTTTCAAGAAAAAAATGGACAACCATTTGTCTGGGATGGAATAAGGATTCCTATTTTGATCCAAATGATTTGTGGTTTGTACTGGCACAGAGCCTGGTGGTGCAATTGCAGAGATGAAAACCCCCCTACAGTTTTAAGTTATAAGCCCCATTACACAATTATTGACAGACTGAACCCAATAGATTCTGTTGTCTGCTAAGTTTGTTTTGGACAACATGTTTTATCAAGGACAGAAGTTACCCATTACTTGCTGCAGGTTTACTGATAATGTACTTACCTTGAATTGATTATTCAGTAGCTAAAGCGCTGCATAGCTAGATATTAGAACAAAGCAGCCAGAATATAAATTAACAGCAAGAGGTAAAAAGGTGCTCTTTTCCTCACCTTTCTCCTTAATGGTCATTTTTCTCACTTCTGGGATCAGGAAGCTATAAACCAGCTCTGCCACAATCTCTTCAGACTGTAGATTACTCTGGCTGAGGGGTGGGGGATCAGATAAATGAAAATGGTTACATTTTTGGCATTTTTAAAAAGTTATTTTCTCTTTCATACCAAGTGTATTAGTTACTCATGTACCAATTAATGAGACAACCTTACTATCTGTTCAAATAATGCAGGTAAAAGAGTCTGGGAAAAGAAATGTTCTTTGGTGTACAATTATTTCAATCCTATTTCAGGATCTGTAACATCTCATCTCCCTGCACAATTATCAAAATGATAATAAAAAATATTCCTGCAGGAAAATGGAAGAAACAATTGCATTTTTTTCCATGAAGACAAAAGGAAGACCACTTCCTGATATCTTGTTAACTTCAAATCATACAAAGAATGAGCTAATAGAACATATTATTTGAAAGTTCAGAAAAGAAATTTCAAAAAAGAAAGATTGTTGAGCACAAATGAACACAGAGACTTCCCAAAAAGTCTGAAATTCAGAGGTATTTTGTTTGGAATAAGCATACTGCATGCATACCGTAATAACACAGGAAAAAAAATCCTGTATTTTTTTTTGTAATAATACAGAAAAAAATACTGTACACATACTGTAATAACACAGAAAAAAATTGCAAAAAAGTTCATTTTGTGTATTATAAAAACTATCTTATATGCAATTAGTTAGCTGTAGACCAGAAGATCAGTCGTTATGGTACTATAACCACTTTTGTTATTTTCACTTTATAAATGCTGCTATTTCCTCAGGAGTGCATACCGTTTTTCCATTTCATAAGCAATATTGTTGATTTCTACAGCCATTCTCTGAATCTCTTCCCTAGATTGTTCTTCAGCTGTACTCTCCATGCTGTTTAAGATAACATCTTCTAGATATGAATCAACTGTTTTTTGGTGTACTTTAACAACCTGAAAAAAACTCAAATCAGAATCTTTCCCACCGCTATAAGCATATTTATTTTAGGAATAATTTATTATTTGGATCATTTTTTACTATTCTTTTTCTTTGGAATTGTCCTGTTTCACTCACTTTTTATACTACATTCAGATAACATAATCTACCAGATCAGACTCCTGTTCCTTTCAATACTTTTTCAATGAATGCTTCTAGATCGAAAAAGTGCTTTAAAAGTGTACAACGCTATTGCCTCTCCAACATATTCAATATGGGAGAGTAGGTTCTGCAAGATGCTAAGAATATGTTAAGAATATAGCCCATTAAACGACTCATGTGATCTGCTATCGCTGGGGTGGGGGAGGGAGGTGATTTTGCTATATTGTATTATATTAATTTATTTGATTCTTTTTTCATAGTTTTTATTGTTTTAGATGTAGTTTATTTCGCCATGGTTTTCTTGATAATAACACAGGTGTAAATTGACACTTTGGGGATATTTTTTGCCTTCCCAGCCTAGCCAATAGGTCTTCCCAGGTGGCCTCAACTGAACCCTAACCCAATGACTACTCCTATGTCACTAAATGAAGTAAATCCTCCTTATTGGTCTTACTGTTGTAATGTTTCCCATTGGTCTTGTGTAAATTAGTAATTGTACTTTAATCATCCTCTCTGAATTACCTCACTACTATTGTGATTAAATACAGAGCATGATCCAGATTTAATCCAGATTTGAAGAGGCTAAAGAAACATTTAGTGGAAAACTGGATGATGTGAGATGGTATTTCAGTTCTAAGTTATGTCCACTTCCTCCTTGTCTTCTTCACACAAACATTACCTTTGCACATATAGGAAACGGTCTTAAGGCATATTGTTAAGGTAATCTGAACAAATGCAATTGTGCTATGACCTTGACATATTTAATAGTATTTCCCACACTTGCCTGTCTAAAGATCTCATCCTCTTCACGTCTGCGTCTCTCTTCCACCTGTCGACGTCCACTTTCCTCTGCTTCCCGCATTCGGCGCTGCCTTTCTGCTAACATAGCAAAAGCATGGATTCTCCGCTCATCCTGCAGTCGAATCAGTTCTTTAGAGAGGAAATCCAACATATTTGCAAGGACTCTTCCTTCTACACGAGCCAAATGCTTTTCCATGAGAGACATCTAAGAGTACAGGAATATTTCATTCCTATTTAATTTGTTTATCAGTTCAATATTTTATATGCTTTTCAGTGATAATGTTTTTTTTTTAAAAAAACCTCTGCATTATACTAAAATGTGAGTCATAAATCTATCAACATCATCTTTAATGAGATTGATTTCCAAGCCTGATATCTGACACCAGAATCTGACACCCTGAGGACTGAAATTATGTTACTTCTGATTATTATGAAGATAGCCAGTCTATGTATTTTCACAAATAACCATGGGCTTCCAAGGTTTTCCTCAGAAGTGCTAAATAATATAACAAAAATAATATAACAAAAAAAAAATAATGTACAATTTAGAAAATGCAATAGTTATGTTCTATGTTCTCTAATGATTTCTCAGCAACCATTATTTACCCAATTGGGCCACTACCCAAAAATAACCTAGGAATCATTCTGAGATGTTTAAATATTGGTTTCCATTTTTTTTTCATTTTAATGTTTTAGTTTAGTTTTATTGTAGGTTTTACAAATATTTCATAGGCACTTGTTCTTAATTTACATAACAATGTTGAAGAACAACACCAGTGTATTTATTTTTTACTATAGCATTTCAGTTTTGATGTTGGACTGAATAGAACAAGTGTTTTCCCAGGGACGTAAAATTGTAGATTGAAGTACCATAGGAATGAACTTATCTAACATCACAGCCTTCTAACTAATTCTAATTAAGATCAAAGACTGCAATTGGTTGAAAACTCTGCCCTTGATACCATATTCTTCCCTATATGGGAAGTTACCATCATCAGCTTCTATTACATATATTTTGCAAAAATAATTTACTATAAAATAAATTTCCTCCATTTACAGCCAAACCTTATGTTCATGCAAATCCCGCTGCCGTTGTAAGGCCAAAGTCACTTGTTTTTCAGCCTTCTTCAACAACTGTCCATCTTCCTGAAGTGCATGTGTGGTGCGTAACTCACAAATTAATTCTAGACGCTTTTCCTTTCCTTCAAACATCTGTTTTTAATATTAACAAATCGAAGATATGAGTGATTTAATATAAAGTCACAATGAATGACATCTTCCAATTTTTTAAAACAAATATTTATAATAAAAATATTTTAATGAAATGACAATAAAACACACATAAATATATGAAATATAGCAAATCATTCTTATGGTTTTTATTCTATGTTAGGATAGCCAGAATAGAGTCTATGCAAGATCATGCAATATTGGAATTCAACATTATGCAGGGACACATAACTAAGGCAGAATATCAGCAAATAGCCCGAGCCTGCAAAGATGAAGTGAGGAATGATAAGGCTTGCAACAAAAGTAAATGAACTAAGGCTTGCAATGAAAGTAAAAAAAAATACAAAAACTACTTTCAACATGTTAAAAACAAGAAAAACGTCAAGGAAACTATTAGTCCATTGGTGGGAGAAGGTGGCAAGAAGGTGACAAGCAACAGGAAGAAAGCAGAACTATTTAACTTGTTTTTTGCATCTGTCTTTACACAAAAGGAAAAAAACAGTCCAACCTACCAAAAACAACTGCAAAAAACATTAGGAACACAAGTTAAAATAGGGAAGAAAATGGTAAGACAGCACCTGTCCATCCTAGATGAGTTTACCAGGATCAGATGGATTATACCCCAAGCAGTGACGGGCCCCACCCGGTATGGATGGGATCAGCGATCTGTTAGCATTTTTTAATGGCCACGTGACCGCCTGACATGCGTGCGTGTGCCTCCGCATGAGACTTTGCTTTTGTGCATGAGCTCAAAGCAAAATCTCACATCAGGATGCTTGCGTGGGCAAATTTCAACAACTTTTGCCCTCTTTGCAAAAAACTGCACCGAAGCACCGGCATACCTGCGTTTCCGCACACAATTCTGCTACCTGCTCAGGTGCAGTAGCAGAATTACGCTGGACTCCACTAGAACTCAGAGCCACCGGGGTGAGCACATATCACCATTCCACCTTAGCAGCCCACCTCTGACTGTATTATTTCTTTTGAATGGTATATAAATGTGATTTATCTCTATGTATTTATTAATATCTGATTTGTCTGAATGTCAAGCTTTCAGGCATTCCTTACTGTTTGGGGATTAGTTTGGTATAGGATGTCCAATTTTCCAGGTGAAACTATAGTTGAATCTGTCCATGTGTTGTGAGGTTAAGCAATTTGTGACTTCCAGCTGCTAGTTGGTTTCATTACTCTTGTGCCTGTCTGTTCTACATAGAGGCTGTTACAGTCACTGTCACCTCTTACTCTATATGTTGTAGATGACTTTTTTTTCCTTTTTGGGCTATTGGGACATTCAATTAATACATTTAGGCAGGCATTAATTGCTTTGTGCACTATGGTAATGCCATGTGGTTGTAAGTCTATTGATTGTTTCAGAGATGTTTTTGATGTATGATATGTATGATTCTTTTCATAGCTTGTTTGGTTGTGCTGTAGGACTTGAGTGGTTAAGCAGCTTTTTGATAAAGTTATGTGAGTATTCATTTTGTTGGAAAATGTTGTATAGGTAATCATTTTCTTTTTTCTGGGGTTCTGGGTGATTGCAGTGCATTTGTACTGGGTTGAATAATGTTCTTACATCGTTCCTGTTTAAGTCATGGGAGGATGGGGAATATATAAAATACAGTTTCATGAGAATATCTTAGTTGACCTAAATACCCTGCTATAGTTTATTGTGCCTTCAAAACAATTGGAAGGACATGAATCATATGGATTAGGGTGCAGATCTGGATTTTTTTTCTTTTTAAAATGGTTTAATATAAACAGTTGGGAGAGAAATGCAAATATTGACAGAATCTGTCATCAAGTTAATGGAAGCCACAAAACAAAACTCACCATGTTTTGGATAGCTCTGCCTCGTATTAATTTCTGCAGTGTAATTATAGCCAATTCTCTCTCTTCATCTATCTTTAAAAGAAAACAAAAGCATTGGGAAATACGGCAATAAGCTAAAATAGTTTTCAACTATTATGTCCTCTCTGATTCTGATTAATTAGTTTCACTAAGAGATTTGCTTATTGTTTTTGGCTACAGTATACTGCCCATATTCTTAATGGCATAAGATAGAAGAGAAACATTAGTGTGTCCAAGTGAAGGTAGGAAATACAAACAATAACTACATTAAAAAAGTAATAAAATTAAGAGTAATAAGCTAAAGAAGTAGATGAGGAAGAGATGTGAGTCAATCAACTATGAGATGCTCTAGTAAGTCAAAATAAGCAACTGCTATCAGCTGCCATTTGCTGATTTGCTGACTCTCCCTAAACCGCTATCCTAATTGGCTCAATGTACTGTCTCAATGTTCCAGTTAAATCATAAAGCCAAACCTGCTGGTTGCAGCAAACAGCACACTCCTAGAATGAAAGGTGGCTCCCTTCTCCACCATGGTACTAAAGACAGCTGACTATCAAGTAGGGTGATATGTAAAGAGACCTTCACCCACTAATAAACAAGGTGCCCTCAGCAAAGAACAAAAAGCAAAAAAAAATAAAAAAAAAATATCCTGGCTATAATAGGGAGTAAAATGATTTGTAATGATTCACTTTCTAAGTGAACTGAACTCTGAGATATATCATACATATCCCCATCTCTCAATTTCTATTGTTAGTGCAAGAATGGAATCTGGATTCCTTTTGGCAAATAAAGCCTTTTAAATCAAAGCCTTCATTAATCACTACTTGTGCAATTTTATATTCTTAAGATCTCTTTTAAAGATATAGCCTTTGCTTATCCATTCAATATTCTCTCTGGTGCTTAATCTACATAGATAACAATTTGTATAAATGTTTTTCTTTTTCTTATGTTGAATGTGAATGAACAGACTAATGGTTGTCGCATTGGACTAATCTATAATTTCACTCTTGAAAATTTATCAGATGATGACAAACCTGATTGTTTCATTACAGACTTTTGATTAAAATAATAATTAACAGATCTAGTTGTTCAGTGCTCATTGTGTTAAAGAATTTCTTTATTTTTCTTCTCTCCTCAGTCTAGGAAAGAGAAAGCAAAGTATATTCTTCAATTTCTTCTTTTTTTCTGATTGGAAAAGTATTGTCGATTTCTTTAAAAGCTTGGTTTTGCTTTCTTTTAGTTGCAAAATTCCCAAAGTAAAAAATGAAAAAGGTTCCAATAAATCAGAGAAGAACTGAGTGATTTCTCCCTGGTCCCTGTTTCTTTCTCCAAAATAAGCCAAGTCAGTTTTCAAATATGAGCAGATAAGGGCAAGAAATTCATTTCATTTTTTTTCTTGACTGATCAGAAATAAATAACCTTTTCTCTGTTATGTCCTCGTTCTTACATTTCTCCCATGAGCCTATTATCTGTAATTGCCACTTCTTCTTTTTCTTAAACTTGTTGTATTAATTTGTCTCTTTATATTTCCAAACTAGGGAACTGTTCATTGCAGGTTTTAGTGTTAATCTTTAGGCTGTTAACTGCTTTAAATCTCTCTTAGTTTAAAATACAGAATACCAACTGATTATATGATTGCTTGTAAATCATTACCCTCAAAATATTATTTAATAATTTATATTGATTGCTTTTTAATTATCGTTTTATTTGTGGATTTCAAAAATGTATGTTTGTTGAATAAACTACAAGGTGTTATCCCAACAGTTTGTTACTGTGCAAATGTTAATAAGGGAGTTGCAGGCTTTCTATCCCAATAAAAATATTATGTTGGATTGCAATGTAGAACTATCAAAACGGTGGGATGCACTAGAGCAGTGATTTTCAACCTTTTTTGAGCCACGGCACATTTTTTACATTTACAAAATCCTGGTGCACACCACCAACCAAAATGACACTCTCTTTTTCCATCTCATTCTCCTCCCCCCCTTGTGTGTACATGTGTGTGTGTGTGTGCGTATACACACTCTTGAACCATTTCCAAAAACAGGTGAGGGCTGGGTGCTTTTTCTCATGCTTTGGGTGCTTTTTATCATATGCTTTAAATCAAGAGTCACTTCTCTCTCTCTTTTGTTTCTCTCTTTTTCCTCTCATTCTCTGCCTCAATCATTTTCTCATTTCTCTTCCCCCCCCTTTTTTTCTCTCATTTCTATCTTGCTTTGTCTCTCTCTCTTTCTCTTTCTTTCTCTCTCTCTGTCCCAGCCCAGCCAGCGGGCCAGTGCCAGCCCCGCAGCGCCAGCATGTATGGTGTCCAGCAACACATCCAGCCGCTGCCATTGGTGCCTCCACTCTGGAGCTCCAGCTCGCAGCCGACCGCCCTGCCGCCACCCTGCAGCTACTGCCCGGTGCCACTGTTGCCGGCATGGTGTATGTTGTTGCCGACCGCTCGCAGCCGCCACCCCACAGCTGCTGCCCAGTGCTGCTGCTGCTGCTGGTGCCCCCAGCTCCCGCTGCCGGCGCCCTCCCGCTGGGCCCCAAAGCTCACCTGCCGCCACCGCCAGCGAAGCTCCAGCTGGGCAGGGCGCTGCAGCTGCTGGAAAACTTGGAAGGCACGAAGAAGGAAGCTCAGATCCCGGTCTCGCAACTTTTTGCTCTTTGCGCCCTCAGCAAAAAGTTGCGAGACCAGAACCTGAGCTTCCTTCTTCACAGCACACCTGACCAGGTCTCGCGGCACACTAGTGTGCTGTAGCAAACTGTTGAAAAAGATTCTCTCAGATCCAGTTATTAAGAGCTCTTGTTAAACCAAAATTCCATAGGGAGTTAAGCTTCTGTTTGGTCTTTAATATGCATTTTGTAGCTAAAATTACCCCAAAAGTTAAATCCTGC
Source organism: Erythrolamprus reginae (assembly GCF_031021105.1). Classification (NCBI taxonomy): domain Eukaryota; kingdom Metazoa; phylum Chordata; class Lepidosauria; order Squamata; family Dipsadidae; genus Erythrolamprus; species Erythrolamprus reginae. The sequence continues at coordinate 219,136,915 of NC_091951.1, read as the reverse complement.
CTTAGTCACGAAAGCCAGCTGAGTGACTTTGGGCCAGCCATTCTTTCTCAACCCAATGCACCTCACAAGGTTGTTGTGGGGAAAATAGGAAGAGGAAAATGTGTTGGAAATGTTCACTGCCTTGAGTTATCTGTAGAAATGATAAAGGTGTGCACATAAATAGTAAACATCTTGACATGAGAAATGCCTACTCTCTGGCTTTCTCCCTCCTAATTACTAATGCCATCTTGTGATTGTAATCATCTATGTTCTTCTAGCCTGCATCCATGTGCAGTAATAGGTTCCGCCTGTTTTTAGAACTAAGCCAAGCTTTTACAGTCAACACTACACCTACCAGTGAAGGTATTTCCAATTCTGGAGTGGGAGGAGGAACCAAAATCTTTGGTAATCTCTGAAGAAAACGTAGAGGCTTGTGTGGTTCTTTAATATGGTATTTCCTGTCTTGCAGTATCTGGAAAAGTTATTTATTTTATTTTTTTTATAATTTTATTTATTGATTTTTAACAATTTTAAATCACACAACATAAAACAGTGCGTAGTGAAATGTGAATTGTGCCCACCACCCCGACATACACACATTCCCCACCACCAAATTGGGGGTATTTCTTTTATAATCCACTTAACCCAAGAGCAATATATCTGTCTACATATTATAGAGTGATTCTAGTTTATTTCTTGTAGCTTGGTCTCGGATTCTACTCGTCATATATCGTCTTACCTTGTCCCACCTTCCCATCAGCTGTCCCAAATCAGTTTCATTATCCAAATTTATCCTTTTTTCCATAATTTCAAATTGAATATGATCCACCATGTACCTATACCAATTTTGCATTGTCCATTTTGTCGCATCCTTCCAACCCAAAACTATTACTGCCTGAGCACTTTCTATTGCTGCTTTTTTTATTTCTCTAAATTCTCCCATCGCATTGCTTTTTACTAGTACTGCCATTTCCTTAGTGATTGTCCATTGTATATTTAACATTCCATTGATATCCTCTTTCACTTTTTGCCAAAATTCCTGCACTATCGGGCATTCCCAAAACATATGCATAAACACTCCTTTATCTTGACAACCATGCCAACAATTCCCCCTGACATTCTGCTGAAAATGTGCAAATTGAACGGGAGTAAAATACCACTTATGTAATATTTTCCTTCTCATTTCCCTAATTCTTGTATTTTTAATTTTCCTTATATCTTCTACTATATTTTCCATTTCTTGTACCTCTACTAATATCTCATTTTGCCACCATTTAGTCAATCCATCAATCGTGTCCCCATCTGACTGCACTAGCAGTTTGTATATATTAGTTGCTTGCGCCTTTATCCCCTCACTTTTTTCTCTTATTATTTTCTCTAACCCTGTCTCCTCCCGCCATAATACTTCTTTGTTCTCCCTTTCATTTAGATATTTACATATTGCATTTATTTGTAGCCACCTTCCCTTACCTAACCACCATTCTATACGATTTCTACTAGGCCTGCCATCCTTCTCGTATAACTGTTCTATCTTAGTTATCCCTCTTCCCTTCAACTCTCCTATAACCCTATTTAAGTTAATTTCGTTTTCTCTATTTATTACATAAAGCGATGACAGTTTAGATTTATATAATCCTATTTTCCCTTGCCATTTTTTCCAAATTTCCATAGTCCCTTTCATTGGGCCTATTAATTTACCTATATCTCTCCTATTCCACTTCCTAAAAATTAATTCTCTATTATTCATCCCGTTTATCTGTTTTTCCAATTTCGCCCATTTATTTTCACTTAATTGCAACTCCATTAACCTTTCCATTTGAAAAGCTTCCCTATACAGCTCCAAACATGGAACACCCCATCCCCCCTCTTTTTCATTCGCAATTAACCACTTTTTTCTTATTCTTGGTCTCTTATCTTCTTCAATCCAATAATTTAATTTTTTATCCCACTCTTTAACCTTACATACCGATAACCCCCCCCGACAGCACCTGAAATAGGTACATCATCTTGGGAGCTATCATCATTTTTAAAGCTCTTATTTTAGAGAGTCTCCTTAGCTTTTTATCTTTCCAGCTCCTCATCTGTTTCAACATTTTCCTCCATGTTATTCTATAATTAATCTCTTCCAATCTCTTTTATATAATATAAAAAAACTAGTCTGTATCTAATTGGTCCCAACATTATTTTCTTATTTACTATGTTCATAGTAAATAAAATTGTTCATACATTTTATATATTTATAGACAATTTCTAATCCTTGAAATTTCCAATGTTTTTACAATCCAATTAAAAGGGAATTTTGAGGAGAGAACCTGGAGAAAATATAATATTCTTTCCCATTTTAAAGGACTTTATGAAATAGAAACGATAACAGAATGAGAGAAGACAATATAACTCTGAAATTAGCAATAAATAAAAATTTGGCATGTTTTGAATGTGTCATTTTTCTTCACTTCTTACTACAAGTTACATTCCCAAAACCAAAAGGCCACTTATATTGAAGATTTCATGCACTAAAAGTTGAAATGGCCTGGCAGGAAATAAAATACCTGGTAAACCTGTGCTAATTCCATCTCTAGTCTAGCAGACCGCTTAGTGAATCCATCTTTTGTGGTTAAACTTCTGGGTTTGGGAGCTTCAGTTCGGGGCTGTGTAACGGAATCAGGAAGAAATGCTTCTAATTCAAGTAATCCTAAGAAAAATAGAAGATGAAGATGAATCAAGGTATGTTTCAACATTGATGCAAGAGAACTAACCTCTTTTATCCAAGATGGCTCCTTCATAAATAGAATTTTTCTCATCCATAAAAGTATCTCTATTTGTTTCAATTGAAAAAAACATACTTCCAAAAGTACTAGTGCACAAGATGCATATGAATCTAACTTCCCAGACAGGCAGCTCTATTTAGGGCACAGTGATCCTGGAATGAATGAACGAATGCATTTGAATATGACTCACCTTCATAGGTGTTGAGAAAGGAATTCTTCACTATATAACGATCTGCATGATTATCTGGAAAGTAGCCAATTCTTGATAATGGAGCATAAGGCTGTGATTCGTATTCAGTGTAGTCCTTAATTACATTTCTTCTCTCCAGTTTTCCCTCTACATTTTTGCCCTTGGCTATTAATCTTCTGATTGCTGTAAATAAATTGCAGATAAACTTACAGCAGTTTTAAATATAGCAGTTGATCTCTTCATTTCCTTGTAGACTGGGATTTGGCTACTATTATTTCCATTTGCTAAGAACGGGCTATTGAAACATAGCATTTTTGTTAGCAGGCAGTTTCCCAGAGCAGGAATGTGGATAATATAAACAGGCAACCACAAGCACAGCCAGCTGCAATGAATTCATGAATTACTATAAAGATTCATTCCTAACCAAGCTGTGTTGCATCAATTTTCTGAAGTTTCAATCAAATCATGTTGGCCAAGTGGACAGATCTAACCAATTATTGTCCTTTCACATCTTTAGGTATTAATATAATCTATGCCAGACATCTATACTGGAAGTTATTATACTAATTTAATGCTGAGAATAGGCTGGCAGAAGATGAAGCTGGCTTTCAAGATAAACATTCTATCATGTACCTAGTATTAAACCATTTAGTTAAAGAATAGTCTTGGGGGGAAATGACTCTACATATAGCATTTGTAGATGTCAAGATTCTTTGAGTTTTTTCCAATGAAAAATTACTTTGGCATCCAGTCCTATTTGTTTACATTCAAAATTATGATCAGAAATTGGGGGATATTTTGTGGCTAATAATCAAGGATTATTTTGTGGATAATAATCAGAAATTGTTTTGTGGATATTGGACACTTGAAAGACAGAAATTAAAGAATTCAGCTAATTGCCAAAGATGTGTTCAACGATCAATATTGTGATTAGTCTTAGATCCTTTATGTAGAAGCAATTTCATTTTGTTTTGGAAGAGTCATTAGTTTTGTAGGTGCTCAGGCTCTTTATAGTAATAGTATGAAAGCTAACAAAAGGAAGATGGAATTTGCTTGCAAATAGGGTTGTTACTACCAGAGATGAATGCATGCCTGTTCTCAAAGATGTGTTTTTTTTTCTCTCTTTCTGTTTCTCAACAAGCCTTCTATTGTTAGGAATTTCAGCTCTCTTGAGAATATACTTACTATTTAATGATTTTGCTCCATACCTTTTACATGTTCATGATGAATCTTTTTCACTTTCTTTTCTTTTTCTTGCATAAGTTTAAACCAGTGTTCATCTAAGCAACTGACATTTAATTCATTGTGTTTCTCTTCTCGTTTCATCAGCAAGGCTTTTAGAAGGTTTAGTCTCACTTCTTGCAGTCTTCAAAAGAACAAATACAGTATATGTCTATTTATTTATTTATTAGATTTGTATGCCGCCCCTCTATTTATTATAAATATAAATATTATTATATCCCTTATCTGTAAAAAGGAATAATAATGAGTTTTTTATGTAGAAGATATAAGATAGATTCTCAAGGGAACTTTGTATGAAATTCTACTAAAATCTGGTATTCGAAATAGTGTATAAGAAATTAATAACAACATAATTTAGATGTCTACAACAAATGGCTAGAGTACTGTGTAATACCAATCATGCATTGCCAAAACTGTTCGCCAAATGCATTGCCAAATGATACTGCAAAACCTAAAGGCAGATCTCTAAACATTTGACAGGATAATATATCTTAACATGAATCTCTTATGTTAGGCCAAAGCCATTTTATTTGGGATCTTTGGCCGGCCACACTTTATACTATTCTATTGTGTGGAAATGGAAGGGGGGGATGGTATGTGGATTGTTAGTATGTAGCTATAACAAATTCTTTCTAGGTCATTCTTTGTCTCTGCATCTCTGCACCCACACGAAAGAAGATGGGAGGTAATTGCGTGGCAATTGAAGATTGGACGACATGATGGAATTGTGGGTGTGGGAGCAAGGATTTCAACTGGGTGGTGAAACCCGAGGGACTTCAGATTTGTGTTTCTGCCAGATGTACCAACATGGCTCTGTTAATAAATTGGGACTTTGAGGAATACTATGCCTCGGAACCCTGACATAAAGTGTCTAATCCTATAAATTTTTATATTATAATATAGCATGCAATCTCAACACTGAATATTGTACATAAAAAGATTTTCAGTTATTATTATTGGGTTCGATTTTGACTGACCCATATTAGCTAATAAATTCATTTTCAGGCCTACAAATATAAATGCTATCAAGCTTATTTCTGTTTCCAGTAACTAAGAGAAATAACCAGTGTATTGGTTAAGAGGTGGGAGTAGTTATCAGATTAATATGAGTTTTAGTCCCACTTTAGGTACAGAGCCAGCTGGATAACCTTGGGCCAGTCGCATGCTCTCAGCCACTAGGGAGGAGGCAATGGCAAACCATTTCTGAAAAACCCAGACTGGACAATTTTTTGAAGGCACATGCACACAGCGAACAAAAATAGTTTGTTGTTTTTAGTTGCTGAAATTTATATTTAACAATGGGAGCTTTAAAAAAGCAAAGGCTTGTGTACCTCCCAAAATCCTTACAGAATGCTTGTTTTAAGTTAGCACCATATTCTACTATGAAGCCTTGGATAACATTTAAGTTGCATTTAAATGCATGATGCATTTCAGAATGCAATTGTATATGAACAGCTCATAACCAGCCAAAAATTCTTGTTTTCCTTTTAAGTGTTTAGCTTGAAGAGTTTTAAGAAATCCGGAAGCTTACACATATTGTAAATATTGCCTCTTCGATGTTTTATTCTAATTAATACAGCTGGCCATCCTAAATCCAAGAAACTAAATATACAGCATGCTGACCATGTACATAATTTGAACTGAGTGACATTTTGGGGCCAAGAAGTATTCCGATAACACACAGTTTCCATTACCAAGTCTGCCAAGGATGAGGGTAAGAACATAGGAAGATAAAAACTGCCTACTCTTCTATTTCTTCCTCCCGAAAGGCCCACTCTTTTCTCTCCATTTCCTCCATCATTCTCCTCCGTTTTGCAATATGTGCCGCATCATTCAGTGGTGGAAGAGTGGCTTCCCAGGCTCGTTTTTCCCGGGCTCGTTCAATTACTTCCACTTCTGCCTGAGTTGCTGGAAGGCCATGACCTTGAAAGAACAGGAAATAATAAACAGACAGAAGGCTCAAAGCACAGTACTGTGAAGCATATGAACTAAAATATTATTTTAAATTCTAGTGTAATGCAAGCTAAAATTACCCCTTGAAATATTGAAAAATAAATGATTAGAAGGCATTTTCCGCCATTATATCCAATCTCTTTCTCAATGCTGGAAGGTTTAAGTGCCCTCATAATAGATATCTGAGATCGTTTCTTCTTTGAAAGCCAAAGGTTTGAAAGGTTACGCCATGGGAGTTTAACTATATTACAGAAAACATTGTACCCTGTGTTCATCAGGTCTTAACTCACCCCAAGTCAGCGTGGCAAGAGTTAACAATTCAGGTATAGAGCCTGAAGGGACTATGTATTCAGGGCTATAGGGGTCTGTTTGAGCTTCACCATCCCGATAATCTGTTTGTGTTTCTACCGTTCGTGAAGTGAGGCCTGGTTTCGATTTTGCTGGATGAGTTTGTAGCTCTGTCCTAAAATGAAAGGGACCAAGCAAAATCATTTCAAAAGTTCCTACATTATTAAAATAAGATTTTAGTTATGTCGTAGTATTATGTTTTTATTACTGTTATTACAGTGTTACTAAGGAGTTTAAAAATATTACATTCCATCATTCCTAAATTTTCTTAATCTTGTTGTTTCATTTTATAAATTACTTTCGTTATTTTGGATTCTGTTATTACTCTAATACACCACTTACACACTTGGTTCATTTTCCCAACCTTCTACCTGAGACATAAAGACATGTGTAGTTCATGTCAGTATCCCAGGGATTGGGGGGAATCTGTGTGGGCCTCCTTATGTTTAATATTTTGCCTTTGACTGTTTTCATGCCTTTTAATTTAATTATTAGAAAATCTCCTCAGATATGAAAAAAACCTTTATTTCAGTGATTAAACATTAGAGGTAATACTAGTTTATTACTTACTTTGACATTGCATAAACAACGTTCAGTGGAAGTGGCTTATCAAATGGAATGAAAGGTCTAAAAATAAAAACAAAATTAAGAATTAATCAATGAAACAAAAGGGATATTTCTTCAGTTATGACTTCCAGGACTCTTATTTCACCAGCAACTACATATTACTTAACTGACTACTTTCCAATAACTAATTATCTATGGATATTTTAATTATTTTATATATACTGAAAACTGCTAAGAGTTGCTTTATTGTGGTTGGATAAAAGTTTGCTTTAAAAAATAAATACATTTATAATAACTAGTCTCCATCAGCTATTACAAAATATATTTTTTTTCATTCTCAAATTTAATTTCAAATGTATGTTACTAAATGTGTATGCCTGTATGCATGTATACATGTCAAAATTCTGCAAAATATCTGACATATTCTTGAAAAATATTAAAATGATAAAAATAATTAGTATTGTTCCTTACAACACACATGGGTCGGGAGGGTAATTGAAATTAGGAAAGAATCTTCATTTCTGAAGTATTTTGGGAACTATTTTTGCAATAGCTATTAATTTGGTCAATGAGATTTAATTTTGTATGGTCCCCACCGTTCAAAATATTTCCAGCGATTCCTTCCACTAACTTCAGGATCTTCATGCTCAATTCTGGGCACCTGAAGTGAAGGTGGGGCACTATAAAGAAAAATTATACAAATTATTAGTGAATCCGATATTTCAGAGAAATGTAACGTTATTATTTCTTATTAATCTTTTTTTTTAAAGGTAGTGAAGCTTCAATAGGCAACAACACCTTGAAATGACAAGGTTGAAGCTTTTTCAAACTGTTTTTCTTATATACTAGGAACTTTTGTAGCTGGGCCACATTTATATACAGTAGCTTTTCTCAACTGATCTGTTTTTCACGATTTAACAGTTGCTCATTGCAGAGATAGCATTTCTCAAATCAAATTTGAACTGCAGACTTCATGGCTGTAACATCCGCTAACAGTATCCTGAGTCCCTGTACATTGAAACTGTCAACAACTGCAAATGAATCACAATTTAACTAATATAAAATATAAGGACACTTACACCACAAGCTGCTGAAAAGTCTGAAAGCGTTGCTGTACCTTTCCTCTCCATCTTCGATCAATGAATGGAGGAACAGGGTTTTTTTCTTCTAATTGCACAAAGTACGATGGATAGTGAATCAAATTACTAAACATGGTTTTAAATTCTGGTACTTTCCTCTTTTTATATGAAAAGACAGAAATGCAACATTACTTATTATTATGTTATATCTAAGGCTTAAATACAAATATAATTCATCATCATCATTAGTTCCTTTTGCATGAAGCACATAGAGCATCAGGTTTCTTCCAATGAATCCTATCCATGACGATGTCTTCGGCATCTTCAAACATGAAAGCCCAAGTATTAATATTTTCTTCATATAAATGACTTAAAACAAATAGAGTTTTTGAAAGTTTGACAATTACCATAAATAGAATTATATTTGTATTTGTATATAATTATTTTTTCACACAAATATACTGTATTTTTCAGCGTATAAGACACACTGGATTATAAGACGCACCTTAATTTTGGGGGAGGAAAATAGAGAAAAAAACTTCGGCACATTATTTTATTCCCTGGTTATGGCTTTAAAAAACTGTTATTTGGAGAGAGTAACAATGAAAGAGCTTGCAAACTGGCAAGAGCTGGGAACATAGTTAGCACTTGGTTAGGGCTGGAGAGAAGCAAGTAGAGCAAAGACTTGGGGCTTGAAAAACAGTCTTTGCAGAGAGTAACAATGAAAGCTTGCAAGATAAGAGCTGAGAAGATCGTTAGCAGCTAGTTAGGGCTGAAAAAAAGCTTCAAAAAAAGCTACATTCAGAGTATAAGAAACACCCAAATTTTTAGCCTCTTTTAGGGAGGAAAAAGGTGTGTCTTATACTCTTAAAAATATGGAAATTAGGATATACACATATAAATATGAATTAGAATACTTTATTGGCCAAGTTTGATTGGACACAAAAGAATTTGTCTTTGGTGCAAATGTTCTCAGTGAACATAAAACAAAATATACATTTGTCGAGAATCTTAATTCTTCATATGATAATTGTCAAACTTTTTAACAATTTATTTGTTTTAAGTCATTTATATAAAAAAAATATTAACACTTGGACTCATTTTTTCTGTGTTGTTTTGTTTTTGAACTTGTTTATTCTCAGCCTGTTCAAAGAACTAAAGTATTCAACTGTCAGTCCTGTCAGTCCTGAAAATCATTTCTGGGTCTTGGATTTTCAGGCCTGTCGCATTTGGTGCTGTGGGAAACTGGGAAGGGGGATTGCATGGAGCTGGGGAGATATGTAGTCAAAACAACATTAAAAATAACATTTTAAAATAACATTTCTTCGAGAGTCAAGGCCACTCTGCCCTGCACCTGGAAGGGTGTGACTGGGAAGTATCTCCAGTTGAGACAGTGCTTTGATTGGATAATGTGATGGACATGTTGGTGCTGGGGTGGGGACCTGGACTTTCTTTTGGTGGGGAAAACTCAGAAGCTTTCAGGTTCGGGTTTTCCCAGGTGTGGCAACAGGATATCTCTACTAAAATGGAACCTTGAGGAAACACAAGCCTCTGAGTTTTCTTTCATTGGGGGTGTTACTTGAAACACTGACAATTACAAAATTTACCACACCTTCCAGACAGAAATAACTGCTTGTGAAAATAGAATTTTCTCTCTAGTAAAATATTACAAGTAAACTAAAACTATACCAATTAGTACCTTTAAAATTGTCAAATTTAAATTTTTGCTCTACTGTATATGTAATGTTTAAAAATTATTGAAGAATTTTATTAGTCATGGATAATTAATAGTTTTATATTTAACTTAGATATACCTATACCTACACACACACACAAATATATTCCACTATTCAGGCACCTCGGCTTACAATCACAACTGAGTCCAAAATTTCTGTTGCTTAACAAGACAATTGTTAAGTGAATTTTGCCACATTTTATGACATTTCATGCCACAATTGTTAAGTGTATGATTGCAGTTGTTAAGTTAGTAACTTATTGAGTCAATTTGGCTTTCTCACTGACTTTGCTTGTTAGAAGCTTGCAAAAGATGATCACATCACCCCTGGGCACTGAGATTATCATAAATATGATTCAGTTGCCGAGTGTCTAAATTTTGATCATGTGACCATGGGGATGCCGCAATGCCGTAAGTGTGAATAATGGTCAAAAGTCATTTTTTTCAGTGCCAATGTAAGTTTGAATGGTCACTAAATGAACTGTTCTAAATTGAGGATTAATACATTGCTCTGTACTAAAAAGGTTGGAAATTTCTGTTTATATAAGCATCTCAAACTTATTCAAAGAAACCATGCAACAATCTATAAAGAAACCATAGTTTCTACCTATATCTACATGTGTAGATATAGATGGAAACCAGGGACGGATTCCTCTTACCTGCTATTGGTGCGCTGCGCATGCAGCATAGGAATTCTCATGCACATGTGCGAGTGTGCTCAACATGATTTTGCTTCCGTGCATGTGCAGGAAGCAAAAAATTGCTGAAATCCCTCACGCATGAGCATCCCCTTGCAAGATTTTGTTTCTGCGCATGCACAGGAAGCAAAAAAGACCAAAAATTCAAGGGAAAAGATAGCAGCGCCCACAGGACCGGCACTGGAGCGGTTGCTTGCAAATTGCGCAATCTGGCATCCGCTTCCGGTGCAGAATCGCCTACCACACTGGTAGCAACCCACCACTGGTAGAAACTATGCTTTCTTTTTAAAGTTATACAGTGATCTCTCGGTTAGCGCGGGGGTTACGTTCCAAGACCTCCCGCGCTAACCGATTTCCGCGTTATATTGGATGTGGAAGTAAAACTACCATCTGCGCATGTGCGCCATTTTTTTCATGGCCGCACATGCGCAGATGGTGGAATTTGCGTGTGGGCGGCGGGGAAGACCAAGGGAAGATTCCTTCAGCCACCCAACAGCTGATCTGCTCCGCAGCGCGGAAGCAGCGAGGAGCCGAAGATGGGGTAAAGGCAAAGGGGAAACCCCATCTTCGGCTCCTCGCTGCTGCCGCGCTGCGGAGCGGATCAGGTGTTGGGCGGCTGAAGGAACCTTCCCTTGGTCTTCCCGCTTGCCGCTTGCCAGTCCACACACGCCCCCCTGGATGAGCCGGCCACAGGGGCGAGGGGTGGGGATGAAGGGGCAGGACTTCCCGGGCGGAAGGCATGCTCGGCTCTGCCGCTCCAGCCGCTTTCGGCCGAGCCTCCCCGGCCAAGCAGCCAGGGAAGTCGAGCCAGGCGTGGCGGCGGCAGCGCTGCTTCTCCGGTCGCCCGGTCCTCTCCTGCCTCCTGCGCCGATGTTCCCCGCTGCGACGGAAGGCAGTCGCTTGGCTAGGGAGGCTCGGCCGAAAGCGGCTGGAGCGGCAGAGCCGAGCACGCCTTCCTCCCGGGAAGTCCTGCCCCTTCATCCCCACCCCTCGCCCCTGTGGTCGGCGGGGATGAAAGGGCAGGACTCCCTGGGTGGAAGGCGTGCTCGGCTCTGCCGCTCCAGCCGCTTTCGGCCGAGCCTCCCTAGCCAAGCGACTGCCTTCCGTCGCAGCGGGGAACATCGGCGCAGGAGGCAGGAGAGGACCGGGCGACCGGAGAAGCAGCGCTGCCGCCGCCACGCCTGGCTCGACTTCCCTGGCTGCTTGGCCGGGGAGGCTCGGCCGAAAGCGGCTGGAGCGGCAGAGCCGAGCACGCCTTCCACCCAGGGAGTCCTGCCCTTTCATCCCCGCCGACCACAGGGGCGAGGGGTGGGGATGAAGGGGCAGGACTTCCCGGGCGGAAGGCGTGCTCGGCTCTGCCGCTCCAGCCGCTTTCGGCCGAGCCTCCCCGGCCAAGCAGCCAGGGAAGTCGAGCCAGGCGTGGCGCTGGCTGTCAACTTTTCTTTTTAGCACTGGGGAGGCAAGTCAGCTCCTGCCCAGTTTTAAAAAGAAAAGTTGACAGCCAGCGATTGTTCCGCTGCCGCCAGCATGGCCTGGCTGGCAGCGGAAGATGTAACGGAGCCCACGGGGGATTCGCCTTCCTCCCACCCGCAGCCGAGACTGATTGTGGGCTCCTTCGCAACCTCGGAGAGCTTCCGGGGCATGAAAGCTCACGAAAACCAGGAAGCTCTCCGAGGTTGCGAAGGAGCCCACGATCAGTCGGTTGCCGGCGGGAGGAAAGCGAATGGCACGGGGCTGGGCTCGGCTCCCCCCTCGGCTCCCCCCCTTACCAGCCCCGCCGCGGAAGGCTCCATTCTGTTCCCTGCCGGCCCGATTGAGCGGCCGGCGGTCTCCATTCAGGGAACAGAATAAAAAAAAATTTATTTTTTAATATTTTATAAAAAAAAATTTATTTTTTAATATTTTATTTTTTTAAATAATATTTTTTGAAAAACCGCGTTGCAGCGTTTCGCGCTAATCGAGAACGCGCAAGTCGAGGGACCACTGTATTTCCTATGAAATAAATTTCAAATACCTAGCAACAGGTTATTTTTCACAGAAATATAAGTACTCTGAGAAATAGTTTTAGACTATAATCACCTACCATTTCATCATGAATAAGATGAGCTTGGACATTTGCCTGTGCGTGATCTTTTTCACTTGATAGCTCATACAATGGATCTAAAATGCAGATGCAGAAATGGAAATACTTTAATAAATTTAACAAAATATATTGTACTAGTCAATCCTGTTAAGCATGTATTTATTCATAGGTTATATCCTTTCTAATATGGTTTTGAATTTAATTTCAAGATGAAACTATCTTGCATACTGTAGTACAGTGATGGAGAACCTATGGCACGGGTGGGAAACAGGCCATTTCTGGCCTCCAGAGAGCCTCTGGGGGGATGGGGGAAAGCTCTTTTCACCCTTTCCAGGCACTGAATTATGGGTGTGGGCACTCGCACATGCGCGATATGGTGCACGCATGCCCTTTCGGCACCTGAGGAAAAAAAAGTTCGCCATCACTGATGTAAGAAATAAGTATGGAAAATTAATTATGATGATTCTTCAGGAATTCTCAGTAGCTTTTATTTGCATTTACCGTACTTGTCTTTTTATGAATGAGGTGAAATAGAGAAATGCAAAAGCATAATGCATACAAAACATAAGTTAAAATTACTCTATAGGTAAGTATTTGCAAATGAATTCAAAGTTATAAAGCCAAAAGTAGAAAAATCAGAATATTAGGATGAAAAAAATGTAATTCAGTTTGTCATGGAAACATGTTTTAAGAAGTACAACTCACAATCAAATAAATTATAATTATGATATCCAGAACGATCATATAAAGTGCAAATTTATTTATTTATTTATTCAATTTTTAAATGATTTTTTTATTTTTAATGATCAGTGCCTATCACATAAATTAATTTTGAGTGTGAATTGTTTATAACAATTACAATACAAGTAGTCCTTAACTTATGTCCACAATTGAGCCCCAAATTTTCATTGCTAAGCAAAACAGTTAAGTGAGTTTTGCCCCATTTTATGATTTTTTGTGCTACAGTTAAGTGAATCATGCAATCTCTAAGTGAATCTCGCTTCCCCACACTGCCATTGCTTGTTGAAAGCCAGCTGGGAACATTACGAATAATGATTGATAGCATGACCCTAGGACAGCCCAAGTGTCATAAATACATGGCACTTGCCAAGTACCCAGGACCAGATTATCTCTGAGACCGCCTTCTGCCGCACGAATCACAGGGTCTGGTGAGGTCTCATGGAGTTGGTCTCCTCAGGGTCCTGTCAACCAAACAATGCCAGTTGACGGGACCTAGGGGAAGAGCCTTCTCTGTGTGGGCCCCGGCCCTCTGGAATCAGCTCTCCCCAGAAATTCGCACTGTCCCGACCCTCCTTGCCTTCCAAAAGAATTTAAAAACTCATCTTTGTCGCCAGGCCTGGGGTCATTAGATCTTCCCCCTGACCAACGAGTGTTTTTGGCATAATTTATTGGGGGAATATTAATGAATGTTTTTAAAGTTTTTAGAATTTTTAAAAGTTTTTTAATTGTATTAATTGGATCTATTGTACTGTTTGTCTTATATATATACTGTGAGCCGCCCAAGTCCTCGGAGAGAGCGGCATACAAATTCAATTAAACTTAACCTTATCCACATTTTGATCACATGACCATGAAGACACAGCAGTGGTTATAAATGTGTCACAAGACACTTTTTTTCAATGTTACTATTGTAACTGTGAACAGTCACAAGCAAATGATTGCAAGTTGTGGATTACTTGTAATAGGAAAATTTAGGATATAATATACCTATGATGGGCTGAAACGTCCACACTATGGTAATTCTGGTCCTGTTTCCATACAAATCACAACTGTTCTTTCTCTTGTACTATACAGGTTCTCGGTGGGACTCTATGGTGTTGAGCTGGATTTTATTTTTATTTTATATATTTATTTGTTTTATTTGTCAAACATGTATACTAGGATAGTAGTTTAGTAATTTGTATAAACATAAATAAAAACTAATAATAAAGATGACAATAGGACAATAGGAAAGACGGATTGTAGACATAGTGGTGCGCTTATGCACGTCCCTTACAGACCTCTTAGAAACGGGGAGAAATTGACTGTAGACAGTCTAAGGTTAAAGTTTTTGGGGTCTGGGTTAGAAACCACAGTCAAGTAGTGCATTCCAGGCATTGATCACTTTGTTGCTACAGTCGTATTTTCTGCAGTCGAGTTATGAGCAGTTTACATTGAGTTTGAATCTATTACATGCTCGTGTAGTGCTGCAGTTGAAGGTGAAGTAGTCATTAACTAATCATTAACTAAGTCAGGGGTAGGCAAAGTTGGCTCTTCTATCAGTGGACTTCAACTCCCAGAATTCCTGAGCTATCATGATTAGCTCAGGAATTCTGGGAGTTGAAGTCCACAAGTCATAGAAGAGCCAACTTTGCTTACCCCTGAACTAAGTAGTCATTAACTAACTGAAGTAGTCATTTTATAACTACCAATTATCAGTGACTCTGATTTCAGGACGTTTATACCTATGCTTAGTTTAATCAGGATGCCCAATTCAATTTTGTTAGTCATCAATACACCGAACCACAGAATTAGTTCACACAGGGGAGTAAAATCGGCTGGCTGGCTTGTGAGCTCAGCGGTCTCTTCGGTTCCCGAGAAATCAATATCCCCCCGGCCGCTATGCAAAAGGCAAGCCCTCAGCGTCTCCTCAATTACCATAAAGGAAATCAAAAGCCCGGTTGGGAGCCATCTTCCTGCGGTACCGCATCCCCGTGCGGTCCAGCGGCTGGACAACGGTCACCGTTTGATTCATCTTGCGGCCACCTCGGTCCCTGCTGCCACCGCTTCGGGAAGTTGCCGGCGCCGTCCACACAGCAACCGTTTCCACGGCAACAGAGAAGCCGAACCAAAAGTGCCTCGTGATCTGGAGTTGGAGCGCAAATCAATCCGCCGCTGAAGTAACTTGGGGAGTCTTTTTCCTGACGCGTCGGTATCGACAAGGCTCCTCTTTCACACTTGGGCGAGTTAAGAAAGGAACATTTCCATTAAGAATATATTTCTGGGAAAAATAAATTAAGAATATACAGCATATATATATTAAGAAATATATTAAGAATATATTTCTCTCGAAAACTCAAAACTAGTCACGTATGGTCAGAGGTGGGCTGCTAAGGTGGTACTGTTAAGATGGTGCGGTGACGTGTGCTCGCCCCCGCGGCTCTGAGGGCTAGCGGAGCCCAGCGCAATGATGCTACTGCACCTGGGCAGGTAACGAAATCGCGTGCGGACGCGCGCGATTTCGTTACCTGCCCAGGTGCAGTAGCATCATTGCGCTGGGCTCCGCTAGCCCTCAGAGCCGCGGGGGCGAGCACACGTCACCGTACCACCTTAGCAGCTCACCTCTGCATATGGTATAGGCCAGGGGTAGGCAGTTAACTCTTCTATGACTTGTGGACTTCAACTCCCAGAAGTCCTAAGCCAGTCATGCTAGCTCAGGAATTCTGGGAGTTGAAGTCCACATGCCAATTTTGCCTTACTCCTGGGTTTCCTGCTTGAGCAGGGGGTTGGATTAGATGACCTGCAAGATCCCTTCCAACTCTAACAAATAAATAAATAAAAGTCACCCGGAAAAACTTGAGAAGCCTCAGGTTATTATCAATTCCAGTCTAATAACGAGCCATTTGTGTATAAAACATCTACGCGCATGGTTGATGGACGAATTTACTTCAGGTCCAACTTTTGTGACTTCACGGATGTGCCAACTTTAAATCCTCCTCTGTGTTTTGTTTGGTGTTTACGCCCTGTGTCCCGGGATTGTCTTCTGTTCTGTTCAGATTCGACGTTGCTTATAACATTCTGCTGCCACCTAGCAGAGCTTTACGGGCATTTTACCTCAACGAAAGCGAATATTTCAAGAATGCAAAATGAATAAAACGAAGCTGGTATTTGAAACTGTACAGAAGGTCGAAAGTCCACCTGATCCTAGTTGACAGATCCTTAGAGAATGAAAGGGGAAAAAAGTAGGGAAAAATGGGGGGAAATACAAAAGGAATATCCATCTTAAAACTAAAAAACTAAAAGAATTTATTTGCACTTCGGCTATTTCGGGGATTGTTAGACATAGTCTGCCGTAAAAAAGTTGATCGGTATTTTCAATGCCTCGTCCTCCATCAAAAGGGGCATCGCCGCGTTAAGAAAGTTCTCCATCCTGTGCTCGATCTTGGATTATTCTTGCACGGTTCACGGTTTACAGTACTGTACTGTATAGAACATTGGAGATGTGACGTCACAAACGAGGGCGGGGAGTATTATAATCTAGTGGCGACGGCGGAAATCCCAGACTTGACCTTCCTCGTAGGCCTGAGTCCCGGCAGCTTGTGCGCATGCGCCAAGTAAAAGGGATGTCGAACCTGGCCTCCTGCGATCCGGCGGGTCTCCAAGCCCCGGCTCAGGCGGAGCAAAAGCCGCCGCCTTCACTGAAGCCCTGTTGTGCCTGCCCCGAGACGAAGCAGGCGCGCGACGCTTGGTGGGTAACGGGGGGAGGGGAGGAGGGGGGGCTATGGAAGAAAGGGCACGTGGGTGAACGAGGGAGCTCGCGTGACTTGCGGAAGCGGTGGACAGTTTTGCGCGTCGGCAAACGGTTACAGAACTAGCCAAACCGCCGAAGCAAATCCTCCTCCCCCCCCCCGGGTGTTTTTATGCACTTCTTCCAGACTGGACCATCGTCGGGAAATGGCTAGTAGAAAGTTTGTCCCGGTTGTTCCCTGATAGGGGAAAGCGCTTCCCCGTTGCTGGAGTAACAGAGGTGTGCTGTTTCTCCACTATGTCGTAAAAATAGTCCCGCTTCTTGTTCTAAAATGAACGCGTTATTTCTTCCTGGTTAGAAGTGGTGATAATCAGAAAATAGAACAGCTCTAAACTTGAAAGACTCTTGTTAAATATTCCTGAAATATTTACGGCAGGAGTTGGGATGCTTATAAATCAAATAAATTAAGTTAAATTTTAAACTCGGTTTTCAAAAAAATTTAAATGAAGCCCTGCCAGTGCTAGTACAAATGATTTGTTGAAAGGGAATTCTTGGGAAACAAATAATAATAATAATAATAATAATAATAATAATAATAATAATTGTTGAAATTTATTATTCAGAGTCTTTGGAGAAGGGCGGCATACAAGTCTAATAAATAATAATAAAAAGAATAATTATGGCACTTTCTATTTAGTTATATCCTGTAGCTTCAATCATAGAGTATGAAGTGGCTAATTATTGAACTGCCAAATTAGTTTTAATATGGAGCTTTACCACCTGATTACTATTAAAAACTTGCTAAATGTGCTTTAACTTGAATATAACAACCTAATTTACTGAAAACTCTGCACAAGCAGGGACTAGGTAAGTCTTATTCAAATATACTGAAGTTATTCTTTAAATCTAAAACTTACAAGTCTCAGGGGGAACTTGATTACAGTTTTGAAATTATCTAGCTTAATATTGTTTCAATTCATTTTACCATATATTTAAAATAAAAGGGTAGATTCTCACAATTTTTAATACCTAGTTTAAAAAAGATTTTTACTAAAGCAATTGTTTTCTAAAAATAAAAAAACAGTTTTAAAGTAAAGCATTCTATAGCTTAACTTGGCTCAAATTTAAACTCAAATAAACCTAGCCCTGGGTAGATGAGTTTGTCCCTGCACGTGTTAATATGTCTTGAACCCCCTCAGGTTTTTGATAACAGCATTTGAAGGCTACATTTCTGCTTTGCAAATGTTTTGTGAGTGTCTTGCACAATACTGTAATCACCACCCTGAAGAGCATAAAGACAGCAAGGAGATACCCTGCTTCTGGAAGTTTGGTGAATCTGTGTGTCAATGCCATTTTTGCTCACAACCAAATCAGAGGATAATCACGGAAAGAAGCTGAGGCAGGAGGCTGGCTGTTCAGTCTCTTTTCTATATGAACCCAGATTTTAACCTCTTCCTGAAAAACTGCGGAAGTCTCCCAATCTTTCCTGAAGCAGTCGTACTAGTGGTTTTATTTCCCTTTAACCAGAATAAGGTCTCTATTTTCCTGAACAGAAACTGGTTACTGTAATTTCAACAATGGCCAGCTTAAAAATTAATGGAATTAAATCATCTGTCTTCTCACTGTCCAACACCTCTCACTCTGGAGAAAGAAACTTGATAGATGCAGAATTATCTCTTTTTAATCTCCTCTGGAAAAAGGAAGGCAGCTACCACCCATTATTTTCAAAAGTGGTTAAGAAACATATCTATATATCAACATCTGCATCTACATCTCTGTCAGTCCATCCCTCCATCCTTCTATCCATCCTTTTATTTTTTTCAGTTTTAGTGGTGTTCTAGAACAAGAGTTCTTAACCTCCAGTCCATGGACTAGCCCCTGTCCGGAGCATGCCAGCAACCAGTCCATGCAAACAAGCAAAGCCTCATCCACAGGATGCAAATTGCGCAATCTGGCAGCCAGTCTATGGAAAAATCTTTCTCTCTGGAACTGGTCCCTGGTGCCCAAAAGGTTAGGGGCCACTGTTCTAGGAAGAAATTTCCCATTTTAAAATTTTAGGAGGAGGTGGCAAAATTAGATATATTTCCCCTTATCCCTCAGCATCATTAATGTTTGCATTGTTTTGCTTTTTGGACTGTAGGGCACTACTGTGCTGCTTTATAAACAATAACGTCACTTTGGATAACAATTTGTTAAAGTGTTGTGAGCAGCTGTAAACCCCTTTGACATTGTTTGCTTCATTTTCTTTCTTCAAAACTCAAGCCACATTCTCTCTTCTGCTGTTTAATACAACTTGCTTCCAGATCTTAAATTTCTTCAGGTTAAATTAGTTTTATTCATTTTAGAAATCTAGAACTGTATAATGATTCTGGGTATTATTTCTGTGTATATGTGTATGTTTTTAAAAATAAAAATCCATATATTGTTGGGATGGCCCAGGTTAATATTGAAAATTATTTTACAGTTGATTTTTGTTATTTATAAGTTCCATATTGCAAATTTATCACCTCACTAAACTGTATTTGCAAAATCAGTACTTATGATGCTTTTGAAAATATGTCAAGGAACACAAATTTGAGTTACTCAACATGTTACTAGTTGGTCTTCACTAATTCAGCATTCACAGCAACTTTATAGAATGCAACTACTGCATATAACAAGAATTCTGTATAATGGGGAAAATCAATTGAATGTGAAATGTTCTATTTAAAATGAGGCCTTTGTGAGCAACCATGCCTAAGTGTAAATCAGTATAGCTCTGTGTCAGCTATTTTGAGGTGTTCATTGGTAGCTCCCAAGAAAATATTCCAAACATCAAACAGATTGAGTTTTTCAAGTTTGTTTGTTTTTTTATTCAATTTATGAAGCCATTTATCTTACATATGTGACAAGACACCTCACAATAAGATAAAATACACAGTATAAAAAATAAAACACAGTAGCTGAGCATCATAAAACAATACTGTATCACAATAGCCAGGAAATGGACTCTATCACATGCCCAGGGGCTCCATGCCTGGGCATCCAGCTTCCAGGGCCTTACAGAAGGTCAGTAGAGAGATGGGGCTAATCTAAGGAGATATTGTTACAAAAGGCGGATCTCGTGGCAGGAAAGGCTGTTGCTGGGATCTGTCAATCAATCCTCCATGAATGATGGCACCTACATCATGCCTCTTCTGCTGAATAGGATAGAGATAATTAGGGACAGATGGTCCTATAAGTAATCCATAAATTGGGTTTAAACAGGTCCCCATAGCAATTGCAACTATCACTTCTATATGTTTTGGTCTAATGGCTTGCATCAATATTGAAGTAGCAAGATTTTTTTTATCCAATGGAATATTCTGAACCATCTTCAAAGACAAGCCTATATAAATACATTGTTGGTGAATCTTGGAAGCAATTTAATGCATCAGTATCCAAAATCAGATCTGTCTGATAAAACAGATTTGCTGCTGACAAACAAATTAGTTTAGTGTAATGTACTTTTGTTCAGGATTATGTAGACCTACTCAACAAGTAAGCCCATCTTGCATACATTGTTCAAGGAAAGTATAAAAATTAACATTGTCATTCAGATGTTATTGAGTTCTTCAATTTCACTGGGGTTGAATTGTATTTTATTCAATGTCACATATAATTGGGTGAAATTTTCCCCCACATTTTTGTAGGTGGAAAAAGAGCCCCCCTCCCCTCAAAAAGGAACAAGAAGCCCCTCTTCTCCTGTACCAGTCTCTCTCTTCAAGTCTTAACATGCTTCTGCTTTTTTTTTTTTTTTTGCTAGTGATGATGATGATGTTATCCATTCGGTCGTGTCCGCCTCTTGTCAATTTTATGGGCTTCACATCTTCCAATCTTGCACTACTTTTTTGAGTTCTATGCTCTGGTTAGTGTTTTGATGTTTAGAAAGAGACCAGAATTCTTATTTCTTTGATTTTCTTGATCAGATGGGAGGAGAGTTGTATCATCAGCATATTGAAGATTGTTGATATTTCTTCCTCCAATTTTTACTCTGATTTTTGATTCTTCAGGATCTAGCTTCCTATTTAAACATAAAGGTGGAATAAGAAAGGGGAGAGAATGCAACCTTGTCATCAGTGTTTTATATTTGCCAATAAAGCAATTAGAATAAAATCTGACTATATCAAATGACTTGGATAAGGGAAGGAGAACAACTTGGTAACTTAGGAGTATTACAGCTAGTCAGAGCTGAAATCCAGTGCTTATCAACTTTGTTAAGGCTTTCATTTGTGAAATCACTTAAAGGTGAAATCTTGTGTTGCAGCATCATCGAAAAAGGAGAAGAAAACTGTGGCCATCTTATCGAAGCTCACAAAGAATGCATGAGAGCTTTGGGTTTTAAGATATGAAAAGGATGAGTCACATATTGGAATCTTTCATAGGTAGGTTACTAAATTGCTATTTACCAAAACATAACTTAATCAAAAAATATGTGAAAATGTAGTTTCCTAGCCATTACCATTGCACTTGTGAGTATAGAAACTTTTATGGATGTGAAACATGCATAATCTGTAATATGTATAATGTATTTTCTTTCTGTTTCTGGTTTGTCATTAAAATTCGTTTTGAAATTTTTAATTTTAGTTTGAAAATAAAAAATAACTGTTTTGCTGCAGTGAAATGAAATAGTTTTCCTTCTTTTAATCATATTTTCCAACTATTTTTCTTATTTTCCTTTTTAAGCCTAAAACTTTTTAATTTCTCCAGACATATAGATAACCTAATTTATGGATAAAATAACTCCTTACATTTAATCTGTTCTATTTCTACTAGTTGGAAACAGGGCAGATACAAGGAGTAATACTCGCTAGTAGCAAAACTGAATAAACTTTGCAAGATTTGTAAGAATGGTAATAAAACATTAAATATTTGACAAAAACACTTCAAGAATTTTTATATTCCTTTAAAATCTGGAGGGTTAGTTTGGAAAGGAAGGTATGCTATTTAATTAAATGTTCAAAAGCATTTTTTCTATGAACAATAACTAAAGATTCATCTTGCTGCTAAAGCCTCAAAAGAGGAAGAAATTGCCAAATCTGTAAAGAAGGGGGATAAAACCTTCTTCAGATATATTAGTGATAAGAAGAAGAAAAACTGCGGCATCACGAAGCTTAGTACCGGGAATAATACATGCATTAATGGGAATAAGGAGATCACTGACCATTTCAATAGCTACTTCTGTTCAGTTTTCTCAAAAGACACCTTACAAAATAATACTATAGAGGGATATAGCATTGCTTCCAGCTGTACGGATTCAGCTCCCGTGATCTTAGAAGCCGATGTCTTAGAAGAACTTGAACGATTAAAGATAAATAAGGCAATGGGTCCAGATGGCTTCTCCAATGCACTTGCAAGGAGAGTCCAGGATGGGTAATTCTCAATCTGATTGGTCGGGACTGAGTTTAATTTAAATATTAGGGAGGCACCGCCCCCTTAGCCCTCCAGTCTAAAAACTCAGTCGCAGTAAAAGGGACTTTGAGTTTGTTCTCCTTTCTCTTTTTGTTAAAAATGAGTTTTTATTAATAAAATTTACTACTAATTTTTTTCTCTTTTGCTTTTGTCTTTCAGGTGCAGCAGGGGGACTGGATTTCCTCGGGCAGCCAGGGTTGAAATCTCCAGAGGGTTTGCCCTGCCAGCTGCTGCTCCTCTGTGATTCTCCCCACATTGTGAAAAGGGCCTGTGGGAGACAGAGAGAGCCCCCGGGCTGTCTGCCTCCGTGGTAGCGCCCGGTAGCCGAGGGGGTGACTGACGCCTCGGGGGGGTCCGCCCCTCCCGTGGCGAATAGGTCACAAGGCCGCCTGTCATTTCGGACAGGGGCCTCCGTGAAGGGCTTTACAAGCGCTCCCCCCCACCGCTCCGCGCTATCTTGATTTAGCGCTGCGAACCCGACTGTCAGCTGAGAGGAGCGATCGGCGTCGGCGAGGCCTCAGTGGGGAGCCGCCGAGAGAGAGACAGTCGGAGGGCGGGAGAGCTTGGCTTCCCGCCCATTT
Source organism: Erythrolamprus reginae (assembly GCF_031021105.1). Lineage (NCBI taxonomy): Eukaryota > Metazoa > Chordata > Lepidosauria > Squamata > Dipsadidae > Erythrolamprus > Erythrolamprus reginae. The sequence goes on along the minus strand of NC_091951.1, from coordinate 219,113,794 downwards.
CCATAGCAACGGCCCAGCGGCCATGTTGGGAGGCCGCAGTGAGCCGGGCTGCTCCTGACGCGCGCAATTGTATCCAGGGTTGCCGGGGCAACGGCCCGGTGGCCATTTTGGAGGCATATCGGCCGAGAGCTCTGCTTCGCGCCCAAATGTATCAGCAGTTGCCATGGCAGCAGGCCGTTATTGCTCTCGTCAGGCTGCCCCCTCCCGAGCGCCGGCGAGGGGACTTCCCTCATTGGCTCAGCTTGCTGAAGGCCTATCTCTGCTCGGAGACACGCAGGCGCATTTCTGCCCTGTCCTTGTGTCTCTTGTCGGTGGTGTGTGAGCAGAGACGTCTCTTTACTCTTCGCAGTGCTAATTGTGAGTTGTTTTTGGATCCATGGCTGATCAAGCAGTCCAGGCCGGGGAGGAGGCCAGTGCCAACAGGCCCAGTACCCCCAAGGAGAGGGCTTCCAAATCCAAACCCTCCCAAGGGGCTTCTCTCAGAGAAGCGGAAAAGCGCATCAAGGCGCTTGAAAAACAGTTAGAGGCCTCCCAGAGATCTTCTGCTTCTACTGCCCAGCCTCTCGGTGCCATCCCCCCGCCAGTCTCCCCCATTTTCACTCCAGGGGTTGTAGGCTCGGCCTCTGAAAGGGATTGGTCACCAGAGAGGCCTTTCCAATCCTCCATTTCTTCCAGGCCAGAGACCCTCGCATTTGGAAGACAAGCTACGTGGCCCTGCACATTCGCTGCTCCACAGCCTATCCATCCACAAGGTGGGCAGTCACAAGCAGCCACATTCACCCCCACGGCAGCTGGCTTACGCACTGCGCAGGATGCCTGGCAGAGTATGCCCCAGGCCCTGCAGGACTTGATTGTCAGTGCATACACTCAGTGGCAGGCTAGTGTGGCTCAACAACAGCAGCTGCCAGCAGATCCTACTCCACCGAGGTTCAGGGACCCCTGGATAGCTCCAGCCACTCAATCCATGCTGGAGTCCAAAGATGAGGATGACTTTTCCAGGGATGAGTTCAGCGAGGCGGAGGATGACTTATCCGGAGATGAACAACCACCTGACCTACCTGCGTTGCCCGGTCTGTTCAAGTCCTCCCTCTTCAGGACTTTGCTGAACAAAGCAAAAATGACCATTGACCAGGCGGGAGAGGGAGGTCAGGGGGCTCCTTCGGCACTGGGTCAGCCTGCAGGGGGCTTGTTTGTGTTTCCACAGCAGGAGACTGTCAATGTCCCATCATCCCACTTGTTCCTGGAGACAGTACAGCGCCCATGGGAGAACCCTGCGACACCCCAGGGCCCGTCTAACCTGGACAAGCGCTTCTACACCTTTGACCAGGCCATGGAGGATCTCTTGGAGCTACCTATAGTGGACAAGCCAGTAACCAGCCTGGTCTCGAATGCCCTTGTTCCTTCGGAGTCTCAGGAGGGATTAAGGGCTGAGGACAAGAGGGCGGACAATGTCATTCGCAGGGCTCATCAGATGTCAGCTTGGCCTGTGAGGGCTGCTTCTGCGGCCTCTTTCTTTAATCGAGCTACGCTCCTCTGGATAAAAGAGATACAGTCCAGAGTTGATCCTCAAGATGCGAGGCTGCGCCAGGACCTGAACAAACTCCTGGCGGCCACAGAATTTTCCGCAGATGCAACAGTTAATGCCGCTAAGTTTGCATCTAGAGCAATGGCCTCGTCGGTCGCCTCCCGCAGACTCATCTGGTTGCGGAATTGGCAGGCCGACGTAAAATCTAAATGGGCCCTTGCTTCTTCACCGTTCAAGGGCAAGAAGCTCTTTGGAGAGATCTTGGACGATGTATTGGTGGAGGACAGGGACGAGGAAAAGGTTATGCCCAGCTCCAGCAAAAAGCAAGGAAGGCGCTTTACCCCCTGCCAACGGAGGCAGCCCTTTCGGAATGACCCCACCTCGGCCAACAACCAGAGGTCGAGGTCCTACTTTTCAGGATCCTTTGGTCAGGGTTCCTTTCGTTCGGACAGGAACCCGCAATTTGATCGCGGATCCTTCCAGGGCCGCCGCCCCTTTAGAGGTTCCAGCAGGGGGTTCAGGAAGACCAAATGACTTTCCTATGGATACTCCTTTGGGCGGCAGGCTAATCCATTTCTCAGACGTCTGGACAAACACCTCATCGGACCCATGGGCGACTGCCACGGTCTCACAAGGTCTGCAGATCGAGTTTCTTCGCCCTCCACCTTGCCGCTATCTGCCTTGTCGTGCCCCCCTGGACATTTCCAAGAAGAGGCTCCTCTACCAAGAGGTGTCTCACCTGTTGGAGATAGGAGCAATCGAGGAGGTCCCTCTACCTCAACAGGGTATGGGGTTCTACTCCGCAATTTTCTTGGTCCCGAAGTCCTCAGGAGGGGCCCGTCTCATACTGAACCTTCGGAGGCTGAACCTCTATGTAAAGTACAGGAGGTTCAGAATGCATTCGCTGCGTTCCATTCTGGCTGCCATCCGGCAGGGGGACTACATGACATCCATAGACCTAAAGGAGGCCTACCTCCACGTCCCCATTTTTCCGCCTCACCGTCAATATCTGCGTTTCAGCCTAGATGGGGCCCATTTTCAGTACAGGGCCATGCCTTTCGGGCTTTCATCGGCCCCAAGATCCTTCACGAAGCTGCTGGATGTCCTGACGGCCGGTCTCCGGCAGCAATCGGTACGCCTGATGGCCTATCTAGACGACATCGTGATTCTGTCCAGGACAAGAGACCTGGCATTTCAGGACTTACATCTCACCATCCAGACGCTTCAGGATCATGGCTTTTCGGTCAACTTCGACAAAAGCCACTTGACTCCCACGACTCGACTAGCTCACCTGGGAACCAGCATAGATTCCAGGAGGGGCCTTGTCTTCGTGTCCCAGGTGAGGCAGTCCACCATCAGGGAGCTCGTTTGGGGCTTGGCATCACAGCGATACCCCAGACTCTCCTTCCTGTCCAAGCTTCTCGGTACACTGGTTTCATGTATCGACGTCATTCCATGGGCCAGGTATCACCTAAGACCTCTCCAATGGTTCCTGTTGCCATTCCAGAGAAGGAAGATCAGCCATTCCCACCTACAAGTACATCTCGACTCAAAGGTTCGACGGTCCTTACGGTGGTGGGTATCCCCAGCTCTAACAAGGGGTTCCCTCTTTCTGGAACGTTACCTTCTCACGGTGACAACAGACGCCAGTTTGACTGGGTGGGGAGCCCATCTTTCCTCGAATTTGACCCAGGGCCTTTGGGATCCATCGGACCTGAGGGAGGTGAACATCAACTTCCTGGAGTTGAAGGCGGTTTCCCTGGCTGTCCTCAGTTTCGCAGACCTGGTAAGGGGTCAACATGTCCTCGTTCGGACCGACAACGTCTCCACCCGGTCTCACATCAACAGACAAGGGGGGACACGGTCTCGACGACTGATGAGGGAGTCGGAGTCCCTGCTCAGGTGGGCGGAGGCCAATCTTGCTTCCCTGTCAGCGGAGCACATCTCGGGGGTGGAGAATGTGTGGGCGGACTGGCTGAGCCGGGAGACCTTGGATCCAGGGGAGTGGCAGCTGGATCCCGCAGTGTTTCTGGACATTGTTCGAAGGTTTGGGATGCCACTCTTGGACCTGTTTGCTACTCGAAGCAACTCTCAGCTCCCACGTTTCTTCTCCCGCTTCCCGACCCCGGGCGTGGAAGGGGTAGACGCCCTTCGAATACAGTGGCCACCAGGACTTCTGTACGCATTTCCACCGATCTCCATCATTCCCAGGGTAATGCGGAAGATTCTGGAACAATGAGCGGAGGTGCTGTTGCTGGCTCCTTACTGGCCTCGCCGCATTTGGTTTGCGGATTTGATGCAACTGTCAGTGTCACCCCCCTGGAGGATTCCGGATCACCAGATCTCCCTCTCCCAGGGCTCGATATCCCACCCAGAGCCTCAGTGGTGGCAGCTGACCGTGTGGAGATTGAGCGGCAACATCTAAAACGTCAAAATTTGCCAGATACAGTTATCGACACAATTCAGGCCGCTCGCAGACCTTCGACAAGACGAATTTACCAGGCAACCTGGGCTTCCTTTTCCAGGTTCTGTGAGGAGCGGGAGGTGGATCCACAAAAGGCTTCCCCTCCCTTGGTCTTAAGCTTTCTTCAGTCAGGCCTAGAAAAAGGACTCGCGCCTAACGCCTTGCGCCGTCATGTGGCCGCTTTATCCACAATCATAGGTGGAGACAGTTACCGTTCCCTCGCCAGACATCCTTGGATCAGGGATTTCCTGAAAGGGGCCGCCAACATCAGGCCACCACCGATACATCGGTTCCCTTCCTGGGATTTGTCGTTGGTACTTCATGCCTTAACGGGTCCTCCATTCGAACCGTTTCGCCATATATCGCTCAGAATGTTAACACTCAAGACTGCCTTCTTGGTGGCGATCACATCTGCCAGGAGGGTCTCTGAGATTGCAGCTTTCTCTACCAGAGAGGACCTCTGTAGGTTTCACCCTGATAGAGTTGTATTGAGACTGGACCCAGCCTTTCTTCCTAAAATCAACTCTACCTTTCACAGGGCACAGGAGATAGTGTTACCAGACTTCTGTAGCCATGGGACTCACCCTTCGGAGCTGCGGTGGCATAAGCTCGATGTGCGACGAGCTTTGAAGATTTATATCCGCAGGACTCAGGAATTCAGGATTTCAGAGGCCTTATTCGTCTCCTTTGCAACTAGAACTTTGGGCACCAGGGTCTCTTCTAGGACAATAAGCCGTTGGTTGTGTGATTGCATCAGGGAGGCTTACCGATCTAAGGGATCACCTGTTCCACAGGGACTTACTGGACATTCCACACGCAGTACGGCTACTACAGCAGCCTGGAGGACCCAGGCTTCACTAGAAGACATTTGTAGGGCGGCCACTTGGGCGGCTCCGTCCTCTTTTGTCAGACACTATCGAATTGACTCCTTTGCTTCCGCGGAAGCAGCTTTTGGGAGGAGGGTTTTACAGCGGGTGTGTTCCTTTTCAGAGCCCCCGGTCCGACCTTCTCCCTCCCTTGGTTAATATCTTGGGTATATCCCATCCTGGACTCTCCTTGCAAGTGCATTGGAGAAGGACCGTTGAAACTTACCTGAACGGTCTTCTCGATGCACTGCAAGGAGAGTCCAGACCCGCCCGAATTCGGGACCGGGGTTACTGTTGGAAGGTTGTGTTTGCTTTCTGATATTTCTGGTTATCTTGCATGTTTTAATAAAGTTTGTTAGTTTTACTGCTCCTTCGTTTCTTTTAGACTGGAGGGCTAAGGGGGCGGTGCCTCCCTAATATTTAAATTAAACTCAGTCCCGACCAATCAGATTGAGAATTACCCATCCTGGACTCTCCTTGCAGTGCATCGAGAAGACAGTTCAGGTAAGTTTCAACGGTCCATCCACCCCAGAGTTCTTAAAGAACTCAGATCTGTCATTGCTACCCCCCTGACTGATTTGTTTAACCAATCCTTGTTAACAGGAGATGTTCCTGAGGATTGGAGAATGGCCAGTGTTGTGCCTATCCACAAGAAGGGCAGTAGAGAAGAAGCTGGTAACTACAGGCCAGTTAGCTTGACATCAGTTGTAGTCAAAATGATGGAGACTCTACTCAAAAAGAGGATAAATCAGCACCTAAAAAACAATAACTTATTGGACCCAAATCAGCATGGCTTTACTGAAGGCAAATCATGTCAGACTAATCTCATTGATTTCTTTGACTATGTCACAAAGGTGTTGGATGAAGGTGGTGCCGTGGATATTGCCTACCTGGACTTCAGCAAAGCCTTTGATACAGTTCCACATAAAGAGCTGATAGATAAATTAGTGAAGATTGGACTTAATCCCTGGATAGTTCAATGGATTTGCAGCTGGCTGAAGCGTAGACATCAGAGAGTTATTGTTAATGGCGAGTATTCTGAGCAGAGTCAGGTTACAAGCGGTGTGCCACAAGGGTCTGTTCTGGGTCCTATTCTTTTTAATATGTTTGTGAGTGACATAGGGGAAGGTTTGGTAGGGAAGGTTTGCCTATTTGCCGATGACTCTAAAGTGTGCAATAGGGTTGATATTCCTGGAGGCGTCTGCAATATGGTAAATGATTTAGCTTTACTAGATAAATGGTCAAAGCAATGGAAACTGCAGTTTAATGTTTCCAAATGTAAAATAATGCACTTAGGGAAAAGGAATCCTCAATCTGAGTATTGTATTGGCAGTTCTGTGTTAGCAAAAACTTCAAAAGAAAAGGATTTAGGGGTAGTGATTTCTGACGGTCTCAAAATGGGTGAACAGTGCAGTCAGGCGGTAGGGAAAGCAAGTAGGATGCTTGGCTGCATAGCTAGAGGTATAACAAGCAGGAAGAGGGAGATTATGATCCCGCTATATAGAATGCTGGTGAGACCACATTTGGAATACTGTGTTCAGTTCTGGAGACCTCACCTACAAAAAGATATTGACAAAATTGAACGGGTCCAAAGACGGGCTACAAGAATGGTGGAAGGTCTTAAGTATAAAACGTATCAGGAAAGACTTAATGAACTCAATCTGTATAGTCTGGAGGACAGAAGGAAAAGGGGGGACATGATCGAAACATTTAAATATATTAAAGGGTTAAATAAGGTCCAGGAGGGAAGTGTTTTTAATAGGAAAGTGAACACAAGAACAAGGGGACACAATCTGAAGTTAGTTGGGGGTAAGATCAAAAGCAACATGAGAAAATATTATTTTACTGAAAGAGTAGTAGATCCTTGGAACAAACTTCCAGCAGACGTGGTAGATAAATCCACAGTAACTGAATTTAAACATGCCTGGGATAAACATATATCCACCCTAAGATAAAATACAGAAAATAGTATAAGGGCAGACTAGATGGACCATGGGGTCTTTTTCTGCCGTCAGACTTCCATGTTTCTATGTTTCTATCTTGAATATGTATATATTTCCAAACTTGCAAAGAAATAAAGGGAGACTGATATAGATCTATTTCAAGCTTTTTAGTTTTCGTCAGTCAGCCATACCCTTCTAGGTATATATATACACCCTGGTATATGAGAGCATCATACAGCTTCCTTTTTGCCTCTCAGCCTCACTAGGGGCCCTATTCCAAGGCAGATAAACTTTTTATAGTCAACTATATAAGTGTAACATATTTTTGCTGATAATGAAAAGGAAGGAAGATTAGTATACATACATACATACATACATACATACATACATACAAACATACATACATACATACATACATACATACATATAGCGTGTAGAAGATAACAGGAATAGTTTAAACAGAAGCAAAGTAGGTACAGGTAAATCTGGACAATAGGACTTATTCGAGTTTGAACATATACAAATATACATAAGAATCAGAATTTTTTATGATTTCTTTTGGCAATTAGCAAAAAGTTCTGTACATAAATTTTGAATCATACCATAAATTTTTATAATAAATTTGATGTTATAAAATGTTTTGTAAAAATTGCCAAATTTAATTCCATGAGAATCATGGGTCCTGGATTTGGGATGCATTCTACAAGTTAACCCATTTGATGTATCTTAAATGGTTCCAAAATTGTTGGCCTATGAAGCACTGTTTTTTCCAATTAAAACTTACAGGAATGAGAGTTTTAGTAGTATATACAGTAGTTAGTCAAATTTTACTTATATATATATTTTCCTTTTTTCTTTAGGTGATTTACTGTGGATAATTGGAAAGTACTTCCACAACTGATGTATTTTTGATGTATTTTTTATGAGAAGATGGAGAAAAATATTTAAAATAAGTTTTAAAACCACAACAATATATTGCCTTAATCTATTCTTTGGATATGGAAAATTGTCATAATAAATTATTCTTAGTATTTAAAGTTCTAATTTAAATAGAGGATTGTTTCTTTCCTGTACATAAAATATTATGAATGCAAGCAATAAAGCAATTTGGTCTGAATACAGTTAAATTTGTCTGCATGGATTGAGTTTTGTTCAGTTTCCTGAAGACTATTAAAGTGGCAGAAGAATTGCTCACATCTTAATTTAAAAGCATGAAGGGTTTGGAAAAGGCCATTTAAGTCATCAAGTCCAGCCCCTTGTTTAATGCAAAAATACAAATTAAAACATTCTCTTCTGTTTCTAGTAGAACAAGCAAAGAAGATTTGACCACCTTCTCCCACCATTAAGAATTGCCTAACATTTTACTGGAATCTCTTGAACTTAAGACAGTTATTCCTAGCCACCAATCTGAAGTAATATAAAATGGACTTTAGTAGAGATCTGCTGAATTTCAGGAGGCCAAAGTGTTATATAGGGAAGAGACTGATCATGGCAGCAGCACTGGCGGCTGACCAAGTGGCCACACTTCTCAGCAATCTCAGCCAACTGCCCCTGCTTCCAGGCTTCTACTTCAGCCTAGCGCCACTATCAAGGAGTGCTACCTCAAGCCCCATGCCACAACCTGCAACTGTATCCCCACAGTGCAAAGCCCCAGCTATGAATGCCACCCTATACGTGGTTCATCTTGCCAGCCCTGCTGCCTTGTGCTCTGCTCAGCCTACCAACCCTGCACCTTGCACTCCATTTGCCATGGCTGTAGCTCCCTGCTACTCAGTGTTCCATTTTCCATATCATCCAAATGGCGCTGCTGCCCTGTGCCCCTATGCTCTCCTCACCCTACAGAGGTAATGGAGTATAAAGCAACCAGATAGGCAGAAATAGACAGATGATGGAAATTCTAGTCCTAAATGCCATTATTTCCTGAGGACTACCTTGATTAACTTCTTTGATTACAGAAAAGACACACTACATTTTGCCATTCTGGAAACCTCTTATGAACTTTTTGCATAAAAATGCAGGAGGAAACTTGCGATTTATAGTTTTATAACTATAAACTATAATAGATTTATAGTTTTAATTTATAGTTTTCATGATTAGCCAGGATAGATTATAGACAAAAAGTATTAGACAGAAGTTTTAAAACGTAGACAGAAGTTAAATATGTGAACAACATTTAAAGCTACTTCTATGTATCTTTCCCCCCAAAATTTGGTACAACTTTTATTTCTTTTTGGGGGGTACTTTTTGCTTTCTCTTTACTTGCTTTCTCTTTTTCTTCTTTATAATACTTTATAATACTTTAATCTTTTAAAAAGATTTTAATAAATTATATAAAAACATTTTGAGCTATTTTATTTTCATTGTTTAAAACTTTCTTGTTCTATTCACAATTGTAAGACTAAACTCTTTCCAGTTGCTCATATTCTGAAGAGAGCATGTGATTCATAAAACCATTCAAAAAGGAAATATTTATGTTTATATTCTTGTTGTTTTGACTCATACTGCCAAGCAATTTCAAAATATTAAGATAATATGTATTTGGATATATTTGATGAAACGGGTGCTTATGACTTTTCAGTGGGATTGATAAGGAGGATGTACTACTATGGATAGGACAAACATGGAGATTTCAATGGGTTTAAAATCTTACCAAGTGCTGATGAATTTTGGTTTTATCAAAATTCACCCAATAAATGCAGTGGGTATAACACTACTGTTTTAATTTCCCCCCAGAATAGTTTGCAATTTCCTTTAAATCACAGTAAATAAATTGGTAAGTAAAAGTTTGCATAAGTGGAATAGCTGAAAAAGATTAGCATGACATATAAATTTAATTTAATTGACTTCTATGCCGCCCAGTCCCGTGGGACTGAGGGCAGCTTACAACAATAAATATTGCAATACAATGTTACAAATAATCAAATAATTAAACAACAGAAACCTCATAATAAAAACCAAAGCAAACTACCCAATCACACACACTTACATACAAGTCAAACACAGTTCGGCCTTGAATAGATGTTAACATTCACAGACCCCAGATAATAACCAACACCTTGAATTGTGACCAGAGTCTAATTGACAGACAGTGCAGTGCATAGAGCATTGGTGTTAGATGGGTGTACCGAGGTACACCCCTGACAGCTCACACGGCTGCATTCTGAACTATCTGCAGTCCCCAGACATTCTTCAACGGCAAAGCGCATTGTAGAGCACATTGCAATGAACAAGACAGGAGGTGATCAGGGCCTGAGTGACCGTGCACAGAGCCTCCTGGTCCAAATAGGGCTGCAATTGGTACAACAGGCGAACCTGGGCAAAGGTCCCCCTAGCCACAGACAAGAGATTTATTATTTGGATTTGTATGCCGCCCCTCTCCGAAGACTCGAGATGGTGATCAAGGCTCAGCTGTGGCTCTAGAAGGACTCCCAAGTTGCAGGCCCTTTCTGAGGAGGTTAATGTCCCCAGACCCATCCCCGAACAATGAACGGACAGATGAAATGGTCCTTAGAAGGAAATGCCCAGAGCCACATTATTATTATTATTATTATTATTATTATTATTATTATTATTATTTATTAGATTTATATGCCGTCCCTCTCCACAGACTCGGGGCGGCTCACAACAACAACAAAGACAATGTAAGAACAAATCTAATAATTTTTTTAAAAAACACTAAAAACCCCATTATTAAAAGCAAGCATACACACAAACATACCATGTATAAACTGTATAGGCCCGGGGGAGATGTCTCATTTCCCCCATGCCTGATGGCAGAGATGGGTCTTAAGAACTTTACGAAAGGCAAGGAGGGTGGGGGCAGTTCTGATCTTCGGGGGGAGCTGGTTCCAGAGGGTCCGGGCCGCCACAGAGAAGGCTCTTCTCCTGGGTCCCGCCAAACGACATTGTTTAGTCAACGGGACCCGGAGAAGGCCAACTCTGTGGGACCTAATCGGTCGCTGGGATTCATGCGACAGAAGGCGGTCCCAGAGATATTCTGGTCCGATGCCATGAAGGGCTTTATAGGTCATAACCAACACTTTGAATTGTGACCGGAAATTGATCGGCAACCAACCACTTGGTCTTGTTGAGGTTGAGCTTGAGCCTGTTGGCTCCCATCCAGACCTTACAGCTTCCATGTACTATCACATCAACCGTTTCACTAAATGTCACTTCATCTCACTGCATTAAAAAAAAAAAATACCCTGGTACCATCCCAAAGCAATTGTCATAAAGTTAAACAACAATGACAAACTTTCCACTGAGCACAGAAGAGATTTGACAAAAATTGTCCACTTTAGAAGTAGGGAGAATTGTTCCTTTTGTATTGTGCCACAGTGCTTCAACCCCAGTTACTAATACCCTTGCTTGGATTAGACTTAATCCAAAATTAGATTTAGAATGAGAGAGAGAAGAATGCATACTGAAGAGTAAAGAAAGAAAGAAAAAGGTATGCAATGCAACGGTATCAAGATGCAGCACATTCACAAACTTTGTCTCTATTTCTGGACCCATGTTGCAAGGAATAGGTTCAAAGTATTTCACAAAACAAGGGAGCCAGCAAATCTAGAAAGTACTATAAAGACTATATTTTGTTTCTATAGCTGATATTTTCCCAAGTGGAAGACAACTCTGAATATAAGGTAAATTGGATACCAAATTTCTTACCTGCTTTATTTAATGTATTCTCAATTAATTAAAGACAAATCTTCTGATTTTAGTCAAATTAGTTGGGGTGGCAGAAACCAGCTTCAAGTTCAGAAAAGGAATTGTCCTTACCTATTCTGATTTTCTGCTGCTATTCTCTTAAGTATCCCAGCTGTCTGCATCTTATGTATTATTGTATAAAACTCCCTTTTTACAATCCTATAATCCCTTAATTTGAGGCAGAGTCAAAACGACCGGATGAAACTGAGAGTTTACTGGTTGGGAGCCCTTCCTGATGTCACACGGAGTTCGCAGGAGATATTTTTTCCTTGTGCCCCAGGAGAGAAATATTTGCCATGACTTAGAATTAAACTCTCAACCTTCCAAATGGGAGGTGAGCGCCTTCACTACTAGGCCACCATATCACTCTGTATTGTATTGTATTGCATTGTAAAATGTATGGTTGTATATCATATTATAAAGATGCTTATTTAAATACTTTTTGGCCTCTTAATTTATTGCTTTTAGTTGTAACCATGAACTCCTCCTCCTGTATGTAAAAATACTCTTTTAGTGATAAAGTGTATCTGAGAACAAACTGTGCAGTATTCACAAACAATACTCTGTAATCTAGTTCTCAAGAGTTATGTTAAGTGGCAAATGTTTGGCTGCTCTCTCTTCCCGTTCTAGCCTTTGCTTCTTGGATTTCAATTCCAAACATGGTTATCTATGTAGCGCCTCTATCTTCTTTCCATGCCTTAGTGCTATACATTCCAAATTAAACACTAGTGCCTTCTGCTTGTCTTCCCCACCCCTTTAGCCCTCCCTGCTGCTCTTTCACTGTGTCTATTTTAATTTATCTCATGGCAGGGGAGAAAACAAGCTGCAAACTCTCTTAGCTACTTTTGATTTTTCCACTCCAGTTCTCAAAAGACGCTTACGGGATAGAATTTCTCATGCTTCTACAAGTTCATCCGGAACGTCTCAAATCCCACCAAGAACGCTGGGTGTTGCAATTCGTGGAAAAGAACTTCAGGGGTTGTTGGATGCCAATACATAATTTCACAAATGTTCCTCTAAAATCTCCATAGAGGTGCAGGTATAGGAATTGGTTTCTGTGTATTCCATTAATTTCAAAGTGAGTTAGGTGTAGAAGTTACAGGAAAATGAATGAAGAAAACACACTTTTGGATCGGATAGTTTTTAATCCGGTTTTCTGTGAGTACTGGAAATACATTATGGAAGGAGCAACTTATCACCTTGCTAGTTTTTTCCTCTTCTTGGGCTATATGGGAGGAAGTGGAGCCTTTGGTGCCATCTATATTTTTGGTTTGTTGTTCATTGGCTTTATTTGCTCTGTTGTATGGGGATGGCTCAACGCTTGTGGATTAGACATTGTTATTTGGAATGTGCTTTTATTTCTGATCTGCTTGTTTCAGTTAGCACTTTTAATTTACCAACTCCGTAAAGACACTTTTTCTGAAGAATTTGATCTCCTGTACAAACAAATTTGCCAGCCTTTGCAAGTGCCTCTCCAAATTTATAAAGAAATAATCAAGTGCTGTGAAGAACAGGTCTTGCCTTTGGCCAAAGATCAAACCTATGCTGTGGAGGGCAAGACATCCATAGATCGTTTGTCCTTCTTGCTGTCTGGCAGGTAGGTCTCTCTCTTTATCCTGAAAATATCCCTTGTGATAGTGGTGCTTTTGAACACTACTCAGTGGTTTCAAAGGGTAGAGAGACATAGGAACTGCATGCTTTGCTCTTTCTCACATTATGGAAGAAAACCCTTTCCCCCCCCCCCCCCTCCAATCTGCATCCGAGGAGTTGCATAAGAATGTGCATGGTAATTATTTCTGAGATTGGCTTTTTTACCTGGATAAAATGGTGAAGGGGTGCATAGGAGGAAGCTTTTGATAATGTGAGTCATCATTTTCAGCATGTATTTGTACAGCCCAGAAACAAAGTTTAAGCGTAGGCCTTTAGCCCTCTTAACTTTAAAATAGGAATATAAAATATAAAAGGAGAGTGAACAATATGGAAATGAAAACCAATGCGCTAAGGCTACATTGCTTCTGTGTTGTAGACCGACTCTTCCAAATTTAGGAAGGTTAATATATTGTGGATATGGGAGGCAGAACATGGGTAGATACTGGGGTGATTTGCAATACATTCTCAGTTATTTAACAATAGCAATAACTTTATCTTCACCTTACTCTGCTCATACAACCTACAAAGTCCCTTCCAACTCTGTTATTCTATTATTATATCACTTATATCATTATTACTTGTGTGCTTATTAATTACTCTTTCCTAGCTTCTGGAGAAACTCTTATTTTAGATCCTGTCATATTTGTAATATTGTATAATTGTAGTAGTTAGCTATTTTATGAATAAAACCAACCAAGTCAGAAGGATTTAATCAAGAGAAGGTTGATATTAAAGAATCAGGCAGAAAAATGATCAGAAATAATCGGATGCCTTTGCTTTAAAACAAAATAAAGGCTAATAAGGAATCTGAACAGTAAGAATATATTCTGAAATTAACTTGCAGAAAAAGGCATCCAAATCTACCAGCATGTACTCTTATTGTGACCCAGAGATAATGTTTTTAGATAGAGAAAGAAAGGCAATGCCTGCAGTAGAAATGCGGGGATTTGGGGATCAGTTTAATGCCTCCTAAAAAATTTACTGCTCAAATCCTCAGGAGTCTCTGGCAAAGAATAAAGAAAAGCAGAGCCACAAACTTATTTTTTTTTTAAAAACACACTTTGTTTTTATTCAAGAAGACAAAACATCTGCAAGATTGCAGAAAGCACCAACAGATATTTATTTACAGTAACTATTTAAAACCCCACAAACAATAATTACAATATAACATTATTCTGGCCTGAGGCAATGAGTTATATTTCCCAACTTTTTAAATATACACAATTCTAGTATTACCATCTTATTTTTGTGATTTTTCACGTGTTCTACAAATAATTTCCATAACTCTTTAAAAATGAGCTACTGACCCATATATTTAAAACTATACCTTCAAACCTCATTGAAAATGGAGTGAAATGAAAATGAAAATGTTCCTGCTATTGATGCAGTTTACAGTTTGCTCAATCAAAATGTCCAACTTCTTTTTGTATGCATTGTTGTTCCTACTCAGTATGATCTTCTATTCCTCCTCCTAAAACTAAACTTTTCATTTTTCCTGCTAAAATGTAGGAATTTGCATTTCTTTCAGTTGAGATTCATCTTGTCAGTTTCTGTCTGGTGCTTCACTTGGTAAAGATCTTGAAAAGTGAATGTTGACATAGTCCTCTAAAGTATTTGTTTGGACCATGGATATCATAATCTTCTTTTCAAATCAAATCAAATTTATTACAGTCCTAAGGCCAAATACAAGCCAATATCTATAATGGTTCTATGCATAACAGAAAAACAATAAATGCAATAACGAAGATGCTAATATAAATCTAAATAAAATACTACTATAAGGAAATCCAAATCTACGTAATGTTGTACCTGGTGATATACAAATAATAGCAGAAAATTGGGTGGACGACACACGTTATTTTCAAATATTGTCCAAAAACAGCAGCATTAAATGCCACTATAAATGTTGTTAAATAGTTATATAGAATCATAGAATCATAGAGTTGGAAGGGACCTCCAGCGTCATTGGGTCCAACCCCTTGCTCAATGCAGGATTCATTAAACCACCCCAGAAAGATGACTGTCCAGTCCTCTGTTTGAAGACCTCCAGTGAAGGCGAGCTCACCACCTCCTGTGGCAAACTGTTCCACAGATTTGTCATCCTTACCGTTAGAAAGTTTTTTCTGATATCTAATCTAAATCTACTCCCTTGCAGTTTCATTCCATTGTTTCTAGTCCTTCCATGTGCTAATGAGAACAATGCTGATCCTTCTGCTCTATGACAGCCTTTCAGATATTTGTAGACAGCTTTTCAAGTCTCCTCTCAGTCTTCTCCTTTGCAGACTAAACATCCCTAGATCCTTTAATCATTTCTCATAGGACATGGTTTCCAGACCATTCACTATCCTTGTAACTCTCCTTTGAACTTGCTCTAATTTATCAATGTCCTTTTTCATATATCACATTCTCTACCTGGAAATTTCTTCAAGACAGGATATATAAAGGTCTGTCTAGTGTAGGGAATATTTATTTTATTTTATTATTTTATTTTATTTACTAATAACTCAAGACCGCATATATTCAACAAATTTTCATCCTATATTACCCACAACAACTTTATGGGGTGCATTGGGCTGAGAGCGAGTGAGCAGGACTAGGACTTTCCACCTTCCACTTTCTAGCCTATTTTCTTAACTGTTAGCCCAAATTAGCAAATTATCAGTGACATACAGCCACTTCTATCGATGTAGCAACATGTGGATATAATTAAAGGTGCAGAGGAACAACCTTAAAACATCCAAAATGGCAAAGTATTTATCACTAGTGATGGGCAAACCCAACGGTGTTCGGGTTCGGCAAGTTCAGACGAACTTTATGCAAAATTCAGCCGAACCCGAACTTGAACTCCGAACGCTGCGTGGCATCAAAGCTCCACCCCCGGAATCCCATCGTTTTTTAATTTTACAGATTTTTTATTTTTATTTATTTTTATTTTTACGAAAAAGGACGCTGCAGCAGTGCTGTAAGCAAAGGGCAGTCCTTTCACGTAAAAATAAACATGTTTATTTTTACATGAAAGGACCGCCCTTTGCTTGCAGCGCCGCTGCGGCGTCCTTTTTCGTAAAAATAACAATGTTTATTTTCACGTGAAGACCTCCCTTTGAAGGAGCTGGGGAATCCCTCCCCCAAAGAGATTCCGGGGTGGAGCTTTGACTTCACCAGCAGGTTGCTAAGGATGCCACGGTGATCACTTCCTGGATTCCATGGAATCCAGGAAGTGATCACCTTGGTGTCCTTAGCAACCTGCCGGTGATGTCAAAGCTCCGAATGCCAAACACGACCCCGAACTTTGCCCAAAGTTTCAAAAAAAATTGGGTTCATGTTCGGCATACCGAACACCGCAAAATTCGGTACCGACCCGAATTGTGAGAGTTCAGTTTGCCCATCACTATTTATCACCTCTTCTAACACCTCATCAAAATCATTTATAAACATTTTGAATGGTGTAGGGCCAAGAATACAACCCTTCCGTTTAATACAAGGTTATTGATATCAATCCTTGGTTTTTATTATTCCGTTATCCGAGAGTAGCTTACTTGGGTCCATTTTTAGTTTCTTTATTAAGATAACATAAAATATTGAATGCTTTGCTCACATCAAGGTCTACTGTTCTGTTGTATTCCCAGATTCAAGTACAGTACCTTGTTCTTGACATCTCCATGCTGGGTCCTATTAAACAATATGTTGTTTTGTAAATACTTGGGAACAAAATGCTTAATAATCTGTCCCAGAGGTGGGTTCTAGAGGTGGTTCTGCCTGGTTTGGACCAGTTCTATAGAAGGGGTAGTAACTTGGATGTCTGGGTAGCTGGAACTGGCAGCGACCCAGGTCTGCCACATCCCCAAGCTGGTTCTCTCAGAGGCACCATCTTGTTTTTTTTTGTTTCTGCACATGTGCAGAAGCTTTGTTTTAGCACTGTGCATGCGTGCACACATCACGTCCCTGAGCAAACCAGCAATAAAGAAATCCAGAACCCATTCCTGATCTGTCCAGTTCTGTACAGCATAAACATCAAATTGACCCATCTATAATTACCCCAGTGTTTTTCTTTTCATTTTTGAAGAAAGGAATGCTGGCCTTTCTCCAGTCCCTTAATACTACACTAAACTACAAGCGTTCTCAGAAAAGAACTCTGAAATGACATCCATAACACCTTTGAACCTCGGATATTATTAGCCTTGGCTGAAGACTTCCGGCTCATTCACACAACCAGAAGGAGTTTCTCACTTCCCTCAAGACAAGAGGAAAATACCGCACATCAGACAAAACAAATGGAGCATCACCTGAACACCATCAGCATTGACAATTTCCCCATCAGTTAATTGCAAAAGATGGCTTTAATTAGAACAGCTGATATCCAGCGACAATATCTGTAACACTATCAAACACTCATACCTGCCTATCCCAGCTTCTTGGAAAGGACTCGATAGGTAGACAAAAATGCCAAACCCAGTCTGAACATTTGGTTGACAGTGCAACAAACAAAAACAATAATAAAAAAATATCCTTATGTTTCCAACCTTTAGCAAAAAAGGTAAATCCCCTTAGTGTAGTTTGGTAAAATGATTTACAGAATCTGAACACGACTCCCAAGGAGCTTGAAAATATGTAATTATCATGAAATGCCTTTCAAACCCAAACATTGGGGAAATGTGATCTATTAAACCTTTAGAAAAAAGTTACTGTTCATAAGCAAAACATTAAGGAAACAACAAAAAGCCTGTTGGGTATTAAATATAAGCCAAGTAAAAATGTATGGAAAACAGAGACAAAATGACACAATATGTAACACATTGAGACTTTGAATTTAAATGTGAGAGGCTTTAGAATACCAAAATGAAATTCTTAAATACAGTGTTCCCTTGATTTTCGCGGGGGATGCGTTCCAAGACCGCCCGTGAAAGTCGAATTTCTGTGAAGTAGAGATGCGGAAGTAAATACACTATTTTTGACTATGAACAGTATGACAAGCCTTCCCTTAACACTTTAAACCCCTAAATTAAAATTTCTCATTCCCTTAGCAACCATTTAGATTATTACTCACCATGTTTATTTATTAAAGCTTATTAAAAAAATATTTATTAAAGGTGGACGAAAGTTTGGCGATGACATATGACATCATCGGGCAGAAAAAACTGTGGTATAGGGGGAAAAAACGCAAAGTATTTTTTAATTAATATTTTTGAAAAACCGTGGTATAGGCTTTTCGCGAAGTTCGAACCCGCGAAAATCGAGGGAACACTGTATTGTTAATGGGGTTAAAGCAATGGTGCTGCAAGTGGAACTTATCTAGGAAGATATTGAAGTAATATCCAAACAGATGCTGTGACATTCCCTTCCTCCCTCTTCAAGACATTATTGTAGCCCTTGACAGATTTATCAAGAGTGATGGAGGAGGTGATGGCAGCTTGGTAAAAACAAACAGGTCTCCCTTACACAAATAGTAATGGAATGATTCTTCAGAACAAGCACTATGTGGAGAAGAAAGGTATTCCAAGATTACATGACAGTTCTGTCCCAGGACCAGATTTGCTATGAAGCTATAATACAGCCATGTTGGTGTAGTTTTCATATGCTGTAGAATATTATCTTAAAAATGGAACTTACAATTTCCACATACAGCTGGTGCCAGCCTATAAGGTGATGATGAGGTTGAAATAACTTCATAAAAGTACAATAACATGCACAAAAGTAACTAACGTGGTAACAAAATTTGAAACTTTCATAGATTATCAAAAAAGAAAAGGAGGAGGAGGAGGAAGAGGAAGAGGAGGAGGAGAAGGAGAAGAAGAAGAAGAGCATATACAGCATCTGCATTATTAGCTAAACTTAGTTAATTTTAAAGGGTGCAGTATATACACTGGTTCCAATAAAGAACCTTTGCTTTCTTTGAACAGGGAAGCATAGGGAAAAAAGAGCAGAATTATTTGTTGTTTAAATCAGGAGGCTCCTCTTAAAGACCAAACTGTCAGACATTCTCATTACAATTCTCACAAAATACATTGTGCCTTAATTATCCTAGTGGACCACCACTTACATATGAGCCAGTAGTTTGCTGCAGCTGACTTAAAAGCCAATGCATCAATAAATGATCCTTGGTGGTTCAGTGGTTAAAATGTGGTACTGTAGGCTACTTCTGCTGATTGCCTGCTGCTCACAGTTTGGCAATTTGATTCTCACCATCTCAAGGTTGACTCAGCCTTCCATCCTTCCAAGGTCGGTAAAATGAGAATCAGATTGTTGAGAGCAATATGCTGACTCTGTGAACCGCTTAAAGAGGGTTGTAAACCACTGTAAAGCAGTATATAAGTCTAAGTGCTATTGCCATCACTATTAAGATCATGAGAAGTAATAAAACCACTCTATTCTGCACTGTAATGCACTAGTGAGGCCACATTTGGAATACAGTTCCAGTCACCATGATAAAAAAAAAAGGTGCCGCGATCTTAGAAATAGTGCAAAGCAGAGCAACAAAGATGATAAGGCTAAATGGTATGATGAACAGTTAAAGGAAACTAGGTAGATCTAACTCAATGAAGATAAAAATTAGAGAATGACATGATAGCTGTCTTCCAGTCAGTGAAGGGCTATAAAAATTTTTACTACCACACTGTGGCCGTGGCTTATACAGGATGTCCTGCATTTTCTTTCACCATCTTTCAGGGCAAATTGGGTGCTCTGGGGTGGAGCTCCATTTTCGCTACCCCACTGCGTTTCCTCCCCCCAATCCGGGCAGTAGCCCATCCCTGCTTCTAGTACACGAGGGACTGCCACAAAAGGGAGATAAGTTGATTTATTCTTCAAAGATTCTGAGAGTAGAACAAGAAGCAATGAGTGGAAGCTCATTAAAGTCATATCTGGAACTAAGGAGGAAAATTCTGACAATTAAACTATGGAAGAAATAGAGGTTTTCGAGAAAATACTGAACAATCACTGTAGGAGTGATATCATCTATGCCAGTGTTTCCCAACCTTGCTTACTTGAAGATATCTGAACTTCAACTCCCAAATTCTGGGAGTTGAAGTCCAAATATCTTCAAGTGGCCAAGGTTGGGAAACACTGATCTATGCAAGTGGCTGCTATGCTCAGATAATACAGGCTTTATAACTATAAACCAGTGGTTCTCAACCTTTCTATTGCTGTGACCCCTTAATACAGTTAGATTAGATTTAGATTTAGATTTATTGGATTTATATGCTGCCCCTCTCCGCAAACTCGGGGCGGCTCGCAACAAGGTAAAAACAATACATAATAACAAATCCAATACCCACCAATTCAATTACAATGTTAAGCTAAAAAATTCATAAAAAACAACCCCAGAATATTAAAAAACAAGCACACAATCTAACACCAGAACAACATGGGCAAGGGGGAGATGTTTTTGGGTGACTCCTGTGAAATTATTATTATTATTATTATTATTATTATTATTATTATTATTATTATTATTATTATTTATTAGATTTGTATGCTGCCCCTCTCCGAAGACTCTAGGCGGCTCACAGGATACAATATAAAACAGTGAATACAAAGACAAATCAAATTAATTAAAAACCCACGTAAGCTAAAAAAACTCAATGTATTAAAATCAATCAAACAAATTCAATCACAGCCATACATCAGATTTATTGGCCAGGGGGTCTAGGTCTAATTGGTTGTTCGGTCCACAAAGGGGTCCCGACCCTCAGGTTTAGAACCACTGATTAAGTTCTGGTGCCATGGGCCACCTCCAAGGTCCTTCTACCTCTAGGATTCTAATCAAAATCATTATTCAGTAATCCACCTAGATTTTAGAATATAAATAAATATAACCTCTAAATGGTTGAGAATAAAAAGAACGCAGTATTTTGAAATGAAGAAAATATAAGAGCTGTTTTTTTCAGTAATGAATAGTAGACATAACAGGATATAGCCTTTTAAATAAGCCTTAAGGAATGCATTGAGGTATAATGATGTGGCATTAAGTAAATCTCACCATGATTAAAATTGGTTGAATGTTTCTTCTGTTTCTCACTATTCTTCCCACAATGTCTTTCTTGTCCGCTGGAAGGAGTTTCAGAACCTGACACATATTTGGTTCAGGGGTGTGTTCCAAGTTCCAACTTACCTCTCTACCGGTTCGTTTCTTCCCCCACTGTGTGGCTGGGCCTCATGGCTGCATGCGCAGTGCAAAAAACCCCGGGGAGAAAAACCCTGCTGAAAACAAAATAGCAATGCATACACAGTGCCAGAAAGAAAATAATAATAAAATAATAATTTAAAAAATGAAATCAAAGATGTCTGTGCCTACGGACTGGTACCGACTGATCTGATTTGGCGACATCATGGACTGCCACATGGCTGGGGAGGCGTAGGATTTCCTGCTTGGGCAGGGGGTTGGACTCGATGGCCTGCAAGGTCCCTTTCAACTCTAATAATAAATAAAAAATAAAAATAAATAAATAAATAAATAAAAGTCATGCTGGATCCTGACTTTCCCAGAAGAGACAGTCCTCAAGAAGGATCATGGTAGCTAACTACTAGAAAACTAAATTTTATGCCAGAAATACAGCTGGGATAAATGGGCCCTGAAATTCAAGGGAATTAACCCAATTTCTGAGTTAAATGCTACATTTGAAATGCAGGACAGTCTTCCAAATATCACTTTTAAGAATCTAGATAGTGCTGTTTCTATGGATTATGAAGGTATCAAAAGAATAATTTGGGGTTTCAACTCAAGACGCTTTATTTACAAGCGTAAATAAAAATGAAACCCAGATAGCTGTGAGGAAAGAAGAAGTATTTATTTTTATAAGTATTTCAAAGCAAAGAGATTTGCCGTGCGGGCAACTGCAGAAAAATGGGATACAATGAAATTGTTTTATAAGGGAGCTTGTCCTGAGTATGGAAGTGCATACGTGCTGATTCTAAGGTGACATATTTTCTGTAATTTTTTTTTAAAAAAATTCTCTCAACATACATTCAAACAATACAATGTACCATCTAGTTTTCCATAAATAAAATGCAGTATTTTGTTAGTAACTAATATCAATCATCAAAAAAGTTGCAAAAGTTTTCCCCCCTAATTTTGTCACCCAATTACATACATTTTTAGAAATTAATTTCCCTCCTTAATGTTTCTGCAAAAAATAAAATGACATTTGAGTGGCATGGTTATGTATATGTACATGCCATCTAAGATGTTTATTCTCGTTTCAATTTTTAAAATTTGTTTTACATAAATGTATCAATGCGTGAACAGTGTGGCACCTGGGTGTCATACATTCTAATACAAATAAATCTAGTAGAAAGACACTTTAGATTTTCAAACATTTTCAAACATCTCCATCCATGCTCCAAGATCACATCATATGCCTGATGTCAAAAGATTTAATTCAACCAACTCGTATACTGTATTTCTAATAATAATACACATTTATATTAAATCATAGTCTATCATCAATTATTCTCTTGTTTTCACTTGTTATTGCTTCTATCATATCTAACTTCTAATTGTGTTACCTGCTTAAAAAAGGAAAGAGAGAGAAATAGAAAAGCCAATAATAACAAAACAAAAAGGAGAAATCATCTATCCATTGTCTCTTGTCCGCTTTAGTACTTTAGTTGCTATGCTTTTTTTTTTGACTTGCCTCCCATATTCCTTTTTGACTTTTTTGACTTGCCTCCCATATTCCTCTTTTGGATCTTTATCTCTGTCTGCATCTACTTCTTGGCTGAAAATATTTTGGTAGCTCTTTCCTTAAGATAGCCGTGTTCAAAACTCCCAAAATAATGGCCAGTGAATTGGGGTATTTGGCTTCGCCTCCATCATTTGGTCAGCTAGAGTTCGTAATGTCTTGTTTACACAGAATTGTGGCTTCTACTTCTACAACAATTAGTAGAAATGAGAACTCACATGGAGAGTAAAATGGTTTATAGTTGATAAGTAAAGACTCAAAAAAATTTGTCACAGAATTTATATATTATAGTTATATCCTGAGACCAGCTGTTGTTGATATATAAGCATAAGCCTCCTCCCTTCTTTTTACCAGATGTTCCTGCATTTCTGTCTGAAGTGCAGGAACTGCATTGAACCCTGGAATATGCAGGCTGCTATCATCAATTGATTCATTTAACAAGGTTTCAGAGAAGCATAGGGCTGCTGAATTGTAAAAATCAGAATTGTATCTGTTTAAAATAAGTATTTCATCCATCTTATTAGCAAGTGAAAGATTGAAGGCAGGGATTTTTTGGGGAGGGGGGTTAATATTTTTTCTCCTCCATCACAAAACATACAATACAAAGGCAGAGTTTTTTTTTATTTCTCCTATTCCTTAGCCTGTTTAAAATTTCCATCCTTTTATCTCTCCATCTTCATTTCCTCTGGGTTTTTTTTTGGTAATCCATAGCTCCAGGAAAAGTGTTTCTTCCTATATTAGTTAAAAATGTAAAAAAAATAAAATAACTTCCTTGTTTTCATATTTGAGTCTCCAGTAGTCATGGGGTAGTTAAGTATAATCCAGTAAATATTTTCACACTACTTCAAATAAGTATTCCCAGACTTGAATATTTTCCTTTTGTCAGCAGATGGTGCTCTCAACTTAAATGTCGGTTTTGCCACTAGTCAATCATTATTTTAGTTGTACTGTAATTCAATTATAAAAGCAGGATAATATTTTAAAGTAAATGATTCCAGCATTTTAAAATGCCTTTCTGTTAAATCCTGTAAATTCTGTAATGTTCTATAATGTTCTGTATCTGGGTTAACTTGTTAAACAAGAGTTGTTAAGCAGAATTGAAAGAAACCATAGGCATTGTTTACCTGCTTCCTATTGGTTGCTGTAGAGGGCGCCAAAATGGAAGAGCTGTCAGCCGCCGGCTGTTGCTGAGGGAAAGTCTTTAAATAGCCGAGCTACTTGTCTTACGCGCTTCTTCTGTTAACTCGCGTATACAGTGAAAGTGTTTTTCCGCTCGCTTAGAGCCTGTAGAGAATAAAAGGATTTTACTTGGAGACCGTGTTTCTCGGTTATTACATTGGCGACGAGGGTCTTAGCGGTGATTTTTTTTTAAGGAAAAAATCAATATGTCGACCCCTTCGCTTATTCAGCCTCCAGAATTGTTTGACCCGGAAAGGTCGACTTGGGCAGCCTATATGGCTAAATTTGAGATATTCCTGGAAGCTGCCAGTCTACATACGGCTGAGGACAGCAGGAAACGCGCTTTATTTTTGAATTACTGCGGCACGCATATTTTTGAATTAGCCGGGACTTTGACAGATCCCGAACCTCCTAATTCTGTACCATGGGCTACTTTACAAACAAAATTGGCTGCCCATTTTAAACCAACTAAGCCGCCCATAGTTTATAGGCATCAATTTTCCCGTATGTCTCAATCAGATGGGGAATCTATTAACCAGTTCGCGACCAGGCTGCGCACTATCTTAGCGAAATGTCAATTTGACAATCCGGAAGCCAGATTGACAGACGCCCTTATTTTTGGGATGCGAAACGTGTACCATAAGGAACAAGCTATTGGCAACTGAAGATTCCACATTACAAGACGTGATTAAGGCTGCTCAGACAGCTGAGGTAGCTGAGGCTGCGGCAGCTGATTTAAAATCCAATGACAAGCTGCAAACTGTTTTTAAGATAGCAGACTCTCAGCGTCCCTCGGCTCGCCGCCTACCTGAAGTTCAGCTCGCCGACTATGAGGACTACAATGAGCACTGCTGCTACCTTCGAGGACCGCCAGAACGACAAGCCAGATCAACTTTTCCTGCCTGCGCCGGATGCAGAGGTCAACATCAACGGTCTCGCTGCCCCTTTAAGGACGCCTTCTGCTACAGATGCGAGAAGAGAGGCCACATCGCCGCCGCTTGCCGTGCTGCCTTGCCAGATGACAACTCTTCTCAACAAGGTCAACAGCCTTCCTTTGCTGCTCCCCGAGCCTACCGTCCTTTCCGGCCACAAGGACGGGGTTACCGCCGTCCTTGGAATGCCAGAGGTAACCGCTTTTTCAGTGGTTCTGCAGTTTACCCTCCTGCCCCTAATAAAATTGTTGTCCCCCTCCTCTTAAACCATCAGCTGTGCCATATGGAATTGGACACTGGCTCGAAATATACACTAATGCCCTGGCATAAATTACATTTGTATGTACCAAGTTTGGCACGGGACGATTTGCAACCTTTGGACATTGCTATCAATGACTTCCAGGGTCACCCTATTAGGGTTTTGGGTAAGACCAGGGTTCCTATTACCTTTAGAAATGTGCACCATGTTCTCCCTCTGTTAGTTGTGGACGGAGCTAATCATTCCCTTCTAGGGTTGGACTGGATGGCACCTTTGGGGTTAGCAGTCACGGGTCTTAACAAATTGACATATTCTACTGCCCCTAATTTTGTCACTGAATTTCCTGAGGTTTTCCGTGCTGGTCTGGGTACCTTTAAAGGACCTCCTATTTCTTTTTCATTAGACCCTGCTGTTCCTCCCGTTAGATTAAAACCTCGCAGGGTGCCTTTGCCCTTGCTCAGTAAGCTAGATGAACAATTAACAAAACTTCAAGCACAAGGTATATTGGTTCCAGTGGAACATGCCCCCTGGGAAACCCCAATTGTAACCCCATTAAAGCCAGATGGCTCGTTACGAGTTTGTGCGGATTACAAATCCACTATTAATAAGGCACTACAGCACAACTCCTATCCTATTCCAGTAGTGCAACAGCTGTTGCACACCTTAGGGTCTGGGAAGATCTTCGCGAGGCTGGACCTTGCACAGGCATACCAGCAATTAACAGTGGACGAAGCCACTGCCTTATCGCAGACTATTGTAACGCACAGGGGTGCTTTCAAATGTACGCGCCTGCAATTCGGAGTGAGTGTTGCTCCTGGTATATTCCAGCGGTTAATGGAGCGCTTATTGGGGGGCCTTGATGGGGTGGTCCCTTATTTTGACGACATTTTAATTTGTGGTGACAACTCTGCCCAGCTGCACAGTCGAATTAGACAGGTACTCACGAGATTAAGAGATAAGGGTCTGCGGCTGAAACCAGAGAAATGTGTGTGGGGGACCCCTTCAGTCGAATTTTTGGGATTTCGTATAGATGCTGAGGGCATTCACCCCACAGAAGAAAAAGTTAGAGCCATTAAAGAAGCGCCTGCCCCAACTTGTAAAGCAGAGCTGCAAGCCTTTTTAGGGCTATTAAATTTTTATGCTGTTTTCCTAAGACAGAAAGCCTCCGCAGCTGAACCCCTACATAGGCTCCTCCATAAAGGGACAGAGTGGCACTGGGGTGAGAAGGAACAACGGGCGTTTAACATGGTTAAAGATCTTTTGTCGTCCCATAGCTTAGTAGTGCAATATAGCTCAACACTCCCAGTGAGGCTCACATGCGACGCTTCTCCGTACGGGGTGGGCGGCGTGTTGGCCCATATTTTTCCTAATGGGCAGGAGGCACCAATTGCCTATTTTTCTAGAACGCTATCTGGGGCTGAGCGCAATTACGCGCAGATTGACAAGGAAGCTTTGGCATTGGTAGCCGGGGTGAAAAAATTTCATCATTATTTGCTAGGGAGACCTTTCCAATTAGTTACAGACCACAAGCCTCTCTTGGGTCTGCTGGCCACAGGACGACCAACTCCTCCCTTCATGTCTCCCCGTATGTCCAGGTGGGCTATTTTTCTAGCTGCATATGACTACCAGCTCATTCATAAAGGGGGATCTACTATTAATCACGCAGACGGCCTTAGTCGCTGTCCATTGGGACAGAGAGTAGAAGACCCAGCGCCAGCTGCAGAGGTGCTCCTTATTGAATTAGATAAGACTCCTGTGGTCACTGCCAGAGAGGTGGCATTGGAAACCAGGCAGGATAAGATTTTGAGCAGGATTTTGAATTACATTCTGAAAGGCTGGCCAGTAAATGGGAACGATCCCTTAATAGGTGAATTTAAAACAAAGAGGCTAGAACTATCAGTTATGCATGATTGCATACTCTGGGGGGAGAGAGTGGTTATTCCCACTGCCTTGAGACCGCGGGTTATGAAAATGCTACATGAGGGACACCCAGGGGTGGTGAGGATGAAAGCATTGGCAAGGGGGTATTTGTGGTGGCCAGGCTTGGATAAAGAAATTGAGAACTGGGTGGCAACATGTGGCCAGTGCCAAGAAACGCGCCCAGACCCGCCTAAAACCACCCCTGCACAGTGGGACAGTCCCCAAGGGCCATGGTCTAGGGTGCACATTGATCTGGCTGGACCAGTGGGGAATAATATGTTTTTAATCCTGATTGATGCGTATTCAAGGTGGCTTGAAATAGTGCTATTAACATCTACCACATCATCAGCAGTAATACATGTATTAAGGAAGTTATTCACAACACATGGGTGCCCAGACATATTAGTCTCAGACAATGGGCCCCAATTTACATCTAAACAATTTGAAGTGTTCCTAGCTGGTCTTGGAGTCCGACATGCACTCACCTCGCCCCACGCAGCGTGGTCTAATGGAGCAGCAGAACGTTATGTTCGCGTGGCCAAAGAGGCCATTAAGAGGTCAGCTCCAGGTGACATCCAGGAGAGATTAGACACGTTCTTGCTGACCCAACACATAACACCTAGCATGACCACTGGGAAAAGCCCTGCTGAGTTGCTAATGGGGAGAAGGTTAAGATCACCCCTTGATAGGCTGCACCCCTCCTACATCAAATTAAAACCGGACAATGTACTAATACCTGAGCGTGCAGTGGCCGTGGGACAAAAAGTATATGTTAAAAATTTTGATGCGGGAAAGCATTGGGAAAGTGGCATTGTGCAAGATCAAACAGGTCCCAAAACATATATGGTGAAATTACTAGATGGCCGCCTCTGGAAAAGGCACATTGACCACATTAGGGGGAGAGTGGAGAAAGCTGAGAGTGAAGGACATAAAGATAACACTCATCCACTCCCCACAGGGAATTTCGCAAGGGCTAACAGGAACCCGGAACCAGTTGATTGGGACTTACCTGGGGGAAATAGCCACTCCAGCGCTGCCGCAGCTCTGCCATCTCCTGGTCATGGAAGCAACGCGTCTGCGGGACGAGAGGAACCATCTTCGTCGGTGGACACACAAGTCATGAGCGACCCTAGACGGTCAGATCGGACCTCGCGAAGACCCCCTCACTTAGAAGACTTCGTTACTTACTTGACCGAATAAATACCTGTAAAATCATCCAGAAGGGGGAGGGGTGTTAAATCCTGTAAATTCTGTAATGTTCTATAATGTTCTGTATCTGGGTTAACTTGTTAAACAAGAGTTGTTAAGCAGAATTGAAAGAAACCATAGGCATTGTTTACCTGCTTCCTATTGGTTGCTGTAGAGGGCGCCAAAATGGAAGAGCTGTCAGCCGCCGGCTGTTGCTGAGGGAAAGTCTTTAAATAGCCGAGCTACTTGTCTTACGCGCTTCTTCTGTTAACTCGCGTATACAGTGAAAGTGTTTTTCCGCTCGCTTAGAGCCTGTAGAGAATAAAAGGATTTTACTTGGAGACCGTGTTTCTCGGTTATTACACTTTCTATTACCAAGTTTTCCCAGTTTAAGAGTCCAATTTTCTGTATATATCAAGTTTATTATTTTTCTCTCGTTGCATCTCTTCCTTCTGGTCTGGTATTTTCCTCAGAATGCTTAGTCAACACTTTAACAAGTAATTCTGAGCAAATAGTTCTAAATTATACCTCGTAGTTTGGTTTTAAGCAAAAAGGAATCCTCCCCCTCAGTTCTAGTCACTGTTCACCTACTTCACTCCAGTAGCAGTCTTAATTGTTCCTTGGTTGTTCCAGCTCTGTGGCAGCCATTTTTTGGCTGCCTCTTCTCCTCACTGTGGCTGAGAGGGGAAAAAAGCCCTCACAGGGCACCCCTTTTGCTTCACTGCCCCTTCAGGGCAGCTTTGGCTCCTTTCAGAGCCCACCAATGGGGAGAACTTGGCACGGGAGCATGGAGACCCACATTTTGTGTCCGATCCTGTCATGATGTCAACTAGAAGTCCCTATGTTTATTTTTGGGAATATGCAGTTCCATTTTAATTTACTCTATTTTCTGTTTACACACTTTCTCTTTGATATGTGGATCAGGTCTGGATAACTTATTTGGGAGTTTGAGGAGATTAGAGTAAAATATTTTTCTCCATTTACTATTTTTACTTGATTAACTTAGTTTCAGCTTGACTGAATCTCCTAGAGAAGAAGCGATTCTCAGTCCATTGTGGATTCTGTAAATGTTTAAGGAAGATGGAGATAGTATAAAGCAGCCATGGTGAACCTTTTCAGCACCAAGTGCTCAAACTGGAATATGCATGTATGTGCGCATGCCAGAGCACCCGAAGCTCAGCCGGCTGGCATGCGCATCAGGGGAGAAATGCAGCTGGCATTAATCAGCTTGTGTGGGTGGGTAGGTCCAACTGGGCAATGCCCCACCCACCCGCACCGACATCCTGATGTCCCTCTTTTGGGGTGGGCTTCACATTCTACACATGCATGCTTTGTGCATGCATGGATGACACACACATTTGCAAGCCAGTAGGGGAGATACGTGGACTTCACACTTGGCGCACATGCCTGTTTTTTGGCCGTTTTCTGGGCCGTTTTCCAGACCATTTCCATGCCATTTTGGGGCAGTTTTCAGGCAGTTTTTCAGGCCATTTTCAGGTTGTTTTTCTGGGCCAATTTGGGCCCATTTCAGGCTATATTTTTGGGCCATTCTCTGGCCATTTTTGGTGGTTTTCAGGCCTGAAAATGTTCCCCAAATGGCCTGAAAATGGCTCAAAAACAGCCCAGAAAATGGTCAGAAAGTAGCCTGAAAAATGGCCGATAAAAGGTCTGAAAATGGCTCAAAAATGGCCTGAAAACAGTTCAGAAATGGGCTGAAAAAAGACCGGAAATGCCCTGAAGTTTGGCCATTTTCAGACCATTTTCCAGCACTCCAGCACCTGTGAAAAGCAGCTGGCGACAGTGTGCATGCCCACAGATAGGGCTCTGTGTGCTACCTCTGGCACATGGGCCATAAGTTTGTGATGTCGCCATTAAGTGAGGCAGGAGGCAAGAATCACATCATCTGGGGAAGGCATCTTGTTTTGGACAAGGCCTTGCACCTCTTTTTATTGTCATCCTTTAGCCATCAAGTTACATCTCATTGGGTATTGGAGCATTCAGAATCTTACTGGCTAGTTCAATGCATGGGTGGGCCTCATGATTGCCTCGTGGACAGTGAATGATCAGTTATGTTGTTTAATGGCCTATGTGCAGTTTTGGGGGGGTATCTTTTCTCTCCAGGGTTGATCAAGGAGGAAGTCTGTTTTTAGAAAAGGTGGTATCTGTGGAATGCCAGTAATTGTTTTTCTGGTGCCTTATCACAGGATTTAGCCAACTCCGTGGTATGCCAACTAGAGACAGCTTTTAATCCTGTCTCCATAGTTCGCTATCATGTGTATAAGGAATAAAATACAACGTTTTCCTTAGAATACAACCTACCCCAAAAACAAACCCTAGCCGCATTTTCATGCCTGTGTCTGATATAAGCTTTACCTCAAAATAAGGCCTAGATAAGCCCTACACACCATCTCATTATATGAGGCGGGGCAAGGCGCATGCGTAAAAATCAAGGTAGGGTAGGGGTGGGAGGGTGGAGCTGCTCCTCACATGCTGTACCTACTTACCTTAGGACTGCTGCAGCCAAGCCTCCCATACCCTAACACCTGTCACTGCTGAACTACTTCTGCGGCCACTTGCAGCTGGATGCCACATAGCACATCAGGCTGATGCCCCTGCTCATGGCAGGAAGCTGCATGATGCATTGCGTTGGTGCTGCTGCTTGTGGCACCATTGTACAGTATTGTCACTTGCATATGCAATGGTGTAACATGCCATGCAGCATCCTGGAATGACTGACTGCACTGGTGCGATGAACCAGGTGGCATTTGGCTACAAGTGGTGCAAGCAGTTGCAGAAGAAGACAGGCAGAAGCATGACAGGTGGTGTGTGTGGGATGCGTGGGTGCAGTGGGTCTATAGCAAGAGGGTAAGACATCCAATTAAAATAAGACCTGGTGCTTATTTTGACATCAAAAAGAAAATAAGTCCGGGTCTTATTTTCAGGGAAACAAGGTATATTTTGATATAAAACTTCCTACATACCACCATCGGGTTCCTATTGGTATGGATGAGGACACCACAACGGTAGTAAAACTGGAGCTGCGCGCACAACTGTGGGTCTCCAGCACACATGCATCCTAATGAAATTTTGCTTCTGTACATGTGCAAGAAGCAAAATCTCACAAGGGGACACGCGTGTGAGAGAGATTTTGGTGGGTTTTTGCTTCTGTGCATGCACAGAAGCAAAATAATCACCAAAATCTTTCATGCGCGCACTTTGTGAGATTTTGCTTCTTGCCCATGCACAGAAGCAAAATCTTGCTGGGATATTCATGTGCACATGCCGGAGATTAAAGCTGCATGTGCAGTGCAGCGGTAGTGTCAGTAATGTAAAGTGACCAGATGTCACGCTTTTGGTGGGACAGTCTCGCTTTTTGATGATTTGTCCCGCATCCCAGGGCCTTTGAAAAATGTCCCGCTTTTTAAAAAAAGTTCTCCTCCCCCAGCGGGGCTGCCATTTGTTTGTTCATTGGGCAGGAGCTGAAGCGCTCCACTATAGCTTCAAAGGAAACTGCAGTCCCAGCTGTGAAGGGGGAGTAGAGGAACAGAGACCTCGGATTCTGAGGCAAACGACATCTCAGACATCCCCCCCCTTCACGATGTTAGGCATTCCTTAAAAGGACGCCATAAGGTTTGACATTCAGGTCCCGAAAGAGAAATAGAGAGAAAGAGAGAAAAGAGAGAGAGAGAGAGAGAAAGAAACAGAAAGAGAGAGAGAGAGAGAAGGAAAGAAAGAAAGAAAATGGAAGGGAGGAAGAGAGAGAAAGACAAAGAGAAAAAAGAGGAAGGAAGGATAGGGGGGGGGAGAAAGAAATAATTTTTTTGCTCTATATACATCAAATTTTTAATCAAGCCCCCTCCCCGCTCAATGGTGTCCCTCTTTACCAGTGTAGAAATCTGGTCACTTTACAGTAGTGGCAACCCCTGGCTGCCACATACACCATACAACATCTGGGTGAAAAAATTTGCTATAGACCCTTATGGTAGTAAACATACTCTTGCTTCCTTTAGAATAAAAGAAACCAAGTACAGCTTTAATAATATGATTATTAACATTATTGGAGAGAGATTGACTTTGTTCACACCCGACTTTAGAGTGTTGAAACACTGTACATAAGATATCTAATAGTTAAAACTTGGCCACTAGTATTATTCTTTATCTGCCATATCTCAGTCCGGTTTTAGGAATGTGTGCAAATTAGTAGTACAGCCAAGAGAAACAGAGGCAGTCTGGAGCAATAGCAAAGCCAAATGAGGTCACAAGATTAACCTTTACTCTTGATAATAATGTTTTAATTTAGCAATACTGGATGGTGTTCTGGAATTGGTTTGTGATTGTGATGAGATGCAGAAAACTTTTACCAGGTATGTATCTTTAATCATACTGTTCAGAATTTATTCTGATGAAGGAAACCGAGGACCCGAATCAGTCTGAATGCGAAATATTTAAAATTCCTCTAAAATTCCTAGAACAATGCAACAACCAAATATATCCTTGAAAATTGATGTGTTTTTTCCTGGAGGCATTCAATAATACAATGCTTATTAAAAACATATGGCAGGTCTGTTAAACTGGCGGCCACAGGCTGGATACTGTTTTGCAAAAGGTTTTTAATTTTTTCTCCATCAATCCATACATAAGTTCATATACCTTCAGATATTACAATATTACAAGAAAATACATAATTATACATTTTAATCAATCATTCATAAATTCTTTGTATGTATGACACTTTATTCCAGATATATTTTACTGAAATTGTATTGCTTCTAAAAGAAAAAAATATAAATCTAATTTTGTCATCTGGGATTTCTACCAATTAATTTCAAAAAGTCCCCACCCCAAAATGATTACTATTAACTTAATTTACCAAGATATTTATTCTTTCTCTTGCCTTTTGATTTTAAACCATATTACTTCTTCACCTTTCTTGATCTTATTAGTCATTCGGTTTTTTTCTTCTTGTTTTATCATAACCAAATGCCCTAAAGGAAACAATATTCATTTGTATAATTTTCTTGAACTATAGTTATGCTTCTCATATTATTCTTCATTATTTTATCTACGTTATTTCAAGTCATTTAATTCTTCAAGTCTCAGCATAATACATTTTCCAAATACACCCAGACCGATCTCATATTTATAATAGTAACCATTCATAATATATCTTTTTTTTTCATTTGATCTATTTCCAGCTCCTCTAATTTTAAATTCTCCACCTTTAAAACTGGTAATTAATTATATTAAATCAAAACATTAGTCTATCACTATTATCAATTCACCCATCTAATGTATTACACAACCTGTATAAATAGAAAACTTCACTCTAAGTAAAATAATTAAATGAATTATATATATCAAATTCTAAACAGTTAACATTCTTATCACAATTAATTCTAGGATAGTTATAAAAAAGAAGAAAGGAAAAAAACTTTTTATAACATTTCAATAACCCTCATCCATTTCCTTTTAATTTCTTAACCATTTCCTTTATATATATACTTATATTTATTATATTTATTTATAATATATAAATGCTATATACTTTATTATAAATATTATAAATAAATATTATATATTTATTCCCTTCCTTTTCATTATCAGCAAAAATATGTTACATACATACAATATATATATATTGTCTCCATCCCCATTTCCATAGCTTCTTCCCATTCTTTTACTTTATACCAAAAACGTCTCATTCCCCACACTCTTTTTAACCTTCTTAAGTCTGTTTTCTGTATATATCTAATTTTTCCATATCTTTTGTAACCTTATACATCTCAAAATCATCATAATCAATCTAGACATGATCATTCTTAGAATCATTTTCTTTTTTATCACTGTAAACCCCTGTGGAATCATTATAAGTTTCAATATATTAATCGACATGGTCATTAATCAATATTTCATTATCAATATTCTTTCCCGTTTCATCACCATTTTTATCAGTCTTCTTTTCTTCTTCTGTTATCTTCTCCATTATTTCTGCATGTACTTCATTCTTTCCTTTCTCACATACTTCAATTCCAAAAGATGTTCTGAAAAGATCTAAGAAGTTCTTTTTAAAATTCATCAAACTCTTCATAATCAATTACCTCCATGACTTTAAAATCACAGTTCTCGGATAAAAAAAAAAGTTTTAATTTTGGCAGAATCCACCCAATTTCAAATTTCATTCAGAGATATTACCAGTCCTTAATTGTCTCCTTGCCTCCATGCCTCAACGTCATAAATTACTAAATTTTCACAATCTGTCCAGTTGCTAACAAAAATGTATTCCATAGCCTTTGATAATTTATAAATTTTCTTTTTGATAGTTAAATATCCAAGTCCTTCTGTTCCTTTTGTTGTTGATATCTATTCAAGTTCATTCTTATCCAAAACAGTCCAACCATTTTCTTTCAAACAATAACAAATTTAAATCTGTATTTAAATTTCTTCCACTTTCAAGCTTTCAAATCTTTCAAGGTCAGCAGCTGAGCTGAGTCCATAAAGTTATTCAACCATTGCAGTAATCCCTCTGACCACTAGGTGGTATCTCCTGTTCCAACCTCCCAGATATGCCTTTCCTGTTTTAATTTTTCCATTTTAAAAAAAAGTCCAATTTTCAAGTTATTTCCTCCAAATTTTATGATCCAATTTTTTCCTCCAAATCTTTTAAAACACAGTTCAAAATGTTTGGTAATTGGGCTTCAGTTGTAGATCCATTTATTTGTTTGTTTGTTTGTTTGTTTGTTTGTTTATTCATTTATTCATTCATTCATTCATTCATTCATTCACTTTCTCTTGAGATTCAATCTTGTTACTCCTTTATATCCAAATGGTAGGCAGCTCTCCTTAATTTCCAGTCCTTTTGTTCCCATTAAAATATTAAAATGCTTCTTTTAACTTTTCTTTGGGCAATGTCGCTTACCCATCTTAGTGTTTTCACCTCCCCAACATCTGTCTTTAATTTTTTCTTCCCAGATGACTCCAATCTCTCAATTCAATCCTTTCCAAGTGACTGCCACATCTAGGATCATATTTAAAGGTAATCTTCAATCGCTGCTGGCTGAGGAGGCTGAGCCAGCTTCCTGGGGGTGGGGTTTGCCTCCCCCCAGCCCACTGGCAAGTGCTCCTCTTTTTTCCACCCCTACAGGGTGATTCTGACATGGTTCTGGACAAACCAGGTCTGCAAACAGTGCGGATATCGGATTTCCCCTTTCTGGGCGCAGGGAAACTCCATGGTCCCGCGACCTTGGTCATGCTTTTCTCCTAGGCTTTGACACATCTTTTTAAAGATCTCTTCTCAGATGGGAAAAGTCTCTTGATTGGTGGGATAAGATTATAGGTTGCCACAGACACTTTGCTTTTTTTTTCATCACAGACAAAATGGGTAAATGCAAACAGCGCTGAATGAAATGTCTGTCCAACACACAAAATAGCTACACCCAACAAGGGAGGGGAACTCTGAAAAGGTTCTAACTGTCTAAGACAGAATAGTTGATCCATGAGGTGTCATTGCTTTGATAAAAAGTGTTTCCCTCCTTCTGTTGTGTACATATGCTTTGGAACAAGGATGAAGCCAGAAAGGGAAGGGAGTTGTTGCATCAAAACTTCTGCTTGCAATGAGTCATTGTTTACTAGCCCTGCTTAGAGCTATGAAGCTTGCTTCCTGTGAAATGCTTGCTTCTTTTAGGGGCATATGAATGAATAGCAGTTTGCACAAAGAGCTTGAACCCTCACTATTACTCCGTTCTTCCTGACTATTGCTACTATTCTTTGCATCTGCTTGCCTTGTCTTCATGTTACTTATATTATGTGCAGAACAATCTGATACTGTATTGTTGAACAGTATTTTTTTAACTGCCACAGATACTAATGTCTAACTAAAGTAACTCTATCCTATATGAATATATTATTTGTATCTAAATGACCACCTGCATGGAGTTTATCATATGTCTTTTTAATTGTTCAGCGATTGCACAACAGCTTTTTAAATGTTAATAATTTCCTTGCCCTCATTTCTTTCTTTCTACAGGGTTAAAGTAAGTCAGGATGGACAGTTTTTACATTATGTTTTCCCATATCAGTGTTTGGATTCCCCAGAGTGGGAATCATTACGGCCTTCTGAAGAGGGAACATTTCAGGTAATGCTTTTCATAATCTTTGTAATGTTTATAATTTCCTCCATCTTCCGTTTTCTTTTGAGGAACAAAGAGTGTGAGCATCCAGGAAAGTGTTTGTGTAATTCAACTTGTTTACTATATCTTGGGACATTTGCCTCCACTCATCCTGCCTTACTACAGGCTCTTGTAAGAGGATAAACTTTCCAAAACTCTACTTACAAAGAATAAACTAGGCATACTTCAAACAAACACTGACTGAAGAGATATTGGTGAGGTCCAGAATTAGGGTTCCTGGGATCTTTTCCACAAATTCTTTTTGAATTTAAAATTTCTTTTGAATTTCTGAATTGGAATGATTAAAAGAAGGAACATTGCAGCAATATAAACACATAAACAGCTGTGCTAATCATAAGAGATCAGCTGCAACCCCATAATTATACCTTTCTTGACCAGCTACAGATTAACACATTGAAAAGAACTAATTTGACAAGATGTTTTTACAAAGTATAGCAAGAAAGAAGAAACCACATTTGTAACCAAGAAAAGACAAACTATCAGTTCTTTCCCTTCTGATTGGAAAAATATTTCTTCAGTTGATGTGTCTTACAACTGAACTTTTTATTTTAATACCCATATCCTGTTGCTGACCTATATTCAACTTTTGATCAACCACAATTTCATAATACTTTCAGGAAACCCCCATCTCATCTACACATTTGATTGCAATATGATATACTCAAAATAATAATAAAAAAAGAAAAACACTTTGTCATTATTTTAATTTCACTGTCCAAAGACTTAGGTCATCAATTTATTTAACAATAGTTATGGCTACTCTTACCACTAATTTAATAATAAGCATAATTAGAATTCTTCTCCTGTTGTATAAGATGCTGCCTTCAGGCATCAAGAGGCCCTGCCTGTGCACATTGGCAGTGATCGCATAAAATACAGGAAGAAGGAAAGGGCAACAATGCATCCACAGTGGAAATAAGGCAAATGCCGGTGCAAAATGGCTTTTTTGTTTGCAAGTTTTCAGGGTAGAGAGACTAGGGTGGAGAATGGAGGGAATAAGATGTAATAGTTTTTGTTTTGTTTTTTAATTATTTCTTGTACATTGTATATACCACCCCAACTCCCAAAGGAGAATTATGCCATAGTGATAACAATGCTGAATTTTGGCAGCAAACCTCAGCAAATAAAGATAGGGGAAACTTACCCAGACAACAGCTTTAGTTTCTAATTCAGCCACATGCTGAACTTGGTTAAAAGAAGGCAATCCATAGGAAAGAAAGTAAGGCCTGTGCGCACTTGCGGGGGACAGTGCGGGGGGGTGTCCATGTGCAAGGGAAGGGGTGTGGGCAAAAGCATGCATGCTAGCACACCCACACACCCCATTTTGGCACGCTAACCAAAAAAGGTACGCCATCACTGCTCTATACCCTTTTAGACAAATGGCTGTCCAATTTCTTCCTAAAGCCTGCAGTGATAGAGCACCCACAACTTCTGAAGGCAAGCCATTCCACTAGTATGCCTTGTCGGATTTTGGTAAATTGGCTTGTACAGATGCAAAAAGTGAATTAAGCAGGTCTGTTTTCTTTCTACTTGAAGTTACTTCCTTACAATCTTCTCCTATTAGTGGACCTATGCTTTCTTTGACTTTTTTTTCACCAGAAGAGCCCTTCACTCCTCCACTCGAAATAGAATACCCTATGAGACTAGACTTTCAATCCTGGGCCTAGAAAGTTTAGAACTAAGACGCCTTAAACAAGATCTAAGTATTGCCCACAAGATCATATGCTGCAACATCCTGCCTGTCGGCGACTACTTCAGCTTCAACCACAACAACACAAGAGCACACAACAGATTTAAACTTAATATTAACCGCTCCAAACTTGACTGTAAAAAATATGACTTCAGTAACCGAGTTGTCGAAGCGTGGAACTCATTACCGGACTCCATAGTGTCATCCCCAAACCCCCAACACTTTACTCTTAGATTATCTACGGTTGACCTATCCAGATTCCTAAGAGGTCAGTAAGGGGCAAGTACAAGTGCACTAGAGTGCCTTCCGTCCCCTGTCCTATTGCTCTCCTATATCTCCTATACCTTTCCTCTATTCCTATATCTTTTCTTCTATTCTTTCATTGATATATTCTATTCCTATATCTTCTTTTCTATTATTTCTTAGATATATTTTACTATGAGTATCTCCTCTATAACCTTCATCATGTATTTTACTATGTGTATATTGATATATACCCACTAAAATCCTCATTGTGTATTGGACAAAATAAATAAATAAATAAATAAATAAATAAATAAAAAGAAACTTCTTAAATTATTATTTTTTATATTTGTTGCAAGTATTACTTTTTCTTTGCAGGTTTGGCCTAAGTTGGTATTCTGCCTTAGTTATATGTCTCTTTCCATTTTTTTGGTACTTATCCTTTTTTTCTTTCAGTTTATCAGAATATTCTTTGTGTAACCATGCTAGTTTTTCTTGGTTATTTTTTTTCTTTTTCAGTGGAATTGACTGGGACTGGGTTTTTATAATCGCCCCGAGTCTACGGAGAGGGGCAGCATACAAATCCAATAAATAAATAAAATAATCATATGTTTCAGAGTTTCTCAGACTTCTTGAGTTGATTTCCCCTTTAAGAATTTCATCCATGGGATTCTTCCCCAACTTTCTCTGAGTTTGTTAAAATCAGTTCTTTTAAAATCTAAGATATTGGTTTGATTATGCTCTGTAGCTGGTGTCTGCATTATATTGAATTCTACTACGACATGCTCACTATCCCCCAAAGTTCCTGCAACTTCAATCCTCTCTATCACTTCTCTGTTAATAAGAATAAGGTCCAGTGTAATTATCCCTTTTGTTCCCTCCTCTTCCTTTTGGGTGAAAATGTTATCAGTTAGGTTAGTAGGAATCTGTTTGATTTGAGGTATGTTTCCTACATACATTTGTTAACTGATTAGCAAAAAGTTCATCTATTTGTTCTGCTTGGTTGGGTGGCCTGTAGTATATGAAATTATGTGATGAAATAATCACATAATCTGATGTGAAATTGGTAGCTTTCTAGCTCTTAGGTATATTGGATATCTGATGTGAAATTGGTAGCTTTATACCTCTTAGATCTATTTCTTCTCCTTTTTCAAGATGCAAATAATATTGACTTTTGTCCAGTCATTTAGTACTTCAAGAATTCTTCCATATTCACAGAAAACTTAAGTATTTGTATGTCGTTTATATGTCCCTGGGGATTTTAAACAATACGCTACTCAACTGTGGGATTCATTACCATGAGATCAGGTTCTGACTACTAATTTGGTGGCTTCAAAAAAAGGTTGGACCACTACATGGAAGTCAAAGCTACTAGCCTTTATGATGGTGTGACTACCTCTAAAGAACATCTGCTGTGAGACTAGTGAGCTTCCTCCTGCACTTGGTATGGCACTGTGAGAACAGACTAGATGGGCCAAGGGAAAATGCCCCAGCTGGGCACTGCTTATGTTCTTATTTAGCCTCAATCCACTTTCAATCCAAGTACAATTGTAAAAATACATTTGCAACACATCTTATACATTTTATACAAAACTTATACTATTCAATAAATACTTGAGCAATGTATTGTAAAAACTCATTTTCAAAGATGATAATGCACACAAATAAACAGTATATTATGTTGTGCCATATTAACATATTAACATATCAATTATGAATTTATTTCAAATGTAGATTCCTTGTATATTTGTATAATAAATCTAACAAAATGTGAAGTAACACAGTGACTTCATTATTTATTTATTTATTTATTTATTTGCTTGCTTACTTACTTACTTACTTACTTACTTACTTACTTACTTACTTATTTATTTATCAGATTTGTATGCTGCCCCTCTCCACAGACTCGGGGTGGCTAACAGAACCAAAAATACAATGTAAACAAATCTAATATTTAAGTTAATTTAAAACCCCAATTTAGAAACCAATCATACATACTAACATACCATGCATAAATTTTATAAGCCTAGGGGGAGGGAAAGTCTCAATTCCCCCATGCCTGACGGCAGAGGTGGGTTTTAAGGAGCTTACAAAAGGCTAGGAGGGTGGGGGCAACTCTGATATCTGGGGGGAGTTGGTTCCAAAGGGTCAGGGCCACCACAGAGAAGGCTCTTCCCCTGGGTCCTGCCAAACAACATTGTTTAGTTGACGGGACTCGGAGAAGGCCAACTCTGTGGGACCTAACTGGTCGCTGGGATTCGTGCGGCAGAAGGCGGTCCCGGAGATATTCTGGTCCTTAAAAATAAACAATTTTTTCCTTTTCTTTCTTTGGCAGGTAACTTTGACAGCAGAAATTGATTCCTCTTTTATCACTTGGCAAAGGAAAAAGCTCTATTTGCTTCTGGCTAAGGAACGCTATATTGCCCGTCTCTTCTCTGTGCTCCTTGGCTATGACATCTCAGAAAAGATCTATGCCTTGAATGAAAAGCTTTTTGCTAAGTTTGCCCTTCAGTTTGATATCCGCTTACCCAGCCTCTATCATGTCTTAGGACCTGCTTCAGACACAGAGGTGGAAAAGGCAGAGTATGAAGAGCCAGTAATGCCTGTAGGTAGTTCACCTGCAGCTGGTCAAACAGCTCCTGTGGTTCCTTGCACTGTGTCTCATTCTACTCATCATAGGAAATCTCGGCCTGACAGTGACCTGTCTGGTGAGGACTCTACCAGTCTTGTATCGGAAGATTTTGCTGAGTTGACAGGGTCTTTGGTGGACTATTTGAGTGAAGGGGAGTATTTGAAGTGAGTAAACATGGGCACACATCACCCTGGATAAGTAAGTATTCTTTGTGCCTTTAGAAAGAATCATATCTAGATATGCAAGGAAAGGGTAACTGACGTATCCAGCATTCTGATATCCCCTTAGAATCTGCACTATATCAATTCTTAGTTCATTTGCTGTAGAAAAGTGCTTTGGGCCATGGCTTTGTCATATCTCATATTTTTAGGAAGAACTATTAGCTATAACAATGTTGTTGACATAATATATCTTGATTTCAATAATATATTTAATAACATCAAAATGTAGGCTAAATATAGCCGCCCTGAGTCTCAGGAGAAGGAGAGAATTTAGATGAAGTGGATGGAATACTTATTACATTTAGAGATGACATAAAATAATATTAGGCTTGTATGAAGCAATGTACATTTACTACATTGACACTATTCATGCTATGAAGTAACAGCATTCATGTTGTCAAAGCAAAGCCCTGACTTGATTCACCTCAATAAAACTGCTCAAATGCTTTGGATCAGTACTGATCTCAGCCTTCTCTTCTGCTAATGGCCCAAGTGCTCCAAAGCCCAGAGGCTTTAGGATTGCCTATAGCATTTGCTGAAGCTGGTCAGCCTAGAAGACTTTCAATGTACATCAAGAAGGCTCTAGGCCCCTGATGGTGAACCTATGGCATGTGTGCCACAGGTGGCACATTGAGCCATATCTAAGGGCACATGAGATGTTGCCCTATGTCAGCTCCAGCGGGCATGTTGCGCTGGCCAGCTTATTTTTGGCCTTCTGGAGGATGGGGGGAGGCCGTTTTCACCTCCTCGGGCTTCAGGAAAGCCCCCTAAAGCCTGGGGAAGGTAGAAAATGGCCCAATGGGCCTACTGGAAGTTTGTTTCCGAACTACCAGAAGTTAGTTTCTGAACTTCCGGTAGGCCTGTTGGGTCCGTTTTTTGCCACAGGCTCTAGAGGCTTTTCTGAAGTCCGGAGACTTCAGTGAGGCCTGTACATATGCAAAGGGGGCATGTGTGCATGTGCAGGGAGGGCACATGGGTGTGGGTACCCATGCGCCCTTTTGGCACCTGAGCAAAAAAAGGTTCGCCATCACTGCTCTAGGCTGATCACTGAGAGATTGTCCATAGTGCATACCAGAGCCTGGAGTATTTTTCCTTGAAAGAACTCTGGAGGAGACAAGTGGCATCTCCTTTAGGGCTCACTGACAGAGAATCCATTTGGATGATTTGGACAGCTGGTATTTCATAGGTTATGACTCAGTAGTGAATATGGACTTGAATCCTGAGGAAAAAGCAAGAATTCTCTGATACAGATAAACAAACCTTGCTTTCTGATGTAGAATATTCTACAATTTAAGTTCAGCACTAACTTCTCCCTTTCTTTTTTCCATGTGAACTGAGCCTTCCATCAGTTGAGATATATAAAAAGGCCTGTTAGATCCTAAAATATGGATTTGTTGCATAAAAGCAGAGAGTCTCCAATTGTCTTGCATCTTTGTCCTTCTCAACTTTAAACACATAAATCCAGTTGAATCTGCTGCAGAACACATTGATAATCAGTGCAGGGATCATTTGGAATCATGCCCAGTTGCCATGATCTCTTGCAGTATCCCCTCACACAGTGCCCATCCTCAGAAGGGGAAGGAATGGGTTTTTGGGTGAATAATATAACAGATTCAACCTTCTATGTGCTTGTCATCAAGAAGATTGAATTACACCATCTCATTTTGTATTGGTGGCAAGACTATGGATTATTTCTATGATACCTTTGTCATATTTATCTCTGTCAACTTTGAACTTTCAAAATGGTTAGCATTATGTGCTGCAAACCACTGTATGTTCTATTAGTTGGTGTGAAGCTGAATGTTATTAATATATTTGTTTGTTTATTATTTATTGTTTATTTTCAAATTTGTGTTTGA
The DNA here is from genome assembly GCF_031021105.1 of Erythrolamprus reginae. NCBI lineage: Eukaryota > Metazoa > Chordata > Lepidosauria > Squamata > Dipsadidae > Erythrolamprus > Erythrolamprus reginae. The sequence goes on along the minus strand of NC_091951.1, from coordinate 219,070,653 downwards.
AACCATTCTGCATATCAGGGCTAGGATAACAGATTGTATTCTTCATCATCACATTTTTTGTGATTTTCTGTTCATATACTTGCAATTTGATGACAGAAGTTCCATTATTTGGTGATGTTATGTTAGGCAAAATGGAAATCTTCAACAATATTTTTACTGCTGTCCTTCATATACCAATTTGGAGTTGCTTGACCAAAGATCAAGAATTCAGAATGTTTTTATTAAATTTTTATGTATCGATTTCCTTTATAAGGCAACTTCGGATAGCAAAATGCTTTATTTTAAAATCTTTTATAGGCTATAATTTATACTCTTCATTTCTGATATTAAAAGGCTAGCACTAAATTTAAAAAGTCAAGAAAATCCATTTTTAATATATCTACGGAGATTCTCAATCATCTAGGTCAGCGCTGGAGAACCTATGGCACGAGTGCCACACGTTGCATGCGGAGCCATATTTGCTGGCACGCAAGCTGTTGCCCTAGCTCAGCTCCAACATGCATGTGTGTGCTGACCAGCTGATTTTTGCCTTGCACAGAGGCTCTTGGAGAGTGTTTTTGGCTTCCAGAGAGCCTTCAGGGGATGGGGGGCATTTTTACCCACCCCCTGCTGCAGGAAAGCCTTTGGAGCATGGGGGGATGAAACATGAGCCTACTAGGCCCACCAGAAGTTGGGAAACAGACTGTTTCCAGCCTCTGGATGGTCTCCAGAGGGAGGGAAAGCTATTTTTGCCCTCCCTAGGCATTGCATTATGGGGGTGGGCCCTTGCACTTGCGTGATAGCACGCGCATATGCTCTTTTGGCACCCAAGGAAAAAATGGTTTGCCATCACTGATCTAGGTCATGGTTGGGTTAAAGCTACTTTTCAAAAGGCAATTGGACTTTCTTGTTTTTTCCGCTTTGAAAACGTTTCACCACTCATTCAAGAAGCTTTTTCCGTTCTGGCTGAACTGAACTGAAGCTCCTAGAGCTAAAGAGGTTTCTTGGATGAGAAGTGAAACATTTTCAAGGAAAAAGCTAAGGAAATCCAGTTGCCTTTTGAAAAGCACCTTTGGGAGATTTTAAAATATATTTCCTGTCAGTTATAACAGGAAATCTATTGTGCGGAAGAGCGATGAAAATAAAAAAAATTAAGGTTTGGTTTGTTCGGTCTGATTTCCTACAATGCAACCAGCGTAACCTCAGATCTGTTGAGTTAAATCACAAGGTTGGGATTTCATTCAACAAGATCACAATTCTAAAGCTTTTCTCCTTGTGATGCCAGATTTACCACCACCACCACCACCCGTATTCAAGGTGGGCTGGACTTAGTTCTCTTGTGGGTTTGAAGGGATCCAAGGCTGATAATGTGCCTGGTCATCACCTACATTGATAAAGACTTTGTGAAGCATTAGGACAGGGTTTCCCAACCTTGGCAACTTGAAGATATCTGGACTTCAACTCCCAGAATTCCCCAGCCAGTGAATGCTGGCTGGGGAATTCTGGGAGTTGAAGTCCAGATATCTTCAAGTTGCCAAGGTTGGGAAACACTGCATTAGGATATTAATTTGGGTAATTGAATTGTTTCCTTTAAAACTGGACATATAGGTATAAACTAGTTCTTATGATAATTATGAATTCTCTTTCAAACAGCTTTCGGAAACCACCTGAGGACTAACCATCCTGCCCTTGCAAAAGGAAGAGCTCCTCTGGCTCCAACTCAGACCCCAGAACTCTAGAGAACAGCTATTGGGAATCCAAGACCTGCATGAAGCAATCAGGTCACTGATCACCAATCAGGATAGCCTTCATTATTTGTGTGTCAAAAGATATATAACATTTCTGACCATACGATGCACCATGAAAGATATGCATAGAACAGAGAGGCAGTGATGGAATATTTTCCAGAGTTTGTAAATCTGTTCTCGCACTTGGATGTTTGTATTCTTGATCACTTGATATATGTTAAATATATTACATGTCTTGGAATTATGACGGTATAATTAATTGATGGAACATGATGGAGGTTCTATTAATTCTCTTCTTTCACAAATAAAAGAAGGAAGAAAACAATCTTTCATTTGTTCCTTCCATTTTGGCTACCATTAGTGTGCTTGCCAATCTGAGGAGTCATTCTTCTCACTAAAGCTATATTCTTCGCAAAGACATCCCACCATAACACAGAACTTAAATATTTAACTTTCCACTCCCAGGTTCACCTTCAGGGTAAAGTTTAAGGATATGCCTTTAAACTTTAAACAGTTCACAACTTAACTGCCTAGGGACCACAAGATGAATCCGTTGAGAAAGTAAGGACAACTGGAGAAATTCTCTTCAAGATGTATCTGCTTTCCAAGCTCTATTTATTAGGCACATTTAAAGGCCTCCATTTAACCAACTGGTCTTCAGAAAGGGTAAATATATCCCTTTCCAAGTTGGACTAGTTTATAGTGATCTGTATAGTGATTTATAATATTTTAAGTTTTAGCTTTTAGTTGTTACTTTAGCTGCTTTGAATAACTTATGGAGAGAAAATCGGGATATAAATTAATATAGCAACATTGTATTCCTTCTTCCTGCACAGGATAATTATACCAACTGTAGAGATGCAATGAATTGAGAGTATGAACTTGAAGCATATAGTATATGCCATTATTAGTTTCAATAATTCATCCAACTTGAATGACAGAAATAAAGTTGCCTTTCAATACTACTGTCCTCAGTGACATCAAGTTCTCTTCGGAAAGCGCTGGTGTGATGAAAAGACTTACACTTGACTCTAGGAAGTCCAAGTGACTGGAAAGTTAAATCAAAACTTTATTTTATTTTATACATTATTAATGAGATGCAAAGTTTCTACCGTTAACAGTTTGAAAGTGTTGCTTTTAAAACCCACAAAAACATATTTACAAAATAAAATTGAAACGGTGATGCCAAGTTTGGTAACCAATCCTGTTGTCTTTGTTTTAATGCTTGATGATTTTCCTGAGGCAGAAGGAAGATGTTATGGATCAGACAAAACATGTATATGTCCATCTTCTATGCTTTTCTGGTTTTGAATCAGATAATATCACCCAAGAAATATTTATAGTTTTAACATGCCAGTTGTCTTGAGCAAAGATTTTATTCTAAGAGGTAGAATTTTGCTTACATTACTACAAAATACTACTTGGGATACAAATGGAAAATGTTTCTCTTGTATTGTGTGGTCTTCATCTAATGGGTCAGAAAACTGAGTTGAATATGCTAATGGAGATAAGCCGTAGAACATAAATTTATGAAATGCCCCCTTCCTTGGTAATGACCTTCCATTCCTGAAAGTACATCAAACAAACATGCCATTTGTTTCCTTCTAAATGGAGAACTGGATTTACAAGGGAGAGTAATATATAGGGAGCACTTCAAACAATTAGTATCATGTACAGTCAGTTTCTGGCAGAATATACTTATTTTCACTCCAGATTTATTAGTAATAAGTTCTATTCAATTAAGTGCTGTTCCATTTTATGTACATTGTAATTATTTTCATCATAGTTATAAAACTATTTAATTTTGTTTTACTAAAACAGGTTTAAATTATTAACAGTTGAAGTGAAGCATGTATTCTGTGACAGAAAATACATTTAAAAAAAAAATTAGCACCACACATTTGACTTTAAAATATCTACCTTCAAAGTTACATCCCTGTTATAATATCTGTGTCCACAAGGGAAAACTCTGCTAATCACACTGAATATTGAGGTTCTGAAGAAGGGGGTTATAGCTTGTAATAGTCAGTACTTGTGGCAAGCATATCTTCTTTTCACTGAAAAAAACCCAGAATAAAGTTAAAGGATACTACTAAGCTTTTAATACATATTTTTTAAGTTGCCATGCAACAATAATAATTTACAATAAGAACTATAATCCCAGTTCTTCAGCCTACCTTACTGAATTAATAGCAGATAATTTTCTGCTCTATGACATTATTTTTAATAATATCACAACACTTTTTTTTGGTGCTGGTGGTAGAGGTAGGCTTTCAGTCCTGAGCTATCTTTGCTAAGATGTGTTATCTTCTATAACAAAGGTTAGCAACCTTCTCCTTGTAAACAACAGCCCATCCTCACTAAAGCGCCTCAAGAGCATGTGATAAGTTTGTAGTTTTGGGCTACATGCAAAATAGATGCATTAAGCACCTGGGCTTAGTTCTTATGTATTTACCATATTTTTCAGTGTATAGATGCATTAAGCACCTGGGCTTAGTTCTTATGTATTTACCGTACTTTTCAGTGTATAAGACGCACCTTTTTCCTCCCTAAAAGAGGCTGATAATTAGGGTGCGTCTTATACTCTGAAAGTAGCTATTTTTCCCCCAGCCCTAACGAGCTGCTAACGATCTTCCCAGCTCTTACCTTGCAGGCTCTTTCATTGTTTCTCTCTGCAAAGAATGTTTTCCAAGCCCTAAGTCTTTGCAGAGTTTTTTTAATTACTCTAATTTGCTCTGAGTAAGGTTCTTTCCAGTTCTAACCAGGTGCTAATGATGTTCCCAGCTCTTACCGGCTTGCAAACTCTTTCATTGTTACTCTCTGCAAAGAATATATCCCAAACCCTGTCTCTGAGGGGTTTTTTCATTCTCTATTTGCTCCAAATGTTTTTTTCCAGCCCTAACCAGATACTAACAATGTTCCCAGCTTTTACCAGCTTGCAAGCTCTTTCACTGTTATTCTCTGCGAAGAATGTTTCCCAAGCCCTAAGACTTTGCAGGGTTTTTTTCATTACTCTAACTTGATCTGAGTAAGTTTTTTTCCAGCCCTGACCAGGTGCTAATGATGTTCCCAATTCTTACCGGCTTGCAAGCTCTTTCATTGTTACTCTCTGCAAAGAAGAATGTTTTCCAAGCCCTAATTTTTTGCAGGGTTTTTTCTATTGCTCTACTTGCTCAGACCATTTCTTTCCAGGTGCTAATGATGTTCCCAGCTCTTACTGGCTTGCGAGCTCTTTCATTGTTAGTCTCTCAGAATAATTTTTTTAAGCCCTTAACCAGGGGATAAAATAATGTGCTGAAGCTGACCAGACTAAGGACACTAGCCAGATGAATACCTGGTAAGCGGATTATTTTCCCTATTTTCCTCCCCCAAAACTAAGGTGCGTCTTATGCTCTGAAAAATACGGCAGTTCTTCTAATCTATTTCTCTCCACTCTTTATGTTCCTCGTGTAAAAGGACATATACAGTAAATCTAATATGACATTAGGCTATATTGTCCCTTTAAACAGCAGCTTCTCAAAACTTAAATTATTTCAGCTGGCATGGGAAAAAGCACATGAAGAAAAATAAAAGATAAGAAGATATGGATACTCTGGGAAAAAACCAACAACTAATGGCTCCTGGAATATTTATTTATTTATCTATCTGTTTATCTATTTATATATTTAATTTATCTATTTGATTTCTATGCCTTCCTTCTCATGCCACAACCAATATATTGCTCCTTAATGGCGTTTATCAATTTTCATTGTCTAAATTGCCTTTGCAATTTTTCAAAGAAAGGATGACAGTTTCAACCAACCAACCAGTGGTAACGTGAAGAAATGGATATGGATTAATTTGTGTTAGTCCTTAATTTTAAGTTTGGTTCCTCTTCTACTGAAACTGATTTCTTCTGATTAACTATTTGTACTTGAGAAACCTTAAATTGTCTTTATTGAGCTTTAATTTAGCAAAAACAGTGAAGGGGAAGAAACAGGGAGTGGAGAGCACACAGAGCTGCCTCTTCTTCACAAGGGCTGACGACCTCTTCCACTTGGAGCTCCAAGCTGTGGGGATGGGGGGCGGCTGCAACACCGGCAGCTTCAGGGGGCTCCTTCCCTCAGTGGTTTGTTATCTTGCCTCTAGGCAGCTCTGCACCTTTTGATCTTTCTCAGGTGTGGAGAAAAGCGACCCTGTGAAGGGACCGAACCTGCTTATCTCACCATTGGTTGGCTTCCTTCCTGCACAGGTGCAGTGCCAAAAACTTGGCTTCTGTTCATGCACAGAAGAAAAAAAACTGGAAAAATTCAAAAAAAAAATCAGAAAAAAAGAGATGGCAGTTTCCAGCTGGTTCTGTGACATCATCATGACCTCACCAGCGGGTTGCTACTGGTTCGGGCGAACCAATCCGGGAGGAACCCACTCCTGGCCCAGTCCCACCACCAGCTCATGTTAACAAGAGCAAGTGGTGGATATTTTAATGCTGGGTGGTGACATTTCATGGGTGGAAAGGAAACCAAGAAAATCCCTAATCCCATTTCTTAACTTCTCCTGCGTGCAACAAATACAAATGCTTCTGCTTGGCAATAGTTATTGTGATGGGATAAGGACGAGGTCATGTCAAGCTGCCTTTGAGACTCTTTAAGCTAAAAGCACACATGTCTGCCCAACATGTAGCAGAACATTTCATGCTCTATAGGCCTTACCGGCCACCTGTGGACACATCGCATACAGCCCACAACCAATTAGATGTCAAGGTCCTCTTCGAACACGATGGACAAACATCAAGCTAAAAGCAAACAGAGTTCCAATCTCATAGATGTTAAAATAAACATACCACATAGACTAATAAAAAAGGAAAATGCTTCAAGTGCATCTTAATTAAACTATCCCCAAATAAATTAAAATTCAAACACAGAATCTTGCTAGGAAAAAAAGTATTCCTTGCTTACTTTTTATCCACAGGTAGAGGTGCAGTACAAAAGCGTCCAACAATAGGGGGCTCAGCTTTGTTCCTCTTCCAAAACTTGTGAAGGTGCTGCAACATCACGCTTTCTATATGGCATAGTGGAGTGGAATGAATCAGCAAGCCTTTGCCCTGCATTTGTTGCTTGGGTCTGCGAAGTCCAATAAGCATGAGAAAAGGAAATGAAGTTTTGTTGACTTTTTGTCGAAATATAAAAACAGTGTAGGGAAGTATAGTCAAGCTGCAGAGTGAGCTCTGAATCACTCTTAATGAGAGACAACTTTTGCCCATGAGGATCCAAAATTCTATGCTCTCTGCAACACCTTTATTTTGTACATATTAGATGAAATGCAAGATGAGAGAAAAACACATTGGGAAGAATCAAACACTGCAGGAAAAGCAAAATCAGCATTCCTAAGTAACTGCAGTTGTTTGCTTAGCTTTGCTTCAAAATCTGTCCAACTCTCTCTGCACTGTCTTGTGTACACATAATGTATATATAAGATTGCACAATTTTTTCTTGGTTATTAATTTAACTGCACTATTAAGAAGCTGATATTAAAGAAACATAGAAACAAAGAAGATTGACAGCAGAAAAAAGACCTCATGTTCCATCTAGTCTGCCCTTATACTATTTCCTGTATTTTATCTTAGGATGGATATATGTTTATCCCTGACATGTTTAAATTCAGTTACTGTAGATTTACCAACTATGTCTGCTGGATGTTTGTTCCAAGCATCTACTACTCTTTCAGTAAAATAATATTTTCTCATGTTGCTTTTGATCTTTCCCCCAACTAACTTCAGATTGTGTCCCCTTGTCCTTGTGTTCACTTTCCTATTAAAAACACTTCTCTCCTGGACCTTATTTAACCCTTTAACATATTTAAATGTTTCGATCATGTCCCCCCTTTCCCTTCTGTCCTCCAGACTATTCAGATTTAGTTCATTAAGTCTTTCCTGATAAGTTTTATGATTAAGACCTTCCACCATTCTTGTAGCCCATCTTTGGACCCGTTCAATTTTATCAATATGTTTTTGTAGGTTAGGTCCCCAGAACTAAACACAGTATTCCAAATGTGGTCTCATCAGTGCTCTATATAGCGGGATCACAATCTCCCTCTTCCTGCTTGTTATACCTCTAGCTATGCAGCCAAGCATTCTACTCACTTTCCCTACCACCTGAGCGCACTGTTCACCCATTTTGAGACTGTCAGAAATCACTATCCCTAAATCCTTCTCTTCTGAATTTTTTGCTAACACAGAACTGCCAATACAATACAAAATAAAGTCGATGTGGCTCCACTATTTACAAAAGCAATCAAAGTAATAATTTTCTGAGACTTCAATAAACCCTGATTTTGAACATTTACTTAAACACTAGAAAAAATTCTACAACTACACAATTGCTCATGTCAACATAGACTAACTGAAATGAAGGGAGACCAGACAAGTACTCGGTAGACGGTTCTTTTATTAGCTCTTTTTGAAAGTGACTTCAGCATGAACTCGTCTGAGCTGTCAGTGGAAAATATAGCTCTATTTATACTATTTGTGGCTCGCGCCAAAAGGAACTGTCATGCGTCTGAGCCAATCAGACGCGACCTTGTTTTATTTACATTTTCTGCCCGGAGACAGCATTTCTCCTCAGTTAGACTTATTTGCTGGAGAGACGGAGTAACGACACGGACACCAGAGCTGGATTTAAATTGGGTCATTTTTATTAACATAAAATTTGCATAATTTATTCAATACTTTGCATAAATTAGCATAATCAACTATGACCCGGAACTGGACCTGCAGGGTCAAACAACTACTTCCGGGGCGGAAATGACGTTATGCCAAAAAACATTCCTGGGCAACTCATGGGCGTATCTCGATGCAAGTCCAGGTGAGGGCCAGGCCGTCACCTGCGACCCTGCCATGCTGTGCATGAGGGGGGTCCCACTGGCTAACCCGAATCCGGGAATTAAAGGTGCAGGACCCAAAGACAGGTTCCCCCCAGCTGCTCAGGCAGAAACTCCCTCCATGAGCTTGCGGAGAACCTGTCAATCATCCCCAAAGATGCCCAAGGGAGAACGCGTGGTTGCTAAACCACCCCAGTTTTCCGCCCCTAACCTGCCTACCCAAATGACCAGAGGTAAGCCAATTAACCTAATAAATGCAAGCACCCCCTAACCGCACATCCATCACCCCAGTGTGGAATGGGCGAAAAAACAGCTCGGCTAAAAGACAGAACTGCAAAAAATTCCCATTCGGCCCCCTAAGGGCGACCCCTAAGCACACTGCAAAATAGTGGAGGGCGGGCGGGTGTCTGCTCGAGGCTCCACAGTCCGGGCGAAAAGGGAGAGCCCCGGGCCTGCTCGCCCTTATATAGGGCAAGCAGGCCCCGCCCGGACCTATCAGGAGCCTGGCCAATCAGGCCTGACCTCCCGAGCGAAGTCTCGCATCGCGAGACTTCGCCCGGGATCCAAAATGGCGGCCGCCATGAGGGACCGTGTCTCCCGGTCCCTCCAGCAAAGCCTGCCGCCGGGTAAGTCCGGCACTGCCATTACATAGACTCAACACTAACACCACAAATCTACTTGCTTCAAATACAAATGTGCATAATATTATGTGGAAACACCCATGGCACAATCCTAATTAAATTAGTGGGTGGGTGTGTTCCAGAAATAATTTCTGCCAGCTAGGATGATTTCTTCTGAAAAAAAGATCTGCCAATATACTGTATGCTTTGAAAAATAAAATAAGGGATGAGAGTGATCTAGAGGAAGAAAAGTGTTATACATGTCCACATTTTAGTCAGTCTAGGTAGATATTTATAATGCTGGTGAAAAGTGAAGACAGGCTGGGTTAGTTTTTTATTATCCTGCAGCAGATTGAATCCAATAGAAGCTTAAAACAAGCAAACATGCATCACGTATTTGGAGTCAGGAGGAAGTTAGATTTTACACATAACAGATTCAAGAAATCTGACAGCTCACCACCATTTTGGCTAGTAAAGATTAGGAGCTTTTTGGATGGCTGTGTAAACTGAAAGGAAGAAAAGTGGACATTGGAACTATCCATTATTACTCACATGATGAAGCTGGTGCTAGCCGAGGAGTTGCTCGTGAGAAAGGTTATCTCAATATTGGTATCTGAAGTTCTCTTCTGTTGCAAGTGGAATTCCACAAGTGTATGGTGTACTAAGCAACACAGAATACATATTCTTGGCAGAAAGCTTTAAACATAATTAGCCTCCATTATTAAAAAGATAATAGTTGCTACGTTCTTTGTAAACTCAAACAAGAAGATCTCCCCACTCATCAGTCAGATCCTTTATAATAAATTAATAGTCCTTGGAGAGGGGCAGCATACAAATCTAATAAATTAATAATAATAATAATTATTATTATTAGGGCACGCACCTGACATGGTATTCCTTTCTGAGCAATTGAGTAATTGTCTGAGACTAAGGGGCTTAGAAGTATTGCCTTTGTCATGGTCAGACCATTTTCTACTACGGCTTGACTTCCTGGCTCCAATCCTCCCCCACAGGGAGGCGGAACCAATGAAGATGTTCCGCCCCAGACGCCTGATGGACCCAGAGGGCTTTCAAACGGCGCTTGGGGTTATTCCAGAGGCACTCGTCCACAGTTCGGCGGAGTCTCTCGCGGAGGCCTGGAACAGGGCTGCGGCAGGGGCTCTTGACCGGATTGCGCCTTTGCGACCTCTCCGTGGCGCTAGACCCCGTAGAGCCCCATGGTTCAACGAGGAGCTCCGGGAGTTGAAACGCCAAAAGAGACGTCTAGAGAAGCGATGGAGGAAGAGTAGGTCTGAATCCGACCAAACACTTGTAAGAGCTTTTATTAAGACTTACAAAGTGGCGCTCAAGGCGGCAAGATGCGCGTATCATGCCGCCTTGATTGCATCAGCGGAATCCCGCCTGGCCGCTCTGTTTAGGGTGACCCGCTCCCTTCTTAACCAGGGGGGAGTTGGGGAGCCCTTACAGAGTAGTGCCGAGGATTTTAACACGTTTTTCGCTGATAAAGTCGCTCGGATCCGGGCCGACCTCGACTCCAATTGTAAAACAGAGTCGACTGACAACGAGTCAGTCGAGGTGACTGGAGCACGTACTTGTCCACCTGTCTGGGAAGAGTTTGATCTGGTGACACCTGATGAAGTGGACAAGGCCATTGGAGCTGTGAGTTCCGCCACCTGTTTACTGGATCCATGTCCCTCCTGGCTGGTTTCGGCCAGCAGGGAGGTGACGCGAAGCTGGGCCCAGGAAATTACCAACGCTTCCTTGGGGAGGGGAGCTTTTCCATCACTCTATAAAGAAGCACTCATGCGCCCCCCTCCTCAAGAAGCCCTCCCTGGACCCAGCTGTGCTTAACAACTATCGTCCAGTCTCCAACCTTCCCTTTATGGGGAAGGTTGTCGAGAAGGTGGTGGCGCTCCAGCTCCAGCGGTCCTTGGAAGAAGCCGATTATCTAGGTCCCCAGCAGTCGGGTTTCAGGCCCGGTTACAGCACGGAAACCGCTTTGGTCGCGTTGATGGATGATCTCTGGCGGGCCCGGGACAGGGGTTTATCCTCTGTCCTGGTGCTCCTTGACCTCTCAGCGGCTTTCGATACCATCGACCATGGTATCCTTCTGCACCGGCTGGAGGGGTTGGGGGTGGGAGGCACTGTTCTTCAGTGGTACTCCTCCTACCTCTCTGGCCGGTCGCAGTCGGTGTTAGTGGGGGGTCAGAGGTCGACTCCTAGGTCTGTCCCTTGTGGGGTGCCTCAGGGGTCGGTCCTCTCCCCCCTGCTATTCAACATCTACATGAAACCGCTGGGCGAGATCATCCAAGGACATGGGGTGAGGTATCATCAATATGCGGATGATACCCAGCTTTACATCTCCACCCCATGCCCAGTCAACGAAGCGGTGGAAGTGATGTGCCGGTGCCTGGAGGCTGTTGGGGCCTGGATGGGTGTCAACAGACTCAAGCTCAACCCGGATAAGACGGAGTGGCTGTGGGTTTTGCCTCCCAAGGACAATCCCATCTGTCCGTCCATTACCCTGGGGGGGGAATTATTGACCCCCTCAGAGAGGGTCCGCAACTTGGGCGTCCTCCTCGATCCACAGCTCACATTAGAAAACCATCTCTCAGCTGTGGCGAGGGGGGCATTTGCCCAGGTTCGCCTGGTGCACCAGTTGCGGCCCTATCTGGATCGGGACTCATTACTCACAGTCACTCATGCCCTCATCACCTCGAGGTTCGACTACTGTAATGCTCTCTACATGGGGCTACCTTTGAAAAGTGTTCGGAAACTTCAGATCGTGCAGAATGCAGCTGCGAGAGCAGTCATGGGCTTACCTAGGTATGCCCATGTTTCACCATCACTCCGCAGTCTGCATTGGTTGCCGATCAGTTTCCGGTCACAATTCAAAGTGTTGGTTATGACCTTTAAAGCCCTTCATGGCATTGGACCAGAATATCTCCGAGACCGCCTCCTGCCGCACGAATCCCAGCGACCGATCAGGTCCCACAGAGTGGGCCTTCTCCGGGTCCCGTCAACTAAACAATGTCGGTTGGCGGGCCCCAGGGGAAGAGCCTTCTCTGTGGCGGCACCGGCCCTCTGGAACCAACTTCCCCCGGAGATTAGAACTGCCCCTACTCTTCCTGCCTTCCGTAAACTCCTTAAAACCCACCTTTGCCATCAGGCATGGGGGAACTGAAACATCTTCCCCTGGGCATGTTTAATTTATATATGGTATGCTTGTGTGTATGTCTGTTAGTATATGGGGTCTTTTTTAAATCTTTAATATTTTAAATTGTCAGATTGTTTATGATTTGTTTCCACGTGTTGTGAGCCGCCCCGAGTCTTCGGAGAGGGGCGGCATACAAATCTAAGTAATAAATAAAATAAGTAAGTAATAAATAAATAATAATAATAATAATAATAATAATAATAAGTCTATACGGCAAAGGGCAGCCATTTGCGGCCCTACTGGAATGCTTTGGTAGTGGTGGGGTATATGGGCACACACACATGCACGTACGAGCCTTTGAGCTTCCTGTGCATGCGCAGAGGCTGAAGTGCGAGCATGTGCTATTTTGCCAATCCCGGTATTCACTTGCTTCTGTGCATGCATCGAAGCAAGGAAATGCCGAGCGACTGAACATCAGCGGCTGGCCCTGAGCTCTGACCACACAGCTGTGCTTTCCCGGCGGGATGGAAGGCGGGGGGTGGAAGGACTCAAGTGCTCAGTTGGGAAAATTGCCCAGGAATTGAAGGGAGGAAGGAAGGAATTTTCCTTTGCTGCCTTTCCCGGGACAGCGCTGATTGAAGGCGACGGTGCACTTGAACATCCGACGTGAGACAGGCAAGGGAGATGATGCCACCGCTGCTGCTGCTGCTTTCCCCAACAATGAAGATTGCAGATTCCACTGCCTTGGCTGCCTCTGGCTACAGGGGCAGGAAGAATGGGAAGGGGATCTGAAACTTTCTAGTGGGATGCTGAGTGGAGCCGGGCTGCCCCTGCCTTCTTAAACCGCCCACTTCACTCGCTTTTTTCCTCAGGCATGCCTGGAAGCCTGTGTTCCACTGCCTGAGCTCGGCACCCTCGGATCCCACCTTTCCAGCTACTTCTCTGCCCCCAGCAGAGATCTTGGCTTGGCTTTGCCCTCCGCTTGCAGGGACATGGCCATTGACTCCTGCTGCCCAGTGGCAGCGAGGCTGAGTGGGGGGGGGGGGGGCTCAGCACAAGTGGAGAAAATCACCCCTGCCACCAAGGAGAGGTTTTTTGGCCGTGAGTTGCTAGTCTCCCTCTCACGGGGTCCCCTCCCTTTCTTTCTTGGATGAGCGTGTTGTCCTTGGTCTTGGTTATAAAACGCTCTGCAGGGATCCCCTCCGAGTGAGCTTTCCCCCCGGCCGAGTTGCGAGGACCTGCCTTGCCTCTTTCTTGCATTCCCGTGTGGCTGTATTCTCCTGTGCCACAGCAGGCATCTCTTGGCGCAGCGGTGGGGCGGCCGAGTGAGTCATGGCACGAAGCACAGCACTGGAGGCCCGGACCAGCAGTGTACTGTTCTTCACTGAGCCCAGACCATGCGCCACTCTGAGAGATGCCTGTGGTGCATCGGGGAGTGCTGTTGCTGCTGGCTGGGATGGTGAGATTTGGCTGCTGCAGATGCGCAGAAGCCAAATCTCACATGCACGGCTGGCGGTGATGGAGCTGCATGCACAGCTCCATTTCTGCCGGTGGAACGGCATTCCACACTGTCCCACTTCCTGCCCACCACTGGGTTTACGGTACTTTTTAATATGGGAGAATATAGGCATATATTGTTTGTGAGCTGAGTCCCATTAGGAGTGGGACATATAGAAGTTGATTGATTGATTAATACATTATAAGATTATTCTGGAATCTTATCAGGTATTAATTTGTCTATCCTCTTGCTTTGTTTTGTTTTAAAGATAGGAATAAGATTGGACTCTTTCTTGTTCTCCTTATATCTCAAAGATAATGAATTCAGCCAGACCATTAACAGATTTTACCATCCTAAATGAAATGTCCATTTTCATCTTGCCTCAGTTCTTCACTTGAACATATAAGTTAGTACTGTAGGTACTTAGACCTTTTCCAATAGAGACAGATGTAAACAACTAAATTTCAGCGAGGAGCTTTAAAGCAGAACCTTAGCTACAAAATCAAGAGGAAGATTGTCTATACCAGTGATGGTGAACCTATGGCACAGGTGGCACATGAAGCCATATCTGCTGGCACACGAGCCATTGTCCTAGCTCAGCTGCAACGGGAATGTGTGTACAGGCCACACTGACTTTTGGCTCTCACAGGGGCTCTGGGAGGGTGTTTTTGGCTTCCAAAGAGCCTCCGGGAGATGGGAGGGAGCATTTTTACTCTCCTCCCCCAGCTCCAGGGAAGCCTTTGTAGGCTGAGGAGGGCGAAACACGAGCCTACGGGGCTCCCAACCAGAAGTTGGGAAACAGGCCATTTCTGGCCTTCAGAGAAACTCCGGGGAGTGGGGGAAATTGTTTTTGCCCTCCCCAGGCATTGAAGTATGGGTGTGGGCACTCACAAATGTGCAATAGCATGCATACACACTCTTTCAGCACCCAAGGAAAAAATGGTTCACCATCACTGGTTTATACTGTGTATTCATTTTACATTTGAAAGCTATCAGTGTCATTGGTTCTAAATTCTAAATTGTTGTCCTCCAATATTAAGAAGAAAGCTTTCAATTTTCAATTACTCACCACAGTATGGTGCTGATGCAGCTGTGGCCAGATAAACTTTAACCTCTCTAGGTAACGTTTTCATGTTGAGTCCTCCATTGTCCAAAAGTCCTATGTCAACATTATAATATAGAAGAAAACTGAATTCTATGGTGCATAAGTAAAGAGTAAACATGCAGTTACTTTTGGGTATCAAATCTGAGATTTTGTAGGTCTCACTTTTCATTTAAATAGTAACATTAGGCATAAAGTGGAAAAACCCAGATGTTTGTGAATCAGGTGAAATCCCTCTTATCCACTAATTATGCCGGCTATAACACTGACTCTCCGAAGAATCCACATACAGGATATTTCTTTTCCATTTGGGCAAGCAATATATTGGCCACTGCGAGTCAAAATGCAAGCTCCAGGCCTTGCAGAAAGCTTTTTGAGGATGTGGTGTAATCACTAGAAAACTGTAGGGACCAAACTTGGGGACAGATTTTCAGAAATGAGAGAATTATGACAATGGGAGCAGAGGCCTTTGAAAATCGCACCATTTCCTTTTCTAGTTTTTAACTGTCCCTCCCAAAACTGAAAAAGTATGTTTTAAGGCCATTCTAGAGATAGCTGGGAATGTTAAGGCTGAAAATGGGGGACTGTCTGTTTCTACAAGTCTCCTTTTTACAAGCTCATTCTTAATTTGAGGGGGGAAAATTGGTATTACCACTGAAGAAGTTTTTGTTAAATTATGCATAAAGTTAGACTTTCGGCTAAGACCCAGCTTGTAAGATCTATTCTGATTTATACTAGAAACCTAAAGTTTGCTATCATAAAACAAGTATCCCTTTCCTTGGTGCTGAGCTTAAGTGCTCTTCACTCATCCTTGACTGGGCAGATATTGGCATGAAATTTGCTGTCCTCAAATCAAATGTCCTTATTGCTGATTGCTTCCTTCTATTTCCTCTGTTTTCAGTCTCTGTCAGTCGCCTATCTTCCTTCCAAAATAATGAATGACGAAGTCTCAATATTTAGAAGCACCCTGAAGCTGTCAGATAGCAGAGGAGCACTATTTTAACATTGGAATAGCACTTGACAACTTAAACCAATCTTTGTTTGGACTACAAATGAGATAAAGCAGGGATATCCACAGAGTATAATTTTAAAAGTCAGGATAGTGGCCATGATTTTGTAATCATAGCTCCATCTGATTTTTAGGTGCATTGCACATTAAAATGGGTAGAGCTTCAATCCCACCCTTATGGCTGATCTCTTGGGTTTCTGATTGTGCATATACAGTAGACACTCTGAGATGAAGACTGAATGTTATGAGAAGATAGCAAAAATAAAAAAATAGAAAATGGTGCTCTGGCATATTTTTACTGGATTTCAGTGCAAGTAAGGAAAGGTCTTAGAAGATACACTCATTTTTTAAACATAGGCAGCCTGACTACTAAGTACCATCTACATTATCCTTATCTCAATTCCAGGACATGTTTTTTGCAGGCTTAATGCAAAACTGTCATGCCATTAAACACAAGCAGGTGATAGACAAGACAAGAGAATGGGAACAGTTCATTGCTGTCCTAGCAGTTCATTTTGTCTCAGCAAAAATTTATTTCCAAAATTTGCTACTGTAGAAAAGCTCTAGGAATCTTGACTGATTGGAGTGAGTTCTTCAATATAACAACTGGTTCCTACTCTTTCTCTCACGCGTCCCAGTGTAAATATGGATATTTCATTCTTTCTTTTTCTGTTCCTTTTTAAAAAATAAATTTGGGAACAGGAACAAAATTTCTTTATTACTGCTGTACTCTGATTTACTGTTGACATACTTGGAAAATAAAGAGTAAAGTCTGACAGGGAATTGGAATCAAATATGTCAACAGCTTACATTTTAGAATTGTTCAGATTTTGGGTAAGCAAGTTTTAACTTTGACAGAACTGTCAAGAGATCTTGATTTTATTTGTCATCTAGTGGGAAACACATATATCACAGAAGATAGAAGACCTGCCATATCCTAACTCCACTCACATCCCAAATTCTCAAAGTTTAGATCCTGAGATCACTGCACAGACATACCAATTGTTGGACAGGAGAGCAAGAAAGGATTGAAGCAATCTAAACAGTGACCAGCTAAGAAATTCTTATAACTGGAACAAGGGAAAGCCATCACTGGGCAGGAATCTTTCAAGACACTGATGTAAAAATGCACAGCCCTCATATGGTCACAGATCAGGTACTGGTAGCCTGGAAAGGGAAAGAGACAGAATGCATGAAGCTACAGGTCAGTCATCATTTTGGTGGCTTGATGCCACCTCTCATTATTTTTAATTTCTCTGTTTCCCAACCTCAGCAACTTAAAATGTGTACTTCAATTCCCAATATGCTGGCCTGAAGAATTCAAGCAGTTGAAGTCCATACATATTACAATTGGTGAAGGTGAGATACACCAATTAGACTATTGAGTCCACCAGTCTAGTCAGTACAGGAATCTAAATTAATGTATACAAGAAAGATAGCTGAAAAAGCCTCCGTTTGCGCCTATGTACAGCTCAAATGTCCACTGTCAAAATGCTCTTGCATTTTATTTATTGATTGATTGATTTTGTCCAATACACAATGAGGGTTTTAGTGGATATACACATAGTAAAATACATAATGAAGGTTACAGAGGATATACTCATAGTAAAACATATCAATGAAAGAATAGAAGAGAAGATATAAGAATAAAACATATCAATGAAAGAATAGAAGAAGAGATATAGGAATAGAAGAAAGGTATAGGAGATATAGGAGAGCAATAGGATAGGAGACGGAAGGCATTCTAGTGCACTTGTATTCGCCCCTTACTGACCTCTTAGGAATCTGGATAGGTCAACCCTGGATAATCTAAGGGTAAAGTGTTGGGGGTTTGGGGATGACACTATGGAGTCCGGTAATGAGTTCCACGCTTCGATAACTCGGTTACTGAAGTCATATTTTTTACAGTCAAGTTTGGAGTGGTTAACATTAAGTTTAAATCTGTTGTGTGCTCTTGTGTTGTTGTGGTTGAAGCTGAAGTAGTCGCCGACAGGCAGGACGTTGCAGCATATGATCTTGTGGGCAATACTTAGATCATGTTTAAGGCGTCTTATTTCTAAGATTTCTAGGCCCAGGATTGAAAGTCTAGTCTTGTAGGGTATTCTGTTTCGAGTGGAGGAGTGAAGGGCTCTTCTGGTGAAGTATCTTTGGACATTTTCAAGGGTGTTAATGTCTGAGATGCGATATGGGTTCTAAACAGATGAGCTGTATTCAAGGATGGGTCTGGTGAAAGTTTTGTAAGCTCTGGTAAGTAGTGAAAGACTGCCAGAGCAGAAGCTACGTAGGATTAGATTTACAACTCTTGAAGCCTTCTTGGCTATGTTGTTGCAGTGGGCTTTGGCACTTAAATATTTTGTTATTAGTATATTGAGGTCTTTAACCGAGTGGGGGTTATCTGTGATAATTTGATTATTCAGTTCGTATTTTGAGTTCAGATTCTTTTTCCCAATGTGTAGGACAGAGCATTTGCTAGTTGAGATTTCGAGTTGCCATGTGTTAGACCACTCAGAAACAGAGTCCAGGTCTTTTTGGCCACAAGCAGCTTTCCAAATGTAGATACGAATTCTTGACTAAGGGTCTTTTCCCACTGCTGAATTGCTTACCGCTTATCCTAGAGTCAATAGAATATTGTAGCAGCTTGGCTTTTAACATCCCCAATGCTGATAGCTACCCTGTCCCTGATTGCTTCTAGCGTATTGCCTCTGCAGTGATTGCAGCCTTCTGTATTCATTTCAAAATAATGAGTGACAAACTCTAACAAATTGTACATACTTGGAGACTGTCCTTGAACACTATTAGAAGAAGGGAGAAAAAGCTGTTTTAACTATTGGGAGCTACTTAATACAATCTCATAGACATGGGAACTACACAGAAAAAAAGAGACTGCTGCCTGCTCAGTTTATGCTATGGGGTTTGATAGAAAGTGGAAAAGACCCTCAAAGGGAAAAAGTATCAGAGAATGCCCCTAAATTCCCTTACTGAACCTTTCTAACAACCTCCTGTTAATCCCTCTTTATTGATACAGATATCCCTAATGAGATTATATTTACTGTATCTGTACAAGGTAAACTGCTTTGACAGAAAAGCAGCTTCAAATAATCACCCAAGAACTATTATTACCAGATAATATGAAACGGGGACATCCAGGCTGATCTTTTCCTCCATTGAGATAGTAATCAATGTGCCCCACAGGTATTCGGATACCAAAATCTAGGGGGAAAAAAATCTATGTTAGAATAGCTTTTAAAATGATGCTGGTATCTATAGCAAAGCTGTAACTGGAAGCACAGGTCACACATATGTAGATACATATAGGCATGAAACAGATTTTTTCACAAGATATTTTTCCTCCAAAATCTTTCATCTAATTCTGTTTCAATTGGCCATGCAAATAAAAGAAAGCCAAGTGTTGAAAAACACAAAATATGCGTACAACTGAACGGTGTAAAGTATTATAGTTACTGATTAACTTTAATTGCAAATTGTAAAAGAATAGAGTGGATTTCTACAGGGAGACAGGACTAGACATACAGGACTTAGAAGATGTTTGACACTCTTTGAATTGATTAGATGAGCAGATACATAGAAGAGAATATCTGGATTGTTAATGGACCAGATGCTGCTTGGCAATCAGTGCAGTCTGATAGCACTGGGGTCACCCATGGGTAACAAGATACCCCATCACAACCCAGACCATTGCATTCTATACCAGCTTTATATTTCAAATGCTTCTCAGGCATCCCATTTGTACAGCATTGACAATAATCTAAACTGAGGTTATTAGGGCACAAATGGCTATGAACAAAAATTCCCAATTCTGGATCATAACACTCAAAATGTAATTGCAGAAAAAACCCCTTTGGGCCACAAAATCAGCTGCTACTTGAGCAGGAGGCTGCCCAGATTGCATACCACTTTTGAGAGACGGAGTTTAACCCCATTCAGAGCTCAAGGTTGTATAGTTCTACCCTTATTGTCCATAAACCCAAAGTCACCCCATCGGAAGAAGTAAGATGTGATAGTGTAGCTATGACAGACAGACAACATCTATTATTTACGATTATTGTCACATCTTAAAAAGTGGAAATTAATAATAAACAAGGATACAAAAACAATTTCAAGAAGGATACAAAAACAATTTTAAACATGAGTACACCTGAAATGTTATTATCTTTAAAAAGAAATAAAACTGAAACATGATTGGAATGCAGGTGATTAGCTTACTATCTGAATCTGTGTGAATGGCTTCTACAAAGAGAGCATCCCCAGGATCCAGACGCTCTTCAGGGCTGGCTCTCGTGTATTTTGGGCCCGCTGGATCCAGAGCTGAAACATGATGAACAATAAGTGGCAACCAGTTACACTTTTCATTGGGTTAATTTGGAGGATAGCAAATGAGTGTGTGGTACAATATTGCCTGAAATAGACTATTTGTGATTCAATAGGCACG
Source organism: Erythrolamprus reginae (assembly GCF_031021105.1). NCBI lineage: Eukaryota > Metazoa > Chordata > Lepidosauria > Squamata > Dipsadidae > Erythrolamprus > Erythrolamprus reginae. Next base: position 219,050,235 of record NC_091951.1, on the reverse strand, counting down.
GCCTGAATTCTTGAAGCAGAATTGAACTTGTGGCATTTTTCATAAGAAACAAAACAAAAACTAAATTCTTCAATCATCATAATCAATTCCATGTTGCTAAACATGGAAAGGGGTTTTCCCTTTGAAAAAAGCTTTGAGAGGTGGGATTAGGAATCAGCTCAAATCATAATTTGAGCTCCCTACCAAATCTATAGTCACTAGCCTCAATCATCCCCATCTTCAAAAAAAGGAGAGCCCAGCCTAATTGAAAATTACAGACCAATTTCTTTATGCTGAGTCACCTGTAAAGTCATGGAATCAATCTTAAACCAATCCGTTACTCTCCACCTAGAAACAAACAACCTACTCTCAAACAAGCAATTCAGTTTCAGGAAAAAAATTACCCTGCAATCTACAACTGCTACACTGCAAAAACATATGGACTTCAAAATTTGACCAGGGCAAAACAATAGACACAATTTCATAGATTTCTGTAAAACCTTCGACTCAGTGGCACATGACAAACTACTTCTGAAACTAAAATCCTACAGCACGTCTGGCCCCCTACAGAATTGGATAGCTGTTTTCCTGTCAAACAGACAACATGTGATCAAAATAGGGAGCATCCTATCAAATCCTGTACTTGTAAACAGCAGTGTTTCCCCAGGCAGCGTACTAGGACCAACACTCTTTATACATTATATAAATGACCTTTGTGATTATATTATAAGCAACTGTATTCTCTTCACCAATGATGTAAAACTTTTTAACACCACCAACAACACTGCTACCCTTCAAAAAGACCTTGACCTTGTGTCAGAATGGTCAGCTATCTGGCAACTCGGAATCTGGAAATGTAGTGAGGTGCACACAGCACACCGGTAGGAAGGTAAGAGGAATCTGCCCCTGCCTTGGAGTACTCATATCTAATGATCTAAGTGCCAAAGCCCACTGCAACAACATCGTCAAAAAGGCATTAATCTTAGGTAGCTTGGTGCCTTTAATTCATAGTGCCTTTAATCACTGAACTATTGTGCCTGAAAATATAATTAGTTAAAAGATAATTATAAGCACTCTTCAAATATTAGTATATTAAGAAAAATGTCACAAACCATACTAAATATTTTCACCTTGCTGCTTTCCTTACCAGTAATTCTTCCAAGATGGCCTTCATAGAATTGGCCTACCAGGCCCCCAACGTGTGCTCCAAGGCTCACCCCAATAAGGTGGATGGATGACTCTGACACCCCCATAGCCTGAAGGTTGGGAAGAACAATAATTAGGATTTTTTTCTTCTAAATGCCCTCAAAACACAGAGATAAATCCCCCAACAATCTAATCAATTGGTTCTTGTTTTTCTCTGGACTACTTTGCTTAGATGGTAAGGGGAAAAAACAAAATGAAGGTAACTCTAAAGTTAGAGTTTCATATACAGCTTATTGCAATATGACTTTATGTTAATCGCCACAATACTTTTAAAATTTATTATGAACAGAGTACAGTACAGGCAAAATAAACAGGAAGTAAGGGTAGTTCATATATGTTATATGAAAAAGGGAATCTGGACACAGTTAATCTGCAAGGCAATAATCAGAAACATGATTGCAGAAGTATCACATATATTGAAGGAACGTCACATGTGATACATACAGAACATAGTTTGTTGGCTATGAATAAATTAACTGCCTTGAAATGGCCCTGGGTTGGGCCTAGAGGCAAAAAGGAGCTGTGACGTTCCTTCAATATACCAGGGTGATCCAACAGAAAAAACATATAGCCCCTCCCTGGTACAAAGCTAAAGGGATCAGATCTGGTGGCCTAGAGGTTAATTCTCTGCCTTACAAGGCAGAAGCCCCGGGATAAAATCACAGTAAGGGTATGGCTAGCTGATGAGGCCAGAACAAGGCCAAAATAGCGCTATCCTAGTCTCCCTTAATTGTAAATATTCACCAAAAATATGTGATACATACAGAACATAGTTTGTTGGCTATGAATAAATTAACTGCCCTGAAATGGCCCTGGATTGGGCCTAGAGGCAAAAAGGAGCTGTGACGTTCCTTCAATATACCAGGGTGATCCAACAGAAAAAACATATAGTCCCTCCCTAGTACAAAGCTGAAGGGATCAGATCTGGTGGCCTAGAGATTAATTCTCTGCCTTACAAGGCAGAAGCCCCGGGATCAAATCAAATATATATGTAGATTGTTCTGAGTTCGGGTTTTGCCCCGTGTAATATTTTGAGTGTCTATGCGATGTTTTGATGAAATTATATTTACAGCAGCACGAAGCTTATAACTTCAGCCTGATGATGGTGAATGTGATTTCACCGAAACGTCGCATAGACACTCAAAATATTACACGGGGCAAAACCCGAACTCAGAACAATCTACATACAAGGAATCTATGAAATCCCTTGCAAAACATGTGCAGCCACATACATTGGACAAACCAACCGAAGAGTGAGCCAACGCATTGCAGAACATGTGAATGCAGTTAAAAAAGAAGAAAAGACTTCCTCCCTTGTCCAGCACATTAAAAAAATAAAAGAGATGACACGTCCCGCCTACCAGAAATTTGGAAACCAGCCTTAAACAAAAAAAACACTTCATAAAAATCACCATGTCAATCCTTCTAATAATTATGATTTTGGAATTTTGAAATTTGAAAACCAGCCTTAAACAAAAAACACTTCATAAAAATCACCATGTCAAGCCTTCTAATAATTATGATTACACCAACCAATCAGATCACCAAAACATAATCACCCAATCTATTTGCTACATTCAAACCAAATCTCCACCCCCACACTATATACTAGGAAGAAATGACAGTTGCAAACATTCCATTTTACAACAACACGAAGCTTGGAACTTCAGCCTGATGATGGTGAATGTGATTTCACCGAAACGTCGCATAGACATGCAAAATATTACACAGGGCAAAACCTGAACTCAGAACAATCTACATACATATAACCGTGAAAATTTACGAAAATAGTTGTTCTTGAAAACTTCCAGTGATGGAGCACCCACAATTCTCAGAAACAAGCTGTTCCATTGATTAATTGCTGTCACTGACAAGAAATTCCTCCTAAGCTCCAATTGAATCTTTCTCATAATAACATTTTTACCCATTGGAACATATTCTACCTTCATGTTCTTTGGAGAATAAGTCGAACCCTTCATATCTGTGACTGCCTCTTGGAAGACTGCTATTGTGCCTCCATTCTAAGCTTCTCTTCATGAGGTTAAACCTACCTAATGAAAGTACCTGTTGATCATATGGCTCCACACCCTTTATCATTTATTTGTTGATCTTCTCTGCATTCTTTCTAGGTCAGTGGTGTCAAAGTCAAGGCCTACAGGCCTGATCCGGCCCCTCTGGGTGCTTAGATTTGGCCTCCAGGGCTGTCTTGGCAACAGTAAAGGACTGACCCACAGTACCTCTGGCAGAAAAACAGAGCTCAGTAGGACTGCGTGCCACCACACATGGTCTCTGAGCTCCATTGAAGACTATACTCTTTAGCCAACTGAGAATTCACTAGGTGATGGTACCATACTATCTATTCCACAATGTTCTGCCTTACCAAAACATTGGCTGTGATCTTCTTTACTTCAACAAAGTCTAAGTATACTATATCCACAGCATTTCCTTGATCTACTACTTTAGTTACTTTATCAAACAAGTCAATAAGTTGGCATGAACAAAATTTGGCATGGCCTATTTTTAACTATTATATTCTTCTAATAATTAACATGTTTATTTCTAGGTGCTCACAAATCTTCTGCTTGTTTTCTGCTTTCTTGAGATTTTCCCAGATATTAATGTCAATCCAATTGGTCTGTGGTTTCCTGGATCCTCTTTTTGTCTTTTTGAACATTGGAACCACATCGGCTCTTTTCCAATCCTCTGGCAGCTTGTCCAGGAGCTCTGAAAGTTTTCATTCAATGGTTCCAAGAGTCCATATCTGCCAGCCCCTTCAGTACAGCTGGGATGTAAAGCATCTAGGCCCAGAGATTTGAACTCATCTAAAGTGAATAGATGTTCTCTTGCCAATATCTTGTCTCTATTGCTCTCCATTCCTGTTTTTTCTCCCATGGTGCTGCTTCTGATAGGTCAGACTATTTTTTTTTCATTTTATGTGAAAACAGTTGCAAAAGAAGGAAATAAGTAGTTCCACTTTCTCCTGCTAGCCTTCACCTGCTTGATATCTTCTCCCGTAAGTGAATGATCTTTTTTGTTTGGCTTTCTTCTTTTCTCTTATTATATACTGAAATAAAACTTTTTTCAGTTTTTCTTTTTATATTTGTTGAAAGTCTGAGTTAAGGCTTCCTGACTTTCCTTGAAGATTCGGGCTATTTGCCGATATTCTATTCTAGTTATATGACCCTCTTTCCACTTTTTATGCTTCTCCTTTTTGTCTCTCCGTTTGCCAGAGATCTTTTCATGCAACCATGCTGGTTTTAGCTGGAGTCTCTTGTGTTTTTTTTCTCTGTGGTATTTTATTATTTTTGTTTGTCATTATCACATTTTTAGAGTTTTTCAAGCATCCTGAAGTGTCTTTTATTTTAAAACAGAAGTCCTCAAACTTTGTGGCTTGGTGGCCTGACCAGAGGGGGAGGGACTGGGCAAGTACTGGCCTGGTACATGCAATGCATGTGAGACGATGCACACAAATGAATGGAAGCCTTTGGGGTGCGGTTTCATGCTCCTTCAGGCTTCTCTGTGCCAAAAGGTTTTGCAAAGGGATGGAAAACCTGAAGCAGCATGAAATTCCTCCCCAAAGCTTTCATCTGTTTTCAAAAGTTTTTTGAGCAGAGAAAAGAAGCTTTTGGAGGTGCTGTCTCATGCTCCTTCAGACTCACTGAGGATACCCGATGCCCCAAAATTGGTCTCTTGCACAGGCAGCCTTGGTGAGTCAGCGAAGCTGAGCAGGGTGCCCTCGTCCCACTCAGCCTCTGCTCTCACTAGTCCGTGTTTGGAAGCAGGCAATTTGGCAGCCTGGCTGGGAGGGAGAGGGGAACCAGGCTGCATGATTGGTGGGCCCACATGCATGTGTAGCTCCACTGATGCAAGAGAGAAAAGAAGCCTTTGGGACACAAGTGAAGCACCACCCCACTTATCGCACAGACTAGTTTCAAATACGCCATGGCCCAGTGGGAGCCGGCAGTTTGGGACTCCTATTCTAATAAAAATATTTCCTCTATCCATGTGTTGGAACCCCCTCTCCTAGAGAATGAAATATTTTGGAGAATATTAAAAGAGGTGTACTGTAATATTATATTTTCCCAAAAGAAAAATGTAGAAACATGTTCCTAGAGGCAGAAAACTGCCCCCCCCTCTTTCTTAATAGTCTACAGCAGTTGCCCATTAAGAAAGATCAGGCCAACCTAGTCACAAAACACCCTCACCTCCAGCGATGGGATTAAAATGTACAGTGGTACCTCTACTTAAGAACTTAATTTGTTCCGTGACCAGGTTCTTAAGTAGAAAAGTTTGTAAGTAGAAGAAATGTTTCCCATAGGAATCAATGCAAAAGCAAATAATGTATGCAAACTCACTAGGAAAGAAATAAAAGCTTGGAATTTGGGTGGGAGGAGGAGGAAGAAGAAGAGGAGGAGGACAGTCACTGCTGAAGGAAGAAGGGGAGGGGAGGGGAATAAAAAAAATCCAAAACTTTAAGGCTTAAAAAAAAAAAGAGGGACTCTTAAGCGGGAGGAGGAGCACGTGCCCCCTATACACCCGGCACGAGGCTGCCTCCCATACACTGCACCAGAGAGAGAAACCCAGGGGGAATGGCAGGAAACTGGCTGGACCTTTATGCTGCTCTCAAATTTCCTGTGAAATTTTTCCGGGCTTGGGTTCTTAAGTAGAAAATGTATCTTAAGAAGAGGCAAAAAAATCTTGAACACCCAGTTTGGATTTAAAGTGGACTGCTTTAGTTTCTGTTTTAAAAATATGATTCCCTGAGAAGGTCACATTGGAAACAATAGACGTGTTTACTATCCATGCATAATCAACTGCAACAAATTGTACATGTCCTTCAGAATATAATGAATCAATTTATCTGGCCTAGTGCATTTTGTAGCACTTTCTTTGATTACCGTATTTCCTTTCCTAATTTCAGTACTGTGTTCCTAGATATGCTTAAAAAAACCTATTACTGTGATTAGAATCAACAAAGAGACAAGATGGCCTTTGTCCCCAGGCTTATACTGCAGAAACACCAAAAAGACTTCTGTTTTGGGGTAATTAAGAGACACTTGAAACCTTGTCTATTTCCTAAAAATAATTTACCTTACAGTTTAAGACTACATGGAAGAGAAGTGTCCAAGGAAGAAAACTCTCCAACTCTTTAGGTTTTAGAAATTCCTCATATATGAGCATGCAACATAATTGGGATTAGATTTCTAAAGTGAAAGGAAATAAATTTCCCTAGTCTCATAGGCAGGGTTTAGCTTGGACAGTTTGCTTCTGTTATCTACCTTTTCTATGTCACAATGATGAAATATTATAAATGCAACGCCTCTCCCCTGGCACCATTAATAGACAAATATCCGGGTACCCCTTCCTTCTATGACTTTTATAAAGTTGAAGTTTCAATATTGATATCATAAACATTAATTTATATATTTGGTCCTTAACCACTGTATGCAACCCAGGTGTTGTATCTTGAAATGGCTACCTTGTATTTCCTGTAGATAGTTTGTTCCGTCTTCCAGCGCTGTCTGAGCTAAAGCAGGAAGTCGCTCCTGATTGGCTCAGACGCGGCTGGCCCTTGCTTTGGCGGGAGCCGCAAAAGTATAAAAGAAGCGGTTTCTCCAAGCAGAGCCAGTCGGTACTAGCTGAATTGTCACTTGCCTTGCTGAGCTGTCACTTGTTCTCTGAGCTGAATAAAAAGTACCGATTTGTTTGAACCCTGTCTGTGGGTCTACTTCACTGGCGACGACGGACGGAAGAAACCTCGCGTGCAACATGAGCAACGTCCAGATCGGCCGGGCTCCAGAATTCTTCGACCCCGAAAAAACGTCCTGGGACGAATACCTGGCTACCTTCGAGATCTTCCTCGAGGCGGCAGGAATACAGGACGCCGACGCCGATCGCAGACGGGCTATTTTCTTAAATTACTGCGGCCCAGAAATCCGTGGCCTTGCCCAGACTCTCACCGACCCGCAGCCAGCAAGAACCGTCGCTTGGGACGTCCTACAAGCCAAGCTAGCGAGTCACTTCAAGCCGACCAAACCAGCCATGGTTTTTCGGCATCAGTTCTCCATGATGGCTCAGAAGGAAACAGAATCAATCAACCAGTTTACAACGCGACTTCGGACGGTACTTGCACAATGCAAGTTTAAAGACCCGGAAGCTCGCCTCACCGATGCCTTGGTTTTCGGCATGAGAAGTGCCACGGTGAGGAATAAACTCCTCACCGAAGACGAACCGACTCTACAAACCGTGATTAAACTAGCGCAAACCGCAGAAGCCGCCGACGCAGCGGCTAAGGAATTAAAAGAACACGGAAGGCGAGAACTCATCGCCAAGATTGACTCCGCGTCTCCCCGCGCCGAGGGATCAGACGACCTCAGCCAACCAGCTCACAACGTGGACAACTGCTTCCTGGTACAAGACCAGCCAAGACACCACAGAGCTACTCACCCCCCAGCCCCCTGCGCCGGCTGCCGAGGGAACCACCAGCGCCATCGATGCCCCTTCCGGGACGCCACATGCCACCGCTGCAACCGTCGAGGCCACATCGCCATCGCATGCAGAGCATCGGCACCAGAGGAAACATTCTCCACACCGCGCCACCAACGGCCACAAAACCAAACGCCCCAGCCGCGAGAAAACCGACCGTTCCGCTATTCGGGTCAAAGGAACTACTCAGCCGCTAACCGCGACTACTCAAGAGGTAACACTCAATTTTCCGTGAATAACACGGCAACCAAAAAAGGGGGCAAAATTGTTATCTCGCTGTTACTTAACAACCAACCATGCTCGATGGAGCTTGATACAGGGTCTAAGTATACCATTATGCCATGGGAGAAGTTTAAACTGTACATGCCTAACCTGTCTAAATCTGATCTAAGGCAAACCTCTTTAGTAATCAGAGATTTTCAAGGGGGGGTAATCTCGGTCCTGGGAACAGCAAATGTACCTATTGTATTCAAGAATGTCAAATGTACCCTACCCATGCTCATTGTCACAGGGGCTAAGCACTCTCTCCTGGGTTTGGCTTGGATGGAACCTTTGGGGATTGAAATTTCTGGTGTTTGCACTGTAAACTGTGATAATATGCCTAACTTCGTGCAAGAGTTCCCTGAAGTGTTCAGCCCCACCTTGGGATCGTATAAGGGGCCCCCTATATCATTTTCTATTGACCCCAAGGTCCCACCAGTCCGGCTCAAACCTCGCAGGGTACCCCTCCCGCTTCTCCCCAAGCTAGACCTGCAGCTAGATAAACTTATAAACCAAGGTATTTTGGTCCCTGTGGAACAAGGGCCATGGGAAACGCCCATAGTTATGCCTCTAAAGCCAGATGGTTCTTTAAGGGTTTGCGCTGACTATAAATCCACCCTTAATAAGGCTCTCCAACATCACCCCTACCCCATCCCGGTGGTACAACAACTCCTACACTCCCTGGGGGAAGGGAAAAGGTTTGGAAAAATCGACCTCGCGCAGGCTTACCAGCAGCTTCCGGTCGATGAACAAACAGCAAACGCACAAACGATTGTAACACACAGGGGGGCTTTCAAATGCACAAGGTTACAGTTTGGGGTAAGCATAGCCCCAGGGATATTCCAGAGTATTATGGAACGCCTATTGTCAGGGGTAAATGGGGCCATCCCATATTTTGATGACATCTTAATTGCAGGGGAAAACCAAGAACAAGTAAACAAAAGAATAAGGGAAGTACTTAAGAGGTTACTGGATAAAGGCTTAAGGATCAAGCCTGACAAATGTGTCTGGGGAACCAACAGTATAGAATTCCTGGGATATAAAGTGGACAAAGAAGGTATCCACCCCACAACAGAGAAACTGAGGGCCATTAGGGAAGCCCCAGAGCCACAAGATAAGAATGCACTGCAGGCATTTTTAGGCCTCCTTAATTTTTATTCCGTTTTTTTGAAGCAGAAGGCAACAGTAGCAGAGCCTCTACATCGTTTACTCCAGAAGGAAACCCGTTGGACCTGGGGGAAAACTGAACGTGAAGCCTTTTTCCAAGTAAAGCAATTATTAACTTCTAAAAGTGTGGTAGTCCAATACAGTACTTCACTACCCATTAGGCTCACGTGCGACGCTTCACCGTACGGCGTAGGAGGAGTCCTAGCTCACGTTCTGCCTAATAATACAGAGGCCCCAATCGCATTCTTTTCCAGAACCATGACCAGCACAGAGAGGAATTATAGCCAGTTAGATAAAGAGGCTCTAGCTTTAGTGGCAGGGGTGAAGAAATTTCACAATTACATTTTTGGAAGAAGTTTTGAATTGGTTACAGACCACAAGCCCTTACTAGGCCTGCTAGCCCCCAACAAGCCCACTCCGCCATTTATGTCTCCAAGACTGATCAGGTGGGCCCTTTTCCTCTCAGGGTACCAGTATGAACTCACCCACAAGGGGGGGAAGGAAATCAATCATGCAGATGGCCTCAGTAGGTGCCCCATAACAGACTTAGTGGAGGACCCTGCTCCTTCCACAGATGTATTAATGATAGAGCTCGAGGATAACCCACTAACCACGGCCAAAGAGGTAGCTGCACACACGCAGCAAGATCAAATCCTTAAACAAGTGGTCAACTGTGTACTTAAGGGATGGCAAAATGACTCTGTGAAACCTGAATTGTGTGATTTCAAAACCAAAAGACTTGAGTTATCATATGTAAAGGGTTGCCTGCTGTGGGGAGACAGAGTGATCATCCCCAAAAGCCTAAGGGTAAAGGTACTCAAAATGTTACATGTGGGCCATCCTGGGATTGTCAGGATGAAGAGCCTAGCAAGAGGGCATTTATGGTGGCCAGGTTTGGATGCTGATATTGAAAACTGGGTATCAAAGTGTGACCCATGCCAAGAATCACGGCCCAATCCCCCCAAAACAACTCCAGCAGAGTGGGAGCAGCCTGCTGGGCCTTGGTCAAGAATCCACATTGACTTTGCTGGTCCAGTGGGATCCCAGTATTTCCTAATAGTGGTTGATGCGTTCTCCAAATGGGTGGAAATAATAGCAATGAACAACATAACCACAAGTGCCACCATCAAGGTATTGAGTAGACTGTTTGCCACCCATGGTTGCCCGGATATCTTAGTGTCTGACAATGGGCCACAGCTAACAGCCAGGCAATTCGAATTGTTCCTAGACGGCCTAGGGGTCAGGCATGCCCTCATCTCACCTTACTCGCCATGGGCTAATGGCTTGGCAGAACGTTACGTTCGTGTGGCAAAGGAGGCATTGCGCAGGTCAGGCCCTGGGGATGTACAACAAAACTTGGACCAATTCTTGCTCACCCAACACATCACCCCTAACTCTCACACACATGTAAGCCCTGCAGAGTTACTAATGGGAAGAAAATTAAGGTCACCACTAGATAGGTTGAACCCAAGATTCTGTGTTAATAATCAAATGTTTGTAAAACCTGAAAGAGAAATGTACTTGGGACAAAATGTATATGTAAAATTTTTTGATGGAGGTGTAAACTGGATGAAGGGAATTGTTGTTAAACAAAATGCACCAAAGACTTATATGGTAAAACTAGAGGATGGTCGACTGTGGAAACGACACCTCGACCACATTCGGAAACGAACAGAAAATCCTTTGCCACAAACCGCTGACATGGACTCTCCCCCTTCAACAGACTTTAACACATTGCCCGAATTAAGAGACACGCAAAGGAACTTATCGGGCCAGGGAGAGCCATCCAGTGACGCCGAGCCATCCTCCTCCTCCGAGGTCCTCGTTGGGCCCGCCAGGCCAAGTCCACTGCGCCGGGAGAACAACGGCGAGCCATCCTCCACAGTCGGTGTCGAAGGAGAAATTGAACTGCGCAGGTCAGAGCGAGCTTCACGGAGACCCCACCGATTGGACGACTTTGTCACATGGCTATCGTGATGGATGTGTCCAACTATGAGGGGAGGGGTGTTGTATCTTGAAATGGCTACCTTGTATTTCCTGTAGATAGTTTGTTCCGTCTTCCAGCGCTGTCTGAGCTAAAGCAGGAAGTCGCTCCTGATTGGCTCAGACGCGGCTGGCTCTTGCTTTGGCGGGAGCCGCAAAAGTATAAAAGAAGCGGTTTCTCCAAGCAGAGCCAGTCGGTACTAGCTGAATTGTCACTTGCCTTGCTGAGCTGTCACTTGTTCTCTGAGCTGAATAAAAAGTACCGATTTGTTTGAACCCTGTCTGTGGGTCTACTTCACCAGGGTCACTTGATTGTGAGATGCATGGCTATAAAAATACGATGGTTAAATAAATGAATTAAAGACAACAAGTAACAGAAGACTAAATATGAACAATGTCTTTGCCAATGTAGGGCTGATGAAGTAGAGATAGTGAACCAAAGTCTCCCATTCTGTCCATATTATATGGGCATTCATAGGATATTACTTCTGAAACAAGGGAGGGTGGGTCCCAATTGTAACTTTTTCTTTCTTAAATCTTATTAGACCACAGATAGGGTGTCTTGAGCAATTATGCCACTGCTTGCTTCATACCTCCCTTGTGGGCTAGAAGATTTTTGTTAAAACTTATGTCCAATTCTAACTTTTTTTTTAAGGTTATGTACAAATTTTTGGAATTTAGGTTCTGGACTCTATACAAACATTTTTACTCAATGTTTTCTGGACGGTTAATTTTTTTGAAATCATAAAATAAACTAATTAATTAAGCACATACTAGCAAAACACTGGGTGGTTTTAACATGTTTAATATATTAGAGAATTCAAAGACTGAATTATTAACATTTTTGAAAGGTCCATAATTAGAGCCTCTCCTCACTGCTGAATTGAGCTGCTATCTGCCCCTCCTCAAATCATTGGATAATTAGTTCAGTACATGATTTACTGTCTCCTCTGCTCCACTCCAGCCACTCCAATATATGAGATAATAAAGCCTAATTAATGCATTTATATACCTTAAAGATGATCCTTTGGATTCAGTACGTTGGATTCAGGAAGTTCTACTTACCAGTAACTTGCGGATAAAACTACAAATTTCCAGTCCCAATTTCATAACATTTTCTACTGCAGTAGGATAGGCTGCTGTGGCTCCCTGAACCCAATCTACAGCAATCACATTGACTTTGTCTACTGCTAGGAAGGCTTGAATCAGTGCATCTATCCATGATGGTTTGGTGCCTAGTGCCCTAAAGAGAAATACAAGTAAGATAATTTGTGAAGGCATCTCCATTTATAAAGGAAGGAGAACCCTAATCTGCAAGGTTTAATATCCAACAAATCATGAAACCCTCAATATACAGTAAAACCAGTGGTAGGCTCCTATCAAAATGGCTAATTGTGCGCAGCTCTGTGGCTCTGCCGTGCTAGTGCAGAATCGAGTGCAATTTTGTTGCCCGCACCTGTGCAGGTAAGAAAATCTCACATGGGGACGCATGCATGCAGGGAAGCAAAAAAACTCACAGAAATGCATGCACACATTCGTCCCCATTCGAGATTTTGTTACCTGCACAGGTGCAGTAAGCAAAATTGCACCTGATCCCACACCTGCGCACCAGAGCCGTGAAGCTGTGCGCAATTGGCCATTCCGATAGGAGCCCACCACTGAGCAAAATTAATGGTTCAAGATCCCTTCAAATCACAGATATATCAGCTTCCTGAAAATGTAAGTTCTTTTTCAAAATTTGGCTTATTCAACAGCAGGTTCATAATCAAGATTTACCTCTTTACTAGATAACAATGAAGCCATAGACTCTATACAGATATTTGTTTACTGCAATATACAGAAGTCAAGGGCCACACCTTTGCCTAGGATTAAGATTTTAGCATTTTCCCTTCCTCTTTCACTATTCAGTAGACACTTTGCTGTTCTCTAGATAGTCTCGGAAGGCACCTCGGTGCTTTGTGTAGACATAGTTCACTCTAGCCAAGGAACAGATATCACTCTGCACTCTCCTTAATAACAGTGTTTAGCAAGTCTGAAAGCACTTCTCCCCTCCTTCACAGTTACTTCCCAGAAAACTAGGGAGGGACCCTTCTGAGATGCTTCTCATGCCCATTTCCCCTTCTGTGGTCTGAGATAATTTTTGCATGACAGTTGCCAAGGCGGCGGCTCTTCCTCCCCTCTTCCATCATATCCCCACATATCATTAAACACAATGTAGAGGGCATGTGTTTGTTTTAATATTTGTACCTGAAACCATGAATGATTATTTTAGTTCCCAAGCTGGCATTGAATCCAACCTCCTGGATGTCCTCCTGTTGTGAAAGCAACCGTCCACAGTTGGGATTGGAAAAGGGGAACAGAAGGAATCTAACTTGGAGATTTGTACCCCATAGTAAATGTGCAGATTGGAACTCAGCACATTCTTGATTCTTCATAATATTTTTAGACTCTGAAATGTAACAATAACAATAACAATTTTAATATGTCAACATTAGGAGAGGCATTAGGAGAGACAGGGAAACTCGTTTAAATCCTTTGTCATTGCTGTGGTCCCACTTTCAGTGATTTTTGAAGAAAACCAATCTTGACTATCAAACAGCAAAAAATGCTAATAAAATCTCACATGTGCTTTATATGGATGATCAGAAGCTTTATGAAAAATCAAAAGTGAAATCCAGCCGCTGACAAACACTGTAAGAATTTTTAGCACAGATACAGCAATGGAATTTGGCCTAGAGAAATGTACTACAGTAGCAATAAATTGAGGTAAATGGAATTGAAATACCAACTGGCTAAACATTAGAAACCATCAGGATGAAACCTACAGATATCTTGGCACTTTGCAGTTGGATAACATCCAAGCCTGGACAAGTTAAAAGGGGGATTAGTAAAGAATACATCCAAAGAGTGAAAGAACTGCTAAAGACTAAGTTGAACGATTGATATGCAATCAAAGCTGGGCCATATCTGTGATGTATTGCTGGATTATTAACTGAACACAAGCTGAAGTGGATAGTTTGGAGCAAAAAAACCAAGAAATCCGATAACTATCACTATAAACTGTATCCCTATAGGGATAGTAATATTGATGGCTTATCCATGCCCGTCCCGGCAGAAATCGGCACAGAGGTTTACTTCAAGTCACACACACTGTAGAAGAAGAAAAGCGTGCATTGGCTGATTATGTAAAGGACAGCCAAGAAGAAGGATTAAAATCATAGAACTGAATGGGCCACTTAGCATATCAAATCTAAGTCCTTATACAGTGAAGGAATTCAGATTAAAGTAACCCCAACAATTTAACCCCCACAGGAAAACATTTAATGATGAGGCACCCACAACTTCTTTGGGGAAATTGGTCCTTCTGTCAATGTTATTGAACATTCCCAGTTCTTATTTTCTCTTGACACAGGACTTAGTTTCTATTTTTGATCATCCTTATTATGCTTCTCTGATCTAAAGTTTATTTCTAGTTTATTTGTTCTACAAAGGCCAAAAAAGAAAAAAAAAAAGAAAGAAGCTGTATTACACTTATTCAAATATGGTAGATTGAAGGTGGGAGTTCATCAAGGTAATTCCTAAAACTGTAACCATAGAAATTAAGTTAACAACTAAAACTTTCTTTCTTGAGATCCTCAAATTTTTTGATACAATTGTTCAGATCCTCACATGAATCTGGCTTTTACTGAGTGAATTTCTAAGCTCAGATGGCTGTCTAAATAGTAACATTCACATTTAGAATACTGAAAGTAATATTATAACTGAAACATTTAAGGCTTCTTTTCCCAAGTGGGTAACTGCATTCATGGCTTAGTTGTCTCAAGAGAATTATCTTTGTTCATCACCATCTGGACATATTGAAGAACTGAGCCACAACAGAGGGCATGGTATGTATGCATCTTTGTATGCCAACATGTGTGTAGAATGAATGAATGATCCTCAAAAGTAAATAGACACGTTTACCTTTTACCAAATAGTATCCTCAATGTAAGTACAGAAAGCTACTAATTCAAATTCTTGTAAGATTATGGTTTAAATCCTTGTGGTTTAAATGTTTAAAAAATACCCTCCTTTGTAAATTCTCAAGTACTGTATTCTGTGCATCTAATTTGTTCTCGTGAATATGAAACCCATCACTATTACTTGTATCTGTTTCTGTTTTATTATATGAGGGAATTTTTTTTAAAGTTTCCTATTGTTACCGTAAAATTAAAACTGAAAGAAAATAATGTTCATTTTCATTTGTTTCTGTTCCTTTATTAAAAAGAGACTCTAATGCATATAGCTAATAGTGCCCAAATATTGTTCCTTTTGCATATATTTTCCCCTGCCACACAATTTTGCTGTACTAAATGTTTCATAGTCCTCTATGAAGAATTTTGCAAAAAGTGTGTGCATAGCTTGTACTGTACATGGAAGTGTTATCTAAACTTCATCTACTTTACAGAATTTGGAATTTCTTGTCTAATCCCTTTTTGATTTTGACACTCTGTTGTCAATAAAAAGCAAGCTTTTAAGAAAAGAGTTTTGATACATTAATTGTCAGGAGTCCTTCTTTTTCTTGCATTGCAAAAGTATTTCACTGATTTCTGCTTCTTTCCAAGTATGGTTCCATAACAACCCTATTATCTAATAATTATTACATTAGTTCAGGACTATAGTGAGCAAATTCCCCAAAACTATTTGAAATGTACAGTACAAAAGTACAGTAGTTACTTTTATCAAAGCAATGTTTATTCTTCTTCAGCCAGACATGCTTTTACATGGTTGACAATATTTTCATTTATGCTTTTTACCAATTTACCCAAATAGATGTTAAATTTGAAATTGCTCATAGCTTTTTATAATTTTGTTTAAAAACTGATGCATGCCATCTGAATAGGTTGACTCTTCACTTAACTATCACCCACAATTTCCTTACCTGCAAAGATGAAAAGTAGTTGTACCATGACTACTAAGGTCGGCCATCTTCTGAGACACATATTCATCCCTCCTGCAAGATTTTTCAGTGGATGATAAAATCAAAAGTAGATGAACAGTATGTGAATTCCAGCCCTTCTTGTTTATTTTTTTAAAACTTGGCCAACTATTCAGATGCCCTGAGACTTTGGGATGAGAAAAGAATTGAGATGTTCATCTCTCTTTCTTTTCTTGCAACAACATTTGTGGAAAGAGAATGTATTCAATTGCAGGAATATCCTAGGAGGAGGAGTTTCAAGGCTGGTTTTCTGTTTTGTTTTTGAGAATAGCTTCTTTTCAATAGCTCTCTGTTTAGTTTGCTGGACAAACACTGATGAATCCCAGCCTCATAACCATCTGGGCAAAGTATCAAAGTACTATTTACCATCTCCTCTTCAAAGACAGGGATAACTGGCAACTAAAAGAAAGGCTATGGATTTAGGTCAGTTAGTGTAAAGAATGCTGTCTGGAGTCCACAGTTCTACTGCATTCCTTTTGTAGCTGCTAGAGTAAGAGAGACTGATAGGGAAGAGGACTTTGTTTTTTGGAGTTTGCAGGAAGGCTAAGACACAAGATAGGTATCTTAAGCCTTGTAGGTCTTGAATGCTTTGAATGGTGGATATAATTAACAATTGATACAGATACTTACTGTACATTCAACATCCATTTCAATAAGGCATCATTTGTTCCTTCATTGATTGTTATGATTTATATCCCAACTTTACATCCGTAGGATTGCCTAAGAATTGAAATTAAAATAATAAAACAGTGCCTTCAAAGTCATATCAAGGTAGTTCAGTCTGGCTCAACAGTATTAACTGTGTGAGAGATCTAGGTGTTCTAACAGGCCACAACATAAGTAGGAGGCAGCAGTGTGCTGCAACTGCCAAAAAGGCCAGCACAATCCTAGGCTGCATCAACAGATTTATTATCTGTAAGCCACTTAAAGTTGTTGTGAGTGAGTAGGTGGCTTTATAAGTTATTTAAAGCAAACAAACAAAAAATAGCATCAAGATCACAAGAAATGCTAATACAGTACTGCTTTATATTGCATTAGTGAGACCAGATTTGGAATAGCGTTTTTGATCAACAATATAAAAAGGATGCTGAGCCCCAAGAAAGTATGCAGAGAAGTGCAGCAAAGATGATAAGGAGTCTAGAGCAGGGGTGAGCGACCTTCAACACTCAAAGAGCCATAAAGGTCCTAACCAGAAGCTCCACATTCACTTCTGGAGCCGACCAAAAGTCCAGTTCCCCCACCCACTCCTCCTTAGCACAGCGTCCTTTTTCCTCAACCTGTCCTAACCAATTGTGGAGCTGACCAGCAACAGGGAACCGCAGCAGAGTGATGAAAGCTGCGGGCTGCCAGCCCCTGGTCCAGAGGCTTAAATTGTACAATGTTCCCTCGATTTCCGCGGGGGATGCGTTCCGAGACCGCCCGCGAAAGTTGAATTTCCGCGAAGTAGAGATGCGGAAATAAATGCACTATTTGTGGCTATGGACAGTATCACAAGCCATCCCTTAACACTTTAAACCCCTAAATTACCATTTCCCATTCCCTTAACCACCATTTACTCACCATTATTACTGGTACTCACCATTAAATAAGACACTTAGTGATCCTAATATTTATAAACATAATTATTTATTAACAATTATTATTATTATTATTGTTATTTATTTGCAAAAATTATTAGTTTGGTGATGACATATGACATCATCAGGTGGGAAAAAACGTGGTATAGGAAAAAAACAGCGAAGTATTTTTTAATTAATATTTTTTGAAAAACCATGGTAGAGGCTATTCGCGAAGTTTGAACCCGCGAAAATCGAGGGAACGCTGTATGATGAACTATTGTGGAACTAGATGTGTCTTACCTACCAAAGAGGTTTAGAGAGGACATGATGGGTGTCTTCCAGTACTTGAAGGGCTGTCACAGAGAAAAGGAGGTTGAGTTATTTTCCAAAGCAGGACTGGAAAATAGGACTGGAAACAGGACAAGAAACAATAGGTGGAAGCTCATTAAAGAGCTTTTTTCTAAGAGTGAGAGCAATTCCATCAGTGGATTAGTTTGGCTACTGGGATTGTGGGTGCTCCATTCACTAGAATTAGGGAATGAGAAGTCTGGAGGAAAGCTATCTTGATTCTTTCTTCATTTTCAGTTCAGCTCAATAGTGGTGATTACTACCCCTTTTATTTAGTAATTACCATCACTGTATGTTTACTGGTTGTCACTCCTCATGGCAGGAGGCCAAGGTATTTGAAGGTCCTTGTCTCCAACATCTCTGCCCTGCCCACCCAACAAGATCATACAGCAACAGCATGTTCTGAGTACTTTCTATTAAACTGCCATCTTATGGGACCTAGGAAATGTGCCTTCTCTGTCACTGCAATTGGGATAGACTTGTTCCTGCTGGGCTTAAAAAAGACTCTGAACTTTGGGCTCTTCCCTTGCATGAGCCCTTGGTGTGGGCCAGTGTGGGTTCTGTGAATTATTGCAACTGGAGCCATAATGTTATAATGGTAGGTTTTTGTCTCTCCTAGTTTGTTGGATTGCTACTACAGAGGTCTTCTTTGCACACACTTAATGCTGTTTTATGAATCATTGGTCATAACTTGACTGAGTAAGCAAGGGGAGTGGAGAGGAGCAACAGTTGGTGTGTGGCTCACTGCTGTGGCATTTAGAAAACATCACTTCATCCAGCAGTTTGAGAAGAGCAGATTGGAGTTAACCCTTGGTTTTTTTTAAATAGTTATTTTTTTAAAACCGCGCTTTCTCTCAATAAAACAAGACTCGGTTGTTTCGAGTGGGGGCAAGAGAGAAAGAGAGAGAGAAGACCCGACCGATCGCGCTGATCGCTTTTCGAGCAGGTTGCGGCTGCTGTCCGCCGGTCTTCGCTCTCTTCTCTGGTACAGAAGACCGGCAAGGTGGAAAAGAGGCGCAGTCACAGAAGAAAGTATAGGAGGATTAATATCAACAATTTCCTGGGCGATCGGGCAAAGAGCAGGAGGTGACCGGGTTGGTTTCGCCACTTCACCCAGTTTCGCTTTCGACATTCAGTATTCAGTTCCGAATATGATAGTCTGGAGACGACTTCTGCTGCCTCTCCTGTGGGCAGCGATTGTCCCCTGCGTTGCGAAAGGTAAGGAGATTCTCCCTTTTCCTGAGCCCTCCGGCTCCGTTATTCTCCGCCTCCGGGCTCCGATCTTGATTTGGCTGGCCGGAACGGAGTCGGGTTTCAGCGGGGGTCTTCTTGCAAACGAGCCTCTCAATTACCGGAGGGGTTGTTTTCAGAGGGGTCCCGTCCACCAGGGGTCTCCCGCCCGGGCAACTTTAAGACTTGCGGACTTCAACTCAGCCAGCCAAGCCTTTTTATGTGTACAGCGGTTACTATCAGATCCATAGAAGAGAGTTTCTTTGAAAGTTGCTACGTTCTGCCTTACTGTTCGTAAAATTAGGCAGACTTGTTATTCTACTTTCTCAGCACTGCTTGTTCTGCTCTGATTTGTTTTATTTTATTTCAGTGTTTCGATTTTTTAATTTTGGTCTGTGCCTTTAAAAAAATGAAAGACCAAGCTTCTATTTTCTCCTCATGGCCCTCTGACGGACAGGAAATGAAAGAAACGGCGAGAACTTCGTTGCGAGTGGCGTGTCTTTTTTTTTGTTGAAACTTCCGTTGGAAACGCTTATGTTAACAGCGCTCACTGTTTATGTAGTTACTGTTTATTTACTTTTCGTGACATTCGTATCCTGAACTATCCACGTTGGCTCGATTCCCGCCAACTGTCAGGTTAAAACGCTAGTGTGCGAGACGGTTAGAAATACACCATAAGTTGGGAAACATGATGTTTCTGTCCTCCAGAAGACCTTCGGGGGGTGGGGGAAGCTGTTTTTGCCCTCCCCAAGCATTGAATTATGCGTATGGGCACTCACGCATGCGTGATATCGCGCACAGACGCTTTTTTGACATCCGAGGGAAAAAGGTTCACCATCACTGCTCCAGACGCTAAACCTAATTAATCTTATGTAACTTCTTCTCTGGCAATATTACACTGCTAACCAGAGCATATAGGACTTTTGCTAGTCCAATTCTGGAATATAGCTCACCTGTCTGGAACCCACACTCTATATTGGATATTAATACAATTGAGAGATTCCAGAAATATTTCACAAGAAGAGTCCTCCATTCCTCTGCTCGCAGCGAATACCTTGTTCCACCAGACTTGAAATTTTGGACTCAGATAGCTTAGAGCTATGTTGCATTTGATCTAATGTAAATGAAGTTCATAAAGTCATCTGCCACAATGCCCTACCTGTCAATGACAACTTCAGCTTCAATACCCAAGCACACAATTTAATTGAAACTCAAAACTCCACTGCAGAAAACACAATATCAGCAACAATGCCTGGAATGCACTACCTGACTCTGTAGTTTCTTCCCCAAACCCCAAAAACTTTAACCTTAGATTGCCTACAGTCAACCTCATCCTATTCCTCTGTGGGACCTAACTGGTCCCTGGGATTCGTGCAGCAGAAGGCGGTCCCTGAGATAATCTGGTCCGGTGCCATGAAGGGCTTTATAGGTCATAACCAATACTTTGAATTGTGACCGGAAACTGATCAGCAACCAATGCAGACTGCGGAGTGTTGGTGTAACATGGGCATATTTGGGGAAGCCCATGACTGCTGTCGCAGCTGCATTCTGCACAATCTGAAGTTTCCAAACACTTTTCAAGCCCCATGTAGAGAGCATTGCAGTAGTCGAGCCTCGAGGTGATGAGGGCATGAGTGACTGAGCAGTGAGTCCCGGTCCAAATAGGGCCGCAACTGGTGCACCAGGCAAACCTGGGCAAACGCCCCCCTCGCCACAGCTGAAAGATGTTTCTCTAATGTGAGCTGTGGATCGAGGAGGACGCCCAAGTTGCGGACCCTCTCTGAGGGGATCAATGACTGCCCCCCCAGGGTGATGGATGGACAGATAGAATTGTCCTTGGGAGGCAAAACCCACAGCCACTCCATCTTATCAGGGTTGAGTTTGAGTCTTGACACCCATCCAGACCCCAACAGTCTGCCATTTTATGTTTAAAAATCAAATGAAATAAAAAGGCCTTTATACTTTACACTTATAAAGTGCATTTTTACTGAAAGAAAAATGGGGAAATCCCAAATTGGCTTTCATTACGAAGAACTTCATATTTTAGCTGCAATAAAAATGATTTTTTTAAATGATAGAAACTTTGTTCAGTTGCTGGCACACACTTAATTGATGTGTAACATAATCAAGTAACAAAAAAAGTTCTTCTTTCTGATGCATGTCAAATTGATTTTATAATTTTGTTAATTTATGGCTTATTTAATTATACCCTGCCTTTATTATTTCTTATACATAATAATCCAAATATAAGACTGCAGTTAATTATAACTATTATACTTAACGGACATAAGAAAAAAAGTTGACTTCCATACGTGTTATCTATGATTCAAATTAAGAATATCTGATAATTTCTGCTTTAAAACACTAAATTAGATTCATGGCTTGAAAATTAATTGCCTAGGAGAGGGGTGTCAACACTTTCTTTGTGAAATTTCAGGTTGTTTATAAGCCCCCCCAACACTGAATATATGACAGTAATTTAACTAATATTACTTTAAATAACTTCTGCACTTATTGCATCTGTAGAATTGTGCCCAGCTGCCCTGTTAAGAGTGACCACTCCCTTCTTAATGTGGAGGGAGCGGAGGAGCCCTTACAGAGTTGAACTGAGGAATTTGGTCAGTTTCTTGTGGACAAAGTCGCTCAAATTCAGATGGACCTGGATTGCGATTAGGCAATCTTGATCGAGATGACAGGGGCAAGTCATAGTCCTATTGTGTGGGACGTTTTTGATCCTGTGACACCTGATGAAGTGGACAAGGCCATAGGAGCAATGAGCGCCTCCACTTGCTTACCTGTGTCCCTCCTGGCTGATTTCGGCCAGTAGAGAGGAAACACGAGGCTGGTTCCAAGTGTTGATCAATGCTTCCTTGAGTGAGGGGGTCTTTCCTGCAACTGTTAAAGGAAGCGGTGGTGAGGCCCCTCTCAAGATGTCTTCCCTGCAACCAGCTAACCTTAAAAACTACCGTCCAGTGTCCAACCTAACCTTTATGGAAAAGGTTGTTGAGAAAGTGGTGGCATTCCAGCTCCTGCGGTTATTGGAGGAAACCGATTATCTAGACCCTTACCAATCAGGTTTCAGGCCTGACTGAAACCGCTTTGGTCACACTGATGTATGACCTCTGATGATCCTGGGATGGGGTCATTCCTCTATCCTGGTGCTTCTTGACCTCTCAGCAGCTTTCGATAGCATTGACTATGGTATCGTTCTGCAATGAGTAGGAGAGTTGGAAGTGGGAGGTAGCATGTTACAGTGATTCTCCTCTTATCTCTCTGGTTGATCACAGTGGGTGTTAGTAGGGGGACAGAGGTTGACCCCTAGGCCCCTCCTTTCTCTCCCCTCTCTTATGTAACATTTAGATAAAACCACTGGGTGAGATCATCTGACGGCATAGAGTGAGATATCAGCAATGTGCTGATGATATTCAGCTCTATATTTCCACCTTGTGTCAATTCAGTGAAACAGTAGACATGATGTGCCAGTGCCTGCAGGCTGTGAAGATCTAGATGGAGGTCAACAGGCTCAAACTTAACCCTGACAAGACTGAGTGGCTTTGGGTACTACCTCTGAAGGACTATACCATCTGTCCATCCTTTGTGCTGGGGGGAAGGAAACATTAACCCCCTCAGAACTGATACGCAATCTGGAGGTCCTCCTAGATCCCCAGCTGAAGCTAGAGAAACAGCTCTCAGCTGTGGCTAGGGGGACTTTTGCACAGGTTTGCGTGTAATGTCACAATTGTGACCTTACTTGGATCAGGAGTCTCTTCTCATGGTCACTTATGCCCTTGTCACCTAATGGCTCGATTATTGTAATGTGCTCTACATGGGGCTAATGTTGAAAAGTATTGGGAGACTACAATTGATCCAGAATGTAGCCGCACAAGCTGTTGTGGGTGCACCGAGATACACCCACATTGCTCCAACACTCGGCAAGCTGCATTGGCTCCCAATTGGTCTCCAGATGCAATTCAAGGGGTTGGCTATCACCTATAAAGCCCTACATGGTTTAGGGTCAGACTTTCTCTGGGACTGCCTCCTGCCACACAGCTCCCAGTGTCCCATAAGGGCCCATGGGGTTGGCCTTCTCCAGGTCCTGTAGGCTAGACAGTATCATTTGACAGGGCCATGGGAGAGGTCCTTCTCTGTGGCGGTGCTGGCTCTCTGGAACTAGCTACCCCCTGAGGTCCGTACTGTCCCCACCCTGCTGGCCTTCCAGAAGGCCATGAAGACCTGGCTTTGCTGGCAGACCTGGGGCCATTGATCATCTGGATACCATCTTGATCCAGCCACTAAGGTTATGAATGGGTTTTAATGGGTTTTTAGATTGTTTTTCATTGTATTTACATGTTGTATGCTGCCCAGAGTCTGGAAGGAGTTGGGCGGCCTATAAGGATAACAAACCAACCAACCAACCAACCAACCAACCAACCAACAGTATTATTAATAATAAGAAAATAATACTAATAGAGAATAGATAAATTTCACAACCAGGATTAGGGTTCTATGGAATTCTACAGAGATCTGAAAAGGATAATTGAGCCCAGTTGATCTTCCTTGCCTGAGGAGCGCTCCCACCCACGGCCAAGATGCAGGCTTGGAGGCGCTGCTGGCGAGGAGCACGGCATGAGCATCAGCCAAACTACTGCATAGAATAATGTTTTGTGTTGTAACTACAGTTTGATTTTTCTCATTTATCTAACCTGTTATGACAGTTCTTTAAAACTGGAAAGTTTGGACATTATTTCAGATGCTTTTAATTGGTTTAGTAGTTACAGGTATTGGTGTAATAGGAAGAAAAATGTTTCTCTAAGAGAGAGAAAATAAATGTCTACATCATATCTTTTCAGTTCAATAAATGGATTATATGAGATATACTGGTACTATACTAAACTAGTACTCCCACTAATTAGTACATTAAGAATGAATCAAAATAATGTTTCTGGATCAGCGGAAAGTGAAAAGATGGCAGAATGTTATTACATGAATTAGTCATAAGAACATAAGAAGAGCCATGTTGAATCGAGCCAAAGCCCATCGAGTTCAGCATTTTGTGTCACATAGTGGCCCGCCAATTGTCCATGGGGATCTTGAGCAGAAAGAGAGAGCAAAACCCTCCCTTTCCCTTGACCCCCAACAAATGGTACCCAAGGGAATCCTGCCTGCCTCAACCCACATTGAGCCGGCACTAGCCCAGGCTGTAAAGTTTGGAGAATGGGGAAGTGAAAGTGTATGTGTGGGTGGACCATCCTCTTCAGATGCTGGTCCTGGGCCTAGTGACGTAAGGATTCCTAAGTCAGCAAAGGAGGAAAATAGAACACCACCTTGGAAAGCAGAAGTAGTACACTGGGAATTTCCAAGTGTAGTAGAAATCCCAGAAGAGGAAGTGAAACTCCAAGTAAGAAGCAGAGATGCTCAAAGTGAAAAACCTTTAAAGAAGTGAGAAATTCCTGAGAGCAAGAGAGAGAGAACAGAAGCCTGAAAAGCCATAATAGACAAACTTGTTTGTGGTGATCCTTGATGATCTCTGAGCTTCGTTGTTTTGTTGCAGACATTTCATTTCCCAACTAGGTAACTTCATCAATGAATCATCTAACAGTGATGATGCTACCTATTTAGATAATAAATAATTTGCAAGAAAGCAAACATACTCAGAGAGCACCAAGGAGCACAGTTCAACTCTGAGTGACTTTCTTCTATTGGTACAAACAAGTTTGGCATATTTATGGCACAGTGAGACGTTGTATAGATCTACGATATCTCAGGTAACCAAAACAGTTTGAAATATTTATTTTTTATTACAGTCTATTGCATTACAGTAGTGATACAATACACCAGTTTCCTGATGTTTAGAGTAGATGATATACTGTAGGCATGTGAGTTAAATATCTATTCAGGGGCATAACAAATGCAAATATGAGATACCAAATATGTCTGGAAAGGAATTCTGAGGAAAAGTCAGACTGTGCAACAACTCAGGTAGTCATCTACAAAAATGACTGTATTGTCATGGTGCACCAAAAGCCTTTTAGAAGCCAATGGACAAAATTATTTTAGTTAGAATAGCAGCAGTTCAAAAAGCCAATACAATTCTAGGTTGCATTAACAAAGGGACAGGATCGAGATCACATGTAGATTTAAATTAATTAGATTTGTATGCCGCCCCTCTCCGAAGACTCAGAGTGTAGTATTAGTATCACTTTACAAATTTGTAGTAATATCCCACTTGGAATACTGCATCCAGTTTTGGTCACCACATTATTAAAAAGTGTTGAAGCAGTGGAAAGAGTGCAGATAGGGAACAACAAAGATGATTGGTGGGGGCTGAAGGTTAAAACATATGAAGAATGGTTGCAGGAATTGGGTATGTCTAGTTTAGTAAAAAGAAGGACTAGGGCAGGGATGGGTTTCTCCCGGTTTGGACCAGATCACCAGAACTGGTAGTGACCTGCTGGTGATGTCACAATGGCATCAGGGATCCAGTTTGGTCAGTGCTAGTCCATGGGCACCACTATCTTTTTGGGGGGATTTTTTCCATTTATTTTAACTGTTTGGAAGTTTATATTTATACTGGAAAACATTCCAGCCATATCTCCGTCAAGGCCGTCTCTGTGGTTACTCACAGTGGCTGGAGTGGAGTTATCTCTGCAACCCACAAAATTGCTTCATTGGAGAATGTGACTGATGACACACCTTGCAGGGAAGGGGGAAACAGGGTCAGAGCTGTAACAAATGATGTGGGATCAGAATTGGTTTCACTTGGAACGTGCCGACATGAAGCTTCTAATAAATAACTGGATTTCTTTTGAAGCTTGACTCGAGGCTCATGATTTTACTAGGAAACCAGTCAGAACCCTGAAAACAGCAGGTAGAGAAATACTTAATCTAAAAATAGATGATTAAGCCATCAAAGTATTTGCTGTGCTCCATTTTGGTATAGTAGTTAAGGCATCAGGTTAGAATCCAAGAGATTAATAGTTCTAGTCCCTCAGGGCTTCACAGGAAGAAACAGTGCTTTAAGAAGGAGCTAAGACAGGAGAATGCACAGCCTGAACTAGATGAGGGAGGGAGAAAAAGGTTCAAGGCAGCCATGCCCCAGAATCTTCTAGGGCGGTGTTTCTCAACATTGGCTGTTTGAAGATGTGTGGACTTCTTGCTGGCTGGGGAATTCTGGGAGTTAAAGTCCACACATCCTTCAAACGGCCAAGGTTGAGAAACACTGTTCTAGGGTATATATCTACTAGGTTAAACAGTCGTAGCTTTAGTTTGGCAAGATTCTGTCTATTAGGTATAAGCCAGGGATATCAAACTCAGGACCCACAGGCCAGATCTGGCCTATGATGAGGTCATATCCGGCCCACGCTGCCATTCGGGAAACCTGTAAGGGGCTGGCCCCCATTGCTTCAGCCCAGCCCATGCCATCCTAACAGGCATGCGTATGCACAGGAGGAGGCAGGCACACTAGTGCACAGGCCCAGTTCTCCGCTGCCACATGCAGGGCAGGCAAAAGTAGTCCATAAGAGTACGATAAAAAAAATAGTTCTGACCCTGCAATTTCATGATTTTTTTTTTAAATGAGAAGTTGGAGGGTTTAAATATGTTTGTACCATAATCCCACAGACAACTTTTGTTGCCTTGAACATGGCAGCGATGAATGGAGATAGGAAGCAGGTTAGTGAAGGGATGTGGCTGTCATTGGGTGTGTGTGTGAGAGTTTGGCATAGGTGGCCTGGCTGAAGGGCTCTCAGGTCAGTTGGTGCAGGTGGGGCCGCTCTGCTTCGTCCTCCCATGTTTGTGTGTGGGTGTGTGGGTGTGTTTGAGAGAGAGAAAGAGATCCAATCCAACCTCAAGAGAGTTATATCAGGGCTGGGTTCAGCAATGGCAGCACTTCAGTGCCTGGCCAGTGGGGGGTGCTTCCCCCTCGACTGCTTTCCCTCTCCCTTCTTCCTGGTCCTCCTCCTTCTTCAGAGAAGAGCTGCACTTTCTGTCTGTCCATTGCAGCACAGCGCTCAGGATTTACTTTGACAGGAGGCCTAGGGGCAGCATGGCCTGGGGGATGGTCAATCCCCATTCGTGGCATGGTGCAGAAGGCGGAAGGCAATCCTCCCTACCAGACCAGGCCAGAATGGTGGGGCTAGAGTGGGAAACCGAGTGGCGCTGAAAGCAGATGAAGGCATACCAGCTGCAGCTGTCCTGCCCTCTGCCTCGCCTCACCTCATTTCATGGGATGAGCCTCCCGCCTCCTGCCCCCCCTCCCCCACTAGAGACACCTGGATTCCCTCCCCACACCATAGGCACCACCCACATGAGTGACATCAAACTGCCACGTCCCTGGGCCACACCCAGTCAGCTGTGACCACCCCAGCTACGCTCTCCCTTGGCCCCTGGAGGAAAATCACAATGCTGATCTGGCCCTCAATGAAATCGAGTTTGATACCCATGGTGTAATCAAATAAAGAATTGGATTTAATTGGATCCCACTGTCGTCTTTGGGCTTAGGCCTTGGAATCATCCTTTGAATTTATTTATTTTATTTTATTCGACTTCTATGCCGTCCAATCTCGAAGGACTCAGGGCTGAGAACATGATTGGGGTAGTTGAAGCTCTGTTTGTTTTCATTAGCTGATCATAGTTGGCAATATTATCTACCTAAAAGAATCAAATTCATAGACAAATATTTTTCTACACAAAGAATAAAGAAATCAACCAGATCCAATTCACAAGAATGGCTTTCGGTGCTGTATTTTACTTGATCAGTTCTCAGAACTCAGGACACCACAATTCTCGGTTCCCACAGTTCTGTTTCTCTTCTATAAGGGAATCTATGCAAAACATGACGTGTGAAGTTCTGCCTTCTCATCATCATCAGAACTTCCTGACATTCCCCCTCTGTGACCTTTTCTTCTTATTAAGCTCACATAACACTTTTTTTCACCCTGAATACTATCTTTCTACAATATACAGCTCTGTATAAAGATTAACAGAGTTGGAAGGGACCTTATAGGTCATCTAATCCAACTCCCAGCCCAAAACCCCTCTACACCATTTTTGACAGATGTCAGTCCAGTCTCTTCTTGAAAGCTTCCAGTGATAAAGCTCTCACAACATTTGAAAGCAAGCTGTTCCATTGGTTGATTGTTCTCCCCGTCAGAAAATTTGCCCTTATTTTCAGGTTGAATTACTCCTTGTTCCATTTACATCCATTATTCCTTGTCTGGCCTTTAGATGCTTTGGAGAATAGCTTGACCCTCTCGTCTCTGTGGCAGCCCCTCGAATATTGGGACATTGCTATCATGTCTCCCCTGGTCCTTCTCTTCACCAGACTAGCCATGCCCAGTCCCTGCAACCGTACAATGTATGTTTAGCCTCCAGTCCTTTAGCCATCTTGGTTGCTCTTCTCTGCACTCTTTCTAGAGTCTCAATATCTTTTTTATAGTGTGGTGGGCAAAACTGGATGCAGTGGTCTTACTAAGGCATTACAGAGTGGTATTAGTTCCTCACTTGATCTTGATTGTATCTCTCTGTTAATGCAATTTAGGAATGCATTGGCTTTTTTGGCTGCCACCCCACACTGTTAATAAGAGACTGTGCTTCTTCTCCTATGTCTTACCTTTGTCCCTTTTTATGTTCACCATTTCAGAATTCTCTGTGTATTCATGATGGCCTTTGTATATTCCTCCCATTTTTACCTCTTGTCAAAATTAGCCAGCTATTGTTGTGGCCCTGTACAGCTGGTAAATGATGCTGGCAGTGAAGTGGCTGTGGTTTGGTGATGGTTGTGCAGCTGGAACCCGGGTTGGACAATGAGGAGGCTGGAGAGGACTCGGTGCCAGAGGTGGAGATTCAGCCGGGGCCTTCAGAACCTCCAAAAGCTCCCATCACAGAAGAGAAAGAAGAGGAGGCAGGAATGGTTCCTCAAGAGGAGGTCTCCTCAGGAGGAAGCTTGGGGCTAATTGTCCAAACCATTTGGACCTGTTTCCCACAGGGAAAAAAAAAACACTGGGAGCCACAAAACCTGGGGGCCAACTCAACATCACTCACTCCATCCAGTCACATTATTCCCTAGCCATGCCTACCCAGCCAGTCATTAGGACAGAGAACTGAGAACTACAAAAACCTTTTCTCTCTTTCTCTCCCTTTCTCTCTATCTATGTCTCTCTCTCTCTCTCTTCCCCTCTGTCTCTGTATCTCTCTTTCTCCCATTCTCCCTCTCTATATCCCACCTCTTTCTATCTTTCTCCCCCCTCTCCCTCTCGCTGTATCTCTCTATGACACTCTTCCCCATTCCCTCTCTATCTCCCCCTCTCCCTGTATCCCTCTCCCCTTCTTTGTGTCTTTGTGTCACTATGTCTCTCTCCCCCCCCTCTGTATCTCTGTCTGTATCTCTTCCCTGCTCCCTCTCTGTATGTCACCCCCCTGTAGCTGCCATACATATATAGGTATGTACTATGGTGGTACAGTGGTTAAAGTGCAGTATCAAGAATGAATGCCAACTGACAGGATGATTAGTTTTGAAGGTGTATCTGGGAAGGCATACAGAATAGAATAGAATTAGAATAGAATGGAATAGAATATAATAGAATAGAATTCGTTATTGGCCAAGTGTGATTGGACACAAGGAATTTGTCTTTGGTGCATATGCTCTTAGTGTACATAAAAGAAAAGATACATTTGTCAAGAATCATGAGGTACAACACTTAATGATTGTCATAGGGTACAAATAAGCAGAATTATGATTGAAAGAATTGTGACAATGAACAAAACACATAAATATTTATTTAGATTTATTATTTTATTATACATTTAGAGACAGTTCATAATGTGAGCACACCTGAATTAGGAATCTTTGAACTGAAGTTTGGTTGGTGAATGTGGCAAGAACAAGATATGATGGAGATACCAGTCTGATCAGAATGCTTTGCAAATGTTGAAATTCATCCAGGAATAATATGGATGTGGAATATCCCTTGATTGTTTATGCATTCATAAATAAAATGTTTCAGGAATGTTTGCTCCGACACTGAATGTTTTAAAGAAGAGGTTGGACAACCATTTGTCTGAAATGTCACAGTGTTTCCTGCTTGAGCAAGTGGCTGGACTAAGAGACCAACAAGGTCCCTTCCAACTCAGTGGTTCTGTAAGAGAAGTGGAGTGAAAAGAAGAATGTTCTTCTGCCCACTTTTATTTATTTATTGTTAGAGTTGAAAGGGACCATGAAGGCCACCGAGTTCAACCCCCTGCCCAAGCAGGAACCCTATAACACAGTAGCAGTTCAATCTTCTCTTAAAAATGTCCAGAGTGTTGGAGTTCACAACATCCGCTGGTAGGTTGTTCCATTGGTTGATCGCTCTGACCATCAGGAAGTTCCTCCTTATCTCCATGTTGAATCTCTCCTTGGTCAGCTTCCAGCCGTTGTTCCTCGTCCGGCCCTCTGGTGCCCTGAAGAATAAAGTGATCCCCTCCTCTCTGTGACATCCCCTCGTATACTTGTAGACTGCTATCATGTCTGCTCTGGCCCTCCTTTTCTCTAGGCCAGTGTTTCCCAACCTTTTTTGAGCCGCAGCACATTATTCATATTTTCAAAATCCTGGGGAACACTGAAGGGGGGGGGGGGGCGCTAAAGAAAAGTTTGGACAAAAAAATATATCTTCCTCCATTTCGCTCTATTTCTCCCTCCCTCTTTCTCTCTCTTCCTTCCCTTCTTTCTCTCCATCCCTCTTTCTTTCTTCCTCTCTTTTTTGCTCTCTTTCTCTCTCCCTCCTTCCCTCCCTCTATGTCTTTCTCTCTCCCTTGCTCTCTCTGCCTCTCTTGCTATCTCTCTTTCATTCTCTCTCTTTCTCTCTCTTTCTCTGTCTCTCTTGCTATCTCTTTCTTTCTTTCTCTCTCTCTCTGTCTCTTTTTCTCTCTCTTGCTATCTCTCTTGCTATGTCTCTCTTTCACTGTCTCTTTCTCTGTCTCTCTTGCTATGTCTCTCTCTCTCTGCCTCTTGCTGTCTCTTTCTCTCTCTCTCTCTTTCTCTGTCTCTCTTGCTGTGTCTCTCTTTCTCTGTATTTCTCTCTCTGTCTCTCTTGCTGTCTCTTTCTCTCCCCCCTCTTTCCCTCTCTCTTTCTCCCTCTCCCTCTCTTTCTCTCTCTTTCTCTCCCCCCTCTCTCCCTCTCTCTTTCTCTCGGCGGCGGCAAGGTCGTCAGCTGTGAGGCGGAGCTCCGGAACGGAGGCACTGACGGTGGCGGCTAGACGTGTTGCTAGACGCCGTAAATGCTGTCCAGCCGCCGCCGTCAGTGCCTCTGTTCCGGAGCTCCGCCTCACAACTGACCACTCTGCCGCTGCCCCACGGCTACTACCCGCTGCGACTGCTGAGAGAAAGAGAGAGGGAGAGATGGGGGAGAGGGGGGCTACTACCCGCTGGGGCTGTCGCTGCTGCCGCCATCACCCTCCCACTGCGCGCCGCCCTTCTGCTGCCACTACCCTCCCACCAGCCCCAAAGCTCACCTGCTGCAGCCGCCAGGGAAGCTCCAGCCGGGCGGGGCGCTGCAGTTGCCGGAAAACTTGGAAGGCGCTAAGAAGGAAGCTCAGCTTCCGTTCTCACAACATTTTGCTCTTCGCAAAAAGTTTGAAGACCAGAAGCTGAGCTGCTTTCTTCGTGGCACACCTGACCATGTCTCGCGGCACACCAGTGTGCCGCGGCACACCGGTTGGGAAACACTGCTCTAGGCTATCCATGCCCAGTTCCCTCAGTCTCTCTTTGTAAGTCTTGGTTTCCAATCCCTTAATCATCTTGGTTGCTCTTTTTTGCACCTTCTCAAGAGTTTCAATGTCTCTTTTGAAGTGTGGTGACCAGAACTGAATACAGTACTCCAGGTGTGGTCGGACCAGGGCGTAGTAGAGTGGTATTAAGACTTCCCTGGTCTTGGAGTGTATTCCCCTGTTGATGCAGCTTAGGATTGTGTTGGCTTTTTTAGCTGCTGCTGCACATTGTTGGCTCATGTTTAGTTGATTGTCCACCAAGACTCCAAGGTCTCTTTCGCAGTCGCTACTGCTAAGAGGGGTTTCTTCCAGGTTGCATGTGTGTCCAGGGTTTTTTCTGCCTAGGTGAAGGACTTTGGTCTTGTCGATGTTAAACATCATTTTGTTGGTGTGGGCCCATTGTGTTAGTCTGTCTAGGTCTTTCTGTAATTTAAGCCTGTCTTCTAGGGTATTGGCTACCCCCGCCAGCTTGGTGTCATCTGCGAATTTGATCAGTTGCCTTTCTATTCTCTCGTCCAAGTCGTTGATGAAAATGTTGAAGACCACAGGGCCCAGGACTGAACCCTGTGGTACCCCACTGCCTACGTTCTTCCATGTGGATTTGGAACCGCTGAGGACAACTCGTTGGGTGCGGTTGGTCAGCCAGCTATTGATCCATCTGCATGTGTTGTAGTCTACTCCGCTTTTTTCTAATTTGTTGATTAGGAGATAGTGGTCGACTTTGTCGAAAGCTTTGCTGAAGTCTAAGTATATAAGTCTAAGTATACTTTGTTATATGGAAGTGAAAATTGTCAGCAGAAACATAAGACTAAGCTGAATGAAATGGGAATGAGGCCATTAAAATATGTGTAGTTAAAAGAAATAAGGTCAAGAATTAATTTGAGCTGATTATAAAAATAAGTGTCAAGAATAAAATAGTATGTTGAGGTGGTATACATAGAAGTAATGAGTATCAATTTGCAAATGAAAGAATGGGAAGTTGAAGACCCAAAAACCCTAGTTTGATAAAGGCAGTATAGTTCTTCAAAAGAAAGAGGTGATAATTTAAAAACAAAACAAAATAGAAAGCAACATATGAAGCAACTCAGGTGATGGAAACCAGTTGGTGTGCCAGAATAGAAAAATATAGGGAAATATACGGAATAATTTTGATGCACATTTACTCGACAGACAGACAGACAGACAGACAGACAGACAGACAGACAGACAGACAGACAGACAGACAGACAGACAGACAGAAATAAAGATAGATAGATAGCTTTTATCTTTCAGGTCCAAAACCACTAACAATAAATTACAAAAGGCAATTTCATTTGGAACAGTTTGCATTCTATGACAATATAGTCTGGACACCATCGAACAACATACAGATATATAAAAGAGACAAATGAAATAGAAAATAAAGCTAAAGTGCTCTGAGACTTTAAAATTTAAACAGCAGTTGTCTTCAGGATCGCGTTGCAGTGGGATTGCCTACCCATCACACAAACACACACACACAGACACCCCCAATTGTCAATTGCTATGTTATGCTCACTAGAGGTAGTTAATGATAGGTGCCCCACCTCTTTCTGAGGGAGCCAAGAGGGCTGCCATGGATGCAGGGCATGGGGTGGAGTGTCACCGCACCTCCTACCCGACTCCTCCCACCCTGGAAGGCCCGTGGCTTGTCCTGGACTTTGAAAGATGGGAAGGAGCAGTGATGCAGGCCAAATCCCTTCCCTCCTCTTCCCCCCATGCAGACCAGTTGCAATGCATTCCACACACCCTCCCTCCTCAACCAAATCTCCTCTTTTCAAGTGACCAAGCTTTGAAACTTCGATCAGCCCAACGTGTGAATTGGCAGGTTTTGAATTACCACTGTCTCAAAATCCAGGGCAAATTTCAGAGATGCAGAGATCAGATCTCTGAACTGGTGAAAAGAGTGCAGGGATTGCCGGCCTCTGTCTCCCCCCTCACCACCACCCTGCCAAAAAGTGCATCTAGAGGACTCTCTCTCTCTCTCTCTCCCTCGTGTGTGTGTGTTTGTGTGTGTGTGTACACACTATTGTAGCACTGGGTGCGACTGCTCTTATGATCGCCTGGAATTTGGCCCGATAGCTGTGAATGAGCCATCAGGTGTCCACTAATAAACGCCTAGTCGGTTTTAGCAACTGTCCCCACCAGACTTTTCTACCCACAGCTGGGCTATCCTGGGACCTTCTAAGGGAGGCGTTGCCCTTCAGGCAAGCAGCAGATCTGGACGCATGAGGTTTTCACACAGCCAACATACCAACTTACCTCGCTGCAGGTTTGTTTTCCCCGCACCACATAGCTGGAGTGCAATCCCCACCATTAAAAAAAATGCTGAAAAAAAATAGTGACACATGCGTAGTGCCAAAAGCTTGATTTCTGTGGGAGAGTCATACTTCAGCAGCCAAAGAGCCACATGCAGCTCGAGAGCTGTGGTTTGCCAACCCCTGCTGTAGGCTATTTAAGGGATGATGATGAAAGAAGCAATTTGCAGGAAACAATGTTCATTCATATTCCTTCATGTCTTGACTCTGATCGGCTCTTCTTCTCTCTCTTGACATTTTTCCTGCAAAATACTTCTGGGAATTTTACCAAGTTGACGATATCTACAAGACTGTTTATTCAACCTTAAGTTATTATTTCATGAACTCATGCTGGCTGTTAATGAAGTTCAATTAATAGCCGGTGTTCAGAAAAAACTGCTTTAAACTGTAATTGTGAATGAGGACTACTAAAAAAGCTCAATAGTAGTCCTTAATTAGTAAAGAAAGATTTGTACAAACTTTGTGTGTGCTGCATTCTTTGTGGTCCGTAGCTGAGGAAGGACAGCTATTGTCTTTTTGGTACCTTCCTGAAGAATACTGAGACAGGCAGGTTCATAGACGGTTCCTTTATTTAGCTCTTTTTTGGAAAGTGACATTCAGCAGGGAACGCGTCTGCTGTCAATGAGAAAAGCCGCTCTATTTATACTTTTGCGGCTCGCGCCAAAAGGAACTGTCATGCGTCTGAACCAATCAGACGCGACCTCTTATTATTTACATTATCTGCCCGGAGACAGCGTTTCAACTATTTACATAGGATTTAACACCCCTCCCTCCTTAGTCTGGAATATGTCAATCAGTCAACCATGTGATATAGTCCTCCAATCTGCTTGGTCTACGCAAGGCTCTTTCCGACCTGCGCAGATCATTTGAGTCCTCGCTTTTGACGGTGGAGGTCGGTTCGCCTGTACCTCCACAGTGCGGCTGGGGCCGAGTTTGAGCTCCGTCCCGCTGAGTTGAGTGGGCAGGCACAACACCGACCTCTGAGGATGAAGACGGCTCGGCGTCGCTGGAGGACCTTTCCTGGCTTGGTAAATCCATTTGTAAATCCAACAAATCGGGTTGTGTGTAAAAGTCTGATAGGGGGGAAGAGTTTGCATTAGCGGTTTGTTCATGGGAGGATCCAATGCATCCTCTCAAGTGGTCAATGTGCCGCTTCCACATGCGGCCATCCTCTAGTTGTACAAAATAAGTTTTGGGAGCAGTTTGCTGTACAATCTTTCCCTTAATCCAGTTTAACCCCCCATCAAAATTTTTTGCGAAAACATTTTGACCCAGGTACAAATCCCTTTCAGGAGTTACAGACATATAATCATGACAATTATTATTACAATACCGTGGGTGTAACCTGCCCAGAGGGGACCTGAGTTTTCTACCCATTAAGATTTCTGCAGGACTCTTGTGTGTAAGGGAATTGGGTGTAATATGCTGTACTAATAAGAATTGGTCCAAATGTTGCTGTACTTCTCCAGGGCCTGCTCTGCGCAATGCCTCCTTGGCCACCCTAACGTACCGTTCCGCCAGACCATTAACCCATGGCGAGTAAGGTGATGTGAGTGCGTGTCTGACCCCCAAGTTACTTAGGAATATTTCAAATTGCCTGGCTGTCAATTGGGGCCCATTGTCTGACACCAAGATGTCAGGACAGCCATGAGTGGTAAACAAATGGTGTAAAACCCTTATGGTAGCACAAGTGGTTATATTACTCATTGCAATTATCTCAACCCATTTGGAGAAAGCATCTACCACAATCAGAAAATACTGAGACCCTATTGGGCCTGCGAAATCAATTTGTATCCTGGACCAAGGCCCAGCAGGTTTCTCCCACTCTACTGGAGCTGTTTTGGGGGGATTAGGTCGTGACCCCTGGCATGGGTCACACTTGGCTATCCACCGTTCAATGTCTGTATCCAGACCTGGTCACCACAAGTGCCCCCGGGCTAAACTCTTCATTCTGACAATACCAGGATGGCCTACATGTAACATAGTGAGTACTTTAGTCTTTAGGCTTTCAGGAATGATTACTCTATCACCCCACAATAGACAACCCTTAATATATGACAATTCTAACCTTTTGGTTTTAAACTCACTTAATTTTGCCTCTTCGGGGTCTCCGTGCCATCCCTTTAGTACACAATTTATAACTTTTTGTAGAGTTGGGTCTTGCTGGGTGTGCGCAGCCACCTCCTTTGCTGTTGTTATTGAATTCTCCTCAAAATCTATTATTAACACATCCTCAGATGGGGATGGGTCTTCAAGTCTGACATGGGGCACCTACTTAGGCCATCAGCGTGGTTGATGGTTTTGCCCCCTTTGTGAATGAGCTCATACTGGTACCCCGAAAGAAATAAGGCCCACCTAATTAGTCTGGGGGACATAAATGGAGGTGTTGGCTTGTTAGAAGCCAGAAGGCCCAATAAAGGCTTGTGGTCAGTGATCAATTCAAACCTCCTTCCAAACAGATAGTTATGGAACTTTTTTACACCAGCCACTAAGGCTAAAGCCTCCTTATCTAGTTGGCTATAATTTCTTTCAGTGCTGGTCATTGTTCTGGAAAAGAAAGCGATTGGGGCTTCAGTATTATTAGGTAGGACATGTGCCAATACCCCACCTACCCCATAAGGTGATGCGTCGCACGTAAGCCTGACGGGTAGTAATGTACTATATTGAACCACCACGCTTTTGGAGGTTAATAATTGTTTAATTTGAAAAAAGGCTTCGTGCTCAGTTTTGCCCCAGGTCCAGGGAATTCCCTTCTGAAGCAGCCGGTGTAGGGGTTCTGCTGTCGTTGCCTTCTGTTTCAAAAAGATAGAGTAAAAATTAAGAAGGCCTAGAAAAGCCTGTAATTCTGTTTTATTTTTTGGTTCTGGCACTTCCCTGATAGCTTTTAACTTTTCGGTAGTGGGGTGGATACCATTTCCATCTATTCTATATCCTAAGAATTCTACACTTTCAGTTCCCCACACGCATTTGTCAGGTTTGATCCTCAAGCCCTTAGATTGCAGTCTATGCAAAACCTCTCTTATTCTTTGGTTTAGTTGCGATTGGTTTTCACCACAAATTAATATATCATCAAAGTAGGGAATAGTCCCCTTAACCCCGGTCAATAAACGTTCCATTATGCTCTGAAAAATCCCAGGGGCTATGCTTACCCCAAATTGTAGTCTGGTGCATTTAAAGGCACCCCTGTGGGTGACGATAGTCTGTGCTAGTGATGTTGGCTCATCAACTGGGAGTTGTTGGTAAGCCTGTGCGAGGTCGATTTTTGCGAATACCCTCCCTTCCCTCAGGGAGTGAAGGATTTGTTGTACCACTGGAATGGGGTATGGGTGATGTTGGAGGGCTTTGTTGAGTGTGGATTTATAGTCCGCACAGACTCTTAAGGAGCCATCTGGTTTTAGAGGTGTGACTATGGGCGTTTCCCAAGGCCCTTGCTCTACGGGGACCAGGATGCCCTGGGCTATGAGTTTATCGAGCTGTAGGTCAAGCTTCGGAAGAAGAGGTAAAGGCACCCTTCGGGGCTTGAGTCTGACTGGGGGGACCTTAGGGTCATAGAAAACGATATAGGGGGCCCTTTATAAGTTCCCAAGGTGGGGCTAAAAACCTCTGGAAATTCCTGTAAGAAATTGGGAATGTTATCAGAGTTAACAGTACAGATACCCGAAATTTCAATACCCAATGGGTCCATCCAAGTCAATCCTAGAAGAGAGTGTTTAGCCCCTGCAACCACAACCATAGGAAGGAGACATTTAACATTTTTAAAGTTAACAGGTACATGTACTTTTCCTAACACAGGTATGACGTTCCCTTGAAAATCTCTAATTACCAATGTAGTTTGTAATAGATCAGATTTTAAGAGGTTAGGCATGTACATCTTAAGCTTTTCCCATGGCATAATAGTATATTTAGACCCCGTGTCCAGTTCCAGATTGCATGGTCTGTTGTTTAGGAGCAGCGAGATTATGATTTTGCTCCCATTTTTCGTTGTTGTGCTATTTACAGAAAATTGTTCGTTACCTCTTGTGTAGTCGCGGTTAGCGGTTGGGTAGTTTCTGCGGCTGGAACCTCAGGGGAATCTGTTGTCTCGCGGTTGAGTTGTCTGGTTGGAAAATCGAGGAGGACGAGGAGTGGAGAAGGATTCCTCGGGCAGAGGGGCTCTGCAGGCCTCGGCGATGTGGCCACGTCGGTTGCAGCGGCGGCAGATGGCGTCCCGGAAGGGGCAGCATTGGCGCGGATGGTTCCCTCGGCAGCCGGAGCAAGGAGCAGTGGGGCGAGGGTATCTGGGTTGTCTCGATTGGTCACTCTGTAGTAGGAGACAGTTGTCCTCGGAGATGACAGGTGGGCTGAGGTCGTCTGGGGCCTCGGCGCGGGAAGCTGAAGAGATGATTTTGGAAACAGTTTCTCTCTTGTCATGTTCTTTTAGCTCTTTGGCGGCAGCGTCGGCGACCTCGGCGGTTTGTGCCAGCTTGATTACCGCCTGGAGAGTAGGCTCGTCTTCGGTGAGGAGCTTGTTGCAGACTGTGGCATTTCTCATTCCGAAGATGAGGGCATCGGTGAGGCGAGCTTCTGGGCTGTCAAACTTGCATTTTGACAGCACCGTTCGAAGTTGCGTGGCGAATTGGTTAATGGACTCGGAGTCGAGTTGTGTCATTCTAGAGAACTGGTGCCTGAACACGACGGCTGGCTTCGTGGGTTTGAAGTGGTTAGCGAGCCTTGCTTGTAGGTCCTCCCATGGAACGGATTTTGCTGGCAGCGGGTCGGTTAGAGTCTGTGCGAGGTCAAAGATTTCTGGGCCGCAGTAGTTTAAGAAAATTGCCCACTTTCGGTTGGCGTCGGCGTCCCTCATTCCGGCGGCTTCGAGGAAGATTTCGAATTTGGCCATGTAGGCGTCCCAGGATGACTTCTCCGGATCGAAGTATTCAGGAGCCCGGCCGATTTGAAGGTTGTTCATCTTGCACGTGTGGTTTCTCCGTCCGTCGTCGCCAGTGAAGAATACTGAGACAGGCAGGTTCAAAGACGGTTCCTTTATTTAGCTCTTTTTTGGAAAGTGACATTCAGCAGGGAACGCGTCTGCTGTCAATGAGAAAAGCCGCTCTATTTATACTTTTGCGGCTCGCGCCAAAAGGAACTGTCATGCGTCTGAACCAATCAGACGCGACCTCTTATTATTTACATTATCTGCCTGGAGACAGCGTTTCAACTATTTACATAGGATTTAACACTTCCCATCTTCAGGATTTAAAGCCATTGGAACCGACCTACCCTGCTCTTCTGGAGTTCTTTATGCAGACCAGTCTTTTCTTAGTACCTCATCTGCTTCATATTACAATTTCTGGACTGCTGGTCTATTATATGTAAGCGCACAGACTCACACACGTCAATGCACAACTTCTTACTCCCTTTCTATATTTTTACAATATGCTTAGCCTAAAAGCATAAAATGTGATGGACATGATAAAGCCGATTATCACAGGCAGCTTATTTTCTATTTTTCTATGTCTTTGTTTATAGATTGCCATAATCGTACAACCATAGTTGGTGTTGAAGGAGAAGATATTGTTTTGTCTTCATCAGTTCCAGGTCATGGCAGCCCCCAAAAAATTCATTGGATGAAAGGGGGAAATATAGTGGCTAGCTCCATTTTTCCCCTTGAAAAGAAAAAACAAAGTCTTGATTCTTCTGGCAATTTGTTGATCAAAAATCTTTCACAAGAGGATGCTGGATATTACACAGCAGAAAATATCATTGACGAGAAAATCACAAAAAAATGTTTTGATCTGAAAATACTAGGTAAGCAGCAATATGCTACATCATATACTGAAGAGGCATAAAAGTTCTTATTTTCATTTTAAATTAACATTACTTGAATGCTTACGTTATCCCAGTGTAAAGTAACATGCCATATTCTGTACTGGTGTAATTAACGGACTATAACTATAAAAATAAATATTTGAAATAATTGTAAAACCCAAGATCATTAAAATAGAAATTATTCACTTTGGTCAAGTCTTTGTGTACTGGCCCACTCACTTACATGCACATGACGGTGGCTTAGTGGTTTTATTCTCCAGTACTTCCCTTCACCAAAATCCCAGATCTGTCCAGCCAAAGGCAAACCAATGCTAGTCTACAGAGCAATGGCCAATAGGTCATGGTTCCCAAAGTTCCCAAAGAAGATAAGTACACCAGGCAAATGAAGCCTGCAATAGGGTTGAGGAGGCAAGAAGAATCCAGAGTCCATAAGGCACAATCCAAAGCAAGGCAGGAATCACAAGGTCCAGGAGACACACAGCTAGGAAATGAGCATGTTCTTCCCAGCATTGCTTCCATCCCATCAAGAGCGACAAGACAGAAAACCTCTGGAGAAAGAACTGTTCTCATCTCCATTCCCCCCTTTTTTTTTTTTGCAAAGTTTTCTTTATTTTTTCTCCACATTCCACATATATATCAGTATATATAGCATAACATCTTAACACGTATTAACATATATATCTATATTATTATCCAATAATCCAATGTATTAATCTTGCATACATCTTTGTTGAGTTTCCCATCTGTTCCCCCCTTATCACATCATGTCACTCTCCTCTTTTATCTCCCTCCCTTCATTCCAAACCTAGGTCTGAAATCAATGATTGGCTGGCAATTTCAGGTCGTTTTTATGGAACTGGGTTGCAACAGAAGCAGCCTTGTACAGAACAGTTGGACATAATGTGTATTTATCAAATTTAGACGCTGCCCATCTCACTTTCCAAATCACTCAGGGCAATACAGATAAAACCATAAAACCATATAAAAGATAGAATTAAAATGAAATTCATTTGCCTTTGAAATACCAGGTACAGTGGAACCCCGACATAAGAGCTGCTCTACTTAAGAGCAACTCGAGATAAGAGCTGGGAGGGAAGAGATATTTTTGTTCTACTTACAAGCCCAAATTCAAGATACAAGCACCAAGGAGCTGTCTCCTGAAGCCAAACGCTAACTTCCGCGTTCGGCTTCAGGAGACAGCTGCGAAGCGGCGCGCGTGTTTTAAAAGGTTGCAGCCGGCCTGGGGGGCTCGGGGGGGTGCTTGCAGCTTTCTTTCTTGCTCTTTTTCTTTCTCTCTTTTACCTTCCCTTCCTCTATTTCTTCTTTTCTTTCTCCTTCCCACCTTCTTCCCTCCCTCCCTCCCTCCCTTCACTCATTCCTCTCTTACTCTCCCCTTTCATAAGTTTCCTTGCTTCCTTCCTCTGTTCCTGTCCCTTCCCCCTTTCTTTCTTTCTTTCTTTCTTTCTTTCTTGCTCTTTTTCTTTCTCTCTTTTACCTTCCCTTCCTCTATTTCTTCTTTTCTTTCTCCTTCCCACCTTCTTCCCTCCCTCCCTCCCTTCACTCATTCCTCTCTTACTCTCCCCTTTCATAAGTTTCCTTGCTTCCTTCCTCTGT
This sequence comes from Erythrolamprus reginae, assembly GCF_031021105.1. Taxonomy (NCBI): domain Eukaryota; kingdom Metazoa; phylum Chordata; class Lepidosauria; order Squamata; family Dipsadidae; genus Erythrolamprus; species Erythrolamprus reginae. Next base: position 219,008,536 of record NC_091951.1, on the reverse strand, counting down.
TCCTGTCCCTTCCCTCTTTCCTTCCTTCCTTCCCACCCTCCGTCCATTCATTCACCCATTCCTCTCTTGATCGCTTAAAGCCGGTCCCTGGTGCAAAAAGGGTTGGGGACCTCTGTCCTACAGGATTGGGTGGCAGAGAAGTTGAACATATGTAAATTTAAAAGTTTAAGAAAGTTTACAAGTTAAGTGAAAGAAACTTCATTATTCATTTATATGTACATGTACATTTCTTCATTAAAAACATGTCTTTCTGCATAATTTAGACTAACTTTGTGAGTTTTTTGAGGGCTGGAACCAATTAAAATTATTTACATTAATTCCTATGGGGAAAAGTCGTTCGAGATAAGAGCTGCTCGACTTAAGAGCCCAGGTCCGGAACGAATTAAACTCGTATCTCGAGGTACCACTGTATTGGCCTTATCTGGTTTCTGAAATACGCATTTCAAGGCAATTACACTATGGTCTGATATTACATTCTGTAATTTGATGATATAAAATTAAGGTTATTAAAAAATAATCAAGCCTAAAAAATTGTGATGCACAATTGAATAAAATGTATTTTCTTTTGATGATTACATCAAATGCCAGGAATCTATTGAATACATTTTTTACATATACCGTAAGTCTTAATTGTTTCCTTCACTAATGATTGTTTTTTAAATGCCTGATAGTTTTTTAAAATACCCGTACAGCTAAATTAAGCTACATTTAGGTCTTGGTGCCATCTCAATAGTTCATTAAAAAACAAAATCATATGCCACGAACAGTTTTATTTACCTGATGATCAAAGTTTTTGCTCACACAGTCTGATAATTTAGAGTTTGAAAACTTGATCAGGAGAGAAGTGAAAGACATTTTTTTTAAATTTTGAGAAGAAAAATGAATACCTGGTCTAAGAAATGTGTGTGTGTGTGTGTGTGTGTGTGTGTTTGGTTAAAAACCTAATTTAAACGAAGCCATAGAAATATTGTCATGTAAGACTTCTACATGTAACTCAAACTTCTATTTTATTTATCACTTTGTCCTTCTCTTGCATCTCCAGTACAGCCTGATATAAACTGCACTGTTAACAAAACTACAATTCAATTAGACTGTACCTCAGCAAGTGAGGAATATCTGTCTCTGGAATACTCTTGGGACTACATCACAAATGAAGAAATGACCAATGTGAAGGATTCGGTTGTTCTGCTTCCGAGGAGCTCAAAGCATTTTCAGAAAATTACATGTATTGTTACAGCTTTCAGTTCAAGTGCTAACAATTCCATCAATTGGAGTGACTGCATTCTACTGGAAAAAGGTGGGCTTTGGGATTATTTCTGGATAGTCTTTGCCTTAAGACCGTAATAAACACTGGGAAATTCATTGTTGAAGAGTGTGGTCATTAAGTCACATGACTGCACCCAATTTTATGACCTTTCTTGGCTGCAGTCATTAAGCAAATCGCCACAGTTGTTGTTGTTATTATTATTATTATTATTATTATTATTATTATTATTAATTAGATTTGTATGCCGCCCCTCTCTGAAGACTCGGGGCGGCTCACAACACTAAGTTGTTAAAGAAGACATCATATGACCATGATTTGTGACTTTCTCTGTTAATTTCCCCCATTGCCTTTCCTTGTTGGAAGCCAGCCGAGAAAGTCACAAATGACTGTGGGATGTTGAAACTGTTGCAAATGTGTGATGATTGCCAAGGACCCAAATTGCAATAGCACGACTGCATAGGTGCTATGACAGTTTTAAGTGCGAGGACCTGTCATAAGCCATCGTTTTCAGCACTGTTGTAATGGTCAGGTTAGCTAGTCTTTGACTTTTGATCACAAGTGGGGTTGAAATTTCCACATTGTTAAACAAACAGTGGATAAGTGAATTGCATCCAATTTTGTGACTTTTTTGCCACAGTTGTTAAGTGAGTCCCTGAGGTTGTTCAGTTAAGCACAAGGTTGTTATGTGAATCTGGCTTCTCGCATGGACATTGCTTGTTGGAAGCTGGCAGGGAAGGTCACAAATGGTGGTTATATGACCCTGGGACATTGCAGTCAGCATAAATACATGCTGGTTCCCAAGCTCTTTTTTCTTTTTTCCTGGAGCAAATTTTCAACTAAAACTCTGGGCTATACCAATATTCATTTACAAAAACTCCCTTTTTATGACTGTTATCCCTTAATTCGGGGTAGAGTTGGGCTGACAGGATGGAGTATAATGAAACTATTATATTTTTAAAAGGTAAACATTAAATATGAGCAATACTTGAAATATATCCCTGCACAAAGAAATCAACAGAAATATGACCAATTTTGTTTCATTCCTCTGTTGAGGTATTAGTAATATTGAAAATGTATGTATTTGTTTGTTTATTAATTAGACTTCTATGATGCTGATGATATACCTTGACAGTCTTTTGCAGCAGGAGCTATACAGCTCTATCCTTCCATGGCTGTGGGTTGTTCTTTCAGACACTTTTCGCATTCATAACTCTTAATTTATCAGTAAATTAAAATAATCTTAATGCACAGCAAAGAAGAAGTGACATCCATGGGAAAAGCCCAAACAAACATGACAAGAGATGTAGCATCACAGGACGAGCCTAGCTCCTTCTTTAAGTGCATCAGAGTTATATAAAAGATGCTGAGTTTGAATTGTGACACCATAAATTTATCTTGCCTACTTTGCACAAAATGTCGTGTAGGACATTAGGCATTACTACACAAATCACTCAAATGATATCATTTGTATTAAAGTTGAAGTTAAACTTTATACGAATCACTCATCCAGATTTCATTGAAAGAAAAGATAGAATACTCACAACAGTGTTGCAAAGTCCTATAGATGTGCATAATTAACTTTGCTATCAACAGTGCATTAACTCTACACACTATTAACGTAAATTTTATAACAGAAAGAGATGTCTTATGAAGCTTGCTATCCAAAAGAAGCTATGTATAGAATTTTTCTGTCCAATAAAAGAATAACAGAAATAGGCTCAGAGGAGGGGTCAGTAATAGAGGGATACAATCTAGGATTAGGGAGGTACTAATACCACTCTATAAAGTCTTTGTTAGACTATACCTAGAGTACTGCATCCTGTTTTGATCATCACATTACAAAAAAGACATTGAAACTCTAAAGGAAGTGCAGAGGAGAGCAACCAGGATGATAAGGGGACTGGAAACTATAACATACAAAGAGTGGTTGCAGGAACTGGGCATGGCCAGTAAGGAAAAGAGAAGGACCAGGTGAGACATGATAACTACTTGAGGGGCTGCCATAGAGAGGAAAGAGTCAGACTGTTTTCTAAAGCACAAGAAGGCCAGACAAAGAATAATGGATAAAAGCTGATCAAAGAGAGATTCAACCTGGAAATAAGGAGAAACTTTCTGATAGAGTGATCAACCAATGAATTAGCTTGCCTGCAGAAGTTGTGAGAACTCCAACACTTAAGACTTTCAAGAGGAGATTAGACTGCCATTTATCTGAAATGGTGTGAGGCAGTGATTTTCAACCTTTTTTGAGCTGCGGCACATTTTTTACATATACAAAATCCTGGGGCACATGGGGGGGGGGCTAAAAAAAGTTTGGACAAAAAAATTCTCTCTCTCTCTTCCTCCCTTTCACTCTATTTCTCTCTCTCTTTCTCTTTCTTCCTTTCTTCCTCTTTCTTTCTCTCTCTCTCCATCTATCTTTCTTTCTCCCTTCCTTTCTTTTTTGCTCTCTTTCTATCTCTCCCTCCTTCCCTCTCTCTCTTTCTCTTTCTTGCTTTCTTTTTCTCTCTCTTTCTCTTTCTCTCTTGCTTTCTCTCTCTCTTTCTTTCTTGCTTGCTTTCTTTCTCTCTCTTTTTCTGTCTCTCTTGCTATCTCTCCCTTGCTATCTCTCTCTTTCTCTCTCGTACACCATGCCGGCAACAACAGCATCATACAGTAGCCGTGGGGCGGCGGCAGAGCGATCAACTGCGAGCGGGAGCCCTGACAGTGGCGGCTGGATGTGTTGCTGGACTCCGTACATGCTGGTGCTACCCTGGGCATGGGTATGTGGCTGGCTCCTCCATCTTGGCCCAGCCAGCGGGCCAGTGCCAGCCCCACAGACGCCAGCATGTACAGCGTTCAGCAACATGTTAAGCCGCTGCTGTTGGTGCCTCCGCCCTGGAGCTCCTGCTCGTAGCCACCGCCCCCCGGCTACTGCCTGGTGCCGCTGCTGCCAGCACCCTCCTGCTCCTGCTGCCGGTGCCCTCCCGCCAGGCCCCAAAGGTCACTTGATGCCGGCAGGGAAGCTCCAGCTGGGCGGGGTGCTGCTGGTGCCAGTGCCTCCGCCCTGGAGCTTCCGCTCACAGCCACCGCCTCTAGCTACTGCCCATTGCTGCCGATGCCCTCCTGCCAGGTCCCAATGGTCACTTGATGCCAACACTGCCAGGGAAGCTCCAGCCGGGCGGGGTGCTACCGGTGCCAGTGCCTCCGCCCTGGAGCTCCCACTCACAGCTGCCAGGTTCCACTGCTGCCAGGTTCCACTGCTGCCAGCGCCCTCCCGCCGGGCCCCAAAACTCACCTGCTGCGAAGAAGGAAGCCACGAAAAAGAAGGCATGAAGAAGGAAGCCACATAGAAAGAATGCGCGAAAAAGAATGCGCGAAGAAGGAAGCTCAGCTGCGGCAGACTGGTTGAAAAACACTGGTGTAAGGGACTCCTGCTTGAGGAGGGGGGGTGTTGGACTAGATGACTTATAAGATCCCTTCCAACTCTAATCTAATGTAATCTAACTCATTCAGATGTCCTAATAAAATTGCAGTACATGTAGTCCTCAAATTACAACAGTTCATTTAGTAACTGAAGTTACAATGATCCTGAAAAAGTGACTTATGACTGTTTCACACTTTCAACCATTTCAGCAAAATTTGGCCACTTAACAAGTGGCATTTATTTATGACGGTTGCAGTGTCCCTGAGTCATATGATCCTTTTGTGAATTTCTGACAAACAAATTCAACGGAGAAGCCAGATTCACTCAATAACTATGTTACTAACTTAGCAACTACTGTACAGTGATTCGCTTCACAACTTGCCCATAAGGATGTTTTCTGATTTTAGATGACTTTCAATATAATATTTTCAAATTTGCTTTTTTAGAACCTGATCATCAATCAAACACTACTTTATACATTATAATACCAATAATTATATTAGTATTAGGATTCGTTTTCGGTTTTCTCTACTACAAAAGTAAGTTAATTTTTTTGCAGTTAATTTTTTTTTTCTGGAAATAAACATGAAATTCTCAATTTTGTTCTAAGTTCACAGACCCAGACACACACAAACAGCTAGCAAGCAGAAGAAAAACTGCTTAATACTGTGTAAACCAGTGGTGGGATTCAAAATATTTACTTCTAGTTCTGTGGACATGGCCTCATGGGCGTGGTGCATCTTGGTGGGCATGCCATGGGAAGGATACTGCAAAATCTCCATTTCCTCCTGATCAGCTGGGACTCAGGAGGCAGAGAATAGATGGGGCAGGGCCAGTCAAAGGTGGTATTTACAGTTCTCTGAACTACTCAAAATTTCTACTACCGGGTCTCCAGAACAGGGCAGAACCTGCTGAATCCCACCTCTGGTATAAACATAGGACAACGTACTATACTTACAAGACTGTCTCTATACATTTTGTAAATGCACTTATCTAGAGTAACGAAGTGTAAATTAGGTAATGTTTACCTTAATTCTTAGAACTTAGAACTTCCTAAGAGGTCAGTAAGGGGCGAGTACAAGTAGTGCCTTCCGTCCCCTGTCCTATTGCTCTCCTATATCTCCTATACCTTTCTTCTATTCCTATATCTCTTTTTCTATTCTTTCATTGATATGTTCTATTACTATATCCTCTTTTCTATTCTTTCATAGATATATTTTACTCTCCTCTATAACCTTCATCATGTATTTTACTATGTGTGTGTGTGTGTGTGTGTGTGTGTGTGTGTGTGTGTATATATATATATATATATATATATATATATATATATATATATATATTCAAATTCAGCAGAAAAACATGTGATACATACAGATAGAATTGTCGGCTATCAATAAAATTAACTGCCTTGGAAATGGCCCTGGGTTGGGCCGAGAGGCAAATATGGAGCTGTGGTGTTCCTTCAATACACCAGGGTGATTCAACACAAAATATGTAACCCTTCCCTGGTGCAGAGCTGAAGGGATTGGATACTGTAGCCTAGAGGATAATTCTCTGCCTTACAAGGCAAAGGTTGCAGGTTCAAGTCCCAGTGGGTATGGCTAGCTGATGAGGTCAAAATAAGGCCAAAATAGATTTATCCTAGTCTCCCCTAATTTTCAAATTCAGCAAAAAACATGTGACACATATATATATCAATCACATGTTTTGCTGAATTTTTAAAATTAAGGGAGACTAGGATAGCACTATTTTGGCCTTGTTCTGGCCTCATCAGCTAGCCATACCCTTACTGGGATTTGATCCAGCAGCTTCTGCCTTGTAAGGCAGAGAATTAATCTCTAGGCCACCAGATCTGATCCCTTCAGCTTTGTACCAGGGAGGGGCTATATGTTCTTTCTGTTGGATCACCCTGGTATATTGAAGGAATGTCACAGCTCCTATATATATGTATATGTATATGTATATGTATATGTATATGTATATGTATATGTATAGTGGTACCTCAAGATACGAACAACTCGTGATACGAACCCGGGGTTCAGAAAAATTTTTCCTCTTCTTGTGAACTTTTTTCGAGTTACGAACCGGCGTTCGGAGACTGCTGGGAAGCCGCGCGGCTGTTTTAAAAGGTGACAGCCGGGCGGTGGGGCTTCCCAGAAGCCTCCCGAACGCCGGTTCGTAACTCGAAAAACGTTCGTAAGAAGAGGCAAAATTTTTCTGAACCCCGGGTTCGGTTCGGGAGGTTGCTGGGAAGCCCCCCAGGCCGGCTGTGACCTTTTAAAACAGCTGCACCGCTTCCCAGCTGTCTCCCGAAGCCAAACGCGGAAGTTTGGCTTTGGCGTTCGGCTTCGGGAGACAGCTGGGAAGCGGCGTGGTTGTTTTGAAAGGTCACAGCCGGCCTGGGGGGCTTCCCAGCACCCCCCTGAACCCCGAACCCGGAAGTTCGGTACAAGTTCGGGGTTTGGGGGGCTGCTGGGAAGCCCCCCAGGCCGGCTGTGACCTTTTAAAACAACCGCACCGCTTCCCAGCTGTCTCCCGAAACCGAACGCCAAAGCCGAACTTCCGCGTTCGGCATCGTGAGACAGCTGGGAAGCGGCACGGTTGTTTTAAAAGGTCACAGCCGGCCTGGGGGGCTTCCCAGCACCCCCCGAACACCGAACCCGGAAGTTCGGCACAAGTTCGGGGTTCGGGGGGGTGCTGGGAAGCCCCCCAGGCCGGCTGTGACCTTTTAAAACAACCGCACCGCTTCCCAGCTGTCTCCCGAAGCCGAACACCAAAGACAGCTGGGAAGCGGCGGGAGACAGCTGGGAAGCGGCGCGGTTGTTTTAAAAGGTCACAGCCGGCCTGGGGGGCTTCCCAGCACCCCCCGAACCCCGAACCCCGAACCCGGAAGTTCGGCACAAGTTCGGGGTTTGGGGGGTGCTGGGAAGCCCCCCAGGCTGGCTGTGACCTTTTAAAACAACCACGCCGCTTCCCAGCTGTCTCCCGAAGCCGAACGCCAAAGCCGAACTTCCGCGTTCGGCTTCGGGAGACATCTGGGAAGCGGCACGGTTGTTTTAAAAGGTCACAGCCGGCCTGGGGGGCTTCCCATCACCCCCCGAACCCCAAACCCGGAAGTTTGGCACAAGTTCGGGGGGGTGCTGGGAAGCCCCCCAGGCCGGCTGTGACCTTTTAAAACAACCGCACCGCTTCCCAGCTGTCTCCCGAAGTCGAACGCCAAAGCCGAACTTCCGCGTTCGGCTTCGGGAGACAGCTGGGAAGCGGAGCGGTTGTTTTAAAAGGTCACAGCCGGCCTGGGGGGCTTCCCAGCACCCCCCCGAACCCCGAACCCGGAAGTTCGGCACAAGTTCGGAGTTTGGGGGGTGCTGGGAAGCCCCCCAGGCTGGCTATGACCTTTTAAAACAGCCGCGCCGCTTCTCAGCTGTCTCCCGAACCCGAACGCGGAAGTTCGGCGGGATTCAAAGTGCTGGGGTGGGGGGTGTCCCGACAGCCCGCCCACCCCAGCACTTTTGAATCCCACCGCTTCTGCTGGATACGGGCGATGGGTGGGATGAGCTGCCACAGCCACCGGCTTCCGTGCCGCTCCTCCCACCCATCTCCCGTATACAGCAGAAGCTGCTGGATTCAAAGTGCTGGGGTGGGGGTGTCCCGACAGCCCCCCCACCCCAGCACTTTTGAATCCCGCTGGCCAAGAGCACTCAGGCAGCAGCTTCTGCTGGATATGGGCGATGGGTGGGACGAGCGGCGCAGAAGCCGGTGGCTGTGGCAGCTCGTCCCACCCATCGCCCGTATCCAGCAGAAGCGGCGGGATTCAAAGTGCTGGGGTGGGGGGTGTCCCGACAGCCCCCCCACCCCAGCACTTTTGAATCCCGCCGGCCAAGAGCACTCGGGGAGTAGCTTCTGCTGGATACGGGCGATGGGTGGGACGAGCAGCGCGGAAGCCGGAGCCCGGCCCCGTGGGCTCGGTTACATCTTCCGCTGCCAGCCAGGCAGTGCAACGAAGAGAGGCATTCGCTTTCCTCCCGCTGGCCCCTCAATTGGGCTGGCAGGGAACAGAATGGAGCCTTCCGCGGCGGCTGCCTGCTGGGCTGGTAAGGGGGGGGAGCCGAGCCCAGCCCCATGGCATTCGCTTTCCTCCCGCCCGCAGCCGACTGATCGTGGGCGGCTTCCCGATCTCGGAGAGCCTCCTGGGCATGAAAGCTCGCGAATGCAACAAGGACGAAAGCCAGGAAGCTCTCCGAGATCAGGAAGGAGCCCACGGTCAGACGGCTGCGTGCGGGAGGAAAGTGAATGCCTCTCTTTGTTGCGCTTCTGCCAGCATGGCCTGGCTGGCAGCGGAAGATGTAACCGAGCCCACGGGGCTGGGCTCGGCTCCCCCTCTTACCAGCCCAGCAGGCAGCTGCCGTGGAAGGCTCCGTTCTGTTCCCTGCCAGCCATGGAGCCCGGCCCCGTGGGCTCGGTTACATCTTCCGCTGCCAGCCAGGCAGCGCAACGAAGAGAGGCATTCGCTTTCCTCCCGCCAGCCCCTCAATCGGGCCGGCAGGGAACAGAATGGAGCCAGCCCAGAAGCAAGAGATGCAGGATCGGGCCGGCGGCAGGCGCAGTGCGAGGCAGCAGGTCTGCATCTTGGGCGGGTGGCGGGCGAGGAGGCACGGCCGAGCGGCGACAGCGGCGGTTCTCCTCACTTTGGAGAGCTTCCTGGGCTTGAAAGCTCGCAAATCCAACAAGAACGAAAGCCAGGAAGCTCTCCCTGGCGGAGACCGCCGGCCCCTCAATCGGGCCGGCAGGGAACAGAGCGGAGCCCACATGGCTGTGCTCTGTGACGGGGACCACTGGCTTGCCTAGCGGGCTGGGAGGGAGGCGGAATACGGGAGGAGGAGGAAGAGGAGGAGGGAGGAAGGAGAGAGAGAGAGAGAGAGGGAAGCCGCCCGGCTGTTTTAAAAGGTGACAGCCGGGCGGCAGTGTTTTTTTGCAGTTTTTTTGTTGTTGCATGGATTAATTGACTTTACATTGTTTCCTATGGGAAACAATGTTTCGTCTTACGAACCTTTCGTCTTACGAACCTCCCCCTGGAACCAATTAAGTTCGTATCTTGAGGTTCCACTGTATATGTATATGTATATGTATATATATATAGTGGTACCTCGGTACTCGACCACAATTCGTTCCAGAAGTGTGGTTGACAACCGATTTGGTCGAGTACCGAATGTATTTATCCCATAGGAAATAATGGAAATGGATTTAATTGGTTCCCAGTCCCTGTTAACTCGCTGGGAACCAATTAAATCTATTTTCTTTATTTCCAATGGGATAAATAAATTCGGTACTGCAAGCTGCAGGAAGGATGGGGGCTGCTGCAATGCCAGCAGCTTCAGGGGGCTGAGGAGCTCTATAAGAGCTCCAAGCTGCAGGAAGGATGGGGGCTGTTGCAATCCCAGCAGCTTCGGGAGGCTCCTTTCCTCAATGCTTCCTGTTATTACCTGTAAGCAGCTGCAAAAACTTTCTCCCTCCCAGCGGCTGCAACGGCTTCTCTTCGAGTAGGAACAGCGCCAGGAACGTCACGTAAGGAAGGGAAGCTGCTGGAGCAGCGGCAACTGCTGAGATGGCTCCGGCAGCTTCCCTTCATCATGTGACGTTCCCAGCGCTGTTGCTACTCGAAGGGAAGCCACCGGCGGGAAAGAGAAAGTTTTTGCAGCTGCTTACAGGTAATAAGAGGAAGCAGTGAGGAAAGGAGCCCCCCGAAGCTGCTGGGATTGCAGCAGCCCCCACCCTTCCTGCAGCTTGGAGCTCTTATAGAGCTCCTCAGCCCCCCCGAAGCTGTCGGGATTGGAGCAGCCCCCACCCTTCCTGCAGCTTGGAGCTCTTATAGAGCTCCTCAGCCCCCCCGAAGCTGCCAGGATTGGAGCAGCCCCCGGCGGTAACATTTCGGATAATGAACAAAATTTTCTCTGGCTGTTCGGTATCCGAATTTTTGTTCAGATACCGAAGCAAATTTTTGCCGGAAATTTTGTTCATTATCCGAAATGTACCAGAACCAAAGCGTTCGAGTACCGAGGTACCACTGTATGTATGTATGTATGTATGTATGTATGTATGTATGTGTATATATATATATATATATATATATATATATATATATATATATATATATATGTCACATGTTTTTTGCTGAATTTGAAAATTAAGGGAGACTAGGATAGATCTATTTTGGCCTTATTTTGGCCTCATCAGCTAGCCATACCCACTGGGACGTGAACCTGCAACCTTTGCCTTGTAAGGCAGAGAATTATCCTCTAGGCTACAGTATCCAATCCCTTCAGCTCTGCACCAGAGAAGGGTTACATATTTTTGTGTCGAATCACCCTGGTGTATTGAAGGAACATCACAGCTCCTTATTTGCCTCTCGGCCCGACCCAGGACCATTTATATACCCACTAAAACTCTCATTGTGTTGGACAAAATAAAAATAAATAAATAAATAAATAAATAAACTTAACTAAATAATTTAAATTTCTGCTACTTTGCCTATACTACAAAAATCTTTTACTGTTTCACTTCTTTCCCCACTTAGCTGTGGCACTACCTAGATTTCAGAACTGCATTTTCTCTCTGCTAGCTATTTTCTGCCGATTCTTCTTTGGCTTCAGCTGCATCAGGCTCCCTCCTGGTTCTTCTCTTTGACTATGGTGTGTCTCGACCCTGCTTCCTTTGCTACTTGTCCGATCCAATCAGCTCTCCTTACAGAAACATCTTCCCTCAAGCTTAAAAGAATCACCCTTCTTTCTATCTACCTACTGTAATTGTTGTTTTTTGTTCTTTCTTTGGAAACCTACTGTATGAACAACTTGAAAGTAATTCTATATTTAAACTTCCCCTCCCTTTCTCTGCAAGTACCCATGTATTTAAACTGAGTAGGTGACAGACCACTGCAGAGAAAAAAAAATCTTGAGAGACTCACATAGCATTTTTTTCTCATTCAAGGCAGTTCATCTTTCCATGTATATCATGCTCCAATGAAAAAGAACCTGAAATGTTTAAGAATGGGACTGTATATTAACCATGGGAATTGGAAACAAGCTCCCACATTAGCTTCCCATATTTATTTGGAAATATCTCCATTTAATTAACCCTTGCAATGTTTATAACAAGAACTTTACTTCCCCTCAAAAATACACAAAAATTTAAGGGATTTCTAAATCATGGAAGCATTCTTTGGTTCCCCTGTCATAGTCAAGCCACTCCCTGATTACCATGAGTTTTTCTGGTGCAGCCCTCCACTACAGAGGGGAGTTGATGTCCTATTCTGCTGCTGGAGGTTTGTGCGGTTTTGGATGGGAAACAACAGACTTCAGTTCAACCTTAGCAAGACAGGTGTTTGGGGGTTATTGGGTTTTGAGAATTTGCCTTCTTTGGTATGGTCTGCCACAAACAGATCCTGTACAAAACTGGAGTGATCCTTCTGTTCAATGAGCAGGTGGTAGCTGTAGCTAAGAGGCCTTTTACACAACCTCAGGTTGTGTGTCAGAATAACAGAGTTGGAAGGGACCTTGTAGGTCTTTTAATCCAACCACCTGCACAAATAGAAGATGCTATAGTACCATTTTAGACAAATAGCTGCCCAGTCTCTTTGTCAGGCCAAAGCCATTTCGAGTTCAATTTAAGGCATTGGGAATACCTTATAAAGCCATACATGGGCTGGGGGTTACATCTACCCATCAGGTCTTGCAGAAGAAGCATGTTATGGTTCCCATCCACCAAGAAATGTCATCTAATAGAACACAGGAGAGTCTTTTCTGCAGCAGCACCTGCTTTGTGGGATAGCATTGTCCAAAACATTAGGCTGGCCCCATCTCTGTGTCTATGACTTGGGCTGAGTGTGAGGCATTACAATTGAAACATACTGATTTTTGAAAGACATGAACATCAACCTTAAAACCTAATTAAAGAGCAAACATTTAGTGTATTTTATCATCAGAATTCTCTTTAATAAACACTATTTAATGGTTTGTTCTAATTTGGCTCCTTTTGTTTTTTATTAGAAAAGTGTCTGAAAAAGGGGGGAAAAATAATGAGTCAGAATCTGGAGCAAACAATTCAAAAGCAAATTGTAATGAAGGTAATATGATTGTATCTTGTTGCATTTGCATAATAACCTCCTCTTGCATAAATATGTTTTTGGGTTTATTTTGAAATGTTTGCTTTTTTACTTTCATTTGTTAGTGTATTGGGGGGTTCTATGCCTCTCCTAAAATGATTGAATCTTAATGAATTAAACTGCATGCCACTATCCTCTGAACAACCAATTTTAAGACCAATATTGGGTCACCAATATAACTAGGCCCAATTTTAAGACCTTTTTGGTGGTGGTCATTAAGCAAATCAATTTTATCCTATGAGTATTTTTGCTGGAAATTGGAAGTACAGTACAGTGATCCCCCGGTTATTGCGTCCCCGACCATTGCGAACAGGGTAATTTGCGATTTTTCAACCCGGAAGTAAACAACACCATCTGCGCATGCGCGCCCTTTTTCTTTCTATGGCCACGCATGCGTAGATGGTGGAGTTTGCTGGGCAGATCAGCTGCTGGGCGGCTTCCCTGGGTCTTCCCCTCTTGCCGGGGTTTCCCCTTTGCGTGGGCGGCGGGGAAACCCCAGCCCCGCTTCCCAGCTGAGTGGCGCGAGCAACGGCGTGGGCGGGCGAAGGGCGGGCGGCGCTGGCTTCCCCTCAGGAGACGCGCCTTCTCTCTTTTTTTTCTTGCGGCGAGCCCGAGCCGTTCCTCTCTCGACCGCAGCCGAGCTTCCCTCGGCCCCCTTTGGCCCCGTCACCTCCTCCCCGCCTGCGAGACTCTTCTTCTCCGGCTTTCGGAGCTCCTCCGCTGTCACCCGGCTTCTGGCAGAAGCCTTCTCTCTTTTTGTTCGTGCGCTTGGCGAGGAAAAGCAGGCGGGGAGGAGGCGAAGGGAAGCTCGGCTGCGGTCGAGAGAGGAACGGCTCGGGCTCGCCGCAAGAAAAAAAAGAGAGAAGGCTTCTACCAGAAGCCGGGTGACGCCGGAGGAGCTCCGAAAGCACGAGCGGCGGCCGCACCAGCAGCGGCGGCACGAGTGACGGGGCCAAAGGGGGCCGAGGGAAGCTCGGCCGCACCAGCAGCGGCGGCACGAGCGGTGGCGGCACGAGCGGCGGCCACACCAGCAGCGGTGGCACGAGCGGCGGCCGGACGAGCAGCGGCCGCACCAGCAGCGGCGGCACGAGCGGCGGCGGCACGAGCGGCGGCGGCACGAGCGGCGGGCGGACAAGCGGCGGGCAGGCGGGCGGGCAGGCGGCTCCTCAGCTGTTGGGCGGGGGTCTTCCCAGGTGCGGAAGTAAAAAACACCATCTGCACATGCACGGCCATGAAAAAAGGGCGCGCATGCGCAGATGGTGTTTTTACTTCCGCAGCGCTACTTCGCGAAAACCCGCTCGTTGCGGGGGGTCCTGGAACGGAACCCTCGCAACGAGCGGGGGATCACTGTATATGGAAACCAGTACAAAATGGCAAAATCACAGTCACGTGATTTCAGGAGGCTGCAAATGGCCATTAAATTGTCAAGTACCCAAAATGTGATCACATGACTACAGGGGAAATCTGTACTTCAGAATATTGAAAATGGGTCATTTTGGGGGGGATCTGTTGTAATTTTGATTAGTAGAATAGAATTCTTTATTGGTCAAATGTGATTGGACACACAAGGAATTTGTCATTGGTGCATATGCTCTCAGTGTATATAAAATAATCTTGAGGTATAACACTTAATGATTGTTATAGGGTACAAATAAACAATCAGGAAATAATCAATATTAGTATAACTCATAAAGATACAAGCAACAAGTTACAGTCATATAGTCATAAGTGGGAGGAGATGGTGATAGGTACGATGAGAAGACTAATACTAATAGTAATGCAGCCTTAGTGAATAGTTTGACAGTGGCGAGGGAATTATTTATTTAACAAAGTGATGGCATTCGGGAAAACAACTGTTCTTTTGTCTAGTTGTCTTGGTGTGCAGTGCTCTGTAGCATCGTTTTGAGGGTAGGAATTGAAATAATTTGTGTCCAGGATGCGCGGGGTCAGTAAATATTTTCACTTTTTGACTCGTGCAGTATACAGGTCCTCAATGGAAGGCAGGTTGGCAGTAACTGTTTTTTTGTGCAGTTCTAATTATCCTCTGAAGTTTTTGTAAGTCTTGTTGGGTTGCAGAACCAAACCAGACAGTTAAAGAGGTGCAGATGACAGACTCAATAATTCCTCTGTAGAACTGTATCAGCAGCTCCTTGGGTAGTTTGAGCTTTCTGAGTTGGCGCAGAAAGAACATTCTTTGTTTTGCTTTTTTGATGACATTTTTGAGGTTAGGTGACCATTTTAAGTCTTGAGATATGAGAGAAGCTAGAAATTTGAAGGTCTCTACTATTGATACTATATTATCTAGTATTGCAAGAGGTGGTAGAATGGGAGGGTTTCTCCTAACGTTTACCACCATTTCTATGGTTTTTAGTTCTATATTGTTCCAGTCACACCACAAAGATAGTTTTATTTATTTTATTTATTGTTAGAGTTGAAAGGGACCATGAAGGCCATCGAGTTCAACCCCCTGCCCAAGCAGGAACCTTATAGTACACCAGTCAAGTGGCAGTTCAATCTTCTCTTAAAAATGTCCAGAGTGTTGGAGTTCACAATGTCCGCTGGTAAGTTGTTCCATTGGTTGATCGCTCTGACCGTCAGGAAGTTCCTCCTTATCTCCATGTTGAATCTCTCCTTGGTCAGCTTCCAACCATTGTTCCTCGTCCAGCCCTCTGATGCCCTGGAGAATAAAGTGATCCCCTCCTCTCTGTGACATCCCCTCGTATACTTGTAGTCTGCTATCATGCCCGCTCTGGCCCTCCTTTTCTCTAGGCTATCCATGTCCAGTTCCCTCAGTCTCTCTTTGTAAGTCTTGGTTTCCAATCCCTTAATCATCTTGGTTGCTCTTTTTTGCACCTTCTCCAGAGTTTCAATGTCTCTTTTGAAGTGTGGTGACCAGAATTGAATACAGTACTCCAGGTGTGGTCGGACCAGGGCGTAGTAGAGTGGTATTAAGACTTCCCTGGTCTTGGAATGTATTCCTCTCTTGATGCAGCTTAGGATTGTGTTGGCTTTTTTAGCTGCTGCTGCACATTGTTGGCTCATGTTTAGTTGATAGTCCACCAAGACTCCGAGGTCTCTTTTGCAGTCGCTACTGCTAAGAGGGGTTTTTCCCAGGTTGTATGTGTGTCCAGGGTTTCTTCTGCTTAGGTGAAGAACTTTGCTCTTGTCGATATTAAACATCATTTTGTTGGTGTGGGCCCACTGCGTTAGTCTGTCTAGGTCTTTCTGTAATTTAAGCCTGTCTTCTAGGGTATTGGCTACCCCCGCCAGCTTGGTGTCGTCTGCGAATTTGATCAGTTGCCCTTCTATTCCCTCGTCCAAGTCATTGATGAAAATGTCAGTTGTTCAACCTCCCACCTGTATGCGGTTTCATCACTGTCTTGAATAAGACCAATCACTGTTGTATCATCTGCAAACATTAGTAGTTTAACAGATGGATCGTTTGAGATGCAGTCATTGGTATATAGAGTGAAGTGAAGTGGTGAGAGTACACAACCTGGGTGGTGTGTGTGTGTGTACAGGTATCTGATGTGATTTTGCCTAGTTTCATCTGCTGCTTCCTGTCTGTTAGGAAGCTTATGATCCACCTACAAGTGGGTTCAAGTACCTCTACCTGATTTAGTTAGAAGAGTGTCTGGAATGATGGTATTGAATGCTGAACTAAAATCTACAAAGAGGATCCTTGCCTTGGTCTTTGGAGATTGAAGATGTTTGTTTGTTTGTTTGTTTGTTTAAGTTGAAAGGGACCGTGCAGGTCATCAAGTCCAACGCCCTGCTTAAGCAGGAAATCCTACAGCACCCCAGCCAAATGACAATCCAATCTCGTCTTGAAAATGTCCAAAGTTGAGGGGGATCGCTGTTACTTCTAAGCTGCGCGGGCGCGCGCCCGCACAGCCATTAGCAACCCCCCGCGCAGGAACTTTTGAAGTGTTGCAAAGCCACGCAGTCCTGGATCACTTGCTTCTCTGGCCAGCAAAGCCGGCTGTCCGGGAAAGCGGCGCATTTGAAAAGCGCACATTTTAAAAGTGCACTGCTTTCCTGGACAGCCGGCTTTGCTGGCCAGAGAAGCGAGCGATCCAGGACTGTGTGGCTTTGCGCCGTGACAATGACAACAAAAACGGCGCCGTGGCGACCTTCAAGCGCGGTCTTTTGCGGCGCCCCACTACCCGTTCCTGTAGGTAGAGGTCAGGCACGCTACCAGGAAGCGGAGATGGCGCGGGGCCGGGCTCTGGGCGTCGGGGAGGGCGAAAGGGTGGATGTGGCTGCTGCCTCTTAGCTGGAGAGCTGGACGGGGACGGAGGTGACGGCGGAGTCCGGTGCTGGGGCCATGCTGGGCCGCTCATACAGGGGACCGGCAAGCCGCCCTCTGCTCTCTCTCTCCCTCTTTCTCTCTCTGTTGCTGGCGTGAGTGGAGAGAGAAAGTGAGAAAGTGAGAAAGAAAGCAAGAGAGAGAGAGAAAGAAAGTGTGAGAGAAAGAAAGCAAGAGAGAGAGAGAAAAGGAGAGGAAGAGAGAGAGAGAAGAAAGGAGGAGAGAAAGAGAGAACAAGAGAGAGAAAGCAAGAGAGAAAGAGCAAGAGACAGAGAAAGAGAGAGGGAGAAAGGGAGAGAGAAAGAGGGAGAAAGAGAGAGAAAGAGGAGAGGGAGAGAGATAGCAAGAGGGAGAGAAAGAGAAAGAGAGGAAGGGGGAGAGAGAGAGAGAAAGAAATGAAAGCAAAAAGGGGAGAAAAAAGAGAAATGAGAAATATATGTTTGTTTGTTTGTTTGTTTGTTTGTTTGTTTGTTTGTTTGATTGATTATATTGTTTTGACTTCTGTGCCGCCCAGTCCCAAAGGGACTGCTGCTCAGACACTATACTTTTCCGGCCACACCGAAAAAATTTTAGAGGGAACATTGCAGGGGATGTCTTACTTTGGGGAAAACAGGGTACATTTATAACATTTGCATCAGTATTGGACTTGACCAGTCAATGTCCAGCTTCAAATGAATGTAAAGGATGTTATCCTATAGATGTTTTACAATTTTATCAGAATAACCAATTATGTTCCAACTTTTCCCAAAAAACTCCAGGTCATCATCACCTTCAAGAAATCCTTAGTATACTGAGGCAGTTCCTCACCCCCAATTGCTGTATATATAGTCCTTATTTAGTGACTGTATCAGGTGATGAAAAAGTAACTTTGTGACCAAGTCTTGCATTTACAAGTTTTGCAGACCACTAAAGTAAGATCATATGCATAGTTGTGGTTTCACTTAGTGACTGCTTTATGTAACCAAAATGCTGGTCCCAATTGTGGTTGCTAAGCAACGATTATTTGTATAACGAATGACTACTTTATTAGGAGTTTTTAAAATGTTTTTAGTAGAAATTTAGATTTGTTGTAAATTGTCTTTTGCACTTTGTTGTGAGCCGCCCCGAGTCTGCGGAGAGGGGCGGCATACAAATCTAAATAAACATAAACAACATAAACATAAACAGATAGAAACATAGAAACATAGAAGACTGACGGCAGAAAAAGACCCCATGGTCCATCTAGTCTGCCCTTTTACTATTTCCTGTATTTTATCTTACAATGGATATATGTTTATCCCAGGCATGTTTAAATTCAGTTACTGTGGATTTACCAACCACGTCTGCTGGAAGTTTGTTCCAAGGATCTACTACTCTTTCAGTAAAATAATACTTTCTCATGTTGCCTTTGATCTTTCCCCCAACTAACTTCAGATTGTGTCCCCTTGTTCTTGTGTTCACTTTCCTGTTAAAAACACTTCCCTCCTGAACCCTATTTAACCCTTTAACATATTTAAATGTTTCGATCATGTCCCCCCTTTTCCTTCTGTCTTCCAGACTATACAGATTGAGTTCATTAAGTCTTTCCTGATACGTTTTATACTTCAGACCTTCCACCATTCTTGTAGCCCGTCTTTGGACTGCAACTGCCCACCAAATTGGACTGCAACTGCCCACCAAATCCTTGGGAAAATCTCAAACAATCTCTACAAACTGAGCAAATTCATAAGATATCTGAGGAAGATTAACTCAGTGGATCCCTCTATAGGTTGCAGATAATTATCTAACAAAGACTGACATCAGTAATCTTCACTTTTGGATCTCATTTGCTTAAAGATTGAAACCAGATGTAATATGAGGCTTCAGTTCACATCATATCTCAGCATAAGTTCAAGTCTCCTAGCACATGAAATCAGTCCAGTAGGGAGGGGTGAGATATGCTATCAGCTCTACTAGTTAAACCAGTTCAGAAAATCAATTCTACATGAAAACTAAAACCACTTTTATTGATATTGGTTGTAATAACAAATCTTAAAATCTGCTTCTGCTGTGTCTCCCAACTTTTTTACATGTTAGTGATCAGTGAGGTATGTGCCTGAGTTTGTTTCTGGGAGCTTAAATACTATTTCAGCCCTCTTTGACTGGGTAATAGTTCTTGCATTTTTCGGTCAAAGTTGCCTTTCTTATTTTTTACATCAATTCAACATGACACTTAAGCCAAATCTCACAAGTAAGAGCTTATGCAGTAGAACCTCTGGTCACCAATGCTTCAGACAATGACCAAATCAGGTTCCGGTCAAAAATTTCAATCCCCCACCCCATGGCCGATTTCCCTTTCTGCAGCACTTTTTTGGGGGGGGGGGGGTAAGCGCCAAATTTCCAAAATTTAGGTTTGGGTCACCAGCAACTCAGGTTGTGACCAAAGTTATTGAACAATTATGGTCATGACCAGAGGTTCTACTTTATCTGGTTTTAAGCAGGTGCAATACTGTATGTGGCTCTGTTAACACGAAGAGGCTTTTACACTTCAATAATTTTCCAAGTAATGTAAAGGATTGTTGTTTCTAATTTTGTGTTTATATATTCCTGAACAATGACATTGCTTCTGTTTCATAAACTGCTACATAAAGATAAATGTATTTTTATTTATTAAATTTATTTGTCACCCATCTCATTTGAAGTGACTGCAGGTGGCTTATGTTAAAATAATTAAAGATATATACTGTATTTCTAAAACAATAAAAATAGAAATTACACTGGAAAATAAAATCATAGTTAAAAGATAGAGAGGGAGGGTCTAGGATACATGGGGGCAGGGAGGGGGAGATGGAATTGCCTCTTAATTCATCAACCACCTTCAGTGTGATGCTTCCATTTTGATCTCCAACCCATCTGGCAGAGCCAGGTCTTAAGGCCTTTATGGAAGGTCAGAAGGGTGGGGGCAGATCTCACCTCAGAGAATAAGACGATCCACAAGGCAGGTCATTAATAAGTATGATTCGATGATTAAGCAATTTTGCTTTACTTTTCTTATTTGACAGAGAGATCTGAGTTGCGAGAAGAAGAAAGAAATCCACTTAATGCACCTGAACAAAGCAACTTGGAGGGAAAAGAAAAAAGTGAAGGTGAGGAATGTTGCATCACTGTCCAATAAAGTACAACAGAAAAGAGAGTGAATACAGAATTGCAGAGTTGGATGGGATATTGGAAGTTATCTAATCCAGGCAGGAGACCCTATATCTTTCCAGACAAATGACTGTCCAGTCTCTTCTTAGTTTCCATCTGTTACTTCTTGTCTTGCCGTCAGGTTTTTGGAGAAAAGATTATTCCCCTCTTCCTTGTGACAGTTTCCCAAATATTGGAAATTACTTTGTGAAGAGGGGTGGGGTCAAATGGCCGCAGCAGCATGGAGCTACCTTGCTTCTAAGAGATATCTCCAAATCCCCACCGTCCGGGTATTCTAGTTCTTTTGAACCGGGCCTGATCCTCCCTGAAGGGGAGGAGTTGCACGGGATGCTACCAGGGGTCTGGTCTGGGGTTGCATACCCCGCCAGATGAATCGGCCTAGTCTCGTGCCGGCGGTAGCGTGAGGTCGGCCAGGCTGCCATGCCTGAGCCAACACTAGCCATGGAAGACAACACAACGCAAAGATTGAAGAAGAGCGGTAACATCTGGAAAGAGGGTGATTTTCAAGCATTAGTGAGGTGAAGAACGATTAAGCAACGTGCTGGTGAGTGCGGAGAGCCCAAAAGACATTCAAAACGGACTTTTAATTTTTTTTTTTACTTATGAAAGCAGAAAAGCCTGTAGTCAGAGTGGAAGCAGCTGATCGGCAACGGGGCATTTAGCAGAAAGTTTTAAAGTCACAGCAAATTGCCCAAAATTATTTTTCTTTTTCTTTGAGGAGATTTAAAGATTTTAAAGATTTGAAGCTTGAATTTGGATTTTATACGGATTCTATTTGGCTTATTAAGGTATTTTTTTCTTTTGATGATGTCACTTCCCTTGGCAACAACTGAGGAGAATTACTAACTGTGACAATCTACTGCCACCTTTTGGTCAGAGGAGTTATTGCAAGGAGTTTTTTTATTTACATTCGTACCAGATGGTCCTTTATCTGTTTTTGCTGGAATGATAGATTGCATTTATTATGTATTTATACTTATGAAGAAAGGATGTTGTCAGCTTCGCTTTGGAACAAGGGAATTTAGGAGAGAAGACATATGGTTGATTAAGACATGGTTATATATCTGTAAAAAGAATAAATTTTTCCATCTGAAAAGAAAAGAATAAATTTTTCCATCTGAAAAGAAAAGAATAATTTTTTCCATCTGAAAAGTCTGAAGAATTCAATGGATAAAGCCTGAAGGATATATCTTGGCAAATGTGGATCAAGGAATATGAAATGGAAATATGGATATTAATAGTACTTTTAAAGAAGAAGATTAAAATTATGACAAAGTTATATATATATATTGTTATGCCGGGCTTCATGTTACGAGCCCCAATTAAGTCTGAAGTATAAATTCAAACGCACACACTGTTGTAAAGTAAACAAAGAGTCAGTTTATCAACAGAAAAATATTGTACACACACACACTTTAATCAGCCAAAGTGCTCTCCCACAAACCACAAGCCTGGAATGCTGTGAAAAGCAAAAACAAAAGCAGAGCAGATAAAGGCAGCTGTGAAGACATCACAGCCACCACCACCCCTTCAAGAGTCCTGAAGCTGTACTTAACTGTGAAATAGTCAAAGAGTCCTGGTAAAATCCTGAAGCCGTCCAAAATCAAACAGCACTCGTCTCTCACCAAACGGATAATCTCCCACACCGAGAGGCAGCGACGCTGGCAATTCATCAGCAGCCCCATTAGCCTAATTGCCCCAGCCACCAGTGTTCTCCCTTATTTTCTATAATACTTGTGCAGTTGTTCCCTTCTCATCATAAACCTGTGCCTGTGAGCATCTATGTATCCTTCTTCCTCTGAATCTAATGATGATTCACTAATGGGGTCATTAGCTAATGGGCTGCCTGTAACTATCTCATCATCCGATCCTGCTTCACTCCCAGAATCTGCCCCTGACACAGAATCCTCAGTGTCCGAAGCTGTTGGCAGCAAAACTGGTCTCTGATAACGGGAGGATTCTCCCAAACCAACACTCACGGTCCTCGGAGCAGGAACTGGCCCAGAGCCAACCACAACATATACTTATAAGAATAAATGTATGGATAATTATGTATTGATGTAAAGCACTTAAATGAAGATTTATAATTTTAATTGGATTTATCATTTTAATTGGATTCTAATTGGATTTTATTATAAGGAAATTGTATTGAAATTCTATTGAAGAGTTTCTTTTGATGGAAGAGGAATTAATGAAAGAGTAAGACATTAATTGAGTTGCATATGTAATAATGTCCAATTAAGATATTATTGGATTTATAAAATTACTTTTGTGGGTAAAATTTTGGAATAGTGAAATAATGTTATTGAAAATTGAAATTGAAAATTCAGTAGGGATGATTAATATTAATGATTAATTTGGTTAATATTGCTTTTGCTTTAACTATTTGGAGGAGAGGGGTGGTGAAGAGGAAGAGAAAAGAAAATAATAGTGAGAATGAATTTTATAGCTAAGAGGATTTTATTATGAATAAGCAAAGATTATGGAATTATATAAGTGGTTGAATTATGATACAAAATATAAAAAGAAAAAAGTATGGAAATAGAAAATAATGTTGATTATATGTGTTGATCTTTATTTGTTAAATAAAAGGGAATAATTATAATTAGAAATATTGATTATAGAATTTTTGGAACTACAGAAGCATGGAATAAAATTAAAAATGTGGATTATGAGTTATTAATTCAAATTTTGTTTTTGGTAAATTTATAAAAGGTTATAATTTACTCTGATTTAAAGAAGGAATAATTTTTATTGCAATTACAGTTGTTTAAATTTGAATATGATATGAAGCTTTTTAATGGTTTTTTTCTTATAAAAAGGACTAGGCAGGAGGAATTTATTAACTCTAAGGTATGATTTCACTGGGTTTTCAGTGAATAGGATATGATGATTCTATTGGACTTAAAGTCTCATAATTAGTGTAGGGCACGATGATTCCACTGGGCATGCAGCTTTATAACTAGAATAGGGTATGATGTTTACACTGGGTATTCAGTGATATAAAGGGAGAAGGAAATTATGAGGGTTTTATTGGGTTTTCAGTGATATGGATTAGAGTAGGCTGGAGGATTTTATTGGTTTACTTTTGAACCATAAAATTCTGCAGCGTATTACAATTATATTGGGTTCTACATGGAATGTATGCAAGGAAAAGAAGGATAATTTTTTCCTTCTCTTTTCTTTCCCTTCTTTTCTCTTCCTTTCTCTTTTTTTTTGCTTTTGTTTTTTCTTTTCCCTACTTTTCTTTTCTTTCTTTTTTTCTTTAATCTTTAATTTTTTAATTTTTACTTTTTATCTTTTATTTTACCTATTAAAGGGAATTATTTTTAATTAGATTTATTAATTTGGTTTATTAATTTGGTGATATTAGGGATATATTATTTGGGGCTTTTCCCCCTCTACATATTTTTTATTTATTTTGTTGTATTTTTTATTTTTTTTTACCCCTTGAAATTGGTAAGGATTGGATTTAATTTAAATACTGTTGGGTGTAATTAGATTTTTTTGCTCCTTTTTAATGTTTTTTTCTTTCCTTTAAAGGGCATTTTTATTATAAAAGAAGGTTTAAAAATATACATGAAAATTGATTTGGAGGAGATTTGGAGAAATCTCTAATGGTCTAATTAATTAGATGTGATTAAGATTAAGAACAGTCTAAAATGTGTATTGGCTAACAGTCTTTTTAAATACTATATAAGAAATTTGGGTAATTATTTTTGTTCAGATGTCAAATGTAAAGGAGATAGTAGTGGTTAAATTATGTATACCAAAATTGTAAAAATAATACATTGTAATCCATCTCATCATGTCACCCATCTCATTTGAAGTGACTGCAGATGGCTTATGTTAAAATAATTAAAGATATATACTGTATTTCTAAAACAATAAAAATAGAAATTACACTGGAAAATAAAATCATAGTTAAAAGATAGAGAGGGAGGGTCTAGGATACATGGGGGCAGGGAGGGGGAGATGGAATTGCCTCTTAATTCATCAACCACCTTCAGTGTGATGCTTCCATTTTGATCTCCAACCCATCTGGCAGAGCCAGGTCTTAAGGCCTTTATGGAAGGTCAGAAGGGTGGGGGCAGATCTCACCTCAGAGAATAAGACGATCCACAAGGCAGGTCATTAATAAGTATGATTCGATGATTAAGCAATTTTGCTTTACTTTTCTTATTTGACAGAGAGATCTGAGTTGCGAGAAGAAGAAAGAAATCCACTTAATGCACCTGAACAAAGCAACTTGGAGGGAAAAGAAAAAAGTGAAGGTGAGGAATGTTGCATCACTGTCCAATAAAGTACAACAGAAAAGAGAGTGAATACAGAATTGCAGAGTTGGATGGGATATTGGAAGTTATCTAATCCAGGCAGGAGACCCTATATCTTTCCAGACAAATGACTGTCCAGTCTCTTCTTAGTTTCCATCTGTTACTTCTTGTCTTGCCGTCAGGTTTTTGGAGAAAAGATTATTCCCCTCTTCCTTGTGACAGTTTCCCAAATATTGGAAATTACTTTGTGAAGAGGGGTGGGGTCAAATGGCCGCAGCAGCATGGAGCTACCTTGCTTCTAAGAGATATCTCCAAATCCCCACCGTCCGGGTATTCTAGTTCTTTTGAACCGGGCCTGATCCTCCCTGAAGGGGAGGAGTTGCACGGGATGCTACCAGGGGTCTGGTCTGGGGTTGCATACCCCGCCAGATGAATCGGCCTAGTCTCGTGCCGGCGGTAGCGTGAGGTCGGCCAGGCTGCCATGCCTGAGCCAACACTAGCCATGGAAGACAACACAACGCAAAGATTGAAGAAGAGCGGTAACATCTGGAAAGAGGGTGATTTTCAAGCATTAGTGAGGTGAAGAACGATTAAGCAACGTGCTGGTGAGTGCGGAGAGCCAAAAAGACATTCAAAACGGACTTTTAATTTTTTTTTTTACTTATGAAAGCAGAAAAGCCTGTAGTCAGAGTGGAAGCAGCTGATCGGCAACGGGGCATTTAGCAGAAAGTTTTAAAGTCACAGCAAATTGCCCAAAATTATTTTTCTTTTTCTTTGAGGAGATTTAAAGATTTTAAAGATTTGAAGCTTGAATTTGGATTTTATACGGATTCTATTTGGCTTATTAAGGTATTTTTTTCTTTTGATGATGTCACTTCCCTTGGCAACAACTGAGGAGAATTACTAACTGTGACAATCTACTGCCACCTTTTGGTCAGAGGAGTTATTGCAAGGAGTTTTTTTATTTACATTCGTACCAGATGGTCCTTTATCTGTTTTTGCTGGAATGATAGATTGCATTTATTATGTATTTATACTTATGAAGAAAGGATGTTGTCAGCTTCGCTTTGGAACAAGGGAATTTAGGAGAGAAGACATATGGTTGATTAAGACATGGTTATATATCTGTAAAAAGAATAAATTTTTCCATCTGAAAAGAAAAGAATAAATTTTTCCATCTGAAAAGAAAAGAATAATTTTTTCCATCTGAAAAGTCTGAAGAATTCAATGGATAAAGCCTGAAGGATATATCTTGGCAAATGTGGATCAAGGAATATGAAATGGAAATATGGATATTAATAGTACTTTTAAAGAAGAAGATTAAAATTATGACAAAGTTATATATATATATTGTTATGCCGGGCTTCATGTTACGAGCCCCAATTAAGTCTGAAGTATAAATTCAAACGCACACACTGTTGTAAAGTAAACAAAGAGTCAGTTTATCAACAGAAAAATATTGTACACACACACACTTTAATCAGCCAAAGTGCTCTCCCACAAACCACAAGCCTGGAATGCTGTGAAAAGCAAAAACAAAAGCAGAGCAGATAAAGGCAGCTGTGAAGACATCACAGCCACCACCACCCCTTCAAGAGTCCTGAAGCTGTACTTAACTGTGAAATAGTCAAAGAGTCCTGGTAAAATCCTGAAGCCGTCCAAAATCAAACAGCACTCGTCTCTCACCAAACGGATAATCTCCCACACCGAGAGGCAGCGACGCTGGCAATTCATCAGCAGCCCCATTAGCCTAATTGCCCCAGCCACCAGTGTTCTCCCTTATTTTCTATAATACTTGTGCAGTTGTTCCCTTCTCGTCATAAACCTGTGCCTGTGAGCATCTATGTATCCTTCTTCCTCTGAATCTAATGATGATTCACTAATGGGGTCATTAGCTAATGGGCTGCCTGTAACTATCTCATCATCCGATCCTGCTTCACTCCCAGAATCTGCCCCTGACACAGAATCCTCAGTGTCCGAAGCTGTTGGCAGCAAAACTGGTCTCTGATAACGGGAGGATTCTCCCAAACCAACACTCACGGTCCTCGGAGCAGGAACTGGCCCAGAGCCAACCACAACATATACTTATAAGAATAAATGTATGGATAATTATGTATTGATGTAAAGCACTTAAATGAAGATTTATAATTTTAATTGGATTTATCATTTTAATTGGATTCTAATTGGATTTTATTATAAGGAAATTGTATTGAAATTCTATTGAAGAGTTTCTTTTGATGGAAGAGGAATTAATGAAAGAGTAAGACATTAATTGAGTTGCATATGTAATAATGTCCAATTAAGATATTATTGGATTTATAAAATTACTTTTGTGGGTAAAATTTTGGAATAGTGAAATAATGTTATTGAAAATTGAAATTGAAAATTCAGTAGGGATGATTAATATTAATGATTAATTTGGTTAATATTGCTTTTGCTTTAACTATTTGGAGGAGAGGGGTGGTGAAGAGGAAGAGAAAAGAAAATAATAGTGAGAATGAATTTTATAGCTAAGAGGATTTTATTATGAATAAGCAAAGATTATGGAATTATATAAGTGGTTGAATTATGATACAAAATATAAAAAGAAAAAAGTATGGAAATAGAAAATAATGTTGATTATATGTGTTGATCTTTATTTGTTAAATAAAAGGGAATAATTATAATTAGAAATATTGATTATAGAATTTTTGGAACTACAGAAGCATGGAATAAAATTAAAAATGTGGATTATGAGTTATTAATTCAAATTTTGTTTTTGGTAAATTTATAAAAGGTTATAATTTACTCTGATTTAAAGAAGGAATAATTTTTATTGCAATTACAGTTGTTTAAATTTGAATATGATATGAAGCTTTTTAATGGTTTTTTTCTTATAAAAAGGACTAGGCAGGAGGAATTTATTAACTCTAAGGTATGATTTCACTGGGTTTTCAGTGAATAGGATATGATGATTCTATTGGACTTAAAGTCTCATAATTAGTGTAGGGCACGATGATTCCACTGGGCATGCAGCTTTATAACTAGAATAGGGTATGATGTTTACACTGGGTATTCAGTGATATAAAGGGAGAAGGAAATTATGAGGGTTTTATTGGGTTTTCAGTGATATGGATTAGAGTAGGCTGGAGGATTTTATTGGTTTACTTTTGAACCATAAAATTCTGCAGCGTATTACAATTATATTGGGTTCTACATGGAATGTATGCAAGGAAAAGAAGGATAATTTTTTCCTTCTCTTTTCTTTCCCTTCTTTTCTCTTCCTTTCTCTTTTTTTTTGCTTTTGTTTTTTCTTTTCCCTACTTTTCTTTTCTTTCTTTTTTTCTTTAATCTTTAATTTTTTAATTTTTACTTTTTATCTTTTATTTTACCTATTAAAGGGAATTATTTTTAATTAGATTTATTAATTTGGTTTATTAATTTGGTGATATTAGGGATATATTATTTGGGGCTTTTCCCCCTCTACATATTTTTTATTTATTTTGTTGTATTTTTTATTTTTTTTTACCCCTTGAAATTGGTAAGGATTGGATTTAATTTAAATACTGTTGGGTGTAATTAGATTTTTTTGCTCCTTTTTAATGTTTTTTTCTTTCCTTTAAAGGGCATTTTTATTATAAAAGAAGGTTTAAAAATATACATGAAAATTGATTTGGAGGAGATTTGGAGAAATCTCTAATGGTCTAATTAATTAGATGTGATTAAGATTAAGAACAGTCTAAAATGTGTATTGGCTAACAGTCTTTTTAAATACTATATAAGAAATTTGGGTAATTATTTTTGTTCAGATGTCAAATGTAAAGGAGATAGTAGTGGTTAAATTATGTATACCAAAATTGTAAAAATAATACATTGTAATCCATCTCATCATGTCACCCATCTCATTTGAAGTGACTGCAGATGGCTTATGTTAAAATAATTAAAGATATATACTGTATTTCTAAAACAATAAAAATAGAAATTACACTGGAAAATAAAATCATAGTTAAAAGATAGAGAGGGAGGGTCTAGGATACATGGGGGCAGGGAGGGGGAGATGGAATTGCCTCTTAATTCATCAACCACCTTCAGTGTGATGCTTCCATTTTGATCTCCAACCCATCTGGCAGAGCCAGGTCTTAAGGCCTTTATGGAAGGTCAGAAGGGTGGGGGCAGATCTCACCTCAGAGAATAAGACGATCCACAAGGCAGGTCATTAATAAGTATGATTCGATGATTAAGCAATTTTGCTTTACTTTTCTTATTTGACAGAGAGATCTGAGTTGCGAGAAGAAGAAAGAAATCCACTTAATGCACCTGAACAAAGCAACTTGGAGGGAAAAGAAAAAAGTGAAGGTGAGGAATGTTGCATCACTGTCCAATAAAGTACAACAGAAAAGAGAGTGAATACAGAATTGCAGAGTTGGATGGGATATTGGAAGTTATCTAATCCAGGCAGGAGACCCTATATCTTTCCAGACAAATGACTGTCCAGTCTCTTCTTAGTTTCCATCTGTTACTTCTTGTCTTGCCGTCAGGTTTTTGGAGAAAAGATTATTCCCCTCTTCCTTGTGACAGTTTCCCAAATATTGGAAATTACTTTGTGAAGAGGGGTGGGGTCAAATGGCCGCAGCAGCATGGAGCTACCTTGCTTCTAAGAGATATCTCCAAATCCCCACCGTCCGGGTATTCTAGTTCTTTTGAACCGGGCCTGATCCTCCCTGAAGGGGAGGAGTTGCACGGGATGCTACCAGGGGTCTGGTCTGGGGTTGCATACCCCGCCAGATGAATCGGCCTAGTCTCGTGCCGGCGGTAGCGTGAGGTCGGCCAGGCTGCCATGCCTGAGCCAACACTAGCCATGGAAGACAACACAACGCAAAGATTGAAGAAGAGCGGTAACATCTGGAAAGAGGGTGATTTTCAAGCATTAGTGAGGTGAAGAACGATTAAGCAACGTGCTGGTGAGTGCGGAGAGCCAAAAAGACATTCAAAACGGACTTTTAATTTTTTTTTTTACTTATGAAAGCAGAAAAGCCTGTAGTCAGAGTGGAAGCAGCTGATCGGCAACGGGGCATTTAGCAGAAAGTTTTAAAGTCACAGCAAATTGCCCAAAATTATTTTTCTTTTTCTTTGAGGAGATTTAAAGATTTTAAAGATTTGAAGCTTGAATTTGGATTTTATACGGATTCTATTTGGCTTATTAAGGTATTTTTTTCTTTTGATGATGTCACTTCCCTTGGCAACAACTGAGGAGAATTACTAACTGTGACAATCTACTGCCACCTTTTGGTCAGAGGAGTTATTGCAAGGAGTTTTTTTATTTACATTCGTACCAGATGGTCCTTTATCTGTTTTTGCTGGAATGATAGATTGCATTTATTATGTATTTATACTTATGAAGAAAGGATGTTGTCAGCTTCGCTTTGGAACAAGGGAATTTAGGAGAGAAGACATATGGTTGATTAAGACATGGTTATATATCTGTAAAAAGAATAAATTTTTCCATCTGAAAAGAAAAGAATAAATTTTTCCATCTGAAAAGAAAAGAATAATTTTTTCCATCTGAAAAGTCTGAAGAATTCAATGGATAAAGCCTGAAGGATATATCTTGGCAAATGTGGATCAAGGAATATGAAATGGAAATATGGATATTAATAGTACTTTTAAAGAAGAAGATTAAAATTATGACAAAGTTATATATATATATTGTTATGCCGGGCTTCATGTTACGAGCCCCAATTAAGTCTGAAGTATAAATTCAAACGCACACACTGTTGTAAAGTAAACAAAGAGTCAGTTTATCAACAGAAAAATATTGTACACACACACACTTTAATCAGCCAAAGTGCTCTCCCACAAACCACAAGCCTGGAATGCTGTGAAAAGCAAAAACAAAAGCAGAGCAGATAAAGGCAGCTGTGAAGACATCACAGCCACCACCACCCCTTCAAGAGTCCCGAAGCTGTACTTAACTGTGAAATAGTCAAAGAGTCCTGGTAAAATCCTGAAGCCGTCCAAAATCAAACAGCACTCGTCTCTCACCAAACGGATAATCTCCCACACCGAGAGGCAGCGACGCTGGCAATTCATCAGCAGCCCCATTAGCCTAATTGCCCCAGCCACCAGTGTTCTCCCTTATTTTCTATAATACTTGTGCAGTTGTTCCCTTCTCGTCATAAACCTGTGCCTGTGAGCATCTATGAATCCTTCTTCCTCTGAATCTAATGATGATTCACTAATGGGGTCATTAGCTAATGGGCTGCCTGTAACTATCTCATCATCCGATCCTGCTTCACTCCCAGAATCTGCCCCTGACACAGAATCCTCAGTGTCCGAAGCTGTTGGCAGCAAAACTGGTCTCTGATAACGGGAGGATTCTCCCAAACCAACACTCACAGTCCTCGGAGCAGGAACTGGCCCAGAGCCAACCACAACATATACTTATAAGAATAAATGTATGGATAATTATGTATTGATGTAAAGCACTTAAATGAAGATTTATAATTTTAATTGGATTTATCATTTTAATTGGATTCTAATTGGATTTTATTATAAGGAAATTGTATTGAAATTCTATTGAAGAGTTTCTTTTGATGGAAGAGGAATTAATGAAAGAGTAAGACATTAATTGAGTTGCATATGTAATAATGTCCAATTAAGATATTATTGGATTTATAAAATTACTTTTGTGGGTAAAATTTTGGAATAGTGAAATAATGTTATTGAAAATTGAAATTGAAAATTCAGTAGGGATGATTAATATTAATGATTAATTTGGTTAATATTGCTTTTGCTTTAACTATTTGGAGGAGAGGGGTGGTGAAGAGGAAGAGAAAAGAAAATAATAGTGAGAATGAATTTTATAGCTAAGAGGATTTTATTATGAATAAGCAAAGATTATGGAATTATATAAGTGGTTGAATTATGATACAAAATATAAAAAGAAAAAAGTATGGAAATAGAAAATAATGTTGATTATATGTGTTGATCTTTATTTGTTAAATAAAAGGGAATAATTATAATTAGAAATATTGATTATAGAATTTTTGGAACTACAGAAGCACGGAATAAAATTAAAAATGTGGATTATGAGTTATTAATTCAAATTTTGTTTTTGGTAAATTTATAAAAGGTTATAATTTACTCTGATTTAAAGAAGGAATAATTTTTATTGCAATTACAGTTGTTTAAATTTGAATATGATATGAAGCTTTTTAATGGTTTTTTTCTTATAAAAAGGACTAGGCAGGAGGAATTTATTAACTCTAAGGTATGATTTCACTGGGTTTTCAGTGAATAGGATATGATGATTCTATTGGACTTAAAGTCTCATAATTAGTGTAGGGCACGATGATTCCACTGGGCATGCAGCTTTATAACTAGAATAGGGTATGATGTTTACACTGGGTATTCAGTGATATAAAGGGAGAAGGAAATTATGAGGGTTTTATTGGGTTTTCAGTGATATGGATTAGAGTAGGTTGGAGGATTTTATTGGTTTACTTTTGAACCATAAAATTCTGCAGCGTATTACAATTATATTGGGTTCTACATGGAATGTATGCAAGGAAAAGGAGAAGGATAATTTTTTCCTTCTCTTTTCTTTCCCTTCTTTTCTCTTCCTTTCTCTTTTTTTTTTTGCTTTTGTTTTTTCTTTTCCCTACTTTTCTTTTCTTTCTTTTTTTCTTTAATCTTTAATTTTTTAATTTTTACTTTTTATCTTTTATTTTACCTATTAAAGGGAATTATTTTTAATTAGATTTATTAATTTGGTTTATTAATTTGGTGATATTAGGGATATATTATTTGGGGCTTTTTCCCCTCTACATATTTTTTATTTATTTTGTTGTATTTTTAATTTTTTTTTACCCCTTGAAATTGGTAAGGATTGGATTTAATTTAAATACTGTTGGGTGTAATTAGATTTTTTTGCTCCTTTTTAATGTTTTTTTCTTTCCTTTAAAGGGCATTTTTATTATAAAAGAAGGTTTAAAAATATACATGAAAATTGATTTGGAGGAGATTTGGAGAAAATTGAAGCGCTATGGTCTAATTAATTAGATGTGATTAAGATTAAGAACAGTCTAAAATGTGTATTGGCTAACAGTCTTTTTAAATACTATATAAGAAATTTGGGTAATTATTTTTGTTCAGATGTCAAATGTAAAGGAGATAGTAGTGGTTAAATTATGTATACCAAAATTGTAAAAATAATACATTGTAATCCATCTCATCATGTCACCCATCTCATTTGAAGTGACTGCAGATGGCTTATGTTAAAATAATTAAAGATATATACTGTATTTCTAAAACAATAAAAATAGAAATTACACTGGAAAATAAAATCATAGTTAAAAGATAGAGAGGGAGGGTCTAGGATACATGGGGGCAGGGAGGGGGAGATGGAATTGCCTCTTAATTCATCAACCACCTTCAGTGTGATGCTTCCATTTTGATCTCCAACCCATCTGGCAGAGCCAGGTCTTAAGGCCTTTATGGAAGGTCAGAAGGGTGGGGGCAGATCTCACCTCAGAGAATAAGACGATCCACAAGGCAGGTCATTAATAAGTATGATTCGATGATTAAGCAATTTTGCTTTACTTTTCTTATTTGACAGAGAGATCTGAGTTGCGAGAAGAAGAAAGAAATCCACTTAATGCACCTGAACAAAGCAACTTGGAGGGAAAAGAAAAAAGTGAAGGTGAGGAATGTTGCATCACTGTCCAATAAAGTACAACAGAAAAGAGAGTGAATACAGAATTGCAGAGTTGGATGGGATATTGGAAGTTATCTAATCCAGGCAGGAGACCCTATATCTTTCCAGACAAATGACTGTCCAGTCTCTTCTTAGTTTCCATCTGTTACTTCTTGTCTTGCCGTCAGGTTTTTGGAGAAAAGATTATTCCCCTCTTCCTTGTGACAGTTTCCCAAATATTGGAAATTACTTTGTGAAGAGGGGTGGGGTCAAATGGCCGCAGCAGCATGGAGCTACCTTGCTTCTAAGAGATATCTCCAAATCCCCACCGTCCGGGTATTCTAGTTCTTTTGAACCGGGCCTGATCCTCCCTGAAGGGGAGGAGTTGCACGGGATGCTACCAGGGGTCTGGTCTGGGGTTGCATACCCCGCCAGATGAATCGGCCTAGTCTCGTGCCGGCGGTAGCGTGAGGTCGGCCAGGCTGCCATGCCTGAGCCAACACTAGCCATGGAAGACAACACAACGCAAAGATTGAAGAAGAGCGGTAACATCTGGAAAGAGGGTGATTTTCAAGCATTAGTGAGGTGAAGAACGATTAAGCAACGTGCTGGTGAGTGCGGAGAGCCAAAAAGACATTCAAAACGGACTTTTAATTTTTTTTTTTACTTATGAAAGCAGAAAAGCCTGTAGTCAGAGTGGAAGCAGCTGATCGGCAACGGGGCATTTAGCAGAAAGTTTTAAAGTCACAGCAAATTGCCCAAAATTATTTTTCTTTTTCTTTGAGGAGATTTAAAGATTTTAAAGATTTGAAGCTTGAATTTGGATTTTATACGGATTCTATTTGGCTTATTAAGGTATTTTTTTCTTTTGATGATGTCACTTCCCTTGGCAACAACTGAGGAGAATTACTAACTGTGACAATCTACTGCCACCTTTTGGTCAGAGGAGTTATTGCAAGGAGTTTTTTTATTTACATTCGTACCAGATGGTCCTTTATCTGTTTTTGCTGGAATGATAGATTGCATTTATTATGTATTTATACTTATGAAGAAAGGATGTTGTCAGCTTCGCTTTGGAACAAGGGAATTTAGGAGAGAAGACATATGGTTGATTAAGACATGGTTATATATCTGTAAAAAGAATAAATTTTTCCATCTGAAAAGAAAAGAATAAATTTTTCCATCTGAAAAGAAAAGAATAATTTTTTCCATCTGAAAAGTCTGAAGAATTCAATGGATAAAGCCTGAAGGATATATCTTGGCAAATGTGGATCAAGGAATATGAAATGGAAATATGGATATTAATAGTACTTTTAAAGAAGAAGATTAAAATTATGACAAAGTTATATATATATATTGTTATGCCGGGCTTCATGTTACGAGCCCCAATTAAGTCTGAAGTATAAATTCAAACGCACACACTGTTGTAAAGTAAACAAAGAGTCAGTTTATCAACAGAAAAATATTGTACACACACACACTTTAATCAGCCAAAGTGCTCTCCCACAAACCACAAGCCTGGAATGCTGTGAAAAGCAAAAACAAAAGCAGAGCAGATAAAGGCAGCTGTGAAGACATCACAGCCACCACCACCCCTTCAAGAGTCCCGAAGCTGTACTTAACTGTGAAATAGTCAAAGAGTCCTGGTAAAATCCTGAAGCCGTCCAAAATCAAACAGCACTCGTCTCTCACCAAACGGATAATCTCCCACACCGAGAGGCAGCGACGCTGGCAATTCATCAGCAGCCCCATTAGCCTAATTGCCCCAGCCACCAGTGTTCTCCCTTATTTTCTATAATACTTGTGCAGTTGTTCCCTTCTCGTCATAAACCTGTGCCTGTGAGCATCTATGAATCCTTCTTCCTCTGAATCTAATGATGATTCACTAATGGGGTCATTAGCTAATGGGCTGCCTGTAACTATCTCATCATCCGATCCTGCTTCACTCCCAGAATCTGCCCCTGACACAGAATCCTCAGTGTCCGAAGCTGTTGGCAGCAAAACTGGTCTCTGATAACGGGAGGATTCTCCCAAACCAACACTCACAGTCCTCGGAGCAGGAACTGGCCCAGAGCCAACCACAACATATACTTATAAGAATAAATGTATGGATAATTATGTATTGATGTAAAGCACTTAAATGAAGATTTATAATTTTAATTGGATTTATCATTTTAATTGGATTCTAATTGGATTTTATTATAAGGAAATTGTATTGAAATTCTATTGAAGAGTTTCTTTTGATGGAAGAGGAATTAATGAAAGAGTAAGACATTAATTGAGTTGCATATGTAATAATGTCCAATTAAGATATTATTGGATTTATAAAATTACTTTTGTGGGTAAAATTTTGGAATAGTGAAATAATGTTATTGAAAATTGAAATTGAAAATTCAGTAGGGATGATTAATATTAATGATTAATTTGGTTAATATTGCTTTTGCTTTAACTATTTGGAGGAGAGGGGTGGTGAAGAGGAAGAGAAAAGAAAATAATAGTGAGAATGAATTTTATAGCTAAGAGGATTTTATTATGAATAAGCAAAGATTATGGAATTATATAAGTGGTTGAATTATGATACAAAATATAAAAAGAAAAAAGTATGGAAATAGAAAATAATGTTGATTATATGTGTTGATCTTTATTTGTTAAATAAAAGGGAATAATTATAATTAGAAATATTGATTATAGAATTTTTGGAACTACAGAAGCACGGAATAAAATTAAAAATGTGGATTATGAGTTATTAATTCAAATTTTGTTTTTGGTAAATTTATAAAAGGTTATAATTTACTCTGATTTAAAGAAGGAATAATTTTTATTGCAATTACAGTTGTTTAAATTTGAATATGATATGAAGCTTTTTAATGGTTTTTTTCTTATAAAAAGGACTAGGCAGGAGGAATTTATTAACTCTAAGGTATGATTTCACTGGGTTTTCAGTGAATAGGATATGATGATTCTATTGGACTTAAAGTCTCATAATTAGTGTAGGGCACGATGATTCCACTGGGCATGCAGCTTTATAACTAGAATAGGGTATGATGTTTACACTGGGTATTCAGTGATATAAAGGGAGAAGGAAATTATGAGGGTTTTATTGGGTTTTCAGTGATATGGATTAGAGTAGGTTGGAGGATTTTATTGGTTTACTTTTGAACCATAAAATTCTGCAGCGTATTACAATTATATTGGGTTCTACATGGAATGTATGCAAGGAAAAGGAGAAGGATAATTTTTTCCTTCTCTTTTCTTTCCCTTCTTTTCTCTTCCTTTCTCTTTTTTTTTTGCTTTTGTTTTTTCTTTTCCCTACTTTTCTTTTCTTTCTTTTTTTCTTTAATCTTTAATTTTTTAATTTTTACTTTTTATCTTTTATTTTACCTATTAAAGGGAATTATTTTTAATTAGATTTATTAATTTGGTTTATTAATTTGGTGATATTAGGGATATATTATTTGGGGCTTTTTCCCCTCTACATATTTTTTATTTATTTTGTTGTATTTTTAATTTTTTTTTACCCCTTGAAATTGGTAAGGATTGGATTTAATTTAAATACTGTTGGGTGTAATTAGATTTTTTTGCTCCTTTTTAATGTTTTTTTCTTTCCTTTAAAGGGCATTTTTATTATAAAAGAAGGTTTAAAAATATACATGAAAATTGATTTGGAGGAGATTTGGAGAAAATTGAAGCGCTATGGTCTAATTAATTAGATGTGATTAAGATTAAGAACAGTCTAAAATGTGTATTGGCTAACAGTCTTTTTAAATACTATATAAGAAATTTGGGTAATTATTTTTGTTCAGATGTCAAATGTAAAGGAGATAGTAGTGGTTAAATTATGTATACCAAAATTGTAAAAATAATACATTGTAATCCATCTCATCATGTCACCCATCTCATTTGAAGTGACTGCAGATGGCTTATGTTAAAATAATTAAAGATATATACTGTATTTCTAAAACAATAAAAATAGAAATTACACTGGAAAATAAAATCATAGTTAAAAGATAGAGAGGGAGGGTCTAGGATACATGGGGGCAGGGAGGGGGAGATGGAATTGCCTCTTAATTCATCAACCACCTTCAGTGTGATGCTTCCATTTTGATCTCCAACCCATCTGGCAGAGCCAGGTCTTAAGGCCTTTATGGAAGGTCAGAAGGGTGGGGGCAGATCTCACCTCAGAGAATAAGACGATCCACAAGGCAGGTCATTAATAAGTATGATTCGATGATTAAGCAATTTTGCTTTACTTTTCTTATTTGACAGAGAGATCTGAGTTGCGAGAAGAAGAAAGAAATCCACTTAATGCAACTGAACAAAGCAACTTGGAGGGAAAAGAAAAAAGTGAAGGTGAGGAATGTTGCATCACTGTCCAATAAAGTACAACAGAAAAGAGAGTGAATACAGAATTGCAGAGTTGGATGGGATATTGGAAGTTATCTAATCCAGGCAGGAGACCCTATATCTTTCCAGACAAATGACTGTCCAGTCTCTTCTTAGTTTCCATCTGTTACTTCTTGTCTTGCCGTCAGGTTTTTGGAGAAAAGATTATTCCCCTCTTCCTTGTGACAGTTTCCCAAATATTGGAAATTACTTTGTGAAGAGGGGTGGGGTCAAATGGCCGCAGCAGCATGGAGCTACCTTGCTTCTAAGAGATATCGCCAAATCCCCACCGTCCGGGTATTCTAGTTCTTTTGAACCGGGCCTGATCCTCCATGAAGGGGAGGAGTTGCACGGGATGCTACCAGGGGTCTGGTCTGGGGTTGCATACCCCGCCAGATGAATCGGCCTAGTCTCGTGCCGGCGGTAGCGTGAGGTCGGCCAGGCTGCCATGCCTGAGCCAACACTAGCCATGGAAGACAACACAACGCAAAGATTGAAGAAGAGCGGTAACATCTGGAAAGAGGGTGATTTTCAAGCATTAGTGAGGTGAAGAACGATTAAGCAACGTGCTGGTGAGTGCGGAGAGCCAAAAAGACATTCAAAACGGACTTTTAATTTTTTTTTTTACTTATGAAAGCAGAAAAGCCTGTAGTCAGAGTGGAAGCAGCTGATCGGCAACGGGGCATTTAGCAGAAAGTTTTAAAGTCACAGCAAATTGCCCAAAATTATTTTTCTTTTTCTTTGAGGAGATTTAAAGATTTTAAAGATTTGAAGCTTGAATTTGGATTTTATACGGATTCTATTTGGCTTATTAAGGTATTTTTTTCTTTTGATGATGTCACTTCCCTTGGCAACAACTGAGGAGAATTACTAACTGTGACAATCTACTGCCACCTTTTGGTCAGAGGAGTTATTGCAAGGAGTTTTTTTATTTACATTCATACCAGATGGTCCTTTATCTGTTTTTGCTGGAATGATAGATTGCATTTATTATGTATTTATACTTATGAAGAAAGGATGTTGTCAGCTTCGCTTTGGAACAAGGGAATTTAGGAGAGAAGACATATGGTTGATTAAGACATGGTTATATATCTGTAAAAAGAATAAATTTTTCCATCTGAAAAGAAAAGAATAAATTTTTCCATCTGAAAAGAAAAGAATAATTTTTTCCATCTGAAAAGTCTGAAGAATTCAATGGACAAAGCCTGAAGGATATATCTTGGCAAATGTGGATCAAGGAATATGAAATGGAAATATGGATATTAATAGTACTTTTAAAGAAGAAGATTAAAATTATGACAAAGTTATATATATATATTGTTATACCGGGCTTCATGTTACGAGCCCCAATTAAGTCTGAAGTATAAATTCAAACGCACACACTGTTGTAAAGTAAACAAAGAGTCAGTTTATCAACAGAAAAATATTGTACACACACACACTTTAATCAGCCAAAGTGCTCTCCCACAAACCACAAGCCTGGAATGCTGTGAAAAGCAAAAACAAAAGCAGAGCAGATAAAGGCAGCTGTGAAGACATCACAGCCACCACCACCCCTTCAAGAGTCCCGAAGCTGTACTTAACTGTGAAATAGTCAAAGAGTCCTGGTAAAATCCTGAAGCCGTCCAAAATCAAACAGCACTCGTCTCTCACCAAACGGATAATCTCCCACACCGAGAGGCAGCGACGCTGGCAATTCATCAGCAGCCCCATTAGCCTAATTGCCCCAGCCACCAGTGTTCTCCCTTATTTTCTATAATACTTGTGCAGTTGTTCCCTTCTCGTCATAAACCTGTGCCTGTGAGCATCTATGAATCCTTCTTCCTCTGAATCTAATGATGATTCACTAATGGGGTCATTAGCTAATAGGCTGCCTGTAACTATCTCATCATCCGATCCTGCTTCACTCCCAGAATCTGCCCCTGACACAGAATCCTCAGTGTCCGAAGCTGTTGGCAGCAAAACTGGTCTCTGATAACGGGAGGATTCTCCCAAACCAACACTCACGGTCCTCGGAGCAGGAACTGGCCCAGAGCCAACCACAACATATACTTATAAGAATAAATGTATGGATAATTATGTATTGATGTAAAGCACTTAAATGAAGGTTTATAATTTTAATTGGATTTATCATTTTAATTGGATTCTAATTGGATTTTATTATAAGGAAATTGTATTGAAATTCTATTGAAGAGTTTCTTTTGATGGAAGAGGAATTAATGAAAGAGTAAGACATTAATTGAGTTGCATATGTAATAATGTCCAATTAAGATATTATTGGATTTATAAAATTACTTTTGTGGGTAAAATTTTGGAATAGTGAAATAATGTTATTGAAAATTGAAATTGAAAATTCAGTAGGGATGATTAATATTAATGATTAATTTGGTTAATATTGCTTTTGCTTTAACTATTTGGAGGAGAGGGGTGGTGAAGAGGAAGAGAAAAGAAAATAATAGTGAGAATGAATTTTATAGCTAAGAGGATTTTATTATGAATAAGCAAAGATTATGGAATTATATAAGTGGTTGAATTATGATACAAAATATAAAAAGAAAAAGGTATGGAAATAGAAAATAATGTTGATTATATGTGTTGATCTTTATTTGTTAAATAAAAGGGAATACAGTGATCCCCCGCTCGTTGCGAGGGTTCCGTTCCAGGAGCCCCCGCAACGAGCGGGTTTTCGCGAAGTAGCGATGCGGAAGTAAAAACACCTTCTGCGCATGTGCAGATTGTGTTTTTATTCCCACAGCGCTAGCGAGGAGCCGAAGATTGGGGGCGGCGCGGCTGTTTGCCGCCGGCATGGAGGGCTTCCTAGCAGCCCCCCAAACCCGGGTTGGGGGTCCGGGGGGCGCTGGCTCTCGCCGCTTTCGAGCTGAATCCGGGAGCGAATTCGCTCCTGGATTCAGCTCGAAAGCGGCGAGAACGAACGGCAAGGAACGCCTTTTCCACGCCGTTCATTCTCGCCGATTTCGAGCTGAATCCAGGAGCGAATTCGCTCCCGGATTCAGCTCGAAAGCGGCGAGAACGAACGGCAAGGAACGCCTTTTCCACGCCGTTCATTCTCGCCGATTTCGAGCTGAATCCGGGAGCGAATTCGCTCCTGGATTCAGCTCGAAAGCGGCGAGAATGAACGGCGTGGAAAAGGCGTTCCTTGCCGTTCGTTCTCGCCGCTTTCGAGCTGAATCCGGGAGCGAATTCGCTCCTGGATTCAGCTCGAAAGCGGCGAGAACGAACGGCAAGGAACGCCTTTTCCACGCCGTTCATTCTCGCCGATTTCGAGCTGAATCCAGGAGCGAATTCGCTCCCGGATTCAGCTCGAAAGCGGCGAGAATGAACGGCAAGGAACGCCTTTTCCACGCCGTTCATTCTCGCCGATTTCGAGCTGAATCCAGGAGCGAATTTGCTCCCGGATTCAGCTCGAAAGCGGCGAGAATGAACGGCGTGGGCGGGCGAAGGGCGGGCGGCAGCGAGGCGTTTGCGTGGGCGGTGGGGAAACTCCTCGCTGACGCCAGCAAGAGGGGGAAGACCCAGGGAAGCCGCTGCCATCTACGCATGCGTGCCCGGCACGCATGCGTAGATGGTATTTTTGACTTCCGGGTTGAAAAATAGCGAAGTACCCTGTTCGCAATGGTTGGGGACGCAATAAACGGGGGATCACTGTAATTATAATTAGAAATATTGATTATAGAATTTTTGGAACTACAGAAGCATGGAATAAAATAAAAAATGTGGATTATGAGTTATTAATTCAAATTTTGTTTTTGGTAAATTTATAAAAGGTTATAATTTACTCTGATTTAAAGAAGGAATAATTTTTATTGCAATTACAGTTGTTTAAATTTGAATATGATATGAAGCTTTTTAATGGTTTTTTTCTTATAAAAAGGACTAGGCAGGAGGAATTTATTAACTCTAAGGTATGATTTCACTGGGTTTTCAGTGAATAGGATATGATGATTCTATTGGACTTAGTCTCATAATTAGTGTAGGGCACGATGATTCCACTGGGCATGCAGCTTTATAAGTAGAATAGGGTATGATGTTTACACTGGGTATTCAGTGATATAAAGGGAGAAGGAAATTATGAGGGTTTTATTGGGTTTTCAGTGATATGGATTAGAGTAGGTTGGAGGATTTTATTGGTTTACTTTTGAACCATAAAATTCTGCAGCGTATTACAATTATATTGGGTTCTACATGGAATGTATGCAAGGTAAAGGAGAAGGATAATTTTTTCCTTCTCTTTTCTTTCCCTTCTTTTCTCTTCCTTTCTCTCTTTTTTTTGCTTTTGTTTTTTCTTTTCCCTACTTTTCTTTTCTTTCTTTTTTTCTTTAATCTTTAATTTTTTAATTTTTACTTTTT
Organism: Erythrolamprus reginae; assembly: GCF_031021105.1. Classification (NCBI taxonomy): domain Eukaryota; kingdom Metazoa; phylum Chordata; class Lepidosauria; order Squamata; family Dipsadidae; genus Erythrolamprus; species Erythrolamprus reginae. The sequence continues at coordinate 218,966,538 of NC_091951.1, read as the reverse complement.
ATCTTTTATTTTACCTATTAAAGGGAATTATTTTTAATTAGATTTATTAATTTGGTTTATTAATTTGGTGATATTAGAGATATATTATTTGGGGCTTTTCCCCCTCTACATATTTTTTATTTATTTTGTTGTATTTTTTATTTTTTTTTACCCCTTGAAATTGGTAAGGATTGGATTTAATTTAAATACTGTTGGGTGTAATTAGATTTTTTTGCTCCTTTTTAATGTTTTTTTCTTTCCTTTAAAGGGCATTTTTATTATAAAAGAAGGTTTAAAAATATACATGAAAATTGATTTGGAGGAGATTTGGAGAAATCTCTAATGGTCTAATTAATTAGATGTGATTAAGATTAAGAACAGTCTAAAATGTGTATTGGCTAACAGTCTTTTTAAATACTATATAAGAAATTTGGGTAATTATTTTTGTTCAGATGTCAAATGTAAAGGAGATAGTAGTGGTTAAATTATGTATACCAAAATTGTAAAAATAATACATTGTAATCCATCTCATCATGTCACCCATCTCATTTGAAGTGACTGCAGATGGCTTATGTTAAAATAATTAAAGATATATACTGTATTTCTAAAACAATAAAAATAGAAATTACACTGGAAAATAAAATCATAGTTAAAAGATAGAGAGGGAGGGTCTAGGATACATGGGGGCAGGGAGGGGGAGATGGAATTGCCTCTTAATTCATCAACCACCTTCAGTGTGATGCTTCCATTTTGATCTCCAACCCATCTGGCAGAGCCAGGTCTTAAGGCCTTTATGGAAGGTCAGAAGGGTGGGGGCAGATCTCACCTCAGAGAATAAGACGATCCACAAGGCAGGTCATTAATAAGTATGATTCGATGATTAAGCAATTTTGCTTTACTTTTCTTATTTGACAGAGAGATCTGAGTTGCGAGAAGAAGAAAGAAATCCACTTAATGCAACTGAACAAAGCAACTTGGAGGGAAAAGAAAAAAGTGAAGGTGAGGAATGTTGCATCACTGTCCAATAAAGTACAACAGAAAAGAGAGTGAATACAGAATTGCAGAGTTGGATGGGATATTGGAAGTTATCTAATCCAGGCAGGAGACCCTGTATCTTTCCAGACAAATGACTGTCCAGTCTCTTCTTAGTTTCCATCTGTTACTTCTTGTCTTGCCGTCAGGTTTTTGGAGAAAAGATTATTCCCCTCTTCCTTGTGACAGTTTCCCAAATATTGGAAATTACTTTGTGAAGAGGGGTGGGGTCAAATGGCCGCAGCAGCATGGAGCTACCTTGCTTCTAAGAGATATCTCCAAATCCCCACCGTCTGGGTATTCTAGTTCTTTTGAACCGGGCCTGATCCTCCCTGAAGGGGAGGAGTTGCACGGGATGCTACCAGGGGTCTGGTCTGGGGTTGCATACCGCGCCAGATGAATCGGCCTAGTCTCGTGCCGGCGGTAGCGTGAGGTCGGCCAGGCTGCCATGCCTGAGCCAACACTAGCCATGGAAGACAACACAACGCAAAGATTGAAGAAGAGCGGTAACATCTGGAAAGAGGGTGATTTTCAAGCATTAGTGAGGTGAAGAACGATTAAGCAACGTGCTGGTGAGTGCGGAGAGCCAAAAAGACATTCAAAACGGACTTTTAATTTTTTTTTTTACTTATGAAAGCAGAAAAGCCTGTAGTCAGAGTGGAAGCAGCTGATCGGCAACGGGGCATTTAGCAGAAAGTTTTAAAGTCACAGCAAATTGCCCAAAATTATTTTTCTTTTTCTTTGAGGAGATTTAAAGATTTTAAAGATTTGAAGCTTGAATTTGGATTTTATACGGATTCTATTTGGCTTATTAAGGTATTTTTTTCTTTTGATGATGTCACCTCCCTTGGCAACAACTGAGGAGAATTACTAACTGTGACAATCTATTGCCACCTTTTGGTCAGAGGAGTTATTGCAAGGAGTTTTTTTATTTACATTCGTACCAGATGGTCCTTTATCTGTTTTTGCTGGAATGATAGATTGCATTTATTATGTATTTATACTTATGAAGAAAGGATGTTGTCAGCTTCGCTTTGGAACAAGGGAATTTAGGAGAGAAGACATATGGTTGATTAAGACATGGTTATATATCTGTAAAAAGAATAAATTTTTCCATCTGAAAAGAAAAGAATAAATTTTTCCATCTGAAAAGAAAAGAATAATTTTTTCCATCTGAAAAGTCTGAAGAATTCAATGGATAAAGCCTGAAGGATATATCTTGGCAAATGTGGATCAAGGAATATGAAATGGAAATATGGATATTAATAGTACTTTTAAAGAAGAAGATTAAAATTATGACAAAGTTATATATATATATTGTTATGCCGGGCTTCATGTTACGAGCCCCAATTAAGTCTGAAGTATAAATTCAAACGCACACACTGTTGTAAAGTAAACAAAGAGTCAGTTTATCAACAGAAAAATATTGTACACACACACACTTTAATCAGCCAAAGTGCTCTCCCACAAACCACAAGCCTGGAATGCTGTGAAAAGCAAAAACAAAAGCAGAGCAGATAAAGGCAGCTGTGAAGACATCACAGCCACCACCACCCCTTCAAGAGTCCCGAAGCTGTACTTAACTGTGAAATAGTCAAAGAGTCCTGGTAAAATCCTGAAGCCGTCCAAAATCAAACAGCACTCGTCTCTCACCAAACGGATAATCTCCCACACCGAGAGGCAGCGACGCTGGCAATTCATCAGCAGCCCCATTAGCCTAATTGCCCCAGCCACCAGTGTTCTCCCTTATTTTCTATAATACTTGTGCAGTTGTTCCCTTCTCGTCATAAACCTGTGCCTGTGAGCATCTATGAATCCTTCTTCCTCTGAATCTAATGATGATTCACTAATGGGGTCATTAGTTAATAGGCTGCCTGTAACTATCTCATCATCCGATCCTGCTTCACTCCCAGAATCTGCCCCTGACACAGAATCCTCAGTGTCCGAAGCTGTTGGCAGCAAAACTGGTCTCTGATAACGGGAGGATTCTCCCAAACCAACACTCACAGTCCTCGGAGCAGGAACTGGCCCAGAGCCAACCACAACATATACTTATAAGAATAAATGTATGGATAATTATGTATTGATGTAAAGCACTTAAATGAAGATTTATAATTTTAATTGGATTTATCATTTTAATTGGATTCTAATTGGATTTTATTATAAGGAAATTGTATTGAAATTCTATTGAAGAGTTTCTTTTGATGGAAGAGGAATTAATGAAAGAGTAAGACATTAATTGAGTTGCATATGTAATAATGTCCAATTAAGATATTATTGGATTTATAAAATTACTTTTGTGGGTAAAATTTTGGAATAGTGAAATAATGTTATTGAAAATTGAAATTGAAAATTCAGTAGGGATGATTAATATTAATGATTAATTTGGTTAATATTGCTTTTGCTTTAACTATTTGGAGGAGAGGGGTGGTGAAGAGGAAGAGAAAAGAAAATAATAGTGAGAATGAATTTTATAGCTAAGAGGATTTTATTATGAATAAGCAAAGATTATGGAATTATATAAGTGGTTGAATTATGATACAAAATATAAAAAGAAAAAGGTATGGAAATAGAAAATAATGTTGATTATATGTGTTGATCTTTATTTGTTAAATAAAAGGGAATAATTATAATTAGAAATATTGATTATAGAATTTTTGGAACTACAGAAGCATGGAATAAAATAAAAAATGTGGATTATGAGTTATTAATTCAAATTTTGTTTTTGGTAAATTTATAAAAGGTTATAATTTACTCTGATTTAAAGAAGGAATAATTTTTATTGCAATTACAGTTGTTTAAATTTGAATATGATATGAAGCTTTTTAATGGTTTTTTTCTTATAAAAAGGACTAGGCAGGAGGAATTTATTAACTCTAAGGTATGATTTCACTGGGTTTTCAGTGAATAGGATATGATGATTCTATTGGACTTAGTCTCATAATTAGTGTAGGGCACGATGATTCCACTGGGCATGCAGCTTTATAACTAGAATAGGGTATGATGTTTACACTGGGTATTCAGTGATATAAAGGGAGAAGGAAATTATGAGGGTTTTATTGGGTTTTCAGTGATATGGATTAGAGTAGGTTGGAGGATTTTATTGGTTTACTTTTGAACCATAAAATTCTGCAGCGTATTACAATTATATTGGGTTCTACATGGAATGTATGCAAGGAAAAGGAGAAGGATAATTTTTTCCTTCTCTTTTCTTTCCCTTCGTTTCTCTTCCTTTCTCTTTTTTTTTTGCTTTTGTTTTTTCTTTTCCCTACTTTTCTTTTCTTTCTTTTTTTCTTTAATCTTTAATTTTTTAATTTTTACTTTTTATCTTTTATTTTACCTATTAAAGGGAATTATTTTTAATTAGATTTATTAATTTGGTTTATTAATTTGGTGATATTAGGGATATATTATTTGGGGCTTTTTCCCCTCTACATATTTTTTATTTATTTTGTTGTATTTTTTATTTTTTTTTACCCCTTGAAATTGGTAAGGATTGGATTTAATTTAAATACTGTTGGGTGTAATTAGATTTTTTTGCTCCTTTTTAATGTTTTTTTCTTTCCTTTAAAGGGCATTTTTATTATAAAAGAAGGTTTAAAAATATACATGAAAATTGATTTGGAGGAGATTTGGAGAAAATTGAAGCGCTATGGTCTAATTAATTAGATGTGATTAAGATTAAGAACAGTCTAAAATGTGTATTGGCTAACAGTCTTTTTAAATACTATATAAGAAATTTGGGTAATTATTTTTGTTCAGATGTCAAATGTAAAGGAGATAGTAGTGGTTAAATTATGTATACCAAAATTGTAAAAATAATACATTGTAATCCATCTCATCATATCACCCATCTCATTTGAAGTGACTGCAGATGGCTTATGTTAAAATAATTAAAGATATATACTGTATTTCTAAAACAATAAAAATAGAAATTACACTGGAAAATAAAATCATAGTTAAAAGATAGAGAGGGAGGGTCTAGGATACATGGGGGCAGGGAGGGGGAGATGGAATTGCCTCTTAATTCATCAACCACCTTCAGTGTGATGCTTCCATTTTGATCTCCAACCCATCTGGCAGAGCCAGGTCTTAAGGCTTTTATGGAAGGTCAGAAGGGTGGGGGCAGATCTCACCTCAGAGAATAAGACGATCCACAAGGCAGGTCATTAATAAGTATGATTCGATGATTAAGCAATTTTGCTTTACTTTTCTTATTTGACAGAGAGATCTGAGTTGCGAGAAGAAGAAAGAAATCCACTTAATGCAACTGAACAAAGCAACTTGGAGGGAAAAGAAAAAAGTGAAGGTGAGGAATGTTGCATCACTGTCCAATAAAGTACAACAGAAAAGAGAGTGAATACAGAATTGCAGAGTTGGATGGGATATTGGAAGTTATCTAATCCAGGCAGGAGACCCTATATCTTTCCAGACAAATGACTGTCCAGTCTCTTCTTAGTTTCCATCTGTTACTTCTTGTCTTGCCGTCAGGTTTTTGGAGAAAAGATTATTCCCCTCTTCCTTGTGACAGTTTCCCAAATATTGGAAATTACTTTGTGAAGAGGGGTGGGGTCAAATGGCCGCAGCAGCATGGAGCTACCTTGCTTCTAAGAGATATCTCCAAATCCCCACCGTCTGGGTATTCTAGTTCTTTTGAACCGGGCCTGATCCTCCCTGAAGGGGAGGAGTTGCATGGGATGCTACCAGGGGTCTGGTCTGGGGTTGCATACCCCGCCAGATGAATCGGCCTAGTCTCGTGCCGGCGGTAGCGTGAGGTCGGCCAGGCTGCCATGCCTGAGCCAACACTAGCCATGGAAGACAACACAACGCAAAGATTGAAGAAGAGCGGTAACATCTGGAAAGAGGGTGATTTTCAAGCATTAGTGAGGTGAAGAACGATTAAGCAACGTGCTGGTGAGTGCGGAGAGCCAAAAAGACATTCAAAACGGACTTTTAATTTTTTTTTTTTACTTATGAAAGCAGAAAAGCCTGTAGTCAGAGTGGAAGCAGCTGATCGGCAACGGGGCATTTAGCAGAAAGTTTTAAAGTCACAGCAAATTGCCCAAAATTATTTTTCTTTTTCTTTGAGGAGATTTAAAGATTTTAAAGATTTGAAGCTTGAATTTGGATTTTATACGGATTCTATTTGGCTTATTAAGGTATTTTTTTCTTTTGATGATGTCACTTCCCTTGGCAACAACTGAGGAGAATTACTAACTGTGACAATCTACTGCCACCTTTTGGTCAGAGGAGTTATTGCAAGGAGTTTTTTTATTTACATTCGTACCAGATGGTCCTTTATCTGTTTTTGCTGGAATGATAGATTGCATTTATTATGTATTTATACTTATGAAGAAAGGATGTTGTCAGCTTCGCTTTGGAACAAGGGAATTTAGGAGAGAAGACATATGGTTGATTAAGACATGGTTATATATCTGTAAAAAGAATAAATTTTTCCATCTGAAAAGAAAAGAATAAATTTTTCCATCTGAAAAGAAAAGAATAATTTTTTCCATCTGAAAAGTCTGAAGAATTCAATGGATAAAGCCTGAAGGATATATCTTGGCAAATGTGGATCAAGGAATATGAAATGGAAATATGGATATTAATAGTACTTTTAAAGAAGAAGATTAAAATTATGACAAAGTTATATATATATATTGTTATGCCGGGCTTCATGTTACGAGCCCCAATTAAGTCTGAAGTATAAATTCAAACGCACACACTGTTGTAAAGTAAACAAAGAGTCAGTTTATCAACAGAAAAATATTGTACACACACACACTTTAATCAGCCAAAGTGCTCTCCCACAAACCACAAGCCTGGAACGCTGTGAAAAGCAAAAACAAAAGCAGAGCAGATAAAGGCAGCTGTGAAGACATCACAGCCACCACCACCCCTTCAAGAGTCCTGAAGCTGTACTTAACTGTGAAATAGTCAAAGAGTCCTGGTAAAATCCTGAAGCCGTCCAAAATCAAACAGCACTCGTCTCTCACCAAACGGATAATCTCCCACACCGAGAGGCAGCGACGCTGGCAATTCATCAGCAGCCCCATTAGCCTAATTGCCCCAGCCACCAGTGTTCTCCCTTATTTTCTATAATACTTGTGCAGTTGTTCCCTTCTCGTCATAAACCTGTGCCTGTGAGCAACTATGAATCCTTCTTCCTCTGAATCTAATGATGATTCACTAATGGGGTCATTAGCTAATGGGCTGCCTGTAACTATCTCATCATCCGATCCTGCTTCACTCCCAGAATCTGCCCCTGACACAGAATCCTCAGTGTCCGAAGCTGTTGGCAGCAAAACTGGTCTCTGATAACGGGAGGATTCTCCCAAACCAACACTCACAGTCCTCGGAGCAGGAACTGGCCCAGAGCCAACCACAACATATACTTATAAGAATAAATGTATGGATAATTATGTATTGATGTAAAGCACTTAAATGAAGATTTATAATTTTAATTGGATTTATCATTTTAATTGGATTCTAATTGGATTTTATTATAAGGAAATTGTATTGAAATTCTATTGAAGAGTTTCTTTTGATGGAAGAGGAATTAATGAAAGAGTAAGACATTAATTGAGTTGCATATGTAATAATGTCCAATTAAGATATTATTGGATTTATAAAATTACTTTTGTGGGTAAAATTTTGGAATAGTGAAATAATGTTATTGAAAATTGAAATTGAAAATTCAGTAGGGATGATTAATATTAATGATTAATTTGGTTAATATTGCTTTTGCTTTAACTATTTGGAGGAGAGGGGTGGTGAAGAGGAAGAGAAAAGAAAATAATAGTGAGAATGAATTTTATAGCTAAGAGGATTTTATTATGAATAAGCAAAGATTATGGAATTATATAAGTGGTTGAATTATGATACAAAATATAAAAAGAAAAAGGTATGGAAATAGAAAATAATGTTGATTATATGTGTTGATCTTTATTTGTTAAATAAAAGGGAATAATTATAATTAGAAATATTGATTATAGAATTTTTGGAACTACAGAAGCACGGAATAAAATTAAAAATGTGGATTATGAGTTATTAATTCAAATTTTGTTTTTGGTAAATTTATAAAAGGTTATAATTTACTCTGATTTAAAGAAGGAATAATTTTTATTGCGATTACAGTTGTTTAAATTTGAATATGATATGAAGCTTTTTAATGGTTTTTTTCTTATAAAAAGGACTAGGCAGGAGGAATTTATTAACTCTAAGGTATGATTTCACTGGGTTTTCAGTGAATAGGATATGATGATTCTATTGGACTTAAAGTCTCATAATTAGTGTAGGGCACGATGATTCCACTGGGCATGCAGCTTTATAACTAGAATAGGGTATGATGTTTACACTGGGTATTCAGTGATATAAAGGGAGAAGGAAATTATGAGGGTTTTATTGGGTTTTCAGTGATATGGATTAGAGTAGGTTGGAGGATTTTATTGGTTTACTTTTGAACCATAAAATTCTGCAGCGTATTACAATTATATTGGGTTCTACATGGAATGTATGCAAGGAAAAGGAGAAGGATAATTTTTTCCTTCTCTTTTCTTTCCCTCCTTTTCTCTTCCTTTCTCTTTTTTTTTGCTTTTGTTTTTTCTTTTCCCTACTTTTCTTTTCTTTCTTTTTTTTTTTAATATTTAATTTTTTAATTTTTACTTTTTATCTTTTATTTTACCTATTAAAGGGAATTATTTTTAATTAGATTTATTAATTTGGTTTATTAATTTGGTGATATTAGGGATATATTATTTGGGGCTTTTTCCCCTCTACATATTTTTTATTTATTTTGTTGTATTTTTTATTTTTTTTTACCCCTTGAAATTGGTAAGGATTGGATTTAATTTAAATACTGTTGGGTGTAATTAGATTTTTTTGCTCCTTTTTAATGTTTTTTTCTTTCCTTTAAAGGGCATTTTTATTATAAAAGAAGGTTTAAAAATATACATGAAAATTGATTTGGAGGAGATTTGGAGAAAATTGAAGCGCTATGGTCTAATTAATTAGATGTGATTAAGATTAAGAACAGCCTAAAATGTGTATTGGCTAACAGTCTTTTTAAATACTATATAAGAAATTTGGGTAATTATTTTTGTTCAGATGTCAAATGTAAAGGAGATAGTAGTGGTTAAATTATGTATACCAAAATTGTAAAAATAATACATTGTAATCCATCTCATCATGTCACCCATCTCATTTGAAGTGACTGCAGATGGCTTATGTTAAAATAGTTAAAGATATATACTGTATTTCTAAAACAATAAAAATAGAAATTACACTGGAAAATAAAATCATAGTTAAAAGATAGAGAGGGAGGGTCTAGGATACATGGGGGGAGGGAGGGGGAGATGGAATTGCCTCTTAATTCATCAACCACCTTCAGTGTGATGCTTCCATTTTGATCTCCAACCCATCTGGCAGAGCCAGGTCTTAAGGCCTTTATGGAAGGTCAGAAGGGTGGGGGCAGATCTCACCTCAGAGAATAAGACGATCCACAAGGCAGGTCATTAATAAGTATGATTCGATGATTAAGCAATTTTGCTTTACTTTTCTTATTTGACAGAGAGTTCTGAGTTGCGAGAAGAAGAAAGAAATCCACTTAATGCAATTGAACTAAGCAACTTGGAGGGAAAAGAAAAAAGTGAAGGTGAGGAATGTTGCATCACTGTCCAATAAAGTACAACAGAAAAGAGAGTGAATACAGAATTGCAGAGTTGGATGGGATATTGGAAGTTATCTAATCCAGGCAGGAGACCCTATATCATTCCAGACAAATGACTGTCCAGTCTCTTCTTAAAAACCTCCAATGATGGAGCACACTTAGTAATTGTGAAAGTTATGGATTCTCAATTGCTCACCTTGGATCCCTTCTTTCTTTTAAAATCATAAAAGCCTTAAAAATTTACATTTTAAATTTTTTTTAAAGTTTAATTACAAAAGTTCAGATTTTTTTAAAAAAATGGTTTTATGAATTGTTTATTATTTTTGGTAATAAATTGTTCTAAGTTTAGTCACTGAATCCCTTTTTTCTTTTAATTTTTTAAAAAAACTTATTAAAATTTGGTGACTTAAACAATTGAAAATTAAAAATGTAATTTCATTTAGTTTAAAATTGAATTCAATTGTGAAAGCAGTAGAATCCTCATGATGTGGGAACAATTACTTTCATCCCATTCCCTGTAGCTCTGAAGTAAGTACTCGTAGGTTAGTACAGCATAGCCAATGTATTTTGCTTTCATGATTTAAATTTAATAACATCAGAACCAGATTAAACAATTCCTACTTGTTATTCTTTATTTCAGAAACTTCTAGGCTTTGAATCTTAAAAGGAGTCAGGTGTGACTTTTTCAAAGATGAAAGGTGACAAGATGAAAGTACTTCTACTCTTCAGTCCAATTCATGCATTACCTCCTTTTATCAATTTTGCTGAATTGGTTTTATTTGCTGCTCGGTCTTTCTTCGTCTCTGGGAAGAATCATTACCAACTGAATGATTTAACAGCAGAGCTTCAGCCTGAGACCAGCATACCCCTTGCCACCCTCTTCATCCTTTTCTAAAATGGTCAACTTGAATATTTAAGAAATTAATGTCTCATAACAAGACAATGCCTTCAACTGCATAGACAGTCATTTATATTTTCAAACTATTGTTCACAACAAATAATAAGGTGTGTGTGTATGGGGGGGGAAATCTTTGAAAGAGCTAATCAAAATCATTCGAACAATTGTATATGGGAAGGATCCAGGAGACAGAAGAATTCTGAGATTGCACATGACAACACCCTGCCTGTTTCTTGGTTTTCATATAACTTTACAAAAGCCATAATCCTCACCATACTTTTTCTGCCCATTTTTAATAGTCCTCACAGTTACTCTTTTGCAACAATTTGTATATGAGGCTTTGAAGACTTAAAATTTTTAAAATACACTTTTTCATACTTAATGCCTTCTTCAAATATGTTTGCACTAATATTCATAAAGGTGTGGCTTTTTCAAGAATTATAAAGTGAGCCAGAAATGAAACATTATTTTTTTTTTACTGAAACTCAGTTTTTTAGATATATATATATATATATACAAATATATTTATTTATTTTATTTTAAAAACATTGCACTGGCTAGCACTTATAGATTTGTAATTTAAAATGTATGTAAAGCTGGTTCCTAGTTCTCATAATTATGGGGGAAATATCAAATCTAGATTTCTGCTGCTGAGATGCTATGAAGAATTGGGCAACAGTTTGCTCTTTACCTCCACTGTGTTGCTACAATGTTCCCTACAGCAGTGTTTCCCAAACTTGGCAACTTGAAGATACCTGGACTTCAATTCCCAGAATTCCCCAGCCAGCATTTGTGCAGAGAACAATAGTTAAAAGAAAAAAAGGGGGGGAGTTAATTAATTAAATAAATGACTTTCAAATTTTATTACAGCAACTAAAATTAAAGTTGCACTTTGGGTTTTTATTTAGGAATGTTGGTGCTTGCATAGTAATAAATGTACAGAAATTATATAAATCTCTCCCCTCCCCCTTAACTCTGGGAATATGAATATAGAAAGAGTAAAGGAACAAACAAGTGTTTTCCTGCTTAGGTGCAAACAAAAATATAGCAGATATCAAAGTAATCAAAACTGTTACAGATTTCTTCCAAAAATGATGTCTTCAAAAAGACCCTAATAGAAGGAAATCAGTGTATTGCTCTGGGAAAACACAGCACTTGTTTTTCCTTTGCACTAATGGAAGGAGAATCAGTGCAATGATTCCTAAATGTCCTATTTCTTTTCAAAGAGGTTACATGAGCAGGATTATAAAAGGTTAATTCTGACTGTACTGTAAATTGGGGTTTGTTTCTATTAAATTAAAATAAATGTAAAAACAACTATCGGTATAAATAAATGTAAAAGCAACAATAAAAACACAATGGATATCCATTTCACTGTCAATATACCTGAGAGTGAGGCCTTGTTCTTGGAGGCAAATGATGGAGTTATCATGTTAAGCATGCCACAATTTAGGTAGCATCAGATGTTGGTCATTTGGTGGCATTATCACAGATAATGCCTTTCCACGTTGCAAAACACTTCACTTGTAGTTGCTTACTCCAATCATATGTTCCTTACTATAAGCTTAAAGTTGCATCTTCAGAATGTAAACACCAGAGTATTCTTTGATGTAACCTGCTAGAAATGAAAGTATAGGTATAGCCACAGCTGGCTGATTTTGTAAGTAAAAGAAAAAAAAATCAGGAAAAAAAGTAATGCTATTTTCTGCTACTGGCAAAGTGATACAACTTAAGAAAAAACCTCTTCAAATGTTGTAGGGATCTGAAAAAATGTCTGTGTTATCTCTAGCATGGTGCCAGCTCTTTTTGTGTCTGGTAGTATATAGGCCGTCCCTGGTTTTTTCAATTCATAGAATGTGGAACTGCTTGATTGTATCTTGTCTGATGTATGAATTCTTAATGTCTTTGTTTGGATTCAGACAGTTGGTTGAGATTGGTTGTTGAGGAGGGCACTTGAAAAACTGCTCATCAATTATTCTCATTAAAATAGGGTAAATTCAGTCATTTGAGATACATACAAGAAACCACAAGTACTATCTTTATTGTAAGGTATTGTAAGGTTGTTTATTGAAATTCTCTAAGTTAGAGAATCCTGCAAGTCTGAAAGCATTTGTCCGCTCCATTGCCTTTACTTTCCAGAGAATTAGAGTGAGTCCCTTCTAAGGCATTTTCCTCACTCCTATTCCTTCTATTCCTAACCTGCCCAGGCTTCATGCTCTGGGGAATCCAGAGCATGATACCATGATCTTTCAAGACTGAAGGATGCCAATGCAATGTATCCCTTCTTTGGGAGGGCAATGGCTCAATAGTTAAAAATGCTGAGCTTGTCAGATGGAAAGCTGGCAACCTACTTTGAGACCTGAGTGCCACACAACAGAGTCAGCTTCCATTCCTGTCCCAGCTCCTGTCTGCCCAGCACTTAAAAGTATGCAAATGTGAGTAGATCAATAGGTACCAATTCAGAGAGAAGATAACAGCATTCAATACACCAGTGATGGCGAACCTTTTTTTCCTTGGGTGCCGAAGAGCATGAGCGCATTCTATGTCACATGCACGAGTGCCCATACCCATAATACAGCTTATGGGGGAAGGTGAAAACAGCTTCCCCCTCCCCCTCCCAGAGGCCTTCTGGAGACCGGAAATGGCCTGTTTCCAAACTTCTGGTGGGCTCAGTAAGCTCATGTTTCACCCTCCCCAGGCTTCAAAGGCTTCCCTGGAGGTGGGAGAGGGTAAAAGTGTCCTCCATCCTCTGGAGGTTCTCTGAAAGCCAGAAATGCCCTCCCAGAGCCTCTGCAAGCCAAAAATCAGCTGGCTGGCACACATATGCACTTTGGAGCTGAGGTAGGGCAACGGCTCGTGTGCCAGCAGATGTGGCTCCACGTGTCATCTGTACACTTTTTACAAACATCAAAGTTGAGAGCTTCAAGACTTGTGGACTTCAATACCCAGATTTCCTCCACCAGTAATGGTAGCTCAGAAATGGGAATTGAAGTCCACAAGCTTTAAACTTGCCAGATTTGAAGACCCTTGCACTCCTAACCCCTAACTCAAACAAAAAACAAAACAAACAAACAAACGAGGACAATTCATTTTGTTAGTTGTTCCTTTAGTCACAGAAATGGCTAGTGATAGAATCATTTACAATTACAGTTTCCTGCTGAGGTTGTCTTAATATTACTACTATACCATGAGGTTTTCAAAGACCCCTCCCTTGATTACTCCAATTTTCACAAATGAAGTGCATGGAAATATATGGTGATGATGATAAACCTGAAATGCTCCTTAAAAGGAGTGTTTCTAGAGCAGGGATCTCCAACCTTGGCAACTTTTAAAAGTTGTGGACTACAACTCTCAGAGTTCCTCAGCCACCTTTGCTGGCTGAGGAACTCGGGGAGTTGAAGTCCACAAGTCTTAAAGTTGCCAAGGTTGGAGACCCCCGTTTTAGAGCACTAAAGATTCAGCTAAACTCCTGTTTTCCTCGAGAGAGAAGGCTTTAAGAAGCTGCAAGAGTTACCAGGAAGTTAAAAACTGGGAACAAATCTTATTCCCCACACCCACCCTTTATCCTTATCTATTTGCATCTTTCTGTTTCCACCACAATCCACTTTTTTGGTTGGGCCACTATTTTTATTTATTTTTTATTTATTTATTTATTTTGTCCAATACACAATGAGGGTTTTAGTGAGTATATATCAATATACACATAGTAAAATACATGATGAAGGTTATAGAGGAGATACTCATAGTAAAATATATCTAAGAAAGAATAGAAAAGAAGATATAGGAATAGAATATATAGGAATAGAATATATAGAATATATAGAATATATTAACAGAATATATATATATATATATATATATATATATATATATATATATATATATATATATATACACATACACATACATACATATATATATATATATATATATACATACACATACACATACATACACACATACATACATACACACATACATACATATATACATATATACATATACATATATATACATACATATATATATATATATAGGAATAGAGTATATCATGAAAGAATAGAAGAAGAGATATAGCATATATAGGAGAGTAATAGGACAGGGGACGGAAGGCACTCTAGTGCACTTGTACTCGCCCCTTACTGACCTCTTAGGAATCTGGATAGGTCAACCGTAGATAATCTAAGGGTAAAGTGTTGGGGGTTTGGGGATGACACTATGGAGTCCGGTAATGAGTTCCACGCTTCGACAACTCTGTTACTGAAGTCATATTTTTTACAGTCAAGTTTGGAGCGGTTAATATTAAGTTTAAATCTGTTGTGTGCTCTTGTGTTGTTGTGGTTGAAGCTGAAGTAGTCGCCAACAGGCAGGACATTGCAGCATATGATCTTGTGGGCAATACTTAGATCTTGTTTAAGGCGTCTTAGTTCTAAACTTTCTAGGCCCAGGATTGAAAGTCTAGTCTCATAGGGTATTCTATTTCGAGTGGAGGAGTGAAGGGCTCTTCTGGTGAAGTATCTTTGAACATTTTCAAGGGTGTTAATGTCTGAGATACGATATGGGTTCCAAACAGATGAGCTGTATTCGAGGATGGGTCTGGCAAAAGTTTTGTAAGCTCTAGTAAGTAGTGTGAGATTGCCAGAGCAGAAGCTACGTAGGATTAGGTTTACAACTCTTGAAGCCTTCTTGGCTATATTGTTGCAGTGGGCTTTGGCACTTAAATCTTTTGTTATTAGTATACCAAGGTCTAACCGAGCGGGGATTATCTGTGATAATTTGATTATTCAGTTCGTATTTGGTGTTCAGATTCTTCTTCCCAATGTGTAGGACAGAGCATTTGCTAGTTGAGATTTCGAGTTGCCATGTGTTAGACCACTCAGAAACAGCGTCAAGGTCTTTTTGGAGAGTAGTTGTGTTATCGGTGGTGTTGAAGAGTTTTACATCATCGGCGAAGAGGACACAGTTGCTTGTGATGTAATCGCAAAGGTCATTGATGTAGAGAATGAAGAGCGTTGGTCCCAGTACACTACCTTGGGGAACACCGCTTTTAACTGGGACGGGGGTGGATATGGTGCTTCCTATTTTGACCACTTGTTGTCTGTTTGACAGGAATGCTGTAATCCATCTGTGGAGGGATCCTGAGATGCCATAGGATTTGAGTTTTAGGAGTAGTTTGTCGTGGACCACTGAATCAAAGGCTTTGCAGAAGTCAATATAAATTGCATCTGTAGATTTCCCTTGATCTAGATGAGTTGTCCATATATTTTTGCAGTGGAGGAGCTGCAGGTTGCAGGATAGTTTTTTTCTGAAACCAAATTGTTTGTTAGAGAGCAAATTATTAGTTTCTAAATGGAGAGTAATTGATTTGTTTATAATTGATTCCATGACTTTGCATGGGACGCAGCATAGTGAAATTGGTCTGTAGTTATCTACAAGAGAGGGGTCTCCTTTTTTGAAGATGGGGATGACCATTGCTTTCGACCATAGCTTAGGAAGTGTGCTGGTTCTGAAGGATTTTTCAAAAATTATGCTTAGTGGTTCAGCTATGGCAGAGGAGAGCTTTTTTAGGAAGTATGCACATAGACCATCTGGTCCGACTGATAGAGAAGGTTTAAGGTCACGTAATGCTTTTTCAACTTGGTCTTTAGTGAAGTCTACTTGGGTTAAGTCGTTGAGGGAGTTTGAGGTGCGATTGATGAAATTGGGGGTTGAGCCATTGCTGTTAACAAAGACAGAGCCAAAGAAAGAGTTGAAGAGGTTGGCTTTGGATGAATCATCATGGTATTCTTTGTTGTTGGGTCCTTTGAGAGGTGGGATTGGTCTAGAGTCTTTGAGTTTATTGTTGACAAAGTTGTAGAAAGCTCTATTAGATTTGGTGCGTAGGAGGTTTTCCTCTTGTTTGCTGTAGTAGTTAAGGGATTCTGCTTTTATTTGATTGCAAATGCTTTTATATCGGCTTTTGAAGTTGGAAACTTGTCCTTTTTTGTTTTTCCTCCAGAGAGATTTTTTTCTTGTTTGTAATTTTCTTATTGAGATAGGGAGGTTATTTTTTTTGTTTATGGTACATGTTAGAGGCACATGAAGTCTGATAATAATTTTCATTTCGAGTAGGAATGTGTTATAGAGGTCATCAGTAGTGTAGCATTCAGAGAATAGAGTTTTCCAGTTTAATGTTGAGAGGTGGGCTTCAATGAGTTCGTAGTTCGCTTTTTTGAAATTGAATTTTGGTGTTGTATTATTTTGGTGGTTCATAGTGTGGCTTAAGTTGAGACTGAAGTTTATCATGCTGTGGTCGCTGTTGGAAAATGGTTCTGTTATTTGTAAGCCATATATTGTACTTTTGCTGTTACAGAAGATGAGATCCAGACAGTTATCAAGTCTGGTATTTTTAGTTATTAGTTGGTCGAGTCCCAGATGGGTGACAGTATTATATACGGTAGAATGGATGGTTTCCGTGCTGCATTCATTTAAGGACCAGTTGATGTGTGGTAGGTTGAGGTCTCCGAGGAAGATAATGGGGTATGGGCAGTTGGTTGCCCACGTTAGTAATGTGGATAATTTGTTAGCATGTTCGATGTCGTAGTCCGGGGCTCTGTAGCAGAGTAAGAAGCGAATTGTGGTATTTAGGGATAAATCACACACAATAGTTTCCGGTACCAATAAATCCTGTGCAACTTTGAGGATTTTTAGGTTCAGCGATTTTTTGTAAAATATAGCTACTCCGCCTCCTCTGCGGGATTCACGGTCTGAGCGGAAAACATGGTAGTTTTTTGATGTGATAATGGAGTCTGGGTAGGAAGCATTTAACCATGTTTCGCATATAAAAATTATATCAAAATTGGAGGTGTCAAGTAGAAGGAGGAATTCAGATATCTTGTTGACTAAACTTCTAGCATTTAATAGTTTACATTTGAGATTGGTCTTGTGTTGGGGATTGGTTTTGGGGTGGTCAGAGGAAGTAAGGGGCACGCTTTCCTATTCTTGGTTTGAGTTGGTAGGGTTGTCCATTTGTTGTTGTGGGATGGTGGTCTGGCAGGTGTCAGTTTGATGTTGTGAGATGGTAGGTTGAAAGTTAGACCAGAAGATGTGGGGAGAATTATGGGTTTTGGGTTTGATGCTTTCTGTGCAGTAATAAAGGTTTGTTTCACCAAGTTCATAGCGTCTCCTGAGTTCGCGAGAGTGAATACGTTGGAGGAGAGAAAGATCTGGTCTGGATCTGAGTTTGTTGAAGGACTTGTTATTTCTGGCAATGTGGTTAATGGTCTTGATGAATTGCTGTTTTATTTGTTCAGTTTTGCATACTACTTTGCAGAAGCGGGGAGCTATTGAGCCATCGTTATACTTGTGCTCAGGTCCAATTCTGGTAACTTCCAAAATGTCTTCTTGGGCGAATGTTTGTGCATGTGAGTGATGTTGGTGGATGATATTTCTTATTCTTGTTATATCTGATTCATGACTTTCATCAAGACCAAAGAGGATAGCATTCTGGCATTTTTGTTCACGTTCCATGGCATCCTTGACTAGGGTAGAGATATCATTGGTAGAATTAGTGGGTTTTTGGAGTATTGGAAGTGGTTGCGGTTGAGGTTGGGGTGGTGGAGTGGTGAGTGGTATTTTTTCGGGTGGATTCAGTGTTTGGATATTTTTCTCCATGGATGAGAGTCTTGATTCGATACTTTCTTTCAATTCTTGTTGTGTTTTAAGAAGTCTTGGTTCAATACTTTCTATTAATATTTTTTGGGTTTTGATGGCTTCTTTTAAGGTATTAATCTCATCAGACAAGCTGTTAAGTGTATTTAGCTTGGGGCGCAGGATGTGCACATAAAAAAATGAAGAGTTTGCTTTTAGGAATGTGTCAATATGTTTAGAAATATTGAAGCAGCTTTTGTGAGCAGACTGATTGCAAGTCTCGCATTTTATGAAACCATCATGATCATTGATAATGTCTTTGCATTTAAAGCATTGATGGCTGTGATTATCAATTGTTGTTCTTTTTGGTCTTGTTGTTGTACATTCTTTTTGATTGGCATTGGCACTAGGGTAAGAAAATTAGTTGGCTTCGGAACGGAAATGCTTGGAACGGTGCAGGCTTTGTTCTTTTCTCTAAGGCGGCATGAATTTCCATTGTTTTCTTCTCTGGCAGGTCCTGGTGGACAGGCTCCTGCTCATCCCCAGCGCGGCATTTGCAACTTTTTTTGGAGATATTTGAGGATGCAAATGAGGCTAATTCAAGACCGGGGAAAAGAGCTGCAAGTGCCACGCTGCTCTCCTCGGTGGCTGGGAGGTGTTCTGTCTGGGTGCCCCCAGACTTCAACACCAACTGGAAAAAACAGCCAGACACGCTGGTACAAACAAAGGCACTTTATAGTTTGAAAAATAAACACAGAGAAAAACCTGTTCTTCCCAACAGGCAGGCTATGAGACTTCCCAGCAGAATCCTGACGGCCAGACAATACAGCAGACTTCTTGCTGGCACACCCACCACTGTAGAGAATAAGACCCACACCTTTTCCCCCCAAGGTTTCAGTATTCAAAGTCACAAACCAGAATTCCAAGACGCCAAAGATCACAACCAGGTCCCAGGACTCCCAAAGATAATACTCCACAAGCCAGGAAGGGTGGGTCTGCCTTTTCAGCCTTTCCAGAGAGCACCACACCCAAACCCAGCTGTTGCCTCTTTAGTGCTGAAAGTACCTGGCTAATTGTCCCCTTCGTTGTGTTGCTCTTCTCTGCCGGAGATCGATGATTGCTTATGCATTTTCATCTAAGGAATCCAGGCTGCTTGCTGGGGAGAGCTCCCTCTCGGGGGACTCTGGCTGTCCTCCCTCTCCCTCAGCCTGAGATTCCTCCTCCCCGTCTGCCTGAACCTCCTGTTCCTCATCCTCCCCCTCTGAGCAGGAAGCCCGCAGAGGATCAGCCGTTCCCTGAGGGGCCTCAGACGGAATCACAACAGGAGGGGAAAGGAAAGGTGGGTGAGACTAACCTAGCAAGGGAGAGAGGCGCCAAGGAGTGCAGCAGCTCGGCACTTGCAACTCTTTTCCCTAGTCTTGTATCAACCTCATTTGCTGTAGCAACCTCAAATACCACTACTGGCAGAAGCTCAGCTTGGCTCTGCGGCCTTGATTTAAGAGACAGAAGAGGAGACTGGGGTGGGGATGGCAGCAAAGGAAAGTGTGTGTGCAGTGGTGGGAAGGAGAACAGTGTACCTGCAGTAGGGTGACTGCGATGGTGGTCAGAAGCGGCGATAGCAGCCTTCCCGTAGTTTGGCGATAGCGGCGTCTAACACAGTTTGGGAGCGGTGGCCGGCGCTAGCTGCCAAACCGCGTGAAAAGCCGCCACCACCGGACTACGGAATGGCTGCTGCCGCCGCCGCTGACCATCACCCAACTTCATTCAGTGTATAAGATGCACCCAGTTTTTGGCGCCCTTTTTTGAAGTAAAAAGGTGCATATTATACACTGAATGCAGTTGGGTGGTGGTCAGCGGCGGCAGCTGGTACTTACTGACAATCCTTGACTTCTAGCTCTTGGCACATAGAATAGGGTAAGATGGGCTTGGCATAGATCTGTGATGGTGAACCTAAGGCACATGTGCCGGAAATAGCACACCAGCCACCATCAGAAACTGGAAGACCAGGTGGCTGTTGCATACGTGCATGCCACAAACTGAGAGCTCATATGGGTACTGGGGAATTGCTCTTCATGTTTCTAGTGCTCCCGTGCATGTGCCCCACAGATCTACTTTTCCAGCTTCCGGCTCTCGTACACTCCCATTTTTGCACTTGGTGCAGAAAAGGTTCACCAAGACTTGCATAGGTTATCCATCTGACAATCGGCCCTCTCAAACTACTATGCTGTTTGCTTATGTAGTCATAGTCTCAAAATATATTGAAGAGCTTTGGTTCATACTTCATACCACAGGTACCCCTAAAATATGCTACAGTTGGGATTTTCTTCATTTAGGCCTGTGCCTCACCTGTATATATCTACATTGAGAAATACTATAAATCTATGTTCTGTAATTACAGACTGCCAACTATGTGTGTGTGTGGCCATTCCATTCCAAAAAAGCTAAAGTTAAAAATAGCTGCTGTATTTTGTTTCATGGGCAGCTAATATTCTATTCTATCATGACAGCACTCTGCTATTTTTGGCCTCATCATTTTGTAGGTCCTAGGGCCATTAAGTTCATGCCTATATACATAGAAACATAGAAACATAGAAGACTGACGGCAGAAAAAGACCTCATGGTCCATCTAGTCTGCCCTTATACTATTTTCTGTATTTTATCTTAGGATGGATATATGTTTATCCCAGACATGTTTAAATTCAGTTACTGTGGATTTACCAACCATGTCTGCTGGAAGTTTGTTCCAAGGATCTACTACTCTTTCAGTGAAATAATATTTTCTCATGTTGCCTTTGATCTTTCCCCCAACTAACTTCAGATTGTGTCCCCTTGTTCTTGTGTTCACTTTCCTATTAAAAACACTTCCCTCCTGAACCCTATTTAACCCTTTAACATATTTAAATGTTTCGATCATGTCCCCCCTTTTCCTTCTGTCTTCCAGACTATACAGATTGAGTTCATTAAGTTTTTCCTGATACGTTTTATACTTAAGACCTTCCACCATTCTTGTAGCCTGTCTTTGGACCTGTTCAATTTTGTCAATATCTTTTTGTAGGTGAGGTCTCCAGAACTGAACACAGTACTCCAAATGTGGTCTCACCAGTGCTCTATATAAGGGGATCACAATCTCCCTCTTCCTGCTTGTTATACCTCTAGCTATGCAGCCAAGCATCCTACTTGCTTTTCCTACTGCCCGACCACACTGCTCACCCATTTTGAGACTGTCAGAAATCACTACCCCTAAATCCTTCTCTTCTGAAGTTTTTGCTAACACAGAACTGCCAATGCAATACTCAGATTGAGGATTCCTTTTCCCCAAGTGCATTATTTTACATTTGGAAATATTAAACTGCAGTTTCCATTGCTTTGACCATTTATCTAGTAAAGCTAAATCATTTACCATATTACAGACCCCTCCAGGAATATCAACCCTATTGCACACTTTAGAGTCATCGGCAAATAGGCAAACCTTCCCTACCAGACCTTCCCCTATGTCACTCACAAACATATTAAAAAGAATAGGACCCAGAACAGACCCTTGTGGCACACCGCTTGTAACCTGTCTCTGCTCAGAATACTCGCCATTAACAATAACTCTCTGATGTCTATGCTTCAGCCAGCTTGAAATCCACTGAACTATCCAGGGATTAAGTCCAATCTTCACTAATTTATCTATCAGCTCTTTATGTGGAACCGTATCAAAGGCTTTGCTGAAGTCCAGATAGGCAATATCCACGGCACAACCTTGATCCAACACCTTTGTGACATAGTCAAAGAAATCAATGAGATTAGTCTGACATGATTTGCCTTCAGTAAAGCCATGCTGATTTGGGTCCAATAAGTTATTGTTTTTTAGGTGCTGATTTATCCTCTTTTTGAGTAGAGTCTCCATCATTTTAATTACAACTGATGTCAAGCTAACTGGCCTGTAGTTTCCAGCTTCTTCTCTACTGCCCTTCTTGTGGATAGGCACAACACTGGCCATTCTCCAATCCTCAGGAACATCTCCTGTTAACAGGGATTGGTTAAACAAATCAGTCAGGGGGGTAGCAATGACAGATCTGAGTTCTTTAAGAACTCTGGGGTGGATGCCATCTGGACCCATTGCCTTATTTATCTTTAATCGTTCAAGTTCTTCTAAGACATTGGCTTCTAAGATCACTGGAGCTGAATCCGTACAGCTGGCAGCAATGCTATATCCCTCTATAGTATTATTTTGTAGGGTGTCTTTTGAGAAAACTGAACAGAAGTAGCTATTGAAATGGTCAGCGATCTCCTTATTCCCATCAATGCATGTATTATTCCCGGTACTAAGCTTTGTGATGCTGCAGTTTTTCTTCTTCCTATCACTAATATATCTGAAGAAGGTTTTATCCCCCTTCTTTACAGATTTTGCAATTTCTTCCTCTTTTGAGGCTTTAGCAGCATATATTATCTGTTTCGCCTCCTTCTGTCTCATTTTATACACCTCTCTATCAGCTATACTTCCAGACTCTTTATACCTCCTATAGGCGGTATAAACATATAAATATTGATGAAGTAAGTAAAACCTCAACTGCCTTACCTTTGTGTACTTCCATTTTTCTAAAGTACTCAGTGTTTGATCTTCCACTCTTCCTACTAGAAGGAATATGTTAGATGTTGCCAAGTGCATTACACTGCATCTTGCTGAGATCTATTCTGCTCCTTCCAGAAGCCCTTCTTGTAGTCTTCTTAATTAGATAAAACACTTCTTTCCCCTCTCTATTGTCCTAACACTTTGCTGTACCATGTTATTTTATTTGTGTGTTCAATTTATATTCCATTTCCCCTCAAAAATTAACCTATATAGCCCTCCAATGTCTTCTTTACAGCAACAGTCCCATGAAGAAGGTTGGGACGAAGGAGAGTTTGGAGCAAAGGAAGCTTTCACAGCTGTGAAATAATCTTTTCAAAATGACTAATAAAGAAACAACATAAATACAAGATAACAATATTAAAAAACAAATTATTGGAAGTGAAAGGTTTGAATCAGTGGTGAAATCCATTTTTTTTTACTACTGGTTCTATGGGCGTGGTTTGGTGGGTATGGTGTGGCTTGGTTGGTGTGGCAGGGGAAGGATACTGCAAAATCTGCGTCCCCACCCCACTCTGAGGCCAGCCAGAGGTGGCATTTGCCCATTCTACAAACTACTCAAAATTCCCACTACTAGTTATCTAGAACCTGTAAGAACCTGCTGGATTTTACCCCTTGTTTGAATATAGAAATAGATTTTTAGTTTTCTTTCTCTTAAAGCAAACCTTGGAAGAAACAGCCCATACTGTTATTTATTTACCTGTTTAGTATTAGATTATACCCAGTGTAGGGCTGCAAAAAATTTACTATCACACTGTGGGTGTGGTTTATTTTGTGGGTGTGGCTTGCTGGCCATTTGACCAGGTAGGAGTGGCTTGGTGATCATTTGACCAGGAGTGGCTTAAAGGTCATGTGACTGGCTTAAAGATGGTCAACTTGATGTCACTCACATCAAGGGTTTGGGTTAGTGTTAGGGTGCCTGGCCTCTCCTCGCCTCAAAGAGATACAGTTTCCCTATCTATTTACTATTATCAAACATCAAAAATATACTACAGTATTTAATTCTATGTATTTATGCCATATATGTACATACATATTACACACAGGCACGCAAAAATATACATTATCTACTATATAAACTGTGTATGTACACACACGCATAGCTCTTCTAAAATTATACACATTCAACCTCATTTACTGCGATTGGAAAATCATACCCAGAGGTAAGGGAAATAATTTTAAAAAATCAATTTTTTTTCTACCGGTTCTGCGTACCTGACCAAATTTTTTCTACTGGTTCTGTGTACTTGACCATACTTGTAGGAGCCCATCACTGATTACACCCCATTTTAATTATGTGCAACTCAAGGCAATGCACTTAATATTCCCACCTTCAATTTGCCTCACAACATTCTATGAAGAAGGTTGGACTCAGCGAGAACAGTGAGGGATGAAACATGTGTAAGCGATTGAGTAAAATGCTTCAGAACTCTGTCCTGGGCCTGACACTTGTATTATTTTTTATTAAAGGTTTGAAAGAATATGTAAAAGAAATGCATAGGTGACACAATGCTGCTTGGGATTGCTATACTTAGTAAAAGTAAATGAATAAAAATAAATAAAATGGTCTTGTTAGGTTAGGAAAGTTGGCTTTAGAAACAAAAATATTTGGGAGAAATAGAAGCTATTCATGTAGGAAAAGGAAATCAAATGCTTTCTGAATATAATCCACTCTACTGTGCTAGATGCAATGGGAAGTTTCCTGATTTGACCCCTATGACAATCATTAAGAGTTGTACCTCATGATTCTTGACAAATGCATATTTTCTCTTATGTTCACTGAGAGCATATGCACCAAAGACAAATTCCTTCTGTGTCCAATCATACTTGGCCAATAAAGAATTCTATTTCATTCCATCCCATCCCATCCCATCCCATCCTA
The DNA here is from genome assembly GCF_031021105.1 of Erythrolamprus reginae. Taxonomy (NCBI): domain Eukaryota; kingdom Metazoa; phylum Chordata; class Lepidosauria; order Squamata; family Dipsadidae; genus Erythrolamprus; species Erythrolamprus reginae. Next base: position 218,941,835 of record NC_091951.1, on the reverse strand, counting down.
TCCTATACTATTCTATTCTGGATTGATATGAATGATGTTTACAATTTAGCAGATCACTAGAGGTCCCTATTGCATAAAAGATTGCACAAAGAGTGGTGATGCTAGGTGGCCATATTTATTTAGATTTTCATTTGAAATAAGAATTGCCTTGGTCAATTGGTGGTGCTGTTTTCCTATTATTTGCCAAGATAATGCCTTTTTTTTTCATTTTAGCCACAATAGGAAATAAGATGTGCTGGGTTATGAAAATTGTATGTGATGAAAGCAGACCAGCAGGGTATTATTCTGCAAAAAAAAAAAAAAAGGTGTCTAGTGGCATTCAACATGTCCTACAACCCTTAGTATTTCCTCCCAGGAGACATTAGCATGCCATATCAGTATCAAACATAATAGATTTCTTTGTTTCTTGCTATATAGCTATCAACAATTTTAATTTTTAAGGCATTCCATTAGAAATTATTAGAAGATCAATGAAGTTTCAAACTGATAATGCAGCAATTGTTTTTTGAACTGTATTAACTTTTTCTCAGTGAAGAGATCTTCTTTGAGATTGTCATGAAGCCAAGTCAAAGTGAAATCAACACTCCCTCCTGCACTCTAATTCAAAAACCCAATTGTTGGGCTAATGCAAACCCCCACTTTTAACTCCGAGAAGGAAGAGGTTCCTTCTAAAATGAACTCAGATAATGAATGAAGCACATGGCATTATATCATGGCAGAGAATCAGAAGAAGTATTTTAGATGAGATCATCCAATCAGCCTAACATCAATACCTGGGAAGATTTATAAATTTAATTAATTAATTAGATTTGTATGTCGCCCATTCCCGAGGGACTCAAGGCTCTTACAACAATAAAAACATTTAAACAATATACAGTCTCAAACTGGGTGAGTTAAAGGTATAACAAGCAGGAAGAGTGAGATTGTGATCCCCCTGTATAGAGTACTGGTGAGACCACATTTGGAATACTGTGTTCAGTTCTGGAGACCTCACCTACAAAAAGATATTGACAAAATTGAACAGGTCCAAAGACAGGCTACAAAAATGGTGGAAGGCCGTAAGCATAAAACGTATCAGGAAAGACTTAATGAACTCAATCTGTATAATCTGAAGGACAAAAGGAAAAGGGGAGACATGGTCGAAACATTTAAATATGTTAAAATGGTTAAATAAGGTTCAGAATGGAAGTGTTTTTAATAGGAAAGGAACACAAGAACAAGGGGACACAATCTGAGGTTAGTTGGGGAAAGATCAGAAGTAACGTGAGAAAATATTATTTTATTGAAAGAATGGTAGATGCTTGGAACAAACTTCCAGCAGACCTGGTTGGTAAATCCACAGTAACTGAATTTAAACATGCCTGGGATAAACATACAGTGATCTCTCGATTAGCGCGGGGGTTACGTTCCAAGACCTCCCGCGCTAATCGATTTCCGCGTTATAGTGGTGCGGAAGTAAAAAACACCATCTACGCATGCGCGCCATTTTTTTCATGGCCGCACATGCGCAGATGGTGGGGTTTGCGTGTGGGCGGCGGGGAAGACCAAGGGAAGGTTCCTTCAGCCGCCCAACAGCTGCTTCCGCGCTGCGGATCAGGTGTTGGGCGGCTGAAGGAACCTTCCCTTGGTCTTCCCGCCGCCCAGGCAAAGGGGAAACCCCACGATCGCTTGCCGCTTGCCGCTTGCCGTATTGCAGCTTGGAGCCTTGCTTCGCCTCCTTCGCTGCAATACGGCAAGCGGCAAGCGGCAAGCGATCTTGGGGTTTCCCCTTTGCCTGGGCGGCGCTGGGGCCATGCGGAGCCGCTCATCTAGGGGGGCGTGGACCGGCAAGGTGCCCTCCGCTCTCTCTCTTTCTCTCCCTGTTACCGGTGTGGTATAAGAGAGAGAAAGAAAGAGAAAGGAGGGTGACTTGCCAGTCCACGCCCCCCTGGATGAACAGCCTCGCATGGCCCCAGCGCCGGACTCCGCCGTTGCCTCCGCCCTTGTTCGGCTCTGCAGCTGAGAGGCCACGTCCACCCCCTCCTCGGTGTCCCCGGCACCCAGCGTCCCCACGCCGCCTCCACCTCCCGGTAATGCGCCCGACCTCTGCCTCTCTCTTTCTCTCTCATATACCACGCTGGCAACAGGGAGAGAAAGAGAGAGAGAACTAGCGCGGACTTATTTTTTAATTAATATTTTTTGAAAAACCGCGTTGCAGCGTTTCGCGCTAATGGAGACCGTGCTAATCGAGGGATCACTGTATATCCATCCTAAGATAAAATACAGGAAATAGTATAAGGGTGGACTAGAGCAGTGTTTTTCAACCGGTGTGCCGCGGCACACTAGTGTGCCGCAAGACACGGTCAGGTGTGCCGCGAAGCTCAGCTTCCGAGACCGGAAGCTGAATGTCCTTCTTCCCGGCTTTCTTCTTCGTGTCTTTCTTTTCGCGTCTTCCTTCTTCGCGCCTTCATTTTCATGCCTTCCTTCTTTACAGCAGGTGAGCTTGGGGCTCGGCGGGAGGGCAATGGTGGGGGGGGGGCAGCTGAGGCTTCCACTTGTGGCATCGTGAGCTGCCGCGGGAGGGCTTATAGCAGCAGCGGCGGCGGGCAATAGCCGGGGTGCGGCTTCTGCAAGTGAGAGCTCCAGCCCTGGGGGGGGCAGCTTCTGCAAGTGGGAGCTCCAGGGCTGAGGCTTCAGCCCTGGAGCTCCCACTTGCAGAAGCTGCCCCCTGGCTATTGTCTGCCACCGCTGTTGCTATTAGCACTCCCACAGCAGCTCACGACGCCACAAGTGGAAGCCTCAACCCTGGAGCTCCCACTTGCAGAAGCTGCCCCCTGGCTATTGTCCGCCACCGCTGCTGCTATTAGCACTCCCACAGCAGCTCACGACGCCACAAGTGGAAGCCTCAACCCTGGAGCTCCCACTTGCAGAAGCTGCCCCCTGGCTATTGCCCGCCACCACCGCTGCTATTGGCACCCTCCCGTGGGAGGCCGGCAAAGGTTGCTTTGAAAGTTGGCCCCCTCACGCCCATGGCTTCTTGTCATGTAATAGCGGTGGCGGTGGCGGCGGGCAATAGCCGGGGGAGGGGTGGCTTCTGCAAGTGGGAGCTCCAGGGTTGAGGCTTCCACTTGTGGCTGTCCCCGCCCGCCCGATCCGTCCTTCTCTCCGGCTTTCTTGGGGCGTGGCTCCTCCCACAGTGGTGGCTGCAGTGGCGCTGGCGATCCGGCCGCTAGCCACTCCAAGCGCTGTGGGAACGCCCACCCCTCTCACAGTCCTGACCCAGGCTGTCAGTAAAGGGACTGCTTCCCATCCCCCTGCCAGCTTGCTCGGAACATTCAAACTAAGGAAAACCTTCGCCGGCCTCCACAGAGAAGAAAGGAAGAGAGAGAACAAGAGAGAGAGAGCAACAGAGAGAGAGAGAGAGAACAAGAGAGAAAGAGAAAAAACAAGAGAGAGAGAATGAAAATAAGAGAGAATGAGAGGGCAACAGAGAGAGAGAGAGAAAGAACAAGAGAGAGAAAGCATGAGAGAGAGAGAAAGAAAATAAGAGAGAGAACGAGAGAGAGAAGGAAAGCAAGAGAGAAAAAGAGAGATAGCAAGAGAGAGAGAAAACAAGAGAGACAGATAAGGAGAGGAAAGGAGAGAGAGAGAGAAATGAGAACAAAAAGGGGAGAAAAAAGGAGAAATTAGAAAATGATTGAGGCAGAGAATGAGAGGAGAGAGAAACAAAAGAGAGAGAGAGAGAGGTGATTCTTGAAGCATATGGTAAAAAGCACGCAAATAATAAGAAAAAACCCCAGCCCTCACCTGTTTTTGAAAAGAATAAAAGAGGAAAAAACCCCAGCCCTTATCTGGTTTTGGAAATGGTTCGAGTGTGTATACACACACACACACACATAAGGGGGAGAGAAAGACAGGGATGGAAAAAGAGGAGAAGTGAGAGGGAGAAGGAATGAGGGGGAAAGGGAGGAAGAGAGAGAAATGAGAAACATGAGAGAGAAAAGGCGGGAAAGACAGGAAAGGTACCCAGAAATGAGACAGTGGTATAAATTTGAGGAGGGATGATTGATGATTGCCTGTATTTATAAAGGGATGTTACATGGGATTGTATATATGAGGGAGGGATTTATTTATTTATTTATTGTTTGATTTGATTTGATTTGATTTGATTTGTGTCATTTTGGTTGGTGGTGTACCCCAAGATTTTGTAAATGTAAAAAATGTGCCGCAACTCAAAAAAGGTTGAAAATCACTGGACTATAGGGACCATGAGGTCTTTTTCTGCCGTCAATCTTCTATGTTTCTATGTTTCTAATTATAACAATAGAACAGTAATATAAAAAAAATATTAAAATCTCATTCAAGCAGTCACACCATATCATGCATTTCAATTCATATCATGTTGGGGCCGGAATCAGGAAGTATCAATTACTCACGGCCCCCAGGCTGCCAGCAGAACTAGGTTTTCAAGTCTTTTTAAAATCCTTAGTAAGACCACACCTGGAATACTGCATCCAGTTTTGGTCACCACATTATTAAAAAAAAATGTTGAAACTTTGAAAAAAAAAGTGCAAAGAAGAGAAATTACAATTATTAAAAGCATGGAGAAAAAAACATATGAAGAATGGTTGCAAGAACTGGGTATGACCAGTCTAGAGAAAAAAGGACTAGGGGAGACATGATAGCAGTGTTCCAGTATTTGAGGGGCTTCCACAAAGAAGAGGGAGTCAAATTATTCTCGAAAACACCAGAAGGCAAGACAAGAAACAATGGATGGAAACTAATCAAGGGGAAAAGCAACCTGGAATTAAGGAGAATCTTCCTAACAGTTGAGGACATTTAACCAGTGGAACAGCTTGTCTTCAGAGGTTCTAGGCGCTCTATCACTAAGAAAAGACTGGATAGCCACTTATCCAAAATGGTATAGGATCTCCTGCTTGAGCAGAGGGTTATATTAGAAGACTTTCAAGGTCCCTTCCAGCTCTATTCTGATTGTTTGACTGATTGATGGAACTTTGAAGTTATCCAGATAATTCCTGTACTGTAAACTGTTCTGCCTGCAGCACTAGATTTAGAATTAGAACCAGAATTTTCAAGAATGTATAGAAATGAATATTATTCCTTCTTTAGCGCCTGCCAGATTCCCCATCAAACTGATTTTTAAATATATAAGTCTTTAATTAAAGGAATATATATTGAAAGTGGCATGTTGCAAAACTAAGTGCCAGTGTTATATTTATATTCAAGAACACCACAAATCAGAACCAAAGATAAGTTGAGTTCAGCTGTAGAACTTCTGGTGTGTTAGGGAGGATTAGGTTCTGTGGAAGTTGGGGGTGAAGTGGGAGGTTCCATTTTTGGGTTGGACAAGGATGCCACACCCGTAGCGAAAATTGAGCTGTGCGCACAGCTTTGCGTCTCCAGTGTGCATGGCAAGGAACCAAAATCTTGCGAGGGGACATGCATGAGAAAGGGATTTTGGTGATTTTTTTGCTTCTGCACATGCACAGAAGCAAAAAAAACAACCCCTGAAATCTTATGCACGCATGTGTCGCCTCACAAGAGTTTGCTTCCCATGCATGCGCAGAAGTAAAAGCTCACTTGTATGTGCATGCATGCTGGAGACATGAAGCAGCACACACAGCAGCGCATCGGGAGCAGCAGGAGCGGCAACCCCCACCTGGGGCGGGGTTTCCATGAGAGGCACCACTTTTTTATGGTCCAATGGAAAGGGTGGGTTTGCCAGGTGATCTTCAGAACCCATCTTCTTTTCCTCAGGCAGTTTCTTGTGCTCATATGATTCTTTGCTCTCTTTGTGTCTAAGAGGCAGAGAATGTTCTATGGCCTCAAAAAAGGTTGAAAACACCTGCACTTGAGGAAAGTAGCCTCCCTGCTTTTCCTGATAGTAAACAATTGTTATGTGCCTGGCCAAAGCCTCTGCAAGAGCCTTAGGTGAGGGCATTCAATTGCATGCTCTGTTTTCAAATTGCCACTAAACCCAGCTTGAGGACTATTACCTGTTGGTGAATTACCATTATTAACATGACAGAAGCATGAAAGGAATAACTTTCTGTGAAATATCCTTATTAATTGTATTTCTTTCCAATTTAGGTTAATTAATTTAAGTCTCATTTTTGAAGGTTAACTCCCAACATTATACACAAGCACACTTGTCTATAGTTTAACATGCTGAGAATTTCCAGCCTTTGGCTTATCTCGCTCACACAGGAGTATGGGGGCACCGCCACATTGCCAGGAAATAGTGTAGACCCACCTCTTTCCTTCTTTTCAGGCTTCCAGGCATTATGAGTCCGGGTTTCCCCATAGAGAGGAAAGCCGTCAATTGACTCAATTCCATTTTCTGGAAGCTATGCTGAGCTGACAGCTCACATGACTAAGGAGTGATTGTCTGTAGGGCAGATTTGTCCTTTGGGGAGCGAAGTGGGGAAGGGGAGGCTAACTTGTCCTTGAGAGCAGAGAGAGACAGAGAGAAACGGGGGGGGGGCTTTGAGACTACCGCACAGATTTGCTGCAGTGTTATTTTTTTCAAGGATTTCTCCTTTTTTCCTCTAGGCAGACATTAATCTAATATCAAGTCCTTTAACCTTTCTAATTATTCTCCTTCAAGTCAACTGGTTGCCTATTAAGCTTTCAGTCTCTGCTCTAAAGCAGTTATTGCTGCTTCCAACTAGTCTTAGCTCCAAAGTCAGACTACCTTTGCCAAGGAATTAGGCTGTTACTTATTGTTCCTTCCCTTCCCTCCCCATTTCCCCCCTTTTCATAATAACAATTGTAATTAACAAAATTAATCTTTGCATACTTTAAAGCATAGCTTTTCTAAATAACCTGTTTAAAATGTGAATGTATTGAAATTTCTTAGGTTCAGTCCACTAAATCTCAATGATCATATTTATAATTAACAGGATTTATTTTATTGCAGCAGGAAATGTTTTGTTTTCTGATTATTTTATTTTGTTTATGTCTAATTGTGAGCCAAATCACATCTATGAAATGTGGGGGCACATTTATGAAGATTTTGACATGATGATGACATAGGCAGACATGTCTCCATTTTCGGTGCTGATAATCTTTGAATGCCACCTCTTGCAGATTATCCCTTGCAGTTTTTCCAGGACATGCAGAAATTCCATAGGTACGGGGTGAGTTGTCATCAGTATGCTGATGATTCTCAGCTACACATCTCCACTCCATGTCCACTCAGTGAAGCAGTGGAAGTGATGTGCCAGTGTCTGGAGGCTGTTAGGGTCTGGATGGGTGCTAAAAGGCTCAAGCTCAATCCCAACAAGATGGAGTGGCTGTGGGTTCTGCCTCCCAAGGACACCTCCATCTGTCCATCCATTACTGAGGGGGGGGGTATTTTTGACCCCCTCAGAGAGGGTCCACAACTTGGGCGTCCTCCTCAATTCACAGCTCTCATTGGACCATCATCTTTCACCATTTGCCCAGGTTCACCTGGTGCACCAGTTACGGCCCTATCTGGACAGGGAATCTCAACTCACAGTCACTCATGTCCTTATCACCTCGAGGTTCAACTACTGCAATGCTCTCTACTTCTGAAGAGCATTCGGAAACTACAAATTGTTCAGAATGCAGACACACGAGCAGTCATGGGCCTCCCAAGGTATGCCCATGTTTCTTCAGCACTCCGCAGACTACATTGGCTGTCAATTGGTTTCTGGATGTGATTCATAGTGTTGGTTATGACCTATAAAGCCCTACATGGCATTGGACCAGATTACTTACGGGACCGCCTTCTGCCACATGAATCCCAGCATCCGGTTAGGTCCCATAGAATCAGTCTTCTCCAAATCCCGTCAACTAGACAATGTCACTTGGCGGGACCTAGGGGAAGAGCCTTCTCTGTAAGGGCCCCGGCATTCTGGAATCTGCTCCCCCCCCAGAGATTTGTGCTGATGCCACCCTCCTTACCTTCAACAAGAATCTGAAAACCTTTTTATGCCACCAGACTTGGGGTCACTACACTCCAGCCTTTGGCCAACGAATGTGTGATATGTTTGTGGTTTGAATCTGAATGAATGATTTTTAATGTTTTAGCCTTTTAGAATGGTTTTAAATTAGTTATTTATATTAATTGGATTTAGATGTGTTATTGTATATTGTTTTATTGATGTGTTGTGAGTTGATGGAGAGGGGCAGCATACAAGTCAAATAAATAAATAAATAAATAAATAAATACATACATACATACATACATACATACATACATACATACATACATACGTGGTTAGCTCTGACCCAACTCCTGCCCCAAGGAATGTGGAGGTGGATGTGAGGGAAACATCCACATGCCACAGGCCTGTTTTGCTCCCGATAGAATCTGCCGACGAAGTCTCCTCTGACCAAGGAAGCGTGAGTGACAGGGGAGAGGGGAGTTTGGCAGACAGCCCAGGAGGAGATCAATCATCCTGATCATCCTTGGATTCTCAACAAGAACTTATGACGGACCCACACATGCTTAGAGTGATGCATAAGAAAGAACAACTGAAGGATTTGTACAGGAGATAAGTGAAGCCACCTGTGGTTGGGTGGGGCTGCTGTAATTAGTGCTACAGATAAAAAGAGCAGTGTGCTGGTTTAGCCTCATGGAAGTTTATCTGATTCATAGTTTCGTCCAGATCGTTGTTTGCTGTTTCCCTGTTCAAGACTGTGTGTGGAATTTCTGGACTTTGGAATTGGACTCAATTTCCCAGTTACTGGGTGAGAAATTGGATTGCATTTAACCTGTGCCTTGTGTGTACCAGAAAATCCCTTTGACATTTAAAAAGGGAGTTGTTTCTGCTTTTCTGTTGATAAAGACCTTTTGTTTTCCTTCTATCGTGGGGTTTGTGTCTGTTTGGGACTAATTACCCTGTAATTATGGGCGGTTGGGACATGCCGGGACATACATACATACATACATACATACATACATACATACATACATACATACATACATACAAGGAGTAGCACAATAACTTAGTCTTGAGCAACTTATCAAGTATGTGACTTGCAGGTATAATCAGTTCCTATGCACAGGAGACACCTTTTAATTTCCTCTGCTGACCTCTGATCTTTTCCTATGGCAGAAAAAAACTGAAGTTGTCCTCATGTAAACCATGCTTTTGGAGGTATAATAGAGGTTCTGGTTGATAGTACAATGGAGGGCAGAGAGCTAACTAGCAGTGAATGGAAAAAAAATGAATGGAGAAGTAAGCAATTGGAAGTGTTGTAGGCAGGAAGTGGGCAATTTCCTCAGCTTATCCATGAACGTTGGGAATAAAATCAATAAATAAAATATGCCTGTTAGCTATTGCCAGTCAATATCAAAATTTGGATTTTAACATCTTTTGAAAAACTGCTAAACATGTGTTTAGAACTCTTCTACTTCGCTACAGCAGCAATCATTAGTACCTGGCCTCCTATGTTATTTCTGGACCATCTTGAATGTTTCCTGGAGTTGGTTTTAGCCATTTTAGCCCTCTTCAAAAATTTGTCAAACCTCAGCCTTTTAACAGATTTAACAATTAATAGAGATGGAAGGGACCTTATAGGTCATCCAGTCCAACCTCCCACCCACGCCCGCAAGAAGGAGACCCTGCCTACCCCATTTCTGACAAATGGCAGTCCAATCTCTTATTGAAAGTCTCAAGTGATGAGCTCCCACAACTTTTGAAGGCAAGTTGTTCCATTGGTTGATTGTTCTCACTGTCAGAAAGTTCCACCTTATTTCTAGATTGAATCTCTCCTTGATCAGCTTCCATTCATTATTACTTGTCTGGCCTTTGGAAGCTTTGGAAAATAACATGACTCCCTCCTCTCTGTGGCAGCCCCTCAAATATTGGAACACTGCTTTCATGTCTCTCCTGGTCCTTCTCTTCATAGTCTCCAGGAACACTGCTTTCATAGTCTCTCCTGGTCCTTCTTCATAGTCTCCAGTACCCTAATCATCCTGGTTGCTCTTCTCTGCACTTTTTCTAGAGTCTCAACATCTTTTTTTATACTGTGCTGACCAAAATTGGATGCAGTCCTCTAAGTGTAGTCCAGGGATGGTATTCACTTACCTTCCCTACCGGTTCACAAATTTGAGTATGCACACCTCAGCACATGTGCACAGCCTCACGTGCATGCTTTTTACTCTCACACATGCCTTCCGCACACGCACCTGGTGACAAAAACAGAGACGGCATTACATTGCCGCTACTGGTTCACTCAGACCAGTCCGAACTGGCAGAATACCACCTCTGTTCCTTAATATAGAGTAGATTTGGCAGCAGTATGATTGTGGCATAATAAGGATTGCAACAGGGTGGGGGAATGTGGTAGCAAATTTGAGGCAGGTTTACCTTTCTGTTGTCCAAAGGGTAAGTGGAATGGGAAATGGGGAAGAACCCAAAAGACAGCGGTTTTCTCACTGATGTCAGCAGAGAAACTATAATGATAGCAAACTAGTAGGTTACAGCCTCTCCCATCCCAGCAATTTTCATGAAGATTAAGGGAAGAACTTTCCCCGGTCATTCAGTTGTGATTGATTGATCCTCGGACTTCTATGGACCAGCACTCTCCAAGACCCCCATACACCCTGTCTTGCACCACCTCCTTCAGACCTGCCACCATCATCTTGGTGTCACTCTTTATAGAGTCCAGTCGGTGGGTACTAGGGCAGCCCCTTCTCCTTTCCCCACTAATCACTCGCAGCATTATTTGACTTTTTGAGCAAGTCGGTTCCCATTGTCATGAGCAAAGTATGACAGCCTCTATTTGGTGATCTTGGCTTCAAGTGATATTTTTGATGAAGTTCAGTCTAGGACTTTTTTGGTTTTTTTGCAGTCCAAGCAGGGATGGGCTTTTGCCCAGATGGTGGGGAACGCAGTGGGGTAGTGAAAATGGAGCTCCACCCCAGAGCACCCAATTTACACTGAAAGATGCTGAAATAAAATGAATGTTGTCCTGCATAAGCCACACCCACAGTGTGGTAGTAAAAATTTTGGTAGCCCTTCACTGACTCCAAGGGATGCCTAATTGTCACCTCCAACACCACAGTTCAAAGGCATTCACTCTTCTCATATCTGCCTTACTCAGAGTGTAGTATCTGTGATTTTAATGTACTCTGGAAAGAAATTTATGTTACAAGGTTTTGTCTTGGAAAGTAATGTTCTTCCAACTGTTAAATATTTACCCATCTGATGAGTATGAAAGGAAACAAAATGTACAGTAAAGTATTCTGCTTTCTCATGTGAAATGAGCTCTTATCATCAAAAAATGAAAATAGCTTCATGGATAATTATTCACAACCCTCCCTCTGAATGAATTGGCTCATAACTGCTTTTGACACTGAGTCAGAAGTCTTATAAGTTAAAAGGTCAAAGTACGCAATGAAGGAACAGGAAGTGCAGCATTCTGTAGTATTAGTGATTTCAGGAAAATCTATGCATATTTACTCTTGCGCCAAGCTGTCATTCAGGTGTACTTTTCTTTTGTTCAGGTGTTTTAAAAGTACTGTACTCTATTGCATTATTTCTTGGCAGCTTTTAATACTTAGCAGAAACCTAGAAAGGAAGTACAGTATCTTTGTTCTAGGGCCTTAAAGTTATATTTTCAGGTGAGTGCAAGTTTCCCTCAACAAGTAAAGAAGCATAACTGATCTGATGAGTCTGGGTTAGTTATCTTACTGTCTGCTGCGTAAGTTATATGATAAGCTGTCCAAACCTTTCTTAAAAATTAAAGCTCTTGCTAGGTTACACTATGTCAATAACCATAAAAATACAGCTTGGAGCAATGACACACTTACATGTTTTGGGATGGAAAGAATGGAGTTTAACAGAACAGTTGAAAATACAGCCTCTGTCATTTATTTTTGTTATTTTTATTTATTTATTTATTTAGCCAAGCATATATGAGAAAACAATTATAAGTATGAACATAACATATAAACATACTGTATACCGAAATTGTTTATATATGAGTATAAGACACACCTTCCCCCCAAAAAAAGGTGAAAATCGAGGTGTGTCTTATACTCTGAATGTAGCCCTACTCAGCCTCTCAAATGGAGGTTTCAGAGGCTGAAAAAAGCCTGTAAAACAGAGCTCCAGGGGGAAAAAAACCCTTGTGAAATAGACCTTCAAGCCTCTGAAATGGAGCTTCAGAAAAAAAAAGCCTCTGAAATGGAGGTTTCAGAGGCAGAAAAAAAAAGCAAGGCACAAAGCTCACAACCAATGAACCTGTTGCTAAAATTCACCTCTGGCAACAGCTGATTGGGAGTATTCCAGGAAGCTGATCCCACCCCCTATCAGCTTTTTTCTTATTTTCCTTCCCAATATATTCTGGTGTGTCTTATAGTCCAAACATAGCATAAGTATAAACAGGTAAAGCATGTGCATAAGAAATGAGTATGAATAATGGGAACAGTAGAACAGGGACAGTAGGCATGCTCATGCGCTTATGCACACCCCCTTACAGACCTCTTAGGAATGTAAAGTCCACGGTAGACAGTTTTAAGTTAAAGTTTTGGGGATTTGTGGATGTAACAACAGAGTCAGGTAATGTATTCCAGGCATTAACCACTCTGTTGCTGAAGTATTTTCTGCAATTCTTTTAATTTGTATCTATTGTTTGCCCGTGTATTATTGTAGTTGAAGCTGAAGTAGTCATTAACAGGAAGGACAATGTGGCAGACAATTTTGTGTACTAAGCTTAGCTCAGACTGTAGGCAGAGTAGTTCTAGGTCAGTGATGGCGAACCTATGGCACGGGTGGCACGGGTGGCACGCAGAGCCATATCTGTTGGCACACAAGCCATTGCCCTAGCTCAGCTCCAACATGCATGTGCATGCTGTCCAGTTGATTTTCGGCTCACATGGAGGCTATGGGAGGGTTTTTTGGCTTACATAGGGCCTCTGGGGGAATAGGGGAGGGCATTTTTTCCCCTCCAGGCTCCAGAAAAGCCCCTAGATCCCGGGAAGGGTGAAAAATGGGTCTACTGGGCCCATCAGAAGTTGGGAAATGGGCCTATTGGGCCCACCAGAAGTTGGGAAGCGGGCTATTTCTAGCCTCCAGAAGGTCTCCAGGGGGAGCGGGAAGCCGTTTTCACCCTTCCCAAGCATTGAATTATGGGTGTGGGTACTCGTGCACGCACTTTTGGCACCCATGGGAAAAAAGGTTCGCCATCACTGTTCTAGGTTGTCCAGGTCCAAAATTTCAAGCCCAGTGGCATAAGGTATTCTATTGCAAGCAGAGGAATGGAGTACTCTTCTTGTGAAATACTTCTGGAATCGTTCAATTGTATTATACAATGTTATATCTTCAGCTTATAATATGATATGATCACAAAGATCATTTATGTAAATTAGGAAGAGAATGAGTCCTAGAACGCTGCCTTGGGGGACACCGCTGTTAACTGGCACAAGATTTAATAGGGCACTCTTTATTTTGACTACCTGTTGCCTGTTTGACAGGAATGCAGCTATCCATTTGTGCAGCGATCCACAGATGCAGTAAGAGCGTAGTTTTAACAGTAGTTTGTTGTGCACCACTGAATCATAGGCTTTGCAGAAGTCTATGTAACCAGGGGTTACATAGGATTGTAATAAAATGTTCTGTCCACGATCAGAAGAAAGAAAAAGAAAAAGAAAGCATCCTTCTTCAAAGTCCTATCCATCTGCTCAGGGAAAGTATTTATTGCCTTCTGCTGGCCCCAGGTGAGGGTAGTGAGTTTTCTGGAGGCAAAAGAAGAATCCATATTTGTACTGCTCAGCATTACTTTGCTAAGGACAACTTGTACTTTGCCACTCCTTTGGCACGATTAATCAGATTAGACTTCCATAAAAGCAATGAATGGGGAAATAAAATGAATATGATTCTGGGTAGATAGCAAAGTACATTATTTAATGTTTATGAGGAACAAGGGTCAAAGTTTTCTTTCCAAACTAACTTACAGTATACTCCTCCTAATTTGGCCCATGAATATCCTATGCCTTGTGTAGCTATATAAATTTGCAAGAATAATAAGGTGTGAAAATGTCTGTATAGAAAGTTTAAAATCAACTAGAGAAACATTATAACTTCATTTCATTACAAATATTCTGTATATCAAAGTTCTAAAATAACTGAGCGTGGTTGACTTTAACGTTTAAAAAATCTTACTGCGTTAAAGCTACATTGAATAGATTAATGTTGATGTGGAACAAATGTTAAAGTCATTTGCTTGTTTTACAAACCAGGGGAAAAAAAGATTGGACTTGTATGCCATTTTCAAGGTACGTATTTCACAATTTTCTAACCATCCAAAAGAAAAATAAGGATCTTTATTTCAATGAAAATTATATGAAACCCTAATCTTTCCACTTGTTTCTACATGGGCATGGCATGAATCAACTTGTCCCAGTCACTATTTCTCCTTTTTTGACCCACTCCCTCCTTTGGTTGCTATATAGATAACACATCATTTGATCTTTAGTGCAATTGACAGGGAAGGCATGGGTGCCAACCATTCCTTCCAATGCACATTCCCTTGCGTTGCTAATTGTTACAGTTCACATGTTGATAACTATTTTTTTAAATCAAACATACGTAATTTTTCCATTTTTTATTAAAAGAACAGTGTGCTATTGTTAGGCTGAAAGATAGTGTGGGTGACAAAGGTCAACCATTAAGCTTCAAGTCTGAATCCGTATGAACCCGGGTCTCCTTGGGCTGAGTCCAAAATTCTTAATTACTAAACCACACTACTTTTTAAAAGTTGATATTTAACAAAACCTAAGTGTGAGATGGCTGTTAAGTAGCTAAAACCAACTTTGTAGTTTGAATTAGCAAGTGCTTTGCCATCCTTGCTTCCCATTCTCTCCCTAAGTAATAGCAGCTGATGTAACAAATGACTGCCTAGCTTTGTTCACTAAGATTGCTCAAATCTTCTGACTTACTGGACGTAACTTGTTCTTTATGAGATACTGTGCAATTGCACAGCTATTAAGTAATGTTGACATCATGGCCTCACTGGACATTGCTAGCTTCGGCATTTTTACAACCATCTGATAATATTTTACAGAACAAAATTGCCCCCTGAATTGCTCTAGTGATCAGTAGCAAAAATGTTGTTCACATAATCTTTGGAGGAGGCTATGCCCACACCTGAGGAGATCTAGCCATTGCCTATCTCTAACCTTTTCTTTGGAGGAGGGGGGAATGATTTATTGAGATAACCATCAGAGACAGACTGAGCTGCTCTTGGCAAGAGCTGGGCCTGATCCTGGTTCCTCCTCTTTATACCACTGGATGGCCTCTGATACCACTGGTATCTGTTTATCGGGGTCCTCCTCTAACAGTTTGGGTATTATCAAGGGGACAGTGCTACCTCAAGAGAGCAGGCCAGAAGTATAGCTGGATAGCCAGATAAAGGCCATGGGCAGGGAGGAATTGTTTGTTTGTTTGCATTTGTTTATTTGTTTGTGATTTGATTTGATTTGATTTGTATGCCACCCCTCTCCGAGGACTCGGGGCAGCTCACAACATTTAGCACTGAATGCTGAAATTGACTGCTAGATACAAATTTAATGAATGATGAATGGATGATGCCCAAATATCTTTTTACAGCACACATGACAGATAAGGAGAGTGAGTGTTGGGCTTGTGCTACATCTTGGAGAGCTGACAGCCTTGTTTTCTGCTGACTTTTCTTGCTATCAGAGCAGAATTTTGCTCAGGCAGGAGGATACACTACATAGTTGAAAGAAGGACTGTCACTCTGATGTCAGCAACAGTGGCAAAAAAGTATGAGAAAATGTACATTCTGATTCTTTATAATCCTACCTTTCATGACAGAACATGTTTAATAACTTTTAATAATAACTTTTATTGAAGTTTTAAAATATGAAGATTAAAAAATAATACAAAGTAAGAAAAATACAGAAACGAAAAAAAACTGCAGAGAGAAAAAAGAGATATGACTTCCCCCTTCCAGAATGCAGCTGCACAAGCTGTTGTGGTGGCACATAGGTATACCCACATCACACCAATTCTCCCCAAGCTGCACTGCTTCCAATCAGGCTCCGGACACGATTCAAGGTTTGGTTATCACCTATAAAGCCCTACATGGCTTAGAGCCAGACTATCTTCAGGACCGCCTTCTGCCGCACCGCTCCCAGCGGCCAATAAGGGCCCACAGGGTTTTCCTTCTACGGGCCCTTTGGCTAAGCAGTGTTGGTTGCAGGGCTGTGGGGGAGGGCCTTCTCTGTGGTGGCACTGGCTCTCTGGAACCAGCTACCTCTGGAGATCCGTACTGCCCCCACTCTATTGGCTTGGGGCCATTGATCAATGACACACCTTCTAGATGTGGCCCCAAATGATATGTATGATTTTAAGGGGTTTAAAATTGTTTTATATTGCCTTTTTTGATGTCTTTATTCTTGCTGTATACGGCCCAGAGTCCTTCGGAAGTTGGGCGGCATATAAATCAAATGAATGATTGAATGAATGAATGAATGAATGAATGAATGAATGAATGAATGAATGAATGGTTGCCAGATATCCTTGAATTCTTCTAGAGATATACTTTTCCCCACCCATCCTGTACTGGTGGGTCTTCTAATTTAATTAGATTTCTTTACTTTTTTCTGGCCTTCCCTCCCCTACTTTTCCTATTTATTTGTTTTTGTATTTTTGTATTTTATATTATAAACTAATAAAAAGGGGGGGGGGAGAGGATACAAATGACCAGCTGTTTACATGGAATATAAATCCTTCTACCCCCTACCATCCAGTCAGAGCTGAAGAAACTTCTTGGATGAAAAGCAAAATGTCCTCAAAGACAAACAAGAAAGTATCGGTGGTTATTGAACCGGATGTCCAAGTGCTGCCTCTATGTTTGTTGAGGCAGGCAGGATTCCCTTGGGTACCGTTTGTTGGGGGTCAAGGGAAAGGGAGGGTCTTGCCTTCTCTTTCTGCTCAAGATCCCCATGGACAATTGGTGGGCCACTGTGTGACACAGAATGATGGACTCAGCATGGGCTTTGGCCTGATTCAGCATGGCTCTTCTTATGTTCTTAAATCTAGTTGCCTTCTGAAAAAGCATCTTTGGGAAAATCTCCCAGTGATTCTATTAATTCTTTTTTCATTCCAATGGCAATGAGGATATAATCCCCCCCCCCAACCACAGTTGGTTGGTTTTATGATACAATGCCTTTGGAAGCTTAATTAGACAACTGTTATTCTTGTTGTATAACTAGAACCACATATTGAATTGCCACACTGTCTAGGAGAGGAGCGTCAAACTCAATTTCATTGAGGCATCAGCATTATAGTTGCCCTCAAAGAGCCAGTTGCATGTAAGACTATGATGACTCTCAGCGGCCAGGTGGACGTGGCTGGGTGGTCACACCAGGTTGCTGCAACTAAGTGGGTGTGGCTGGGTGAGTGTGGCTGGCTCGATGCCACTGCCTGGGCGCTGCAGATTTGACACTACTGGGTCAGGGCGAAACAAATTGCACTGACTTGTGAACCGCCCCGAGTCTTCGGAGAGGGGCGGCATACAAATCTAAGTAATAAATAAATAAATAAATAAATGAGGACAATTCGGTGCTCCACAAGCTCCTCGTCCCAAACTGCTGGCAGCCAAGTGCACACAAGTGCACACACAACACATTCTAAGTTTGGGGATTTTTATCCATAGAGGAAGGAGAGGGCCTTCTCCCTAAGCTCAGGCATGATTGGCAGTTGAATGATGTGTGTGTGTGTGTTTGTGTGTGCGTGCACAGGTGGTCCAAGCACATTAAAGGAGGTATTCTTCTCCCAATCCCAGATATTGTTGGTGTTTCCCTATCCGATGCTCCCTCCCAGGAAAGCAGGAGGTGGAGGTAGACACTGCTACTTGTGGAAGTGTGGAGGAGAAAGTTTTCAGGAAGCAGATTCCTCCGAATCCAACTTTTGTTCCGACAAATCCATGAAGCAGGGGAACAACAATCCCCCATCCTGTGTGAGGAAGGCTGGCCCATCACGAAAGGGAATTCCTCTTTCCAATTGTGTGTGGTAAGGATGCTAGCTTGTTGGGGCAGCCTTCCTTCGTGCAGCTACCCCACCACCCTCTCCTCCTTTCCAGAGGTCTGTCAAGCTGGGCACTCCCCCATGCGCACACAGGAGGTAGCAAGCACAGCAGGGCTGGTGTCCTCGGTGACTGTCTTGCCCCACAGTGCTCTGAGCACTTCCCTTTCACCCAGGACTCCAGTCGTTGAGTGCTCACCGCCTTCTGTGCATGTCTCCAGGGCGGCTCCACGGGCCAGATCTAACCACATCATGGTCTGGATCTAGCCTGAGGGCCTTGAGTTTGGCACGTCTGCTCTATGATAGCATCTAAATGTTCCATGAAATGTAAAAGTTCAGAAATTATTTTTTAAAAATTCAGTGAACATGCAAACTCTCTTTCTTTTCCCAATGAACTTTTAGTTTGTGAGGCTGTAATTTTGGACAGATCATCAACCCATGAGTGTGACTGTACTAGAATTACCAAATAGGAGTTGAAAGAATTTGGTTGACCAACAGCAGATCTGGGTCCTGCTATTAATTGCTGTAAGAAAGTTTCACTTGCTGTAGAAATTAATGGATGCCCCTAAATACTCTGCCTCATCCACTGAGTGTTATGGGGAGAACCGATACTACTATTTCATATCCAACTGTCGTATATTCTGGCTACTTAAAAAACAACAAGAGAGAAGAACTGCCACAGATGAAGAAGGGGGAAAGTCACACAATTCCTCCAATTTTGAAATGCTAGAATTACTCTATCTGGACTTGCTCCTAGCCTTTGTAGACCTGATAAGCCATTTGAATGAAACCATGTTACAGTATTTGGCAAGGAGACCTGGATGAACTCTATTGCAGATGCCCTGTCCTGTGGCTACACTGATGAAATTTCAAATATGACCTAGAAAAGAAAGCCATCTTTACCAAAAACTGGCAGGATTTCCTCAAGAATAAGATTGTAAGATTAATATGATCTCTTTTTATGACTGAGTGATTAGTTTGATGGCCAAGTGAAGACTGTGGTTAAATAACCTAGCATAACCTGATCTCTGTTTGACAGGGGTTTTCATGATACGCTTGTGGGCAACTTGTACAAATAGAAGATGGCATTTCTTTGAAGAATAGAGGGGAGATGCAAAGGAGGCCAAATTATGTGCAGGCTAAGGCAGCTTGGGAGAGGTAATGCTGTAGTTCTTTTGTCCTCTGTAGCAATGCAACATTTGGAGCTCTTTACTGTATCCGGTTCTGACTGCAGACCTTTAAAACAGAGATGGATAATCTAAAAGGATTATCTATGTAGAGCAGAGGTCTCCAAACGTGGCAGCTTTAAGACTTGTGGACTTCAACTCCCAGAATTATCCAGCCAGCAAAGCTGGCTGGATAATTCTGGGAGTTGAAGTCCACAAGTCTTAAAGCTGCCACGTTTGGAGACCTCTGATGTAGACGAATGACAGGAGAACTACCAGAGATAGGTGACCTACTATCATGGCCCTGTCCGAGTCTGAATCTGCAGAGGAGAAACTAGAGCTGGGGCTGATGGAGGAAGAGGGCCTCATTGGCTCCAGAGGAATGACCAAAAGAACAGGAGAAGGCAGCCATGGGTCTCTCGGGCCTGGGAAGAACTGCCAGTGAGGAAGAACAGGCACAAAATGACTGGGGGAGGGGGAGAGCAGGCAGTGGAGCAGAGTAGCAATGGAGCTCCAGTAATGAGCAAGGACTGTCTCCCTCCTGATCTCTGAGCACGGGAGACAGGAGAGGAGGCGGAAGCAGCACAGGCCGACCTGACGACTTGGGAGGAGAGTCTCCTGCCCCTCTTCACAAGGGTCACCTGGGACTGAAACTAAAGGAGATGTTGTTGGGAGTGTTGAGTCTGTGTAGCCTTGAGTGCAGTTGTCGATGGCAGGAGGTTGCTGTGCTTTATCTTGTGTGCCTTGTCTTAGTTGCTGCCTTGCTAGCTTTGCCTCATTGGACTTCTTGCCTTAATTGCTGCCTTGCTAACGTTGCTTGCTGGATTACTCACTGTCGGAGTTGCCTGTGGGAGCTTTGCTCTAGGAGTTGCAGTGGGGACATTTGGAGGAACGTTGGTGCAATAAAAGGGAGTTAGAACTGTTCTCCAGCTGTGTTGCTTCCGTGCCTCACCCAGGGTCATCGCACCAAAGGAGAACCATTAAAATAGCAGAGCATGTAGCTTAGAAAAAAAATGGTGTGGGGGGGCACAAGATAGCCGTCTGCAGGTGTCAGAGGCTGACACATACAAAGTGGACGGAAATGATCTGTTCTCTCTTTGAGCAAAAGGCAATATGATAGCTTGACATTTTTAAAAAGAGGTTAAGTCTAACCATTAGACTGAATTTCTGACCTATAAACACTGGAACTCCCTTATAGGAACTGTTCAAGTGGAGCTGGATGGCAACTTATTGGGAATGAGTTAGTGGATTTCTGCAGGGGATTGGAATAGATGAACCATCAGATTCCTTCTAATTCTTACATTCTCCTTAACAGAACTTCTGTTACTATGCATTAATTTTCCATAATTGTAATCTTGTGCCTGTAGACTTATTTTGTTTCAAGGGTCTCATTTTTGCTATAAAAGCCTTCTTTGATCCTAGAAATTCTGTAATTTATTTATTTGGATTTCCATGCCGCCTTTCTCCGCTGACTCAGGGTGCTATAAACCTAACCTTCTGTGAGATTTAGCCTAGAAGCCTTGCACTAACTACCGTATTTTTCAGAGTATAAGACCCACCTTTCCCTCCTAAACGAGGATGAAAATTTGGGTGCATCTTATACTCTGAATGTAGCTTTTTCGAAGTTATTTTTCCCAGCCCTAGTGAGGTGCCAACAATCTTCCCGGCTCTTCCCAGCTTGCAAGCTTTTTAAAAAATGCTATTCTGATGAAGTTTTTTTTTCCAGCCCTAAGTAATTACAGGCTTCTTTTCATTGCTACTCCCTCCAAAGATTTTTTAAGCCCTAACCAGGGAATAAAATGATGTGCTGAAGCTGACCAGACTAAGGGCGCTAGCCAGATGAATAGGCAGATTTTTTCCCCTATTTTCCTTCCCCAAAACTAAGGTGCGTCTTATACTCCAAAAACACGAATATATTGTAAGGGCTTGTAAATCTGGGGAAATCACTTGTTCACTTCATTCATTCCAAAACTCTGCAGAAATTAGGAAGAAATCCAGCACCAAAATCAAAGCATTTCCTTTGCCTGGGCTACCACTGTATGTGCTTGGAGACTGCCAGTGGCTTTCTCAGCTCTAGCAAGAACAGAGAGACCTTGGCTTTGTGTTCCACCGAGGAGGTCAGTCCTAGCATCAGGGACTGCCAGCTCCATGCATAGCCAAGTGTGTACTGGCTTTGTGAGGGAAGGTGGTGTGGAGCAGGACGACAAGTCATCTGATCCCTAACTGACCTATTCTTCTAAACGCTATCCTTGAAGCATGGCAGAAAACAGCTTGACTGAGGTACAGAAAAGAACCAAGTTCTTTGTGTAGTGAGAACAAAGGCTGTCCTGTGAGGAGGTGGCTCTCTATCAGCCCACAGAGGTCAGCTGGCCTGCAATTTCTTGCATAGCAATTCCTCAAGGCATCATTAGGAGGGTTAGGAAAGCTTTCGAGATGTGGAACGAGCACAGAGAAATCTTAATTTTTAATGCATTTTCATCTTCCTGTTAGTCCCTTGCCTAATTACCCCTCTACTTATTTTCAATTTGGGGAGATACTGCTGATACCTTTTTAAAAAGTCAGTTCTAAAGTTCTTTTAATTTTCAAGTGAAAAGAAGATATATGTGTATACGTTAAGTGCTCTCATACAAAATGTCCATCCAACTTCTCTTTAGCTTCCAGCCAACTGTAATCATTTCCTAGAATTTGCAAGCTCTGCTTCCTGTAGGAATTCAAATGAAAGCAAATCTTGGCTTCGTCATGTAACAGCTAGTGAGGGTGAGCCCATCTTCCATCTAGATAATTATTTTCTAAACCTATAAAAAAACCTATTATTCCTTGTCCTGCATTTTGGAACAAGATAATCTTGATCTTTTCTATATGATTTTCTGACATTTGTGAAAGTGCTAGTACAATCTTCTCTTAAGCCTAACCAATTCCCAATTCTTTCTGAGCAGTTTATAGTTGTTCAAATTCCTGCTTTACCTACATGAATTACATCTTCCTGTTGTCTGGTTTTCCAGTTTTACAAACCGTATAGAAATTCAGCTAGAGACGACCATTGAGAAGTTATAGCTTAGCTTGCAATTTATCCAGTTCTCCAATGTGGAATTTGTCCATGATAAATACTGTACAAATTCTTTTATCATCCAACATGAGCACCATCTCTTCAATTTCTTAAAACTATTTAGTTTAGTTTGTGAAAGTTTGTTTCAAACTAAAAGCCAAGGATAACCTAATATTTTGCCATTTACAGTGAACAGCTTCTTTTATTTTAAACACAACCAAAGAAGCCTTTTACATTATTGTTTGCACTAATCCCAGCTTGTCCTTAAATTTTCCTGTTATCATCTCGCACAAGTTTAAGCTTATGGATGTGTCCTTTTTGATTTCCTGTAATTGAATCATACAGTTGGAAGGCTCATCAGAAGTCATCTAATCCTCTCTGCTTCCACCATTAGACTGTGCTAAAACATTTAAGATAGCCACCCAGTCTGTTTTTGAGGGCCCAGACCACTTCATAATGTAATCTATTCCATTGGTTACCAATAGGAGATGCCTACTATCGAAACTGAAGCTGCCTCCCTGTATTTCAATCAATTGCTAGGGAAACAGAGAATAAATCCACTCCCAATCTATTGCATGTCAATCCTTGAAGCCCCTGAATGTTGTTTCTGCCAAACCAAACTTTTGTTCCCTATCTTGATAACTGTTCTCTCTTAACTTACTCTGATCTGTCACTTTTAAAAAAGATTTGGTGCCCAGAACTCAACGTTCAAAAGTGGCCCTGATCAAGGGAGAAAGTAGTTGCTTTCCAAAATAGAATTTGCCCTTTCAGTAGCAGCATCACCTCACTTGTGCTCTATTTAGATCCCAGGTCGTTTTCATATGTATACTAACAAGCAAGTTATTCTTTTAAAAAAAAATGTATTTATTTGCATACTATCTTTATTATTTTTACAGATAACGTGAGCTGGCAAGCATATCCAACACACCTTTCTCCTATTTTCCCTACAACAACCCTGTGAGGTGACTTGGGCTGGGAGTTTCCCCTATCATGTGCCTTTATTTTTTTAGTTCCCAGATATAGGACTTCATGTTTCTTAAGTTGGCTCACTTTTCAAGGCTGTTAGATAAATTAGTCTGGCATTTATTTGTGATGAATTGTTGGCTTTTATTGATTCATTCACGTTGATGCATTCCTATCAAAGTGCTCAGAAATGTTTCAACAATCTATTCAAAAAACGTGCCAATATCTATGTCAAGTTTCAATAAGGACAGTTGCTTTTGCCATCTTACCAGTACTCCAAGCCAGCATCCAATTAGAACAGCTGTATAACATAATGATGTCCATTTTTGCTGCCATTATGTATCCTTTAAAGAAACCTCAAATGCCTCCTGACTATGGTCCATTTTTCTTGTCTTTAAACTGGCTAGCATGTGCCCACCTTCTCCTGAATTACTATGAATAAGAGACAGATTTCTCTTCTGATCCATCTTTATTTGTAAAAGTCCAGACATAAAAACTTAACATTTCTTTAAAAAACCTGAACAGGCACGTTAAAAGCTACTGTTATTTTCCACCCCAAAACCTGGACTACATTAACACTACCCATTTTTTTCCCATTGCATTACTTTTCTTCATTCTCAGTTGCTTTCATCCTCCAATGTTTCCCTCTTCCTGCATTTCAGGTGCAAAAGAATGGAATGGAGGTCAAGAGTGCAACTACCTCTAGTCCAGCAGACCTTTAGTAATAGGTTTCTTTTTCCACCCAGCCTACAGGAGAAAAACAAAGACATCAAGTTGAATATGTCATGGTTTAAATAACAGGTTATTCATTAATATCCAAAACAAATTAAAGAACACAAAACACTGAGCTCTAAAAGCACAGGTGAATAAGTCAAATATAGTGTTATAATTTAAATTTATGCCCACACCTGGGCTTCCAAGATACTAAAAGGAGCCTGTCACATTCATAAAGATGATGGTAATGATTATTGTTTTTATTACATCATCATCATCACTCTAATATTAATATTAATAATAAATTATTGTTAATAATAATAATAATAATAATATATTTGTTCCACGCCTGAAATCTTAAGAGAGCTTTCTAGATTAGCATAAATCTATGGCACACTAGAGTGTTGTTGAGTAAATAAATAGTTGCTTACCTCCAGGGCTACGTCTGATGATTAGTTTTCTTACTTCATCATAGACAAAGATGAGGAGAGAATAAGGGAAAGCGCAAAACCACCATGAAGGTCTGCAAAGTTAAAAAAAAAAAGTTGTAGTACATAGCTGTATAACATAATTGATGGTTAGCAACAAAAGCTCAGTAGCCTCAAAAACATATAATTCAGAGGAAGCCCAGACCCATAGTTCCCTCTAAGCTGAGCAGTGAGCAATCGCTCACTTAAAAATCATCATCAACTCAGAGTTGTTCAAACCTGCCCAGAAGCCGAGAGGGAAAGAGTGAGAGGGAAGGAGAGAGAGAGGAAGAGAGGAAGAGAGAAAAACAGATAGAAAAAAGAGAGGAAGGAAAAGAGAAAGAAAAAGAATGGGAGTAAGGAAGAGAGAAAGAAAATCAAAAACTAGCTCAACTATTTAAGTGGCATTTTGATATTGATAGAGTTGCCCTATTATGAGCTCACTGTTATAGACACACAGTACAGTATTTTATTTTGAAATTCTCTGAGGCAAAACAGGGTGGGTTTTTTATTTGTTTGTTTGTTTGTTTATTTATTTATTATTTCTGTGCCGCCCAGTCCCGAAGGGACTGCCGCTCAGACACTATACTTTTCCGCCCACCCCAAAAAAAAATTAGAGGGAACACTGCGACCTATCACAATGCATCACTGAATTAAATATGATCAAAATTGTGCTAAATCCTGTAATAGCAACTGAGGAATAGATGTGCTAATCATCAATTTCAAACGCCCAACATTATTCAAGTTTATTACTTACTTCAATGGGTACATTCTCAAGGCAACACCCATTCCTGGGCAATAAGAGAGGAAGGCAGCAAGAGCAGTTTCTTCAAAGAGACCAAATATTAAGATCTTGTTTCTGTGGAAGAATTTAAGAGATCAAACTTGGTCTTGCAGGCTCTTCAGCTTGCAAAAACATTTTTCAAAGCCTGCTGGCTTATATTATTTGCAAGTTGTGTGATATTCAACAATGCAAGGGCCACATGAAAAAAATGCCCTTGTTAAGAGTCTGCTACTTACTTCATTCCTTGCTGGAAGACAGAATTCCTTCTGGTCTTACAGATAATCAAGTCTGCCCACTGTACCACCACAATGCTGACAAAGAATGCTGTGTGGCAAGTGAATTCTACAATTTTCCTTTGCTCATAAGTCTAAAGAAGTTTAAGAGGAAAATAATTGGTTACTGAATTTCCTTCTTATTACCAATGAAACAAGGAATCAATGGTTTAGTAATGTCTGGCAGTAGTCTCCTTAAACTAAACAAACTCACCCATTGCTGTCCATAGCTGTCCTCCACATCATTTACCCACCGGTCATCCCACAACACTCTAATCCCCAGTAAACTGGATGGCAAGAAGCCGTTCTCTGCGAGGATTACAAAGTATGTGAAGAAGCCACCCAAGGCTTGGATCATACCTAAATGGATAAGACAGAGGTGAGAAAATGTTAGCAGTACATTCCAAACACACATTTCAAAAACGTGGGCATCTCTTTTGTGTATTGTTTTAAAACCATCTCATGAAACTGAAAATATCTCACCATCTTCCAATTAACATAAGTGTGAATCATTTTTGTAGTACACATTTATCAAATGATCTATTTGCATAAACACTTATTAAGGATGAAATAGCGACTACTGCTGTACTGATCTTTGTGAAAAAATATACAAGACTGCAACTTTCCAAATTTCAGTGAAGTCTATCTTCATCATGTTGAAGGACTACAGTTTTTCGAAGGTCTCTTGCACAACTTAACTGTACAGAGGGCTATGCAAGATGGCCATTCCAGGAACCATCACTGCCCTTTTATAGGTACCTCCCACCCAGCTGCTAACTCCTAGTCCCAACCTCCAGTTGGTTCCCATTTCCCTCCCGGTCTCTTACTTATACTCACCTTTCCCACTGAAGAATTCACCTGCCCTTTCCCTAAATGTACAAATACAATGTACCTCCTTTTGCAGTTTTCCTTAATGATGTTAGTTTTCAATGTTATTAGCACTCTAAATCCCTATAGCAGTGGTGAACATATGGCACGGGTGCCACAGGCGGCACATGGAGCCATATCTGCTGGCATACAAGCTGTTGCCCTAGCTCAGCTGAAATGTGCACATGTGTGCCAGCCAGATGATTTTTGGCTCACACAGAGGCTCTGGGAGGCCGTTTTTACCCTCCCACAGCTCCAGGGAAGCCTTTGGAGCCTGGGAAGGGTGAAACACGAGCCTACTGGGCCCACCAGAATTTGGGAAACAGGCTGTTTCTGGCCTCTTTAGGGCCTTGGGGGGGGGGGAAGCTGATTTTGCCCTCCCCAGACATTGAATTATGGGTGTGGGCACTCGCACATGTGTGATAGTGTGTGCCCACACCTCTTTTGGCATTCGAGGAAAAAAGGGTTCGCCATCACTGTCCTATAGTATACAGATCATGATTAATGAGTCTTCATATCAGCCATAATCCTAACTAGATTGCTATTAGTAATCGCATTTTTTAGTGTGAGAAGTGTAAGAGTGCACACCTTCCCTAGCATGTGAGGAAATACAGAGAGCTGCAAACCTTATCAGTAGAAACTGATCTCTGAAAACTAGTCCAGACTGCTCTGGATACTTCCATAGATGTGGCATCAAATTTCAAGGTGATGTAAGCCACATTCTATATGTGAAGTTAGAAAATTTGTCACAGTGGATATTGGGGTGGGGGTTCAGTTTCCCCAGATCCCTCCCCCAAGTCAAATTCAAACGTGTAAAATATAACTTGGGGCAGGGGAAGAGAAAAATGTACATAGGAGAAATGCAGAATAGTATGAATGGCACGTCCTGCACTTATTTTAGATTTTATGTTAATTCTTCCAACTTTCCTGCTTACCTTCTATTAAAATAACACAGTATTTTAAAATGTTAGCCATCTCTTTTCCCATGTAAAGCATTTGCTGGATTTTTGAGCATTTGTCCTTCCACAAAAAACTCACAAAAAGAGGAGATACAAGTGGGTTCCTCTCTGCTTACCAATCTGACCATAAGCCATGCTAATTAGCCTTTCGTTCACCAGCTTGTCTGTCTTGGAGTTTCTGGGCTGTCTCTTCATGATGTCACTTTCTGCTTGCTCATATGCCAGAGATATTGCAGGAACCTTTGGAGCAGGAAAAAGAAGTTGCAGAATTAAATTAAGCTCCACAGGCTGTAAGCTGATTCATATATGAATCAGTATCATCTGCACTGAAAAACTATTTGGCCTCACTGCAAAAACTGTGCAACAGAAGTATACCATATGTCTCATTCTATGGGGTTGAGCGGATTAGTTGCAATATTAATTAATACATTTTACTAACCATATCAGTGCCTAAGTCAATGCATAAGATGGTGACTGTCCCCAGCGGTAGAGGGATGTTGGCAATTATGAAGATAAGGAAAGGTGTAATCTCAGGAATGTTACTGGTCAAAGTATAGGCAATTGATTTCTTCAGATTATCAAAAATCAGGCGACCTAAAAATAAAGAGCACTTTAAAATGAAAGCAAATAGAATATTGTCATGCATTTGAGGCCAACCTTCCTTCTTGCACAAACTCCTAAGAAAACAAAACTTAACTCACTCTAAGGCAGTGCTTCTCAATTATTTTCTCTTATGCCCACCCCCCTCCCAGGAAGAAGTAAACATCTCTCTCACACACACAAACTCTCCGATCTGGGCTCCAATGGAATTTTGGGGTTAATATTTATTATTTTACTTAATATAAGCTGCAAGCAAACTATTGGCTGGGGAAGGCTGCACTACTCACTTTCCTGGGACTAAGTCCCATAGAAGTCGGTGGAGCTTGTTTTTGGTTAGGGAAATCAATTGAGAGGGACCACACATATTCCCTAAGGTCACACATGCCCCCCGCCCGGCATCACCTGCCCCACTATTTGAGAAACTCTATGGAAAGAAGATGAGGGAAAATCCCCTGTAGCAGAGCATACATTATCATAAGGCAGATGGAAATTTAGCCAACTGACAAAGGAGAACATGTCTACTTTTCCAAGTACCAAACAGGGAGCTTTATATTCTTCTTTAAAAGCACACACAGAATTTGGGGACTTGGACTATAACATGGAAGAAGAGGAGGGAGACCAAGTTCTTCAATTCAGAAAACTGAACTAGGCACTTACCTTCTTCAACTCCAGTAACAATAGAAGCAAAGTTGTCATCCAGTAGAATCATGTCAGCTGCCTGTTTAGAGACATCTGACCCAGCAATGCCCATAGCAACACCAATGTCTGCCTTTTTCAAAGCAGGGGAATCGTTCACACCATCTCCAGTGACAGCTACAATAGCACCCTGAAAGATTAAAACAAACTCTTTTTTTCTAGACACTTCATTTCAAGGACAGCCTAGGTTTTTTTCTCTTTGTGAGTTTGGGGAGGGCACAGTTTAGTGTTAAATGACATGACTGACGCTGAGAGACCAGACTGAATCTCCAACTAAAAGTATTTCAGATATTCTCATCTGAAGAAACCTACTGCCAGATAGAAATGGATATGCAATTATAAAGCAGTGAGGCATCAGGAAGCTATGCGGCGCAGATAAAAGGGAAAAACCCATTACTGAAAGCATCTAAACAGACACAGGACACCAACTGTCAGGGTTTCATTATACACTGATAATCAGAAGCTGGAGAGGGTAGATCACTTTCAAAGTCTTTTACCACTCAGCCTTTATATAGAACATTGCAAGGATCCCCTCTGCTTACCTGCCGTTGGCAGCCTTCTACAATGATAAGCTTCTGTTGTGGAGATGTTCTCGCAAAGACTATTTCTGTATGATGTCTCAGAATATCATCTAGCTGTTCACTGGTCATATCCTTCAAGTCAGACCCATGAATCACACAGGCTTTGGCATCTCTGTAATTTAAAAGGTGGCATGTTGAAAAAGTTGCAAATTATTCCTTCAAACTTTGCTTTCCAGTGAAAATGAAAATATATCCTTGAAGTCCCAGGCCTCAGTGACTATGCCCTTGTATTTTTCTTGACAATACACTGATAGTGTTTTGCTAACTGCCCTCTTCCAGTATTCAATTTCCTAAATCTAACCAACGATCTTGAAATTATCAGGTCATGCCCCAACCAAGTATTTACCGGTATTCAACACATTGAATACTGGAGATGGTGTGAACGATTCCCCATAGCCTCACATTGCTTTGTGCTCCCATCTAATGAAGCAGTGCTCTCCCCCCATGCGGCACTGATCTTGTTTTGCCTTAGGGCTCTGAAAATAGTTTTCTGTGCATGCACAGCCCATGCCCAAACCCATTTTACTTCATTTGAAACCTAGGACAGTCAAAGCAGTCCATGTTTGGACTCTGCCAAACAGGCTGAACTGAAGAAGGTGGCAGCTTCACCACAAAGATTTGCTTGTTTTGGGTTTGAAGCAAACATTTTCACTTTGTGTGTACACACCCTACTTCGCTTCCAAACCTTCAGAATGACCCAGCTGACTAAAACAATTAAATAATGTAAACAGCTTTGAGTCTTAAAAAAGGAAACAAAATAATATTCAAACCATTTTTCTCATATCCTATCAACAGATATTATTAAAATGCCAGAATAAGGAAATTGATTAGCAGGATTTCTCCAATCCCTCCCAGAGAAATGCTCCACATTTTTCACTCTAGCTGGTCCAATACCTGGGGTTGACCTGGTTGATAGGAATGTTGAGTCGAAGAGCAATATCTTCCACGGTCTCGTTTCCTTCAGAGATGATGCCTACACCCTTGGCAATAGCTTTTGCTGTGATGGGGTGGTCTCCTGTCACCATAATGACCTGCATAAACAAATCAACCTCAGCAAGTGCAATGGAGACAAGGCCTCAAAGTCTTTTCAAATGTCCTTCGCCTGACCTGAGCAGCAACAAATAAACTGGGACTGATGTCAAGTGGTTCAAGAGAAACAGAAGAATCAGCAATAACCCTAACCTTTTGAGATGGAAAGGGAATCTACCCATAGGTTCAGTTTATCTCCCCCCCCCCTCCACCAGCCTCATCCTTTATCTGTAAAGCTACCAAACATTAGTCCCCTTTTCAGTTATTTGGTGCTGGACGTAGCCTTAAATATTTGAGGAGAGGTTAGTGATACACTTTTACCTTTATTCCAGCACTTCTGCATTTGCCAACAGCATCAGGCACAGCAGCACGAGGAGGATCAATCATAGAAATTAAACCCACAAAACACAGGTTATCAACAGGGAAGTTCACATCATCTGTATCGAATTGGAAGTCTTCAGGAAACTGTTCATCAGGCAGAGACAGGTGGCAGAAGCCTGGAAGAAATGCCATTTTCGTTATTTGTAGGCAAAATAGACAAGGGCAGACATTGATTATTAATGATTAAGTTGCCCAATTTTGTTTGGGAAGGGTCTATGTATTTGACATGGGTACTTAGAAGGAAAATATTCAGCTGGGGACCTTTTCTGCTACAATACTGCACTGAATGCTTGACCATAACATCCAAGCCGTATCATCTTAAGTGACAGTAGTTCAAGCACTTCTCACTCACTGGCCAAGCATTTTCATTATAGTTTACAACCGTTTCATGCAATCTCTTGGCTATAAAGGTAAGCCAGCTATCAATGGGGTCCATAGGGATGGGGGTGAGGTGGGTAAAAACGAGGACCCAAATTGTTCGGGGCAATATGCTGACCCTGGAAACCGCTTAGAAAGCACTGCAAAGCAGTATATAAGTCTAAGAGCTATTGCTAGCTATAATTGCTATTGCTATTGTTAACTGCATTGCCCCAACTACCCTCTTACCTTTTGAGGGCCCTATAGAGCAGTGTTTCCCAACCTTGGCAATTTGAAGATATCTGGACTTCAACTTCCAGAATTCCCCAGCCAGCATTCGCTGGCTGGGGAATTCTGGGAGTTGAAGTCCAAATATCTTCAAGTTGCCAAGGTTGGGAAACACTGCTATAGAGATCATAGCTGACTAACAGATTATTCTGAGAGAAGAAGGAACAAACAAGAATTCGGTCAGGCATCTTACCCAGAACTCTTTCCCCCAGGCCTCCCAATTCAAGATAGGCATTCTGAAATGCATCTTTGGCCTCCTCATCCAAGGGAACTTCTTTTCCGTGCATCAGGATGGAACTGCAACGGTCGAGAATTCTCTCCGGGGCACCTTTCATCACCAACAGATATCGTGACTCTGACGAGTTTTGATTCTTGTGAATTGACAGCTGTATATTATTAATAACAACAGTGTTAAGTTAACTGCCTTTTGCATGATATTTCATACACTGGTTTGGAATAAGCCTTGCAGATGATAAACACAGAACGCAAAAGGACAGAACCCTCCCAGCCAGAGCTATAATCCAATTGGTGCATAATTATCCTAAATGGGTTTGAGGAAAACAGCAACACAGCCCAACATAAATGATTCTGAATTTGTTCCCAGGGAATGCCTCCGTGCAAAAAACAAGGATTTCTTACCTGGTATTTATTGGTAGAGTTGAATGGGATCTCCACTACTTTGGGGTTCTTCTCCCTCAGTTCCTTGACAGATCCACAGCAAAGTTCAATGCATTTTAGGAGTGCAGATTCAGAAGCGTCTCCTGCCACTGCTCTCTATCAAATGACACAGCAATTCACAGTAAGGATTTGAAATATTTTGAAGACAACCCCCCTTGTTATTTAAGCTTAATTTTAAGCTTAATTTTGAAGACAACCCCCCTTGTTATTTAAGCTTAATTTTATCATCAAGGCATATTTCAACATTCTCTGAAATAAAACCATGTAGGCTTATTATTTTTAAAAAGAGGCTAGTGTTAAGTAGAAATTAACAAAAGTAAATATTTTTGCAGCAATACTGTAAAGAGAAGATAGGCAGGCTTGATAATAATTATAGAATGGAATGGAATGTGCTCAGCACAAAGAGGGGGGCATAAGCCATCTGTAAATAACTTTTTAAAAACACACAATACTCAAGTCCCTTTTAAGTTCTTTTTTCAAGTAACTTTTAAGTAGTTAAAATGCAAGTTCTCTTATTGGTGCTTGCCTATAAGTAGTTTGTTTTGCTGATAATACACCAGACTTGTATCAACTCAATTTCATTAAAATTTAAGGCAATCCAGAAGGCTTAGATGATGGAGCATTATTGGATTGATAAATTCCATGTGTTTGTTGACTGCCAAGATGAGGCAGTTTGTCCAGCACTTTGCAAACCACAAGACCTAATTACCTATCCAGTGCGGGTTTTTCCTCAGTTTAGGGGGCATATTTGTACTGTCCTTCTTGCATCACTGTTTTAAAAAAGCTTATTTTCAGAAGGAACTTTCTTCTGTCATGGATAGAATTTTCAATAGATTATTATTATTTTTTTATCTATGCACAAACTTGTGAACTAAATTTCCATTCAAGTTTTTGGTAACCCTAATAAACAACACTGCATGTCATAACAGGGGGTGTTAAATTGGATTTCTTCAAGGGCTGGATCAGCATTGTAGTTCTCCAGGCTGGTGGGGTGGAAGCAGGCGGAGAGAGGGGGAGGAAATGGGACAGAAGCCTCCTACACCATCCTGCAGGCCAAAATGGGGCACAAACCACATGTGGACCCCCTCTGCCCTGTTTCCAGCCTGAACAACCTCCTGCAACCTACTGTCCAAAATTGGGGGCTGGGGGGGGGCTGCCTCTTTTTCACCCTCCATGGCCTCCAGCAGCACTCAGTCAGCCAAAAATGGGCTGCATGGAGACGATATGCAACCCATTTTGGCCAGCACAGGCACCGCAGGCTAGTCTTTCAATATTTCCAGGCCAGCCCTACAGGCTGGAGTTAAGCATCCCTGAGTTTGAGTTTGAAACCCCTGCCATAAGAGCTTATAAACGAGGGAATGATGTTCATAATGAAGATGTTGCAATGTTTCCTTTTCTATTAGGAAAAACATTCTATTTTCCAAGATGCCTTTTCTTTATGCTGCTTCACAGTAACTGCAAGGCCACATATAGTAGACAAATGTGTGCAGCTATGGCAACTGAACCAAGGGATTAACTCACCTTCAAAATGGGAACATTTTCTTGGTTAGCCTGAAATACGGCCCGGTTACATAATCCTGCAATCTTGGCTAGAGCAGTCCATGTTGGAGATGTTCTGTCAAAAGAAGCACCTAAAAGGAAGGAACCCATATATTGTACACAATTCCGTGTCCAAATGAGCACACAATACTTCATTTCCTCTGTCACAATTTCCCATTGTTTGGTTTAAAGCTATCATGCCAGGCACAGTGGAGCAAAGTCCCTTCACAGGTTAAAAGCTTACATGCAGAAGAAAGATCCCTTCCTGGTCCACCACAGCTCTTAACAATAGCTGTAGGACCTCAGGCTCGATTAATTACCAGCTTCTACACTTTGAGACAAACTGCAACCATTGCTTCTGTATCTAGTAGTAACCATTTTAGGTCTATTCTTCTAGACATAAGCAATTAGGCTTGTGAAGAACTTCCTG
Organism: Erythrolamprus reginae; assembly: GCF_031021105.1. NCBI lineage: Eukaryota > Metazoa > Chordata > Lepidosauria > Squamata > Dipsadidae > Erythrolamprus > Erythrolamprus reginae. Next base: position 218,907,989 of record NC_091951.1, on the reverse strand, counting down.
GGTAATGCATTTGTTTATACCATACATCAGTGATGCTGAAATTTTTTGGCTCGAGTGCCAAAAGGATGCAGGTGCATGCCCAAACTCGCAATGCAATGCCCTCCCCTACAGATGCACACAACCCCCGCATGCACACAGATCTCATTGAAGCCTTTGGACTTCTGCTAGGGCCCATTAGGCTGTTTTTTTGCTCTCCCCAGGGTTCAGAAAAGCCTCCTGAAATCTGGGGAGAGCAAAAAAACAGCCCAACCAGAAGTTTGGAAACAAACTTCTGGGCCCATTGGCCCATTTTTTGCCATCCCCAGGGTTCAGGAGGCTTTCCTGAAGCCTGGGGAAGAGCAAAAATGGTCGAAAATCAGCTGGCCAGCGTGCACACAGGGCAACACCTCATGTGCCTTCAGATATGGCACCATGTGCCACCCGTAGGTTCGCCATCACTGCCATACATGCTTTACTGATCTTTTTAACAATAGTCTGTGGATTTATTTATGTAGCCTGTAGTATTGCAACCCATGTTGCTATGTTAGTTGATTACAGTAAAAGCAGATGCTAGGCTGCTTATATGAAAATACTTATTACAATAGAAGGAAAATAATTATATCATTTCAAAATATATGGAAAAACACACTGAATAAATCAATTTTCTCCCTGTTTTTCATTTTCAATTAAATATGTTGGCTAAACAATATTTAGTGTTGTCTTTTCCATAGTGGTTTATGAAGAATGAAGGATAAACTGATAACTTGATTTTGTTTTCCATCGATTTTATGGGAAAGATAGGGGGAATTTTATTTATTATTTATTTATTATTTATTTATTTATTATTTAGATTTGTATGCCGCCCCCTCTCCGTGGCATACAAATCTAAAGTCACTGTGTTAAAGTCACTGTGTAAGAAACAATACTCTATTCTCTATTATGTAGGGATGACAACGGTTGGGGAAAACCGTGATATTATAAGTCTTCAGAAAGCAGGATGAAAAGTATTGCAAATTCTGGTGAGACTTATTTCCAGCTCTTTATCCTTTCATTATAGTGACTTGGTCCTCTCCTTTGTCCATGTAAGTAGAGAGAAATACGGCTCTTCAAATGACAAGATTTCATGATTAATAGAATTTAGGGGTTTTTTTCTCTGCAATTAAACAATCAACAAAATAATATCCTTCAAACAATGATCAACGTTTTTCAAATATATTTTATGCTTAATATTGTGCTTTAACGTGAGGTTTTCTGTTCTGAAAAACCCTGTTTTTAAATGATTGTTTCAGATGAATCTAGATCAGTGTTTCTCAACCTTGGCAACTTTTAACATGGCTTCAACTCCCAGAATTATCTAACCAACATGGCACGGTTGGCTGTGTAATCCTGGGAATTGAACTCTACCCTTCTTAAAGCTGCCAAGATTGATCACTTATCAAGATTGATTTAAAACCATATGTGAAGCATTGCAAATGTATTCCTTTTGGCTATTGTGGAGACTAGAAAGCTAGGCTACAGGCCTGAACAAGTGTTATCTTGAACTATTAGCAGAAAGTAGCACCAAATTATCTCTTACAGAAATCAGGCAGCTTACCACTCTGGTTTTCTGTTGTGTCGGCTTCATGGATCTGGTTATCGAACCACATGTGGGCAACAGTCATGCGGTTCTGAGTCAGGGTGCCTGTTTTGTCAGAGCAGATGGTAGAAGTAGAGCCCAGAGTCTCCACGGCTTCTAAGTTCTTCACAAGACAATTCTTACGAGCCATGCGCTTGGCTGTGAGTGTCAGACATACCTACAAAATGAAGAAAATGGAGGTGAAGGCTGCCTTCCACCACAGTTGATATTCTGTCAGATCTTTTGTTAGGAAGAGTGTGCTAATCTCTTTAAGGCAACTTACTGTCACTGTAGCAAGCAGACCCTCTGGGACATTGGCAACAATGATGCCGATAAGGAATATCACAGCTTCTAGCCAAGTGTACTCGAGGATTAATGAGAGGATAAAAAAGGAAACACCCAGGAACACAGCCACACTAGTAATTATGTGGATAAAATGCTCAATCTCCACAGCAATGGGAGTCTTTCCCCCTTGCAACCCAGAAGCCAATGTAGCAATGCGGCCCATCACAGTTCGGTCACCAGTGTTGATGACTACACCACGGGCAGTACCTGAAAATCACAAGAAGGATGGTAATTAAACTCTCCCTTCTCTCTTTGTTATCTGCAATGCAAGCATAATACACAATTTTGTCTTTCAGCACAAACAAGGACATGTTTTCCAGTCAAATAGTTCAAAGATATGTATAGAATAGAATAGAATTCTTTATTGGCCAAGTGTGATTAGACACACAAGGAATTTATCTTTGGTGCAGATGCTCTCAGTGTATTAAGAATGTTTTATAACCTTTTATTTATTTTTGTTCTTTTTTGTCCTTGCAAAACTTTATAGGTTTGCATATAGGAATGATAGAAGATTCCTTGACAAAGCTTTCAAGCATAGCTAGAGAAATGATATTCCAGCAATATCGTGTTTCCCTGAAAATATGTCCTACCCCGAAAACAAGCCCTAGCCTAATTTTCACGCCTGTGCTTAATATAAGCTCTACCCCAAAATAAGCCCTAGTTAAGTCCTGCCTACAGTCTAGCTGTACAAGGTGGGGTGAGGTGCAGGCATAAAATCAAGCTCCCAACATGCCCTACACACAGTTACTTTAGGACTGCCACAGCCAGGTCTCCCATGCCCAGACACGTTGTGCCGCTGCTTAACTTCTTCTGTGGCTGCTCGTGGCCGGACGCCATGTGGCACATCAAGCTCATTGGCACAAGGCTCATTGCGCTGCTGCCACCACTCAAATCCGCAATGGCACAACACACCATGCAGCCTCCTGCCATGAGCAGTGGCTCCAGTGTGACTCGTCAGGCAGTGTCTGGCTGTAAGTGGCTGCAAATGGCCATAGAAGCCAGGCAGTGATGCAACCGATGCCGGGGTATGGGATATGGCTGTGGTGGTCCTAAGGTAAACGGGTAAAACATCCCCTGAAAATAAGACCTGGTGCTTATTTTGGGGCCAAAAAGAAAATAAGACCTGGCCTTATTTTGGGGGGAACATGGTATATTCATACTTTAGTTCAAAAAGACATTAAAAAAAACAACTGCTACCACTCTTTACAAATTAACAGCCATCAGTTCTAAAACGTGCTAATAGAAGACATGCTTTCTAAGATGTTTCCTAATTTCTCCTTGAACAATCTATCATTTCTAGATCTGAGAACTGCCATATCCTAACAGCCTTGTTGGTCAAATATTAGAAATTATATTTACCTTCAACACAATTAGTGGAAAAAAATGCAATATTTCTGGTCTCTAGTGGGTTATCACTTGTACAATCTGGAGACCTTGTCTGAGGTTCTGATTCACCTGTGAGAGATGAATTGTCCACCTGCAGGAGAAAAAGTGCATATGTGGTTTTATGGAGACATTGGGTGATGCCATGCCTGGGTCCTCTGTGGGTCATCCAGTACAGTCTTTTCATTTTCACTCCTTTAAGATATACATACCTTACATCCATTAGCCGAAATTATTCTCAAATCAGCTGGGATTCTGTCTCCACCCTTCACCTCCACCAGGTCTCCAACAACTACGCCTTCTGCATTGATGCTCAGTTTCTCCCCATTTCGGATTACCAAAGCTTGCTGAAAGAAGAAGCAATGTTCAGTGACTATATAGGATAACTCCACACTTCCAATATGTGATCAAAGATACATTAAAAAATTGAACATATAAAATTATATAGGAGTATTCTCAAGTAATTCAGCAAAGGTTTAGAAGCAACTTTTTATAGTAGGATAAGTAATGATAGAGCAATCTTAGCATCAAATAAAATACTGTGTGTGTGTGTGTGTGTGTGTGTGTGTGTGTGTGTGTGTGTGATATTATCTTTCAATGGATAGGGGACTATAAATGCCCCACCTGTTTGTTATATGTTTTGCATTTTGTGTGTATTCAATAAAAATAATAACAAAAACTATAACTATAACATGTACTTTTTAAAAAATCTTGAAACTTTAGCACTTTCATACCTGAGGCACCATGTTTTTGAAGGACTCCATGATCTTTGAACTCTTTGCTTCTTGGTAGTAAGAGAAGCACCCAGTTATGATGACAACAGCAGACAGCACAACACCTAGATATAACTGCAAGTATATACAAGTATATGTGACTCAGTCTTTTAAGTGATATTATTTACTCACACAAATCTCTGTAAATTTTGCTCTCTGAATTTGCAACATTAATTGTATGTAGGCACTTATTTTTACAAAAATGTTCCCAACGATTATGCTGATGAAAATAATATAAGAAGAGAAGAATTTAAAGAAGAAAAAGCAAGACAGCAAGCTATTTTCAGGTCAGAGGGAGAAGGGGCCATAACTTAATCTAATTCTTAAATTAAACAATGAGAGAAACCGGTTGTGAAATTTAAAATGTTGATGTTGAAGTTGGCCCACCCTAAACGTAGCTGGTAATGCCACTACAAATACACAAATCAAGCTTTTGGAGGCAGATCATAGATGTGTCATGCAGAAACCTGAATTCAAAGGGCAAAATGTAATTTGAGCATGTGTAGTGAATATGTAGCACTTGCAGGGACCATCTTAAAATAACTCGGCTTGAATCACTGATTTCTATAGTTGGGAAAAGTGGCATCTGGTTTAAGGTGAATTTATGGGTGATACACAAAAAATCTAAATCACATTTTCAACTCCCATCTGGATTGCTCCATAGCCTTAGATCAGTGGTCATCAACCAGTGGTTGATGAGAAAATTGTGGTGGTCTGCAGGAAAATTATTAGCATTTTTAATATTGCACTAAATCAGGAGTCCTGCTTCTCGGTCAGATCCAAATTGAACTCAACCAGCTGTTTTATCAACTCTTTCTCGTGGTGGTTGCTTAGATCCAGCAACTGCTTCCTGTTGGGGCCCTAAGAAGCCCTGGCAGGGACATGAAGAGTGGCTGGCAGGGGAGGGGTGAATAGAGACCATTGAGGCACCCCTCAAGATGAGTGACATAGAATTGGCCATGCCCACCCAGTCCCATGACCACCTAGCCATGCCCACCCACCCCACCGGTTATTAGGCAGATCATATTGGTGTTCCACGGAATTTAAAATTATGAATTTAAGGGTCCCTAAGGTCTGAAAGGTTGGTGACTCTTGCCTTAGATCATATCCACCATGTTTATACTTACTCCAAGCAGAAATGACAGCCATAACCAATAAGGACAAATCAAAACTTAAGTTCTTTATGTTTTCATGAGAATATATCCTTCCCCCAATCTGGGTTACAGTGAGTAGAAGTAAAATCTTCCAGGAACCTCTTCTGACAGACATATAACCTCAAGGCCCACAGCCAATGTGTTGACTTATCGGGCCATCATGATTTCCCATGATATCTAAACTGGGCTATTCAGTTATACCTCTCATTTTCAATCCCCTCCCCACCTCACCGCACGTACATGGTCATTATTAGGCTCTTCTCCTGTTGCAATATGAATACCATACGCCAGAAAACACAGAAGAGCTCCAATCCAAAGCAGAAGGGAGAAGCCTCCAAAGAGCTGCCGGCAGAATTTAACCCATTCTGGGGTTGTGGGAGGGGGAGTGAGAGCATTAGGGCCATCTCGAGCCAGGATTTCTGTAGCCCGCGCAGCAGACAGTCCCTAAGACACAGAAAGAATAAGAAATTCAATTACAGAAAATGCAACATGGAGGTTACTAGAAAGAATTATAGTTGTCACATTGTAATATAGCAGAGTTGCTTTCTTAAATAACAGAGAAACATGTCGGTTTTTCACTCATTCATACTTTCAAAACAACTTTTTCCAAATAGCCATAGTCATTGAAAAATTTGTTCCTTTTACCTATTACAATTATTTGAATGTTGCCTGCTTGAGCTATTTCAGCATATAATAATAGATTAAAATGCATGAAATCCAAAACATTAAAAACATTAAATCTAAAAAATAAAAAACCTGTTGTCTTCCAATACTAATAAAAGACCACAGTCCTTAAAGTACATGAACTGACATTGTATTCCTCCCAGTACAAGTGTTTTGTACATTCAAAGCAGAAAATGCCATCCAAAACTGACTAACTTACCCGGCTGAGATCAGTTCCATATTTGCGATGAAGTTCATCAAGGCTGAGTTTGTGATCATCCTGCAAAGTGAAAAAGACTAGTGAAGCCACATTAAGGTATCCAAGAATATCATCAATATATTGATGGAGTTTAAGCAGAACAATTATGGGAAAGAATTCCAAGTTGATAAACAAATTAAGTTTACCTGAAGTTTAAGCCTGGGTGTGCTAAGGGAGAAGGCACTATATGGTGTCAATTACCAAATTACCATTTTTACTACCCTACATCCAGAGTTTTGATGACAGTGAGATGGCAAATTCTCTAAGCCAATTTGGAAAACTATTAAAATCATCATAGATCCAAAATGGTCTGATCCAAGATAGTCAACTTAAAAGTCAGAAAATTGACAATTCTTGACAGCCCAAGCATTATGTTAATTTCCTCATCTCTACTGTGTATAAAAATTCTTCTTACCAGTGCAACTTCTTTTTTTAGTTCATCCAAATCCCTTTCTTTTTTTCCTTTTTTCTTCTTTGATGCATTCTCAGATGTAGCTGCAGGTTCATACTTGTCACGTCCAGTCTATAGGAAAGTTAGAGACACAATGAACCAGGTCAGTTTTTATTTTATTTTAGTGATTTATTTGAATTTATTTACTACCCAATTCCAACTGACTAATCCATGCAGTTGTGCATTCTCAATTTCTAATCAGCCTTTCAGACCTTTAGACAGAGGTTCTAATGCTACTTCTCCTCCTCTGATATTTTTGCTCGTTTATGTAAAAAATCCTAAGAACAATCAGTATAGAATACTCAATCCTTCTCAAATTTCACAATGTATTAAAGACAATGGCCTATCTATAATGTGCCACAAAAGCCTACTGCATATGTCACAAAACAAAATCACAAGACCTTGTTCGTAAAGCTTTATGCGTAAAGTAACAAACAAAAAGTAATGCTTTTTAAAGTGCTTATTCTACTGGCTCATTTCATTCATGAAATTACCGATAATATAGTCTGCTTGATTACAATGTAGCCTGCACAGCTAATCACAGGTAAAACAAATAACATCATACAATTACAGTCATGGTATTAGGCTAATCACTTCTGGATAAGGAAGTAATTTAATAAAAAATAAATAAATACATCATACAATTTAATTGGGTTTAGGTATTTTGTATTGTTTTTGTATGTTGTAAACTGCCCTGAGTCCTTGGAGAGGGGCGGTATATAAATCCAATAAATAAATAAATAAATAAAATAAATAAATACATGCATACATACATACATACATACATACATACATACATACATACATACATACATACAAGAAGCCTTAGAAAACATTTTTGGCTACACATTTGAAGTTAGAGAAATGGTTCTTTAATCTTACTGTACCATTTGAAATGTTGCAGGATCCAATTCGGGTCAGTCATTGGGACCAGAGGGTTAGTCTTTCAAGCTTTGGACTCATGCTGGAGCCCATCCTGAGGGAATTTCTCAGAGAAAGCTCAAAAGACAAAACGTCTGATCCTAGCGAGCGACCCAGATTTCAATCCTGCAACATTATCCTGCGACACGTATACTTCATATTCATTCATTTGGAATATATTTCATGTAATGGGTAAATGTAATGTACTCTTACACATAAATATTTCAGCCCTAAACATTTCCTTTTTCAAGAAACATCCTATTTTGAAAGGCAGCATGTACATTTTTAAGTTAAATCAAATGCAAATGTTAATACAAAATTAATTAGTTCTGCATCTTATTATTTGAACTGCAACTGCCTTATGTATAATGCCTTTGTTTCAGGGTGATTAAGTTGTTTTTAATCCATTTTTTCTTAAGAATGGTCAGTTTCTAAGACCAGTATGTACAAATATTTACAAATCCTATAATGAAGGAACAAACCTTAAACTGATCAAGATAGGACATTTAAATAACTATTTTTACCATATCAAATAGACCATGAGGAGGAAGAATAAAAAGATCTCAGGTCGTTTTGAACTTAGCCACGATTTTTACTCAAATTCTGCTCCAAGGACTTTCCTCCCTCTCCCAACAGCTATTATTTGAAGAGAATGTGAAAACTCTTACACATAATACTGACTGCATTCCAAGGACTGGGACGGCATAGATGGGGTGGCCTCTTTCCCATTCCTCTCTAGGCATCCATCCCCCCTCTAACGGCTGCTTGCAGGGTCCTGCCTGGATCCTGATAAAAACTCTTCCTAGTCTTTACCGCGTGACTCCTGACTCACAAATGCTCTACTTCACACATACTTTATTTCACAAAATAGAGCGAAGGATTTAATTAACGTTTCAAATTTTTATTTCTTGGCATATTCCTCAAAGGAGAAGCCTTAAGAATGGAAGTGCTGAGATTTAAAATAGTGGAAAACTACATTCCCTGCTCCTCCTGTTGCCTAAGAAGGTAAACAGAGCCGCTCGCACTTTTAAACAAGTTGTGGAAAATCTAAGTCTGGTTGCCAATGGTATCCTTCAAAAGTTTTTTGCAGAGGTTAGGTTATTATCAAGAGAAAATGGAGCCCAGATAGGAGGGATAATACTTTGTTCATGTTTTTCACATACTCAGGGCTATGGAACATATAAAGCCCTTCATGGCATCGGACCAGAATATCTCCGGGACCGCCTTCTGCCACATGAATCCCAGCGACCGATTAGGTCCCACAGAATTGGCCTTCTCTGGGTCCCGTCAACTAAACGATGTCGTTTGGTGGGTCCCAGGGGAAGAGCCTTCTCTGTGGCGGCCCCAACCCTCTGGAACCAGCTCCCCCCTGAGATTAGAACTGCCCCCACCCTCCTTGCCTTTCGTAAACTCCTTAAAACCCACCTCTGTCATCAGGCATGGGGGAATTGAGACATCTTCCCTGGGCCTATACAATTTATGTATGGTATGTTTGTGTGTATGTCTGCTTTAATAGTGGTTTTTTAAAATGTTTTTTAAATTATTAGATTTGTCTTGAATTGTTTTATTGTTGTTGTGAGCCGCCCCGAGTCTACGGAGAGGGGCGGCATAAAAATCTAATAAATAAATAAATTTGGAAGAGCACTGAGAGCCAGAATGGGACTTTTGTTCCTGTATTGTTTCCCTCCTAAAAAGAGGGGAAGGGGAAAACATTTCAAAAAAGAAGCTATTTGGAAGAATGACATTTCGGTTATCCTAACTGCTTATTTTAAATACAAGCAAAAAATCTTAGGTTATCATCAGATAAGGACACAGGAAACTGCTTCAGTCAAAATCACTTTATTCCTCACATACACACACACACTTTAAAAGTGAGCATAATCCACCATTGTTATTTTAATCTTTCTCCTCTGCCTCATCATTTCCAAACATACATTCCTCCCTTGAACTACTGGCCTGAATCTAAACTCTTTGCGTAATATCATGGCTGACCAATTGCTTACAAAATTTTCTGCATCAATATATGCTGATATTTAATTTAGATGAAGCACTGGAGTAGCACTTACCTACTTCCTTACTATGCCATTCAATCAGCAACAGGGCACTGTACTGGACACAATTAATCAGGAGGATAAAGTCTTATTTAATCCATTAGTTTCTGGTAAATATGCAAGAAATTCCTTCAATTAAGATCAAGCCTGGGCAGAAGCGGGGTGAGGAAGCCTGCAACCAGGATTTCATACTGAAACATTAGTCCATGATTGTGTATGAGGAAGGAAAATGGATCCAAGTATTCAATGAAATACAGCAAGGTTGCTTAAATTACCTGACGCACAGTAGATTTGTTAATTAAGATCTTCAGTATTAAAAGATGTGCTTACTCATGTGATATATTCACCCAAATGGCAAAGTCTGTCCATACATGTAATTTTAGAAGTACAGTCAAAACATTTACTTATGCAAAAAATATGGTAGTGCTGTAACTCAGGCTATGCAAAACAATATTACACACCTAGCCAAGTTGCATTTCAATTAGATAGACACTATGAAAATTTTAAAGATGTCAAGATTTCTTCCACATTTTAATGATTTGCAAAGTTAACAATGTGCTCAAACCAAAACATGGAGGGGGGGAGGTGTAGGAGGGCTATTCCTTCAATCTGGACAAGATAAGAACAGAGAGAAGACCAGAACAAAGTCCCTGGGAATCTGTTCTGTTATTATAATGACGTCATAAAAACAGGCTCTCAAGCAGACTTAGAAACGCTACTGTTCTCTAGTCTCAGAAACACTTGCAGAACAATTACTTTTGTATGGTGATTCACTTTCCCCCTAAAGACAGGAAGAAAGAAAAGCTACAAATACTTTTTTTCTGAATTACAGGGCACAAAGAAGGGATGTGCAGCATTCTAGACTCAAAGCAGAAAAGATGCTTTGGAGGGAGGTGGCTATGTTGACAATGTCTCCTTCAAGTACAGTATTCTCTAGGGACACATGGCAACTACAGTATGTGGAAAAAAGCTTTTTTTAAGGTGGTGCCAGCCTCCTCTGCAAAGCACTTTTTCTTTTTGATATCCCAAGTGTGATATGTCCCTAGAGGATGCCACTGTTTGAGAAGCCCAGACAAAAGATTAGCGTTCAGTCACAACAAGGCTAGTGTACAATGAGGAAACAAACCTGAGAACAAGATTTCATCCAATCCGAGCCAATATTAATCTCTTTTAATTGGAGCTTTTAGCCTTACCACAAATTATTTCAGAGACAAGGTCTCTCTTTCACTGTGTGGACTGAACTTTTTCCCCTGTAAAACCCCACAAATTTGGCTTACAAAGACCACACAAATTATAGACATGACTCTGCAGGAAAGTGAGCTAGTATTTTCTTCCATGTGTGTGTTTGTGTGCTTGCCTACCACAAACTGGATTGACAAACATTTATTGTAAGTCTTAGAATGTTGACAGCCCAGACTTTGGGACTGCAAAACAGGCTGCATCCCTCTACTATTCCTCAGCAGAATTACACTGCCTCTCTTGGCTGCCTTGTCTTGAAATAGCCACGCCTTTTCCCAATATTGCACAGCAGCTGCAATGCAGAGGCAACCAGGAGAACCCAGGAAAAAAGGACTCTCTTTACAGAGCTGCAGATAGAAGCTCTATGCTTTGAAGCCTCTTTTTATGCTTGGATCCAAACAATCACATATCCCAGTTTAGACCAGCAAATCAATCCCAAGACTATAACATAAGACTGGATAGTTTACCAAAACAAAAACCAAAAAACAACACACACCACATCCTGGAAGAACACACACCACATCCCCAAATCACCTTCCTATCATAGCTCTGAAAAATACATAAAGTCATATCAAACTTGATGTGAATTAGAAAACTTCCTTTTTCTATGCCTACTTTTGGTTGCCACCAGGCACAATTTTTTAATGGTTTCAAAACTAAAAATAAGGGATTTCCTTAGAACAGAGAGGCATGACTCCTAATATGAGGTCGAAAGCCACCTACATGTACAAACTGGAAAATAAGGATATGCACAATTCTGCCTGAAACAACACGTTTGAGGGGGCTGTGCCTGAACCAAAACATGCATAATTGAGGTGCTTCAGCTCATGTGTAGAACAAGAGAAGAGCTGTTTTGCTCTAGGCATGGCCTGAAATACAATTATCCTGGGAAGAACTGGTTTGAGGAGGAGGAGCCCAACCCCTTGGTGATGGCAGCTGGGGGGGGGGGAAGTGCTGAGAAGATGAGGCCAAGAGGGTCAATTGGAATGTGCTCACCAGGACATTGCAAATGGTGGCGGTAGCAACAACCATGAGGAGCGAGAGGAAAGAGCTAGGAAGGGTGGAGTGCAGTGCAAGTGGGCCAGTCGAATATGCCACTCTGGCAGCTGCTAAAAGAAGCAGGGGTGGTCCACGTCAGCCTAACCCACATCTACTTGCACCATCCAGATACTGCTTCACCTGAACGGACCTCTGTACAACCATAGTGTTCTGAGTTTTTGATTCTGCCAAACCATGGCACATTTAAAAATGATTTGGCAGGATTTCTGGGGTACAATGATTGGCTCCAGATCAAAAGAGAATCTAATTTTCCATTACATTCATAACCCTATTGGGGGGAAAGGACCTCATTTCCACAACAGGCTTCACTGCACCTGCTACAATCTTCAGTTTCAACCACAATTGAAATCACCCGGTTTTATATTACAATAAAGTATTTTACAACCTGAGAAGGCATTATTCTGAGCAGTTCAGTAGCCACCTCATAAATGGTGTATCTATACAGTATTTACAATTTTCTATTTCAGGACTTTCTAATATAATATTACTGTAATTCCATCCAAAAAAGAAGCATTTTGTTTCTACATAATTTTTAGAATGCATATTAGCAGCCACTGTCTACATGCAGGCCCCCCCCCCCCCTTTAGCTCTTAAAGTTCCCAAGACAAGTATGGAGGAAACTGAAGTAAAATTGTATTAAGCCTTTGACACATTTCACAGAATTGTAATACCAGAAAATTAATCCCTTTAAGCAGCAAAAAGCCCCACTCCATTGCATCACCCCAGGGCAGTCCAATGTTCGTTCTCCCTTCCCAGAGTATGACAAGTTCTTTTCGCGACAAGTTCTTTTTGAAGACGGACAAATTGCTGTTCAAAGCTCATCCCACTGCTCTCTTTTGGGTTGCCTGAAGTGGCATTTTTCAGATACAAATTATATTCTCTACAAAGGAATGAAAGGCCACTCCTGTGTTCCAGTGAACCAGAAGCTTGCAATATTTCTAGGCTGGGGGGGGGGGCACATCTAAATTGACTAAAATGGAACTATTACTTATGAGTCAGATTTTCTCTTCTTTGATAGCTTCAGGTAAAGTGGGCCTTACTGCATTTGTTTCTTTCCTTTCGTTTGTTCAGGCCACAACGCCTCTTCTCATGCTACTGCTACAGCTGTATACTCTCCATTTGTAATACAATACATAAGCACAAAAGGTATTCTCCCATATCAGTCAATATTTTGATTTGTCTAGTACACCAGCATTGCCAGAGAACAGCTTAAGTGAACAAAATCAATAATTTTTACTTATTTGGGGGGGGAGGGACATAATGGGAGCTCCTCCCCCAATAATTTCCCCCCATTTCAAATGCTTTCTATTTGCATAGTTTATGAACAAACAATAGGGATTTAAGGCAGCCATTTTTCACTTTATGCCCATAAAATATATACAGTACATTCAAAATATCTTTTTACCATGTGCTGTCCAGATTTTTATTCATTGTGCACTGTGCTTTAACAAATGTGGCTTATGAGACAATAGCTAAGTCAATGTAAGGAGATCACAACTGTGGAAGCTTATTCCCCTGGCAAAAATGATCCCTTGGTACAAGGTATTATCTTTAAACTTCTACAGAGAGCTGAAGATGTAGGACCAATTTACAGCACAAACACCTTGACTACGGTATTGTTATTTCATGCCCAAATGCAGCAATTAAATTTCCTTACTGTGTCACAACAGAAAGGCAAGTATACGCTCTCTCCCCCATACTCTCACTCATTTTCTTTTCTTACGACATAAACATGTTGATTTTTTAAAGACAAATTGCATAGTTTTTAAAATACGTTTTAAACAATTTGAATCTTGCACAAAAAAAAAAAAAAAAAAAGGAAGACTAACATGGACCAAGGACTATCTCAAGATCTGGACTAGAAGCACTCCTGAAATCAGTTTTTCCAAAATGTATGTTTTAACTGGAAAACCTGGAAGAGCTAAGATGATTCTGTACATTTGTAGGATGCCTCTCCCACTTATTTTGCTACATATATCAGCACTTGGATACATTAATATAAGCCATCAAGCTGCAAGATGTTTTGGATACATCTCTTGTCCCAACCATGCTTGGCTGAGCCTGATCAGACTTGTAAAAAATCAAAGCCCTTTTGACTAGGAATGTGCAAAATTTGAATTACCGGTAATAAAGATTTAGGTATGTTAGGGAGATTTCTGGAACAAACTCGTTCCCTCCAAAGTAAATCCTATGTTCTAGAAGTGCTTGATGGTATTCTGAGCACAGTGTTTTATGTAAAACATATCCATTCCTAGATTCCATTTCCAAGTCAATATTTTTTTTACTGTGTAAAAGCTTCCAAAACCTTTTCTGATTTTTAGATAGAAGAAAACAACTCTGATGATGCTAAGGAGAGCTTTTCAGGGTAATTCAGTATGTTACAGGATCATCATCAGTATGAAATTTCTCTTTGTGTACTACTTGTGGGAAACGGGAGGGAGAAATATTGAAAATCCTAAAAATAACTATAGTTAAATGCTAGAAAATCTTTTACTATTTTTTTAACTACCAAGAATTCATTTGAATGAATTCTTTAAAAATATGTTTGATTTTACAACCACCTCTTCTTTGATTTTTATGTTCCACTAATACAATTGCTTTGTTTTCTTCTCAGTGCTATAAAATACTTCCCTACAAAGAGATTTTAGTTACAGAAGGGGAAGGCCGTTCATGTGTCAAACAAAGGGCACATAAAAGTTGTCTTCCAACATAGCTCAACTACATATGGTTAAAACTGAAAATAGTGCACTCAGGAAAGAAAAAAAAGCTACTGGCTAACATCCATAACCTCAATTAAACGGGAAAGTTCCCATTTACATTTACAGTAATCATCTGTGCAGGAAAGCCTTGCAACTATACATGAATTGTTGCTTACGTAAGAACCAAACCCAAGGATCTCACTCACTCAAAGAAAAACAAGATAGGTTCAAGTACTTTTCCATTTCTCTGGTGTTGAAATACATATTCTTCTGAGTCTTTAGTATAGCATGATTGCTACTCTTTATTTAAAATCCAAATCTGACTCTTCTAAATCAAAGGTGATTTGCTGTGATTTGTTTAATGAAGTCAGTGCTAACAAGGAAAATCCTCAAACTACAGAATCTCAGCTTTGTTTATTTTACCAAGGAAGTAACAGAGCAATCAAAAAATGCTCTTACATTTCTTGCAATAAAGATACAATTTCATAGCTGCACAGTGAAATGAATTAAGCAGTATGGGAAACCTAAGTTCCCAAGCCTTAACTATTTGCACACCCTCCCCGCACCCCTGAAAGCTACCAATTGCTAATATAAAGCTAGGAATATACAGCTAGGAAGCTTATAAATGTATTAAAAATTTTACAGACAGACAAATCAAAACTTTCCATCATTTGCCATTCAGAACTATAGTAAAAAAAAAAATTGCGGCAGAATTTTAATCAATCCAGCAAATGCATACCTCGTTGGCCATTAACATTGTTTCCTCAACACAGCATAACTGCATAGAACTATCTAGAGGCAGTCAATTCTAATAAATTTGGTACATCTTCAAAACTATACTAAAACTGGACTTTTGGGGAACAATTGGCAAATTGAAAATGATTCCGCTGAGAGCTGAGCTAACAATTGTGCTGGAAGCTCTTTAGAATTCTTCTCATAACAAGGATCAGTTTTGGGATCATCCACATGATGTGACTGGAAGACAGTGGTCTCTGTTGAGTGACTTGGAGATGATGGGATGCCCTCAGTGATGATGATGCCCTCATGGTTGATGATGGAATGCCTTCATGGCTGGTGACTTTATGGATATTGGGTTTGTATACTTCTCTTTCTAATCATTTTTGGAAATTGCTTAGTAACTGTTCTTCAGCTATTTGGAACCTTTGGAATGACAGGTTTTGTATCATTCAGTGGGTCTCCTTCAAACTTTTATGAAAGACACTTTTAAGGCACGTTTAAGGTTTAAAGCTTTTTTTTTAGTGAAAGGGTGACTAGAATATTGATTCTGGAAAGTTACAGGCTAAGCACCCAGATGCGCTTGAAATAAGATTTTGGAATTTAATTACAAGAATCCTTCCTGTTGTTTTCAATTATTTTTTAAATTGATAGGATTGGACTTAAAACTCTAAAGGGATCCAGAATGAACTAAAGAATACTTATGTTTCACTTATTAATACAGAATGGAGCAAAATACTTTAACACTGCATATTTTGAAGGATATTGGTGAACAATGAATCCAGAAGTTAACCAACTTTTCTCATTTTTAAATCCATGTTTCATATCATTCTACATCTCATCTGATAAAACTTGTTCCACTTTCACAGCATGTTTTAAGCATGTCTATAATGGCAGATATTTGATCAAAGCTAGAACTAATATGTTTTTCATTTCTAGTAATTGACTTTTGCTGACTAGGACTTAAACAATGAGGTTTTAAAGAAGAAGAAAAATTACTTAAATAGTTTAAGAGAAAGTGATAAGTTACTAAAATTGTTTATACTTGTGTAAATACTTTCTTTGTATTTCTTTTCTTTCTTCTTACAATCTTTTTTCTTTTTCTGTTTTTTCTGCACATTCTGATTTTATTTCTTTTTTCTTTTTTTCAAGTTTATATCAATTTTTATCTTTTTAATTGTAATGTTTTAATAAAATTATTATTAAAAAACTGGGAAAGCAAAGAGACAAAAAGCTAAGAAAACACTATGATTCTTCTGCTTCTGTAACTGCAGTTCTGTGAAAACCAACAAAATTCCTAACAGTCAAGCAGCTTAGTTTATTCAATTACATGACCAGGCTTTATGCTGGAATTCTTTTCAAGCTCCCAACTTTCACCCAAAAGGCATTAAAAAATAACAGTATCCATTCTGTCTGAAACAATCACATACGCATTTGAAAATGAAGCAAGCTGTTGCATCAAACCACAGGATTTTATAGAAGTTTCCACAATGTGGCAACAGCCTCTCTTGTTTCCACCTGCCCTACTTAATGAACCATTGCAAGCAGCAATCATTCTGCAGATCTAGGCCCTCAAGGCCTATGCAGAAAGAGCGAAAGAAAGCTGCTCTAATAAGATTCAAATATTCAAGTACACAAACACACGATTTCAACATTAACACAAGGAAAAACCTTTCTGTTTGTTGGTTCTGAAACAGCCCTGCTGTGAACAGTCACCAATCAACCCAATGACCTTGGACCAATCTTTAGACCAGGAAAGAGTCCTAAGAGATTGGGTGGGGCAAGGACAGGAGCGGAAAAACACCAACTCCCAAAACACATAGACAAGGGCTCACATTCAGGTCTAAACCCATCATGCCTCAGACAAAAACTGGAGGCATAACCAAGCGAGCACATTTTTCATTTAGGCTTCTTTCCTCGGGATTCTGGTAGTTCTTCTAGGCATGGATTAATTTTAAAGCATGCAGATTTCCACAAGTGAATGAACAGACAAAATGGCAGCACCCCGCTGGCAAGTTTTCACCTAATCTCTTCTTCGGGAGACATCAGGAGTGCAAGAAACACTTCTTTTAAAAAAAAAATCATGCTGAGGATTTCACTCTTTTCAGATTGGAAGGTTGCTTTAAAAATAGTTACGTCCAGTACAGTAAAAGCTGAACCGGTCCGCTTATCTTTTTCACTTTGCTAACTCTTCTAACTTCATTGGTTAGAAAGTAAAGTACAGTACTGTATTTTAAAAGCTATTCAAGCGAAGAAAGTGATACTTCTTCTCCACAGGCGTTTCTGACTAAACAAAAGATAAATATGCTATGTGTGCCCGCATATTTTCAGTTACCTCATGCCATAACATTAAACTGCTTAATTAACAAATAGGTAACCGTCACTTAACACATTAAACCGAAGGAGGAACCGTAACAGAAAGGATTAACCGGACAAGACGGGGAGGCTGCGGGCCGAATGGTAGGCATTTCAAAGCCAAAACGAAAGTCTCCTACTTGGATGATAATTTCTTCCCTTTCTCCGAGACATAATTTTATCTAACTCCACATAGATAAAGTCTATATGGAGTTAGATAAAGTCTCTAACTCGGAGAACAGTTGGTTCCTGTGGGATTTCTATTTTATTTTATTTTTTCAACAGGTCTTTCTAAAAACTTAACACGAACCCTCCGCTCCGGAATTCGATTCTACTACTACTTGGAGCCTCGCCGCCTCAGGCGCGCCATTCCGGCTGGCATATTCGCGAGGCTCTTCCCACCCGCTCAAATCAAAAGGGAGGATATCACTACGGAATTGCCCGAACGCCTTTCCGGAGATCGTCGACGGGCCGGCCCGCCCGCCCGCCCCTTCCCAGCAGCGATTCGCTGCTTCGCGCTCCTGCAGCCTGTTTGCGCACCGCGAGCCGCCGAGGGTGGAATTATCCGCCCCACCAGGCAAGATCCTGTTCCGCTTCTACGAGAACCTCGTGTTCGGGGCACATTCTCCGCTCCTAGTTCGTAGGGCGGCGCTTTTTAAGCCCTCTGGCCTTTTCAGTTCGGATGGCAGCGCCTCTCCGGACGGCAGGGATCGCGGCAGCACGCCAGCCATCGTCAGGGGACACAAAAGGCGCCCGTTCAAGCGCCCGAGCAGGCAGGCAGGGGCTGCGCTGGCCGCCGGTACCATTAAAGGAAAGAAACTTCCTTTGCTATCAACAGGCGGTGCTAGGGCGGTTCTTGCCGCCGAGGTCCGGCTAAGAGACGCGACCGAATCCCCGCGGCGTTATCCGACCCCGACCCCGACTTTTCACTTTGCTCACCCCTTTGCTCATGGTGGCGCCTGTCCGCGGTCCTTTCTGGGGCTGCTGTCGATCTCCGGGAAGCGGTGGGGGGCGGCAGATGGAGAAGGAGAGACCGCCACGTATGCGCTGCAAGTAAGTGGAAAGCCCGGCTGGGAAACGCTTGTTGGGCCGCCCCCCGTCTTCAGCGACCACTTGCCGGAGCACCCGCGGAACGCAGCCGGAGTGACCGCCTAAGAGCGCCTGTGCCGCAAATACCCGGCTGGCCAACCTCGTCGGCCCCGCCCTGGAAGGGTGTTGGCTCCGCCCTGATGGAAAAGAATGGGTAGGTGGCAGGGCCTCTCGGGCGGTTTACGTCGGTGGAAGGGCCTGGCGGGCATTGCTGAGGCGATTTTGCTCGGTTCCCGCACCGCCGCCGCCGCCTTTCAGGTGCCTAAGAAGGACTTGCTCCCCGCTCATTGTTTGACCAGTTTGTCCATTGCAACGAGATTTGGAACCGTGTAGCCAGCTTAAAAGAGTGACCTGTAAGTCTCGATAGTACAAAGTTTAAAGGACATTATATAGAGACAAGCGATTGAAGTCCAGGGCAGTTTCTAACAAGTGTGAAGTAGAAGCTGAACGTTAGAGGTTGAAACAGCAAAACATTTGAGATAACTTTGTACAAATACATCAACTTTTTTTCTTTTATATTGAAACACTAGAAATACAATGATGCAAATGTTTTTAGGAAATGTATTTCTTAGAACAGTGATAGTGAGGGGGTGCACACACGTGATTAGCATTAGTATTACCATTTAGATCCGTTTTTCTCAACCTTGGTGATTTGAAGATGTGTGGACTTCAACTCCCAGAATTCCCCAGCCAGCAATTCTGGGAGTTGAAGTCCACACATCTTCAAACCGCCAAGGTTGAGAAACACTGATTTAGATGTATATACCACTTCCCAGTGCTTTACAGCCCTCTCTAAGTAGCTTACAGAAAGTAAGCATATTTCTCCCAATAATCATTTTACCGTCCTTGGAAGGATAGAAGGCTGAGTTAACCTAACCTTGAATCTACTGAGATTCAATCTGCCAAACTGCTGGCAGCCAGTGATCAGCAGAAGTAGCTTGCAGTACTGCATTCTAACCACTGTGCCACCAAGGCTCTTGTGATGGCGTGATGGTACATGCCCACACCCATAATGCAATGGCTTTCTCTCATGTATACGCTCACAAACCCCCGTCTCCGTACTGCTCCCTGAGTTTCCAAACTTCCATTTGGCCTGTTGGGCCATTTTTTGGCCATCCATAGGCTCCAAAAGCTTTCCTGAAGCCTGGGGAGGGCGAAAAACAGCCCAACAGTGGAAAATGGCCTCCCCCGCTCCAGAAGGCCGAAAATCAGCAGGCCAGCACATACAAGCGCACTGGAGTTGGCATAGGTCAAAGTCTCATGTGTCCTCAGAAATGTTCCTCATGCCACCTGTAGCACCATGCCATAGGTTCACCATCACTTTTTTAGAATGTCCAGATATTATTGCACCAAGCAACAGTATGTTCACTCTAGAGATAGGAAGGTGTTCTTCTAGTGAGTGTTGATCATGCGAGCATGAATGGGGTGACTCCCAAGTTTAGGAAACATGTATATGGAGCCATTTTCATCTTGCAATATTTATTGGTGAGCAATTTGTTTTTCTCAATCAATTCGTACTTTGGGACATTTGACTTCTTATTTAAAAAAATAAGTTCCTTTGTAGAAGAAAGTGAACACAAGAACAAGGGGACACAATCTGAAGTTAGTTGGGGGAAAGATCAAAGGCAACATGAGAAAATATTATTTTACTGAAAGAGTAGTAGATCCTTGGAACAAACTTCCAGCAGACGTGGTTGGGAAATCCACAGTAACTGAATTTAAACATGCCTGGGATAAACATATATCCATTGTAAGATAAAATACAGGAAATAGTAAAAGGGCAGACTAGATGGACCATGAGGTCTTTTTCTGCCGTCAGTCTTCTATGTTTCTATGTTAAGATGTTGTAGATGTCAGAAAACATATTCACTGTCCTGTGAAAAATCTCCTTTGTCCCAATCTGTAATTATATAAATAATATACACAATATTTTTAAGGAAAAAGTATAATCAAAATCCTGAAAGGTCAGAAGCATTTCCTATATCTCAATCAATTCCTACTTTGGGACATTTGACTTCTTATTAAAAAATCAAGGTAATCTGTCTTGTCTGAATAAATATGTCAGCAGGGAATGAAGAATCACAGAATTGCATATTTTGCTTAAAACTTCGGTATGTGCCCTCATCAAATTGTGGGATATTTAAGGATGGTGGGATTTTAATTTTCTTTTTGTAGAAGATGTAGATGTCAGAAAACACATTCACTGTCCTGTGAAAAATCTCCTTTATCCCAATCTGTAATTATATAAATAATATACATAATATTTTAAAGGAAACTATTTAAGAGAATGCAAATAATGCAAAATAAAAGTATGAGAAAAGAAATGAGAAGTATAAGCTTTAATTCTCCCGAATGGCAAAATGTCCCTATTTTTGAACGGGTCCAAAGACGGGCTACAAGAATGGTGGAAGGTCTTAAGCATAAAACGTATCAGGAAAGACTTAATGAACTAAATCTGTATAGTCTGGAGGACAGAAGGAAAAGGGGGGGACATGATTGAAACATTTAAATATGTTAAAGGGTTAAATAAGGTCCAGGAGGGCAGTGTTTTTAATAGGAAAGTGAACACAAGAACAAGGGGACACAATCTGAAGTTAGTTGGGGGAAAGATCAAAAGCAACATGAGAAAATATTATTTTACTGAAAGAGTAGTAGATCCTTGGAATAAACTTCCAGCAGACGTGGTAGATAAATCCACAGTAACTGAATTTAAACATGCCTGGGATAAACATATATCCATACTAAGATAAAATACAGAAAATAGTATAAGGGCAGACTAGATGGACCATGAGGTCTTTTTCTGCCGTCAGACTTCTATGTTTCTATGTTTCTAATCAAAATCCTGAAAGGTCAGAAGCATTTCCTATTTCCATTTTTCTGGACAATGTATATGGCTTGGAAAATAAATAATACTTGTTATACTGTTTCTTGATGGGACTGATTTTATTTTCAGGACCTTGATTATCTAAATCAGTGGTTCTCAACCTGGCCCTCAACCCTTCATACAGTTCCTCGTGTTGTGGTGACACCCAACCATAAGTCTAGCGCCAATTCTCACAACAGAGTTTTAAGCTGATTGGCAGAAAGGGCAGAGGGACACCCCCAGTGTAAACTCCTGATTGGTCAGATTGTAAAAATATGTTCCAAGGCCCCAGAATAGAAGCTTTAGTTCCTAACACCATGGAAAATTTGTCTTTTCCCATGGTTTTAGCCGACCCCTGTGAAACGGTCGTTCGACCCCCAAAGGCGTCCCAATCCCCAGGTTGAGAACCACTGATCTAAATGATACATTGTTGATGTGAAATGAGTTGAATCTCAAAAATTAATAGAAGTGTGTTAGGCCATAGCATGGTAGCTTGATTCAGAGCCTCTTAAAAATCTTTTGCAGATTTGAGATGAAAACGTGAATCACAAGTTTTTGAGCTATAGAAAGATTTGAATATTTTAGAAATTCTAGTTTTAGAGTTATAGAATTATAAGGAAAAAAAGATTCTGATAGAAAGGGAGAGAAAAACCTCCGAAGTTTGCCAGTGGGTCTGACTACTGGATTTGTTCAAACAGAAGCCAAACAACCACTTTTCAAGAGATGCTTTAATTAACATTGAGCATTTTACTTCTATCATTCTCCTGCCTGAGAAATGATGATTTCTAGGAGAGCTGAAGAATTCTGCAGCATCACTATTTCAGAAGTGAGATTGTATACCTTTGTTCCATAAATTCATAAAGAGTTTTAATTTTATTATCAGACACTTTAGATTCCAGAGAAGTGTTTTGTACATAATCATTGACCAAATGTAAATAAACAAAATTTTAAACGTGTATGATTTTCTAATCACAGACAATGATGTCAGATAAAATGTGATCTACTGAGTGAACCATAGACGTCTGGGATCGTTTAAGGTAAGCTGGGCTCACATAACACACAAAGCCATTAGCAAATCATATTTTTGTTTAATATAATTTTTGAATTAGAGCCAACACATTAGAGGTTTTTTTTAAATAAAAAACCCTTTGGAATATATAAAATCATAGATTAAACAAAAAGAAGAAAAATTATCTAAATTGCTCCCAAATACTATTTCTTACACTTTTAATTTTTATGTATGTGGGAGAAATACTGTGTATAAAAGAACAAAGATTAAACGAATCAAGTAATCTTTTTCACTGCAATCAAGTAATATTTTTCACTGCAATCAAGTAATATTTTTCACTACAAATACTTTCTGCACAGGCAATTCTTTAATTAGAAAATGTGGGTTTTCCAAACTGATGTCTTTGGAGATTTTCCATTTGCCATCCCATTAAAACTAAGTCTATGTTCTATTATTGATGGATGTTTTATATAGTTACTGGGTATGCTAGTAATAGGAATAGCACTTAGACTTACATACATTTGGTATATACCCGTGATGGCAAACCTATAGCACGTGTGCCCCAGGTGGCACAATGGAGCCATATCAGAGGGCGCATGAGGCGGTGCCCCATATCAGTTCCAGAGTGTATGCGTGCACTGGCCAGCTGATTTTCGGCCTTGGGAAAGGTCATTTCACCCTCTGGATGCTTCAGGGAAGCTTCCCTGAAGCCCCAGAGGCAATATATATATATATATAACCAAACAGACATTGTGCTGTTTTTTTGCATACCAGGGATTCATGGAAGCCTCCTGAAGCCCCGGAGTGAGAAAAACAAACAAACAGTGGGCTCACTGGATAGGCTCACCTACAGTTCATTTAACGTAGTCTTAAAGCAATCTGGAAAAATCTGAATCAAAAGTACCTCCCACAAGTTGAATGGTGGGAAGGGGGAGGGTCAGCTTGCCTGGTACACACACGGGGGGGGGGGGGGAGGAAGCATTGCTTATGCCCTTCAATCACAGCAGGCTTAGGATTATGAGGGCTCTGTGAATGGGGGGGGCAGTGGGGTCAGCTAGAGTGAAGGAGGGGGTTGGACATCCTTCCAGTGGGAGATGGGGAAGGTTTGGCGGGTGCCACACGGCTCCACTCTCTGCCTTCCCAGCCGGGCTCTGCAGCTGAGGAGCAATAGAGCAAACCACCTGTGGCTGGCACCATGGCTTTTGCCCATCTATTTCTGGGTGTGGTGCTGCTGCTTCTCGGGCTGCTTCCCGAAGCCGCTGAAAGTAAAGCAGCTGAGGGCGATGGAGCAAATCGGATAAAGCAATTGGCTAATTGTTGTGGATAACTTGCATAGCTAGGATGCAATAATGATTAATGGGCTGCAGTTGGGTGCCACATTGCATTGCAGGAGCCCTAGTGATTCAGGTATTGCATTAAATTGTAGTGTTTTACTTTGGCTTAGCATATAATATGCTATCCCAATTTACTTTATTTTTAGCCTCTTTTAATTTAAAAAAGGAAAGGAAATTAGCAGGCTGAAAAGCACCAGTCTCAAGCATACTATCAGTCTGTGGGTTAAGGTGATAAATGCTATCTGAAATGCTAGAGAATGGAGACATTCAGCAATCTGTCTTTTGGTAAATGGATGTTTTGTGACAGGCAAAGCAACTACTGCATCACTAACCCGGAGGAAGAATCTATGTCACTGCATTCTCAACAGATGGCCATTCAGCCTCTGTTTAAATGCTCTCAGAAAAGGACTCCACCATCTGATTTAGTGTTGGACAACTTTGACTGTCAGAAATTTCTTTCCAATGTCCAATCAAGATCTAGTTGCCTATAATTTAAATCAATTGTTTGAATAATTCTTCTCCGTGGCCCACATGACAGTTTCAACTATTTGAAAGCAGTTATGTCTACCCTCCTCCAAGCTAAACATATTAAATCATTCCTTGTAGGTTTTTCTTCCAGTTTTCTTATCATTGACCCTCCTCAACATGCTCTCAGTTTGTAAATGTCCTAAAATACAATCTGTAAACCTGGACGCAACAATAAGAAAGAATGAAAAATCATGTTTTTTGTCGACGTTGATTCTCTAAGCTTGAATAACCATAGTTTATGTTCAGCTTGGGATGTGCCAAGAAATGCAAAAAGGCTTTTTGCCTGGGCTGCTCCTGTTACCATCACCAATCCTATTCTGATGCCTTCGATATTTCCTATCTAAGTGCCTTGCTGAAATCCATCTTACTGGTTTCTTCCATTCTGCCAGGTTGTTCCTGAATCTCGACATGGTTCTCTAATGCAGAACTCTCCATCCTTTCCAGGTTGGTGGCCCAGAGCGGGAGGGAGGGAGGGGTAGGTACATGAGTGCATGTGAGCACCCATTGCTCATACAAGTGGAGCCACAAGTTCCCATGGGAGTGGGGCTGTGTGTGTACACACACCAGCCAGTCACTCACATCCCCGGTTATGAATAGGCCCCAGACTGGTAGTGGGCTGCAAGGCTACCAAAATTTTTACTACCACACTGTGGGCGTGGCTTTTGCATTTTCTTTCAACATCTTTCAGTGCAAACTGGGTGCTCTGGGGTGGAGCTCCATTTTTGCTGCCCCACTGCTCCCCCCCCCACATCTGGGCAGTAACCCACTCCTGGGTACAGCCTACTGGTTGGGGACCTCTGGTCTAATGTATTTGCTATCCTCCTATTTTTGTGTTACCCACAAATTTGATAACTATATTTTCTAGCCCTTCACTCAATTATTTATAAGTACAGGACCTAGAACGAAGCTTGAGATGCAACATTTCTATCAGTTTCAAACTTCAGCTCTGCCAAATAAAATTAAGCACCCTCCCTTTTTATTCTTACCTCCTACATATGTCTTATTCTTCCCACCCACTTTTATTTTGAATATAATGTATGCAAAGATATGTTTCGCTGTTCAATTGCAGCTTTCCAGATTCTACCCGCATAGTTCAGAGCTATCTGTGCTGATCCTGTATTGGCTGTCTTTCTACATCCTATATATGCCATTTTTGGGGTTAGTTTTCAAATCTTCACTGAGCTTTTCATGTGGTTGTTTTAGGGTCTGCTGCTGTTTTCTGTTTCTTTTCTCACTGAAGTTACTTGCAATTGTGCATTTATCAACATTTCTTTTAGGAATTCCCATTCATACTAAACTCTTCTCCTTAGCTTTCCCAGCGAGCTAGTTCTGTAGCTAGAAAAGCAGACATTTATTGATCTGTTTTATCAAAATCTATTTTTTTAAAAAATCCAAAATACTCAAAGCTATATTTTCTACTAAAATCAAGGACTCCAGCACGATATATTATAGCTCTGGAAAATTCTAGAATGGGCTGCTACTACCAAAATGTCCTGGGAAGGGAAGCTGACCTTACCCTTCCAGCTTTTTCTCCAGTGTGATTATCAGCCCATTTTAAATTATATGGATGGTTTTTTGAAGCCATTCAAAATTAAAGCCATTTAAAGCCATTTGTACTTAAGCAATGACATGTGCTTAGGTGATAAAGCAATGTCCACTCACATACCCTCTATTGTAATCAGGGCATTAGTAGGTCATGGGAATAGAGTTGGACAATTCTCAGAACAATGAAGAGGATTTTGTACCATGAAGGCACCTATACAAACACTGGTGTGTTTTTTTAAATGATTATTAAAGGCACCATTTTTATTAAAACAACTGCATAGGGAATATCAGCTTCCACTTATCAATGGTATTCTTACATGAAGAGGGGGGAAATATTGCAGAGAAATACTGCTGTGGTTTTTATTTGTTTAGCATAGATGGTAGCTGCACAAATTACTCTGCTTTAGAGACAATTCCTTGAAGTGATGTGTGAAGGATCTGAGGAGAAATATTCCATGACATGAAAAACTGCAGTGTACACTACATTAGTTGCACAGATTTTAACAAATAGGATTCAACATAGATTTTTCTCATATTGTTCATTATGACCCACTATGACCCAATTCTGAGCATAATTTCACATTGTTCACTGATCAATGGTAACAACAGTATTAATCTGTGTGAATTAATACTCTCATGAAATATAGCTGCAAAACAAGAAACTCTAGGTTAGATTTTTGCCTCAGTTGTTTTTAAGGGACTTGTCTATCTGGACCCTTCAATTTTGTTTTTCACATTTCTACATTAATCTCAGTAACAATTGAATGTCTTTCTTGTTTAATTTCCCATGTGAAAAATTCTACAAAGTGAGGAGTTGTGTGGGAAGAAAATTAAGTCGCCTTCCCCTGTGCTCAGGATCCCATATGCTTAAATTAATATAAAGCATATCCCTCATCACTGCCGTCCTACAAATAGCTGTGGGGTAAATTATTCCTGATCATAAAGGAGTGCAGTCATGTTTCACCATCACTCCGCAGTCTGCACTGGCTGCCGATCAGTTTCCGGTCACAATTCAAAGTGTTGGTTATGACCTTTAAAGCCCTTCATGGCACTGGACCAGAATATCTCCGAGACCGCCTCCTGCCGCACGAATCCCAGCGACCAATTAGGTCCCACAGAGTGGGCCTTCTCCGGGTCCCGTCAACTAAGCAATGTCGGTTGGCGGGCCCCAGGGGAAGAGCCTTCTCTGTGGCGGCACCGGCCCTCTGGAACCAACTCCCCCCGGAGATTAGAACTGCCCCTACTCTTCCTGCCTTCCGCAAACTTCTTAAAACCCACCTTTGCCGTCAGGCATGGGGGAATTGAAACATCCCCCCCCCCTGGGCATGTTGAATTTATATATGGTATGCTTGTGTGTGAGTCTGTTAGTTTGTGGGGTTTTTTAAATCTTTAAAATTTTAAATTGTTGATTACTTACGATTTGTCTTTTTACATGTTGTGAGCCGCCCCGAGTCTTCGGAGAGGGGCGGCATACAAATCCAAGTAATAAATAAATAAATAAATAAATAAATAATAATGGCAATACTACAGATCCTCCAGGTCATGCTGAAATTTATAATGTTCAGATTATGCTTTATCTTTGTTTCATCTACCTTTTTTTTTAAATCTGAGAAGGATAAGAATAATTTGAAATTCAAACATACATCTCTGAAGTTTAGTATATATAGGATTTTTCTAGGGTTTGTTTAAAAAAAGGTTTTCTGCATTATATGCTTTATCATTTTTCCCTTTGGTTTATCTATTTCCCCATTGTCTCACTATAAAACCAAAATTGTGTTCAGGTATGACTCATGCCTATGGAAGAATTTCAGAATTCCAAATAATTAGGCACAATTTTCAACAGTCACTTGGAAGATAATTCCTCAGCTTATTTTCACTGATAATTCAAAGTCAAAGGTGCTGGGACTTAATTTTAAAAGAAGTTTATTTTTCTACCTTTGCAAATTGTTTGAAGTTGGCTTCAGCTTTTCTATTTTATGAACATGGTGTCAATATATATAACAGTTTATTTCCACATAAATTAAAAAAAAACCTGTCATGGAATATGATAAATGAAAATAAAGAAAAAAACACAAAATGACAAAAAAACTTACTGAGCAAGGAAATAAATGAAAAAAAAAATAGGAAAAGAACTTTACTTCTCTGCCTTCTCAAAATATTTCACACAAATTCCACTAATGTTTTATGGTAAAAGGAATGATGACTGTTGCTACTAGAAAGTTTTCCCCATTCCACCTGTATCATAAGTGATCAAATAGAATTTGTAAGTGGCTTTCTTTCTCTAAATTAGTCACTTTCTGATTCACCCCATATTTTTTATTTTCAAATGCTCTTTTTCACTGACTGCAATAAATTACATATTTTAGTTTGCTTTTCTTTATAGATAATATGATAGAATTCACAAATCAAAAACTATACTATGCTTACAGTTTATAGTAGCTTGGATCAGTTCTTGAGAAATTGGGAGAGTTAAACTTAGAAGAAAAAGTAGAACTAAGAAAAGTGAAGAGTCAAAAGCTTAGTTGGATAGTTAATGTAAAAGTTGTTGCGATAGCTTCATAGATTAGATGAGCAGTAAGTGTGTAGTATGTGTATAGATACTGCAACCTTTCCCAACTTGGGTGTTATAACATGTCTGAGAATTTTGTGACTAGAGATTTGCCCTTCTGGTGTGTCCCATGTTTGTAGAAGGCTGAACTAAAGGATTTGATTCTGTAGTGGTGTAAATATAGAGTGATCAGGATCTGACTTTCTGCAGTATGGCTACATCTGCTTCTAGTACTGTATTCCCAGAACAATCCTAGCATTCCCTTCCCTACAGCAAAGGCCAAAAACAAATGGGATAAAGATAGTATTTATGGGATGTGCGGCCAAAATGAAAATGATCCATCAATCGGTGTAAGAGTTTGCTCCATGTGAAGCAAAAATAAATGAAATTAATGTTCCCAATTTCTTTTATTGCTTTCAGTTTTGAAGATCCCGCAGATTCCATTATGTAGACTGAGCATGTAGTGCCCCAAGGATTAGATATCCTTCTTCCAGTTTTTCTGGAACTTTTCTTCACAATTTTGACCCTTATCTCCTTTTACTACTCAGCCCACATCGTTCTGACATTATTCCCACCAATTTTTGGCTATTTCTCTCATGCCATCCTAATTGGGAAGAGGAAGAATGTCTATGAAGACAAATATCTGATGTTCTATTCCCAGCATAAGATCATTCAAAACCATTTACCCAGGAGTTTATAGGTGGCTATATACTAACTCTGATCATCCTTTGCCCTGTCCCCAAGGCTAACTAAGACCACTGGCAGGGGGTATGTTCAAGCAGATGACCAGTTTGCTGCTCTTCATATTAAGCTTCCTTCAAAGAAACAATTGGAGCTCTTTAAGGAATAATTTCTGGTTGACTAATAGTACAAGTGCTACATGTATAAATGAACGGCTTATTTCTCGGTCACGATGATGAAAGGCAGCAGATTCTTAAAGCTGAAAACAATAGAGTAAAATATTGGTTCTCATGGCATTTAGTAAGCATATGCATAACAAACAATATTTTCTGCGTGAGCTTTCTATACACACACTTCAGAGCACTGCCACAAAGCTATCAGCCTCACCCCTCTTATCTTGTTCAGAGTCCTCATTCATGCTCTCTAGGCATGGGGAGAAGGGGGAAGGCTAAAAGGACAATCTGGGAAAGGGGAAATTTCTGTGCTTCTCTCTCTCCACAATTTTCACTGGAGTTGAGCTGATCAAATTTCAGAATCCAAGCAAGATTTCCAATTTTGTGCAGATTGCCTCTGGATAGCTTTGGTGCTTACAGGCCTATATACATTTGCTCCCCAGGACCATTAAGGCAGCTTGTTGTGTGCTACCATTTTACTTCTTCGGATTTATTGTGACCTTTTTGCTTCTCTTTAATTAATAAAAATGGAGGAAACTTTATTGCAAACAGTTCTCCTAAGAAAAGATTATACTAATAAATCTACTTTCCAGTCTAGCAGCACAGTTGTATTCTAAGTTTAAACAAAATTTGTGAGGAAAATTGGTTGTTTCTGTTCTAATATACTACATAAGGTATATGTCATATTTGTTCTGGGAGATCTAATTGATCTAAGGGCAGGCCTCAAAGACACTTGAGAATCTATCATCATCATCATCACCTGGTGGTTTTCAGTTATCAAAAATAATAACACAATAACAATGTAAGGAAAAAGTGTAGGTTAGAACAACACTAGATAATAAATAGTTATTAACCTAATGTGGCTGATGCTGCTAGGTCCAATGATAAGGGGTAGTCCTGAGGTCAAAGTTCACATCTAGGTTTATTGCTGATATAGCTACATAAAAGCAAACCTTTACAATTGCACATTACCCCCACTGAGTAGATTTCTTAATTCCACTTATTGGGTATTTACTAAATAAACATTCTTATAAAAAATTAGCCCTAAACATTTCCATTCTATGGACAGGAGGGCTCAGGATCTCCTGGTCAGAGGAGAATGGAATTTGCCTTTTGTCACTTTTCCTATCACTGTAGCTCAATGGAAAATTCCCCCATCATTCATTAAACATATAGCTATCAATTAAATTGGACTGAAATGAATGTTCTGAGAATGGAATATCCCCCAATTATTTTGAACGTGGATGTGGTAGATGGTTGTTAACAAACCAAAGATAGCAATCAGTCTTCGAATCCCTCTTTTTCAATGCCCCTTGAAAATAATAAAACAATATTAGAATGGGTATATTATCTAAAATAACCTTTTGAAAGAATATTTTCAATATTGAAATTACAAACCCTACTGTGAAATTACAAACCTCTCAAATTGTAGCTTTATAATGATAAGCATAATCCTTGACTATCAAAAGTTTACCTGACCAACATTTTTTGGATTTAATAATAATAATTAATAATAATAATTTATTAGATTTGTATGCCGCCCCTCTCCAAAGACTCCAAAGACTCTTTAGAAAGCCACTGTCAAAAAGTTGAAACTAAAAGTTTCATCAGCTCTTACTGAGCAGCATTTTTCTCAGCATAGATGTGCAGCTTTTTGCTTTTGCAAAATCATGTAATTTTATGACTGACTCACCAGCTACAAGAGCCTATCAATAAGAATTCCAGCACATCAATGATTGATGATTCATGCTAATTGTTTCTGCTCCCTGCTGAACGCAAAAAGATGGACATTGGATCTGATACAGAAATGTGGGGAGAGGAGCAACAGAAAGAAGCAAGTGATGGCTAGCAGAAAGGTCACATGTGTACTAGTTGTTTCAAGCTCTAGGGGTGGTGCTCATCTCCGTTTCTAAGCCGAAGAGTCAGTGGTGCCCGAAGACATGGTCTCTGTGGTCATGTGGCTGCCATGACTAAGTGCCAAAAATAACAGCACATGGAGTGCTGTTATTTTCCCACCAAAGAGGTCCCTATCTTTTGACTTGTATTTTTTATGTGCTTTTAAACAGGTTGGCAGAAGCTGGGACAAGTAATGGGAGCTCACTCCATTTTGCAGCACTAGGGATTTGAACCACTGAACTACCAACTTTCTGGTTGACAAACTCAGCATCTTAGCCACTGAGCCCCTAATCAAAATGTATAGAAATGTAAATATAAAACCCAAAAATCCACTTCTGCAGAGCATTGCCAATGGAACATTGATTATTCATTGGATTCTGTTGGAGAGGACAAGCATATACAGTATCTGGATGCCTATTAAGAGATAGCAGCAAGTGATTTAGATCTCTTCGCTGATATCTGGTGAACATCTGGAATTTTGTACTCCACAGGGTAGCTTGAGCCAAACGTATGAAATTCTTAAGATGATATAATTTGAATACAGATGAGAAATGGGAAATAAAAGCATACCATCAAAACCAACAATAAATGCAGAAAGAGTCACCATGTACTACTACCCTAAAATTAGAAATATAGGGAGAGGTCAAATGATGCTGGACAAATCTGTCTCTGAAATCTGTTTCATAATAGGGTTTTGTTATTGAAAATACTCTGTCCCTAGTTATCCTACTTCATTGAGAGAGTCATTCATCACAGGACCTTTGAAACTTAGATTGGAGACAGTTTTCTTTTGAGTAATCTGCTCCAAATCTTTTAGGATTTTAAAGGTTTGGATTGGGCCTGGATTTTTATCCTTTTACTCTCTTGGTCACATTCACCTGGCTTTACTGTTTAACAATTTTTCTTTCTTTTTTCAGGAAATTGCTTGAAGAAAAATATCTGATGGAGATATAAGATTTATCAAAAAATGTCTCTCTGGCTGATGTGGAATTAACTCAGGGGCAATTGGATTGTATTCTTGCCAGTAGGTGATCTTACTAACCTCCTCACCTGCCCTGTTCAGCCTTATTGAAACCTGGCACAACTCAAATTTGCACATTCATGCCTAAGCTGCCTACCTGCACTTAAACTTTAAACTAACAGGCAAGTTCAGGCAAGTTTCACAGTTTCGCATTACTATACTATATAAATAATTGATATGAGTTTCAGAAGTGATGTTTTTGAAGTGATTTTGGTGAAGACTTGTTAATTATAGTTTATTGACTAAACCACACCTGACCAGTTTGTAAAACATGGTAAGCCATAAAAATGAAATATAGTTTTGGGTTTAGCGTAAAATAGGAACTCAGACAAACTAAGTAGAAACATAGAACATAGAAACATAGAAGTCTGACGGCAGAAAAAGACCTCCTGGTCCATCTAGTCTGCCCTTATACAATTTTCTGTATTTTATCTTAGGATGGATATATGTTTATCCCAGGCACGTTTAAATTCAGTTACTGTGGATTTATCTACCACGTCTGCTGGAAGTTTGTTCCAAGGATCTACTACTCTTTCAGTAAAATAATATTTTCTCATGTTGCTTTTGATCTTTCCCCCAACTAACTTCAGATTGTGTCCCCTTGTTCTTGTGTTCACTTTCCTATTAAAAACACTTCCCTCCTGGACCTTATTTAACCCTTTAATATATTTAAATGTTTCGATCATGTCCCTCCTTTTCCTTCTGTCCTCCAGACTATACAGATTGAGTTCATTAAGTCTTTCCTGATACGTTTTATGCTTAAGACCTTCCACCATTCTTGTAGCCCGTCTTTGGACCCATTCAATTTTGTCAATATCTTTTTGTAGGTGAGGTCTCCAGAACTGAACACAGTATTCCAAATGTGGTCTCACCAGCATTCTATATAGCGGGATCATAATCTCCCTCTTCCTGCTTGTTATACCTCTAGCTATGCAGCCAAGCATCCTACTTACTTTCCCTACCGCCTGACTGCACTGTTCACCCATTTTGAGACTGTCAGAAATCACTACCCCTAAATCCTTTTCTTCTGAAGTATTTGCTAACACAGAACTGCCAATACAATACTCAGATTGAGGATTCCTTTTCCCCAAGTGCATTATTTTACATTTGGAAACATTAAACTGCAGTTTCCATTGCTTTGACCATTTATCTAGTAAAGCTAAATCATTTACCATATTACAGACGCCTCCAGGAGTATCAACCCT
Organism: Erythrolamprus reginae; assembly: GCF_031021105.1. Classification (NCBI taxonomy): domain Eukaryota; kingdom Metazoa; phylum Chordata; class Lepidosauria; order Squamata; family Dipsadidae; genus Erythrolamprus; species Erythrolamprus reginae. The sequence continues at coordinate 218,874,416 of NC_091951.1, read as the reverse complement.
ATTGCACACTTTAGAGTCATCGGCAAATAGGCAAACCTTCCCTACCAAACCTTCCCCTATGTCACTCACAAACATATTAAAAAGAATAGGACCCAGAACAGACCCTTGTGGCACACCGCTTGTAACCTGACTCTGCTCAGAATACTCGCCGTTAACAATAACTCTCTGATGTCTACGCTTCAGCCAGCTGCAAATCCATTGAACTATCCAGGGATTAAGTCCAATCTTCACTAATTTATCGATCAGCTCTTTATGTGGGACCGTATCAAAGGCTTTGCTGAAGTCCAGGTAGACAATATCCACTGCACCACCTTCATCCAACACCTTTGTGACATAGTCAAAGAAATCAATGAGATTAGTCTGACATGATTTGCCTTCATTAAAGCCATGCTGATTTGGGTCCAATAAGTTATTGTTTTTTAGGTGCTGATTTATCCTCTTTTTGAGTAGAGTCTCCATCATTTTAACTACCACTGATGTCAAGCTAACTGGCCTGTAGTTACCAGCTTCTTCTCTACTGCCCTTCTTGTGGATAGGCACAACACTGGCCATTCTCCAATCCTCAGGAACTTCTCCTGTTAACAAGGATTGGTTAAACAAATCAGTCAGGGGGGTAGCAATGACAGAACTGAGTTCTTTAAGAACTCTGAGGTGGATGCCATCTGGACCCATTGCCTTATTTATCTTTAATCGTTCAAGTTCTTCTAAGACATCGGCTACTAAGATCACTGGAGCTGAATCCGTACAGCTGGAAGCAATGCTATATCCCCCTATAGTATTATTTTGTAAGGTGTCTTTTGAGAAAACTGAATAGAAGTAGCTATTGAAATGGTCAGCAATCTCCTTATTCCCATTAATGCATGTATTATTCCCGGTACTAAGCTTCGTGATGCTGCAGTTTTTCTTCTTCTTATCACTAATATATCTGAAGAAGGTTTTATCCCCCTTCTTTACAGATTTGGCAATTTCTTCCTCTTTTGAGGCTTTAGCAGCATATATTATCTGTTTCGCCTCCTTCTGTCTCATTTTATACACCTCCCTATCAGCTATACTTCCAGACTCTTTATACTGTACCTCCTATAGGCAGCCTTTTTTTCATTGACTATAGCCCTTACATCATTGCTAAACCATAGCGGTTTCTTCTTCCTTTTACCTTTAGTTATTTGTCTTACACCCAGTCCAGTGGCTTTTAAGATAGCCTTTTTTAATATAGTCCACTGGGTTCTTGCTCCTGCCATTTTATCCCTCCCCTTTAATTCATTATCTAAATATTTCCCCATTGCATTAAAATTTGTTTTTCTGAAATCCAATACTTTGGTTGCATTATAGGATTGCTCACAATGAGTTTTTACATCAAACAACAAACATAGATGGTCACTGCAACCACCTTGACCTCTGAAACCCAATTCCCATTCGTAAAAACTAAATCTAGAATATTCTCCCCTCTAGTTGGTGTCTTAACCAGCTGTGCCAGAGCTGCTCCTGTAAAGGCCTATACTATATTCTTACTTTTGCATGTAAGGGCACTGGGGATATTCCAGTCAACATCAGGCATGTTGAAATCACCCATAACCACAATATCTCCCTTTAGTGCCATTTGGGTAATTTCATCCACCATCTTGTTGTCATATTCCTCAGATTGCCCTGGAGGCCTATAGATCACCCCAATTCTAATGACAGAACCTTCTTTATTTTGCATGCAAATCCAGAGAGTCTCCAGATCTTGACATGTATTTTGAATTAGTGTTGTTTTTAGACTTTCTTTAACATAAATGGCTACTCCACCTCCCCTTCTCTCTATTCTATCCTTCCTATACAGTGTATATCCTAGTATGTATATTTCCCATTCATTAGAATCCTTAAACCATGTCTCAGTTATGGCAACCAGATCCAAATTATCTCTAGATATTATGGCCATTAGCTCACAGAGCTTGTTGCTCAAGCTTCGAGCATTCGTGCACATTACCCGAACAACATTATTTTCATTATTAGTTTTCCCCTTATCATCCACAACTACATCTATTTTATTTACAGCTCCCTTTTCATAAGCTTCCAAAAACTGATTTATCCTCATTGGTCGGGGAGAGAAATCACCCACATCAGTTACATCTCTGTCCCCTTTACCTAGTTTAAATGCCTGTCCAAGAAAGTTCTGAATTCCTCACCGAGCACCTGGGCATCTCTGTATGATGGATGCAAACCATCCCTCTTAAACAACTCCCTATTAGACCACCTACTGACATCATGACTTACATAGCCAAAACCTTCAGCTTTACACCACTGCCTTAACCACACATTAAACACTCTGATACACGTTGTTTTATCCTCTTGGCCACAAACCGGTAACACCTCTGAGAAAGTCACTGAATCAGTTATTTTACCCAGCTCCACACTTAGACATTGAAAATCTCTTTTTACTACATTAACATTTCTCTGGGACAAATCATTTGTGCCAAGATGCACCACCACATCAACGTTATTACCTTTACTCAAGTAACTCAAAAGTTGACTCCAGGATGGATCTCAGCATATTGAGCAATTGCCATGGTGTTCTGGGATGGGACCAGATTCAGACAATATAGATGGGATGTTTCTATCATAAGCAAATGGAAACTTGTTCTAAAAGGAAGAGTTGGTGTCATTCTTCATGCATCTAGCTTCGTACATTTGTATTAGAATCTTTAAACGCAGTATATTCTTACCACTGCCCTATTAAATGCTGAAAATATAACTGGACTTGATTACCTCAAACATAATGATTGAGTCATTATGTTCTTATCTTCATATATGTGGGACTCACTTCAACTTTGTAATGTAATACCCATTTGAGATATGGGGCGCTTTTTGTAAATTAAAGATAAATTAGGGATTTGCTTCTTGAGTTTAAAAAGTTAAATCAGAGCTGCTTCCCTTGTGCTCTGGGAAAATAAAAAAGCCAGTGTGCCATGACTCTAATTCAAAAGAAGCAACCCTTGCTACTGGCCACACACACATTTTTCATACGGAGGATGTGTGAAAAACATGTAGGGCAGATTAGTTCAAAATGTGAAAAATCAAAGGGAGTCTTTTAATTCGCAAAAAGTCTGTGTGACTTTTAATGTTTAAGTGAGTTATGTGTCCCATGCAGCTATTAATGGAGGCACAGTCTGCATATTGTCCTTATAAGAATCTGCTTTATATCAGTGCAGGCCTCCGATCCAATTGGCCCAGCCTTATCTAATCTAGTGGAGAGGTTGGCCCTGTGTGTCTTTCCAGTTCTGATACCAAGGATCCTTTGTGGAGATGCCAAAGATCAATTGCAAGACCTTCTTTATATGCACTGAGTTAAGTAAGAATATGTGGGTATGTTCACTCGCATACAGTATGATTTTTACTGAATAACAAACAAAATCCAGGAGGCAAATCCCATCCTTGCCAAGTTGCAAGTTAAATATATTTCTTATAATACAAGCCAGTATTTATGTTTCTCTCCCGCTACCTACTAATCATCTGTACTCAGTTTCGGCTTTTAATGGCCTCTGGACTCATAGAAGACAATGTGTCTTTCATTCACTTTGTTTACTGCCTTCACCCGTAGAAAAACTGGAAACTGAATTAATAAACTTTCAGCTATTTATTTTTGGAGTCACAAGGTTTCATAGACAATGCATGCTGCCAACTATTATATCAAGTGCTTTTTGCAAAGGTCAGAACAGAAAAAGCGACCCGAAGTGACCAATATTCATTATTAGTAGGACTTTTCTAATGAAGGAGATGTTGAAAGTGAGCTGTAGGTTGAAGGCAATGTACACGCAATAGTCTACTTACAAGCACAATTGGGCCCAAGATTTCTGTTGTTAAGTGAGACATTTGTTAAGTAAATTTTGCCTTACTTTACAACCTTTCTTACCACAGTTGTAAAGTGAATCACTGCAGTTGATAAGTTGGTAACTTGGTTGTTAAGTCAATCTGGCTTCCTCATTTGACTGTCAGAAAGACACAAAAAGTGATCACATGACCTTAGACAAAGCAATGACATAAGTATGAACCAGTTGCCAAGCATTTGAATTTTGATCACATGATCAGGAGGTTAGGGTTACGGTCACTGAATGAACTGTTATATGTCGAGGGTACCTGTAATTTCTGTTAAAATAACAATACTTTTTATCCTGCATTCCTAGTATTCACAAGTGGTATCCAGAATAAAAGTTACCCCCTTAAAAATTGTTGGCAACTTTAAATCCAAGGAACAAAATCTGCAATGCGTATACAGATTACTAATCCTGTCTGGTGAAACTCAAGTAGTCAGCCCTCAGCAAGAATAACCCAAGACAAGACAAGGATTTCTCACAATGCATCCTGGACCCCTAAGAGTTCTTTAAAAAAAAGAAAGAACTCTTTTCAGGTTAGGATTTTTATACCATGGTCATCCAGAAAGTAAGGTTACAAGGCATGTACTGTAGCTCTCGCGGGGAATGTTTGTGGGGGAAGTTAGTATTGTGTAGCGGGAAGCCAGAGGAAGAGAGCGAGCAGTGCCAGTGGTCAATACATCAGCTGGTTGTGGTGAAAGTTACAGATGAACATCTTCATTCCGTTTCCCTCCCAAGTGTGAAGTGCGTGCTGTAGATAGCGTATTACAGTGCACACTTCACACTTGGAGGGAAACGGAATGAGGACGCTCATCTCTAGCCTTCACCACAATGCCAGTCGATGGTCTACTGACCCCTGGCACTGCTCGTTCTCTTCCACTGGCTTCCCCTTACACGACTTCCCCCACGAACCTTCCCTGCCAGAGCTGCATGCCTTGTAACCTTACTTTCCAATATAACCCTTGCATTCTCCTTCCCTCCTTCTCAACCCCTTCCCGCAGCACAAAATTAAATTGTGTTATTTTTTGTCCTGTTTCCTTTTGTTTTTGAAGGTGGCAGGGCGGGGCAGGAGGATAGGACTGTCCTCAGAAGAAGAAGAATAGATACTATTGTCAGGATCCTGCCATCAAAGGGGAAGGAAAGGAGGGAGGCATTTGGGGCAATCCACACCTGTTTGGGAAGTGGGGAAAGGAAGCTGACACGTGTAGAAGACCAGAGCTGTTTGTACCGTTATGCCAGGTATCTTCAAGGCCTCTTGCCCTGGGTGTGAAACAACCCAGAGTTTCTCACAGCATCATGGCGATCCCGGATTACAGGGCAATGGACTTGGTATTAGGGGGAATGGATGGGGAATGCTGAGTTTGAGTGGGAATTTCAGATCCCTGCTCACCTTCCTGCAACTGACATATTTAGTAAACGTTCTTTTCACTCCAGTCAGTTAGAGTCGAGAGTCTCCTTTGCTAAATGATAGTTTTGGGGCAGGTCTGACAGCTATATTTCTTATAGGTGGGGCAATTTGAAATGCTAATTTGGGGCTATACATCAATAGGGCAGGGTACACTGTACCTTCCATCACTGATACTCATAACATCTTATATAAGGAAATGCAGGAGATGACCTGGGTGAATGTGAGGGAGGGGTCAAACATCACTATCACCTTCATATAAGAGACTAAATCCAGGCACTCTTGAAGTCCATTGACTCTTAATTGATGCTAATTTGCCTTGACCATTAATTCTTATGTAAATGTTGCGTGGAATAAACCCATAGTACTTTTGAACTCTACTCTGGCTATTGATTTCCTGTGCCTGACAGGAAAGACATAATTTGGGACAGGTTGCCAAACTCTGACATGACTAACTTTAGCTTCCTTCGGGATTCATAGGAGGGCAAAACAGTTAAACAAAGCAAAAAAAGATCAGTCTGCAGGAATTTTGTAGGCCAGAAGAAGATATTTATTTGTTTAAGTGATTGTAATTGGGATATATTATCCACATTTCTCCATTGTTCTTGTATGTTTGCCGCAAGATATTTTTTAACATGACCTTTTTCATGAATTTGTCAAGAAAAAGATTCCAGTTTTCTAGTCTAGGAACAGTGCAATCCAATTTATGCCAAGTCAGCCTCAGGTCTACCTCCTTCACTATCTGAATGACAGCAGCTCTATAGAATTTAGAATGGGAAATGTTCTAGCCAGACTCAGGCATCTGCATATTCTGCAAGCTTAGTTAGGCATCAACATGTTAGAATAACAGGTTAGCATTTCATGTGAAATAGTGGTGAAGTCTTTCGTAATGGGTAGGAAAACATACCTGGCTGGATCTAGGACAACTTGCCATGGCAAACTCGTTATGGTCAATTCCCCCTTGTCACCTCACCACAGTCAATTTGCCGTGGCCAACTTGCCACAAGACAACTCACCACAACTAACTTGCCACAAGACAATTCAACACTGTATCTATCATTTCATTCAGTTACTTTTACTATAGGTGACCATGTTTTCATTGAAATGATTGTTAAACCTTCTGTTTCTGGATTTACTTACTTTCTTTTATTATTATTGGACCCAGTTTTCATTGAAGTTAATTTAACTTTTGTATTTGTTGAATTGTCAAGTTGGCCACAGATAATTGTCCCATTCCATACCTGACCAGTAACTGAAACTCAGTGTCCCTACTATTAATCAGGCAAGAAAGCAGGCTTTGCGTTACTGTACCAATATTAGACAACTCCATTCCATCCCAACATTTTTCTATGGAGTTGCTGCTTCTGAGGATTTGCCATTAGAATCAGGGAAGCAACCATTTGCCTCAAGGTTACAGAGAAGTAACAGATGTAGGGCTCTTTCCTGGCACTATACAATTCAGCTAAATCATGTCAACATTATATGGGAGCCACTGTCATTAGCACTGATCTGTCCAGTTCCCCTGCCAAAAAACCCTTCCCCTGTTTTCATAAAGAACCATTGTTTCAGAATGTGGCTGCCAGTGAATCTAACTAGGTTGCAATGGATAACTAATGTACTAGATGCTTTTCTTTAATGTGATGCTATATAACATAATAGGACATATATAAGCGGGTATTTCTATAGGCCGCCCCAACATATCTGAAATTGTGACTTGCCTTCAGAAAATAGTAACAACATATTAAACCAATGTGTGCAGTTTTTGGACAAACCCTTCCTAGCAAATAACATGTTTGTTGCTTTTCTAATGACCCACCATCTATGGGAACTTTCCAGACATCACATCAATAAACAAAGAATTATCAGGCAAAGAGGCAGGATGGAAAACCACAAAGTTATACACCCCCACTTACGCAAATGGAGGAATCAGACAAATGGTCTCTCAGAGCTATTGACTCATCTGACTTGGTTGGTTTCTGTGTTAGTTAAGTACAAATTTTTATTTATTTTTCACATACATCTTTTCAAGATTTTTTTAATGGAGTATTTACCATTAACTAAGGCAAATACTAAATTCAGATGGCTCTGTAATGTTCTGTTAAGCTATGGCTTATTTAATGATTTATTTAACCATACTTTTTTGAATTAATCCCACTTAGATTCATACAGAAGGCAACAATCTCACGATGTCTCAAGTCCTGGACTAGGCTTCAAACTGTACCCCACTTTAGGCTAATCTCCCAAATCAACCTACTTCATAGGAACTTCATTGTGGGGAAAAAGTTGGAGGAAAAGAGTTGATATGGGTTTCTGGAGAAACAGTGGGACCTAAGTCTTAAGCAAGCATACCTATAAAAGTCCGTATTACATTGGAGAGAAATCTCACTAATTCCTGTGAAATGGAGCCTTCCCAGAGACAATGATAATTGCAATTTCAAAAATTGAAAATCCAAATTAGTTGAAAAAATAAACAAGGTTAAAGTAATTATTTAAAACTTGGGAGAAATATTCACACTGAATCATAATGTCAGTTGCTTACAAGTGTTTTGGTTTACATTTTGTGCTCAGCTGTAATTTGCTTAACCATGTTTGATGACTAAACCACATATAACTAGATATTCACAATATAGTGAATTGTAGCATTTTTATACAACTACATTACAGCCTAGAAGTTAGGGTTAAAATTCCTTTTTGTGTCTGTTGTATTTTAAAAAACCATGCTGATTTAATGTATTTCAACCAGGGGTGGGCTGCTTGGAGTTTGCATTGGTTTGGGAGAATTGCTAGCTTAAGATTCTGAGCAATTTGGAGAACCCCCAAATCTCACTCCTAGCTGGCCCACCCCATCCCACCTCGCTTCTTGTAGGAGTCCCCATGTGGCTCGTTTTGGATTCAAGTAAGTGCCGAGTATCTGCGAAGGCTCGGGAAGGGCAAAAAAAAGGCCTACTGGAAATTCGGGAAGGCTGCAAATGGGCATGCTTTTGGCCTCCAGAAAGCCTCCGGAGTTTGGAGCTGCCATTTTTGCCCTCCCAGGGGCTTAAAAAAAGCCTCCGGAACCTAGAGAGGGCGAAAACACCCCCCTCCACCATAGTGCAGGAAGCCAACTAGGCCACACCCACCATGGCCAAACCCATCCAGCAGCCGGGCAGAGAATCCTTTGCTAAATTTTTTGAAGCCCACCCGATTTCAACCTGATTTAATACTACTATATTCTTTCTTCTGTCCCCCTCTAAGTATTAAAGATTTTGCCCTGAACAAAGTAGGAAATAGGTTCATTTCCATATTTGTACTACATTACATATACCATATTTTTCGGTGAATAAGACACATCTTTTTTCTCCCCAAAAGAGGTTGATAATTGTGTGTCTTATACTCTGAATGTAGCTTTTTTTCTCACAGCCCTAACTAGCTGCTAATGATTTTCCCAGCTCTTACCTTGCAGGCTCTTTCATTGTTTCTCTCTGTGAAGAATGTTTTCCAAGCTCTAAGTCTTTGCAGGGTTTGTTTCATTACTCTAACTTGCTCTAAGTAGGTTTCTTTCCAGTCCTAACCAAGTGCTAACAATGTTCCCAGCTCTTACCTGCTTGCAAGCTCTTTCATTGTTACTCTCTGCCAAGAATGTATTCCAAACCCTGTCTTTGTAAGGGGGGGGATTCATCGCTTTACTTGCTCCAGATATTTTTTTCCAGCCCTAACCAGGTGCTAACAATGTTCCCAGCTCTTACCTGCTTGCAAGCTCTTTCATTGTTACTCTCTGCAAAGAATATTTTCCAAGCCCTAAGTCTTTGCAGGGTTTTTCCATTGCTCTACTTGCTCAGACTGTTTCTTTCTAGGTGCTAATGATGTTCCCAGCTCTTACTGGCTTGCAAGCTCTTTCATTGCTATTCTCTCAGAATAAAAAAAAATTAAGACCTTAACCAGGGGATAAAATAATGTGCTGAAGCTGACCAGACTAAGGATGCTAGCTAAATGAATACCTGGTAAGCAGATTCTTTTCCCTATTTTCCTCCCCCAAAACTAAGGTGCATCTTATATGTATATGTATATGTATGTGTGTGTGTGTATGTATGTGTGTATATATATATATATTATATATATTTAGTTCAAATCCCAGTAAGGGTATGGCTGTCTGACGAGAGCAAATAAGCTCAAAATAGATCTATAATAATAATAATAATAATAATAATAATAATAATAATAATAATTTATTAGATTTGCATGCTGCCCCTCTCCGAAGACTAGTCTCCCTTCCTTTTCATTATTAGCAAAAATATGTTACACTTATAGATATAGTTGTCAGCTATAAAAAGTTTACCAGCCTTGGAATATGGTCCTTGGTGGGGCTGAGAGGCAAAAGAAAGCTGTATGCTCCTCCCATATTTGGGTATACCAGGGTGATTTGACAAAAAAAAAATCACATATAATCCCTGGTACAAGCTGATAGGGTGAGAGCCTGTAGTCTAGAGGCTAAGCCCACTGCATTACAAGGCAGTGAGGCTGCAGGTTCAAATCCCAGTAAGGGTATGGCTGGCTGATGAGAGCAAATAAGCTCAAAATAGATCTATGCTAGTCTCCCTTTTCATTATCAGCAAAAATATGTTACACACATGTATGTATGTATGTATGTATATATATGGAGAATATTTATACAACGTGACAATCATCATTAAGTACCATTGAAGCACTCACTTGTCAGCTGGGATATGGAGAACATATCCCAGCTGACACAACAAACTATAGCCAGCATATTGTTAAACCCCTCTTGCTTTTGTGTGATTCCCCAGCAATCTTCACTAAATGGAACATTGTGCAAAAAATCAACAACAGAAAAGGACTAAGCTAGCCCAATGGGAATTGCTACACTATGTCTTGGGGTGGAAGGAAGTGGAGAATAGGATATGTATGAAAACTAAAGTTGGAATGTCAGGAACTCTACTTTAGTACATCTCTTCATTTTCTTGGAATATTATTTTTTTCTTTGGAAATCATTCATTTGATTGGATTTGGATGATAATATTAGACTGAATTTAAGGTAAAATAATCTATAGCAAGTGATGGTTATAGATGTTAATTAAAGCATTCCTTCTTAATCTGCCATCTGGGTTCAGCCCAGAGGTGGGATTCAACTGGTTCTTAAAGTATCTTAGAAAAATACATTTTTGCTCATTAATTTCTTCAGCCTGGATAATTTAAACAGAATATCAGCCAAGTTTATTATAGACACTGACCAAAACTAAAATTCCAGCAAAATCTTCATTACATAATTTAATTTAAATTTAATTTAATTTATTAGATTTGTATGCCGCCTCTCTCTGGAGACTCGGAGTGGCTCACAACAATCACAACAATATACAAATCCAATATTTAAAAAGAAAACAAAACATTTAAAAAACCCATCATTAAGAACCATACAATACAATCATACCATTCGTAAAAGCTATATGAGCTCAGGGGTATCTCAGTTACCCCATGCCTGGCGACAAAGGTGGGTTGCATATAATATTGAATATGAATGTATATGTGTGTGTATGTATGTACTGTATGTACAGGGGTGGGCTACTGCCTGGACGGGGTGGGGGGATGGGAGAGACACAGTGAGGTAGCAAAAATGAAGCTCCACCCCAGAGCACCCAATTTGCACTGAAAGATTTATTTATTTATTTATTTATTTATTTATTTATTTATTTTGTCCAATACACAATGAGGGTTTTAGTGGGTATATATCTATATACACATAGTAAAATACATGATGAAGGTTATAGAGGAGATACTCATAGTAAAATATATCTAAGAAATAATAGAAAAGGTATAGTAATAGAACATATCAATGAAAGAATAGAAGAAGAGATATAGGAATAGAAGAAAGGTATAGGAGATATAGGAGAGCAATAGGATGGGACGGAAGGCACTCTAGTGCACTTGTACTCGCCCCTTACTGACCTCTTAGGAATCTGGATAGGTCAACCATAGATAATCTAAGGGTAAAGTGTTGGGGGTTTGTTGAAAGAAAATGCAGGGCGTCCTGCATAAGCCATGTCCACAATGTGGTAGTAAAAAATGTGGTAGCCCTTCACTGTGTGTGTATGTATGTACAAAAAAGTTTGTCCTTAGAGCAACAGACAGACCCGAGCTATTGAATTTTATCAACAGCTATTAGCATACAACTTAGCAAACCTTTCTGGTTGCAGAGATGATAATGAAGCAATTGTTTCTTGAAGAGCTCAAGCTTAAAAATTACAAGTAAAAACTATGTTTTAGCTCCCAGCTTTTTTCTAGTTAGATTAGACAAATGCTAAAGATAAAAAAAGCCCTAAATATTTCCCCCAAAGCATGTCTGAAGGCAATGCATTTAAATTGAAACAAGAGAAACCAGCTGATAAGGGCTAGCATCATTCACATTTCCAAGATAAGCAGCTCACTGAAAAGAATTTCCTTAGGAGATGCCTGGGGAATAAAAGGAAAACAGGTTGATTAAGAAGCAAGTTCCTGAAAGGAAATAGCCTCTAGTCTTTAGTTTATTAGTTTTACCACAAAGCTAAAATTCACCTGGAAAAAGGGGGGGGAATCATAATTCAATTTAATAAATTTTGAGGGCAGTGCAGATGTCTCATTGAATCATCTACCAGTAGTTATGGTATTTAGCATTATGGCAGATGGCTGCATATTTCCCTCTAGCTGCTTGTCAGTGCATTCCCCTGGAAAAGCTCAGGCACTTATTGATGTGTTCCTATCCCAAAAAAAGTGTTGCCATCACACCGCACCTCAAACTATTTTCTAGTTATACAAACAAGCTCAGTTTCAGCCATTTTCAAGCCACCCCAGAGCTGAACTTTGTAAAGAGGGCAAGAGCTGAATTGTACCACCTGCAGCATTTTCCAGCCATTCTGTCTGCAATTGCGTTTCAGTCGATGTGCACCTACTCCTTGTATTCACTATTTACAGCTCTGTCTCCTCTGAGGTAAAAAGGCCACCCAATAAACTTTTGCTGTACGCTGCCCAGAGTCTGAGAGGAGTTGGGCAGCCTATAAATTTATTAAACTAAACTAATTAAATTAAATTAAATCCCCAAGAACTCCATAGGACCAATAAAAGGGGAAATTTAGGATCAAATCAACCTGCCCAAAAAATATTGGTTCGAGAATTCTCAGATAATTTTATGCACCATAATTATATACTTGACAATAAAATACATTTTGTGAGATAATGGTATCTTTTTATTCAGGAAATCATAATTCAAAGTGTTCTAGCAGGAACATTCACATGGGGAAGCAAGAACATGTTCTGGGCTTCCTGGATAACAGTGGGCAAGTTGCAATCAGAATTTGAAGCAGATCCCAATTCCAAAGCTCGATCATGCAATTCTAAACATAGGACAAACACACACAAAATCACTTTCCTTTGAGATGATTGCCTAGCTGAGAGCAGGAAGCAAATCTCAATAAGGAGAGAGAATATCAGATGCATTTAGATTTAAAATTAAACTTAAATTCACATACTACCCAATGTCCAGACCAGCGGTGGGCTATGAGCCGGAACGCTAAATTGCGCTCACTGCCGCGGCTCATAAGTTCTTGTGGGGCCAGCGCGATTTTGCTGCTGCACCTGTGGTAGCAAAATTTCGCATGGAGCCGCAGGTAAAACCTCACCAAAACACGGGTACAATTTTGCTACCTCCACAGGTGCAGCAGGAAAAATGTGCTGGTCCCGCAAAATACCTATGAGCCGCGGCAATGAGCACAATTTAGCGTTCTGGCTCGTAGCCCATCACTGGTCCAGGCTGACTTTGGAACAGAGTCATAGGACTAGGAGGGACCTCAAAGGTCTTCTAGTGCAGCCCGCTGCTCAAGGTAGGAAACTTTATACAGATGGCTGTTCCAGTCTATTTTTGAAAGCCTCAGTGGTGGAGCACCCATAACAAGCTATTCCATTGATTAACTGTTTTCACTATCAGAAAATTTCTCCTTAGGTCTAAGTTGGAGCTCTCTTTAATGAGTCTCTACCCTTCACTTCTTGTCCTGCCCCTGGTGCTTTGGAGAACAAGTCCCTTGCTGCTTTGATGCTCTGCAATGAAATGTTACCCTGGAAGAGAAAGTAGAAACTGAACATGTTGCTATAAGAGGTGTTCTAAGAACAACAGCTGAATTTGCTAACCACTGAGAACATGGCTTGGGGGAAAGGAAGAAATAATAATATCTGAAGTTGATTGAAGTATCCTTGATTCTATTTACACACATTAATTTCCATGGAGTTGGGGAGGGGACAGAGATGCTCCGATATGTGAGGAAGAAAGAGCATCTTGAAGATGCTGCACTCACCAAAGCAGCCTCACTAACTTCTTTGCCTGCTTTTGCCTCTCCCAGCAGGAGTCTGTGTCTGTGTGAAAGGAATCCCACTATCTTCCAGATAAACCACAAATGCTCCTGAGAGTTTAGGCTGTCCCACCCTTGGCTTCAGCACTGCAGTGTCAAGGTTACAGGGCGGGTAGGGGAAATATGTGTTAATATCAGTCCTGTGGCCTTCTGGGTTTTATATTATATTGTCTTTTGGTTTTTCATCCTTGTACACCGCCCTGAGTCCACTGGAGAAGGGCGGCCTATAAATTCAAATCATAAATAAAATAAAATGCACCTATGGCTCTGATGCAGTGCTGAAGCTATGGGGAGAGCCTGACCTATGGGGAAAGCGACTCTGCCACCTGCGCTTTCTCTCTCTCTCTGCTCAGCTGCTGCTTCTGTGGGAGGAGAATCTCTTTATCTTGCAGGAAAGTGCTGCTTTCCCTCCTTCTCTCCCCTGCTTCCTCTGGATGGCAGGAGACGTGGGGAGACAGAAGGAGCAAAGAATGGCTCCTTTGATGTCAATTCCACAGTCTGAGGGAGCTGACAGCAAGAGAGTAGTAACTGGCCCCTCTCCTCCAGCTTTCCTATGTGGATCCAACTCCAATTTACATCACTGAAAAGGCACTGTTGAAATAGCACTGTTGAGGGGAACAGTCCTCAATCTCTGCTACCTCCAAAATTTATTCATCCAGTGGACTACATTGCAGGGCTGCCCTGCAGTGCAACTTCCTGGGCCACTCCCCACCCGTCTCTCAGCAGGTGTGGATCACAAGGATAGAATTCCTTTGTTTCTGAATGGGCAGAGGGGTTGCTGATGGTGGGATGCAAATGGGAATAACTACCCTTGTGTTATTTTGCAGAAAAGGAGATCTAATTTAAAAAGACTACTTAAAGGACTTCACCTTTTTGTTTACAAAGGCGGAGAAATTGCATATTCGCAGCTGTGCCAAAATTTTGACTGCTTCTTGTCTCCAAAGACTGGGGCCATTTCTGCCCTGCAGTGTCCCCCTCCCACCTCAAAGGCCTCAAAGATATCTCCCTTCTAGGCAACAACAATGGAATTGTTCACACAGGCATTAGCCTTGGGGGGAAAAGGGCTGTGGTCGAAGGAGAGGCACTGGAATCTATAACAATGGTGTCTTCTAGCCATGGAAAATACTTAAATTGGCTTCCTTCCCAGTGTGGAAATTTACTATGGAAACCAGTATCCCTAATTGTTACAGAGGACATGATCTAAATGATACTAACACTTATAGCCAGGGAACACATTTCTACTACAGGAGAAATAGTCTGAGGACTATTTATATCCTGCCATTCCTTATAAGACATCTAAGCTGTTTAATCTCACACTTAATGAAAAAAAGACAGATAGATATGTGTTCTCTTCTTGCTTTGCACACTTGGAAACAAAGGACAAGTCATATATTAAATAGGTAAAGAAAAGCAAGTGTCATAATTCAATATTCTAAAGTACCTACCTAAATATAAATGTAACCTTTCTGGCCTGGTATTTTCATTGCACTTTTACTGCTGAAAGTACCTTGGGGAGAAAACCTGTTTAACACTGTTTTAATGCTTTTTTAAAAATCCTTTTTTCAAAGTGTTCTTCTATATGAAAAAGAATGTGACATAATTCTACCTTAATGTATCATGAAACAAGGATTGCTTATGTGTACCATTTGATATTGGTTACTCTCTAAATCAGAATTTATAGAAAACTACCAATAGAAAAATACTACATTCAAGGAGCTCCACCTTTAATTTCTTCAAAAATCTTCAGACTGAGAAGATAAATGAGAATATATGCATCATTTATTTTATTTCTTTATTCAACACTTTTGTTGCTATCGAAGAAATTCTCAGCAACTTGCTGCAGGTATAGATACTGGCATCACACACTACTACATAACTTTTAAGATGTCACCTGGATTCCACGCAAACCTCTGAATTATTACTAAATAAATGATAACAAATTAAAGGGCATCCTTTTTTTTTTTACCATTTAAGCATAATTACTATTTGCAGCTTTTTAATGCTAAGTTAAGTATCTAATATGTTTTATGTAAAATAGGAGAAACTGTTTTAAGTTATGGATTCTATATATTCTGCTCCAAGGAAGAATCCTTCAAATGATCATCAGTGTAACAGTATAACCTGAAGCCATGGTATCTGCATACGTGACAAAATGATGATTTCCCAATAACTGGTTAGGTATGCAGACAGAAATAAAATTAACAATTATATTTGTAAACTAGGGAAAATGCTGAAAACAACATAATGAATTTGAATAAAGATAATTTAATTAGGAAAAACAGTTAAATGCATCTAGGTGAATACAGTGTTCCCTCGATTTTCACAGGGGATGTGTTCCGAGACCACCCGCGAAAGTCGAATTTCCGCGAAGTAGAGATGCGGAAGTAAATACACTATTTTTGGCTATGAACAGTATCACAAGTCATCCCTTTACACTTTAAACCCCTAAATTGCAATTTTCCATTCCCTTAGCAACCATTTAGATTATTACTCACCATGTTTATTTATTAAAGTTTATTAAAAAAATATTTATTAAAGGCAGATGAAAGTTTGGCGATGACATATGATGTCATCGGGTGGGAAAAACCGTGGTATAGGGAAAAAACCCGTGAAGTATTTTTTAATTAATATTTTTGAAAAACCGTGGTATAGACATTGCGCGAAGTTCGAAGCCGTGAAAATTGAGAGAACACTGTAGTGGTTTGGCAATGGCAATTGCTTTTTTAAAAAAAATATTTTATTGCTTTTTAAAAAAAGACAAATGAACTCCAGAAGGGAAAAGAAAAGAAAGAGACAACAAAAAGTAGAAGAGAAGGAAAAAGGAAAAAAGAGGACAAAATAAGGAAAAGATCAAAATATTTTTTTAAACTTAACTTCAGATTTTCATTACAAGTAGTGCTAAACAAATTTTATACTTCTTTTACCCCCTCCAAATATCTCTTCCTATAACTCTTCCTTATCCATAAACAAGTCCATAAATCATTAAAGTAACTCCTAGTGTAAAAAAAGGCCATAAAGTATTTATGGTATTATATAGAAACATGTCATTTTAATTTTGTTCAAACCAACCAACCCTGTATTCCTTACTCTTGCTTTTACCAATCTCATTCATATGTTGTTGTAGGATTTGCTTTCTCTTCAGCTTTTCTTTTTCTGATCTCAAAAGTTGCTTTGAGGCTGTCACACCTGCCCCAGTCTAATCTCTTAAGGAAGTAAAACTCAATTCCATTCGGTTGAAGTGAAAAGGCCCTTTTACTAAGAGATGCTGATTGCAATAAAGTCAATTGGAATCAAAAATTCCTGAACACTGTACTGTTTTTATTATAATATGAAAATATTTTTAAATGTACATGTATTGAAGAAGTTTGTATGGAGAGAAAAAATTACCCTAAAATTCCTGCACACTGATACAGAACTAAACCCTGGTTCCCCCTGTCCCTCTCCCTATGGTCTGTTTGTGTATAACCAATACAGAACCACCAAGATGTTTTAGGAAATGCTGAGGTGTTTGGGCTGGTGTAATTCCACTCTCAGGGCAAATAGCTTGAAGATGCCAGCACGCTGATTCCACAACTGGAATTCCACTGTTCTTCCTCAATTGTCCCTTCCCAATTTCCCATCATAAAGTTATACTATTGCCCATTTGTTCCCCCCATTTATTGCCCATTTGTTCCCCCCTGCCTTCCCCACTTGATGGCAGAATGCTGCCAAGGCATCAAGCCGAAGCAGGTGGATCTGACATGTTACCCACACACACCTTTGATAAGGACCAACAGACAGACTAACAGAATTGGAAGGGACTTGATAGGTCATCTAGCTCAACCCCCTACCCTATACCATTTCTGAAGAATGGCAGTCCAATCTCTTCTTGAAAGCCTCTAGTGATGAAGCTCTCACAATTTCCAAAGGCAAGCTGTTCCATTGGTTGATTGTTTTCACTGTCAGAAAATTTCTCCTTATTTCTAGGTCGACTCTCTTCTTTTTGCCCAGTTTCCTGATCAATGATGTCAGTCCTGCAAAACAAATGGAAAACACAAGAAAGAGAGAGAGAAACAATATGGATATATGACTAGAACAGGGAACTATTTTGGTTTATGGGGACATTGGTCATGGAAGTGTTTGAGGAGTTTGGCTGCTCTGATGTGCTTGAGGTCCACCCGTTCAGTCTCTGAAGGAGGAAAGTCCTTCCATGGCACTGGATATTGGAGCTTTCCTTGGTGTTTACAAGAATCTAAAATGTCCTTAATTTCAAAATGTTGTTCCCCCTCAATCGTGTGGTTCAGGAGGTGGCGTTGTGTGTAGATGGGAGTTTCTGATTTTAGTAGACTATAGTGGAAAATTGGGGAATGCATCTAAGGCATACATGTCAAACTCAAGGCCCATGGGCCAGATCTGGCCAGGGATGTGTTCAGATCTGGCCCACCTTGGCCCTGGCCCACCCCAATCTGTCCAGCTGCTACTCCTAGGCTGGTTGTCAGGTTGAAGCCATTGTTTGAGTTAGAGACTTTGGCCTGCCACAATTAGAGTAGTACTATGGGAATTGGGAGGGGTGGTTGCATGAGGGGGAAAGATACTAGCCACAACAAATTCCTTTCTTGAAGATCCAAGGTCATCCTTTGTTCAACACCAGTGGAAGTACGGAGGAGGTCCATGGACATGAAGACAACCAGATTGGTCCACGTGATGAACTTGTGGGTGTGGGGATGAGGGAGGAATCTTAACCCGGGTGGGGAACTCTAAGAAAGGTTAGTATTGGTTTGACTACAGTTCGCAACCAACATGACTCTGACAATAAATTGGAACTTGGAAGAAAGCCGAGGTTTGGACTCTGATTTATTTCTCAGGTATTATCTGGAAAGCTGACACTGGCAGTGCCGGGCAGCAGCTTCAGCTCATTGACCCCTCGGCTGCTCATTGCCTGGTAGCAATGGCCAACTGGATGTGAGTCCAGGTCATCCAATAAACTGTGCTTGGCCCTGCCCTGCCCCCTGCCTCACCTTGCCCCACAGCGGTGGCACTGGCAGCAACAGCCCCATCTAGCAGGGGCCCAGCTGTTGAGGCTGAAGAGGTGGATGCCTCACTTCTCGGCTCTTGAGATGGTCTGGGTAAAGCAGGAGAGGCAGTCCTCAGTGCTTGGAGCCTTTGATTCTTACCACCTCTGCAGTGGACTGGGCTGCTCCATCACACTATTCACAAGGCTGCCCTTCCCTTCAGGCACCAGTGCTATCAAGCTGACTTTGCCATCTTGCCTGGGCTCCGTGATCAGCTGCCAGTTTCCAGTGTGCACACCTGGCCAAGCGTTGACAGCTTGGCTTTGTGCAAAGGAGTGTGGAGAGCACGCCATGTACCAGCCAGCAGGTAGCTTCCTCTTTTCTCGCTATGGATACCACGTCCCTCCCCTCTACCTCTCTTTGACATTTTTTTCCCAAGGAACCAGCAGCACCAGCATGCTGCAGCCAATCAGTAGCCACAGCCTGGCACAGCCAGTCCAATGATCCTGCCAAAGCAGCGAATGGATTGGGACACTGAAGCTGGAGAGACAAGTAGGACAATCCTCTCCTTTCACCAACTTTCAGTTTGCTTTGAAGGCTTGGAACTGCAGAAGCAGACAGGGTAAATTTGCAACCAGGCCCCCACTGCTATTCAACCAGTCCTTCCTTTAACCCACATCACTCTTCCTCAGGAGTTCAAGGCGGCACCAGGGGGGGGGGGGGGGCTGGGCTATGAAATGAAGTGGCCTATCTACAGCAAGGGAAGCCGATTAGAGGTGATCGAAGTCCAACTCTCCCTGTTCCTACCACTGGGCTCTAAATCATTAAGCACTCTCCCTTACCCCCCAAATCATGGGCAGCTTGTGTCCTTGTGGGCAGTGGATTATGATTCATGTAGTTCAACCTCCCTTACTCCCACTCTCAGGAGGGCACAGCCATGCAAGGGGAAGAAGGCAGAACTTGGGGCTGTGAGGAGATAATTAATCAAAATGAGATGGGAAACAAGACAGGAAGTGGAAATGACCCTCCCCAAACTCAAGTTAGTCATTTTGGGCCAAAGGAGGAGAGCATCCCACACACTTCCTATCCAAAGATGAGGTTTTCTGTGCTGCAGGACTTTGCCAAAAGCCAATCGACATCACCTCAAGCTCGTTGCTCCCATTCACTGGTGGGGAGGAGTGAGACACCGGGGGAAACAGACGTGATCAGGACATGCATCCCACATACAGTAAATTCAGTAAGGGCTCTTTATCCAGGCAATGTCCGAGTCCATCATTTGTATTTCCCTTCTGACTATTTTTTTTATAATTCACATTTTTTTATTTCCCAGTGTTACATCAGTTTCTTTATATTTTAATATTTCTGCATGAGTTGAGATCTGTTTATCCTGTATATCTTTCAAGTTATTTTCTTTAATTTGTCATTTCTTTAAATCCTTTGGACATTTTTGTCTCAATACTGACCAAAGGTGAAAGAATTCTGTTTTTCCTTTTATTCTTGGAATCTTTAGTCCCCTCTCGTGTCCTTTTTCTGAAATCATAAAGTCTTGAACTTCTGTTATAATTTTTGTTTGGGGGGGGTGTTTAAATTTTTTATTGTTTTTCCACACCTTACAGAGATTCAAATTCACATACCTCAAATTAAAATACAATACAATATAATAACAAATGTCAAATTCTTAATCCAAATTTCCTAATTATTTATCCAATTTTATTCTGGTACATATCGTTCATCCTGTGCTACCTCCTTTTCAAATCCTATCATCCGGATTTCAGATATTCTCCGTCACCCTGATCTGAATTCAAAGTACTATTAGTTATCTCAATTTCTTGTGGCTCTTTGCTGTTTATCTACCAAAACTATGCCGTCGTGCTGCAATCCATTTCTTATATTCTTAAGCTCATTCTTACTTTTTTTTTAAGACCCTCATTTTATCGAAGTTGCCCTTAAAAAAATAAATTTCCAAGTTTACTTCTCTTTATATCCCAGGAAGGAAAGAAAAGATAACCATTCATATCCAATTCATATTTTCTGCCCAGAGAAGATAGAAATGTCTGTTATTGTGAAAAAGACCTGAACTCACTGAGCCTCAGAGATATTTTGCAAGATCTAGAGCAGAGGTGTCAAAAGTCATGTCCTCATGGCAGCATCATGTGACATATTGGGAGTTTTTTCCCCCTTCGCTAAACTGGGCATGGGTGTAGCCAGCACATGACACATCTGGTCTGTGGGCTGGGAGTTTGACTGCCCTGCTTGTATTTTGAAGGCTCTAGAAACCTGCTTTTATTTGTCTTTTATTAAAAGACATAAAACAGAATATTGTAAAAAATATGACTTTAACAATCGAGTTGTCGAAGTGTGGAACTCATTACCAGACTCAATAGTGTCAACCCCTAACCCCCAATATTTCTCCCTTAGACTCTCCACGATTGACCTCTCCAGGTTCCTAAGAGGCCAGTAAGGGGCGTACATAAGTGCACTGGTGTGCCTTTCGTCCCCTGTACAATTGTCTTTCCTTTATCTCATATATCATATATATCTTTATATATATTACTTCATGTCTATTCTCTTCCATATGCATTTGTGTACAGTATTGGACAAATGAATAAATAAATAAATATCCATTTTTCATAATCATTGAAAACAACGCAGGCCAAGGTACAGACGCCATCATATTTCATCCTGTGTTGAACAGCTAAACTCAGGATCATCCTAATCAATTGTGCTCCATTTTAATGCAAATATTATGCTTGAGTAGCTTTCTATCAAATTCATGTAAAGAGGGGAATTGGATTAATTTGACTAATGAACAGAGACTGGGACACTGAAGCTAAAAAGATGCAGAGGCCCTAGAAAGAGTGTAGAGAAGAGCAACAGAGATGATTTAGGGGACTGGGTGCTAAAGCAATGAACAGTTAACCACAGTGAAGGGCTACCAAAATGTTTACTACCACACTGTGGGCATGGCTTATGCAGGACGCCCTGCATTTTCTTTCAACATCTTTCTGTGCAAATTGGGTGCTCTGGGGTGGAGCTCCATTTTCGCTACCCCACTGCATCCCTCCACACACACACCTCCGGCAGTAACCCACCCCTGGTTAACCATTAAAGGAACTATTTACATCTAGTCTATAGAAGATAAAGGCATTTTCCAGTACTTGAGGGAGAGAAGAGAAGTTCAACTTATTCTCCATAGCACCTGAGGGGAAAGCCAAGAAGCAATGGGTAGAAGCTCCTTAAAAAGAGTTCCAATCTGGAACTAAGGAGAAATTTCCTGACAGGGAGAACAATTAATCAATGGATCAGTTTGCCTTTCAAAGTTGTGGGTGGACTTTTATTCTGAATAGACATCCATAGACATATGCTACATAAGCCATTTCATACTACTCTTGTATTTATAAGCAATGCCAATCATGTGGGTATTTGATGGGATAAGGTATACAGAACCTGAGCCATAATCCGCCTCCCCCCAAACCCCAGTACTGTATTGTGGACCACAGCAGGCTCAATCCATGATCTTCCATTCTACACATTTTACCCAATAACTTACAGAGTGCCCTCTAAAAGTTATTAAGTAATCTATTCTGAAAGGGTGTGATAACTGCTGTAATTTTCCACTAAAGAATTACAATGATTGCCAGACAAAGCAAGACAAAATTGCTCAAGATATTCTGTGAATTGCACAACTCAGCAACTTAAATCCAGTTTCTGAATAATGTTTGATGCCTGTACATTTTTACTGCTCAGTTTTAAACTGGTTAAGGATATTGGGGGGGGGGGTGTGTGCACATATTTTCAGCCCTAAAATAGCCTAGCTATATAATATTCATTTGGCTAGAAATACACATGAATCTTAATATCTTTTTAAAAAATAGCATGGTAGCTTGAACCCTTTGGCTATATCTCATGCTTCTTACTGAATTGCTGAAAAGTTGTTGACTTGTGAAACCAGAATAGACCAGTCAGAAATTAATGCAAGGGGGAGGGGTCCCTAGTTACTGATCTTAAAATGGCAGGTTCAAAATTGTAATTATGTATTTGATGAAGTTCTCAAAAGAAAAAAGTTAGATATTTAAGGAATAAAAGGTAATGTGTCAGTTTTTACATGGACATGTTTCTTCCTTCTTACTGTGTCCTGATTTATTTTTATTTTATTTTTGGCTTTTATTAGAACCATGAAGCTCTTTGGATTTGAAAGGGAAAAATGTGGCTGCAATTTTCTTCACTCAATTGAATCTTTTCTCAAAGGAAATGCAAAGATGCCTTTGGTTTAAAGATTAGCAGTCTGATACTATCTCTGCATCCCCCCTTTTATCTTTAGATCCAATGTGCTACATTGCCCTTTCAGTATGACCTGAAATATTCATATGTAAATGTAGCAAGTATCTTCAGGCAAGTGTTAATGTAATGCCTGCATTTTCTTCTATTTTGTTCTTGAAACAATGGGTGTGCATTGCATATCTTTCTAGGTTTTACAAAAAAGAAGAAGGATTGTGACAGTATCTAGAGGCCCTCCCTGTTTGATGAGAGTGGATTCTGTGTGAAGGGCAAAGGAGTTGCCTATTTCCCTAATCAGCCACACATACCTTTGAGAATACAATATGCAGGCTATCCTGCCAATATTGCTGAATTTTATCTTCAGCGGGTCTGCTGGAGGGGAAAATTCTCTTTCATGACTGGTGAACTGTTGTCCAGGATCACCTAGTTGTATTTTTCTTATAGCGTATGAACTGTTGTTCTCCAGCTCTAGCCTGGCAAGAAGTCAATGAAATGTGAGCTGTTGTGGAAGATACTTGCGCAACTGGCCTGTCCAGCCCATCCTATATCTTTTATGTTGACAAACTGTTCAGGAACAGAATGTGTGGGTGGGGAGCCTTTTCCATGCCTATAGGCTAGCCGCTAGACAATGCAGTAGCTTGCAAGCATAAGGAAAGTATATACTGTATGTACCCTATATAATTAAACCCGTACAGCTGTCTGCAGTTGTTGCTTAGACGAGGGTGAATGGATTCCTCAGGAATATTCCCAGTCCAATTAACAAAAGATCTTAGATTTAAAACTTGTCATATATTAATTGTTAGACTTTAAATTCAGTTTCCAGCGTCCAAAAAAAGAGAGAACTTAATAAAGAAAGGTCCGGAATATTTTGCCAAGGGGAAAAAAAAGGACTATCTTCGAGACCGCCTTCTACCACATAGCTCCCAGCGACCGATAGGGGCACATAGGGTTGGTCTTCTCCAGGTCCCATCAGCTCTACAGTGTCGGCTGGCAGGTCCATAGGGAAAGGCCTTCTCTGTGGCTGCTCTGACCCTTTGGAACCAGCTACCTCCCAAGATCCAGCCTACCCCCACTCCACTGGTCTTCCGGAAAGCTCTAAAGACCTGGCTTTTCCAGCAGGCCTGGGGACGTTGATAATGATGCTTTAGCATGGGGTTTCAACTATTAATGACATGCATGTTTTTTTAACTGCTATAACTCTTTTTAATTGTTGGTTGAAAATTGTTTTAAACTCTTTTAAAAGGTTTTAATATTACATTGTATGTGCAATTTTCTGGTTGTGAGCTGCCCAGAGTCCCTTGGGAGTTGGGCAGCATACAAATCCAAACAAACAAACAAACAAACAAACAAATAAATAAATAAATAAATAAATAAACAAACAAACAAACAAACAAACAAATAAATCTTTGTCACAAATTGAATATCTTTCTTTAGATAGCAGGTGTAGTGCCAACATGAGCAAATACTAGCCTGATTAAAAGATATATTTTTCAGGAAAGGAACTAGTCACAGGCTCTTTTTTTTCATCCAATTATGTCCAAGTCCCAGACAAATCCTTAAAGTTTTCCTGGCAAGATTTTTTAGAAATGGTTTGCTATCTTCTTAGGGCACAGAGAAAGTGACTGACCCAAAATCATTTGGCTGGCTTTGTGCACAAAGTTGACTAGATCTCACAGCTTCCTGATTTCTAGCCTGCTGCCTTAACCACTACATCAAATTGGCTCTCTACTACAAGGTTTCTATAAAAGTTTATATCCTGACTAGAAACAGTAATAGCCTCATGGTTTTGGACAACAATATCATTAGGAAGTTCCATGGAACTCTGATTTTTACAACTTCTCAGCAATTGACCACCCTCGGCACATCTAACTTTATGGGCAGATTTATGAACCCATCATGTACATAAATGATGCAACCATGCAAGTACAGATTTTTGCAATTCATTAATCATAAGAAATGAAAATGAAGAGCAAAAACTCACTTCTGTTCTTCATTATATACCGTATTTTTGGAGTATAAGACACATCTCCCCCCCCCCAAAGAGGGTGGAAATGTTGGTGCATCTTATACGCCGACACAGCCATTTTGGGCCTCCTGAAGCCCTGGCCCCATGATCCATTTTTGGAAAAAACGGCCAATATTTTGCAAAAATATGGTGGAGAGTGTCTGGGAAGCCTACAAAGTGCTCCTGGGGAATGAGGGAAGGCAAAAATGGCCCAATTATTGTGGAAAAAAAAGGCAAAAATTAGCCAATTTTTCTCAAAAATTGGGGCATTTTTGCCATCCCTCAGCACCCAGGAGCTCTCTGCAGGCTTTTCAGACCCTTTTCCCAACCCATTCTTACAAAAAAATGGAAAAAAATGCTCCATTTTTTTTCTGTTGCAAAAACTGGGGCCTTTTTGCCCTTCCCCTGGAACCCAGGAGCTCTCTGCAGGCTTTCAGACCCTTTGCCCATCCCATTTTTGACAAAAGGGGGGGAAATGGCCCCTCTTCCATAAAAATGGGCATTTTTGCCTTCTAATTACCTCGTCTAGCATGACTGGAGGAGGAATTCTGGGAGTTGAAGTCCACTAGTCTTAAAGCGGTCAGGTTTGAAGACCCTTGGGATTAGGGATGCAAGGATTTTCAAACTTGACAAGTTTAAGTGATTTCAATTCCTGCTCCTGAGCTAGCATGACTGGAGGAGGAATTCTGGTAGTTGAAGTCCACAAGTCTTAAAGCTGTCACGTTTTAAGTTTGTAAAAAGTACACATGGTTGTAAAAAGTATTCTGCTACACTGGTATTTTATTAAATAATATATTACTACACCATTTGGTTCAGAATAATTTTTTCCTTGTTTTCCTCCTCTAAAATCTAGATGAGTCTTATACTGCAGTGCGTCTTAAACTCTGAAAAATATGATACCTTTATCCAATCTCCACAGTGTACTGAATATGTATATATGATACCGTATAAACGGTATCATATATACGGAAAACTTAATGAGTTTTATTTATTTCATTTATTGAAATGAAACAATGATAATTGTTTTGGATGAAAAGTCCTCAACAAGATAATTCCATTTCTTTTTCATTTTGATACTGAGTTGAGATCATAACCAATTCAAAGCATATATGACTTTTCATAATTTTCCATTTTGAAAATAACCTCCTACCTGGAATAATTATTTACAATACAGTGAAAAAATGCATTTCAAATTTTATACTTAAACTAAATGTATGGCAAAGCTGTGCGTCTTGAAGCTAACTCAAGAAATTGTTGATTTCAGTAATCTGCATGATAGGATCAGTGTCTTTCCCAAAGTGGGAAGATATAATTTGCTATCCCTTTCCAGTGTTTTTATCACTGATTTTTGTATCTGACTAAAAGAATTAGACCAAAAATTGTTCATCCTAGATTTCCTTTTTATCTATTATAATTTTATCAAAATTGTGGAGGTCCTGGAGTAGGGCACAAAATTGCCCATTTGCTCTGTAGAGCCACCGGAATTGAATGGGAACTTGCCTAACCAGACAGTAGGAATTATAACCATTCCTTGGAAGGTATTTCTGCTCCAACTACTCTAAAGAATGTGTGTGCAAGACATTCATTAATGACATCTCCATGGTTCCCATTATTTTGGTTAATTATTGACCAATTTCTAATCTCCCCCTTTTTAGTAAGAGCATGCTATAATGTTGCAACTCCTAGCTTTCTTTGATGAAACTGATCATGCTGGATTGTTTCCCATCTGGATCAAGCATGGTACTTTAGATCAAGCAGTTTTAATATCTTTGGTGCAGGGGTGGGCTGCTGCCCGGATGGGGGGACACAGTGAGGTAGTGAAAATGGAGTTCCACCCCAGAGCACTCAATTTGCACAGAAAGATGTTGAAAGAAAATGCAGGGCATCCTGCATAAGCCACGGGCACAGTGTGGTAGTAAAAAGTTTGGTAGCCCTTCACTGCTTTGGTGGGTCACTCACGATCAAGAACTGAACAGAAGTCATTTCTCCATTAATTCTCCTTTATTTAACATATATATTGGTGAATTTATGTACAGTATATTAAACAAACTATCCTTCTGAGATATTTCAATTTTGAGAAGTTCAATTTTGTAGTGATTCTAATCTAATATAGTATCAACAGTAGAGACCTTAAAGTATCTGAGTTCTATAATAATTCAGGATTTGAAATGGACACCTAACATTAGAACTATTAGAATCATTAAAAAGGCACAACAAAGAACATTCTTCCTGCATCAGCTTAGGAAGTTTAGATAACCCAAGAAACTCTAATACAGTTCTGCAAAGGAATTATTGAGTCTGTCATTTGTACTTCTATAACTGCAGAAGGGAAAGGGAGGGACATGATCAAAACATTTAAATATGTTAAAGGGTTAAATAAGGTCCAGGAGGGAAGTGTTTTTAATAGGAAAGTGAACACAAGAACAAGGGGGCACAACCTGAGGTTAGTTGGGGGAAAGATCAGAAGCAATGTGAGAAAATATTATTTTACTGAAAGAGTAGTAGATGCTTGGCACAAGCTTCCAGCAGACGTGGTTGGTAAATCCACAGTAACTGAATTTAAACGTGCTTGGGATAAACATATATCCATCCTAAGATAAAATACAGGAAATAGTGTAAGGGCAGACTAGATGGACCATGAGGCCTTTTTCTGCCGTCAATCTTCTATGTTTCTATGTTTCTATCTGGTTTGGTATAGCAACCAAAGAAAACAAGTACAGACTTCTATAACTTGCAACCAGGTGCAGGGGTGGGCTGCTGCCCGGATGGGGGGAACGCAGTGAGGTAGCGAAAATGGGGCTCCACCCCAGAGCACTCAATTTGCACACTGTCTTCCACTGAGGATCTTTATACTGCAATGGCCAGAAAGAGGACTGAGAAAATCCTGGACATAAACTGCTTCAACTCCTCCCCTTGGGACGCTGCTATAGGGCAGTAATGGCAAGCTCTTTTTGGTTTGCATGGCAAAAGGGTTGTGTGCAGTGATGGGCTACCAAAATTTTTACTACCACACTGGGCGTGGCTTATGCATTTTGTTTCAACATCTTTCAGTGCAAATTGGGTGCTCTTGGGTGGAGCTCCAAATTTTGCTACTGGTATGCAGTACCCGTAGGAGCCCATCACTAGTTGTGTGTGTGCACTAGCATGCGCACATGTGCTCACAACCACTCCCTCCCTCCACTCATGTGCACCCACACACTCTGCTCCTGCACATGCGCACAACCAACTCCTGCCCCCATCATGCACAGAGGCCACGCACACACTGGGATGGTGAAAAAATGGCCCAACGGGCAAACTGGAAGTTCAGAAAAATGAACGTCCGGTTTGCCCATTGTGCTGTTTTTCGCACTCCGGACGTTTCAGTGAAGCTTCCTGAAGCCCCAGAGTGTGAAAAATAGCACAACAGGCAAACCGGAAATCTGTTTTTCAGAACTTCCAGCTGGCCTGTTGGGCCATTTTTCACACTGGGGCTTCAGGAAGCTTCCCTGAAGCCTCCAAAGGGCAAAATGGTCTTCCCCAAGGCCAAAAATCAACTGGCCAGTGTGAGCTTGCATGATGTAGGGCAACGCCTCGCGTGCCTTCCGATATGGCTCCAGTGGTAGGCGTACCTTAGATTCGCCATCAGTGCTATAGGGCATTGCATGCTAAAACAACTGAACACAAAGATAGTTCTTTTCCCTTGTGCCATCACTCTGCTGAACACCCAATTCCCACAATATGTCTAAGGACGTTTAGCCATGTAGTAGAGCTGCATTACTATCATCATTCTCTTCTTTCTTATTATCATCTCCTGTTGTTATCTTATTGTTTGTAGGTACAGTGAGAGCTTATCCAGTGGAGACAAATTCCTTGTCTGTCCAATTACCTTTGGCCATACTCTGCTCTACTCTATTCCTACACACTTATTCCCTCTGTTTTTAATATCTATATGAAGAAGTGAAAGAGGTCACGTGCAGTTTGGTATAGAAGGCATCTATGTGGATAAGGTCAGCTGAAGACCGGTTCTTAAATAAATGTCTATTTTATGATTGATACCAGAGAAAGTATGGATGTTATAAAGCATTATAGGATCTGGGATTGTGCGGAATACCTTATTTTTCAGACTATAAGACGCACCGGTGTATAAGATGGACCAAAATTTCAAAGAGGTATTATAAGTAAGGGGAAAAAGTTTTTGCCCTCCCCCAACACCCAGGGGCACTCTGCAGATCTCCTAAACCCTCTGTGCACCCCATTTTTGTGAAAAATGGGCTATTTGCATACATTTTTTTGCAAAAATGGGGGCATTTTTACCCTCTCCCAATCCCCAGGGGCACTTTGCTCTCCCAAATCCTCCGTGCACCCAGTTTTTGTGAAAAATGGCTTGGTTTTTTTGCAAAAATGGGGGTGCTTTTGTCTTCTTCCAGCCCACAGGAACACTCTGCAGAACTCCCAAACCCTCTGCACACTCTGTTTTCTCATGGGGTGGGGCCTCAGGAGGCCAAAATTGGCTTTATTCTGTGTATAAGATGCACTAACATTTCCACCCTCTTTTAGGGAAAAAAAGGTGTGTATTATACTTCAAAAAATACGGTACTTATTTTGGATTGAATAGGAACCTTTGAAATCACAGAATTTGCTTGGTAGTCTTTCTGAAAGGCCATATGCCATTTAACTTACATGTTATCAGTACCCTTACTGAATTCTAGGTTTTAAATAACTTTTGCTGAATAAGAGTCCTTGATTTCTAAAATTATAGCTTGTGCATCATTAGCTGCTGTTCTCTTAGAGCTCATATAACATCAGACTTGGATCTGCTTCAGTGGCTTGTAGCTTGTTACAAATGATTTTAATAAACTATTTATTATCAATAGAGTGGAGATACACCACTCAAGGCCCCAAGGCCATATACAGTTTCTGCAAAAAAAAACATTTAGCAGCAAATATATAGGAATAATTAATTAAAGTTGTTTATTAGATATCCATCCTGTTACTCTCCGTAAACAAACATTGCATATACAATACTTCAGCTTTTCTCATCGCAATTTTGAAAGAATGTTTGGCTGGAAATGACTGCTCCAAAATCACTTCCATAGTAAGGAAAACCTGAAGCAGAGTTTCCTCAATTCTAGTCCAACACCTGAAGTACTTACACATTTTAATGCAAATAAAATTAGTTTTTGTCAAGACCTTATGCATATTATCAGCGGTGGGTTGTTCCCGGTTCAGCCTGGTTCTAAGAACTGGTAACACCAGCAAAGAGCTTCCCGCCATCCCCCTGGAGGCCCTCTGGAGGCCAGAAATGGCCAGTTTCCCAACTTTTGATGGGCACAATAGGCTTGTGTTTCATCCTCCCCAGGCTCCAAGGGCTTCCCTGGAGCTGGGGAAGTGTAAAAATGCCCTCTCCCATCCCCCCGCAGCTCTCTGGAAGCCTGGCTGGCACAAACATGCATGTTGGAGCTGAACTAGGGCAACTGCTCGCGTGCCAATAGATATGGCTCTGCTTGCCACCTGTGACTCGATAGAAATATGTGTGTGTGTGTGTATTATTCTGTGTATGTATATGAATGAATACAATGACATCAAAAATTTATGTTTAAAAATATTAGAACAGTAGCAAAAAAGAGGCTAAAATGCCTAGGGATTTATATTCTTTTTTTGCAATATGAAAATTGCTGCCTGGCTTCACTAAAACAACAAATCCTCTGGGATGTTTGTTTAAGAAGAAAATATCTAGGACTATGCAACTGAAGAATGTGCTAAACAAAGAGATAGCTGATTTGCAAACTCAAAGCATTCCTACAGGATGTTCTAATGAAAGGTCTGTGATCAATTGTCAAGGAAACAACTGGATAAGAGTGGATGAAAAATCAGCTGCATACAAGAGGTCACTCATAACAGACAACAGTTGCTGAAGAAACAGGTGGGAAGAAAAATACATGAACTGAAAAATGTGAATGGTCAGAATTTACTCAGGGGGGAAAATCCCACCCTAATAGATGTGTGTCTGGGGTCCCCCCTCCCACTTTAAAAGCAGGAAATGCTTTTAAATGCTGCTGAATGACTAGCATATGATGCTGAACATTTGTGTTCCCAGAGATGACCCATTATAGATTGAGTAAATGGGAAGATGAACAAGTAACTGAATCATGGCCCAAACAAATCCATGCTGCCCATTCTGGACAGCTGGACAAATTAGATGTGAATTTGCATTATGATCACAATTTTCATACAATCACAGAGCTGTAAAAGTCTATTTAGGCCATCAAATCTCCTACCCACTACAGGACTTTGGTTTAAATCTCCAGAGACAGATGGAGGGCTTGTCTGTTTGAAAACATCAAATTTATTTATTTATTTATTTATTGGATTTGTATGCCGCCCCTCTCCGTAGACTCCATAGACTGAAAGAAATGTTGCCACCATAATTGTTATAATTGGGATAATTTTTTTAAAATCAGAATCCGCCTTTTTGTAACTTATATCTGTTATACTGTGGAATAATATTGAGATCCTGACCTTCTTATCCTTAGTGGTATTAAAGAATAAGAGAAGGAGTTGCAGGGAATCACTATACCTCTACAGAAATACATAACACCAAGGATGAAAGCCTTCTTGAATGTATCTAGGTACATAATAGAGGGAAAAGGAATTACATTGCTATAAGTGTATACCTGGGGCAAAATTTAACCGTCTCGCACCGACTCTGGTGAGCCTGTGGGGACAATTTAAATCCGTTTGCCAAGCTGGTAAAAAACACCACGGGTTGGCCCCATCCATGCCCGCCGGGGTACCACTCACCTCTTCTGACCAACACGCCCCAATATGGCACACTTCTCTGTCCCGAATTAGGACTGAGTGGATGGAAGGGAGCAGGAGGAAAGGGGCAAAGATAGGAGGGAAGGAGAAGCCTGGCTGGCTTTCTCTTGGCATGGGGCAGGGGAAAACCTAATACCCCCTCGATGGCCAATATGCCATAGCACCAGTGAAGGGCTACCGAATTTTTTACTACCACACTGCAGGATGCCCTGCATTTTCTTTCAACATCTTTCAGTGCAAATTGGGTGCTCTGGGGTGGAGCTCCATTTTTGCTACCCCACTGTGTGCCCCCCCTCAGCCCTGTCCGGGCAGCAGCCCACCTCTGCATAGGGGGAGATAGGATCCCCTCCTCCTGGAGCTCATTCCCTGCCCCAAACCAAACAGAGGAAATATATTAAATATTTTGTAATTAGTTAATTAGTTTTACTAATTAAAGTGTGCAGGAAACCCACAATTGTAGTAATGGTGGACTTTAGCTGCCATGACATCAACTGGGAAACAAACTGTGCAGAAATTGGTAGATTTATCGCTTGCTGACATGCCTGACAACATTTTCAACCAAACGTTAGAGCAGGGAAGTAAAGGGTGAGACTAAATAATTAATCAATGGGACTTCTTTCCTCCCAAGGTTGTGGGTGCTCTTTTGCTGGAGGTTTTCAAGAAAAATTGGACAGCCATCTGCCCAGGAGAGTTATAAGATCTCCTGCCTGGGGCAGGCTAGTGGATTACATGGCTTTCCAATCCAATGATTCTATGACTCCCTCTCCCCGCCTCCCAAATCAGGAAATGCCTATCTTAAATCCAGATTTAAATGCATTTTAAATGTAATTCAAGATGTTCTAGACTTGCCCATCAAGCCCTTCCTGGTTAAAAAAAAAAAATACTTCGATTAAGTGTTAGACCAAAGAACAAGTAAAGAAATAGACCCAGACTACACCCTACTGCCCCCTTGTGATTTAACGTTCTTCCTACTTTCACTATTCCTACTATTTTTTTTATCCTGATTTAACGAATATCATCCCTGATCAGCAGAACCTGGCGTGCATTTAGGCTAATATAGCCCCGAGTCTTCGGAGAGGGGCGGCATACAAATGTAATTAATAATAATAATAATAATAATAATAATAATAATAATAATAATAATACCTAATAATAATAATAATAATAATAATAATAATAATAATAATAATAATTATTATTATATGTATAAACCTGGGGATGGATTGCCCCTTTGAATCAAACACTTTGGCCACTGTGTTCAATGCGCTCACTCTCCTGCTTAGTGACAATACATTGAAGCTTCAAAGTGGTTTTTTTTCAGGGCCTGCTCGATTTACGAAGGGCTGTCTAGTTTTCTACCTGAAGGTAAATTATTTGGGCAGTGAATGTAGCAAGAAAGCTATATATTCCTGGCAGAGTGGCACGATGAAATGGATCAATAGAACATAAGATCTCTTAGTGATATCACCTTCAGGCATTAGTTCTCAACATTATTTATAAATGAACTATTGTACTAAGTGACTGTCAGTTAATCCTCAACTGCTTCGGGGGGCTCTGTTGCTGGCATTGCCAGATAACTACCATAACTTTAGTGCTATCAAATACTGTGCAGTATATCTCTTTTATTACCCCCCTCAGAACAGGTTTGCAATTTGGGTGTCCTCCTGTTCTGTGCACAGCCCTGGGAGCAAAACCCCCGACTCAGAAATCTTTTATTTTATGAATAAATCAAACTCTTCATTGACATAAGCACACATAATGAAAACAGGTTTTAAAAGATTCGGAGAAGGGAGAATTTTCTTTTGGGGAGCTAAATGTCAACAAGGTCAGGGAAAACCCGCCAAGCTCGGCCTAATTAGCATTCCAATAGATAGCAAAGTCCATTTATCATTTAAGCATATGAATTACACTCACCAGATTCCTGGCAACAAGCATTCATCTGAACATGAGTGTTATTGAGGCAGAAAACATGGTTTTAAAGCTTCATTCAAGCACACCCCCAGTTTCACATTGCTTCTATGGAACAACGTTGAATCTTCACACCCCATTTTTTATTTATTTATTTTATTTATTTATTTATTGTTAGAGTTGAAAGGGACCATCAAGTCCTACCCCCTGCCTGAACAGGAAATCCTACAGGACCCCAGCCAGATGGCAGTCCAATCTCCTCTTGAAAGTGTCCAAAGTTGGGGAGTTCACAACCCCTGCAGGCAGGCTGTTCCACTGGTTGATTGCTCTGACCGTCAGGAAGTTCTTCCTTATTTCTAGGTTGAATCTCTCCTTGGTCAGCTTCCAGCCATTGTTCCTTGTCCAGCCCTCTGGTGCTCTGGAGAATAGAGTGACCCCCTCCTCTCTGTGGCAACCCCTCAAGTACCTGTGGACTGCTATCATGTCCCCCCTAGCCTTTCTTTTCTCTAGGCTATCCATGCCCACTTCCCACAGTCTCTCTTCTTAGGTCTTGGTTTCAAGTCCCCTAATCATTTTGGTTGCTCTTTTCTGCACCTTCTCCAGAGTTTCAATGTCTCTTTTGAAGTGTGGTGACCAGAACTGGATGCAGTACTCCAGATGTGGTCTGACCAGGGCATAGTAAAGTGGTATTAATACTTCCCTGGTCTTGGAGTGTTTCCCCCTGTTGATGCATCTTAGGATTGTGTTGGCCTTTTTGGCCACTGCTGCATATTGCTGGCTCATGTTTAGTTGATTATCCACCAAGACTTTGAGATCCCTTTCACAGTCACTACTGCTGAGTGGGGTTTCTCCTAGGCTGCATGCGTGTCTAGTTTTTTTTTTACCTAGGTGAAGGACTTTGCTCTTGTCGACATTGAACATCATTTTGTTAATACAGGCCCACAGTGTTAATCATTCATAAAAACCATTCCATAATTCGTAATATTTTGAATCTTCCTGGTCATTAGCTCCATTGTCATTTTGTCTGATTCCTCACAATCAAGTATTTTTTTAATCGAACTTCTTTCAGATAGTGTTTCTTCTTGTTTCCAGCATTGAAACAATATGCAATTCTTGTTGTTATTAAGATATGTTGAATTAAGTAATAATGTTCTTCTTTCATTTGTTGTTCGAGTATACCAAGTAAAAAGATTTCCGATTTTAACTCGAGTTTTTACTGTATAATTTCATTTATCCAAGTTTGTATTTTGTGCCAGATTTTTTTGATTTGGGGATATGCCCACCACATGTTAAAGAAGGTTCCATCTTTTTGCCCACATTTCCAAATAGTTAGGTCTAAGGTTTGTATAAATTTTTGCTAATCTCACAGATGCTAAATGCCATCTATAAAACATTATATTTTCTTTATATGTTGTTAATTTTGTCAATTTATAGTTTTTTTGCCATATTTTTTCCATTAGTCTAAATTCATATTATGTCTGATATTCTTGGTCCAGCTAATCATATTTCCTTTAACAATTTCTTCTTTCATTCTGTGTTTTAATAAAAAAATTGTATATTTTTGTAATTGATTTCTTTTCTTGTCCTAATAGAATTTGGTCCTGTGTTGAGTTTTGTCTTTGTATTCCATAGTTCTTCTTATCATGGTGTAATCTTAATTTAATTTGTACGTATGGCCACCAATCTATTTTAATTCCTTCTTTCTCTAATTGTAATATAGATTTCAAATTTCCTTCTTTGTTCAGTATCTGTGAGTATCAAACCCTCTTGTCCAGATCGATTGTATTCGGGTATATAATAGCCTCCATTCCTGAAAACCAGCCTGGAACCTCTCTGTAATGCTGTCTTTTGACTTTATTCCATATTTCTAATAGTGCGTCTCTGATTTTGTGATTTCTAAAATATGAATGTGTTTTATGTTTCCTATCCCAGAGAAATCTGTGCCATCCCGTTTGCAGATTGTGCCCTTCTAGCACTAAAAGATTCTTATTTTTAAGTTGGATCCATTATTTTATCCAGACTAACACTGAGGCCTGTTAATATAATTCAAAATCCAGATATCCAAGTCCTCCCTGATTCCTATTGTCTTATAACCACTTCAATTTAATTCTTGATTTCTTTCCCATCCATATAAATTTGGATACCATTTTATCTAATTGCTTGAAACATTTTTTATCTAATTTGACCGGAATTGTTTGGAAGTAATATAATAACTTGAGTAAAATTGACATTTTAATTGTAGATATTCCTCCAATTAACAAAATGTGTAATTTTGTCCATTTTTCCAATTGTGTCTCTATATTTTTTAGTAATGCCATATAATTGTCTTCTTTAATCATAATACACTTTGGTGACAGTATTATTCCTAGGTATTTTATCTTATTAACAATTTGATTTTCTAGGTTTGCAGCTAGTTCTTCATTCTGTGTACTTGTCATATTTTTAGTGATGATTTTGGTTTTTTTGTTCGTTAATTTTGAACCCTGCCAATTGTCCTAATTTTGGGCCAGACTCTAGTGGGTCTTCAATAATAAACACTAGGTCATCTGCAACAGCCTGTACTTTAAATTCTCGTTCTTTGATCTTTATATGTGCTTGTGTATTGTATCTTTGTTTTTCTGAATTTGTCTTAATAATATTTCTATGGAGAAAATAAAAAGCAGTCACGATAGCGGACATCCTTGACATGTCCCTTTAGCAATTTGGAAGTTTTCTGTTATATCCCCATTTAGTATAATTTTTGCCCATTGCTTAGTATAGATTGTCTTAATCATTTTAATATGTTTATTTCTAAATTTCATTTGTGTTAATTGTTTAAATACAAATTCCCAGTTTAGGTTGTCAAAGGCCAACAATCATTAATACCACGGATTTCCCCAGGTGGGTCCCATAAAACTCTAGGGTATTTAGTATTGTCCTTCTGTTACTTTTGATATCTGTCTGGCAGGAATCCATTCTGATCTGGATGGATGCATTCATTTAATGCTGGCTTTAGTCTGTCTGTCAGGATTGTGGTAAATATTTTATAGTCAACATTTAGCAATGCAGTAGGTCTGTAGTTGGAATTTTTTTTGTTTTTCTGCAATGTCTTTCGGTATTAATGTTATTAGTGATTCAGTCCATGACTGGGGCAATTTGCCTAATTCTAGAACCTTATTGTAAGTGGTCAACATCAGATCCTTCGAAATGTTTAGTAGCTCCTTGTAGCATT
Source organism: Erythrolamprus reginae (assembly GCF_031021105.1). Taxonomy (NCBI): domain Eukaryota; kingdom Metazoa; phylum Chordata; class Lepidosauria; order Squamata; family Dipsadidae; genus Erythrolamprus; species Erythrolamprus reginae. The sequence goes on along the minus strand of NC_091951.1, from coordinate 218,837,603 downwards.
CAGCCAGTATCCCATCTGGACCTGGTGTTTCGTTATTTCCTTGTTTTTTAGAGAAAAGTAGAGTCTTAGTGTTTTTCTTGGCGACATGCCAAAAGATGGCAAGAAGCTGCGGGACATATTACACTAAAGCTGAACAGAGCAAGGTGTGTGTGTGTGCATGTGTGTGAGAGAAAGAGATTGTGTGTGAGATTGTGCGCGCACATAAGATATGTTTCTTGTCTTCCTATTATGTAACTTAGGGAAGCCTTTATTTAGCTAAGGGCGGACACAATTCTTATTATCATAGTCATTTGAAGACACACATGGTTATTCTGGTGCCCTCATTAACCCTACCCAGTGGTGAAATATAAATTTTGCCACTGGTTATGTGGGCGTGGCTTGGTGGGGGGTCATGTGACTGGGTGGGCATGGCCAATTTAATTTTTTTAACATTTTTAATTTTTTTAAAAAGAAGTTCCAATGATCAGCTGTGATAATCAGCTATGCCATGTGATTGTCAGAACCTTTAAAAAAAACTTTTTAAAAGCATTTTTATTACCAGTTCTGGTGAATAGGTAGTAAAATGCTTTTAAAAAGTTTTTTTTAAAAGATTCCGATGATCAGCACAGCTAATTGTCACAGCTGATCATCGGAACCTTTAAAAAATTTAAAGCAATTTAATTACCTATTTTATTTATTTATTTGTCAAGTACATATTGGTAATATACATAGATATAACGTAGTTTATATACATAGGATGGCATCCTGGTACCCTTACTGACCTCTTAGGAATCGGGTGAGGTCAACAGTAGACAGTCCAAGGGTAAGGTTTTGGGGGTTTGGTGATGAAACCACAGAGTCAGGTAGTGAGTTCCAGACATTAACCACTCTGTCATATTTTCTATAGTTAAGTTTGGAGTGGTTCACTTTGTATCTGTTGTGTGCTCGTGTATTGTGGTTGAAGCTGAAAAAGTTGTTGACAAGAAGGTCAATGTAACAGATAATTTTAGGTCTTGCTGAAGGCAACATCAACATAGTTTCTCAGCCCAGGATTTGAAGTCTGGTTGCGTAAGGTATTCTGTCGTGGGTAGAGGAGTGGAGGGCTCTTCTTGTAAAGTATCTCTGGACACTTTCTAATGTATTGATGTCCGATATGTGGTGTGGGCTCCACTAAAAAATGTATTGGGTTATGTAATGTAATGTAATGTAATGGTTTTCAGCAAAAAATGCTTTTAAAAAGTACAAAACAATCGTTGCAACTGAAAAAAAAACTTTTTAAAAGCATTTTTTAGTAACAGTTCAGTCGAACCAGCCTGAACTGGTAGCATTTCACCCCTGGCCCTACCCCAAATTGTTGAGAGGATCTGTACTTCAAAGTATAGTTGATTGTCCAACTCTGCTGGTCCTTTGGCAGTTTGGGGCCTGCTTCTTACTTCTATAGATTCCCCCCCAAGGCAAAAAAACCCCTTCCAGTTTTCAGGATAGTCTCCTGGACAGCAGCATCAGGAGCTGTAGAAAGCTCACACAAGCTACAGCTCAAGAAAGTACTTCCACAGAGGGGCTGTCTGCACCTGCACAAGTCAGGGCCTGAGGTCAATGAGGCAGTGGCAGGACAGGAGGAACATCAGCCGGTCTTCTTCACTGGGCTGTGGGTGCCACACCAAGACGTCAAGTTTAATCTTGCTGTCACTTTTTTCTTGACTATAAAAAATTCAGTCTTTTTGCCTTTCTGAGTTGTCTTACTTTCTTTTTGATTTACATATTAGATGCTTAATTCTTTTTGTAAATTATTTTAAAACATGATTGAGATATGTGATGATAATACTTGAGCCAAGGCAGCTTGTTTCCAACTGTCCAGATAATTTATCTCTTACTGGTGCGGCAGGACAAAGCTGCATTGAGAATTGTGTCTGGAAACCTAGCAGTGTCCAGTGAAAGAGGCACAAAATATATATGAGGATTCATTAACATTTGAAAAGGAAGGCTGAACATCGATTAACTAGATGTGATGTGGAAGCCGATTGTGGACACCCAGTGAAAGGCTACCAAAATTTTTACTACCACACTGTGGGCGTGGCTTATGCAGGACGCCCTGCATTTTCTTTTAACATCTTTCAGTGCAAATTGGGTGCTCTGGGATGGAGCTCCATTTTTGCTACCTCACTACGTTCTGCCCTCCCCCATCCGGGCAGAAGCCCACCCCCATGGATACCTTAAGAATGACATATACCATAGGGCACAAGACTTAAGACTGTTGGGAGGAAATGCAAATCTTCCTGACATATAGCTGCCACCTCTGAAGAAAAGCAAAGGTCAAACTCACAGGAGAAGTATTATGTCTAAAGACTTGGGTTCTCAGATTGAAAACTGCCCAACAAACTGGATAGGAGACATAGCAGAGAAACAAGCATTCTTAAAAATTGCTACCATGTACTATGATATCCAAATATTAGCAGATGTTATTTTTAATGGTAACTTAATAGCCGGTGCATTGAGTTAACAGCTTCAAATGTCCTATTAAGGATAACAAATTCTGGACAGAGCAGGTAGAAACAAAAAGGGGATGGCATACTGTATTGTTGAAATGTCCTCTAATGGTTTCTTTATTTTTTATTATTCTGGACATAAACTGTTTCAACTTCTACTTTCAAAACAACGCTGTAGAGTACTGCACACCAGAACATCTAGACACAAGAACAGTCCGCCCCCCCCCCCGAACGCCATCACTTTGCTAAACAAATAAGTCCCTCAACACAGCCAAACTATTTACTAAGTTTGCACTACTATTTATCTTCTCATCATTCCCATCACCCATCTGCTCCCACTAATGACTGTATGACTGTAACTTTGTTGCTTGTATCCTTATGATTTATATTGACTGGTTCCTAATATGATTTGATTCCTTATTTGTACCCGGACTCTCATTAAGTGTAGTACCTTATGATTGTTGACAAATGTATATTTTTCCTTTATGTGCACTGAGAGCATAAACACCAAGATAAATTCCTTGTGTGTCCAATCACACTAGGCCAATAAAAAAAAATCTAATCTAATCTATTCTATTCTATTCTAATTAGTTTATTTAGGGGTCATTTATAAAACATTATTTGTATCAAAAATTACAGTGAATTGTATATTTTTGTCTAAGATTTATCTTCCCCAGTGAGTTCTCTATGGCTGCAGCTTTAAATGATTACTTGGGACTTTGCCTATATTATTTGCTGCACAACTGGGATAAAGAGGGCTGTTAGGCATGATTGAAACCAGAAATATTTCCAATAATGCAAAGCCTGCCACCTTCTGGTAGAATTGAGACACAACAATATTTTGTGAGTCCACGGGGTGCAATAATTTAAATATATTACAGTATCATTCTATTTTTACAAAATATATATTTTTATAAACATATTTTATTGCTTTTTCCATTATAACCAAAATTCTAAGAACATAATTAAAGCATAATTTCAAAAAAATTCCTAAACAACAAAAACAAGAGACAAAATTTCAGACGTTAATACATTAGACCAATTCAATATACAATATCAAATCTTAACCAATTAAATTTGACCATACAGAATCATATCAATCAAACTTCCATAATGTCCATAGAAAATCTATTCATTCAGCACATAAAAAGATCAGAACAGAACAATCTTACCTCCTGCCTGTGCACAACAAAAACAAAGTTTGTCCTTTACAAATTGTAAAAACAATTTACAATTGGAGTGTAATTCAACATCCCTTTCCCCTCTTTGACTCTTTTACAAGCACTCTCTTCAAGGTAAAAAATATGTCAATCTTGGCCTGTGATCAAAGTCCTGCCACTTTGTATGTTGACATTGCATGGACATATGAAGAGGCAGGACTTTGTGCTTTCAAGAATCTTGTGTTTGTTTGTTTTACTTTTTGTCAATCTATGTTAATTGTAGTTGAGGCGCAAAACATAAGTCAGAGTCCCTTCTGATATATTGCAATTTTAGCATACTCATTTGACATTCTTTAAAACCCAACCCACTGATGTTAAAACAGTTCCAACTCATCATTCCACATTAGCTGTACTGTACATTATCCATAGCTATTTTCATTAAAAAAAATCAGTTATGAATAAATGTTAACTCTAAATTTAGGAACTTCAAAAATTATTTCTGGTGTTAGTACTTTAGAAACTTCATAGATAATTAGTGCTTCAGTCTGATATTGTACCATGTTCTAATTAACTGTATAGCCATATTTAGACAGACTGTGAAAACATTCAACTCTTAGAACCTCCAGGGTTACAATCAATCTATTGTTTCTTTTTATATGTTATAAGCTGCCCCAAGTCCTCGGAGAGGAGCGGCATATAAATCCAACAAACAAACAAGCAAACAAACATCCTGGACAGTTGAAAGTGGGAAACAGCTTGGATTTGTTTTGAAACTAAGTGAAGGTTGCTATCAATTTTATGAATTTCTTTAATATTGGTTTTCTTGATGTGATGAATAAATGGGACATTGGGATCTTGAGCAACTTTTTAATTCACTAAAATAAAGCAAAATGATATAATAGGGGGGGAAATGAATTTATTATTAAATGAAGCGTTATTGATGGCCAAAGTACACACAAAATGATGACAAAAATCACAGGGAAATAAAGAAATTAATACACGATGTAGTTGTCAGACTAGAAAATTATGAGCAAATGACACTGAAAAATGAAAATGAAATCCAGGAAACAGAAAAAACAGAGGAAAGGACAGGAGAGAAAAAACAATAAATGATACAAAATGAAAAATAAGAGATAGTAAAAGTTGATGACATGGAAAAGGTAAATTAGACTTTAAGAGATCAAAAAACAGAAGAAGATATATGGAAAGACACCCCAGAAGCGAGGAAAGGATCATTGAAAGGCCTACTGAAGGTTGAACAGATTGAAGAGATAGAGATAGATGACATATTTAGATTAAACATGAGTGATAAAAGATATAAGACCAGTGGTGTGTTCTAAATTCCACTGTTATCAGTTTATATTTATTTACTTATTTATTGTTAGGGACCATGAAGGCCACCGAGTTCAACCCCCTGCCCAAGCAGGAACCAGTCAAGTGGCAGTTCAATCTTCTCTTAAAAATGTCCAGTGTTGGAGTTCACAACGTCCGCTGGTAGGTTGTTCCATTGGTTGATCACTCTGACCATCAGGAAGTTCCTCCTTATCTCTATGTTGAATCTCTCCTCGGTCAGTTTCCAGCCGTTGTTCCTCGTCTGGCCCTCTGGTGCCCTGAAGAATAAAGTGATCCCCTCCTCTCTGTGACATCCCCTCGTATACTTGTAGACTGCTATCATGTCTGCTCTGGCCCTCCTTTTCTCTAGGCTATCCATGCCCAGTTCCCTCAGTCTCTCTTCGTAAGTCTTGGTTTCCAATCCCTTAATCATCTTGGTTGCTCTTTTTTGCACCTTCTCCAGAGTTTCAATGTCTCTTTTGAAGTGTGGTGACCAGAACTGAATACAGTACTCCAGGTGTGGTCGGACTAGGGCATAGTAGAGTGGTATTAAGATCTCCCTGGTCTTGGAGTGTATTCCCCTGTTGATGCAGCTTAGGATTGTGTTGGCTTTTTTAGCTGCTGCTCCACATTGTTGGCTCATGTTTAGTTGATTGTCCACCAAGACTCCGAGGTCTCTTTCGCAGTCGCTACTGCTAAGAGGGGTTTCTCCCAGGTTGTATGTGTGTCCAGGGTTTTTTCTGCACAATGTGTGCATAATGCTTCTGCACATGCACAGAAGCATTCCAGGTGGGTGGGCAGACCCTCCTGCCACTGCTATGGGTTCACCAAACCAGGCCAAACCGGGAGCAACCCACCGCCTCAAGGGAGTAGTATGGGAGATGTACCAAGACGTCAATAAGAGATGAGCTATGAAAACGGACAAGAGATGAGGGATAGATGCAAAATATTGTTTAATCTAGGAGCTATTCCATTACAAATTAGCATAGACATAGAAACTAGAAATAGGAAAAGTATTACGTTTTAACTTGGAAACTACGGTATTTTATTAATGGTTAGAAAATAGAAGCTGAAATTAGAGATTTAGAATTAAGGAAGATATGTAAACAAAGATGAAGTAATTGTAATTAAATAATGAATATTGAATAATTACGATAACTAAACATTATGATTAATAGACTTGAGGATAATAGTTACAAATATGATGTTTACATGATTTTTATAACGTCTGATATTATTAATTGATCATAGAAAAAAAATGATGAGTGTTTAGTTAAAACAATGGAAAATGCTTAACAAGGATAAGCGACCATGGCATATAGATTTTGAGAATACTGTAATAGACATAATTATTGCATGTATAAGATTTATTACCATGTTTCCTGAAGATAATACCCTGTCTTATATTTTATGAACACTGAAATGAGCACTTGGCCTTCTTGCCATGTACTCAAAAACCCGATTGGGTTTATTACCAGGGGATGTCTCGTTTTGGGGGAAACAGAGTATGTATTTAAAAGAGGTTGTACCCACTGCTATTGTGAATATGAAGTTTTATATATAACAAAGAAAATTACATACTTTTTAAAAAAAGGAAATTTCACCTTAATCCTAGGTTGGGTCTCTCTTTAATGATCTTTCACTCATTACTTCTTGCCCTCAGATGCTTTAGAGCTGGCTGGGGAATTCTGGGAGTTGAAGTCCAAATATCTTCAAGTTGCCAAGGTTGGGAAACACTGCTTTAGAGAATAGGTCAACCTCCATTCCTCTGTGATAGACTAAAATAGTGGAAGATGGCTATCATGTCACTCCCTAGACCTTTCTTTTCTTAGACAAGACATACCTATTTACCTCAGCCATTCAACATACATTTAGCTGCCAGATCTTATCATCTTTGTTGCTCTTCTCTGTACTCTTTCTAAGGTCTCAGCATCTTTGTTGTATTGCAAGATAATAGCTCTCTAGTTCTATGTAATAAATGATATTTGGGAAAATTAAAATGTCTATTTTCATATAAAAGTTGTAACAGAATACAGTTCTAATAAAGATGCAAAATCAAAATACAAATATGATTCCCATTGAAATGACAAGATCTAAAATAAAAAAGGCAATTATATGTATTGATCTTTGTTTACCTACTTTTGAACTGAAGTGCTGGCCAATTGTTAAGTCAGATCAATAATTAAATAGTAGAACTATGCAGCTCTACAATATTACATGATCCTATCTCTCCCCCCCCCCCCAATTTTCTTAATTACCATCAATTGAGAGGCGTCACCAAGACAAGGACTCTTTGGAAAAAATTGCTTTTAGCAGTTTTCTGAAATCAGGACAGAGAAGGGGATCACCTACCTTGAGCTGAGAAACTATAACTGAGAAGGCCTATTCTGAGCTGCTGTCCCTTTAACATGAAGGTGGGGGAGAGAGTCCTGGCGGCTACAGCAAGCATGTACCAGGGGACAGATTCTTCTCTGAGCAAATGGCCCCAAAGTAGCATCCTCCTTAGCTAGCAATGCAGAAAGCTTCAAAATTTTATTTATTTATTATTTAGATTTGTATGCCGCCCCTCTCCGAGGACTCGGGGCGGCTCACAGCAGAGAAAAACAAATCATAAATAATCTGAATACATTTAAAACATTTAAGATTTAAAAAGAAAACCCCATATAGTACATACACACTCACAAGCATACCATACACAATTTAAACATGCCCAGGGGGAGATGTCTTAGTTCCCCCATGCCTGACGGCAAAGGTGGGTTTTAAGGAGTTTACGGAAGGCAGGTAGATTAGGGGCAGTTCTAATCTCCGGGGGGAGTTGGTTCCAGAGAGCCGGTGCCGCCACAGAGAAGGCTCTTCCCCTGGGGCCCGCCAACCGACACTGTTTAGTTGACGGGACCCGGAGAAGGCCCACTCTGTGGGACCTAATCGGTCGCTGGGATTCGTGCGGCAGGAGGCGGTCTCGGAGGTATTCTGGTCCGATGCCATGAAGGGCTTTAAAGGTCATAACCAACACTTTGAATTGTGACCGGAAATTGATCGGCAGCCAATGCAGACTGCGGAGTGATGGTGAAACATGGGCATACCTAGGTAAGCCCATGACTGCTCTCGCAGCTGCATTCTGCACGATCTGAAGTTTCCGAACACTTTTCAGAGGTAGCCCCATGTAGAGAGCATTACAGTAGTCGAACCTCGAGGTGATGAGGGCATGAGTGACTGTGAGCAATGAGTCCCGGTCCAGATAGGGCCGCAACTGGTGCACCAGGCGAACCTGGGCAAACGCCCCCCTCGCCACAGCTGAGAGATGGTTTTCTAATGTGAGCTGTGGATCGAGGAGGACGCCCAAGTTGCGGACCCTCTCTGAGGGGGGCAATGATTCCCCCCCCAGGGTGATGGACAGACAGATGGGATTGTCCTTGGGAGGCAGAACCCACAGCCACTCCGTCTTATCCGGGTTGAGTTTGAGTCTGTTGACACCCATCCAGGCCCCAACAGCCTCCAGGCACCGGCACATCACTTCCACTGCTTCGTTGACTGGGCTTGTGGTGGAGATGTAAAGCTGGGTATCATCGGCATATTGATGATACCTCACCCCATGTCCTTGGATGATCTCACCCAGTGGTTTCATGTAGATGTTGAATAGCAGGGGGGAGAGGACCGACCCCTGAGGTACCCCACAAGGGAGCGACCTCGGAGCTGACCTCTGACCCCCCACTAACACCGACTGCGACCGGCCAGAGAGGTAGGAGGAGAACCACTGAAGAACAGTGCCTCCCACTCCCAACCCCTCCAGCCGGTGCATAAGGATACCATGGTCGATGGTATCGAAAGCCGCTGAGAGGTCAAGAAGCACCAGGACAGAGGATAAACCCCTGTCCCGGGCCCGCCAGAGATCATCCATCAACGCGACCAAAGCGGTTTCCATGCTGTAACCGGGCCTGAAGCCTGACTGCTGGGGACCTAGATAATCGGCTTCTTCCAAGGACCGCTGGAGCTGGAGTGCCACCACCTTCTCGACAACCTTCCCCATAAAGGGAAGGTTGGAGACTGGACGATAGTTATTAAGTACGGCTGGGTCCAGGGAGGGCTTCTTGAGGAGGGGGCGCACAAGCGCTTCTTTATAGAGAGTTGGAAAGACTCCCCTCCCCAAGGAAACGTTGGTAATCTCCTGGGCCCAGCTCCGTGTCACCTCCCTGCTGGCCGAGACCAACCAGGAGGGACACGGATCCAGTAAACAGGTGGCGGAACTCACAGCTCCAATGGCCTTGTCCACTTCATCAGGTGTCACCAGATCAAACTCTTCCCAGACAGGTGGACAAGTACGTGCCCCAGTCACCTCGACTGACTCATTGTCAGTCGACTCTGTATTACAATTGGAGTCGAGATCAGCCCGGATCTGAGCGACTTTATCAGCGAAAAACGTGTTAAAATCCTCGGCACTGCTCTGCAAGGGCTCCCCAGCTCCCCCCTGGTTAAGAAGGGAGCGGGTCACCCTAAACCGAGCAGCCGGGCGGGATTCCACTGATGCAATCAAGGCGGCATGGTAAGCGCATCTTGCCGCCTTGAGTGCCACTTTGTAAGTCTTAATAAAAGCTCTTACAAGTGTTCGATCGGATTCGGACCTACTCTTCCTCCATCGCTTCTCTAGACGTCTCTTTTGGCGTTTCAACTCCCGGAGCTCCTCGTTGAACCATGGGGCTCTACGGGGTCTAGCACCGCGGAGAGGTCGCAAAGGCGCAATCCGGTCAAGAGCCCCAGCCGCAGCCCTGTTCCAGGCCTCAGCAAGGGACTCCGCCGAACTGTGGACGAGTGCCTCTGGAATAACCCCAAGCGCCGTCTGAAAGCCCTCTGGGTCCATCAGGCGTCTGGGGCGGAACATCTTCATTGGTTCCGCCTCCCTGCGGGGAAGGATTGGAGCCATGAAGTCAAGCCGTAGAAGAAAATGGTCTGACCATGACAAAGGCAACGCTTCTAAGCCACTTAGTCTCGGACCATTACTCAATTGCTCAGAAAGGAATACCATGTCAGGTGCGTGCCCTCCCTCGTGAGTCGGACCCTGTATTACTTGAGTCAGGTCCATGGCTGTCATGGTGGCCATGAACTCCTGTGCCAGCCCAGAGGTTTTGCCGAGTGACGGCAGGTTGAAGTCCCCCAGGACAATGAGTCCGGGGAACTCCACCGCCAACCCGGCTACCTCCTCGAGTAGCACAGGCAGGGCTTTTGACACGCAGCTGGGAGGCAGGTACGTGAGAAATAAGCCCACCTGAACCCCTAAGTCCAACTTCAGCAATTTCCAATTTCCGCAATTTCCGGAGCAATGAGTCTACGCAGGCAAAGGCTCTCCCTGGCTATAATAGCCACTCCTCCCCCCCTTCCCTGGGGTCGAGGTTGATGCCATATCTGAAACCCGGCTGGGCAAATTTCAGAGAGAGGAACACCTCCCTCCGGGCCCAGCCAGGTTTCAGTAATACAAGCCAGGTCGGCCTCCTCATCCAGGATCAGATCCCGGATGAGGAGAGCTTTATTTACCACCGACCTGGCATTGAGCAGCAGCAACCTGAGCCAGGGCCAAAAATAGATCTCCAAGGATAGAAAAATGTAAATAGCAAGGTTTATTGTAGAAAGAGGACAGGCTGTAACTAAAGAATCTAGCCATGAATCAAATGTAGGCTTTATATGGAATGAATTCAACATTTAAAAAATTTCACCTTCCCCCCCCACCTGACCACTGAACTTTGAATTTTAGCCCTGCCTTAGGCATGAAAGCTAGATGAGTGACTTTGTGTCAATCGTTCCCTCAGACCAACCTACCTCACAGGACTGGTTTTTGTGGAGAAACTAGGAGGAAGAAGGAGTTTTACGACTGTGTGCCCCCTTGAGTTATTTATAAAAATAATAAAGCTACCTGATGCAGCTGGTTGTAGATTGAATCTATCCCCCAATGGCCAGACTAGTCCAGGTACTAACCTTCCTCTCCACTTGCTACTGAAAAGGACCTTGGGGGTCTTCTAGTCCAGTCTCCTGCTCAAGCAGAAGATCCTATACCAGTGCTGGGTTGCTCCCAGTTCGGACCAGTTCTTAAACTGGTAGCGCTGGTGGCTGGAAGCTCTGTTCACCCACCTGGGATGCTTCTGCACATGCAAAGTGTTGTCCATGAACATGGGCGCAAACAATTGGCAAAATCATTTAGAACCTATCACTGTCCTATACTATTTCAGACAAGTGACTGTCTAGTCCAGGAGTGTCAAACTCAAGGCCCGGGGGCCAATTCTGGTCCATAGGGTGCTTAGATCTTGTTCTGACCTAGGCTTCCTTAGAAAATATAAAGTACAAGCTTAGTCCCACAAAATCTCTTTTATTTATACAACTGTAAATTGCTTTCATTTATAGTCTGCAAAGCTTGATAAACAGTCTTTCAGATGAAGGTTATCAACCCCCACCTATCTCACATGGAATTCTGCCAGAAAGCTAATTTCCAGATGCAAGGCAAGGCCAAACGTGGCACAGAATCACAAACAGAAGTTTCAAATCTTGAATCGGCCAGATGAACTAATTGTTTCTTGCAAAAAGCTCACATTCTGTTTGCTTTTCTTTTATATCTTATGGGAGGGGCCAATCATCTCCAAGCCCTGCTCCCAAGTCGACCTTGCTTTCTTAATTGTTCTTGTTGTCTGACAGCTCTGCGTATGCCCACACTGGGAATAGGCTCCCACTGTTCTGCTTTGCTGCTGTCAGACCTGGAGGCTGCACATAACTACCAGTATCAGATGGCCTTGGTCCCCTTTCTACCTCCCACACAGAGCCCTTTCCCAGACTCCAGGATTGGTCCATATTCCTCCCCAACCTCCTCACTGTCTAAATCTGGTGCTAGCTCCAATGGCTGCCACAGATCTGGCCCACAGGGCTGCCCTAGAAACAAAGGACCAGTCTGCGGTGCCTCTGCCAGCAAAAATAGAGCTCGGGAGGGACATGTGCGGTCCTGCCAAGCTCCATTTTTGCTGCCAGAGGGTTGCAGGAAGCCGTCGCAGCCAAAAACAGAGTCCGTTTTCATTGGCAAAGTGCTCAGGCCCCCACAGATGCCCCAACACAAGTGATAACAAGCTGTCTTATATTTTTTTTGAACCCTGAAATAAGTGCTTGGCCTTATTGCCATGCACTCAAAAGCCCAATTGGGCTTATTATCAGGGGATGTCTTATATTGGGAGAAATAGGCTATGTACCACATAGTTTTGTTGGAAACCTTATTTATGTGGTTTATAATAATAATAACAGAGTTGGAAGGGACCTTGGAGGTCTTCTAGTCCAACCCACTGCTTAAGCAGAAACCCTACACCACTTTAGACAAATGATTATCCAGTATCTTCTTAAAAACATGTGTTGGACCAACTTCTAGAGGCAAGCTGCCCCACCGATTATTCTTCTAATTGTCAGGAAATTTCTCCTTAGTTCTAAGTTGCTTCTCTCCTTGATTAGTTTCCACCCATTGCTTCTTGTCCTACCCTCAGGTGTGTTGGAGAATAGTTTGACTCCCTCTTCTTTGTGACAACCCCTGAGATATTGGAACACTGCTATCATGTCTCTCCTAGTCCTTCTTTTCATTAAACGAGACATACGGTTCCTGCAACCATTCATGTATTTTAACCTCCAGTCTCCTAATCATCTTTGTTGCTCTTCTCTGCACTCTTTCTAGAGACTCCGTATTCCTTTTGCAGTCTCAGTATCCTTTTTGCATTGCGGTGACCAAAACTGAATGCAGTTTACCAGTGTCTTCTTCCATATTTGATTTTGGAATGCTTTCTCCAAGGTGAGTTGGTTTCTATATTCTATGAATATTCTGTTTCTGTTCAGCGCTTTGCTTCTGCACCTGTGTGCCTATTTTTACCTAACTTCAAATTATAGTCTATGGCCTTTGTTCCTTATCTCATTTCTGTCTCTTGACAATAAATGTCATGCCATTTCAATGCCTTGTCTGTCATTTGCTTTTATTTCTTGATTGTAAATACAAAATTGAACTATCTCTTGTTAATTGGCAGTTGCCTAAAGAAGCATACAAACTATATACACTGCTCAAAAAAATAAAGGGAACACTCAAATAACGCATCCTAGATCTGAATGAATATTCTCATTGAATATTTCATTTGCACAACTATTCCATTTGCACAACAGCATATGAAATTGACTGTCAGTCAGTGTTGCTTCCTAAGTGGACAGTTTGATTTCACAGAAGTTTGATTTACTTGAAGTTATAGTGTTAAGCGTTCCCTTTATTATTTTGAGCAATGTAAAAAAGGAAGGCAATTGATTGGCCCCTTTATCAGTTGAAAATGAGCATGGTTTGCAAAATGTTGCATCATGATAACGGAAACACAGGAGACACTCCATCTTATGCCAAAATTATTATATGTTGCTAGCAGGGTTTTGACTGCCATTGATGCCACAACAGACACTCCGGGCATAACTATCTTGACATAACAGGCAAAGCCAAGGACACAGTATCTGGGCTTTGGTTCGAGTTATTAGCTTGATATGCCACATTTCTCCCTAATGCTATAAGGGATACCTCTCAGATTATAGCCTAAATTATCCACCCCCCATATACACTTACCTGCGCCTTAAGATCTTCTAACGAAGTCTTCCACCAAAGGAGGCCACTGCAAGCCAGAGTACTTTTTTTTCCTCTGGGGGCATCATCCCATTTATGCAATGCTCTTCCCAACTGGTTCACACAGTAGCATCATTTTGTATTTGATTTGATTTCGTTATGTATGTTTCCACTCACATTTTTAAGCATGTCTTGTTGTAAACCATCCATAAAGCTTCATTTTTAAAAATAATGTAAAACTTTTAAAAGTTATGACAACAAATCAATTTGAATAAGGGTGAGGGTTCAAACTCAAGGTTGGCTTGGATATTAGGAGCACTCCCTCTTTGTTTTTTAATACAAAATGGGATACATTGGATTTATTTATTTTTTAAGCAAAGCCAACACAATTGCCCATTTCTAGTGATTAAATATTTTTGAACATAGAAACCTATAATTGTAAAGGCCAGATTTCTGTAACCAGAAATCTATATAAAATTTAGAGTTGAACAAATCACTTCAATTCAATTATAGAACTGTAGGTTTTATTTTTTTTAAAGTTCATTCTTAGCATATAAGGGGGAAACATCAAAATGCCTGCAGCTGCTTCAGTCTTAACAGTTTCCATACCTTTTTAGCAGCAAGAACAATAGACCCTTCTAATTCTAAGCCTCCAGTTTCAGTTGAATATCTTCAGTGGTTTCCACTCAATATTTTGAAATATTCCTTTCTGCATCTCTTGAGTGGGATGAGACAACAAAGGGCAGCCAATACTGCCAAATAATCCAGCAAAGAACCTTAATCACATTGAACTAATGGATGACAACTAATAAAAGATAATACATGATATTCTGCCTTTGATCACTGTGTTTGTGGAGTCCTAAGAGAGATGGTATAGCAAACTTGGGAAGGACTGATTGGGCCAATGGTATACTTTGAAGCAAGGAGAGGGTAGAGAGTTGCGGGTCACAGAGAAGGAAACTTGCATTATATATAGCAGTGATAGTGAACCTGTGGCATGGGTGCCACAGGTGGCACACGGAGCCATATCTGCTGGCACATGAGCCGTTGCCCAACTCAGTTCCAACGTGCGTGCATGTGTGTGCCAGCCAGCTGGTTTTTGGCTCACAGAGGCTCTGGGAGGGTGTTTTGTCTTCCAGAGAGCCTCTAGGGGGATGGGGGAGGGCATTTTTACCCTTCCCTGGCTCCAGAGAAGCCTTTGGAGCCTGGGGAGGGTGAAACACGAGTCTACTGGGCCCACCAGAAGTTGGCAAACAGGCTGTTTCAGCCTCGAGAGGGCCCTGGGGGGGAAGCTGTTTTCATCCTCCCCAGGCATTGAATTATGGGTGTGGGCACTCGTGCACACATGATAGTGCAAACGTACTCTCTTTCGGCACCCGAGGAAAAAAAGGTTCGCCATCACAGGGGTTCAGGATTGCCAGGGTCCAAATGTACGTTTAAAGAAAAGCCCCCAAAGAAGCCCTTGACCCCACAACACAGTAATAATCCCCACTCTCCCTACCCCCAAGAAACATATTTAAATGCTGGAAGATCAGGAGGAAATAACCAAACCAGGCCAGCTCTCCCCCACACCTCCCTGCCCCAAAATCAAGCTAGGCATGTGCAAAATTTCTAACCCTGTGCGTGCCTGACTCCTTTCCAAAACCCGACACCACATAGCAAGTGAGCGACTCGGCAGGGCTCATCGAGAGGGAGGGGGGAGAGAAGGGGGGAGGGAAAGGGGAGGGGAGAGGTGCAGCTTAATGGGATATTGGATATCTTGCAAGGCGCATTTCTTGCTCTGCACACAAAGGACTTAAAAGCTCCTAATGCACTTTCTCTTGCTAATGTCCCTGCGGGGGTTTAATGCAGAGGATGATTGATGGGGCTTTTCTAGTGTCCGGGACTTCCTCCCCTCCGCCTTTTCTTTTCGTTCCAAAAAGCAGAGCCGTGAGAATGAGATGGACGGGATGCTTAGCATCATGGGGGGAGACTGCTGAAGAAGCGGGAGGGCATTGACTTTCTCAGTACCTCTCCCCTCCTCCTTTAACCTTCAAGCTTCCTCACTGATGCAGCCTCCTCTTCCTCCCTTTCCTTCCCTCTCTCCCTCCGTGGTAGCAGCGTTTCCAAAAGGCACCTCACAGAAAGGGCGAGAGACTTCAGCGGCTGTCACAGAGCTTGCCTAACAAAATGCTTAACAAAAATAGAAAGGCAGCCCCATGCCAAAAGATTGGGGAGCAAACAGGCACCGCACCCGCTTGGCATGGGCTTTGCCACACGGGGTCCCAAGATGTTTAGGGGCCACATGGAGAGGGGGAAGAGGGGGGAAATAAGCACGGTTGTTGTTGCTGTTTGGGTTTCCTTCGCGGGACCTTTTCTGCACTATCATTAGGTGGCACATGATGGGCTGGGGAGATGCCACTGCTTCTCTGGAGCCTCACCAACCTGTTCTCCTACCTGGAGGTAGCGGAGTCGACCAATGAGCTGCGCCTACCTGAACTCCGCCCCCAAGTCACTGCAACCAGCCATGGGAGGGGAAACCCTTCTCGCCTCTGATGCATCTAATGCAGTTGGGAGGCTAGAAAAGAAACCTCGCTTTCCTGCGTGGCTGCTTCTAACTCAGCACAATGGCAAAACATTAATTTTCACTGTGGCTAGGTGGGAGGGGGGGGCATGTCTGCAACTTTTATTGGGAGGGGCTGGCCAGCAGGGACAGGGAAACTGGCTCAGCATACTTTACAGCTGCGTAACTACAAAGGTTGCTGGACCGGGCCCCTCTCACCGTGCTGGCTAGCATCTTCCGAAGCATCTCCTAGGTCAGCAGAGGCACCGCAAGTCCCCCCCACATGGCCTGTTTTGGGCCTAGCAGGCCTTTTTACATCCACCTGGGAGTCAAAAGGAACACGGAGGACCCTGGAAGCAGAGATGGGTTGTGACTTAACCTCGCTACCAGTTTGCTTCCTCCTGCAGTGTCGCAAAAAAACCTCAGATGGTAGCTGCGTGTACAGTGCTGGAACTCAGCTTCTCCGCATGCTCAGAAGGAAAAAATATTTTTTTAAAAAAAAAACCCACCCAAAACAAAATGGTGACAAATGCACAGTGCCGAAAACTCAGCCTCTGTGCATGCTCAGAAGAAGAAAAAATAAAGAAATCCCCCCAAAATCTAAAAAAAAAATGGGGAAAAAATGGCAGCCTCTAGTGACCGGCACCGCACCAGTGACATCACCAGCAGCCTGCTACTGGTGCACCTGTACCGTACCGACAGGAACCCACCCCTGGTTAACTCATCACCATTTCACTTAATAATGAAACGCAAATGTTGTTTGTGCAGAATTTTAAAGGAGATTTGACCCAAGAGTCATTTCCTGACTGATTTGCGTTGCTTGTGTTGGACACCCAGTGGTGTTTCCAGAACTAGCTCAGAAATGTAATAATGCATTAACATGCAAGAGTGAAAAATTAAGTTTGTAACTAGGTGCTCAGGAAACTGAGAGGTGAATGAAGCCCAAGCAATGTTAACATTTCCATATGAGAACAGGTCTGAGGGGAAGAAAGTTTAAGGAAGTGACAGCTGAAGTGGGCCGATTAATATAAAAGCACTGATAACATTGTTTAGCCACCCATTGGTCAATTCTGCAAATTGTTTTTAGCAACTCTAGAAGCAGTAGAATCTATCAAATCTGCAAAATGAATGCCTTTGATTAAAGCTCTGGCCAATCAGAGCAAGGGGTAAAAACAGCAATGGGTAAAAACTGCAGAGTTTCAAGTGGAATGTCCATTTATGTAAAGAGACAGCTCTGAATAGACGGAGTATCTAAAAACAGGATTTAAAGTGGGGGGAAGGCAGCGGAAACCAGCAAATTGTTATAGTTTTATTTCTCTGAACCTGAATTGATATGCTGTTCTCTACTGATGAGACTGGCTGTACCAGACATATCCACAGCAAGCCAAGAATTTGTCAAAATAGTGAAATGTTTGCTTTGATGTCATGATGTAAATTTCACCCATTATGCACTTACAAAGAGAGTTTTTGTTGCAATATCATAGCACGCATTTTGTCATTTGTTCCTCATAGGCCCTACTCAAGTGTGCTTTTTATTCACCTTCACCCTTATTCACCTCCCCAAAGGAATACAGTATATTGCTCAGCCCATTTATGATGTTAATTGTACCATCAAGTATATTTCATAAAGTAAATAAACTGAGGTAGACAAGGTTTCTACATAAAACATTGGTTTCAATGATATATTCCATTATATTCACATAAAGATTTCTGCAGTCCCCTGGTATTACACAAAAGTGAAAGTGAAAGTGGACAGAGGAGCTAATTTTTTGCCAGATGTGGAAATACAATAAGAAAGAAATCGAGGAGGATCCATGCCAATAACTAGAAATATATCTGAAAAATGACATCATGGATCATAGTAAGATTAGTTGCATTTTATAATATCAATCATTTCAACTTACAAACTTCTCTTCTTTGCAACATTATAATATCCTAAACATTCGCCCAATTCTGTATTATGTACAGCATTAGGTTTTGCTGTCTGCTCACCAATCTGTCCGTCCATCCATCCATCCATCCATCCATGCCACCCAATTCCTCAAGGACTCTGGTGGCTTACAACAAATAAAAACAATATTTAAAAGAACAATTAAAAAAATAATTACAAAACCCTAGTAAAACTTATGCATATCTCTCAATATCTCTCATGGCTGGATTGGGACCTGGAGAAGGCCAGCCCCACGGGTCCTTATCGGTCACTGGGAGGTATATTGTAGGAGGCAGTCCTGAAGATAGTCTGGCCCTAAGCCATGTAGGGCTTTATAGGTGAAGACCAACACCTTGAATTACGTCCAGAGACTGATTGGGAGCCAGTGCAGCTCACGGAGAGTTGGTGTGATGTGGGTATACTTAGGTGCGTGGCTGCGTTCTAGACTAGTTGAAGTCTCCAAACACTTTTCAGGGGTAGCTCCATGCAGAGGGCATTGCAGTAGTTAAGCCATGAGGTAATAAGGACATGAGTGACCAAGCGAAGAGCCTCCTGGTCCAGGTAGGGTTGCAATTGGTGGACCAGATGAACTTGTGCAATGGTCCCTCTAGCTACAGATGAGAGATGTTAATCCAATCTCAGCCGAGAATTTAGAAGGATTCCCAAATTGTGAACCCATTCTGAGGGGGGTAATTTCTCCCCCACCCAAACCAAGGACAGACAGTCATTATGGCCTTGTCCTGTCGCGGTTAAGTTTGAACCTGTTAACTTCCATCTAGACCCTCAGAGCCTCCAGGCACCAGCACATCACATCCACTGCTTCACTGAACTGACGCAGGATGGAGCTGTATAGCTGGGTATCATCAGCGTATTGCTGGTACCTCACCCCGTGACGACGGATGAGCTCACCCAGTGGTTTTATGTAGAAGTTAAATAGGAGAGGAGAAAGAACTGAACCCTGCAGTACCCCGCAAAGGAGGGGCCTAGGGGTCAACCTCTGTCCTCCTACCAACACCAACTGCACACAACCAGAGAGGTAGGAGGAGAACCATTGTAAAAAATTGCCGCAAAAGGATACCATAGTCAATGGTATTGAAAGCTGCTGAGAGATCAAGAAGCAGCAAGACAGAGGAATGACCTCTATCCCGGGCTTGCCAGAGATCATCCATCAGCGTGACCAAAGCAGTTTCTGTTCTGTAGCTGGGCCTGAAGCCTGATTGAAATGAGTCTAGATAATCTGTTTCATCCAATGACTGTAAGAGCTGGAGTACCACCACTTTCTCCACAACCTTACCTATAAAGGGCAGGTTTAAGACATGACAAATGTTCTTCAACTCAGCTGCATTCAGGAAAGGCTTCTTGAGGAGGGGCCTCACTACCACTTCCTTTAACGGTTGTGGGGAAAACCCCTCAATCAAGGACCCTCACTCAAAGCCTGGACCCAGCCTCAGATCCCTTCCTAGCTGGCCAACAGCTAGGAGGGACACAGGTCCAATAAGCAAGTGGAGGAACTCATCATTCCCATAGCCTTGTCCCCTTCCTCAGGAGTCACCAGGTCAAACTTGTCCCACACAATAGGACTAAGTCCTACCCCTGTCATCTCAGTCAATGTTGCCCAATCAGAGTCCAGGTCCATTCGAATCTGGGTGACTTTATCCATCAGAAACTGAACAAATTCCTCAGCTCTACCCTGTAAGGCTCCTCCACTCTCTCCATGTTAAGAAGAGTGGGTCATCCTTTTTCCACCGGACATTTCCCCCCCCTTATCACCACTAGATAAGTCCTAATAAAGGTTCTTAACAATGTTCGGTCAGATTCAGATTTACTGGTTCTCCAGCATCGCTCTAGACATCTCTTCTGGAACTTTATCTTCTGGAGCTCCTCAGTAAACCAAGAAGCTCTCCTGGATCGACTCCCACCATATATAAATATTCTTGCAATATCTGAAATCATTTTTTCTATTCAATAGTTAATAATAGCTTTCCATGGTCAATTTTTCAGTACAGCAGAATAAAACAAAAGTGCAACAAACATGAAATTCACTTAAACAAAAACAAGATGCTAAGAAAATTCTAGTATATGCTGAACATTTAGCTTTGTAACAGGTGTATTGTCATGATTCAAAACTAGTGTTCACTTGCATATTTCTTACTATCTTAATCAGTCAGCTCCATGTGTCAAGGGAGCCTCCTGGTGGCCATAGGCTTCTGTTACAGTCTGATCGTTTTGAATCATAATTTATTTCTTTTCTTAAAAGCACAGTAGTATATTGGTAGTCACAATTGCACCTGGCACTTAAGTAACATTTATCCAACTTTTTATCCACAAAGGGGTCATATTATTGAACAAGGATCCCTCACTTGATCATTTGAGTCTCTTCGCTGGCATCATAGAATTCTTCATTGTCACTTCCAGTCCTGGATGAACCTTGATCAGACTAAAATAGAAATAAGAATTTGATTACAGGAATATTTCTTCAGCATGCTTTGGATAAAACATTTAATAGGATCAATTTTGAGACTGAAATAACATTTTACCAATACATGGATGGAAGACAGGTTTACCTTCTCTTTTTGTTTGTAGCCTTCCAACTAAATATTATGAATAATTTTACAAAGATTTTAAGGATATAAAAAGTATTTAAATAGCATGCATGAAAATGCAGTAACAACTAGTGGAAACTAAGCAAACTGGTATATGCCAATAAATGTGTATTTTTAAATTTTATTAGAAATACTACAGTATAAAATCTGTACCCATTAAGAAAGCTGAGTGCTGAAGCCTTGATGCTTCCAAATTGTGTTGGAGAAGACTCTTGAGAGTCCCTTGGACTGCAAGGACAGCAAATATGTCCAATCTTAAAGGAAATCAACACTGACTCTTTCTTGGAAAGACAGATATTGAAGCTGAAGCTCAAATGCTTCGGCCACCAAATGAGAAGAAAGGACTCACTGGAAAAGATAACGGCAGAGACTGAGAGGAGTAGATAGTGTCATTGACCCAGTGGGCATGAGTTTGGGCAGACTCAGGGAGACATTGGGAGACAGGGGGACCTGGGGTGCTGTGGTCCATTGGGTTGTGAACAGTCAGACATGAACAACAAAAATACAATCGGTGCCCCAGTGGATCAGTTTCAGAGAAACTGCATTTCCTTACCTTAGCAGAAAAACAAAATGACCATGTGCGGGGAAGAAACAGTGGGAGCAACCGTGACTTTCAATTTCCTGCAGACTTTCCCATTCAGTTTTCTTGTGAGAAGCTGGCAGAGAGCATCAGAAATCTTCTTCCATCCCTCCCTCCTTTGAATTCCTGCCAGCCTCCTCATTTCCAGCAAGAAAATCAGTGGGGCAGCCAGCAGGAAGTTGCAAGGCCAATAGAACATATTCTGTTAAGATGCCTCTTCTTCCATCTTCAACTCTCATCATTGACGCTGATGATGCCTATTTGACTGTGGTTTAAAATACCATATGAAGCAACCTCTATAGATTGTAAATCACACTTTATGCCCGGAAATGGGAACATTTCCTGGCATAAAGTGTGATTTACAATCTACAGAGGTTGCTTCATACGGTAATTTAAACCACAGTCAAATAGGCATAGTTCCCTATTACTATTATATAGATAGTAATAGTTCCCTGGCCGACCAAAAATATTGGATGTTGGGAGATACAATTCCACAATATTTCAGCTTCAACCCAGTGGTGGTTGCAACTGTCTCGAACCAGTTTGCCCCTATTAGTGGTGGAAATTTGTCCCTGGCAGTGATGGCTAGCTGGCCATACCCCTGAGCCAGACCTCCAGTCTTTGAAAGTGGCTGGCAAAGAACCATCTGCGCATGCGCAAAGACTTCTGTGCATGCGCAGAGGGTCATTGTCCAGATGCAAAATGCACACTTCTGAGGTGCTGCGAGCTGGTAGGGAAGGTAAGTGGAACTCAGCCTTGCTTCAATCTAATTAGTATGCTATATGAAACCTGCCAACTATGGCTTATTCAGATGCCACTCAAAATATGGTATAGCACAATGAATTGATTTGGGGATTGATCAACTAGAAATTTTTATGTACAGTAATACAAAACAATACAGTATTCTGTTTTTGTTGCTGTTCTGTTTTATGTATTTTCAATTGTCAGACAGAAAATAGGGTAATGGTACTAACTACTAAAATGTGTAAGATGCTATCTCTTTGACCAAAGAACTATGTACCATAAAATGATTTAAGTAATGCTACTATTAAGGATCATTGCGCGGTAATCTTCCATGTCTGCAAGAATGTGGAATGCCCTCTGTAGATGTGATAAGGTTGAAACCTATATGCCTGGTCAAAGGTAATCCATTCCTTTTATTAGTTCAAGGAAATAATTATTCATTTAGGCTTCTCCTCACCTAAGGTAATGAAAACCCTTCTGTGCATCGAGGGTAAAGGTTATTCAGCTCTCCTATTGTTCTAGCTAAGAGCATAAGGTTAAACTATGCTCACCCGCTTGCTTAGTATGACCTTTCTGTACGCTGTATATTAACCAGTCACTAGTTAGCTATCTTTGGACCAAGTCAATCATTGTGATTACATGCACAAGAATTCCTTATAAACTGCTAGTCCAAGAAAATCAGAGAGCTTCACACCAGAAGCTGCTCCCTCAGAGAGACCCAAAAGGACAAAGCATTCCAGAAATCATGTCTCCGTGTCTGTAATTTCTACAGATATTCCGATGTATTTCTTCATGTGAATTTAATTGAGGGTGGGGTGGGGGAGTAAAAGAAAAATGTTTATGACATTTCTAAGAGGACAAAAAGCAGCTATGTAAAACAGAGGTAGGAAAATGCCATCAACTGATAGAATTATCAATATATGTAGAAACTGAGTATGTACAATTCAGGAAATTTAATCAAAGAGGCTCATCTTTTTTATTAATGGGCAGCTTTAAAGAACATTTTTCTATATTTGCCTGTGGAGAAGTAATATATACAATGAAACCTCAATTTAATGAAACAACACTTAACAGATTTTACATGCAGGAGACTAAACATGGCACTGGACCAGACTATCTATGGGACCATTTTCTGCCTCATGTATCCCAGCGACCAGTCAGGTCCCACAGAGTTGGTCTTCTCCAGGTCCTGTCAGCCAGACAATGCCGAGTGGCGGGACCTAGGAGAAGAGCCTTCTCTGTGGTGGTCCTAGCCCTATGGAACAAACTCTCTCCAGAGATTCGCACTGTCCCCACTCTCCCTGCCTTCCACAAGGGTCTAAAAACTCACCTTTGCCAACAGGGTTGGGGCCACTGAGCTTCTAATATCTAGCCCCGGCCAATGATTGAATATATGTATGGATGTGACTGATTAATTTTAAACATTGGGGTTTTAAGACAATATTTTAATGTAGATTTTATTGTAGATTTCTAACGTGTTTTGCATAAATTTGCTGTAAGCTGCCTTGAGTCTCAGGAGAAGTGAAGCACAGAAATAGAATGAATAAACAAACAAACTTAAATAACACACAAGTCAGTTCCACGTAAAAATAGTTTGGTGGAGGTAGTTAAAATTTGCAATTAAATTTTATGTTAACCATTTGTGGTTATATATTTTATATACCGGTACATAATTACGTATACTACTGCCATAACTGGTATGAAGTTTAATAGATATTTGGGGATAACAGATACTATTCCCCCAAGTGGTTCATTAAATTGTTGCTTTCTAATTAAGGTTTTCCTAAAGAAGAAAGGCATCTAAATTATATATAACAGAGTTGAAAGAGACCTTGAAAGTCTTCTAATCCAACTCACTACTTAGGCAGGAAACCCTACACCACTTCAGACAAACAATTATCCAATATCTTCTTAAAGACTTCCAGTGTTGGAGCATTCACAGCTCCTGGAGACAAGTTGTTCCACTAAGTAATTGTTCTAATTGTCAGGAAATTTCCCCTTACTTCTAGGTTGCTTCTTTCCTTGCTTAATTACCACCCATTGCTTCTTGTTCTGCCCTCAGGGGCTTTGGAGAATAGCTTGACTCTCTCTTCTTTCTGGCAGCCCCTATGATATCGGAACACTGCTATCATGTCACCCCAGTCCTTCTTTTCATTCAGTTCCTGAAGCCATTCTTCATATGTTTTAGCCTCCAAGCCCCTAATCATCTTTGTTGCTCTTCTCTGCGCTCTTTCTAGAGTCTCAATATCCTTTTTGCATTGTGGTGACCCAAACTGGATACAGTATTCCAAGTGTGGTTTTACCAAGTCCTTATAAAGTGGTATTAACACTTCAAGTGATCTTGATTCTATCCCTCTGTTTATGCAGCCTGTGTTGGCTTTTTTAGCAGTGGCTGCACACTGCTGGCTCATATTTAAATGGTTGTCCACTAGGACTCCAAGATCCCTCTCACAGTTACTATTATTAAACGAGGTACCACATATACTGTACCTGTGCATTTTGTTTTTCTTGCCTAAATGTAGAACCTTATTTTTTTCACAGTTGAATTTCATTTTGTTAGATAGTGCCCAATGTTTAAGTTTGTCAAGATCGTTCTGTATCTTAAGCCTATCTTCTGAAATGTTGGCTATTCCTGCTAGCTTGGTGTCATCTAAAAACTTCATGTGTTCCCCATCTATCCACTAGTCCAAATCATTGAGGAAGATGTTGAAGAGTATTGGGCCTAAAACAAAGCCTTGGGGTACCCCCTGCATACTTCCCTCATATAGATGCAGTTCCATTGAGGACTACACGTTGAGTGTGGTTGATCAGCCAGTTATGAATACATCTGGTGGTGATACTGTCTAACCCGTATTTTTCTGTTTTATCAAGTATTAGGTATTGGTCTACTTTATCAAATGCCTTACTGTACCAAATAAATTATATCGACAGCATTCCTCTGGTCCACTAATTTTGTCACTTTGTCAAAGAATGCAATAAGATTAATCTGGCATGATCTGTTTCTGACAATCCCATGTTGGCTTTTGGTTATTACTTTGTTTGCTTCTAGCTGTTTGCTAATTCGTTGCTTCATTATCTTTTCCAGAATCTTCCCTGGTATTGAGGTCAGGTCTGTATCTATTTCCTGGATATATTTTCCCTTTTTTGAAGATGGGAACTACATCAGCTCTTTTCCAGTCCTCTGGCAGTTCCCTGGTGCTCCAGGATCTTTGAAATATATAATTCAGTGGTTCTGAGATCTCGTCTGCTAGTTCCTTCAGAACCTTGGGGTGTAATTCATCTGGTCCTGGTGATTTGAAGGGCTGAAAACAGGTGCTCAGTTACCATTTTCTTCCCTATTTTAACTTGTGTCCTTAATCTGTTTTTTGTGGTGCTTTTTTGATAGGTTGGACTGTTTTTACCCTTTGTGTAAAGACAGTTGTAAAAAAGAGTCTAAGTAGTTCTGCTTTCTCCCAGCAATGGACCAGTTGTTTCCTTGATTTATTTCTTGTTTTTAACATGTTGGAAGTAGCTTTTTCGTTATTTTTTTTACTTTTGTCACAAGCCTTTGTTCATTGTGAGCCTAGCTTTCCTCACTTCACCTCTGCAGGCTCGAGCTATTTGCTGATATTCTGCTTTAGTTATGTGCCCCTCTTTCCACTTTTATACTTGTTTGTTTTATATTTCAATTTGTCAGAGAGTTCTTTATGCAGCCATGCTGGTTTCTTTTGAAAACTGTTATTTTTTTTCTTCATTGGTATTGTGCTAAATTGGAATTTTTCAAAATTTCCCAAGCTTCTTTAATTGTTTTCCCCTTGAGGATTCTCATTTCCAAGCTCTCCATAAATTTATTGAAATTAGCTCTCTTAAAGTCCAAAACTCTAGCTGGGCTTTGTTCTATTGCTTGTACTTGCATAATGTTGAATTCCAATATTGCATGATCACTTGCCCCCAAGATTCCTGTAGCTTCAACACTTTTTAAGGTATAATTTCATCTCTGTTAGTGATAAGTAAGTCCAATATGGCTGATCCCCTTGTTCCCTTCTCTACTTTTGGGGAAACAAAGTTGTCTGCTAGGTTTGTTAGGAACCTGTTGGATGCAGATTAATTACTCAAATTAAGGCCCAAACTTTACTTATCTTTACTTATTTCCAAAGACAATCCAAAGCTCTTTTAAGGCCATTTTAGTGAATTTGGTGATCTGGTTCATCAACCTTATCCATTGTCCTCTCCTTTTCTCTTTCTTTTCCTTCAATCTTGCTCTACATTATGTCAATGAACACTTTTTAGAAGTACAGTAGTCTGTAAGCCATTGTTTTAATTTTTTTGAAGCCAATCATGACCAGCAAACATGACATTAATGTAATTTAGAAAAAATTCCAAATCAACTTGATAGTTGTTAACATAAGATAAAATACCTGTGAATCTTCTAAGCTCTTCAGTGACATGGCTTCACTCTCAAGCCTTCGATATGAGCAGACTGGTATATCAGATAATGTCTCCAACAGTGGGCTATTTAGGGTTTCTGGCAGCAAGAGACTCAGAAAACCAGATAACACACTTGCCCCTCCAAACACCACATATGGCAGACACCAATATATAACTTTCTGTTAAAAACAAAAAGATTATTTGAGGCAGCAATTATACTTTTCCTCTTAATCCCACAACCCAGCTAATAACCTTTAGCACATTTAAATCATTTTTAGATGCTCTGAACTGTGAATCTGATATCTTCAGAATACCTTAACTGATCCAAAATAATGTATTTTCAATATGTATGTTTATTCAATATATATTATAGTAATAATTTCAGTATGTAAGGAACCAGAAGAAAATCAAGAAATGATTGGTCCACTAATGGGAGAAAATGTCAAAAAGGTGATGAGCAGCAGGGGGAAAGCAGAACTGCTCAATTCCTTCTTCTATTTTTACTCCAAGGGAAAAAAACAGCCCAATCTATCAAAACTAACACAGTAAGATACAGAAAAGGAATGCAGGTCAAAATAGATAAGAAATTGGTAAGAGAACATCTACCGTGTTTCTCCCAAAATAGGACATGTCCCAAAAGTAAGGATAAGTCTGATTTTTGGGGTGAGTGTAAATATATGCCCTCCCCCGAAAATAAGCCCTAGTGAAGAGGTGGGCATGGCCAGCACAGGAGGCAGCCCTTCCCTCCGCCCCCACCCCCCCAGTTCAGCCCCTTAATTGCTGCCCCTTGATCATCTGAGCCAGCGAGGGCTGTGCAACTCAGCCCAGATCTCAAGTCCCTGGCATCATCCCCCTTTTCCTGCCGATCATTCTTTACTTAGGATTGCAGCACAGACACACATCTCCCAAATGCTCCATCCAAAGCCTTCAGCTTTGCAATCCTGGGAGGGGCATCTGTACTGTGATCCCAAAGAAAGAACGGTGTGTGTGTGGGTGTGTGTGAGAGAGAGAGAGACAGAGAGATCCTATCCAACCTCGGAGAGTTATCTAGGGCTGGTAGCAATGTTCTCTGCCTCCCACCTCTCTTTCACACACACACTCATTCACACACACACACACACACACACACACACACACATACGTCCCTCACCCCACAAACCCTCCCAAGGCAGTCACATCCCTGCAAACTCCTCCACCCCCTTACCCCTTCCATTGACCGCAGCCCCAAACATAAACCTTGAGCACCTGCTTCTGCACCAAGAAAGTCCAGTTGCCTGAAAAAGCACCTTTGGGGCAATTTAAATAAATCTATATGTTTAATCCCATTTGGTGGTGCAATGGGTATGAAAAGAATAGAAAAAAATTGAAACATACCAGAGATGGGACAAAAGGAGCAATAATTCCACCAACTCGGGAGAACATAGAACAGGTTCCCATTCCAACATTCCTTAAAAAACAGAACAATGAAATTCATTTGAAGGTTTCTCTTCTGATTTAGGATTGGAGTTATACTTGTAAATCCAAGAGATATAAGAATTCTTAGAAGTTTAAAATCATTATTTGAAGGCATAATTATTTCAAACATTTATGGTAATTGTATCACTGAAAATCCCAGAGCTACACAAAGCTTTGAAAGTCTTTGAAAAAACGGTAGGAAAAATCAACCGGCAATGATGTTGATGACATTTCAATTCAAATCAAAATAGAACTGGAAGAAACCTTGGAGGTCTTCTAGTCCAATCCCCTGCTCAAGCACAAGACCATATATCATTTCAGACGTGTGGCTGTCCAGTCTCTTCTTAAAAACCTCTGAAGAACCCACAACTTCTGAAGGCAAACTGTTCCATTGGTTAATTGTTTTCGCTATTAGAAAATTTCTCTTTAATTCCTGGTTGCATCTCATCTTGATTTGTTTCCATCCATTGTTTCTTGTCCTGCCCTCTGGTGTTTCAGAAAATAAATTGACCCCTTCTTCTTTGTGGTAGCCCCTCAAATACTGGAATATTGTTTTCATGTCTTCCCTAGTCCTTCTTTTCGCTAACTAGCCAAACCCAAATCCTGCAACCATTCTTCATATGTTTTATTCTCCAGATCTTTATTCATCTTAGTTGCTCTTTTTCCAAAGTCTCAATATCTTTTTTTGTAATGTGGTGACCAGGCTTTAAGATCTGGAACATGATAAGGAAACTTAAATTTGACCCCCACTTTCATGAGAAAGTGAAATTTTGGAATGGTGCCAGGATGAAAATTGCTGATAATCTTGTTCCTAGAGTATTTTGATAAAGACTGGAATTAACACACTATTTACTAATAGTCTTTTTATAACAAAAACTATTTCAATTGGCCAAACCTAGTGAACAGTAATATATTCCATTTAAAACATATTCTGACTTTTCAGTTTGTGCTTGATTTGTCAGCAATTAATCAGAATATTGAATAAAATCTCGGAGACCCCAAATTTATAGTTAATTTTTCGGTAGAACTGAATATACCCTAAGATAGGTTATGAAAATCTGCAAGAAAATATTTTCATTCTGCCTGCCTTTTTACCAAGTACGAAACAGCTACTAAAGTGTTTTTATCAACTCTGAAGACCATATATTAATACAAAAGCTATACATCAGGCTTTAAAAATAACATATTTTCCATATGATCTACATCCTTTGTCTAAACAAGTTTTTTTAGTTCAGGTTTTACATTAAAAAAATATTTAGATATATACCCCTCTTTTTTATTCAGGAATACATTCTGCTATCTCTTCCTATTTTTCTTCACAACAATCCTGTAAGGTAGGTAGGCTTAAGAGAGAATAGTTGACAAAATTTATTTATTTATTTATTTATTTATTTATTCATTCATTCATTCATTCATTCATTCATTCATTCATTCATTCATTCATTCATTCATTCATTCATTCATTCATTTATTTAGATTTATATGCCGCCCCTCTCCACAGACTCGGGGCGGCTCACACAAGATACAACAGTTCATAACAAATCCAAATATAATTTAAAATATTTAAAAAAGAACCCCATTTTTACTAACAAACACACACACAAACATACCATGCATAAATTGTACATGCCCGGGGGAGGTGTTTCAGTTCCCCCATGCTGGATGACAAAGGTGGGTTTTAAGGAGTTTACGGAAGGCAGGGAGAGTAGGGGCAGTTCTAATCTCTGGGGGGAGTTGGTTCCAGAGAGTCGGGGCCGCCACAGAGAAGGCTCTTCCCATGGGGCCCACCAACCGACATTGTTTAGTTGACGGGACCCGGAGAAGGCCCACTCTATGGGACCTAATCGGTCGCTGGGATTCGTGCGGCAGAAGGTGGTCTCGGGGATATTCTGGTCCAATGCCATGAAGGGCTTTAAAGGTCATAACCAACACTTTGAATTGTGACCGGAAATTGATCGGCAGCCAATGCAGACTGCGGAGTGATGGTGAAATATGGGCATACCTAGGTAAGCCCATGACTGCTCTCGCAGCTGCATTCTGCACGATCTGAAGTTTCCGAACACTTTTCAAAGGTAGCCCTATGTAGAGAGCATTACAGTAGTCGAACCTCGAGGTGATGAGGGCATGAGTGACTGTGAGCAATGAGTCCTGGTCCAGATAGGGCCGCAACTAGTGCACCAGGCGAACCTGGGCAAACGCCCCCCTCGCCACAGCTAAAAGATAGTTCTCTAATGTGAGCTGTGGATCGAGGAGGACGCCCAAGTTGCGGACCCTCTCCGAGGGGGTCAATAATTCCCCCCCCCCCAGGGTAATGGGCGGACAGATGGGATTGTCCTTGGGAGGCAAAACCCACAGCCACTCTGTCTTATCCGGGTTGAGTTTGAGTCTGTTGACACCCATCCAGGCCCCAACAGCCTCCAGACACCGGCACATCACTTCCACTGCTTTGTTGACTGGACATGGGGTGGAGATGTAAAGCTGGGTATCATCAGCATACTGATGATACCTCACCCCATGCCTTTGGATGATCTCACCCAGTGTTTCATGTAGATATTAAATAGCAGGGGGGAGAGGACCGACCCCTGAGGCACCCCACAAGGGAGAGTCGACCTCTGACCCCCCACTAACACCGACTGTGACCGACCGGAGACGTAGGAGCAGAATCACTGAAGAACAGTGCCTCCCATCCCCAACCCCTCCAGCCGGTGCAGAAGGATACCATGGTCGATGGTATCAAAAGCCGCTGAGAGATCAAGAAGCACCAGGACAGAGGATAAATCCCTGTCCCGGGCCCGCCAGAGATCATCCATCAACCCGACCAAAGCAGTTTCCGTGCTGAAACCGGGCCTGAAACCCGACTGCTGGGGACCTAGATAATCGGCTTCTTCCAAGGACCGCTGGAGCTGGAGCGCCACCACCTTCTCAACAACCTTCCCCATAAAGGGAAGGTTGGAGACTGGACGATAGTTATTAAGTACGGCTGGGTCCAGGGAAGGCTTCTTGAGGAGGGGGCGCATAAGCGCCTATTTATAGAGTGTTGGAAAAACTCCCCTCCCCAAGGAAGCGTTGGTAATCTCCTGGACCCAGCTCCGTGTCACCTCCCTGCTGGCCGAGACCAGCCAGGAGGGACACGGATCCAGTAAACATACCAATTAGCTTCTACTTTTCCCGAAAATAATACCTTGTCTTATATATATTTTTAACCCTAAAATAAGCGCTTTGTTATTCCCTAACCTTAACCAAAGGAAATTGTGGGGACCGGCTGTGCATGCGGTTAAATATTTTGGGGGAGGGCTTATTTTTGGGGAAACATAGTAGATTCGAGCCTGGGTTTCCTTGCCCTTAATCTAACTGGTTAAACATTATATTTCAGACAGAGCTCAAATTCTAATATATAAATTTTAATGAGCAAGAACTCTGATCTTCCTGATTTGCTGCCTCTAAGAATGGTGTTCTACCTCCATAAAACCAGAATGGATAAGTGATCCCATAGTTACATTAAGTGACTATAAACCAATAAGTGACTTACCTGATAACAGTAGGATAGAGTTCTGATGTGTAGATATATACAATGTTAAAGGCTGAACTGATGGTCAGCTTTCCGAGTAAAGACAATGAACGTTTATTCATAATAGTGAATACTCCTGTAGCTGTTGGAACAAGACAGGTGACTTTTAGAATTCTGTTTATCCCAGAATTGGTTTATTTGTATATCAAATTTAGGCACTGCCCTTCATATTTCCAAGCAGTCCTATGCAAAGTACTCTCACCACAGGTCCCCTCTCTCTGTTGAACTCCTGATATCTTCTTTATGGACTGCTTTGATTTGTATTTATAATATTTATGTGATAGGCTACCATTGATAGACAGAACTAAATAAAATCATGTGACCTTATTAAAACACACACACACAAACAAACACAATTGTTTGGTTTAGTCAAGAAAAAAGATTTTATAATACCATGTTTCCCCAAAAATAAGATCTTATTTTCTTTTGACCTCCGAAATAAGTGCCAGGGCTTATTTTCAGGGGATGTCTTAATTTTTTTTGCCCTACCCTTCAAGGCAGCTTAGTGTCCCAGAGAAGCCAAAAATGGCATATTGACTCTGGTCTCTGCTGCTGCAAAAGGCACTGTTGGCGCTCTCAGAGCATGCTAAAGGCCAGCAAGCAGGGATAGTTGGAGCCACAGCTGCTGCTTCTTCCTGCTTTAGGTTTGCCCTCACTCGGGAGCAGGGTGGTTCATGGCGAAATGTGGGTGAATTCATTTGCGAGGTATTCCTAAAGTCTCAGCAGGAGGGGAAGGTCCCTAGGGTGGTAGGTTGAGAAAGTGAGGTTAACCGCCTGCCGCTGCTGCGCTGGTTCAGAGCTGCTGCAGCCATGCTGAGTTCCAAGCGGCAGGTGTACGTGTGAAAAGGGGAAACCCTGATATGCTCTGTGCTTATGTATATTATGATATACATAGCCATAATATACACAACGATAAAATGCCACAAAAAGTTAATTAGCCGGTCCTTGATTTATGATCAGCAAGCACTCAAATTTATGACAGCACTGAACAAAGGGGACCTGCAATGGGTCATAAAATTATGTCACTATGGCTACGTTATCACCACTGCAACCTTCCAATGGCATCCACAAGCAAAGTCAATGGGGAAGTTTATTTATTTATTATTTATTTATTTATTGGATTTGTATGCCGGTTGGTAGGGAAAGCAGCAAGTCATTCCCATAAGTTGCTTCCATCACTTTTCCTCCAGCGAAGCCCCATTACAAAGTACAAAATCTCATATTCCATAGCACCCCCTTGTCTCCCTGCACTTTTCTGAGCCCATGTGCTACCTTTGCCAGCCTATGTGTCCTCCTTAGCAACACCAACCAGTAACATCAACCATGCAACACCTGCAGGATCAACCATCCCTCCCCTGTATTCTTTACTTGGGATTTCTTGTACAGTTCTGGAGTAATGACAGCAATGGGGAGTGTAGAATTGTTATCATTAAGCAATGTAATCACATGTTATCACACTTTATAGCCACAATACATAATAGCAGCCATCTTGTTTGTCCACATCGCCAGTGTAAACCCAGGATTATCTGTACACTTGTTAAATTAGTCTAAGCTGATAGCCTCCCAACTCTGGCAAGGTTAGGAAATACTTTCAGTGGAGAAAAGGAATTGTGACTGCTACTTGTCCTATGTTTCCAGGCTAGGAAGTTCATAGTTCAGAGCACTTTGAGACAGGGCACCAGCTCCACATTTGATTAACTCTAGTTTCCATAATTAAATAAATCCTTTTACCTTTCTGTTGTGGAAGGAACATGACAAGGAGAGAGGCTAGTCCTCCTAGAAAGAAAAATGCAGCAAGTGTCCGTTTACGGCCAAACCTGATAATCAGAAGGAAATGAAAACAATGGGAAATGAAATGAGAAAGGCAACCTGAGGAGAAATTAAGAAATGTATTTGATTTATATCCTTTTTTTGTAAAAAGGCACTATTATATCATGATGCCATGAGATGAGGACCGTTTGAGGACATATTACTCTTGTCATGCCTGTGCTGATTTCTTCTAATAACCAGGGAACTACAGAAACTTTCCAGATCATAATGCATCTACAGTTCTCACAATGCTTCATTTTCTTGTAAGATAAAATGTATTTTACACACCTTTCTATTTTACCAACATGTTTATAAATATCATTAAAATAGGATAGAAACTCTTTTATAGTTTGTTACATTAGGCTTCATAACCAGAATATTGCTTCATTAATTTTCCCCAATCTTTTATTCCAGTTGCCAAAGGTTACAAAGAAGACTGAAATGATGAAGTGAGACTACTACAAAATATGGGTCTAGAAACTGGCACTATTGCAAGACACATGTTCTTGATCTGTCCAAAAGAAGAGTCATGGTGGTCATGGTAGTTAGAATGCAGTACTGAGGCTACTTCTGCCAACTGCCAGCTGCCAGAACTTTGGCAGTTCGAAACTAACTGGCTGAAGGTTGACTCAGCCTTCCATCCTTCCCAGGTGGGCAAAATGAGGACCCAGATGGTTGGGGTTGATATGCTGGCTCTGTAAACCACTTAGAGAAGGCTGTAAAAACACTGTGAAGTGGTATATAAGTCTAAGTGCTATTGATACTGATACTTTTATTTTTTTTCATAAACATATAGCTATTTTTACACACAACAACTGCACATACAGGAAGTCCTCAACTTACAACCATTCATTTAGTGACAGTTCAAATTTACAACAGCCCTGAAAACTTAACAACAGCAATGATTCACTTAACATCTGTGGAGACGTAAGATCATTAAACAGAGCAAAATTCACTTCATAACTGACTTGCTTAGCCGTAGAAGTTTTGGGCAGTTGTAAGTTGAGGACTACCTGTACTGAACTAGAAAATGTGTGTTTTCCTGCTCATTTCTTTTCAAAAAGGAAAGCCATACCACAACAGTATTTGGTGATGGAATCTTCAGTTGGTACAAACTTAGGGAGTCTCCAAGAAGGGCAAGGGGGAAGTAGACTCAATGGGATGTGCTTGATCCATCTCATTATAAATAAAAACCTGTCTTTCATTCTAAATGCATAAACTGAATGTGTAGAGATGCTTATATATGATCCCATGGGCTCATGCTCTGGATCTGTCCTAAAGCCTGCATTATCTGACATGTATGTAACATCTCTTCAAAACTCACCATTTCTGGTTCATCAAATAGACACAGAGTGGGTATGCAGGAATCTCTATCAGACCAGAAAGAGCCAAATTAGCATAGATACTGCCACCTAGTTCACCCACGTTGAGAGTAAGACCATAATAAACCAAGCTGCATACAAACCTAGAAGTGACAAAAAAAGGAAACATTTTAATCACAATACATTCTAATATCCTGTGTATAACATAACTATAAACCTGAAAGCAAACAAATGTGTTATGTCTTATCATTTTCTACAATTTCCAGAAGACCAACAATGGAGACAAAGTGGTGCAGTGGATACAATGCAGCATTGCAGGCTGACTCTGCCCACCGCCAAGAGTTTGACTCCATGCAGTTCAAGGTTGCCTCAGCCTTCCATCCTTCCGATATTGGTAAAATAAGGACCCAGATTGTTGGGGGCAATATGCTGACATTGTAAACTGCCTAGAGAGGGCTGTTTAGCACCCTGGGGTGGTAATGCAAGTCTATAGTCTCATCTATAATGAGGAGGGGAGGGGCACTGCTGCCTGGAGCTTTCTGTAGAATTGTACAGAGTGTGTTAGGGAAGCAGAGTGTATGGTTTGCATTTGAGATAACCATTTTCACAGCAGCCACAATTCCATGCCTCTGAAGTTCCAGAAATTCGGCAGTTTGTTAGTGATAACAGTAGCAACAATAATATACTCTATTATTCTTTTGGCTTGTGTTTTGTGTTAGGTCCTCTATTTTGCTTTTAACAGTTTTGAACTGTTTTGTTGTTATACTAATCTTTCAACAAACTTAAGTTTGGCTGACTATAATATCATGGTTAGGTACTAATGCTACATCATGTTTAACTGTTAGCTATGGCAAAGTAAAATTGCATAAAGTATTCATTTCACAGTATTTTATACATGTATACTTTTTCAGAATTTCAGTGTGTGTCTGGGTATAGCATATCATACCATCATATTTGCCATTTTCAATTGATCAGAGCCTTCTCTGTCAATATATGAAATGGCTCTGTGTTGTGGCATTTAGAACTTCAACTACATTTCATGTACACTCAAATCAATTTGAGTTTAGATACCTACCCTATCTTGAACATATATGCGATGGCATTGTCTCTGGCATTGTCTACATTATACTCCAAACCCACTCAGAAGTTTTGCCACAACCATTTTCTTAAGTAAATGGTTTCATACTAAGAACTATAAAAAACCTAAGACAATAAAAAAAACAATAAATTACCCCAAATAACTACAAAAGACCCCAAATCACTACACGACTATTTTATGACATGTTTCAGTAAACAGAAAGCAGCACTTCCAAGATAATTTTCAAAAAGCAGCATATATACCAGATGAACAGCATGACCAGAGTACGTCCCAAAAGGATCTTATTTCGGAACAGATCCATAATACTACAAGACTCCTTACAACTCCATGCAGTTGGAAGTTTCAGTGAAAAAGTGCACTTGGGCTTGTAGTTTCTCTTTGCAATGAGGTAGAGAGAATCTTCAGCTTCGTGGAGCCGACCTTGTGAATATAACCAACGAGGTGACTCAGGAATGAATCTAGAAAGAAAGAATCATTCGTTGAGAGCACTAGGGATATTTTATTACTGAAAACTTCATGCTGGTGCACATATTATGCACATATTTTAAACTAAAAATAAGCATCATCTTATGAATAAATGAGAACAAGTTTGCAAATATGCAGCACGTGAACTCCAGCATGCAACTATTTAAAAACATTTAAAGAAATAGGTTTAACATGCAAATCCAAATTTTGAATATTTCATGCAGTATGAAAGCAAGAAGACATAAACTTTGGATATTGGCATAGCTGCTCTAATATAATCAAAACCATGGATGTAACACAATTAAACTTCAGGGGGAATTCAGATCTGCCTGAGAGGAGATCAGGTTTTTTATAGTTTTTGTAAATTTTATTTGTTTGATATTTATGAATATTTTACACACAAATTATTTTGTTCACTGTAAGCCACCTATAATTGTGAGAAAGGGTGACATACAAATGTTGATTCTCAGTTCAAAAAACGTATTTCAACAATATAGATAGAAATGGTGGATCATAAATTTAACCATTCTTAATCAGAACTGTCTTTTTTCTTTATTTCATTCCCCTAAGCAATTTAAAGTTCAGATAGATTAAAGATTAAACAACATATAGAATACATTTTTTTCAAATATCCTCCCAATAAATTTTCCATTCTGTTACCAGAGGCTTTTATAAATTTAAACTTGGAATAATAAGAAATCATTTTTTTCCTTCTGAATGCAAATTGCTAAACTACAAGTTTTAATTCAAATGTTTACATATTACCCTTTCATTACTTTAAGAATGAAAGAGGGATGTAGCTTGATGCTCTCAAAGAAGGATAAGCAAATTTTTCCTTGGACTGAGCTTTGAAAAACAAACAAACAAAATACTTTGAGGTTTTCAGTGTTAATTAGCATAGCGAGAAAAAGCTTAACTCAGATTTTGGTGGCTTCACTGAAACATCCATGAAATTTTCTTGACAGCAATATAGAAAGCAGTTCACCACAGCCTTTTTCTGGGAAGTTATTTTCATTCAAGTTCCAAAAAGCTGTCTTAGATTCAGGTATTTCCAGTCTCATCCAAGTACAGTGGTACCTCGTCTTATGAACGCCTCATCTAACAAACTTTTCGTAATACGAGCCCAGTGTTTAAGATTTTTTTGCCTCTTCTTCCGAACTATTTTCACTTTACGAACCCAAGCCGCCACTGCTGGGATGCCCCGCTTCCAGATTTCTGTTGCCAGCCGAAGGCTCCCCTCACTGGGAAAACCCACCTCCAGACTTCCATTGCCAGTGAAGAGCTCGTTTTTGTGCTGCTGGGATTCCCCTGAGGCTCCCCTCTCTGGGAAACCCCACCTCCGGACCTCCGTGTTTTTGCGATGCTTCGATTTCCCCGAGGCTCCCCTCGCTGGGATTCCCTTCATTTTTGCCAGCGCTGCTTTGAATCTCAGCGAGGGGAGCCTCAGGGAAATCGCAGCATCGCAAAAACACGGAAGTCCAGAGGTGGGGTTTCCCAGCAAGGGAAGCCTTAGGGGAATCCCAGCAGCACAAATACGGGCGCTTTGCTGGCAACGGAAGTCCAGAGGTGGGGTTCCCCAGTGAGGGGAGCCTCAGGAAAATCACAGCATCGCAAGAACACGGAAGTCCGGAGGTGGGGTTTCCCAAGGAAGGGAGCCTCAGGGGAATCCCAGCAGCGCAAAAATGGGCGCTTTGCTGGCAACGGAAGTCCGGAGGTGGGGTTTCCCAGTGAGGGGAGCCTCAGAGGAATCCCAGCAGCACAAAAATGGGCGCTTCGCTGGCAACGGAAGTCCGGAGGTGGGGTTTCCCAGTGAGGGGAGCCTCAGAGGAATCCCAGCAGCACAAAAATGGGCGCTTCGCTGGCAACGGAAGTCCGGAGTGGGGTTTCCCAGCGAGGGGAGCCTCAGGGAAACCCCAGCAGCGCAAAAATGGGCTCTTCGCTGGCAACGCAAGTCCAGAGGTGTGGTTTCCCAGTGAGGGGAGCCTCAGGGAAATCACAACATCGCAAGAACATGGAAATCCAGAGGTGGGGTTTCCCAGGGAGAGGAGCCTCAGGGGAATCCCAGCAGTGCAAGAACGGGCGCTTTGGCTGGCAACATAAGTCTGGAGGTGGGGATTCCCAGCGGCGCAAGGCAAAAGGGGTGAGTTTTGGGTTTGCACGCATTATTTGCTTTTACATTGATTCCTATGGGAAACATTGTTTCATCTTACGAACTTTTCACCTTACGAACCTTGTCATGGAACAAATTAAGTTCATAAGACGAGGTACCACTGTATTTGGATTGAACCTGTTTATAGATTCTTTGAGGGGGGGGCAACACATACACAGACTTCCTTCAGTTATTGCAAGTGATTGAGATGTGTTTGTGCATGTGCATATGCTTCTGAAGGAAGCTTTTCTCCTCCCCTTGTTTAAAGTCCATCCACCCTTTAGACTTTGGTGGATTTTTACCTATTTTTTTTTTAAATTGGTGGCCCTTGGAGAGTGGAGAGAAATTCTTGGCAATTGCAGATAGGTAAAACCTTGGCCCTGAATGGGGCAGGAAAAGACTAAACCCAACGCAGGTAGTGGAGTGTGGGACAGGCAAAGGCTGGGACAAGCAATGCCACTGTAGAAAAGCCACCAATGGGAGGGGAAAAGTGGGAGGGAAGCCACTTGCTGGGTGATTAAGTTGCTGTTTAATTGTGGCTGCTCAGAAAATGGCACCCACTTCTGGGACAAAGCCAACTCCAGTGGCTCAGGTGGCATGATTGGTAGCAGAGATGTGATGGAAAGAAGGCATGAGGCCTGTGGAGGATAGAGGGGAGAGTGAAGGGGTGAACCGCAGGGTCCCTGCGGTTGTTTGTAGGGGAAAATGTGGGGATGCTTCAGTCACTGTAATTTTGAAACAGGCTATGCAGCTTGAAGGGAGGGGTGTTCTAACTTTGAATGGTAATCTCTGTTCTCTGTTGTATCTCGAGGCTTCAGATTCTTAATGCAGGTTATAAACAGCTGATATATTATGAAATCTTGAACTCGCACGAAGCAAACTTAATACTAAAATTTAATACTATATTTAAAAAAAAGAGAGTAGGTTCAAAACAAAAACCCGCGAAGATAAGCTCACCCCAGACAGTGTCAATTGCAGCAGTATTACAAATGGTACAGATAACCACCTCTTGGCTTCTGTTTCTAAATGCAAGACAGTACACTTTAGGAGTAAAAGTGGAAACTATTTAAAAGGAGAATTAAAACAAAGAAATTTAGAAGATAAATACCAAGAAAAGAGCCAAAATTATTTTCAAGTATAGAGAAATTAGGATGGAAGAGACTAAAGAGAGGAACAAACAGCTATTCTTTTTATTCAGTGACAAATGCCACTCATATTTTAGCAAAATAATGTAGGTATATAACTTACAGACAAAGGAGAAAGACTACCACTCCCTCCAGGTTAACCACCATTGCTAATAGTCTCCAGGAGCGAATGAGATATCCTAACAAAGCATATTGAGCAATTCCCACAGCAAAGAAGAGGCAACCAAGTGATCCTATTATAATGCAAATAGGGGGAAAACTGTTATTGATGATTTTGTAGTGACATCTAAAGTGATGATTTAAGACAAACAGAGAAGAACAAATATGCAGTTGCTGTTCATATACATGAACAAATATGCAGAGATAAAGAACATTCAAAACTCTGAAAAGTAGTAGATGCCATCCCAAAAGACTGTTATAGGCATATTCCAACATTCAAAATGTTCTTCAAACACTAACATATTGTCGGGGAGTGGGGGATAGAAAATTATTCATTATAACATGAACCAAAGCAATTTAGATCTAATACACAGGTTATTTCTTAAAATCTTAAACCAGTGAACGCTGGGCTTCCAGCCAACCAGACCAAGAGCCCAGACTGTAAACTGGCAAAGGATTATAGGAAATAGCAAAGCTGCATGAACAGTAACAAATAATTAAATACATTTGCATAGGCAGGGAAAGCTTCTAGTTTTATGTTAGCAATAATCGCCCAGATCCATATTTTGAGGTTGGCACCTTCATCTTCCTTTCACTCTGATCTACGTTCCTTCACTATGGTAAGAGGAACCCTTTCCCACTTCCTGTCCCAACATTCTTTCACTTGGTTATCTGGTTTCTGCTCCCTTTCTCAGGGCCATTTTAAGTTTAAAGGACAACCTGTAGGATATCCTGAACTCCAACAATTCATAGAATCATAGGGCTGGAAGGGACCTCCGAGGTCTTCTAGTCCAACCTTCTGCTCAGTGCAGTAGCTTATACTATCCCAGCCAAATCATTGTCCAGTCTATTTTTGAAAACCTTCACAGTGATGGAAAAATCACAATCCGAAGAGACAAACTATTCCACTTGTGAATTGCTCTCACTGTCAGAAAATTGCTCCTTACTTCTAGGTTGGATCTTTCTTTAATATCCATCCTTAAAGATCTTTCCATCCACTACTTCTTGTCCTGCCCTCTGGTGCGCTAGAGCAGTGATTTTCAATCTTTTTTGAGCCAAGGCACATTTTTTACATTTACAAAATCCTGGTGCACACCACCAACCAAAATGACACAAAATGACACTCTAATACAGTACATATGATACATATAGCATTGTGATGCATTGTATATCACCCTCTGCGGGGGCCTCTTATAAAAAGAAAAAGGTCAAATATCTATATACACCATCAGGATAGACATAACCAGCTGAGGCTGAGGCTTCATCTAGTGGTGGCAACATTTACCTCCAGTCCTGACCAGGATTAGAAATTGGGACCATGGGGAGGAGTAGCAGCTTCAACTACTTGCCGCGGCCACACAATGACAAGTGTGCAGCAGCCTGAGCAGGGACCTTCCTGGGTGTGGATGAGAGACGGCCTGCTATTGGTTCATCGCTAGTGGTCGGGATGAAAACTAGAAGGTGATTGGTCAGTGAGCGTTCCTTGTTGCTGATAGCTGAAGGGATTGTGAGGGGAATGTTTATTTATTTATTTATTTATTTATTATTTGGATTTGTATGCCGCCCCTCTCCGAAAACTCGGGGCGGCTCACAACAAGTGAAAAGACAATCCAATACATAATCCAATTAATTAAAATATTATAAATTTAAGAAAAACCCCTATACTAACATACACACACACAAGCATACCATATATAAATTCAACGTGCCCAGGGGAAGATGTTTAGTTTCCCCATGCCTGA
This sequence comes from Erythrolamprus reginae, assembly GCF_031021105.1. Taxonomy (NCBI): domain Eukaryota; kingdom Metazoa; phylum Chordata; class Lepidosauria; order Squamata; family Dipsadidae; genus Erythrolamprus; species Erythrolamprus reginae. The sequence goes on along the minus strand of NC_091951.1, from coordinate 218,796,328 downwards.
CGGCAAAGGTGGGTTTTGAGGAGTTTACGGAAGGCAGGAAGAGTAGGGGCAGTTCTGATCTCCGGGGGGAGTTGGTTCCAGAGAGTCTGTGCCGCCACAGAGAAGGCTCTCCCCCTGGGGCCCGCCAACCGACATTGTTTAGTTGACGGGACCCGGAGGAGGCCCACTCTGTGGGACCTAATCGGTCGCTGGGATTCGTGCGACAGAAGGCGGTCTCGGAGATATTCTGGTCCAGTGCCATGAAGGGCTTTAAAGGTCATAACCAACACTTTGAATTGTGACCGGAAACTGATCGGCAGCCAATGCAGACTGCGGAGTGATGGTGAAACATGGGCATACCTGGGTAGGCCCATGACTGTTCTCGCAGCTGCATTCTGCACGATCTGAAGTTTCCGAACACTTTTCAAAGGTAGCCCCATGTAGAGAGCATTACAGTAGTCGAACCTCGAGGTGATGAGGGCATGAGTGACTATGAGCAATGAGTCCCGGTCCAGATAGGGCCGCAACTGGTGCACCAGGCGGACCTGGGCAAACGCCCCCCTCGCCACAGCTGAAAGATGGTTCTCTAATGTGAGCTGTGGATCGAGGAGGACGCCCAAGTTGCGGACCCTCTCTGAGGGGGTCAGTAATTCCCCCCCCAGGGTAATGGACGGACAGATGGGATTGTCCTTGGGAGGCAAAACCCACAGCCACTCCGTCTTATCCGGGTTGAGCTTGAGTCTGTTGACACCCATCCAGGCCCCAACAGCCTCCAGGCACCGGCACATCACTTCCACCGCTTCGTTGACTGGGCATGGGGTGGAGATGTAAAGCTGGGTATCATCGGCATATTGATGATACCTCACCCCATGTCCTTCGATGATCTCACCCAGCGGTTTCATGTAGATGTTAAATAGCAAGGGGGAGAGGACCGACCCCTGAGGGAGAGACCTCGGAGTCGACCTCTGACCCCCCACTAACACCGACTGCGACCGGTCAGAGAGGTAGGAGGAGAACCACTGAAGCACAGTGCCTCCCACCCCCAACCCCTCCAACCGGTGCAGAAGGATACCATGGTCGATGGTATCAAAAGCCGCTGAGAGATCGAGGAGCACCAGGACAGAGGATAAACCCCTGTCCCGGGCCCGCCAGAGATCATCCATCAACGCAACCAAAGCGGTTTCCGTGCTGTAACCGGGCCTGAAGCCCGACTGCTGGGGACCTAGATAATCGGCTTCTTCCAAGGACCGCTGGAGCTGGAGTGTCACCACCTTCTCGACAACCTTCCCCATGAAGGGAAGGTTGGAGACTGGACGATAGTTGTTGAGTACGGCTGGATCCAGGGAAGGCTTCTTGAGGAGGGGGCGCACAAGCGCTTCTTTATAGAGTGATGGAAAAACTCCCCTCCCCAAGGAAGCGTTGGTAATCTCCTGGGCCCAGCTCCGTGTCACCTCCCTGCCGGCCGAGACCAACCAGGAGGGACACGGATCCAGTAAACAGGTGGCGGAACTCACAGCTCCAATGGCCTTGTCCACTTCATCAGGTGTCACCAGATCAAACTCTTCCCAGACAGGTGGACAAGTACGTGCCCCAGTCACCTCGACTGATTCATTGTCAGTCGACTCTGTTTTACAATTGGAGTCGAGGTCGGCCCGGATCTGAGCGACTTTATCAGCGAAAAATGTGTTAAACTCCTCGGCACTACTCTGTAAGGGCTCCCCAACTCCCCCCTGGTTAAGAAGGGAGCGGGTCACCCTAAACAGAGCGGCCGGGCGGGATTCCGCTGATGCAATCAAGGCGGCATGGTACGCGCATCTTGCCGCCTTGAGCGCCACTTTGTAAGTCTTAATAAAAGCTCTTACAAGTGTTCGATCAGATTCAGACCTGCTCTTCCTCCATCGCTTCTCTAGACGTCTCTTTTGGCGTTTCAACTCCCGGAGCTCCTCGTTGAACCATGGGGCTCTACGGGGTCTAGCGCCACGGAGAGGTCGCAAAGGCGCAATCCAGTCAAGAGCCTCCGCAGCAGCCGTATTCCAGGCCTCCGCAAGAGACTCCGCCGAACTGTGGATGAGTGCCTCTGGAATAACCCCAAGCGCCATCTGAAAGCCCTCTGGGTCCATCAGGCGTCTGGGGCGGAACATCTTCATTGGTTCCGCCTCCCTGCGGGGAAGGATTGGAGCCAGGAAGTCAAGCCGTAGTAGAAAATGGTCTGACCATGACAAAGGCACTGCTTCTAAGCCCCTTAGTCTCAGACCATTGCTCAATTGCTCGGAAAGGAATACCATGTCAGGTGTGTGCCCCCCCTCATGAGTCGGACCCCGTACTACTTGAGTCAGGTCCATGGCTGTCATGGTGGCCATGAACTCCTGTGCCAACCCAGAGGTTTCGCCGAGTGACGGCAGGTTGAAGTCCCCCAAGACAATAAGTCTGGGGAACTCCACCGCCAACCCGGCTACCTCCTCGAGTAGCACAGGCAGGGCTTTTGACACGCAGCTGGGAGGCAGGTACGTGAGAAATAAGCCCACCTGAACCCCTAAGTCCAACTTCATCAAGAGTGACTCGCAACCCGCAATTTCCGGAGCAATGAGTCCACGTAGGCAAAGGCTCTCCCTGGCTATAATAGCCACTCCTCCCCCCCTTCCCTGGGGTCGAGGTTGGTGCCATATCTGAAACCCAGCTGGGCAAATTTCAGAGAGAGGAACACCTCCCTCTGGGCCGAGCCAGGTTTCAGTAATACATGCCAGGTCGGCCTCCTCATCCAGGATCAGATCCCGGATGAGGAGAGCTTTATTGACCACCGACCTGGCATTAAGCAGCAGCAACCTGAGTCCAGGGCCAGAGTTACACTCATCACCAGTACCCAAGATTGGGCTCACAGAGCCGGAACAAGGGACTGTTATTAAGCAACGGTCTCTCGTTCCCCTGGAACGGCTAGCTCTGTGACCCCCGCCATATCTGCCTCTCCCCAGCAACACAGGGATATTCCGGCCCTCTGCCACCCCAGAGATCAATGCCCCTTCCTCTCCTGTCTCCCGAGCGTCAGGTGGGCCAAATCTATCACTCATACTACTGTCGCTCATCCCATCCATACCATACTCCCACCCACCCCAACCATCACACTCATACCAGTCATTCATTCCATGCACAACATTGAATCTGCTCCAATCATCCATTAATTAGAGACCCCCCCCAATGTTAAAAAAGGATTAAATTAATAATAGATAAAAATGCTGATAAAATATGACATGGTATAAATACATATAAATAAAAATAGAAAATTTCACAAGGTTAATAATTAATAGTATAAAATAGTATAAAATGGTAAAAATGGTATGTTTTTATGTTCGGATGGAAGCGGCTGGCCAGATAAATGGCCACCGTGGGCCATATCCAGGACGTGGCCGTAGTTTGGGGATCCATGTTTAATTTCCCCATGGCACACATGACCATGTCTCATGGCACACTAGTGTACCGCGGCACACTGGTTGAAAAACAGTGCTCTAGACTCCAGAGCAGTGTTTTTCAACCAGTGTGCCGTGGCACACTAGTGTGCCGCGAGACATGGTCAGGTGTGCCGCGAAGCTCAGCAAGAGAGAGAAAGAGAGAGAAAAAGAAAGCAAGAGAGAGAGAAAGAGAGAGAGAGAGAGAAAGCAAGAGAAAGAGAGGCAGGGAAGGAGGGAGAGATAGAAAGAGAGCAAAAAAGAGAGGAAGGAAGGAAGGAAGGAAGAGGGATGGACAGAGAGGGGAAGGAAGGAAGAGAAAGAAAGAGGGAGAGAAATAGAGCGAAAGGGAGGAAGAGAGAGATATAATTTTTTCGTCCAAACTTTTTTTAGCACCCCCACTTCCCCCCCCGCTCAATGTGCCCCATAATTTTGTATATGTAAAAAATGTGCCGCAGCTCAAAAAAGGTTGAAAATCACTGCTCTAGAGAATAAGTCAATCCCCTATTCTTTGTGACAACCCTGCAAGTACTGGAAGACAGCTACCATGTCCCTCTGACCCAGTCCCTCTCTTCAATAAATACACCTAGCTCCCTCAACCATTCATCTTACAATTTAGACCCCAGACTCCTCCTCATTTTTGCACTTTTATACTGGTAGTTTCATTGCAGACTTATTAGACATGTAATATCGTTAATATATTTTATTTTTTAAAAAATTGAAATATTTTAATTGAAAGTAGTCAAACAACATTATAAATATATTTTAGGAGAAACATAACTATTTCTAAGAATATATTATTCTATAATTTCTATTCTTAGTAGGTACTCTAATGTCAGGACTATGTTTCAAAATGTTCTAAAAAAAAATTGCCACATTGAAATTAGACGAAGGGCAAAAGGTGGACTTTTATATAACAAGAATTTTTAAAATGGGGGAAAAGAGGGGCGGGGTCTGACGGCCGTAGCAGCGGTGCCATTCCCTCTCCCCTTGGGAATGGCATAGAATTCCCATTGCCCAGGGGTTCTGGTCCTTTTGGACCAGACTGGATCTCTCCTGCAGTCTCGCACTGGCTGTGGTGAAGCCGGACAGGCAGCCATGCCTGTGCCGACACAGCTGCAGAGACAACGCGACGCCGGGATGGAAAACAGAACAGTTACATCTGGAAAGAGAGTTGGAAAAGTTGCTTACAGAGAAAGAGGGATTGCCTGTTGCTGATGGTAAACTGAGAATACCTGAAAGGGATTTTTGACTTTTGTTTCTGCGCTTGGTTGCTGGATGGAGCTAAAATGGCCTCAGGTTAAAGAAGACAGCTATCTGTGCAATGTGACATTTGAGCAGAAGCTTTGAAAAGTAGTGAATTGCCCATCTTCTGATTCTTTCTAGCTATCTAATTGGTCTTCTCTGAAATTTGCCTTTTGCAATCTGGAACTTCAAATTTCTGCTATGGAAGTTTTATTTTTGCCTCTTATATAAACAAAGAGGAATGTAATACCGGAAGAACAGGACATTAAAAAACCGGAAATAGCTGTAAAAGAGCTACCCAGAAAAGACTTGGAAAATTGGTTATCCAGTGACATCGTGTAGCTTGAGGAAATACAGCAGTTTGTTATATGTCTAAAGATTTGGATATTTTTGCTAGGGAGAGGTGAATTAGCTAATGTATGGAAGGAAGGAAGGAAGGAAGTATTCATGATGAAATTGACTGAACTGAACTGATTTGAACTGATTAGACTGCTTGATTTGACTGAAATTACTGAAACTACATTTGGATTGCCTGATTTGACTGAAATCACATTGGACAATATAATTTGAAATTAAGTATTTTTAAGAATTAAGTACTTTTAAGAAAATTCAAAGACACTAAAAGCATTAAAAGTAAATTCGGATATTTCTATTGTTAAGGGCAGCTAAGATAAAATGAGGGTTTTTTTTTTAAATGAAAGCAGGAATGTGTGTACTAAGAATGTTAGAAAGGGACTGAAGCACGAGGGCACAGTTATGAAAAATAGCAAATAGCCAAGAGAAATATAGATAGCTATAGCACTTTCAATACAAATGAAAGCGAAGAACAATATCTAAAATCCGGATGATAGCATTTGGAAAGGAGGTAGCACAGGATGAATGATATATACCAGAGTAAATAGGATAAATAATTAGAAAAATTTGATTAATTTGACTAAGAATTTGGCATTTGATATTGTATTGTATTATACAGTATTTTAATTTGAGGTATGTAAATTGGAATCTCTGTAAGGTGTGAAAAACAATAAAAAATTTATACCCAATTTTTAAAATGGGGGGGGGATCCCATTTCTCAAAAAATAAATAAAACACAATCTCAAAATAAATACAACCTATCTGATTCCTCCAAATACATTACTACAAGCATTCAGTATGAACTGAATTCATATGGGATACTTCAAAAAAAGCAGGGCTCAGGCTCCTAGGATTAAAATACTAGGAGACAGGAGGGAGAAAACAAGACAATTAAGAAAAGAACTACAGATAGCTTAGCCAAGATCAAAGATAAAGATCAAAAAGAGAACAAAGGTAGATGTAAAAAATGCAATGAGAACAGCAGTGGTGGGTACAAGCTAAGACACAAGAAGAAATAAATCCAAGAGACGGGAAAGAACATGCACATTTAGAGAGAATTCCCAAATAGCACTTTGGCAAATCTGCTATAATTATGGGTTGAATCATATTTATTACATGAAGATATTACATGTCCTTGTTTAGTAACTACTTGATTCAGCAATTGTTTAAATTTATGACAGCACTGAATAAGAGATAGCTCTCAAGAGTTTTGGCAAACATAGCACACCACAGTTGTGTGATTGCAATTTACCATATTCCCTACTGGCTTCCCACAAACAAACTCCAAAAGGGTATGGGGTGAGGTATCATCAGTATGCTGATGATACCCAGTTATACATCTCCACCCCATGTCCAGTCAGTGAAGCAGTGGAAGTGATGTGCCGGTGCCTGGAGGCTGCTGGAGTCTGGATGGGTGTCAACAAGCTCAAACTCAACCCTAACAAGATGGAGTGGCTGTGGGTTTTGCCTCCCAAGGACAATTCCATCTGTCCGTCCATTACCCTGGGGGGAGAATTATTGACCCCCTCGGAGAGGGTTCGCAACTTGGGCGTCCTCCTCGATCCACAGCTAACATTGGAACATCATCTTTCAGCTGTGGCGAGGAGGGCGTTTGCCCAGGTTCACCTGGTGCACCAGTTGCGGCCCTATTTGGACAAGGAATCATTGCTCACAGTCGCTCATGCCCTCCTCACCTCGAGGTTTGACTACTGCAACGTTCTCTACATGGGGCTACCTTTGAAAAGTGTTTGGAAACTTCAGATTGTGCAGAATGCGGCCACGAGAGCTATCGTGGGGCTTCCCAGATTCGCTCACGTTTCTCCAACACTCCGTGGCTTGCACTGGCTGCCAATCAGTTTCCGGTCACAATTCAAAGTGTTGGTAATGATCTTTAAAGCCCTACATGGCATCGGACCAGAATACCTCTGGAACCGCCTTCTACCGCACGAATCCCAGCGGCCGATAAGGTCCCACAGAGTTGGCCTTCTCCGGGTCCAGTCGACTAAACAATGCCGGTTGGCGGACCCCATGGAAAGAGCCTTCCCTGTGGTGGCCCTGGCCCTCTGGAATCAACTCCCCCCAGAGATTAGAACTGCCCCCACCCTTCTTGTCTTTTGCAAATTACTTAAGACCCACCTGTATCGCCAGGCATGGGGGAATTGAGACATCTCCCCCAGGCTTTTATATTTTATGTATGGTATGCGTGTGTTGCATGGTTTTTAAATGATGGGGTTTTTAGATGTTTTTTAATATTAGATTTGTTTCCATTGTAACATTGTTATTATTGTTGTGAGCCGCCACGAGTCTTCGAAGAGGGGCGGCATACAAATCTAATAAATAATAATAATAATAATAATAATAATAATAATAATAATTATTATTATTATTATTATTATTATTATGTCCTTGCTTAATGAACCACACACCCCTCACTTAATGACCACAACCAGAACTGCCAAAATGTCTGTTACTTAATGGTACATTTATACATCTCAATCTTGTAACGGTGAGGGAGCTCTTTAATGAAAGTGATGGTGACAGAAACATAAGCTTCAAAATTGGTTCACCCTCATTGGCAAGAGGATAAAAGGTTTGGGCAGTAAGAAGAATGCAGCTAGACTCTATAGAGACACAGAGTATTCAATATGAAAGGGAAGAGCTCTCAATCAAAAACTCCAAGAAGTAGAGTAAAATATGAAAAATGAGATACATTTTTTAAAATTAAAAAAATCAAAGAAAAACATATAGCTAAGGTATGAATACAAGAAAAATCACACATCTATAACAAAGGCAAATGGAAATACTGTACTGAAACCTTTTACAAGCAGGATTAAAGAATAAGAAGACAATTTTAGAGAAAAATCTATTCAGAAACCAACTCCACTAAACCAGCTGTCAAAAAGGGAAGTGCCAGGTATAAATTAAATGCCCATTGACTGTTTAAAATTTCAAAAAGGAGCCAATTAAAGTGCTAACTGCTCAGGTTCAACAAATATAGAGCCCAACTATACTGTACTGACTATTGTTCTGAAAGCAATGAATAGAAAGCATAAACTCAGATACGGTGTTTTGAGTGTGTCATGTAAACAGCTAGTGTACTAGCAAAAAGTTTTGCAAATATGAGATTAGAAGATGGGGACAATGGTGGTTCAGGTAGATAAATGCAGATGGATAGGATCAGAGATATCACTGATAAGCTGCAGATTAGACAGACAAATTAATAGAGTTAGAAAGGACCTTGTAGGTCATTTAGTCCAACTCCTTCCCCACTCAAGCAAGAGACCCTATACCAGTGATGGTGAACCTATGGCACAGGGGCCACAGGTGGCACAGGGAGCCATATCTGCCGGCACACGAGCCATTGTCCTAGCTCAGCTTTAGCATGCATGTGCGCACCGGCCAGCTGATTTTCAGCTTGCACAGAGGCTCTAGGAGGGAATTTTCAGCTTCCGGAGGGCCTGCAGGGGGATGGGGAGGGTGTTTTTGCCCTCTCCAGGCTCCAGGGAAAAACAGGCCTACCGGGCCCACCAGCAATTGGGAAATGGTCTGTTTCTGGCCTCCAGAGGGCCTCCAGGGGGCACTGAATTATGGATATGGGCATTCACGCAGGTGCAATAGTGTGTGCCCATGCACTTTCGGCACCCGAGGGAAAAAAGGTTTGCCATCACTGCCCTATACCATTTCTGACAAATGGCAGTCCAATCCCTCTTTAAAGGTGTTCCATTGATTGATTGTTCTCACTGTCAGAAGTTCTTTCTTATTTCTAGGTTGAATCTCTACTTGATCAGTTTCTGACCACTATTCCTTGTCTGGCCTTCAAGTGCTTTGGAGAGTAACTTGACCCTCTCCCCTCTGTGGCAGCCCCTCAAGTATTGGAACACTGCCATCATATTTCCCTTGGTCCTTCTCTTCGCTAGACTATCTACGCTCCATTTCTGCAACCGCTCTTATTATGTTTTAGTCTCCAGTCCCCTAATCGTCCTAGTTGTTCTCCTCTGCACTTTTTCTAGAGTCTCAATATATATCTGTTTTATAATGTGGTGACCAAAACTGGATGCAATACTCCAGGTGTGCTCTAACTAACTAACTCTTTATAGAGTGATATTAGTACCTCACTTGATCTAGATTGTATCCCTCTGTTAAAACAATTTAGGATTGCATTGAGTTTTTGGGCTACGAGTCCACGCTACTGGCTAATGTTTAGCTGCTTGTCCACTAGGACTCTAAGATCCCTCTCACAGTCACTGCTATTCAGCCTGGATTCACCCGTTTATATATACACTTTGGGGTTTTTTACCTAAGTGTAGGACTTTACTTTTTTCTACATTGAATTTCATTTTGTTAGCTAGGGCTCAGTGTTCAAATCTGTCAAGATCCATCTGGATCTTGAGCCTATTTTCTAGGGTTTTAGCTATTCCTGCCAGCTTAGTGTCAACTGCAAATCTGGTAAGTTCCCCTTTTATTCACTCAGTAAGTTCCCCTTCTATGTGCTATTATCTATGTTGTTACCAGGAATTGAGTTTGACTTGATGGCACCAGACTAAACTACAGTGATCCCCCGTTTATTGCGTCCCCAACCATTGCGAACAGGGTACTTCGCTATTTTTCAACCCGGAAGTCAAAAATACCATCTACGCATGCGTGCCGGGCACGCATGCGTAGATGGCAGCGGCTTCCCTGGGTCTTCCCCCTCTTGCTGGCGTCAGCGAGGAGTTTCCCCACCGCCCACGCAAACTCCTCGCTGCCGCCCGCCCTTCGCCCGCCCACGCCGTTCATTCTCGCCGCTTTTGAGCTGAGTCCGGGAGCGAATTCGCTCCCGGACTCAGCTCAAAAGCGCCGATAGCAAGCGGCAAGGAACGGCTTGTCTCGGCGCTTTCGAGCTGAGTCCGGTCAGCTCGAAAGCGCCGAGACAAGCCGTTCCTTGCCGCTTGGTATCGCCGGTTTTGAGCTGAGTCCGGAAGCGAATTCGCTTCCGGACTCAGCTCAAAACCGCCGATAGCAAGCGGCAAGGAACGGCTTGTCTCGGCGCTTTCGAGCTGAGTCCGGTCAGCTCGAAAGCGCCGAGACAAGCCGTTCCTTGCCGCTTGCTATCGGCGCTTTTGAGCTGAGTCCGGAAGCGAATTCGCTTCCGGACTCAGCTCAAAAGCGCCGAGAGCCAGCGCCCCCCGGACCCCCAACCCGGGTTTGGGGGGCTGCTAGGAAGCCCTCCATGCCGGCGGCAAACAGCCGCCCCGCCCCCAATCTTCGGCTCCTCGCTAGCGCTGTGGGAGTAAAAACGCCATCTGCACATGCGCAGATGGTGTTTTTACTTCCGCAGCGCTACTTCGCGAAAACCCGCTCGTTGCGGGGGGTCCTGGAACGGAACCCTCGCAACGAGCGGGGGTCTACTGTATATGTATATTTGTAAGGATTTTTTAAAAATTCATAAACTATTTACAGACTGAGAGAAGCTAAATCTAATGATATGTTACACAGGACCTCACTGGGCCCAGCAATACAGTACCAAACAAATTCCATCGAGTCTCCAACTTCCCTTTCTGGGGAAGGTTGCCAAGAAGGTGGTCTACTTGCCGCTCTAAGAGCTTTGGAGGAAAGGAATTATCAGGAATCATTGCAGTCAGATTTCACATCAAGATAAGAACTAAGATGGCATAGAACACCTTCATGGATAACCTCTGGAAGACCCTGAATGGAGAAGTGTATCCATTCTAGTCATCCTGATACCTCAGTGGCTTTTAATAGTATTAATCATGGTAATTGGATCAATTCAGGGAGCTGGGAGCAGGAAATCCTGGTTCTCCAGTGGTTCTTCTCTTTTTTGGAGGTGGATCCCAATCAGTGTAGAAGGAAGACAAAGATCCAATCATAGGCCTCCGCATTGGAGAGTACCACAGGCTTAAACTCATTCTCAGCTCTTATTTAATATCTATATGAAGCTTCTGGGTGAGGATATCCATAGGCACAGAATCAAACATCATGATGACAAATTATGAAATTAACATTATACATGCATAATCAAACTACAGTGGTACCTCTACCTAAGAACACCTCTACTTAAGAACTTTTCTAGATAAGAATTGGGTGTTCAAGATTTTTTTGCCTCTTCTTAAGAACTATTTTCTACTTAAGAACCTGAACCCGGAAAAATTTCCTAGGAAATTTGAGAGCGGCACAAAGGCCCGGACAGTTTCCTGCCATTCCCCCTGAATTTCTCTCTTTGGTACAGTGTATGGGAGGCAGCCTCGCACCGTGTGTATGGTAGATGCCTGCTCCTCATCGCCGCCTCAGAGTCCCTCTTTTTTTTTTAAAGCCTTAAGGTTTTGGATTTTTTTGATTCCCCTCACCTCACCTTCTTCCTTCAGCAGCAACTGTCCTCCTCCTCTTCTTCCTCCTCCTCCTCCCACCCAAATTCTGAGCTTTTATTTCTTTCTTAATGGGTTTGCACACATTATTTGCTTTTACATTGATTCCTATGGGAAAAATTGCTTCTACTTACCTGGTCACAGAACGAATTAAGTTCTTAAGTAGAGGTACCACTTTACTTGCTAATTTCTTAATATGTGAAGTAGCTCTTAATTATTAGTGAATTATCTTGAGTAATTGCTACAAAAGTAAATCTGAAAAGTCTAACCATTAAATCTGTACCTGCCAGTGCCCAATAAGCAGTTCCCAAACATTCATTCAACAGGACAAAAGCAACCAGTGACATTCCACCATTCATTACTCCAACCAAGAAACGAGAAACTGCAAAAAACTCGTACGTAGGAGAAAATCCATTAGCAACAGCAAATACAATGTCAAGGCCAAAACCTAGAAGAGAAAGGGAAAAAAACCTTTAGAACTATTTGATAGTGTTTAAGGCTGATTTTATTGCCCCCCTCCAAAAAAGAATCAAGCACTCTTATGAAACAAAATTCTTTAGTATTAAAATGCACTGAGGTACTCAAAAACAGTAGAGACCAGTTACTAATCTCAGTTAACAATGGAAGTATATTGTTTCAGATTAACTTTTAAGAAAATTCACATGACCAACTTTGTGGGGGGGAAAAGTAAAAACCTTAAAGACCATATTTGATTAAAACTAAAATGTCTGATTATCAGAAGTGCTTTAAGTACCTTTTGATTGAACTATGAAGCTAAATACAGTGATCCCCCGCTCGTTGCGAGGGTTCCGTTCCAGGACCCCCCGCAACGAGCGGGTTTTCGCGAAGTAGCGCTGCGGAAGTAAAAACACCATCTGCGCATGTGCAGATGGTGTTTTTAACTTCCGCAGCGCTAGCGAGGAGCCGAAGATTGGGGGGCGGCGCAGCTGTTTTAAAACGTGGCCGCCGACATGGGGGGCTCGCTAGCACCCCCCCCGAACCCCCCAACCCGGGTTTGCGGGGGGGTGCTAGCAAGCCCCCCATGTCGGCGGGGGATGTTTTAAAAACACCCGCGCGGCTTTCCAATGAGTCCCGAAGACAAACGCGGAAGTTTGACGTTTGTCTTCGGGACTCATTGGAAAGCTCCGATCGTTTTAAAACAGTTGCGCCGTTCTCCGCTGACTTCTGGCGAACTTCCCCCGCTTTAGGAGTCAGCGGAGAACGGCGCGCCTGCTTGGCTTTCCTCGCCAGCGCAGCCAACGTGCGCTACGATCTTCCGGGCGAGCCAGGCTCAGTGACGGAAGGCAGCCGCTTGGCCCAGGATGCTGGGCCGAGAGGAGCCGGGCTTGATCCGCTGAGCCTGGCTGGCCCGGAAGATCGTAGTGCACGTTGGCTGCAGCGGCGGCGACATTGCTGCTGGCTTGGCTTCCCTCGCCGCTGCAGCCAACGCGCGCTACGATCTTCCGGGCCAGCCAGGCTCAGCGGATCAAGCCCGGCTCCTCTCGGCCCAGCATCCCGGGCCAAGCGGCTGCCTTCCGTCACTGAGCCTGGCTCGCCCGGAAGATCGTAGCGCGCGTTGGCTGCAGCGGCGGCGACATTGCTGCTGGCTTGGCTTCCCTCGCCGCTGCAGCCAACGCGCGCTATGATCTTCCGGGCCAGCCAGGCTCAGCGGATCAAGCCCGGCTCCTCTCGGCCCAGCATCCCGGGCCAAGCGGCTGCCTTCCGTCACTGAGCCTGGCTCGCCCGGAAGATCGTAGCGCACGTTGGCTGCGCTGGCGAGGGAACCCAAGCCGGCAGCAACGTCGCCGCCGCTGCAGCCAACGCGCGCTACGATCTTCCGGGCAAGCCAGGCTCAGTCACGGAAGGCAGCTGCTTGGCCCGGGATGCTGGGCCGAAAGGAGCCGGGCTTGAAGATCGCAGCGCGCGTTGGCTGCGGTGGCGAGGGCTTGCGATGGAGGGTGGAGGACTTGCCATGGGAGGGCGAGCTGCCTCAGGGAGGAGGATCGGGTGGGACCAGGTGGGGGCTGGAATGTCTACCTCTGTCGGCTGCTCCGGGCCAGGGCGAAGGGCGGGCGAGAGGGTGCTGGGGAGGGCTTCTCGCCCTCCCGCCAGCAAGAGGGGGAGCGAACGGCGTGGGCGGGCGAAGAGCGGGCGAGCGGCAGCGAGGAGTTTGCGTGGGCGGTGGGGAAACTCCTCGCTGATGCCAGCAAGAGGGGGAAGACCCAGGGAAGCCGCCCAGCAGCTGATCTGCCGGGCGCCATCTACGCATGCGTGCCCATAGAAAAAAAGGGCACGCATGCGTAGATGGTGTTTTGACTTCCGGGTTGAAAAATCGCAAATTACCCTGTTCGCAATGGTCGGGGACGCAATAACCGGGGGATCACTGTATAATTATACAAACAATATTTATCTCCTGTCTTATACAGTGATACCTCATCTTACGAACCCCTCTTCATATGAACATTTCATGATACGAACCCAGTGTTTAAGATTTTTTTGCCCCTTCTTCAAAACTATTTTCACCTTACAAACCTGAGCAGCCTAGCCGCTGGGATGCCCTGAAGCGCTGGGATTTTTCCCTGAGGCTCCTCTCCCTGGAACTCCCCTCTTCCAAACTGCATGGGGGAAAAAGTGGGGTGGACAAAAATGGGAGGAAAAGACTCATGGAGCTCAAGAGAGGAGAAAGTTATGGGGGAGATGAACAGAGTGAGGTGGCCAAAAATGGGAGGAAAAGACTCATGGAACTCAAGAGAGGAGAAAGTTATGGGGGAGATGAACAGAGTGAGGTGGGCAAAAATGGGAGGAAAAGACTCATGGAGCTCAAGAGAGGAGAAAGTTATGGGGGAGATGAACAGAGTGAGGTGGGCAAAAATGGGAGGAAAAGACTCATGGAGCTCAAGAGAGGAGAAAGTTATGGGGGAGATGAACAGAGTGGAGGGAGGCAAAGACTCATGGAGCTCAAGAGAGGCTCTTTTCGTCTTGCTTCCTTGGGACTGCCACCTCTTGCCACCTCTCACTGTCCCTCCCCCCCTCCGTTCGCCTCAGCTTCGTCTGCCCACCGTTTTTTTTTAAGCCTTAATGTTTTGGATTTTCCTAATGCGCTTGCACGCATTATTGGCTTTTCCATTGATTCCTATGGGAAACATTGTTTCATCTTACGAACTTTTCACCTTACGAACCTCCTCCCGAAACCAATTAAGTTCGTAAGACAAGGTAATCCTTGACTTACCACATTTGGGACTGTAATATCTGTTGCTAATGCAGTTATAAAATGTGACATCACATTACCACATCACATAGCAACAGCTATCCTGGCATTCCTCATTATCATAATTAAACAAATTCTACTGGTCATTAAGTAAGGACTCACTGCAATCAAAGCCATCCCTGGTTAGGTTCCATCCAGTCAAAGTCTTGGCTAAGAGATTGACTTCTCTTCAACTCTCCCCAATTGTCTATTCCCCCCCCCCATCTCTGTCCTTTTGGTCACCTTGCACCCTGCCTTGTAGGATGGCAAGAGCTGCATAAACATGCAGTTTTGTGCTGGTGGAGTTGAGACAGCTGCTTACAGTATGGGGCTTGAGGCTGCATTTCTCAGTGGCAGTGGAGGCAATGGGGTTGTAATAGAGGTTTGGGGGCAGTGGCAGCCAAACAAGACTAGTGAAGGACCCAGCCCTCGACTTCAGCCCCAACCCTAACACTGACGCCAAAGAGTGCCACCGTGCTAGGTCAGTAATGGGTTGCAAATCCCGTCGCTACTGGCTCACACATGCATTCATGCACACACACAGCGTCTGGGGTGGGTGGGCGAAGCCTCCTACTGCCAGTGGTTTGTAGATCTGGGCCATACAGCCCACTGCTGTGCAAGGTGACCAAAAAGGTATAGATGTGAATATAAGCAGGTGGGGAAAATCGTAGCACTTCTGCGGTTGTAGTGTGGATGGGCTGTCAAGTGGCTGAACGTTGATCATCCGAACAATGGAAGTGCTGCAAAGCCATATTTTCAAAGACCAGTCATAAATCTCTTTGTTCAGAGTCATCATAATTGTGAATGGTTATAAACCAAGGACTATGTAGAGTGATTTCCATTTCTACAAATTGGAAACCACTAATTTGATCTGACCTGGGTACTCAAATAACAATATTTATAGAATCATAGGGCTGGAAGGGATCTTGGAGGTTTTCAAGTTCAGTCCCCTGCCCAAGGCAGGAGACCTTATATCATCCTGAACAAATGGAAGTTCAATCTTTTCTTGAAGACCTCCAGAGATGTTGCACCCACAACTCTGGAAGACCAGATGTTCTATTGGTTAACTGTTCTCACTGTGAGGAAGTTTATCCTTAGACCCAGACTGGATCGCTCTTTAACAAGCTTCCACCCATTGCTTCTTGAACTGCCCTTAGGGACTTCAGAGAATAAGCCGACACCCTCCCCCACTTGTGGTGGTCCCTCATGTACAGGAAGACAGCTATAATGTCACCCGTAATTCAGCTAGACAGACCTAGTTCCCTTAATCATTCCTTGTACAATTTATCCCATAGACCCCCTTAGTTGTTCTTCTCTGCATTCTTTCTAGGATCTCAGTATCTTTTTTATAGCATGGTGACCAGAATATCCTAAATGTGGCTATACTCATACAGCATAAAGTAGTACTCTCATGTCTTGTGATCTTCATGCTATTCTTCTGTTGATGCAGTCTGGGACTGCATTGGCTATTTTTGCTGTAGTACACTGCTAGCTCATACTAGCTAGGATACCTACTTAATATCCTAGAATACCTCAATTCTAGGTGTAGGTATTACTAGGTACATTACTTAGTATGATATTCCCATGTGCTTTCTCATTCTGAGACAGCAACTGTGATGGTTGGAGAAATTAGTTACCAATTGGCAGGAATAGTCAAATTGCTACACTTATTGCTTCTTCCACAAACACACATATCAGAGAAAAGTCCCTTCCCTTCCATGTGCAAGAAGGTAGAATAAAGAATAGTAAATCCTGCAACAAGCCGATTAAACGTGGCTACCTGAGGATTTACTCAGCTTTCTTGGTCATCTTAATTTGCAAGGATTAAACAGAGAAGACTAGCAATTTCTACTAAATTCTAACACAACTTACCTATAAGAAAGACTTTTTTCCTCCCAAAATGATCTGATAGTTGTCCAAAAGTAATTACTCCAACAAACACACCACCAAAGAAACAGGAACTGGCAACACTGATCTTATATGAAGTATTGCCAATTAAAAACCACTATGGACAGAAAAGAAAATGTTAGGTAGAATCTAATGGAATGTAAAAGAATTACTGAATCTTCCAACAAGAGGAATTCAAAACTATTCTTCCGTCTTTCATTTTTCTGATATTCTATTTGGCAAATAGCTGCCTAAGAATCAGAGAAAAGAGCAGATTGACATTCCTGATGCAAACTGAAAAAGATGTGACTTATTTATCACATCAAGTTTCATTCAGTATCCTCATTTGCATTCTTATGCTCAGCCACAGAACCACTAAGGCAGCAAACATCCTTAGCTGCAAACTTGAGTCAGGTTCAAATTAAGCTCTAGGGCTGAGGAAAATCCTAAAGGTCCTTCTTAAGATTTCAGGAAGAATGTATTGCCTATCAGATCCCCCGGAAAATAAACTAACCACTGCTATTACTACAACTGTTGAAATTGCAGGCAGGGCTGTCTGGAGTATACCGCGTTTCCCCGAAAATAACACCCTGTCTTACCGTATATACTCGAGTATAAGCCGACCCGAGTATAAGCCGAGGCACCAGTTTTTGCCACAAAAACTGGGAAAACTTATTGACCCGAGTATAAGCTGAGGTTAGAAAATGCAGTGGCTACTGGTAACTTATAAAAATGGAAACCAATAAAATTACATTAATTGAGACATCAGTAGATTAAATGTTTTAGAATATTTATTTTAAAGAAAACCAGTAAACTAGCTCTGTAAATTTAAAAGAGGGTAAACAAAAGCAATCTGGTAATAACAATAAATTAAAAAGTAAAAAAAGTAGCTCAATCAACAACCAAGCTAAAACCTATTTCTAAACCTAACCCAGGGGTCTTTAAACTTGACAGTTTTAAGACAGGTGGACTTCAACTCCCAGAATTCCTGCACCAGCCATGCTACTTCAGGAGTAGGAGTTGAAGTCCACAAGCCTTAATCTTTTCAGGTTTGAAGACTCTTGCATTTCTAACCCTAACCCAGGGCTCTTTAAACTTGAGTTTTTAGAAGCCTGGAGAGAGCTCATGCCGTCCACCACCACCACCCCTTTAGCTTACTGGCTGGCTCCTCCTGCTGGCTGGCTCGCTGACTGGATCTCCCACCCCTGATCCTCCCTCTTCCTCGTTTCCCTTTACTGCTCCATGTGGTGTGCAGGGAAGCAGATTTGCTAAAAAGATCCACTTGGGAGGGCAGCAGGGAAAGGAGGAGGAGGAGAACCAGAATAACCCACAGCTGCGTACCAAGTGGATCTCTTTAACAAATCTGCTTCTCTCTCCCGTTGGGGGCTTCTAAAGCCTGGAGAGAGTTCATGCCGTCCCCGTCCCCCCACTTTAGCTTGCTGGCTCTCTCCTCCTCCATCTCCCTTTATTGCCCCACGTGTTGTTCGGGGAAGCAGATTTGCTAAGGAGATCCACTTGGGACGGCAGCAGGGAATGGAGGAGGAGGAGATCCAGAGTAGCCTGCAGCCGCAGAGGAAAAGGAGGAAAGAAAGAAAGAAGAACCCTCGCCTCTTTCCTTTCCTCCTCCTCCTTTTCCTCCACCACCGGAAAAGAGGAGAAGGGGAAGCAGCCGAGAGCATAATTATTTATTTAAGTACCGGTATTTTAAAAATAAATTTAAAATCCTTGTAGCGGCAGGAGAGAAAGAGAGAGAGAGAAACGAGCCTTTTCCTCGGAGGAGCAGTTGGCTGGTGTCTTTGCTTGAGCCGGGGAGAGGAGGCAATGGCCCCACCCTCCCCACAGCTGCTTCGCTCAGAGAGCCCTTTGCACTGGAGCTTCTGTCTTCTTGCAAGTGCCTCCTCTCCCCGGCTCAAGCAAAGGCGCCAGCCAACCGCTTGAACGGCGCGCAAAAGGGGGAAAATGGGAAGCCGGTGAGGTGGGGAGGGGGAGAAGACAGAAGCAGGAATCCACCCCACCCCCAACCTTACCTGCTTCCCATTGCGTTTTTCCCTTCTCACACGCCGTTGGAGCTGTGGGTGGGGTGGGGCAGGTGCCTCCTCTTCTCGGCTCAAGTAAAGGCACCAGCCAACCATAGCCCCAAGAGCTCCGGCATCGTTGGAGCTGCGGAGGGTGTAAAAGTGTGACCTCCACAGCCCAGTCCCTGCGTCCAGCCCTCCCAAAGGCGCCCCCGAAGCTGCCTCAGCAGGCACCTGCCATAGCTCCCTCACCCGACCAAGCCAGCAATGGCTGCCGGGCTCCCACGGGGCGCCCTCTTTTGGTGACCCGAGTATAAGCCGAGGTCGGGTTTTTCAGCCCATTTTTGGGGCTGAAAAACTCGGCTTATACTCGAGTATATACGGTATATCTTTTTGAACCCTGAAATAAGCACTTAGGCTTATTGCCATGCATTCAAAAGCCCGATTGGGCTTATTATCTGGGGATCAGGGATGGGTTGCTACAGATGCGGTAAGTAACTGTGCACTGTTAACAACTGCCAGATTGCGCAATCTGTGCACGACCGCTCCGGTGCCAGTCCTTCGGGTTCCTCCATCTTTTTCTTTTTTTGGGTATGTTTTGCTTTCGAGGGACGCATGTGCAGAAGCAAAAAATTGCCAAAAATCTCTCTCGTCCACATGTCCCCTCCTGAGATTTTGGTGCGATTATTATGCTGGGAATGCCGGCATGCACGTGAAACAACTCAAGCTATGTGCACACTGGTAGCAGTAGGTAAGAGCAATCTGCCCTGCAGGAGATGTCTTATTTTGGGGAAAATGGTAGTTATACAATACCTAACATAAATTGATTTCCAGAGAGATCTGAGTAGCGTTGGAGACAGAAGAGAACAGTAGTGTCAGCTGTCCTACTCAAACTGTCTTTCCCTTCCACCACCACCCCACTGTCATCTTATGAAGCTTGAATAAGAGAGAGGTAGCCACGACAAATAGTCACTGAAATAACTCTAAATCTTTCCAAAAAAAGAGATTGAAAAAAAACATGATTGCCTTTTGGGCTGGTGGTTAAATTTCCTAGATTTTAAGGCAGTCTTTTCAATTTTTTAGAATTGCTCATAAATAATCAGATTATCCAGAAACCGTCAAATTAAATGAATAAACTCTACATAAAAGAGATAAGGAGTTGTTGTTTTTCAGTGAATAAAGTAATTTTTATAGTTACATTTATTTATGCTTTCTTATACTATTTTCTCATCTCTTTCTTTACTTCCATCCTTCACTCAGTTTCTGTCTATTAACAGCTCAGTCGCTATTCTGAGACATTTTAGCTGCCTCTAAAACAAGGTTCATATTATTTAATTTGAATTTTGTCCAAAAGCTCAACATTGCTGCTTATGACTTCAAAGTTCTAATACTAAATTTATAATATTCAGCCTTTCCACAGAAATTATGCTTCATACCTCAGAGGCTATTGATGTAAAATTCTTGTTAAAATGTATGTATTTATGAAGGTCATTCCAATTGGCTGTTAGGAGCCACTTTCTAAAGTTGTTTTCTTCAATAGTTGTGTCATTACTATAGCTATGATTAGCTAGCATTCCTTCCCAGTGATAAGGTGGTATTGCTCCTACTAGTGCAATGAGGACTGCTTCACTGGCTACATAGAGCTGAAACAAGAAAAACAACAACATCAAGATCAATGTCAGATAAACAGATAAGTTTCAAAGTATTCAAAAATTGATGAGCCAGTTTGGTCTAGCAGTTATGGTACCAGATTTGAAAGAAGATCATGAGTTCAAATCCTACCTAAGTCATGAAAACCAGGTGGGTCACTCTCTCTCAATCCAACCAACCTCACAGGGTTGTTGTGGGGGAAATGGGATGATGGTGTGTTGGATATGTTCATCGCCTTGTGTTATTTGTAAACATAATAAAGGCAGGATATGAGTACCATGGTGGCCTAATGCTAAAGATCCTCACCTCTCACTTGGAAGGTTGAGAGTTCGCCTAGGTAGTGGCCAATATTTCTCAACCTAGGGCGCAAAGAAAAAAAATCTGCTGGAAACGCCACGTGGCTTCAGAGCATCCAGCAAGTAAACACTCAGCTTTATCCAGTTGTCCCGATTCTACCCCAAATTAAAGGATTTCAGATTTGTAAAAAGTGACTTTTAATAAAGGCAGAAAATAAACAAAGCCTCCAAACAAATTTCAAATAACACATTTCTTAAAAATGAAAATGGTGATCTTTTTCATCTCTTGCATTATACTGGACTTCAAATGCCACCAAATCAAACTATTTGGCTACTTCAGTTACAATTTGTTTACACTAAGATATGACTGAGTCTTTGCCTGCCCGTGAAACCATTGTAAAATCTGACCAAACAAAAGGAAGGCTCTGATTAACCACAGCTCCTCAGTTTAAGTGAAATAGAAAAATCTGATAATTCAGGAAATATGAATTATCAGATTTTTTCTATTCCACTTAAACTGAGGAGCTGTGATTAATCAGAGCCTTCCTTTTGTTTGATCAGATTTTATAATGGTTTCATGGGCAGGCAAAGACTCACTTGGTCAGATAATAGCTTCATGGGCACTATAATGGCTTCATAGCACTATAAAAACAACAGTGAAAATGATTCAATGTATAGTTGTGAAGTCTTTACTCAATAAAAACACAATATTAACCAACAAATGACTCATACATTTTAAACCATGGGCTTTCAACATCTCAAACTTCCTTCAACTGATTTGCACACAACATAGGACTTAATATTTTCAGTCATGTCCTTTGCCATTAGACACCTTGTGCAATCTGTCTAAAATTCTCCTCGCAGTTTATAGATAACAGGGTTGGGGCGTCTCATTTAAAACAGGCGGCACACCTTTCCACCACCGTCGTCTTGCCTTTAAATTCCCTGCATTCTTCTTGCGGGTTTGTACGTGAACCTCACGCCACCAGGACATAAGTTCTCTCCCGACGTAAATCACACTGCGCTACATGCGAACCCTGCCCTACCCAGGACCCGAAGTGGTCCTTTCCTGATAGGTTATACGCGCCCCTCGCCCCTCACCACCAAAGATGCCCCCCCTCCGGAGTCTTTCCCACCTGGAGCAGCGCGGCCAGCAAGACGCAAAGCCACACCTGGAAGGGGCCCATCTGGCCCACCATAGAGAAGGCTTCTTCCACCTCCATGGTGATACTCGCGAGGCGGCGGCTTCCTTCCTCCTCTCGGGTCGCGCATCCCCTTCCCCAGAATTCTCTTTTCCCGGAGCCAAAGCGAAGCAGCGCTAACAGAAGAATCGGCACCCAAGAAGCAATGAGCAGAAGTACGTATGCGCAGAAAGGAATTCCGACTTCCGCTCTAGGAAAACCATTTCTCAGCTGGGGAAGAGATTTCCGGGTCGTGTCGGACGTCGCCTTTGTCCGGCGGGATCGGTGCTCATTTGAGAAGGTGTACCTGAGGTTGGGCGTTAGGAGGCGCTCGTTCCCCGCTGCTTCAGATTCTCCTAGAAACTGCGCCTTTGTCGTATGAAAAATAAGGTTCAGGATGCAACGTGGATTTGAAAACGAAGCGAATGAAGTCGACCTAGAGACCCGGAAAACCGTGCAATGCGGCTAATAAGGCAGGGCGCTATTAACCGAAGCCTAGAGAATGAATTCAGATTGCTTTCCTGATAGATATCACTCAAGTTTCTTCAACTCAATTAAAGTGATTGCATAAATGCAGCCATGGTTCTTTTATCATCATCACCACCACCACCATCATTATTATTATTATCACCATCATCACCATTATCATCATTATTAAAATTTGTATGCCGCCCACTCCCAAAGGACTCTGGGCAGCTATTATTATTACGCAGATTCAGACCAGCCCATTGTTAGGTTCATACTATTGGGAGAAGTGACAAGAGTCCTTTCTTTTCAGCATTTTAATTATTTAATTCCGGTTTAGAGATTTGGTTCTTCTTCAGATTGAATCAAATATCTAAATATGTGAATGTACCTAATACAAATCAGTTTTCTGATTCAGTTTAGACTTACCGGTAGCCTGAGTGTTTGTTATCCCTATGTTATTATTATTATTTATTAGATTTGTATGCCGCCCCTCTCCGCAGACTCGGGGCAGCTCACAGCAGTGATAAAACAATATACAATAACAAATCTAATATTAAAAGTCTAAAGTAACAATTTAACATTAAAAGCCTAAAAACCCCATTATTTAAAAAGCATACACACAAACATACCATACATACATGTTGGGAGTGATGGTCTTATAAGTTCTTTTCCATTGCCACTAACAACAGCTGGTTACTCAAATTCAGAAGGGAGATGAACCCTCCTGACATTCACTAAAGGCTCTCAGTTGCTAATGGAGAAGTATTGGCCAACATAATGAAGAGCCAGTACTGCTTTGTGGTGTGAAAGAGCCCCTCCTCAGCACTTGGTTCTGCTTCATCTACATTCATTTAGTGAATTAGTAATAAGAAATCACCACTGTGGGAGAAGCAGGCAGTTATTTTGTGGGGTGCTGCAGAGCTTGGTAGTCTGTCCTTTAACAAATAAAATTAGTGGACCAGCAAAATGATATTGATATCACTATACTTGGATTTCAGGAAAGCATTTGACAAAGTAGACCATAACCTACTTTTTGGGAAGCTAGAAAAATATAGGACAAACAGCATCACCACCAGATGGATTTGTAGCTGTCTGATAAACCACACTCTGTGTAGTTCTTAACATCTATGCAGAGGGAAGTAAACTGTTGAACAGTAATCATCAACATCCTCATAAGTGATTTAGATATGGAAATAAAAGAGGAACTCATCACATTTGCAGATAACAACAAGCTGGCAGGAATAGCCAACACCCTGGAAGATAGGCTTAAGATCTGGATGGATTTTGACAGTCTTGAACACTGGGTCTTATACAACGAAATGAAATGCAGAAAAAAGTAAAGTTTTACACTGCGGCATGAAAAACCAAATGTACAGGAACAGATTAGGTGAAATGTGGCTCAATAGCAGTATTGTGAGAGGAATTAGACAATCGGCTAACTCCAGTGTGATGCAGCAGCCTAAAAACCCTTGGTTGCATTAACAGGAATAGAAATGACGTCATGTTAAATGTTAGTGTCACCTTGGTAAGATCACACTTAGAATACTGCATCCAATTTTGGTCACAACAATACAAAAAAGATGTTGAGACTCTGGAAAAAGTACAGAGAAGAGCAACTAAGATAATTAAGGGAGACTAAAACATGAAGAATGGTTGAAGGAATTGAGTATGGCTAGTTTAGAGAAAAGAAGAGGTGACATGATAGCAGTGTTCCAATGTTTGAGGGGCTACCACGAAGAAGAGTGGGTTAACCTATTTTCCAAAGCATCAAAAGGGAAGACAAGAAGTAATGGAAGCTAATTAATGAGAGAAGCATCCTAGAAATTTTCTGACAGTTAGAACAATTAATCAGTGGGACAAGTTGCCTCCAGAAGTTGTGAATGCTCCAACACTGGAAGTTTTACAGATTTACGGATTACTAGAATTGGAAGAGACTTTGTAGGTCATCTAGTCCAACCGCACCCCCACCCCACTCAAGCAGGAGTCCCTACACCACTTCAGACAGATGACAGTCCAATTTCCTCTTGAAGGTCTTGAGTGTTGGAGCTCTCACAACCTAACCTCTGTAGGCAAGCTGTTCCATTAGTTGACCACTCTCAGAAAGTTTCTCCTTATTTCCAAGTTGAATCTCTTCTTGGTAGTTTCCATCCATTGTTCCTTGTCTGGCCTTCTGGTGCTTTGAAAAACACCCTCCTCTCTTTGGGAGCCCCTCAAGTTTTAGAACACTGTTATCATGTCTCCCCGGTCCTTCTCTTCAGTAGACTGTCCATGTCCAATTTCTGCAACTACTCTTTGCATGCTATAGTTTCCAGTCCCCTTATCATCTTTGTTGCTCTCCTCTGCACTTTCTCTAGAATTTCAATGCCTTTTTTTAGTGTGGTGACCAAAACTGGATGCAGTACTCTAGGTGTGGTCTAAGACATTATAGAGTGGTATTAGTACTTCCCTAGTCCTAGTCCTTTCAAAGAAGAGATTGGACAACCATTTGTCTGATACGGTACAGGGCTGTGATGGCGAATCTATGGTTCACATGCTACAGGTGGAACATGGAGCCATATCAGAGGGCATGTGAAAATTTGCCCTGTGTCCGCTCCAGCATGCATGAACATGCTGGCCAGCTGATTTTTGGCCTTGGGAAAGACCAGTTTGTCCTCCAGAAACTTCAGGGAACCTTCCCTGAAGCCCCAGAGTGCAAAAAGCAGCACAATGGGCATACCAGATGTGCATTTTCTGAACTTCCGGTTTGCCCGTTGTGCTGTATTTTGCACTCTGGAGCTTCAGGAAGCTTCCCTGAACCCCCCAGAGTGCAAAAAACAGCACAACAGCAAGCCAGAAGTGTGTTTTCCCAAACTTCTGGTTTGCCCATTTGGGCAGTTTTTTCATGTACCAGGCTTCAGTAAGGCATGTGCACATATGTGGGGCCCATAGGGAGCTTCACACTGGAGGTGATTGACTAATTAAAACCCAATCCCCTCTCCCCCCCTCCCATGTATCCTGCTCACTCCGTTGCCATCTTGTGTTAATTATTTTATCTGCTACATTATTTTATAATGAAATATTTTAAGGTTTTTTAAATTTGTAAGTTGCCCAGAGGTGTTGGACATGAGATGGGTATCAAATAAATTTTATAATAAATAAAAATCAAGATTCTAAAATCAAGTTTTTTGAAGCATCCCTTGCCTGACAGGATTTTATGTCTTTCTGACTACTTCACTCCTAATTGCTCTATCTCTATATAAAGACTTTTTTTAAAAAAAAGGTAGACATTACGGGGACAGGTCACATAAGTGAAAGCTTTAAAGGTACGCCTCTGGTTCAGATTGGGAGAGAGCTCTATTTAATGTGACTATATATACAGTATTTGTATTTCCAGTAAGAAGCACAACAATATGATTACTTAATTGGAATTCTCCAAAGTAACCAACCAAGCCTTATTGTGGGTGGGGATTAGTGTTTCTATCAGGAACAGGAAGAAAATGTCTTTTAAATTTGAATTGCCCATCCCACTACACCTGCAGCCTTCCTTAGCTGAAGCATCCTCAAGTGAAAATGGGATGAGGAAGAATAAGCATTGCAGCAGCAATAGTAACCATCTAATGGATTGCATAATTCAATCATATTCCTCTCCCCCATAACAGATCCAGAGTGGATCCTCCCAAAACTCCCCAAGCATTCTCTCCAAACCCAACACACCAATCAGCTGTAAGCTAAATCTGATCCCTTCTGTTGTATTGGCCCAGGCAGGAAGAACATATTTTTAGAAAGAAAAGTCCAGTGACAAGAGACAAAACAGCACTTTAATCAAGTCACCAAAAGTCCTTGAAATAAATGCTGATAGAAGCAACTTTACAGGTAATTCTTAACAACAGTTCATTTCGTGACTGTTCAAAGTTACAATGGCACTGAAAAAAATTACTTATGACCGTTTTTCAATTATTTTGGGGATCAAAATTCAGATGCTTGGAAGCTGGTTCATATCTATGACTATTGCTGTGTCCCAAGGTCATGTGATCATCTTTTGTGACCTTCAGATAAGGAAATCAATGGGGAAGTCAGATTCACTTAACAACTGAGTTACTAACATATTAACTGCAGTGATTCACTTAACAACTAAGGCAAGAAAGGTCATATAATTGGGCAAACTTTACTGGATAAATATCTGATTTAACAAGAGAAATTTTGGGCTCAATTCTCACAAGTCAAGAACTACCTATATTTGATTCCATGCTTTAATCAAACTTCTCAAAACACAGATGTTTTGTTTCAAACATGAAACACTCAAAGAAACCTGTGCTTAAACCAGTTCATTCCGGGGTGAAATGCTCCCAGTTCGCTCATGCCTATTGGTCGTCAGAGAGCCAGTTGCGAAAGCAGTGTGAGGCTCCGCCCACACACCCGGATGCTGCCATTTGGGTTCTTTTACCCTCTGCGCATGTACAGAATGCTTTGCGCATGCGCAGAAGGTAAAAGAACCCAAATGCCAGCATCCATGCGGGTGGGCAGAGCCTTGTGCTGCCTTCCAATCAGTGCCAGGCACGAGCGAACGGGGAACAGTTCACCCCTGTTTTATACACCTCATCTTGGGGTACTTGAACAAAGCAGAATATTTTCTTTGAAGAGTAATACGTCCACATATCTGCTACATGTTCAGAATCAGTCTCTGATTTCTTATGAGCACAGAACAGACATCAGTTGAGTTTTGTGCACCTGCATGCTTCAGTAATATTAACATGCCCCACTCCTGTCACTGTCATAGATTTGCTGTAGGATATAAATTCAGGGCCTGACATTCTAAAAGGATTTGGCATTTCAAACTGCTTCACTGAGCTTAGCACCTGAGGCTCTGTGAAAGCAAGAGTTTTAGAGAGCACATTTACAATGCCTTTAATGGTAGCATTTATTAGATGGAATTGTGTTGATGAGGCGAAAGAAGCTATAGGAGAGATGGAAAAAAATACCAGGGGTGTGAAGGAATACAGCTGAGCTCCCTTGAGGTTGGTAACTAATGTGCTGAACTTGGCCTTTGGATGACTGCAAGGCCAAAATAGGAAACAAATTCTCAGAGTGGCAAAAGAAGATGGTTAATGCTCACCATGCAACTATTCATGTACTGTGGCAGCTCAGAAGACCAAAAAAAACCCCTGTAGATATGAATGTAGTGTAACTATATAATGAAAGAACATCACCATCTTTGCTGACAATACTGGTAATGCCAAGTCTTTAATGTGTGTGTACGCAATGTCAGTTGCCCTGAAATCTAATCCTCATCATGGCATAGATACTGAAACCCTAATTAATCAAAG
The DNA here is from genome assembly GCF_031021105.1 of Erythrolamprus reginae. Taxonomy (NCBI): domain Eukaryota; kingdom Metazoa; phylum Chordata; class Lepidosauria; order Squamata; family Dipsadidae; genus Erythrolamprus; species Erythrolamprus reginae. The sequence continues at coordinate 218,768,901 of NC_091951.1, read as the reverse complement.
AGGGAATATTTGGAATTATAGGGCTGGAAAGGACCTTGCCCCATGCCCGAGAGAGCAGTCTCTCAGGCAAGTGAATGTTCAATGTTTTCTTGAAAACCATCAGCGATGAAGCACCCACAACTCTGGGAGGCAAACTGGACTTTGCAAGCAAAATTATTAATGCCCTGACCCCATACCTTGAGGATTCTTGAGTGTCAAGAACAGCATAAACTTAAGACAACCCTATCCCATAAAATTTCATTGAAATGGTTATCCCCTCATGCTAAATTTAATCATAAACTTCAACGAAGTCTAATCCTGAATATATCCCATAGCCAATACAAAGAAATACAGAAGTCACTCTCAGTTTAGTTTTAACCCTGGCCCTAATATCTTAAAACTATCTATTGATTTATCAGGCTCTTTGACTACTTTTAAAAATGGAAATGGGATTTTATTCAAAGCAAAATTCTCATAGAAATCTATTTAACAAAGTGTGTTTAGATTAATGGGATGGGATAAAAGAGTTTCAACAATGAAACTATTTTTATTTCTACGTATAGTATCTCTAACATAAGTTAATTTTTCTTCTTAGGATCTTATGAATTAGGTTTATCTGTGCAGAAGCAAAAAATCACCGAAATCTCTCTCTCACCCACATCCCCTCGTGAGGTTTTGCTTCCTGTGCATGCACAGAAGCAAAATCTCACTGGGATGCGCATACATGCATGCCAGTGGCCTGAAGTTGTGCGTGCAGCACACATTTTACTACTGGTGCACAGTGTGGCCCGTACTGGGTGGAAACCAAGCCACGTGAAAGGCACGCTGGTACATGTGTGCAGCTCAACTTACATGAGTGGCAACCACTTTGCACACACAGTACTTGCTGCCACTCATGTGGCCTGGTTGTGAATAGGCCATGACCCAGTAGCCCGGGGCTTGGGGACCTCTGCTGTAAAGGATATGCATATGGGCCAAGTGATTCAGTAACATAGTAGCATTATGACGGATATATCCCACAATCTAATAATGTTTCTAGTCATGTTGTTCCTTGAAAGCCAGCATGGGTAGAAGTTAAAGGGTTAGATTAGGAACAGATTGTTCAAATCTGTCATCTGTAAAGGAAACATATTTAATGACTTGGAAATACTCACCTTTTCAGCCCACTCCATTTCATAGGGAGGAAGAGCAAGATAAAGCATTATAATATAAATGCTACTTTAAGCAAAATATAGGATTTGCATCACCTCTTGAAAATCTTATAAATCTTATTATAAACAACAGAATGGAACGGGATTCCTACTTCTCAGATTATCCCTCATTAATTCCATTTTTGTATTATCAGCCTGGAACATACAATTTATCCAAACTGTATCATATATAAAAGTTCCTGAGAAAAATTGAATGAGTTGATGGTCACAATGGAACACGGAGACAATAAATAGATTAGCACCTCAACATTCCAGATAAAAGGGGGGATTATGGAATTTCCCATTAAAATCTCTGTGAGGAGAACGTAAAAGCAGTGGTCTCTGGCAAGTTTTAGAGTTCTGGGAGCCAAGAGAAAATCACCTTTGCCCAAGCCAAATTTTCTTCAAACAGACACTGAGTTTACTCATTTCATTCCTTATTCACTTCTGGAAATCACTTATATAGTTTCTGAATATTAGCAACCTTCAAAATGACAAGTTTTATCACCCTAGGACTAGGTGATTCTCTATCAATGCTCAGTGAAAGAAGCTTCATATAAGTATAACAACTTAAAATAAAATTATTCTGAAATAAAGAGCAAAAACATTTATTCTGGAAAGTAATAAACATCTTAAGAGGCCAGATAGATTAGGAATAAAATCTTAAAATTAATTATACGAATCTATCTGCAAGGTTTTTAAAAAATTGCTATTAAAATATATAGGAAGATTTTGAATATAGGTGTTGTGGTTAGTTCTGGCCCAGCTCCTGCCCCAAGGACTGTGGATGTGGGGGAGACATCCACATGCTGCAGGCCTGTTTTGGTGGAATCTGATGATGAAGGCTCCTCTGACCAAGAAGACATGAGTGACAGGGAGGAGGAGAGTGTGGCAGACAGCTCAGAAGGAGATCAATTATCTAGCTCCTCCTTGGATTCAGAACAAGAGTTAATGATACAGCCACGCATGCGGAGAGCGATGCATAGGCAACAACAACTGAGAGATTATTATCAAAGAAAATGAGGCCACCTGTGGTTGGGTGGGGCTGTGGTAATTAGTGAGGCTGCTATAAAGAGCAGCGTGTGGGTTTGGCCATTGTGGAGGATTATCTGATCGTTGTGTTTCGTGCCTGCCTTGCTGAGTTCGACCTTGGTGTGTTGCTTTTTCCCCGTTTTGAAACTAAAGCAGAGCAAAGGGTGTTTCACTTTGTGAAAGAAGAAGGACTGTGAATTGTCTCACAGCTGCAAGCTAAATATCTCAGAACTGATAAGGGACTTGTACCAATTACCAGTTTGTTTGGAGACGAGTGCTCTTTACTATACAAAAAGAGGGCTTAGTTTAAGTCAATTTTCGTTATAAAGAACATTGTTTTGAATTTTCAAACGTGTGTGTGTCTGAAATTTGTACCTGTGAATTTTCGGGAGGATTCTACCAGAGAGCCCGACAGAACAATAGGTAAGTGTTTTTCCCTGCACTTTTTCTTTTCATATTTTCTTAGCTTGTATTAGTTTGTTATTTTTGTATTTAAAAACTTTAATTAAAATATTATTAAAATAAGAAGAATGAGCAATAGCAGATTCCAAACTTGACTTTGGCCCTCTGAATGCTTGAATACCTTCAAATACTGGGGACAGTCTTTGAAAGACTGCTCAAAAGATGGCATTCTCTCTATTCCCAAGTGGTTGGGATGAGTGGGAAGGGAACTCATTTTGGGAGGCAACTCCCTGGAAGAACAAGTTGGCCATTAGTTATCTGTTCCTTCCTCTAACAATGTAAAATAGAGATACACCAACAGACTGAGCAATGCTCTTTTTTCCAGTAGTAGCAGATGGTGGAGGATGGCAGGTGAGATTAGTAAAGAGAACTGAGGTGGGAACAGCCTGTTCGGAGTGGATAACACCTGTGCCACCCTTAATTCTGATCACACAACTTCAAACATTTTTGCTTCATTTCTTCTAATCCTAAGTATTCTAATAATTGGATCCATCAAATTGGAATAAAATTAATCCCCAATATCAGATGTAAATTACTGAGAGTGGAGGTGTTTTCTCCCTACTTGGGCTACAAGAATTCATTTTTGTTGCCTGCCCTTTAGCTTCCTAACTGAGCCAGACTTCTCTTCTGCAATGGCTTCATGTTGCCAGCTAATTACAACAGCTTCAAAGCTCAAGCAGACACCATCCCTTCCGTTGTATATAATACCTAGAGTTCTGCAGGTTTTTAATTTGAATTCTTGAACATGTAAAATTGTATGTTGCTTTGTAAAAATAGCCATTCAGAGTTTGTCAATAATACATTTATTTCTGTTTCCAAAATATTAATCAGCTGGCAAGGTATGTAAAGACAGATGCATGGGGTGAAAAAAGGAAGAGGAACTAAATCCTCAGTACTCCAGGCCAGATATGGACAGATGGAAAGCTAGGGTAAAAAGGGTTCTTTCAGAAGCATAACTGCCATATAGAGCAAGTGCTTAAGAAGCATTTGGCCTCCTAAGAGCCAAGCAGGTGCTAATTATAGAAATTTGTAGGAACCCAGAAGCAACTTCTTTAAGAAAGGAGATGAGATATGCTAAGAGGAAAGACTGCAAAACAAAAGTCAGAAACTATTATTAGGTGCCTTGGAAGGGAGATCTCACAACTTGAATAGAAAAGAGAAAAATACTGCAGTGAACTCTATGACCAGGGGTGAAATTCAGCAGGTTCTGGAGAACCGATAATGGAAATTTGAGTATGGTACTTCAGAAAACTGGTAAATGCCACTTCTGGCTGGCCCCAGAGTGGGGTGGGAAAGGAGATTTTGCAATATCCTTCCCCCAGGAGTGGGGAAGGAATGAGGATTTGCAGTCAACTTCTCCTGCCACACCCACGAACCAGTAGGGAAAATAATTGAATTTCACCCTTGTCTATGAGGATTTGCCATGATAAAGAATCTCACATTTGGGACCACTATGTCCTCATCTTAGTCTCAGGTAATTCAGTGAAATCAGACTGTGTGGTGAGGGAGCACTGCATTGAACTGAAACAATACCTTGCTATCTAATTCTAAAAGCACATAAATAACAGAAAGACAGTGCAGTGGGACTGGATTGTGCATTTTCAAATTGCATTTTGGGTTGCTCAAAATTTTACTTTTTTTAAAGCCTCAACCTAAAAATCTAATAGAAAATCTAATAGAAAAATGTTAATGTCTCTTTGTCATGCCAAATGTTTTATGTACAAATCATTAATTTGTATTCAGTAATATGAAGAAACAGAAAACCTTCCCAATGGAGGCTTGGTACATTCATCCTCTTTCTTCTATGATATTTTAAATAGCATTTAATTGTTTTAGTGCAGTTTATTTCTAAAAATTCTGAATCTTTATTTGTTCTCCTGCCAATATTTGATATAATTTCTTTATATGATGAATGATTCTTACAAATGAGACAAGGTATCCAATCATTTAAACTCTTAATATATTGGGAGTCACCTTTTATGTTAAAAAAAAGTACCCAGGGCTAAGAACAGTGGCCAAAAATATTAAAATGATATGACACATTCTGTCAGACTTCACACTGCCTGCTTGCTTCTGCTGCCATAGAAATGGAGTGGTGGTGGTGGTGGTGGAGGAGGAGGGGAGGTTAGATATTTGGGAGGGGTTGGGGGAAGATGTGCTGGAGATGTCTCCGTTTGTGTTTGATTAGGGGCCTAGGGAGGAATGTTCTCATCACGTTCTGCCATGGATATATTTACAGCCGGCTCAAGGTCAACGGCTTCAACAAACCAGATGTGAAAGCCCAAATGGCCACCTGACATCTTGGAACATTGAGATTGGATGATTTGCCCAGGTGGCTTATGAGGGGAGAGTTTTGGGATTCTTTGTATATGTATTTACACACCTTTTGCCTTCTTTTGTCGTTATCAGTTCTTGCCTAGTAAAAGTACTCTTCTCTATCAACATGGAGTTGGTGTATTTCTTTCCTGGACTTCAAATGGAAGCACAACTGACACATCCCAGGTGTTGTAAGGAATATCCTTCTGGATTCGGTTCCAAATGGGGAAAAAGACATTAGAATCATGGGACTGCTTGGAAAGATGGTTTAATGAAGGATAGCAGTACGTCTCAGGTTCCGGGGAAGGATCACATTGCCTCCAAGATGTTGAAGAAGAGAAAAAGGGCTAAGATGCTGAGAGTTCCCTAGTTTATACCCCCTGTTGGCCCCACCTTGAGAGTTTCCTCTTCCTGTGTAAGAAATGTATTCTATTGGCAGCCAGACTCCCAGGGGGCAATTCTGTAGGCTGTCTTGAGTCCAAGTTTGCTTGAGCCTTGCTGGCTGATGTAATCTTCCCAGGTGCCATGTGGTGAGATGAGTAGAGGGTTAATCCTATCATGTCCTAAGAGTGAAGGTCTTAATCCCATCACCTGGAGATGAATGGGGCTGGGCAGGGAGCTGCAGGAAACTGCTTTGTATTTTAGAACATGTTTCTCCTTTTCTCATCTAGGGAAACATATTCTTCATTTTCAATATTTCCTAAGATATTTCATTTTTCTAGGAGAGAGATGGGTGCTAACATCCTTCACAGGGATGGGATGGGGCAGAAAAGATCATATATTCAAAATACTACTTAATTGACTAAAGCCATTGCAGGCTTAATTTAGTGCACGGTGATGGAAGATCAGTATATACTGTATGCCTTTGGATTCAAAATTAACATCTTTGATTTCTGTTTCCCTGTTGTGGGTTGTCTGCTTCCTACCCCATCTCCAGCACCTCTGAAACAAACCAGTATTTGGGTTCTGCCATCTAGGAAGCTCTTTGCAATTCTGATATTTCACTGTTTTGCATACATGAACAGTTACATTACTGATAATACTCTAACTGGAAATTTCTGTGATCACCACTATCCGTCAAGCACCACTATAGATTGTTCCATCATTATTATGATTTTTTACAAGGAAGATAATACTGCCAATAGCAGCAGTGTATAGTGTTACATTCTGGATACTTATTCTACTTTCCCTTATCACTCAACATTCTGAATTTACAGGATTTATTTTTTTTAATGTATTTTTTCAAATCATTGAGTTTTATCAATATCTCCTTTTTGCACATGAAAGTACCACGTTGTCTACTTAATAGCACTTACCTTTGAATAATGAAAATTAAAGATACGCACTCTTCAACTAGGGTTGCTCTCGGTTCTGTCCGGTTCTGCAAATTGGTAGTGGCGGGGGCAGGAGGCTCTGCGCACCCACCCGGGACGCTTCTGCACATGCGCACACGCGAACTGGTAGCAACGGGTTTTAGAACCCACTACTGGATATAACATATCTCCAATTCTGATATCTAACACTTACAAATGTATTATATCATAGCATATCATAATCTCCATTAACAAAACATTTAGCCCCAGCATAATCAGTGCAGGACTCAAACTTCATCACTTGTTTTTTCCTTAAAATTCATAGTTGAAATTATCAAAAGCAGGTGCAGCAACATAAAAAAACTGGATTCTGGAAACTATTTAGATAAACAACCCTTGTGTTAATTAGCAAGGCAGAGGGACTGTTTAATATGCAAATTTTCATATTAATCTTTTCATATTAATCATGATTTAAAGAGTTTGTAAAAAGTTTACTAAATAGGTTTTTGTAACGCTAAATATCAGCTTGTATAGCATGTGTAGTAGCCAGTAGTTGGAAAATATGTGTTTCTTAATAGAGGAGAAGAAAGGGATTCTGAGGGAAATAAAAAGTCATTTTTCAACAGAAACTAGAACTGACAGAAAGCAATTCTATTTTTTTGGCAGGAGATACAGAATCTAATAGAGTTAGTTGCTTCCAAGTTCAAATTAAAAGTAATTCAGTAAGGCAGAAAACATAGAGCTGTAAAAATTACAGACTTAAGCACACTTAGAGATATATAAAGACATTTCTATTGTTACGATAATTCGAAAAGAACACTTGGACACATCTTTCCTTGCCATCATCTATCTGTCTGCCTACTTACCAGAATGAAAAATGATACTGATGAACCTATACAGGGAATTCATGTTCTGGCTGGCCTTGAATGCTCACTTTCCATCACATATCAACTCAATATCAGAATCTCATTAGTGTATTTGCAAAGATAGTCTAGAGAAGACTTTCCAAATGTGACCAGAGATTTGAATGGTTCACACATTGCACATAGCAAGTTTTATTTCATTTATCAAAATTATTTATTTGTCAAATTTAACTGCTACTCATCTCATCATTCAAGGTGAGTATGAGCAGCTTACAACATAATAATACGCATGGATACAAAAACATTACAAGTGTAAAAACAAAAATTACAAAATGTTTAAAAAAACCTTTAAAACCCCCACGGTTTTAGAGTGTAGAGGTGCTGCTGGCTTCTTGGTTACTACATTAGCTACCTCTAGCCAACAGCTTCTCCTTCAGGGCCCCGTGCCAACCTGCATAGCCAGGTTTAAGGCATTTTCTGAGGGCTAGAAGGGTGAGGGAAGACCTCACCTTCTGCAGCAAAGAATATGGCCTTTTGGCCTTTTACCTCTACTTCATCAAGTAATTGTCTGATTCACATGTATAGTAGATGATAATAGCTTGGTTCGCATACCTGCATTAAAAGAGCCTCGGTGGTGCAGTGGTTAGAATGCAGTACACTGTACTGCAAGCTACTTCTGTTGATCACCATCTGCCAGCAGTTTGGCAGTTCGAATCTCAGTAGGCTAAAGGTTGACTCAGCCTTCCATCCTTCCAAGGTCTGTAAAATGAGGACCCAAATTTTGGGGGGCAATATGTTTACTCTCTGTAAACCACTTAGAGAGGGCTGTAAAGCACTGTGAAGCAGTATATAAATCCAAACACTATAATGTGTACTGCTTTACATTAAATGAGCATGTTGTTTCATGCATTACACTAGATCAAGTTGCAGCATTTTCAGGGGAAGTTTAAATACATAAAACTAAAAGTCAACAGGAATCTTGTTGCTTTTGAATAACACTTCATAAAATCATAAATCACAAATGAATTAATGTTTTTGAAAAGTAATTCTTGGTATTTGAGGGTTGCCATATTATAAATATTAATATAAATATATAGGAATTAGGGATAATTCTTTTATTTAATCCTGTTTTTATTATAAAATGATAACAATTCAATTTTTAAAAAGTAAAGAAAAAGAGAAAAAATTGTGATGGACTATTTAAATGTTTTGTGTAATACCTCTTTATGGTTTTTTAAAAATACATCTGAAATTAGGTTATTATAGAATGAAAAACTCCCTTCACCTCTACCAAAAATCATGATTTGCTGCAGATAGTGTTCTACTGGCATTAAATAGGTTACTAAACTTGCAAAGCTGGAAAATGGAAATGAATTAACAGCACCTGCTCTCTTTCTCTGTTGGCAGAATAAGTTTCTCTCAGCTGAATAGACAGAGAGACATATTTTATTCCACTGGAATCAAACTTCTAGGTGAGGCACTTCCAATTTGTCACATTCAGGCTCAATGCAGTGATAGGGAGAAAAGCTGATAAATGCAGGAAGTGATATAAAAGCTACCAAATTATCAAATGCATTTTAGTTTACTGAATAGATTAACTATAATATAATCAATAAACTAAGGATTCAGCATATAGTCCCTTTAGCTTGAGAGAAATGGCCTTTCCACCTTTTCTTGCTGAGGTTTTCATTCTCCTAATGCATATATATATGTGTGTGTATTGTGTGTGTGTGTGTGTGTTCCTTTTCATTATCAGCAAAAATACTGTATGTTTGTGTATATGCATAGACACACACACGTGTGTGTAACACATTTTTGTTGATAATGAAAAGGAAGGGACATTACTATAGATCTATTTCGAGCTTATTTGCTCTCATCAGGCAGCCAAACACTGACGATTTGAACCTGAGCCTCTGCCTTGTAAGGCAGTGACCTTAGCCTCTAGACTACAGATTCGACCAAAAATCACACACACACAGACACACAAACAAAATTTCTGACCTACTGACCATGTAAGGACTGGTGAACGATGTAAAGTAATCCAAGGGCCTTGCACTGCATGATCATATTTGGTGCTGATTTAACAGTTAAAAAGTTATCTGTTCTTATTTCCCAGTTAGCAGTGGGTGAATTTGTGTTGTTTTGGTGTGTCTAATGAGGCTATATAGATGTACAAGCAGACAAAGAGAGTCAATCCCTGGGGATTATCTAAGGAAGAAAAGCTATCTTCATGGTTTTAAAAAGTAAAGAACATGAAGTAGAAAATCTAGAAACTGGCATTTTTTAAATCTTTTAAATTCTAATGCAAGGTATTGCCATAAACTATCTTAAAAATATTAACCTTCACTGACTCATAATTGTATTTGTTTCTAGATATCCAGAGAATTTAGTCCAGAAGCCCCTCCACCTCCTTTGTTAATGTGTTTATGAATGCAATTAGCTCTTCATTCATGCTCCTTTATTTCTTGACCCTATTATGAAGTAGCTTACACTAGTTTGCTTCTCCCAGGAGAAGCAGGCATCAAGCAGCATCATATCAGCTTCTGTTGCTGAGCACTGACAAAATCAACTTGCAAGAGGCAGAAGGAGCCATGGCAATGTGTTCCCCTCCACAATGACATGGAGAAATGGTCTCAGATTGACCGGCCTTGGATAAACACACCTGTAATGGAATTAGAAGGCAGAGGATATAAGGTACTGATTACAGCCTAATTTGAACAAAATGGCATATGAATCTTGTTTGTGGATGTACTGTATGTGTATGTGTGTACTCACACACACATACACACACACACGCATACCCTGTTTAGTCTGTATAATAAATGTTAAAACCCTGTAAAGAAAGAATCTGTAATACTGTCTCTAACTATGAATAAACCCTGGCCGCGTCTGATTGGCTAAGACGCGCGGCCGTTTCTTTTAGGCGCGAGCCTTTAAAGTATAAATAGGGCTGTTTTGACACTGACAGCTCAGATGCGTTCCTTGCTGGAGTCACTTGCAAAAGAGCTGAATAAACGGAACCATCTTGTACTTCTTGCCTGAGTCTCATTCATTTCACTGGCGACGAGAGAACGAAGAATCCACGAGTCAAGAATGAATCACCTCCAGATCGGCCGGGCTCCCGACTACTTCGACCCCGAGAAGTCGTCCTGGGACGCCTACATGGCGAAATTTGAAATCTTCCTAGAAGCGGCAGGAATGGGAGAAGCCGAAGACGACAGAAAGCGGGCGATTTTCTTAAACTATTGCGGGACTGAAATCTTTGACCTCGTCCAAACGCTCACCGACCCGCTCCCGGCTAAATCCGTTCCATGGGACGACCTCCAAGCAAGACTCGCCAACCACTTCAAACCAACGAAGCCTGCCGTAGTCTACAGACATCAATTTTCTAGGATGACCCAGCGTGAGTCAGAGACAATCAATCAATTCGCCACGCGACTTCGCACGGTACTGTCAAAGTGCAAATTTGACAGCCCAGAAGCTCGCCTCACAGACGCTCTAATTTTTGGAATGAAGAATGCGACGGTCCGAAACAAAATCCTGACAGAGGACGACCCAACGCTTCAGTCAGTTATCAAGCTGGCTCAAACAGCCGAAGTAGCTGACGCGGCCGCAAAAGAACTAAAAGAACACGAAAAGAAGGAAATCGTCTCCAAAATCTCCGTTGCTGTTTCCCGCGCCGAGACCCCAGATGACCTCAGCCCAGCTGCCACGGACGACGACACCTGTCTCCTGCTGCCTTCCGAGCAAGCCAGACAACCCAGATACCAACGTCCATCCAACCCATGCCCCGGATGCCGAGGAAATCACCCACGACAGCGCTGCCCCTTCAGGGACGCCATTTGCCGCCGCTGCAATCAACGCGGGCACATCGCCGAGGCATGCAGAGCGCCCCTACCAGAGGAGTCCTTCTCTATACCCCGCCAACAACGATTCAACAACCAGGCACAACAACCGCGGGACAACACATTTTCCAGAGGCTTCAATCGAAGAAACGACTCCACCGCTAACCGTGACTACGCACGAGGTAAAGCACAAACTTACGTAAATTGCGCAACTTCTAAAGGAGGGAACAAGATTATCATCTCGCTACTTTTAAATAACAAACCCTGTAACCTAGAATTAGACACAGGGTCTAAGCATTCTATCATGCCTTGGGACAAATTCAAAATGTATATGCCAAATTTTCTTAAAACTGATTTTGCTAACACAACTTTAGTAATAAGGGATTTTCAAGGTAATGTCATACCTGTTTTGGGGAAAGTAGATGTGCCTGTAAAATTTAAAAATTGTGAATATTCTCTTCCTCTAATCGTGGTTGAGGGAGCCAAACACTCCCTCCTGGGGCTAACGTGGATGTCTCCCTTGGGTATTGAAATACTGGGTCTTTGTCATATAAATGCTGAACCTGACATTCCTAACTTTATACAAGAATTTCCTGAGGTTTTTAGCCCCACTCTAGGCACCTATAATGGGGCCCCTATCTCCTTCTCCCTAGACCCCAAGGTACCCCCAGTCAGACTTAAGCCTCGCAGGGTACCCCTACCGCTTTTACCTAAATTGGACATCCAATTGGACAAACTTATTGCCCAGGGCATCTTAGTCCCTGTAGAACAAGGCCCATGGGAAACCCCCATAGTCACACCAGTTAAACCTGATGGCTCCTTAAGGGTCTGTGCAGACTACAAAGCCACTATCAATAAAGCCCTCCAACACCATCCATACCCAATCCCAGTAGTCCAGCAGTTGCTACATTCCCTGGGGGAAGGGAGAGTCTTTTCCAAAATCGACCTCGCGCAAGCGTACCAACAGCTTCCGGTCGATGAGGCCACATCCCTGGCCCAGACCATAGTGACCCACAGGGGTGCTTTCAGGTGCACCCGCCTACAATTTGGGGTCAGTACAGCCCCAGGCATTTTCCAAAGCTTCATGGAACGATTATTAGCAGGTATCAAAGGAACTACCCCCTACTTTGATGATATTTATATCAGGAAAAAACCAAGTAGAATTAAACATGCGCATCAGAGAAGTGTTGGCTAGACTACAAGCTAAAGGGTTAAAAGTAAAACCAGACAAATGTGTGTGGGGAGCCAAAAGCATAGAATTCCTGGGCTATAGAATAGACAGTGAGGGAATACACCCCACAGCAGATAAATTAGAGGCCATAACCAAAGCACCCGAGCCAAACAATAAGACAGAACTCCAAGCATTTCTGGGCCTTCTTAATTTTTATTCTGTCTTTCTAAAACAGAAGGCAACGGCAGCAGAACCTCTACACCGACTGCTGCAGAAGGGAATTCCCTGGACCTGGGGCACAATGGAGCGCGAAGCTTTTCATAAAATAAAACAATTATTGACCTCTAAAAGCGTAGTGGTTCAATATAGCTCAACTTTGCCCATAAGGCTCACGTGTGACGCTTCGGCTTATGGGGTTGGCGGGGTATTAGCTCACATAATGCCAAACAATACAGAGGCCCCCATCGCCTTTTTCTCTAAAACATTGTCCTTGGCCGAAAGAAATTACAGCCAATTGGACAAAGAGGCATTGGCCCTAGTCTCTAGCGTTAAGAAATTTCACTACTATCTGTGTGGGAGGAGTTTTGAACTAATAACAGATCACAAACCCCTGCTTGGTCTACTGGCTTCCAACAAACCAACTCCTCCTTTCATGTCCCCTAGATTAATAAGATGGGCTCTATTCCTGTCAGGATATCAATATCAACTAACACATAAGGGGGGAAAATCAATAAACCATGCCGACGGCCTAAGCAGATGCCCCATGCCCGAGTTAGTCACAGATCCAACCCCCTCAGAGGACGTTTTACTAATAGATCTTGAGGAAAACTGCCTGACCACTGCCAAAGAGGTAGCTGAGCACACTAAGAAGGATTCACTATTATTAAGAGTAATCAATTGTATTCAAAAAGGGTGGTTGGGAGACTCTGAGGAAACAGGACTGTCAGACTTTAAATCAAAGAGGTTGGAATTATCCTACTTGAGGGGTTGCGTGTTATGGGGTGACAGGGTGGTCATCCCCAATACCTTAAAACAGAAGGTACTAAGTATGTTGCATGCAGGCCACCCAGGCATTGTTAGAATGAAGGGTTTGGCCAGGGGATACTTGTGGTGGCCAGGTTTAGATAGAGACATTGAGCAATGGGTAGCAAACTGTGACCCTTGCCAGGAGTCACGACCCAATCCCCCGAAAACAACACCACTGGAATGGGAAAGACCCACTGGGCCATGGTCCCGCATTCACATTGATTTCGCAGGGCCTATTGGAACTCAAAACTTTTTAATTGTGGTAGACGCTTTCTCCAGATGGGTGGAAATCATAGCTATGCAAAACATTACCACTTGTGCCACCATCAAAGCATTATATCGCTTGTTTGCCACACATGGGTGCCCAGACATCCTAGTTTCAGATAACGGGCCACAATTGACTGCCAGACAATTTGAGTGTTTTCTAAGCAACTTAGGGGTCAGACACGCACTCACATCCCCTTACTCGCCATGGGTTAATGGCCTTGCAGAACGTTACGTACGTGTGGCCAAAGAAGCCTTGCGCAGGGCAGGCCCAGGGGAAATACAACACAAATTAGATCAATTCCTATTAATGCAACATATCACCCCAAATTCCATCACAAACAAAAGCCCAGCAGAGATTTTAATGGGTCGAAAAATAAGGTCCCCCCTGGACAGGTTGCATCCTCGTTATTGTACACAAAATGTAAATGATGAAACATGTATAGCACCTGAAAGAAGTATGTATCTAGGGCAACTTGTTTTTGCTAGAAATTTTGACGGGGGGTTGAATTGGCTAAAAGGGAAAATATTGCAACAAACGGCTCCAAAATCTTATGTTGTACAACTAGAAGATGGCCGCACATGGAGGCGGCACATCGATCATTTAAGGGGGCGCATAACACCAAATGAAGAGCCGGCTGCTAATGGAAATTCTTCCCCCCAAGCAGACACTCACACGCAACTCGAACTTTTGGAATTACAAAAAGACTTACCACGGCTAGATGCATCCTCCAGCGACGCCGAGCCTTCCTCCTCTTCAGGGCACGGTGTGGCACCAGCTTATTCATCTCCGCAGGCCAGAGCCCCAACTTGGGCCCAGCCGCGGACAGGAGACAACAGCGAGCCAACCTCCACCATAGACATCCCAGACGGTAATGATCTGCGCAGGTCTGAGCGCACGTCACGCCGGCCCAACCGATTGGAGGACTACGTCACTTGGCTCACTGATTGACAGTTTTACTCAACTAATGAGGGAGGGGTGTTAAGTCTGTATAATAAATGTTAAAACCCTGTAAAGAAAGAATCTGTAATACTGTCTCTAACTATGAATAAACCCTGGCCGCGTCTGATTGGCTAAGACGCGCGGCCGTTTCTTTTAGGCGCGAGCCTTTAAAGTATAAATAGGGCTGTTTTGACACTGACAGCTCAGATGCGTTCCTTGCTGGAGTCACTTGCAAAAGAGCTGAATAAACGGAACCATCTTGTACTTCTTGCCTGAGTCTCATTCATTTCACCCAAAATAAGACATCTCCCGACAATAAGTCCAACTGGGCTTTTGAGTGCATGGCAATAAGGCCAAGCATGTATTTCAGGGTTCAAAAAAATATAAGGGTCTTTTTTGGGGGGGAAACATGGTAATACATACATACATACATACATACATACATACATACATACATACTTAAACACACACACCCATTGCATCCCAGCGAGATTTTGCTTCTGCGCATGCAAGGGGACACGCATGCATGAGAGGTTTCAGTGATTTTTTGCCAACTTGCCCAAATCTCTCTTGCACACGCTCCCCTCGTGAGATTTTGCTTCCTGTGCATGCATAGAAGCAAAATCTCACTGGAACGCCCACATGCGCCTGCGCAGAAGCAAAGCTTTATTTGTAGCGCACCGATAGGGGCAAAATCGGGAATCTGCCCCTGACTTCCAGATATTACGTTCGCTTCTCATTTAGCAGCCAGGTTCCATTCCAGTGATCAGGCCCATTAAGCAAAATGGTGCTAAGCGAACAACATGAGAGACACAGACAGAGAAAGGCTGGTTGCTGCCATTTTATCTGGATAAAGTTATCTCATACATTCATTTCAATGTTGCTCTCACTCCGGCATATGATTTTATCGTGCAGAACTTTGCTCATAAATGCACACATTGGCTGGAAAATAAATTATTACTGTATTGTTTATAAGTGTTGTATTTGCAAATGATAGCTGAGGTGTTGCTAAATGAGGAATGGCTGAAATACCAAGCTATAATTTTCAGTGTGAGAGAAAAGGAAATGAAAATAATTAATATAAAATAATCATAAAAGAGAGAGCTTGGTGTAATAAGTAAAGCCTCAGGCTAGAAACTGGGGGACCATAAGTTTCTGCCTCGCCTTAGACAAAAGGTCAGGTGGGTGATCTTGGACCAACCTCCCTCTCTCATCTCTAGAAAGATGGCAGTGGCAAACCACTTCTGAAAATCCTTGCCAGGAAAACTGCAGGGGCATCTTTAGGCAATCTAAACAGGCACATAATTAGGACTTCCAGAGGAGACACTGAAATGCCACTGAGGTAGGCAAAAATAGAAAGTAAAAATATATCATGAAAAGGGCAGAGGCAGCCACTTGTATACCATTGCCAAGAAAGCTACATGAATACGTGTGTGTGTGTGATCATTAGGAATCAAAATAAATTGAGAATGGCTTTCCAGAATTAAATTAAAAGTATATTATTGTGGATGTTTGCAATTAGCCAGAGTTTAGACTGGATTGGACATTTTTATCCACCTATAGGGTCCTTCCTGAGAACCTAGGATATGCATATGTTGTTTGATAGTGGTGTTGTTAAAGGTATCTTCGCAGGATGTAAGCTGTTCTAAATAAAGTTGTATTTGTGCAAGAGATTTTGGCAACATCAATAGTATTCAAGTGGTGCTTCAGATGTTTTGGGATTGCACCCAAATTCCCTATTCCCATTGACCGCTATGTTTGTTTTTGTTTTGTCTACCACACTCATTCTATTTCAATTTGCAGGGGTTTTTTTAATTTTGTGATGTTCTCTAGTCCCTTCTCTTCCATTTTGCTATCTTCAGGTATTTCAGGATCCATTGTCCAAATGTTTTTGTCTTTTTAATCAACAATTGTTAAAATTATTTGGTAGGACCCTGTCTGTTTAAATTCTAAAGTGCTAGACCAATTTAGCTTCTTCATTTTCTATTACTTGTATATTATGTGGTCACAGTAGTTCTTGTTGCAGGCAAACGGTATTTCCTGCAGATATTCCAAAGCGTGATTGTTGTTACTTGGTCATGCTGTTGTTTGTAGTGGGTCTGTGCAATCTTCTTGCAGCAGTAACTAAGTGGTCCACTGCTTCTTCAGCTTCTTGCAGAGGAAGCGCTTGCTACCTGTTGCTATCTTCTCAATTATGATTTGGTGTGCATTTGTTTCTAAGACTTGGTCTTGTGTAGCCAGAATTAGCCTCTCTATTCTTTCAGTTTTCCTGTTCTTAGCTATTGCCACATCTTATTATTATCAAATTTACCTGCTTCTTTTTTTTCTGATCATGTAATACTTTGCCTTGCTATATCTTTTTTCTATTCTTCATCTAGTTTTCATTTGATTGCAAATAGAAGAAGAGGAAAATCCATCTGAAGAGGGAAAAATTTGCCAAGAATTTCTTTTAAAAAGATGACAGAGCCCATGGACCAGCTCTGACTGAACCAGATCCGTGACGCCATTGTCACATCACCAGGAGGTTGCTAACGGTTTGGGCGATCTGGTCCATACCAGGAGGAACCCACTCCCGGTGCACCTTCTTCGCTATCCTTCCGATATTCTTACTATGTCCTTTTTTCTTCTTCAGCTGTCTGGTGTGCTTGCAACATTTCAGCCCACCCATTTTCCTTGGCAAGTGCAGTCTGTCAGTATCACTTTGTGGATGAAGGGCTTGATTCATTGTCAATATTTTTCTGATCTTCCTATCCAGAGCCTTTAGTCCTTGTTGACTCTAGTCCAGTGGTGAGTTGCTACTGGTTTGCCTCAGTAGCAGCCCATTGTTTTGGTGAACTGGCAGCAGTAGCGGCGAGAGGCTCTGCCCACCTGCCTGGATGTCATCACAGATGATCTGTGCACGCACACAAGTGACACACGCATGCAAAGCGTGTGCGTGAATACGTTCACAGTTCCGAACTGATAGTGAAGGTAAATGAACCCACTACTGGTCCAGTCCACTATTCCAATTGTGTTTCTATTTGCCCAGATGTTAATTACCTTGATAGTATTTCCTCCACTGAGTTTGAACTTGAAGATCTTCTTTACCCTCTTGATGTATTCATTTTTAACCCTTTAGTGTGCCAATGTTTTTGATGTTTCACAGACATGGACAAAGTTTTTCAGTATTGTTGACAGAGGAATAAGAACAAGTAGTAACGGTGATAGTCACCCTTCTGAAACTTTCTGAAGAGTCCAGAGACAGCAGGTTAACTGACGGTTTCTTTATTCAGCTCTAGTGAAAGTGACTTCAGCTGGAACGTGTCTGAGCTTTACAGAGAAAAGACACTCCTTATATACATTTCAGGCTCCCACCAAAACTGAACTGTCAGCGCCTTAGCCAATCAGGCGCGACTACTATTTTTAACCATTTTTACTTAGAGACAGCTATTTACATAGGGATTTAACACCCCTCCCTCCTTAGTCAAAAAAAAAATAAAGTTATTCAGCAAGCCATGTGACAAAGTCCTCCAATCGGCTTGGTCTGCGTACAGTCCTTTCGGACCTGCGCAGATCAGTAGAGTCTTCGCAGTCGGCAGAAGAGGAGGTCGGTTCGCCAGTACCTCCACTGGCCGTCCAGGGCCGACGCTGTGCTCCGGCCCCCCAGTGTTGAGTCGGCAGGCCCAACACCGACCTCCGAAGAGGAAGATGGCTCGGCTTCGCTGGAGGAAGACCCCCGTCTTGGTGAGTCGATTTTAAAGTCCATAAAAGTTGGTTGTGTGTTGCCGTCTAGCGGGGGGGAAGAATCCGTATTAGAGATTTGTAAAGAAGTGGCCTCTTGGCGCCTTCGTAAATGGTCGATGTGCCTTTTCCACACTTGGCCATCGTCCAAACGTACAATATAAGTCTTTGGCGCTGTCTGTTGCACAATTGTTCCCTTTAACCAGTTCATTCCCCCATCAAAATTTTTAGCAAAAATACTTTGTCCTAAATACAAGTGTCTTTCAGGATTTACAGACATATAATCATTAGTACAATACATAGGATGCAGTCTATCAAGTGGGGATCTAAGTTTTCTCCCCATTAGAATTTCAGCAGGACTTTTGTGGGTGGTAGCGTTAGGGGTGATATGTTGGGTCAACAAGAATTGGTCAAGGTGTTCTTGCACCTCCCCAGGACCTGATCTGCGCAAGGCCTCTTTTGCCACACGTACGTACCTCTCTGCCAACCCGTTAGCCCATGGGGAGTAAGGCAAGATGAGGGCATGCCTGACTCCCAACTGATCTAAGAACAATTCAAATTGCCTGGCTGTCAATTGGGGCCCATTGTCTGACACTAATATGTCAGGACAACCATGGGTGGCAAAAAGATGGCGCAGGGCCTTAATAGTAGCACTCGTGGTGATGTTATTCATAACAATAATCTCGACCCACTTAGAATATGCATCAACAACTATCATGCAGAGCGACTGTCGGGCCGAGCCCCCCGACCCGGCCCGACAGATGGGAGCGGACGGTGCCAAGACGGTGGGGGCCATGGGGTGTTGTAGGCACCGAAAAAGACCGCAGCGTCAAGAGGTGGCTGACTGGGACGCGGAAGATGGCGGCGGTGCCTTGCACAAAAACTAAGAAACATCGGAGGAGAAAGGAGGAAGGAGGAAAGTGGATGGTGGTGAAAGACTGTGGAGTGTGGGGCCACTGATGAACTGCCCCCCCCCGACCTGGTGAGTGAGAGTGACCGGCGTCGAGGTGGAGAGAGACCAGGGGGAATGGAGGCGACGAAGAGCGACCTGTTGCGAGTGGAGGATAACTGCAAGCGGGGTATATTTGGAATAACAACCCCCCCCCATCCGTCCCCCTTCCTGCATGGCACCAGCGGGTGAGAGCTGCTGGTGCCAAGGGAAGATTAGGTGGGAAAGACTGTGAAGACGGGTTTGCTGGATGATAAGATCATTAAAGAGAAGGAGAGGGACGGGACTGGTTGCTTGGGACCAATATGGCCAATTGGCCTAGGGACATTGCTTATACTAACTTTGCAAAGGACTATCATGGTTTGTCCCCTCCCCCCCTACCCCCTCCTGACTCTATGCACTTTACAGAAGATCCATGCCCCCTAGTGGACCGGTTGGGAAAAAACAGCAGCTTTTTCAAGACTTTTTAAGATCTAAGTTATACTGAAGACCTACAAAGACACTACACCTGGACCGATTGATTAACCGATGATTAGCTAATAATTAATATTAAGAACTGATTTTATACCATTTTTATCATTTTATATTATTTTATACTATTAATTATTAATCTTATGAATTTTTCTACTTCTATTTATATGTATTTATATTGTGTCACATTTTATCAGCAGTTTTTATCTATTATTAATTTAATCCTTTTTTAATATTCGGGGGGTTTTCTAATTAATGGATGATTGGAATAGATTCAATGTTGTGCATGGAATGAATGACTGGTATGAGTGTGATGGTTGGGGTGGGTGGGAATATGGTATGGATGAGATGAGTGACAGTAGTATGAGTGATAGATTTAGCCCACCTGATGCTCGGGAGACAGGAGAGGAAGGGGCATTGATCTCTGGGGTGGCAGAGGGCCGAAATATTCCGGTGTTGCTGGGGAGAGGCAGATATGGCGGGGGTCACAGAGTTAGCCGTTCCAGGGGAACGAGAGACCGTTGCTTAATAACGGTCCCTTGTTCCGGCTCTGTGAGCCCAGTCTTGGGCACTGGTGATGAGTGTAACTCTGGCCCTGGGCTCAGGTTGCTGCTGTTCAATGCCAGGTCAGTGGTAAATAAAGCTCTCCTCATCCGGGATCGGATCCTGGATGAGGAGGCTGACCTGGCTTGTATTACTGAAACCTGGCTGGGCCCGGAGGGAGGTGTTCCTCTCTCTGAAATTTGCCCAGCTGGGTTTCAGATATGGCATCAACCTCGACCCCAGGGAAGGGGGGGAGGAGTGGCTATTATAGCCAGGGAGAGCCTTTGCCTGCGTAGACTCATTGCTCCGGAAATTGCGGGTTGCGAGTATCTCTTGCTGAAGTTGGACTTAGGGGTTCAGGTGGGCTTATTTCTCACGTACCTGCCTCCCAGCTGCGTATCAAAAGCCCTGCCTCTGCTACTCGAGGAGGTAGCCGGGTTGGCGGTGGAGTTCCCCGGACTCATTGTCCTGGAGGACTTCAACCTGCCATCACTCGGCGAAACCTCTGGGCTGGCACAGGAGTTCATGGCCACCATGACAGCCATGGACCTGACTCAAGTAGTACAGGGTCCGACTCACGAGGGAGGGCACGCACCTGACATGGTATTCCTTTCCAAGCAATTGAGTAATGGTCCGAGACTAAGGGGCTTAGAAGTGTTGCCTTTGTCATGGTCAGACCATTTTCTACTACGGCTTGACTTCCTGGCTCCAATCTTTCCCCGCAGGGAGGCGGAACCAATGAAGATGTTCCGCCCCAGATGCCTGATGGACCCAGAGGGCTTTCAGATGGCGCTTGGGGTTATTCCAGAGGCACTCGTCCACAGTTCGGCAGAATCCCTTGCTGAGGACTGGAATACGGCTGCCGCAGGGGCTCTTGACCGGATTGCGCCTTTGCGACCTCTCCGCGGTGCAAGACCCCGTAGAGCCCCATGGTTCAACGAGGAGCTCCGGGAGTTGAAACGCCAAAAGAGATGTCTAGAGAAGCGATGGAGGAAGAGTAGGTCCGAATCCGATCGAACACTTGTAAGAGCTTTTATTAAGACTTACAAAGTGGCGCTCAAGGCGGCAAGATGCGCGTACCATGCCGCCTTGATTGCATCAGCAGAATCCCGCCCGGCCGCTCTGTTTAGGGTGACCCGCTCCCTTCTTAACCAGGGGGGAGCTGGGGAGCCCTTGCAGAGCAGTGCCGAGGATTTTAACACGTTTTTCGCTGATGAAGTCACTCGGATCTGGGCTGATCTCGACTCCAATTGTAATACAGAGTCGACTGACAACGAGTCAGTCGAGGTGACTGGGGCACGTACTTGTCCACCTGTCTGGGAAGAGTTTGATCTGGTGACACCTGATGAAGTGGACAAGGCCATTGGAGCTGTGAGTTCCGCCACCTGTTTACTGGATCCGTGTCCCTCCTGGTTGGTTTCGGCCGGCAGGGAGGTGACACGGAGCTGGGCCCAGGAGATTACCAACGCTTCCTTGGGGAGGGGAGTCTTTCCATCTCTCTATAAAGAAGCGCTTGTGTGCCCCCTCCTCAAGAAGCCTCCCTGGACCCAGCCGTACTCAATAACTATGGTCCAGTCTCCAACCTTCCCTTTATGGGGAAGGTTGTCGAGAAGGTGGTGGCACTCCAGCTCCAGCGGTCCTTGGAAGAAGCCGATTATCTAGGTCCCCAGCAGTCAGGCTTCAGGCCCGGTTACAGCACTGAAACCGCTTTGGTCGCGTTGATAGATGATCTCTGGCGGGCCCGGGACAGGGGTTTATCCTCTGTCCTGGTGCTTCTTGACCTCTCAGCCGCTTTCGATACCATCGACCATGGTATCCTTCTGCACCGGCTGGAGGGGTTGAGAGTGGGAGGCACTGTTCTTCAGTGGTTCTCCTCCTACCTCTCTGGCCGGTCGCAGTCGGTGTTAGTGGGGGGTCAGAGGTCGGCTCCGAGGTCGCTCCCTTGTGGGGTACCTCAGGGGTCGGTCCTCTCCCCCCTGCTATTCAACATCTACATGAAATCGCTGGGTGAGATCATCCAAGGACATGGGGTGAGGTATCATCAATATGCCGATGATACCCAGCTTTACATCTCCACCCCATGCCCAGTCAACGAAGCAGTGGAAGTGATGTGCCGGTGCCTGGAGGCTGTTGGGGCCTGGATGGGTGTCAACAGACTCAAACTCAACCCGGATAAGACGGAGTGGCTGTGGGTTCTGCCTCCCAAGGACAATCCCATCTGTCCGTCCATCACCCTGGGGGGGGAATCATTGCCCCCCTCAGAGAGGGTCCGCAACTTGGGCTTCCTCCTTGATCCACAGCTAACATTAGAAAACCATCTCTCAGCTGTGGCGAGGGGGGCGTTTGCCCAGGTTCACCTGGTGCACCAGTTGCGGCCCTATCTGGACCGGGACTCATTGCTCACAGTCACTCATGCCCTCATCACCTCGAGGTTTGACTACTGTAGTGCTCTCTACATGGGGCTACCTCTGAAAAGTGTTCGGAAACTTCAGATCGTGCAGAATGCAGCTGCGAGAGCAGTCATGGGCTTACCTAGGTATGCCCATGTTTCACCATCACTCTGCAGTCTGCATTGGTTGCCGATCAGTTTCCGGTCACAATTCAAAGTGTTGGTTATGACCTTTAAAGCCCTTCATGGCATTGGACCAGAATATCTCCGAGACCGCCTCCTGCCGCACGAATCCCAGCGACCGATTAGGTCCCACAGAGTGGGCCTTCTCCGGGTCCCGTCAACGAAACAATGTCGGTTGGCGGGCCCCAGGGGAAGAGCCTTCTCTGTGGCGGCACCGGCCCTCTGGAACCAACTCCCCCCGGAGATTAGAACTGCCCCTACTCTTCCTGCCTTCCGTAAACTCCTTAAAACCCACCTTTGTCGTCAGGCATGGGGGAACTGAAACATCTCCCCCTGGGCATGTTTAATTTATATATGGTATGCTTGTGTGTATGTCTGTTAGTATATGGGGTCTTTCTTAAATCTTAAATATTTTAAATTGTCAGATTATTTATGATTTGTTTCCACGTGTTGTGAGCCGCCCCGAGTCTTCGGAGAGGGGCGGCATACAAATCTAAGTAATAAATAAATAAATAAATAAAAGAAGTATTGGGACCCGACTGGGCCTGCAAAATCGATATGGATTCTGGACCAAGGCCCCTTAGGTTGCTCCCAATCCATTGGCGTGGTCTTGGGGGGATTTGGCCTTGACTCTTGGCATGGGTCACACTTGGCTACCCACTTTTCAATGTCTGCATCCAGACCAGGCCACCATAAGTGCCCCCTAGCTAAACTTTTCATCCTCACGATGCCTGGATGCCCCACATGTAACAGAGTTAAGACTTTGGTTCTCAGATTTACAGGAATTATGACCCTGTCTCCCCACAAAAGACACCCTTTTACATATGACAGTTCGAGTCTCTTACTTTTAAAATCAGTCAAATCTTCTCATAGGGACTCGTTATGCCAACCCCTTAAAACACAATTAATCACTTTTTGTAAAACTGGGTCTCGCTGAGTGTGTTCAGCTACTTCTTTCGCGGTTGTTAGTGGGTTGTCTTCAAGTTCTAAAATCAACACATCTGCAGATGGGGCTGGGTCCTCTACTGTTTCTGCTATGGGGCACCTACTCAACCCATCTGCGTGATTGATTGCTGTCCCTCCTTTATGCTTAAGATCATAGTTGTAACCTGATAGGAATATAGCCCATCTAATTAGTCGTGGTGACATAAAAGGAGGTGTGGGTTTGTTTGGGGCTAGAAGGCCTAGCAAAGGTTATTAGCTCAAATTTTCTGCCAAATATATAATTGTGGAATTTTCTAACTCCAGCCACCAAGGCTAAGGCCTCTTTATCTAATTGACTATAATTCCTCTCGGTGCTGGACAATGTTCTAGAAAATAAGGCAATTGGGGCTTCTGTGTCATTAGACAAGACATGTGCCAGGACACCCCCGACCCCATATGGGGACGCATCGCACGTAAGCCGTACGGGTAGCAAAGTGCTATACTGTACTACTACACTTTTAGAAGTCAATAAGTTTTTTATTTGTGAGAAGGCTTCGCGCTCAGTTTTCCCCCATGTCCAAGGAGTTCCTTTCTGTAGCAGCCGGTGTAGAGGCTCTGCTGCTGTTGCTTTCTGCTTTAAAAAAACAGAATAGAAATTTAGAAGGCCTAAAAATGCCTGTAATTCTGTCTTATTTTGTGGCTCTGGGGCTTCTTTGATGGCCTTTATTTTCTCAGGAGTTGGATGGATGCCTTCTCCATCGATCCTATAACCCAAAAATTCTACACTGCTGGTTCCCCAAACGCACTTGTCTGGTTTAATTCTGAGACCTTTATTCTGTAGTCTAGTTAACACTTTCCTTATTCTTTGGTTTAACTGGGACTGATGTTCCCCTGAAATTAAAATGTCATCAAAGTAGGGAATGGTGCCCTCTATTCCTACTAATAATCGTTCCATAAGGCTTTGAAAAATCCCAGGGGCTATGCTTACCCCTAACTGTAGCCGTGTGCATTTAAATGCACCCCTATGGGTGACTATAGTCTGTGCGAGGGCGGTTGGCCCATCGACAGGTAGCTGTTGATAAGCTTTCACCAAATCGATCTTGGCGAATACTTTCCCTTCCCCCAGGGAATGAAGCAGTTGTTGAACAACTGGAATAGGGTATGGATGGTGTTGTAAGGCCTTATTGAGCGTCGACTTGTAGTCAGCGCAGACTCGCAGTGAGCCATCAGGCTTCAAGGGAGTAACAATGGACGTCTCCCAAGGGGCTTGGTCCACGGGGACCAAAATTCCCTGACTTATAAGCTTGTCTAGTTGGAGATCTACCTTAGAAAGGAGCGGCAGGGGAACCCTCCTAGGTTTGAGCCATACAGGGGGAACATTAGGATCGATAGAGAAAGAGATTGGCGGTCCATTGTAAGAACCCAAAGTGGAGCTAAATACAACAGGGAACTCTTGTAAGAAGTTTGGAATACCCTTTGTTCTGACATTGCAAATACCAGAGATTTCAATACCCAGGGGAGCCATCCATTCTAATCCCAAAAGGGAGTGCCTAGCTCCTGAGACCACAATTACAGGAAGGTTACATTGCAAAGTTTTGAACAAAATTGGTACATCAACTTTCCCCAATACAGGAATAATACCCCCTTGAAAATCCTTAATAATTAAGGCACTGGTTTAAGAGCAGCTTTTGTGAGATGAGGCATATACAATTTCAGTTTGTCCCATGGCATGATTGTATATCTAGAACCAGTGTCTAGTTCCATCTTGCACGGCTGTTTGTTAAGGAGCAGAGAAATTACAATTTTGCTCCTGTCATTTGTTACCGTGCTATTGATGGAATAGTTTAAGTTACCTCTTGCGTAGTCGCGGTTGAAGTTGGAGTAGTTCTTTCGGCCGAAAAACCGAGAATTTCTGTTATCGCGCAGCTGGGCTGGTTGGTTCTGGAAACGAACAGGACGCTGTGCAGAGAACGATTCTTCTGGCATGGGGGCTCTGCAGGCTTCGGCGATGTGCCCCCGGCGGTTGCAGCGGCGGCAAATTGCATCTCGGAAGGGGCACCGTTGGCACGGATGGTTTCCTCGGCAGCCCGAGCAAGGGACGACGGGGTGAGGTTGCCTCATTGGTCTCGAGAGGTCCTGTTGGAGCAGGAAACAGCTGTCCTCGGAGGTGGCAGGTTGACCGAGGTCGTCTGGAGACTCGGCGTGGGAAGTTTGAGAGTCGATCTGAGCGACGACTTCCTGCTTGTCATTATTCTTTAGTTCCTTGGCAGCGGCTTCGGCGACTTCTGCTGTCTGTGCCAGTTTGATGACAGTTTGCAGAGAAGGGTCATCTTCCGTGAGGAGTTTATTTCTGACAGTCGCATTCTTCATGCCAAAAATGAGTGCATCTATCAGGTGAGCTTCTGGGTTGTCAAATTTACATTTTGACAGCACCGTTCGAAGACGCGTGGCATACTGGTTGATCGATTCGGTATCGAGCTGGCCCATTCGCGAGAATTGATGCCGGAAAACGATGGCTGGTTTTGTCGGCTTGAAATGGGCGGCGAGCTTGGTTTTCAAGGCGTCCCAAGTGACGGAGTTTGCCGGCAGCGGATCTGTCAAAGTCTGGGCGAGATCGTACATCTCCGAGCCGCAGTAGTTCAGGAAGATCGCTCTCTTCCGGTCGTTGTCGGCGTCTCTCATCCCGGCAGCTTCGAGGAAGATCTCGAATTTTGAGATGTAGCCGTCCCAGGTGGACTTCTCCGGGTCGAAGAATTCCGGAGCTCTTCCGACAGGCAAGTTGTCCATGATGGAGAGCGTAGGTTCGTCCGTCCGACGTCGCCAGTGAAGAGTCCAGAGACAGCAGGTTAACTGACGGTTCCTTTATTCAGCTCTAGTGAAAGTGACTTCAGCTGGAACGCGTCTGAGCTTTACAGAGAAAAGACGCTCCTTATATACATTTCAGGCTCCCGCCAAAACTGAACTGTCAGCGCCTTAGCCAATCAGGCGCGACTACTATTTTTAACCATTTTTACTTAGAGACAGCTATTTACATAGGGATTTAACACTTTCCTTTCTTGATTTTAACTTCTACCCGTGTATCACCATTTATCAGCAACCGTATCTGCTATTATGACATTGAATTTTGCACAAGACTGCTAAACTCTTGGACTTCTCTTTTTTTCAGTTGGTCTAGCTTGTTTGCATCTGATCTTAACCTATTGATCTTATTTTACAGCCTCAGCTTCTATTTTGGTATTACAGGTATTTAGTTCTGTTTTTGCATCCCAGATATTCAGTTATAACTGCAGCTATGCTGTATATTGCATGTTTCTTGCAGTGAGCTGGTGCTTACATTTAATATTACAATATTGGCATCTTTTAGTACTTGTGCTAGCTGTTTCTTTGGAGCAAACTTCAATGTAGATAACCTGATTCTGTTGTCTTTGTGCTGTTTAGATGCTCAGTTACTCTTTGTTGCAATTCTTCAACTTTAGTTAAAGAGCTTTATTCTTCCTGAGAAGGCAGCAGATGAGAGAGCCCCCCTGATTTTGGAATGAAAACACTTCAATAATCAAGCTGGCTTTCTCTACTGCCAACTCCCCCCTGGTTTGCCACTGCTGTCTGGCAAGGATTTGATTTCTTTGCCCTACGCAGACCTTTGTCATTCTTTCAATTCTGCATCTGTGGTAGGTGTGATTACTGTTGTTGTTGTTATGATTGTTGTTGTTATTAATGTAATCTTCAATTTGATTTACAGTCTGAGACTGATAAAAACTTAACAGTTTAAGTCCTAACCAAGAACCTAAAAGCTGTTAAGGTAACATCTGAGTGTATAGGAGTTCCAAGTAAGATAGGGTGTTGGGGTTTTTTTGTTTTGTTTTTGCAAAGTCAGAATATTTAGGTCTGATAAGTTCAAAATGTCCATATATCTAGGCCAGGAGTGGTCTGCTGGGGGTTCACAGGAGTTCAGGAAAAAGATTCGGGAGAAGATTCTGTGCAGTTCGGAGAATCCCCAAATCCCACTGTGGGCTGACCTTGCCCACCCCTCCCCTCCCAGGAGTCCTCACACAGTCCATTTCGGATGCAGGTAAGTGCAGGGCACTAACGATTATTTTCTCAACACTTTGTGTGCCTTCTGCTTTTTCAAAAACAAGCCTAAGGATATCAAGAAAAAGCATTATTTTATGATGCATCTTTAGCTCGTAGCTATGTATCTTTGTTTTGAAACTTTAAAGGAATTGTAAATGTGTAAAATGTGATGGAGCAGGTTTGATTTCTCTGCCTTTCTCTTCGGAATCATCTGACAACCCCAGGCACAGAGCATGTGTCTTTCTCCCAACTATTCTGTCATGCCGGTAGTCATAGCGACCATGACGATCGATTAGATACCATCTGATCTCAACCTCATAAAAAACACATATGCAGGCACACATCCACAAGAGGCAGCAGATGGCAGCCAGGCCAGTAGGTCTGTCTCCAGAGACAGAGTGGGGGAGAGAAACAGGGATCATGAAGCAAGGTTGGGGAGAGGAGAGAAAGGAGAAAGGCAGGATGAACAGATAAACAAAGGCAAGGAAAGTCTATGTTGGAGTAGTAGGCAAAACATACTTAAGATGGATGAAAGCAGAAGAGTTACTGTACATCTTAATAAACTCAGAAAGAGCAATGTTATGGTAAGAACAATCAGAGCTTTGTTCTTTTTGAAGCAATCAGGAACACTGATTATTTAACTGATATGCATAATCTTCAGTTAAGGAGCAATGTTCTTTAAACAGGTAATAAAAATGGCATATATATTCATTATATTTTGAAGGTTTTTTAAATGAAAGAATGACTATTTAGGTAAAGTGTTCATTTTTCTCTCCGCACTCTTTGTTAGTTCCCTTTTAATTTTAGGGCCAATGATACATCTTTAAAGCGACCATAAAATGCATGATTTTTGTTAAGAATAATTACAAATCACAAATAAGAAATTCCATTTTTATATGAATAATAGATTTGGGCACTCTAAGCTGGATCCTAGGGGCAGAATGTAGGGCAAAGGTTAGTCCACCCCTTGCATTATTATCTTGAGTCAGATGGAAGGAGAGGCGAATCTCTCTTTTCTTCTGTATGTTTCTTTTGTTTTAAAGTATGCATTTTTATAATAGTTGAGAATTTTTACGTATGAGAAGAGAGAAGTTTTGAAAAAAAGATCACAAAAGTATAGTAGCATCATATAAATACATGTACATCTTCATTTTTCTTAAACTATAATTTTTTAAAACATTTTCCCTAATTCAGTTTTGTACATAATTTCCATTAATGATGGACATTTTTAATGGGAAATTAGGGGAAATTTTTAAAAATGGCCTATGTGATTAAAAAATGTCAATTTATTTATGTTTGTATTCACAAAACATAATTTCTTCTTCAATTCTATATACATGCCTAGTGGTATGAATCAGTGGTTGTTGCTCCTGTTTCGACCCGGTTCTATGAACCAGTAGCACCAGTGTCGGAAGGCTCCGCCCACAATACTTCTGCGTGTGTGCAAAAGCGTCACGTGTCTACACGTGCACAAAATGGTAGCAAAAGATTTTAGAACCCACTACTGGCATGAATGGTGATATGTTGGTATTGTTAATTCAAGAGGAAAGCAAATCCCTCTACATATCAGAAGCATATAACGTTTAAAAAGCCCAAACTTACCAAAATTGTAAAGAATTCAGATGAAACATTGTTTCTGAAAGTCAGATAACACTGATGAAGAATTAAATTGCCCCCAAATTATATGCCCCATATTCTGCCAAAATAAGTTCCTCTGACTTCCTGACAACTTTCTGTTTCAAATGGAAGTACAGTATAGCAGCAGCACTTATATGCCACAGTACTTTACAGCCCTCTCTAAGTAGTTTACAGAGCCAGCTCCCAACAATCTGGGTCCTCATTTTATCAACCTTGGAAGGCTGAGTAAAACTTGAGCCAGTGAGAATCAATTTGCTGAATACCTGGCAGCTAGCAGTTAGCAGAAGTAGTCTGCAGTACTGCACTCTGCCACCATGGCTCAAGATAGTAGTTGAAGCCAATGTAATTATACTTAAATAAATAAACAAATAACAATCTGAAAACATTGAAGGATACACCAAGGGAATTGAAGAAATGGCCATCTAACAAGAAAGAATATAGATAATAGGCACAAATGGTGATGGAGATGGTGACAGGAATAGCAATAGCATTTTGACTTATATACCACTTCATAGTGCTTTACAGGCCTCTCTAAGCGGTTTACAGAGAGTAAGCATATTGCCCCCAACAATCTGGGTCCTCATTTTACTGACCTTGGAAGGATGGAAGGCTGAGTCAACCTTGAGCCGGATTTAACATTACTGAGATTTGATCTGCCAAACTGCTGGCAGCCGGTGATCAGCAGAAGTAGTTTGCAGTACTGCACTCTAACCACTGCACCACTGAGGTTCAAAATGAACTGAAGTTGACAAAGGATGCTAAAGCTTGTTCAGTGTCTCTCTCTCTCTCTCCCTCTCTCTCCCTCCCTCCCTCCCTCTCTCTCTCTCTCTCTCACACACACACATTCTCCCCCCTCCATCCCTCCTTTCCCCTTTCTCCCTTCCTGTGAAGAACCCACAAGGTCTTTGGTAGCAGGACGAAAAGCCAGATGTTTTGAAACTGAGAACATGCCCATTGATCATCAGGCATTCTTAGTACTCCACTGTTGATTAGCTGAGCCTGAGCACCCTCGCAACACTTTCAATGAGCTCTCAATTCAAGCTCAGTGCATGTGGGGATCCCCAAACAGTGAACGTTTCTTTCTATCTTTCTCCCTTGAAGGCCCTCCCACAGTCCATTTTTGCTTCCAGGGGGCTGCAGGAAGGATTGCTAGGTACCCCTCTGCACCCCCTTTGGGCCTAGGAAGCCTCCCTGAAGCCCCCTGGGAGCCAAAAGGGGTGCAAAAAAGGCACTGCAAGTGAACCATCACTTAAGTATGAGCCACTGGATGCTGCAGCTGCTAAAAAATACAATGCAGTCCTAGACTGCATCAACAGAGGAATAACATCAAAATTACAAGAAGTGATTTTACCACTTTATACTGCACTAGTATGGTCACGCCTGAAATACTTTATTCATTTCTAGTCATCTAAATCCAAAAAAGATAGCTAAGATCCTAAAAAGTGTGAAAGAAGTGGAACAAAGTTGATGAGAAGCTTGGTATTTCTACTACAACTCCTTCTTGGGAGCAAGGTACAAAATTTAGGTCTGATGAAACATACCATACAGTAATGCTACAAAATTCCAGTACATTTTTTTGTGTGTGAATATAGCAACATGATTATTTTAGAAGTTTCTTGGGAACCCAGTTAGATGTCACTGAGTTCCTTTACCTATGTGTTCGCTGAAATCCCTTGAAAATAATCAGACAAAGAAGGCTTCGGAGTAAGGAAACAAGGTTTATTTGGGCACAGTAATCTCTCTACTGATTTGCAAAACGCGATGCCATCCTGAGGATGCACACAATTACAGAAACAGAATTCAGGTTAGTTATACCCTAACAGACTCCTCCCAAATATGCCAGCTGATCTGACATAGTGGGTTACAAACTAAGTTCATCTCCCGATACATGCATTTCTCCTATCCCCTTATCCTTGTCTAAAAAGCTACGTGGTTTCCTGTCTTTCAAGATGGGACACAAACAATCATAGATAATGTATTCTTGCTGACCATCTATCAAGAGTTTCAACAATACTATTTGTTTTACTCTTCTGCTCTTGTTGCAAAAGTCACTGGAAAAACTTTTAATCAGTCATCAAAGGAGAGTTCATACAACGGTTACACATTTTTATATACAAAACTTTAATTCTGAAAATCTTTAGCTCTCATATGAGAGTTCAAATCTGAGGATTGTTAAACAAAATGTTACAAAAATCTTATAAAAACTGGACAAAGATTTTGGATAGAAACCTAATTACAGAAACCTAAAACCAGTACATTTTGCCCTATTTTACAGAAATGAACTTTAATACTGTTTTACCAAGGTTTTAAATGACATAATTTTACATAACGTCTGAGGAAGTTAAGTTCCAATAATAATATTGGATTCAAAGGGTCATTTCATGATGCAAACTAGAATGCAGATTTCCTGAGAAGCTGGTATAGCATGAACCCTAATCTTTGCCCTAATACAGAAAGACAAATTGAAATATTTACTAATAGTGTAATGTTTATTGTTTATTTTTATATAAGTGCAATATAAAAATAGATGAAAATGGAGAAGTCTAATTTACATTTTTTTATTGTTTTCTTCAATTTAAGACTACCACTTAAGTCACAAAGTCACTCTCTTGCCAGGATTCAGTTCAGAGTTTTGCCCCTCATCGAGACCATTACAGAATAGACTACCACCTTAAATAGCTTGAATTAATAGAGCTAAATGCATTTTCTTACAAACTCTCTTAGCAGTTCCATATAGACATTTAAAAGTAGAAGCCTTGTAGGATCCTGTTCACTCTAGGACTATGTCTTGATAGCTAAACTAATTTCTAGTTCATCTTATCTCCTGTCATTTCAAAGGTAGCTTCTCTGATCATGAACATTTTGTTTTAAAACAGACATGTAGCCTTTTCTGGATTAAGAGGGATATATGCCATTTCCATATATTGCTGTGGGTCAGGACAAAAAAAAAAGATGAAATTTTAGACCATGTATTTGTTTATGTATTTACAGTACCGTAATTACTACAAAATATGTATTTATAAAATATAAAGGCTACCTCACTCTATCTTGTCTCTGTTTGGGTGCTATAATTATTTGCCAGTCTTGTGTCTAACACTTTCACTTTCATTATGTTAAAATGTACAGTCTAGGACTTCCTCCCTTAAGTTCTTTGTGTGTGTGTGTGTGGTGTGTGTGTGTGTGTGTGTGTGCGCGCCCCTGTTGTTTCCTTTCTGTTGATAAATTTATTTTTAAAATATTTAGAAAATAAAATATATTAACCAGACAAAAGAAAAGAGAAGAAAATAAAAAAGTCATAGAGATGGAAGCAAAATATTAGTAATAAATAGAAATTACAATTGTCATAAAATTTAAAAATCATTATTTGATTTAATAAGTAATTGAATATGTAAACCTAAACATATCAATTTGAGAATTAATACTAAATCACTGTGAAACTCCAAATATTAATATTTATATTAATATTAACATTATTATGCAAATTAAATACTCATGATCTTATGAAAAATAAAATAATAGTAATAATTTTTTTTAAATACTAAAAATAATCAGCAAAATTAATATTAAGTTATAGATTTGTTCCCATTGTACTCAAATTGTGATTACATCAAATTATTTATAAAACATTAAAATTGCTATTTTATTGTTTATACATCAACTATTTTCCCCTTAAAAATTACACTCTGAATTTGTATCTGAGTATCTGAATTGTGTGACATGTAATATATGGAAAAATCAATTTTGGACTTGAGGTCTGTTCCTCCTGCAAATGAGAAGGGAATGGACCTATGATTAAAAACCAAATAAAAATAAAACGAACTTCCTTCAAATCCAGGCCTGAAAAGAAGGTTAACAGCTAAATCAAATGAGGTGAGTGCATTTTCACTAGTCTCACTGCTCAAATTACCTAATCTGTACATATCCCCAGATAAGAAGACATGATCAGATTTTCCATCAAAAGAAAGAGAATGATGCAATTCTGCTTGAAAGAGCATCACCGGGAAAAAGCAGACCCTTGGGCGTTTGAACTAAACTTCAGTGGGAGAAGCCAACATAAAGGGGCAATCCTAGCAAGTGGAGCATGGAGAGATGTAATGGAATGTGTAGATGACCTTGTGGGGACAAGGGGAAGGGATGCTGTCTAGGAAACAATCAGACAAGATAGACAAGGAGCCCCCCAAGTGGCTTAGCAATCAGAGAGAGAAACTTAGGAAGGACCTGGCCTAATTGATTAAACTCTTAAAAGTGGCAGTGTTCCAATAAATTGCAAAACTCCATTCATTTAACCTGCCATAAAGTCTTCGGAGAGGGGCGGCATACAAATCTAAGTAATAAATAAATAAATAAAGTAGATTTTTGCGCGTGTTTAGTTAACCCAGGAGAGCTGACAAGTGGGCAGGGCATTCTATAATTACCTAAAATATCTGTGAACACTAGTTCTGGAAAAGAACATCTGGACTGTAGCTGACACCATGGGCATGTATCATGTAAAAAGAAGCTGTTCTATTTTCTTCCAACAGATTTTTAGGAATTGTAGACAGATTCTTTTTTGATCACAGGCAGTTTGGTTTTCAATTTTAAGTGCCTGCCTATTCTCAGATTTGGGCTTTTATAACATTACTGTGCTTGTGCTCTCAGCTGTTTAATTTTTTTAACTGATTTTATTGCATTATTTTCTGTTTTATAATACATTTGTATTTCAACCAGATAAACTGCTATTAAAAATAATACATTCATTTCATTATTGTATTCAGTTCCAAGTAGAATGTTTACAGTTGCTAGATGCCACATGTTAAACAGCAACTGCGAATCAAACCAGTTCACAGGAGTTTGTGACCTTTGCTATTCACTATCAAAAACATTGAAATGTCTATATTTGTCCAAGTGATGTAGGGACTTTTGCTCATGGGGGGATTTGGATTAGAAGATCTCCAAGGTCTCTTCCAACACTGTTCTTCTGTGCGATATCAAGTCATTGTTGACTCTTAGTGCCCACATAGATAGATTAAATGTCCCTAATCTGGTTCTTCAGCTCTTATCCCATTGCCATTGTAACTGAGTCCATCCACATCTTGCTGGTGGTCATCCTCTTCTCTTTCCTTTCGCCTTTCCCAGGATTAGAACCTTCTTCAGATAGGTCCTTGCATAATGTGTCCAAGATGGGATAATGTCTGCCCCATCATTTGTGCCTTGAATGAGAACCATGGTGGATTTGTTTGATGATCCATTTGTTCATTCTCTTGGCTGTCCATGGTAGTCTCCAACACTTCTCCAACACCATATCTTTACATAATGAGATTCGTGCTTCTTGTTTTATCACAAAACAAGCATCTTTTTTTATCATTTTCTAAGCATTTTTATCTTTTCTTAACCATTTACAGTGTTGTTGTTTTTTCCCCTCCTTCCCTTCTGTTTATTTCCTCAAGAAGACGGGACCATCTTCTGCCTCACATGTCCCAGCAACTGGTTAGATTGCGCAGAGTTGGCCTTCTCCGGATCCCATCGGCCAAACAATGCCAACTTGTAGGACTATGGGGAAGGGCCTTCTCTGTTGTGGCTCTGGTCCTCTGGAACCAACTCCCCCCCCCCCCAAGATTCGCACCAACCCCACTCTCCTGGCCTTTCAAAAGGCTTTGAAAGCACACTTGTACCAGCAGGCCTGAGACCGTTGAGCGATGGCATTCTGCTCTGGCCAGTAGTATGAATGAGTAATGATTGTATGCTTGCCTTATATTAGGTTTTAAGTTTTGTATTTGTTTTTATTGTATGTACTTTGGGGTATATTTTTAAATTTTTGTATTCATTTTACTGATGTACACCATCCTGAGTCCGTCAGAAGAGGGGTGGCTTATAAATTTGAAAAATAAATAAATAAATAAAAATAAGAGGCTAAAAATAGGAATAAATAAATAAATAGGTTGAAAGGTGTGTACTGTAATGCAAGGCTTTACTGCTTCCCCCCCGCCAGTACATACAGGTCATCCTTGAAAGTTCATTTAGTGACCGTTTGAAGTTACAATGGCACTGAAAAAAGTTATTTATGACCATTTTTCACACTTATGACTGCTGCAGCATCCCCATGGCCATGTGATTTACATTAGGATGCTTCATATTTATTTTGGTTGCAGTGTCTCAGGGTCTTGTGATCTGACCTTCTGACAAGCAAAGTCAATGGGGAAGCCAAAATCATTTAACAACAATATTACTAATTTAATAACTGCAGTGTTTCACTTAACAGATGTGGCGAAAAAAGTTGTAAAATTGGGCAAAAATCACTTAACAAATTTCTCACTTAAACAAGAGAAATTTTGGGCTCAATTGTGGTCGTATGTTGAGGACTACCTTTATTTTTTGTGCTTATATTTGCTTACTAGCAGCTTACTAGCCATATGCAACTTCACAGCTGCAAGTTGCCAACTCTTGGCTTATTCACTAGCACTCAAAATTTAGGGAACAACTGGGTGAACTTGAAAAAGTACACAAAGGCAGATACAATAGTTGCCATTACTGAAATTTGGTAGGATGATGAATGGAATGTATTGATGGAAGGATTACTGATAAACAATGGCTTGTCCTCTATATCCTTATCTGACACTTATACCATCTGATATGTGCTTTTTCACACACACAGACAAATCCTGTTCAAGATTAGATTCAAGAGTTTTTGCAAATATTTGCCTTGTCATCACACTATAGCACACAAAAATTGACATTTCAGTGATGGAAAGTCAGAGGTCTTGTCCCGTAATCACCACTGAAGCCTGCATCATCCACAAAGTAATCATTAATTGTTTAGGCAGATATAGGTTTTCATGACTGTACAAGTGGTTGTTAGAATGCTATAGACTTTCATTTCTACATGATCAATAGATATCTGGTATTGGATGTCAACAAGGTTTTTGCCTGGCCCAGTTTGGTTTATGAAGAAAGAGGCCAAAGTAAGATGTATTTCATAATTCTCATGACTGCCCTTTATCCAACCAATTTAATTTCTACTCCATATGAATTTAATTTTCACATAAACCCTTTTAATCAACAGCTTGTTTTGAAAAACAGATGCAAAGGCCTCCAGCAGATCCTATTTACAACTATTGACCATGAAGGTGGGGTTGCCTACCAGCATCAGCCAGGTAAAGTCCATCTTTATACAAATCCTTCCTTCTAAATTGGTTCCCCAGTGCATTACTCCCAGAGTTGAGAATCATTTCAGTTAGTGGGGTCTTTTTGTTGTTCTTTGAATGAAAAAAATATTTCAGAGGCTTTTAGATGCTCATACACATTCAATCCATATACAATTCTTTTGCCCTTACTCCCCAAGAATTTGATGGTGAATCTTCCTTTTCAGATTTCCTTCTCAGTCTGGATCCTCTGACACGATCCCCCTTGTTTATTATTTATTTATTTATTTATTTATTTATTTGTTTATTTATTTATTTATTTATTTATTTATTTATTTATTTATTTATTTAGATTTATTAAAATTTGTCAAACAAAAATATAAACAAGAATAAAGAAAAAAATACAATGACGGGGACAATAAACACGTTAGTGCGCTTAATGTATGTCTCCTCTACTGACCACTTAAGTATGAAGTAAGGTCCACAGAAGTCAATTTGTGATTGAAACTATGAAAATTTATAGCTGAGACAACTGAATCAGGTAGAGCATTCCTGATATGACATGTCTATTACAGAAATTATATTTTTTACAGTCAAGTTTAGAACGATTTACATTGAGTTTAAAGCGATTGTTCATGTGGGTATTATTGCAATTTTAAAACAAAAAAAATCATTTACAGGTAAAGCATTACTACATGCAATTTTGTATGCAATAACTAGTTCTGACCATAAGTGACCACGTTCTAAGTTATCCAAACCAAGAATTATAAGCCTAGTAGCATAGAGAATTCTACTATGTTCAGAAGAGTGTAAGACTTTTCTCGAGAAATACGTCTCAACCTGCTCGAGTTTACTGATGTCAGATATATGGTGGCAATTCCAAACAGTTGAACAATATTCTAAGATTGATTTAGCATAAGCTCTATACGCTCTAATTAG
Organism: Erythrolamprus reginae; assembly: GCF_031021105.1. Classification (NCBI taxonomy): domain Eukaryota; kingdom Metazoa; phylum Chordata; class Lepidosauria; order Squamata; family Dipsadidae; genus Erythrolamprus; species Erythrolamprus reginae. The sequence continues at coordinate 218,731,552 of NC_091951.1, read as the reverse complement.
CAATTCAATGGGGGGTTTTTTTGTGGGGGAGAAAAGCTTCACAAAATTAAATTTACAACTCTTAATGCTTTTTTTTAGCAACGCTGTTACAGTGAACCTAGGAGCATAGGTTGTCAGAGATAAGTACACCTAGATCCTAGACAAAGTGAGGCTCATCTGCTACATCAATGCCAACCAGCTTATACTTGGTTACATTTAGCAACATGTAAGACACAGCATTTATTAATCGAAATTTGAAGTTGCCAAATAGATGACCATTCAGACACATAGTCGAGATCGCTTTACAAATCAACAGAATTATTTGTAGTATTGAATAACTTTACATCATCAGCAAAAAGGACACAATTTGATCACAAGGTTGATCACAAAAAAACGTTGCCATAAAGCAAAAAAAAGAAAGAATTGGACCTAAAACTGCCTTGCAGAACACCAGTGTTAACTGATTTAAGGGCTCTCTCATTCATTGTGCTATTAAACATTTTCCCATACAGTCTTATCTACATATCAGCTTCATTAGATTGGGATTTTGGAGTCAGAAGCAATCTGAATGCACAGTGGTAAGTATAAGGATAGTTCTGAAGAATATTTGCTAAAATGTGTACGTAGCAGTAGGTAATTTTAGCAATAAAATACCTCTGAAGTTTACTTTTCAGCATCAATTTTAATTTCACTATGAGAAATAGAATGCACATACAATAAAACAATTTTTTTAGAACTGTTTAAGAATTCTTGTCTTACATCTTTACCTATATTACTTTTTAGTGTATGCTTATTTTAAAATTATTCTGAAAAGTGGTAGCTGCTTCTCTGCTTTACTTAAGGTGATCCAGGGATATATAGACAGTACCTTCTATTTTTGATAAAATGTATTTTTCCACAGTAGACTTTGGAAAATTTCAAAACATCTATATGACTGGCTTATCAAACTCAACCCGGACAAGACGGAGTGGCTGTGGGTTTTGCCTTCCAAGGACAATTGCATCTGTCCGTCCATTACCCTGGGGGGGAAATTACTGCCTCCCTCAGAGAGGGTCTGCAACTTGAGCATCCTCCTTGATCCACAGCTGACATTGGAACATCATCTTTCAGCTGTGGCAAGGAGGGCGTTTGCACAGGTTCGCCTGGTGCACCAGTTGCGGCCCTATTTGGACAGGGAGTCATTGCTCACAGTCGCTCACGCCCTCATCACCTCGAGGTTCGATTACTGCAATGCTCTCTGTTATGTCTCTGCCCAGTGACTGGTAGAGGAATAGCCATTGGGTATTCCTGTCACTGGGTAGAGACAATTCTTGACGGGAACATTGTTGTTTGCTAATTGGTAGAGTTACTATGGGGCTGAGTATAAAAGAGCTGTCACCAGCCTAAGTTACCTGAGTTCGTTGTATTACTTGTACTGGTTGTTTCCATGTTGGGACTTAATAAACCACTGTTAATTACCTAGCCGTGTCTCCAACTTAATACTCTCTACATGGGGCTACCTTTGAAAAGTGTTCGGAAACTTCAGATCGTGCAGAATGCGGCCGTGAGAGCCATTGTGGGGTTACCTAGGTTCGCCCATGTTTCTTCAACACTCCATGGCTTGCATTGGCTGCCGATCAGTTTCCGGTCACAATTCAAAGTGTTGGTAATGACCTATAAAGCCCTACGTGGCATTGGACCAGAATATCTCCGGGATCCTCTTCTGCAGCACGAATCCCAGTGCCCGATACGGTCCCACAGAGTTGGCCTTCTCCGGGTCCCGTTGAGTAAACAATGTTGTCTGGTGGGCCCCAGGGGAAGAGCCTTCTCTATGGGGCCCCGGCCCTCTGGAATCAACTCCCCCCAGAGATCAGAACTGCCCCCACCCTCCTTGCCTTTTGTAAATTGCTCAAGACCCACCTATATCGCCAGACATGGGGGAATTGAGACATCTCCCCTGGGCCTATATAGTTTATGTATGGTATGGTTGTGTTGTATGATTTTTAAATGATGGGCTTTAGATAATTTTTAATATTAGATTTGTTACATTGTATACTGTTATTATTATTGTTGTGCGCCGCCCTGAGTCTTCGGAGAGGGGCAGCATACAAATCTAATAAATTATTATTATTATTATTATTATTATTATTATTATTATTATTATCATCATCATCATCACTGTTAACTCATCCCAGGGACTGTCATTTTATTTCTAGGGAGCCTGATCCTTGCTTGTATAGGAAAAGTGTAACTCTCTCACCCTGGAAGTAAGGAATTGGCCTTTTCCTCAACAGATCTTGTTTTTAGCCCTGTTGAAACCTCCATTTCCCCCTACATTAGCAGGTCATATAATAAACTTTTCTTTGTCTTTTTTATGCCTCATTGTTTAAAAGGAATGTACAAATTGAAAATGCATTTGCTTAAAATATAATTTTATTAATTAACATGGCACCCTGAGCAGCTGGAAATTTTTTCCCCTGCTGATGAATAGCTGATTGTGCTGTCAACGCAGTTCTTTGGTGGCACACTTCTCAAATTCGAACATGGACAACTAGCAAGGGCTACAGATGACTCTAAGATAACTACAATTTACTTATCTGTGAAGAGAAATCCTGATGGTTGCAATTCATGGTAACAACAGCTGGAGAGTCAGGTCCCCATCTTTTCCTATCTGCTGTTTAGATTTTCAAGCATACATTTTTCAATTGGCTTTCTGTTGTTTCTAACTTACATTTTAAATGTTAAACATCTGGCTGAATGCTGAACTACCCATCACTCCCTTGCTGGTTTATACATGTGATCCCCCCCCCTTCTTTTTCTTTTTTTAGTAACAACACTTTTCCTTTCGCTGCATGGAAGTTGACAGCATGAAGATTTCTTCTTTTGTAGTGAAAGCAATCTGATTCATATAATAAAGAATTTGTATTTTACCATTGTTTATAAGACATTTGCTGTTTTATTGTACCTTATTTCTGAACATTTCTTTGGTCCTTTTTTTAAAAAGAGGCAGGAATTTTTCCCTTTTTCTCTTCTATTCATTTTCTATTGTAGGAAACATTATCTCAGTCCCTCCTGTGCTTAGCTGGTTGTGGAACCAACTGTCCTTGAGAGGAATTGCAATATATGTTTGGATTACATTAAAAATGAAAATAATGAAAGCCTTCGAAAGAATGCTTTTTAACTTATAAGCTCTCTTTTAAAATTTAGATAATAGGTTTAATGAAGCAACAACAACAACAATAAACTAAATAGGACATTCTGATACAGGTAACAGCAGAATGAAGTGTGCAATAGGATGGATTGGAAATTAATTTGTTGCTGACAGAATTGGAGGGGAGGAATTTTGTTGGAAAATTAAAGGTTTGCTGGAGAAGGATGAAAGGATCATGAATCCAAAACATTTGGAGATGACAGAGTGGAACAATGATAAATTGGATTTTTGAAAGAAAATTCATGGACTTTTTGAAAAACAAAATGTCAGTCATCCCAACTTGGTCAATAGGAAATGAGACTCTTAAAGCCATGGCAGTAGAAATATACTTTACTGAGGCCAAGTGGTTACAGAGTAGCAAAGCCAAATCTAGATTTTCACTCCCAAACCAAGCAGTTAATTTTTTCCTTGTGATTCATCCCCTTCCTCAATTATCCCTGAGTGAGCAATCACTTTCAAATAAATTGTTTTTGTAACAGTCTCCAGCTGCATGGACTTCAAGATGTTGTATTCCATTGGATGACCTTGGAACAGGCTTCACTTTTCAAGGGACAATAGGAAGATTTTCTCTCTTTTTTAAATTATTATTATTATTATTATTATTATTATTATTATTATTATTATTATTAATTAGATTTGTATGCTGCCCCTCTCCGTAGACTTGGGGTGGCTAACAACAATAATGAAACAACATATAACAAATCTAATATTTAAAATAATTAAAAGACCCTTATTTAAAAAACCGAACATACACACAAACATACCATGCATAAATTATATAGGCCTAGGGGGAAGGGAATATCTCAATTCCCCCATGCCTGACGACAGAGGTGGGTTTTAAGAAGCTTACGAAAGGGGAGGAGGGTGGAGGCAATTCTGATCTCGGGGGAGTTGGTTCCAGAGGGTCAGGGCCGCCACAGAGAAGGCTCTTTCCCTAGGTCCCGCCAAACAACATTGTTTAGTCGACGGGACCCAGAGAAGGCCAACTAATCGGTCGCTGGGATTTGTGCGGCAGAAGGCGGTCCCAGAGATATTCTGGTCCGATGCCATGAAGGGCCTCAAGAACTTTAAGATGTTGCCTTCAACACCCAAAATTCTTCAGCCAACATGTTCTGTAACATAAAATATGCTTTGTAACATGTTAGAGTATATGAAGCATTTCTCTTAAAACTGCACTTTATTAGAATAAATCCATTTATAGAAATATAAATGTGATACTTGATGGCAGCTAAAATCTAGATGCAAGTTTCTGGCTGCTTTTGAAAAATCAGTTCCAGGAGACGATAGATTTCCCTTGAATCAGCCTTCAGTCCCCAGTGTACCTGGGCTTGCTTTGTGCTTGTAGAGTTCTCACAAAGTTAATAATATTTGCCATTTCAAACTGTAATTGTGGCTGTCATATGCTCATCAGACCTGGCTATTTTGCTTTGCTGGTTATCCAATATATTCAGCCAGAAGCAGCCTTCAAAGCGGCCACTAAAAGTTTGGAAAAGGCATGGCCGCTTTAGCAAAGTTGAGATAATTGCTCATTTACACATGTTACAAAGCACTTTTTCAAATGTTCACGGGCATAGCCCCATTAACTACTATGGAAATACCTTAATTGTGCTATATACCCGAGCCAAGAGTTCATTTAAAAATCATTGATAGATGCCCAAGACTGTTGGTTGGCAAGCAAACAAATAAATCTCCAGATAAAATGAACTTGGTACATGGCCCTCTTCTAAATGTAACCATTAAAGTGTGATACTGAGTTCTCTGGTGCTTTAAAGAGATGAGAATGTAAAATGACTTAGCATGTTTCTTTAGAATGTTAAAAAAAGAGATGTTCAAGATTCAGACCACTCTTGGCAAAGCAAAGGCACCCTAAAACTCTCTACGCATTCATACAAACTTCACTGTGCATCATTTATTTACTAAACATATTTCTATGTTCTGGCAATCACAAAGACTATTGGCATCTTACACAGAAAAAAGAGCAATTGAAAGCAGACTCTGTATAAATGATAAAAATCACACTAGCAAATGAACAATAAAGAGGAAAGAAAGATGGCCACATCAGGTCAGGGAAAGCTTTTCTAAAAGGATCTGAGTCTCCTAGGACTTCTAAAAAAAAGCAAACAAAGAGGGAACTAGCCTGATCTCCATACCGAGGCTCCTCCACAATGTTGGCATTAAGACAAAAAGCATAGAGGGCTAGGTACTAGTTTGGAGTCTGTTCCAAAAATTGTTTAAAAGGTGCTCTTCAGAGCTGCAGGGGCACCGTAGTTGCAATCTCCACAGCACCTGTTACAAACAGAATCTGAAACATTCCTCAACCCTAGTTGTGCAATGTAGCACAGATGATGAGGTATTGATTTGTTTTGTGGTTGCTGCTGATGGCTTGATATTGTGCCCTATAGTAAAATGCCAGGCTAGCTTGCAAATCATAAAGCAAGCTGAATATAATGTATATCAGGAGTCCCCAACCTTTACAGCTTGGCAGCCCGGTTAGCGGGGGAGAAGGAACCAGACCATGCAAACACCAGGCCAGCATGCTTTCATGTGGCAAACCGGTTCACACATGCAAACACACATAACTCAACTGAAGGTTGGGCTGTGTGTGCATGTGTGTGTGTGCCGTCCTGCCACTCACACACCTCAAGGTGTGCACATGTATGTGCTGGTCTGCAGACCAGTTGCAAATAGGCCATGACCAGGTAGTGGACCTTGGTCCAGAGGTTGGAGACCTTTGCTGTATATGTGAAAATAGCTAGGAACATGAGCTGAAATAACAAATAAACCAAACAAACCATCAGTGAAAATAGTACAAAATTCTAATCCTCATACCCAGGTGTCACTTCTGATATAACTAAATGGATAGCAATCATATTGAAACTTGACAGAATGTCTGAGGAAAAAGACATGAGGGGTAAACTACGCTAAACTTACAACAGTTTGTTTAGTGGAGTTACAGTGGCACTGAAAAATGTGACTTATGACCATTTTTCATAGGTCTTATACTCCGAAAAATATGGTAATTCATATTTATGATCATTGCTGTGTCCCAAAGTCTTGTGATTGCCTTTTCCGACCTCCCGACAAGCAAAGTCAATAGGGAAGCTAGATTCACTTAACAACCAAGTTAACTGCACTGATTGACTTAACAATTTAACAACTGTGGCAAGAAAAGTCATAAAAGGGGGCAAAACTCACTTTAAGTCTTCGGAGAGGGGCGGCATACAAATCTAATAAATTATTATTATTGATATTAAATTAAAATGCCTCACTTAACAACAGAAATTTTGGGCTCAATTGTGAATTGTAAGTCAAGGACCACCTGTATTTATTTCCTTGAGTTTTTGATGCTGCTTTGTTCTTTGCTCTTCTGTTCCAGTAGGTGCTGTTGTCCCTCTCTTACATTGAACAACTTCAGCACCTCCCTGTGGGGGAAATGGTTGCTTGTGTAGTCATGGGCCGGTATGAGAAAGAGATCCTGTATGAACTGGCTCTCCTCATTGCTGACAGCTGGGCTGCTCACAGCATGAGTAGAAATTATTATATTGGTTCACTTGCTTCCCACTCCTATCCATCCAATTTTGCATTCGGTTTGGAACTTCAGGACACAGTACCTTTGCCTTCCATCTGAGCATAACGTTGAATCTTTGATTTTGGTCTTAACCTCAGGAAAAGCCCCAGGAGATGATTATAGCAATGGAGATCTATTAAAATATCTCATTGTTTAATAGAAACCCATTTTAGTTAATTTTTAAAAAAAATAATATCAATTCTTCAAGCCAATTTTCCAAGGGCTGGGGCACAACACAGTATCTCCAACTTTAGCAGTATCTCCAACTTAAAAGGATAGATATCCACCAGAAAACTACAGTACTATAGTTTTGATAGAGATGGACATTAAGAATGGTTGATTGAAGAATTGATGCTTTTGAATTGTGGTGCTGGTGTAAATTATTGCATATACCATGAACAGCCATGAGAGACATGTTAAATTGTATAAAACCAGAGACACCACTAGAAGCTTAAATCATAAGACTACATCTGATTTACTTTGGCCATGTCATGTGTTCAAATTCATTGGAGGAGACGACGCTAAAAATGTTTAGTGGAACAAGAAGAAGGAGCAAGAACAACTTACGAGTTGGAAGGAACTTTGGAGGTCTAGTCCAATCCCCCTGCCCAAGCAGGAAACCCTATACCATTTCAGAGAAGTGGCTGTCCAGTCTCTTCTTGAAAGATTTCAGCGATGAAGCTCCCACAATGTCTGAAGGCAAGAGGTTCCATTGGTTGATAGTTCTCACTGTGAGAAAATTTCTTCTTATTTCTAGATTAAGTTTCTCCTTGATCAGTTTCCAGCCATTGTTCCTTGTCTAGCCTTCAGGTGCTTTGGAAAATAGGTTGAAAACTGAAAGAAGCTGTGCTTGACAGAGTAGCATGGAGAGCACTTGCCTATAAGGTCGCCAAGAGTCGGACACAACTAAACAGTTAATTAACAATAACATAGTTTTGATTATAGCCATTGTTCATGCAAAATATTTAGCAAATAAATTAGATAATTGGGATGCTTGCAGAGGAAGAGACTGAGCTGGATATTACACAATTAGCCATGTTTTGGGATCATTTAATAAGTAACATAGTAAAACATGCCAAAATAAAATTATTAGTTGATTTTGTTGATTTTATTGGTAGAAATTTATAGGCCAAATAGGACTGACTAAATTTTGATATTGTAGATGATTATTGGTATTAATTAAGGCATTATGCACAAACATCACATTCACATTAGATTCTCTAGATTAGCAGGTCATATAACAGATATTTCTTATTTTTAAAGGGGTAACACATGGATGTGTGTTGATGCTACTCTTGTTCAACTTATTTATCTACGTCTACAGAGTCTACGGAGAGGGGCGGCATACAAATCTAATAAATAAATAAATTATCAAAGACATTTTTTAGTACTGAGTGGAGAAGATTTCTTTTCAAATAAAATGGAAGCTAGGAAATTATTATACGTATGGGACAAATAGTGTTAGATTCACATGTAAATGAAGAGGCAAGACATAGGAACTTCATGGCTACTGTAACGGTCCCAGCAATCTCTTATTTTGTCCTGTTACCACCTTTCATAATGTGGACACATGGGATTGGACTTTGTTGCATTAATAGTCCAAAAGAAAGCATTTGATAGAATTGGTAGGAAATTGCTATGGCAAACATTGACCCAATATGGAAAAGTGAACATCTTATTAGAGCATGCAGAAATTTATCTTGTGATTGCAGAAGTGTAAATAGAACAAACCAAAGAACATTAAAAATTCTTCATGGTAACATCCAGAGTAAAGCAGAGTTGTGTATTATCACCATTCTTGCTTATAACCTACATTGATAGCAAAGCAAAGAAGCCTGAGAATGGAAATAATATCAACAAACTACTGTTTGTAGATGACCAGTCATTGATAACAAGTACTGTACATCTCCCATAGGTGGCTAGCTATCAGGCCCCCTTTCATCCACGGTTCTTTAGAAGCCTGGGTGTTGATGTCCAATCAAGGTGGCTAGATAGGCACCCTTCAAATAAACTGTTCTGTTCTATGTTCTCTGCTTTGGAAAGGCTGGTCTGCCATTCTGTCCCTTGAAGAGTTGTCTCACAAATGATACAGAGTCACTTCTTTTCCCTGCATGCAAACACGCATGCACTATCAGGAGTGATAATCAGGAACGATAATTATCAGGAATGATAATCCTCAGGACATTGTATCTCAGCCTGCTACCATTCCTTCCCTAAAACCCACAAGTCTGAAGGTTAATTTTGACTGTTATAGCCTACCCACACAAATGGATCATGGCACTCTCCATGGTACTGCTCTCTTCTTGTTCATTGTCTTTACCATCCTGTTGGGTTCTGCTGCATCTTTCATAAGGTAGCCTTTAAGGATGGCCTCTGGACCTTCCTGACATCCCTTGGTTGCACATAACTCAGGACATCAGCAGCATAGGGATTCCTCTCTCCATTTGCTTCTGCCTTCTGACTCTCCCTTCTGCGTTAATAGCAGCTTGCTGCTTGTCAAGCTGCAACTCCTGCTAATCAGATTGACACTCTGCCCAGGAGTGCATTAATACCTTTGTACTAGTCTGCATGGACTCTTGTTTTAGGGATGTCTCCTTTGGATTTGCCTACCGCTGGATCTTGGAGAAAGAGTGGGGCATGGATTTCAGCCAACCACAACAAGTCAAAAGTATGCAGCTTACGTTTCTATGTACCTTTTCCTCTGCACTGTAGAACTTAGGGATGCAACTTGATGGTGTAGTCAGTCAGCTGGAGGAACAACGTACATGATACAACTTCCTTTTCCACATTACTGTTTTGTTTTGGCCTTCTTCATTGGCTATACAGTACTGCCACTTTTGCTTCCTTTCTGTACCTGTGTCAGAATATGTGCAGGGAACAATTGTCTCATGCACAAATGGAAGGGTTGTGTCACCACTTTGAAAACGGGGCTTTAGGAGGGGCGGGGAGAGCTGGAGATGTTTCCATGTCATATGTATGGATCGTGAGGATACAGGTGCAGCTCTACCTTTGCCCTAGAGAGAAAAGAATGGAGGATGGGCTTTCTCTGTCCTCTTTCGCCAGAGTAACAGTTGTTGTGGATGAACAGAGACTCTGAGCTTGCCGACTGACAATATTTGGGCTGTGAAACTCCCACACGGTGACAGATGTCAAGTCCAATTAAGCCTCTCGCATCTCGTTGGCAATCCAATGGGATCGCCCATTGGGTAGCAACTTCGGAGGGAATCATGTCGCCTCCCCTTCGCCGGCCTTTTACTGTGCCTTTATATCCGGCCACTTCTCCCAGGATAAGCCCAGCGGAGCCAAACGGCAATCCATCAGCCTCTCACTGCAGGCCGCTCCCCACCCCACCCTCCCACCCCGTGTTTTTTCCCCCCTATACCGCTGGCGAGGCCCTGCCTTCTGCCCGGGCTCCTTCTGCTCGGGAGCTTCCAAGGCGTCAGGGGATGTGGCAGACCGCATCTTGAAGGACCAGGGGAAGCCATCAAGTCTCGTGTGCCTTTTATCTCCCCCCGCCTCCCCCCCAAAGAGTCGGGACTTGGAAGGGCAACGCCGGGCTGTTCCCGGGACGTGGAAGCTACGAAGGTTGCCCGCCGTTTGCACAAAAGCTTCGCCTTGCAACGGAGCGATCGGACTCCGCCGCGGCGACTGAGCCGCCGACCGGGCCGGGAGACTCCTGCCCGCGCGCCGCCGGTTGGAAGGGCCCGGAGCTTTCCCGTCTGGAAGCGCCTCGCGTCTCTTTTGTTATTTGTTGAGGTCCGGGAGGAGGAGGCGGAAGCATCATTTTATCAGCACAATTTAGCGTGAGAAACTGTAGATCTGCAGAGGTTTGTTATTTCCCCCCCTCCATTCCTGGGGATCGTGTTTTTCTAGTGCGTTTTTAATTTTGATAGGACTCTTGGTCTTTGGACAATTACTCCATTTCTCCATCTGCGAGATTTGAAAAGGACTCCGAACTATTTCTACCAATAGGACGTTTTACCTTTTTACTTATTTTATGATTTGCGGATCCCTACTTCTTCTTCCTCTCCTCTTCCTCTAATTCATATTTAAGATGTTTTCCTCCTCGCATTTTATTTCAAGGCGCAAAAGGGGTTAGAAGCGTTTAAAGGCAAGATTCTCCTACCAAGGTAAACGCCTTTAAAAATATTAATATGTACGGGTAAAATTGGCGGCATTCCATTCGGTAGACATGAAAAGGGTTTTGTTTTGAGATAAATATAAATACAGACCTTATAGGAATCCATATTCCATTCTTTGGTCTCGCATCTGAGGAAAGTTATTAGAAATTTATTACAAATTTATTCTGAAAACAGAAGACAGAAGATTCCTTCCAAGCTAAAACACTGGGCAAATTGGGTTTGCTTAGAACAATTTTCGCTGCAAATATCTACTGACCGATATTTTAAATATTTAAAAACTGATTATTCAAATTGGTTTTCTTCATTGAAATATTTAAGTTTCCATTTTCGTTAAAGTTGGAATAGTTTCCTTTCAAAGTTATCCAACGAAGAGGAATGTTATTTTGATCTGGATTTTCAAATTCCTGATTATTATTATAAACCTAAGCAGACGCTTCTTCAAAGGGAAAAAAGATAGCTTCAAAAAGCACTCTTCTTCCCGTTCTCCCCTTTCTCTTAGCGCTCCTGAGGTTGGACCACCCGGCACCGATTATACAGGAAAAGCTCACTAGAGCTGGGAAATCCAGTAGATCTTTCGGGACTCTAAGTCCTTCTGCTCCAGTGTTTCCCAACCTTGGCAACTTGAAAATATCTGGACTTCAACTCTCAGAATTCCCCAGCCAACATTCGCTGGCTGGGGAATTCTGGGAGTTGAAGTCCAGATATCTTCAAGTTGCCAAGGTTGGGAAACAGTGTTCTACTCTATTGTTTGCCAAATAACACTTTCTATATTTGATAGATTTTGTCTCTGCTTTGCTTTTCAATAGTTTGCTCTTATTTCTTTCCCCCCGTTCACCACTTGCCGTTTAGAAATATTTAGAAGGGTTGATATGTATGCGTATCCTTGATAATGGAAAGGCTTAAATCAAAAATCTACATTGTGCAGTTGGATTTTCGATAGAGGTATCTTGCCATATTTCTTGTCATCCATCTCCCTATCATTAATGTCGTCATCGTCATCCACAACATTACTACCCCCACCCTAATATCTCCCACGTAAGACTCTCTCCCTTTCTAATTCCCTTTCTTTTCTCAGTTTCCCCTCCTCGCTCTTGGTCAGAGCAGAGGTACTCTCCCCCTCCCTTACTCCTCCCCCTCCTCCAACCCAGACACATAACGGTGTCTCCGAGGTAGCTATTCTCTGTCTGTCGCTGCTGCATTGTTTTGGGCTTTGCCAGCCGCCAAAGCGTCTAGGAAGTTCCCCGGCTTGGTTATGCTGACAGATGGAGCCCAGCACCGAGCTATAAATCCCCCCCCAGCCCCGCCCCATGTTGAGCCTCGGGACTCTGGTGCAACGGGGATTCAGGGCCTTGGTCCCTGCCCACAACCTGCCCATGGACCGGTGGCTCTGGCCGATGGGTCTCCCCAGGCGAGTCGGCTGCCAAGCAGGCGCGACTCAAGCCGGAGAGATATTTGCCCGGAATGGAGGCGTATGCAGACCATCGGGCAGGTCTCAGGCAGCAACGGGCCGCCTATCTCCATTTCCAGAAGGTCTCTGGTGGAAAGCATTAGAGCTAAAATCTAGAGGGGCTCCACGTGCCAGTTCAGAAATTTTACTGAATAATTATTAGGCGAGGAGGTGGGGTTGTTGAGTAGCCTCCTACGGACACTCTCAAATTTGTTACATCCCGTAGTTTTTGGTCCCTGCTCGGACGCCCACTGGCCAACGAGCAGAGAGACAGGAAAGCTGCTCCGCACAGCCCCTTGGGTCCTTGTTTTGTTGTCCGGTTGTTTTCACTTGCAGCGCAGAATTGGCTTTCAGGCATCCCAAGAAGGGTCTTTAGGTCCCACCTCGAATTTGGGGCTCGGGCTACTTGTGGAAGCGGCGCCAAGAACAACCAACCGGCAGCAGTTCTGACCCGTTCTTCCAAAAAGCTAGATCAGAAAGAGGTCAAAGAACTGGGTTTTTTTGCTACATGGGTTAAATCTCTTAACCCAGACGTGACTAGATCGAAGGGCAGAATGTTTTCGCCTTTGAATTTTCTCGCCGAGGAGTCAAGAAAAACAGACGCGGTTTTCACAAGGTTCTCGCTGCAAAAAGCCCTCCGAGACAAGTCGCCGCTGCTTCTTCTCCAGGGAAAGCAATCAGGACTTCTAAAGGAAATCGGGACCTGAATGTCGAAAACACCTTCTGGGATCCTTTTAAGGAATGCCTAACGTCGTGAACCGAGGTGTGAAATGAAAAAAAAAAGATTAATTACAGCAGAAACAACACAGCGGCCTGCTGCCTTCTCAGATAGGAATAAAAGTACAGTTAAGTTTTCCACCAGATTTGCTCTCCAGTTGATCCAATCACTGTTTAATAATCATTAGATCGTAATATATTGAGAAGTTTTGTTTTTTTAACGAAAAAGGGGGGGTTACGAAAACGAGGATCTTCTTTTTTTAAGGACAGCTAAGATCTTAAAAAGGCGTTTAGGGGGAGAGCTGAGAACGGAATCCGGGGAGAGCTGAGAACGGACCCGGGGAGTAGCCGGAGGGGCTGCGGCCGAGGTGCGCTTGGGGAGGCCGCTTCTGCTTTGGCAAGGCCTCCCTTCGTTTGCAGTTCCCTCTCCCTGTCGCGCCACCCCAGTCAAGGAAGGCGTGCGCCCTTCAGCCCTGGCAGCGCAAACCAGCCTCCTCGCCAGGCCTCCGGTCTCTTCAGCCGAGCGAAGGAAGCGGCAGGCACACACACTCCACCCGGTTGAGCTTCGGCCCAAAGCTGCGCTCCTTTTTTGGCTTAGAGCAGGAAGGCAGGGGCGGGCGGACGATGGGCTTGGCTCCCTTCCCGCCTATCCACAAGCCGGGCGGGGGAAGAACATTCAACGGCAGCCCTAACTGAACTCCCGTCTTCCTTCCTTCCTTCCTTCCTTCCTTCCTTCCTTCCTTCCTTTTTCTTTCTTTCTTTTTCTTTCTCTTTCTTTCTTCCTCGCTTTCCTCCCTCCCTTCTTTCCCTCTTTCCTCCCTCCCTCCCTCCCTGTTGTTGTTGTTGTTGTTGTTGTTGTTATTGTTATTATTATTTGTCTCCTCCTCGCCTGGCAGATGATGCTGAGCCCAGACCAAGCCGTGGACTCGGACCACCCGTCGTCGGCGCCCTCCGACCCGGAGTCCTTGGAGGCCAAGGGGCTGCGGAGTTGCTGCGCCTCCGACTTGGAGGCGCCCAACGGCGAGGGAGGAGGAGGAGGGCGCTCTGCGGGGCACCCGCCGCAGCCGTTGAGCCGCGAGGAGAAGCGGCGGCGCCGTCGAGCCACGGCCAAGTATCGCTCGGCCCACGCCACGCGCGAGCGCATCCGCGTGGAGGCTTTCAACCTGGCCTTCGCCGAGCTGCGCAAGCTCCTGCCCACGCTGCCCCCGGACAAGAAGCTCTCCAAGATCGAGATCCTCCGCTTGGCCATCTGCTACATCTCCTATCTCAACCACGTCCTCGACGTGTAGGGCGAGGCGCCCGGAGACCAGGGCCCGCGGGGAAGGGGGACGGGCCGCCTCCGTTGAGGCTCCTTCCCCAGCTCAAGCGCCCCGGGGGCTCCCTTGTCTCCGAGGGATGGCCGGCCTCGGTTTGCCCATCCCTTCCCCTTCCCTCCCCGTTCAAAGTTTCCCCGCGACAGAGGGTCCCCTTTCAGCAAAGTTTCGAGAGCCCGGCGGAAGCTTGCCTGGAGATCCCTTGGCTTTAAGCTCGTGCCTTAAAGTGCTTTCCTGACTCGCCCGAAAAGAGAAACTTGACATGATTTTTTCCCCCTCGGGAGGTGGGGGGGGGGGTTTGGATGGAGAGCTCACTTGTCCCCGGGCCGCCCAAAACAGGAGCACATCTTACGTGGAAGGTGGGGTTCTTTTCTAAACAAACACCTGTTTATAACAGACTGCCAAGTGCCCCTTTCTTTGTATCCAAAAATAATAAAAAAATCTCATTTACTTGTGACCTTAATGTATGATAACAGGAGCGCAGTTAAAAATAATTTATTTTTTAATTTAAGTAGCAAAGGTAGACTATTTTTCCCTAAGACAATTTTTTGTTTTGTTTTGGAGGGTGGTTCAGATTTTGCGTTGAAGACTTTGTGCCAACTGGTTTTCTATAGTCAAGTGTTTACATTTTCTTCTTCTGTGGAATAAATGTCTGGTTCTGGAAGTGTTCATTGGAAAACCAGGCTGTGGTTTTCCTTTTGCTCTGGTTTTCTTGCACCAAGGCCCTCTTTTTAAATGTATTTTATATATTTGGACTTGTCCTTGATAACTTTATTTATTTTTTGTGTGTGGAATCAAAATACTAGCAGTTCACTTGAAGATTTTATTTTCAAATAGAAATTAAAATGTTTGTTGTTATTCTGATCTGGTTATTCTGTCTAAAGATGTATTTTGGAAATAACTGATAAGGGAATAGTTTTGTTTGTCTTTGTGTGTGTGTGTGTGTGTGTGTGTGCGCGCTACAAATTTTCTTTTCCATATTAAGGAAAAACAGAGTACTTTCTTTTATGACAACCAAAAAATGTACAAGCAGAAAATGTTATATACTGTTTTGCTGTGGAACTTTTTAAAAGTATGTCTGGGTCACGGGAGAGAATATATCTGTTATCCAAAGATTTTAGTCTTTTTCAGGGTTTTTTGGTGTGTGTGTATGTATGTGTGTGTGTGTGTGCACATATGTATGTTGCTTTGTATAAGGCAATATTTTGTAGTGCAAATAGAGAAATTGATTTTTATCTGAACTTTTTTTCATATCTCTCATGAATGGTACACTGTTTTGCATATAAATAAAAGTATCCAATAAAACTGATTTTCTTTTTTATTCTGTTGTTAAGAGGAACAAAAAGAAAGAAAAGACAATGTATCTATTATATCTGGAATTCAATCCAATATCACATAATACTTGACTGATGCTGAATACATAGATAGATGATGGATAGGGTGTGTGTGTGTGTGTGTGTGTGAGAGAGAGAGAGAGAGAGAGAGAGATTGAGATTGTTATACAATATACAATACAAACATATTCCCCCTTTTCTTCTACTATATTCTTTCGTTTAGAAATTAGGTTTCACTTTTATTTGCTGAAGGCGATTAATATCTTTTCAATCTATGGAAAAAAATATGACCAGCCTAATGTTAGGTTAGATAGGACATTTGGTCAATACTCTTCAAATTACATCTGAATTCAATCTCTAAGGCCATGATGAATGAACTACCACCAAACAGTGATACTTGGTGCTGGTACGTTTTTGGTTCTAATTTTATGTAAACCACAAGTTCATTGTATCTTTTAAGTATCCAAGGCTGTTTCTCACTAATCACATATAGCATCACCTATCAGTGTTATTTTGACACTGTGGTTGGATGACTCTAAAAGATGGCATAGGTCATTAGTGGGGAAGTAAGTTGAGAGACTGTCCTCTCAATAACCTGGATTATATATGGGGATAATACTACGGTCATTTTACCTGATAATTATTAAAATAGGAAGCAGTAGAGAATTGCACAACAAATCATTGTTTTTAAAGAAGAAATAACATAAAAAAGAGGCTAATCCTCATGGCTGTGGGAATGTGGTCCCCTTCAGTCTTAGATATGGCAGAAATATTTGCAAGGATGAATAGCTCTGCCTCAATAACTGAGCACTAGTTTGCCTTAATTGTGGGCTGGTGGGACAAATAAGAAAAGCATCTGACAGATTGCCCAAGCTCTGTTTTCCCTTCCAACAGGTCTCACTTGCAGTCAGGAAAAAAGTGTGGTGTGAAGCAGGATTGGGCAAATGTAGGCAGATGCCTGGACAAACAGTTTAGCAATCTTCCAAAAAGTATATGAAGACAGAATGAGAACAATGTAGGGTATATGTCAAATGCTCTATCTTTGCATATGAAGTGGCAATGAGATCCAAAGTGCTAGATCATTGGAATGGACCATCTCCATGGTTCCAGGATGTTACCTGAACCTGAAGGGAAGCACATAGAACTCTGGTTAATTTTTCTTCTATGGAAAGAAATGAAATGGAAGAAATGAACTCTGGAATTGTTGCAATGATTTATAAAGGATTACAAAGAATCAGAAGAGAATCCACCATAATATGTGAAGATGGAATGTATTAAATCTAAAAGAATAATAGATTGAAATGACACAGGTGATTGATGGAATTGATGTGACACAGGTATCTCCCACCATTGGGGATGTGCTGTGCCATGGCTGACAGAACCCAAGAACTGCCTAAGGTGTAAGCAAAATGGTATTGGAATAGGCAAAAATCCTCTTCCCCCAAGTGATGGAAAAATAATAACAACAGGAAAAAGTAGAGTCATGCAAAATTCCTTGTCAGCAAGCCAGTAAAAAACCCCCAATGTAGTATTCATTATGGTAGAATTAGAAGCACACAGCTTGTAGAGCCTGGCAATTTCCCAGACCTTCTGTGCAATACAGGACTAATATTAGTATTGTTTTCAAACACCGATCTAGCATGCTATCAAAAGAGCATCACATTTGTTTATATACAGAGATTGCATGATACTTGATCAACAAATAGCCCTGGAAAGCAATACCTGAAGAATGCAGGTGAGAAGGCATGCCCACAGCAGCTCAAAGTGCTCCATAGAAGCTGGATTAGTTCCAATTTATGATTGCATTTTATTTAATTACTTGGGCTAGATTATACCTGGAGTGAAAATTGTTTGGCAGGAGAGAAAAAACTACTTTAAACCTGAAACAGCTAAGTTCAACTTCAGCTCCTCCACTATGGACTGGATTTGAGAAAGAGGCAATAGACTCATTTCAAGTATCAAATATATTTCAAGGTTCAAATATTATTTTCCTACCATAATTAGAAGGAAGTGAAATTAAACCCACAGTCAATTTAGAATGTGATGGACAGAAAGAGAAGTTTCATAGAGTTAATGTCAAAAATGAGAAGCTGAAAAGTCAAACATAAATATTATAAAACAAAATATTGAAATACATAAATTTCTTGAATTTATTATTAACTAAGGAGAGTTTAAGGGAGATAAGGTAACAATCTTAAAATTAAATTAATAATAGCTTGAAAATCATTAAGGTAAAGGTAAAGTGTTCTGTTTTAAAGCTGAAGAACCAGCACTGTCGAAAGATGATTCCGTAGTCATGTGGCTGGCATGACTAAACGCTGAAGGTGCACAGAACGCTGTTACCTTCCACCAAAGGTGATCACTATTTTTCTACTTGCATTTTTACATGCTTTTGAACTGCCAAGTTGTCAGAAGCTGGGACAAGTAACAGGAGCTCACTCCATTACAAGGTACTAGGGATTCGAACCATCAAACTGCCGACCTTTTTAATGGACAAGCTCAGCGACTTAGCCGCTGAGCCACTGCATCCCCCTGAAAATCATTACCAATCATCTAAAAGATAAATCCAGCTTCAGGCTTGCTTGAAAGATAAGAAGATTATAGGAAACAAATTCTGGATTTTCTTTTGTTTTATAGAATCATAGGACTAGGAAGGGATTTTGGAGATTTTCTAGTCCAACTCCTGCTCAATGCAGGAGTACTTATACCATCTCAGTCAAATGGGTAAAGGTGGGTTGTTGTTTTTTGCTAACAGCAACGATTCCATTATACAATTACAACAGGGACATTTAAATTGACTGAAAGCGTTTTACCTACATTGGAGTAAAAGGAATTTCTGATACATGATTTGGGGTAATGAAAGAAAAAGTTTGGGAAGTACTAATTTAATAGATTTGTGCACAAGGTTTAAATTAAATGACCTATAGGGCTCCCTCCAGTTCATATATCCTTTGTACTAAATATGCTTCATATAATGTCTGGTATTCTGAAAGAGAAGTATTTGAATAAGTCCCAATTTGTTTAAATGAGAAATAAAACATTGAAAATGGAAAGGGGTTGACTGGAAGTGGAGTTTTAGTCAACAGAAATTGCAAGGTTATGTTTTAATCCTCAAATCTTCATGCAGCATGAGTAAATAAATATAACAACTATAAACAAATAATTCTGTGTCAGTGCTCCTACTAAACTTCACAACTACAAAATTGACAGCTCAACAAATGTGTCATCTAGTTTGAAAGTATGAGGTTTGTTTTGCATTGGATACTGTAGTTGTATTTTTAAGTTACAGGTGCAGTCTCTTTACATAAAGAAAGATTGATTGATTGATTGAATGAATGATTGATTTGATTTGATTTATATGCTGCCCCTCTTCTTGGGGCGGCTCACAACATATATAAAAACATAGTAGTACATGTAATCCAATTAATATAATTAGAAAACCCTAAAAATCCTAAAATAATTTAAAATATTCAGTATCATTACCCTGATCAAATCAACAATCTATTGTGCCGGAAGCTACTTACATTTTCCATGGAAGGCTTCCAATAGCTGGAAATCAGAAGTTCATTCTCTCTACACATAGATATTCAATTCAGCAATTCCATGCCATCCCCTTTGAAAAGAGATGGTCAGGGATTATTACACTGTAGAGAGAAGGACCTACAGGTAGTCTTTGATTTATGCCTGGTCACTTAAATCAACTGTTCAAAGTTGCAGGAGACTCACCAAACAGACACACATACATACAGTATAAAAAGCAAATAATCAGACTTACGCGTGTAGAGTTCAATTACTATTTAGTGTCCTATGCCTGTTTCACAGGAATCTCCCCAGATTGACAACTTCCACCTGGGAAAGACTACATAAGGCTCAAAGACATTCAAAGGGAATCTGACCTTGTCCTCTTATGCTTATATAATGAGCTCAGACCAACTCCCTAATTGAAAATACAAAATAGTTATTTATACCTACTTTATAAAAAGCTCAGGAAAGGAAAAGTAGTTTGCCTTAGAATCTGAAGATGGACAAATAAAAATCCGTTCCCAGACAAGATCATCCAGT
The DNA here is from genome assembly GCF_031021105.1 of Erythrolamprus reginae. NCBI lineage: Eukaryota > Metazoa > Chordata > Lepidosauria > Squamata > Dipsadidae > Erythrolamprus > Erythrolamprus reginae. Next base: position 218,711,800 of record NC_091951.1, on the reverse strand, counting down.
TGGTAGTGAAATCAAGCAGGAGAGATTATATTTCAGATCCCATCGCTCTCCTCAATCTGTTTTCCAGGCTACTTTTTAACATGGGTTTATATATACTCAGCCTGTATTTAAAAATACCACAACCTTCATAGAGTATGCGGTGAAGAAAAATCATTGTTAGTTCATCACATTATTAACCACCTTGTGTCACTCGTTTCTTGTGCTGCTTCAGAGGTGTTGCATAGCCTCCCTTCATTATGTGGACCATCAGTAGTGAGGAGGTCTGCCTAGGGAACTAGGGATTCTTTCACTTGATTATCCTATCCTATTTGGAAAATTTCCCTCCATAGATTGACTATAGTATCTGATCCATAAACTGGTGGGTCTTCCTATCAAAGCAGATGATCTCTCCCCCACCTCTTTCTCAGCACCAGGGTTTGGCCGGATTCATGGATTTAGCCACCTGCCAAAATTCTACCTGAGCCCAAACATGGGGGGGGGGGGGTTGGTCTATATTTATTTGTTTTATTTATTTAGTTTGTCGATCTTGTATTAGATAACAGATATAAGTATAAACATGGATATGACAAGTAATGAATATAAATAAATGGGTACAGGGACAGTAGGTACGCTGATGCACTTATGCACGCTCTCTTTACAGACCTTTTAGGAATGGGGTGAGGTCCATGGTAGACAGTTGAAGGTTAAAGAAGTTGTGGGAGTTAGAGGATGTAACAATGGAGTTGGGTAGAGTGTTCCAGGTGTTGGCCACTCTGTTGCTGAAGTTGTATTTTTTGCAATCGAGTTCGGAGTGATTTGTTTGTTTGTTTGTTTGTTTGTTTGTTTGTTTGTTTATTTATTTATTTATTTATTTATTAATTATGCCGCCCTTCTCCTTAGACTCAGGGTGGCTTACAACATGTTAGCAATAGCACTTTTTTAACAGAGCAAGGCTATTGCCCCCACAATCCAGGTTCTCATTTTACCCACCTCGGAAGGATGGAAGGCTGAGTCAACCTTCAGCTGGTGATGAGATTTGAACCGCTGACCTTCAGATCTACAAGTCAGCTTCAGGTGCCTGCAGTACAGCACTCTACCTGCTGCGCCACCCCGGCTCATTTACTTTGAGTTTGTATCTATTGTTTGCCTGTGTATTGTTGTGGTTGAAGCTGAAGTAGTCATTGAAATGTAGGACATTGTAGCAGACAATTGTGTGTACTATGCTTAGATAAGACCATAGGAGGCCTAGTTCCACGTTTTCCAAGCCCCAAATTTTGAGCTTGGTGGTCTTAGGGACTCTACTGTGAGCAGAGAAGTGGAGTATTCTTCTTGTGAAATACCTCTGGACCCAACCAATTGTATAAATGTCCAATATACAGTGTGGGGTCCAGGCAGATGAATTGTATTCAAGAATTGGTCTGGTAAATGTTTTGAATGCTCAAGTTTGCAGTACAATGTTACCAGAAAAGAAGCTTTGCAAGATTAGGTTAACAACTCTTAATGCCTTTTTGGCAATGTTATTACAGTGAGGCTTAGATAATTTGAAATGAGCACTCCTAGGTCCTTGACAGTGTGAGGATTGTCTGCGAGGTCATACCTGTCCAGCTTGTATTTGGTGTTCTGATTTTTCTTGCTAATATGTAGAATAGAACATTTGTTAGTTGAGATTTTTTTTTTTTTTTATTCTTATTATTTATTAGAGTTGGAAGGGACCTTGTAGATCATCTAGTCCAACCCTCTGCTCAGGCAGGAGTTCCTATACAATTTTGGACAAAAAGCAGTCCAGTCTCCCCTTGAAAGTCCAAATGTTGGAGTGCTCACAACCTCCACAGGCAAGCTGTTCCACTGGTTGATCACTCTCACCATCAGAAAGTTCCTCCTTATTTCCCTGTTGAATCTCTCTTTGGTCAACTTCCATCCATTATTCCTTGTCTGGCCTTCTGGTGCTTTGGAAAACAGCCTGACCCCCCTCCTCTATATGGCAGCTCCTCAAGTACTGGAACATTGCCATCATATCTCCCCTGGTCCTTCTCTTTGCTAGACTAGCCATGCCCAGTTCCTGCAACTTCTCTTCATATGTTTTAGTTTCCAGTCCCCTTATCATCTTGGTTGCTGTCTTCTGCACTTTGTCTAGAGTTTCAATGGGGTTTGTTTTGTATTTATGGTGACCAAAATTGGATGTGGTTTAACTAAGGCTTTATAGAGTGGTATTAGTACCTCCCTAGTCCTAGATTGTATCCCTCTGTTCAACTCAGGATTGTATTGGCATTTTGGCTGGCACTGCACATTGCTGGCTCATATTTAGTTGGTTGTCCACCAAGACTCCAAGATCCAAGACTCCAAGATTGCATGACCATTCTGACTTATAGTCAAGGTCGTTTTATAGGGCAACAGTATTGGTGGTGGTCAGTGAAGGGCTAGCAAAATTTTTACTACCACACTGATGCCCTGCATATTCTGTCAACATCTTTCAGTGCAAATTTGGAGCTTCATTTTCGCTACTCCACAGTCTGGGCAGTAGCCCACCCCTGCTGGTGGTGTTAAATAGTTTTATGTTGTCAGCGAAAAGGATGCAACTGCTTGTGATATGATTGCAACGTTCATTTATGTAAAGCAGAAAGAGTATGGGTCCTAAAATTCTGCCTTGGCGGACACTGCTATTAACTGGTGCCAGGTCTGATAGGGTACCCCCTATTTTGACTACTTGTTGCCTGTTTAACAAAAACACAGCTTTCCACTTGAGCAGGAAATGCTTAAAGAGCTTGGTTTAGGAGGAGTTGTAGATTACAGAACAACTTTCCTGAAACCAAACTGCTTGTTAGAAAGCAGGTTGTTTGTTTCTAAATGGAGGGTGATGGATTGGTTAATAATTGATTCCACAACTTTACAAGTGACGCAACACAGTGAGATTGGTCTGTAATTTTCTACTAGGCTAGGGTCTCCCTTTTTGAAGATAGGTATGATCATAGTTAATGACCATAGGTTGGGCAAGGAGCTGGTTCATCATAGATTGTGCTTAGATGTTCAGTTTTGCCTAAAACTAAAATTTAAGCAAGAGCCAGTTTGGATTAGGGATTAAGGCAGCAGACTAGAAACCAGGAGACTGTGATTTCTGGTCCTGCCTTAGGCAAGAAAACTAATTAGGCGACTTTAGGCTAGTCATTCTTTCTCACCTCAATTCATTTCAGAGGCTTGTTATTGTGAGGGAAAGCAGGAGTTCACCTGCTTTAGTTACTTATAAAAATAATAAAGGAGGGATTTTTAAAATCTAAAAAACACCCTAATCTAAAATATAAAAAAAACAATGTATCTACCAATACCAAGTCTCTGAAATTTCAGCTGACATTTAATTCTTGAATGTGAAATTGTTGGATGAATAATATTTCATAGGAATACCTGTTCCTATGATTTGATAGTTTGTGGAAATCAAGATGCATTATACGGTATTTACAGCATTCACCCACAGGAAATTATGTAATAAAAATGAAGTTGATAAGGTAGATTGTCAACCTTGCAAAAGCTTATAGAGCTTATTGGAGAAGTGTCAAAAATATTAACAATGAAATGGTTACATAGTTATTGACTAAAAAAACCCTAGAAGAAAGAGATCTCAAATATAAGGTAGATACATTACTGGATGCTATTAGGGAACACAATCTGTATGTAGGGTTTTTTAAATCTTTGCCATATCTAACTTTGAATCTGTTTCAGAATGTGGGCTGCAAAGAGTCTAATTTCTGTATTGTTTCAAAACATATAAGATGGTAAATGGAATGTTAGTTGTTTTCCTTTCCCCCATTTTTGAAGATAGGAGGAAACAAAGCATATTTTAGATGGAGAGATCTTAAGGTTAGAGAAGTGACTTCAATTAGAATATTGTATCCTGTTCCAGAAACTAAAAGTGGAGATAGGGCGGGAGCGAGGCTGGAAAAGCAGTGATGGTAGGGAGACAAAGAAAAACAGAGTGGCAAATTGGCATGTAATCCTAAACATTTTTCAGATGACAAAACAAAGGAAGAGGTTATCAGTTTTTCTTGAAAAAGCAATGAAAAAGCAACTTCCTTTCAAATTTTTTTGGCACCAATAAGCTCTATTTACATTATTAAGTGGTGGCTTGGCAGAACAATACCCATTAAATATCATTCAAAAATTACTTATTATTTAAATTATTCTCTTCCCCACTTTTAGCTTTGGTCATGACCACTAATGATGCACAATCCCTGGAAGATCCAAAAAGCAAATGCAGCTCTTAGTACAGGGCTGTTATCTAGGAATAATTCCTAATCAATTTTAACATTGATTTTAACCAAAAGAAGCTAGATAATTTTGCACTATAAAATTACTGGAAACCATTATACCAATATTTGTAAGTATCTTTAAAAGCATGTACAGCAATGCTTTGAGGGAAACCAGAAATCAGTTTTGGGGGTCAAATCACTTATACTATTAAAATCAGCAAGATAACAGAGCAGTCTTTCTTAACTTTGGCAACTGTGGACCTCAATTCCCAGACTTCCCCAGTTTTCAATGATAAGAGACTTCATAAATGTATTACATGTATATATTTGAGACTACAGTATATTATTTTAAATATCTACATTGTATACATTTTTTACTATTCTTTTAATATATTTTGCTTATCTTTTGTCTTTTTCTTACTATTTCTCTATTCATATAATTCTAGCACCCGATCATATGGATCGTTTATTACATAATTTGTTTTTTATCCTTCCTTCCTTCCTTCCCTCCCTCCCTCCCTCCCTCCCTTCCTAGAAAAATCTCTCCATAACCTTTCACACTGGGTTTCACATTTGTCTTTGGCTCTTCCTTAGCTTGGGATGAACCCCTCTGCTTCCCTTGGGATGGAGGCAGGTGTTGCTTCAGTCGAGCGCATGCAACCAAATTACAGGACCGTCTGTCATCTCTTATGGGAAATGAAGAAGAGGGGGAGGTGGGGTTGAGCGGGAGGGAGTCTGGAAGCCACTTCTTCAGAAAGAAAAACAGATTGGTACTGATAGCAGAATGAAAACACAAGTCTCTTTAGTCCACAATCAGCCCCACCCCAAAATATTTCCTGAAATAGAAACTTAATTGATACAGCCAGATGAAAACTGAGAAGAGGAATTGACTCAAGGAAAACATAGCTTGTATTAGAGATTGCATCCCATGTTCAGGGGTGGTTTCTAACCAGTAATGGGCTGCTGCCCCCATGGGAGGTGATGCAGTGGGGGTAGTAAATTTATGCACTAGTTATTGAATACTTTAAAAAAATTTCTCGCCCTTCTTTCTCTAGTACCTTAGTATGATCCTTAATTACTTTTTTAAAAGGAAATAAGTAAATAGTATGTTTTTATCCATAAACGCTTTAATCATTTTAATCATTATCTAGAACTGAATTTTTATAGGAATTAAAGAAAATGGAGCTACTTGCCTAATCTGTTATTTTACTGAACCTTGTGAGTTCAGTACGAAACCTTAAAATGTTACTGTGCTCCTCAACAAATGATGCTGTCTATCATTTGCCCTTTTTGTGGCTATTCAAATAATGTGACTTAATCAACTGAAAAAGAGACCAAGCACCTATTTGAAAACTTATCTTGGTCGTTAAGCCACTACCACCTGGTCACATGACCTTTAAGCCATCCCCCAGTCACATGATTGTCAAGCCACTCCTACCCGGTCACATGACCATCAAGCCACAGCCACACAATAAGCCACGCCCATAGTGTGGTAGTAAAATGTTTTGCAGCCCTTCACTGGTTTTAACTTATTTCCCCACCGGTTCGCTTCCTCCTGTGCCGTGTGGGCGTTCACGCATTGTGTGCCATGCCACCGCACCACACAAGTGTGTGCACATTTGCAGTGCCAAAACCCAAGCTTCTGTGCATACGCCTATGGCACCGTTGAGAGAGCCGATCTGTGACCGGGGCCAATCAGCAATCACTCTCGGTTTAACAAGCTGGGGAAATTCCGCTACCGGTTCTATAGAACTGGTCTGAACCAACCTACATCCAAATACAGGGTAAATTTCAAAAGGAGAAAAAGCAATGCCAATTCCAAAAGTGGAAAAATGATTTGGATAAGATAATCTTGAGTAATCAAGGAAAGTTAACTGGTAAAATATACACATTTCTGATAAAATATAGAACAGAGGGGGTGATAGTCAAAAACAACATGATTAGTTAGACAAAAAATTTTGGGCATTCAATAAATTTTGATACATAGGAAAAAAATTGGACATACAATTGTCAAATTACCAAATCAGTAACAGTCAAGGAAAACCAATACAAAATGTTTTACCATTGGCACTTATCACCCCACAGGTTTTCAAAGATGTATCCAAATGTATAGCCAAGATGTTGGAAGTGCAGAAATGAAAGCAGAACATTCCAGTATCAATGGTGGACATCCTCCAAAGGTAAAATCTACTGGAACATTATTGCAAAATGGTTAAAAGAAATTATGAACAATGATATTGAGAAACCCCCTGAATTATTTTTATTAGGCACATTTTCCAAAAATTATAAAAAAGAAATTCAATATTTAACCATACACATTTTGACTGCGGGAAGAATAACTTTTGCACAGCAGTGGAAAAGTGAAGAAATTCCCAAAGAAGAAGTGGTAATCAAAAAATTTTGTTGCATGTGCAGAGATGGATATGATAACGAGAAGGTTAAAAGGGCAGGAAGAATTAGAGTATTATAAAGTATGGGACAAATTCTACAAATGGTAGAAAAGAGGAACAACATGCAAAATCCATATGTGAATAATGAATAGTGTAAGAATTTTATGCTAAAAGAATTGTATAAAGTATTAGTAAGGTATGTTACAAATGTTAAAGAAAGGTTGTAAATATTTAAGTTTTAGTTAATCCACCTATAGCTCCAGAAACAACTTCTGACAAGAGAGGGGCTGCAAAGAACCCCTACATATGTTTTATGTTTGTTTGTGTTTTGTATTGTGTTATCTTAAAAATTTTAATTTTTTTTTTAAAAAAGAACTGGTCCGAACTGGGAGCAGCCAACCTCTGCCCATGTTCTTTTCTATATACAGTACATGTGAAACAAAGTGTGACATGTGTCATTATTCTTTTGTGCTCTCTAATAGGCTTAAAATATCAACGGAAAACCAATTTCAATCTAGCTTTTTGTAAAAGCAGTATTATAAACATATTATGCACCTACGATTTGGTCTGATAATTCAGATAAAAGTCCTCTTTTGTGCGTGTCATGTGTGGATTTCTACATAAACATTAGCCAATCCCTTCTTAATAAAATATGTCTTCAATTTCAAACTAACAGCCTATCCTCTAATAAAAAAAATAATTTCCCCCAAGTCCAAGTGAAAAGGGGTAAAAATGAGAGCAAATATAATGAGTAGACCAATGCTTGATCACTTTATTCTAAATAAACTTGGGGAAATGTGAAAACAATCTCATTACTTGTTGTAGGAGTTGATTCTACAGGTCACATTGTAAGGTGCAAAGTTCTGCCAGACTCATGTTAGTAGGGAAAAAAGAAAGGGAGGAATAGCATTTCCGCATTGCTTTTCTTCTTGTTTATTCTTCATTTAATTGATATTGCTCAAAGCAATGAGGGGGAAGTAATCCAATCTAGCCCATACTAGTAACTGTTTTGTGGTTGTGATGAAGGACCGAGAAATCTATAGATCATATTAGGGTTTTCCCAGCAGCTCAGAACCCAGCCCAACACACTTTGTGTTCATTTGAGATGTAGCCCAAATCCATAATTTGAATGGGTTAAAAAAGGCACCCACTAATTATTTAATATAGGAAAGACATAAACAGATTGCCACATCATTTTTATTTTCAACAGGATGAGATTAACGTTTTATGAAAGTTTAGAACTATCATACCTTTGCACATGCAGAGGATCATTAGATGACAAAAAAGCTAAGAATTTTTATATCTTTCCTTCTTTCCTTTTTTCCGTTGCATTTGTATTGTCTTTTCCTTAAATTCTTTAATTTTTTTTGTATTCTTCCTTTGAATTTTTGTATTAATTCTTTTTTTGTATTCATGTTTATGTTTTTACAGTTTTTAAACTTTATCTCAGTTAAGTATGCATTTTTTTCTTTTTCCTTGCTCCAATTTTCATCCAAATTGTCTTTAGTTGCTCCCTGGAAAATAAAAGGTCATAGTTATCTTTATTGCATAGGTTAAACTGAACAATTTCAAATTGGAGTATTTTATAATGAACTCTTGTTATTCTAGGCAAGAAAGATATTTTATATAGAAGATGGGTGGGTCATATGTATATTACTGATACTTCCGAATTTACCAGAGACATTTTAACTTTAATAAGTCTCAAAAACCGTTGTAGAATAAATACTTTAAAAATATTCATGATGAAATGTACTGGTAATTGCATGGTACTAATTAATTAATATGGCATTACTAAGGATTATCCAGATGTTATATACAGGTGTTTTGAGTACCTTTCTAGTTTAGCAAGCAGATCAGATAAATGTCACTAGAGATTTTAATCAAGTTTTGGATCCTTTGTTAGATCATAATGTGGTTCCAGCTGATTTAATTCTTTTACATCAAAAACTTTACAAGTTTATTTGCAGGACTTTAATTTAATGGATACATAGCAACATTTTAATTTCTCTCAGCAAGAATATACTGTTTTATCTTATTTTCACATTAGGCTTGCACTTGGTTTGTTTTTTAGTTTCTCAATCATGTAATATTGGTATTGTTTCAATAGTCAATCATAGCCACATTATAAAATGCTACATCTTCAGTTTTTAAAAAAAGAAAAGAAACAAGACCTTGGATTCTTCATCTCAGCAACATGAATGTAAAATCCTTCAATCTTGAACAGCAGAAAATATGGCAACATCAATTGCACTGTCCCTATGCATTTGGGACTGCCCCAATGTTTGAGACTTAGTTTGCCTTACTGACAAGCTTACAAATAGCACTAAGTATAGAATTTTAATGCAGGAAAGTATAAAGATGGGTCTCCTGTCTTCATCTTTCCTACCACACATTATCGTGTCCCAGTTGGAAAAACATCAGTTGCTGTCCTTTTAACATTTGTTGGGATGGACCTAGGCGACTGTAGGCTAGTGCCTGGAGTTATAGTTTTAGCTACTTTTCAAGTTGCCCAAATGACAGATAAATAATCTGGATATTTCCCACAGTGCTAACCCATTACTCAGGTTATTTCTGAATTTGGGGTGAGAAATGTGCCTGTTTAAACACATGTCCAAAATGTAGCCAAATTTACTACCACTGTGTTTACTGTGGTAAGTATCAGCAGCATAGAAAGCATTCTTTTCAACAACAAAAAGTCTATAATCTGAAGGGCTTTTCCTCACCACAATGCTCAGGTAGTAATGTCATCCATCCATTATGAAAGTAAATCAGAAATGGAAGAATATCACAAGTTGTACAATTGTTTATACATCAAAAATGAGTTTAAGCACAGGCAGACAAATATGATTTAATTGGTATTATAGAAACTTAAGGGCATGATTATCCCAAATTATTTCCACAAAAAGGAGAGAAGCAACAGAAAAGCAGAATGAGCTACATTTCATATTAAGAGTAGTATACTTGTGGTTAGCTCTGGCCCAGCTCCTGCCCCAAGGACTGTGGGGGTGGATGTGGGTGAAACATCCAAATGTCCAATTATCCTCTGAAGAAGGGAGTGTCTGTGAGATGGGACCTTCAGCGGGGGGCCTGGCAGGCAGCCCAGGAAGAAGCTAGTCATCATCTTCCTTATCTTCAATAGACTCTGATGAGGAAGCAGTAATAGATCCACCTATGCGTAGAGCTATGCATAGAAGAGAACAGCTTCGTAGATATTATAAGAGATAATAAAGTCCACCTGTGGTTGGGTGGGGTTCAAGTAATTAGGGCTGCTGTTAAATGGGCAGCGTGCCAGCCTCACAGTGTGGAAGATTATCTGCTTGTGGAGTTTGCATTGCCGTTCCGGATTTTCCCAGGACCTTGTGTTTGGATTTCAGGACTCTGACCATAAATCATTGTGAGTTTACAATGTCTGAAAAGGAATAGCTGTGACAATAACCAGTAGCTGTGATTTTGTCACAGCTATTCCTTTTCAGACAAACTTAAGTTTGTTGTTTTTGTTATTTCACTGCATTCAAGTTGTTTGTTTTTACAAGTGAGACCTTTGAATTCAAAAGAGGGTTTTTCTTCTATTTTTCTTTGGATAAAGAAACTATGGTTGCCTTGTCCTGTGTGTGTGTGTCTGTTTTTGCTACTTTTACATTTAATTGAAGGCTCGTGCTAGGAGCCGGCAGAACAATACTTAGGGAAAGGGTTTGTCAAAATATCTAAACAATATTCTGATTAGCAAATTTGTTAAATGTGAGCTGGAAGGTATGGTAATTAAGTGGATATACAGCTGACTTAAAGAATGATGTGTCAAGTGAAATTCCCCAAGTCTTAGGCCTGTAATCCTCAATATTTTTATTCATGTTTTGAATAAAGAAATAGAAGGAATTGTTACTAGAATTCATTGTTGCCAAAAATGGTGAAATGATTAATTTCCTGGAAGATAGAAATAACAGAAACTTCTTTAGATGGAGTAAAAAAATGTCAAGATATGACTGCATAATCGATTTTTCTCTTTTTTAATAGGCTGCATGTTTTTTTTTAAAAGGCAGCTTGGATAATGCATTTGTTAAGTGAATTTGCCCCATTTTATCACTTTTCTTGCCATAGTTATTAAGTGAATCATTGCCTTTGTCAAGTCATTAACATGATTATTAAATGAATGTGGCATACACAAGGAGCTGAGGAGGTTACTGTGAGGAAGGGGCTTGCAGGCAGCTAGCTAGCTAGCTTCTGGCAGAGAGATGAGATATGGTGGGAAGCTGCAAGTAAATCATTCATAAAAATGACAGGGCTGGCAATGAAGTTGGTAAATCTAAATAAAGTATATTGACAGCTTTGATCAGAGTAAGGAAATATGGTGTCTGTTGGTACCAAAGAAAGTGAAGTGGCCATGTTGTTTGACTCTGGGATCTCATTCAGCATTTCCAATAGCCAAAAGAGTCTCATTTATGCAACAAGTTTTTCCTGGCTTTTGGAGGTATTGAGGTTTCAAGGTGATGAAGAATCACACTGCTGTCATGGTACAAACAGTCTCTAAGATAAAACCAAGCTGTTTCATATAAACTTCATACAATATTTGTGAACTAAAGCAATTTTCCTTGATAAAGAAATTTAACTTCAAAACTTCTGTTTTTATGAATAAGTAACAAATCATGATACAACTATAGTTATGTTCTGTTATCAGGTTGGAATTTCTTTTTTTTTTGGCTTTTCTTCATCAGTTTTGGTGCTTTTCAGGTTCAATTGCTTACATAGTATACTGTACAACGTTTTGTGCATTTAATATGTATCTACAAAATGAGAAATGTTCCTGGTACAATAAGCTTGTAGAATTGTAGGCTGGCGGCCCATGTTTACCAAAGGTCGGACCTGTTTGTAACCTGTTTATAGAAATAATAAACTATTCTGAATAACTCATAATCATGAATATAAGTTCTCTTGTATTAAGTTTTTATTTCCAAAATAAAAGTTTAAATTCTGAGATTTTGACTGCTTCATTGGACATGAAGCAGTGGAAGTGATGTGCCGGTGCCTGGAGGATGTTAGGGCCTGGATGAGTGTCAACAAGCTCAAACTCAACCCAGACAAGACGGAGTGGCTGTGGATCTTACCTCCCAAGGACAACTCCATCTGTCCGTCCATTACCCTGGGGGGAGAATCACTGGCCCCCTCAGAGAAGGTTCGCAACTTGGGCGTCCTCCTCAATCCACAGCTCACATTAGAGAAACATCTTTCAGGTGTGGCGAGGGGGACGTTCACCCAGGTTCGCCTTGTGCACCAGTTGCGACCCTACTTGGACCGGGAGTCACTGCTCACGGTCACTCATGCCCTCATCACCTCAAGGCTTGACTACTGTAACGCGCTCTACATGGGGCTACCTTTGAAAAATGTTCGGACACTTCAGATCGTGCAGAATGCAGCTGTGAGAGCAATCATGGGATTTCCCAAATATGCCCATGTTACACCAACACTCCGCAGTCTGCATTGGTTGCCGATCAGTTTCCGGTCACAATTCAAAGTGTTGGTTATGACCTATAAAGCCCTTCATGGCACCGGACCAGATTACCTCAGGGGCCGCCTTCTGCTGCACGAATCCCAGCGACCAGTTAGGTCCCACAGAGTGGATCTTCTCCGGGTCCCGTCAACTAAGCAATGTCACCTGGAGGGACCATGGGGAAGAGCCTTCTCTGTGGCGGCCCCGGCCCTCTGAAACCAATTCCCCCCAGAGATTAGAACTGCCCCCACCCTCCTTGCCTTTCGTAAGCAACTTAAAACCCACCTCTGCCACAAGGCATGGGAGAATTGAGATCTTTCCCCCTAGGCCTTTACAATTCTATGCATGGTATGTATGTATGTATGTTTGGTTTTTATATTAATGGATTTTTAATCATTTCTAATATCAGATTACTATTGTAGTTTTATTGTTGCTGTTAGCCGCCCCGAGTCTCCGGAGAGGGGCGGCATACAAATCCAATAAATAAATAAATAAATAAATAAAAGCAAATGCTGTACAGATATAAAATGCTGCACCTACATTGTAAGTTTTAGAATTTGGCCAAATCTATAATTAGGGCAGCATGCTGGTAGAGCTGCATAAATCTTTTCTTACAAGTGTGCTAGAATTATTTTTCTAGTAATTAATACTAACATTAAAATATACTGAATAGATATAACTGATATTTTATCATATATTTTTCTGAGTACCACGTGCATTGATTGTAGAGCAATACCAATTCAATAATGCATCAACAACGTGATTGCATATACAGTATGTGTGTGCTCATATATGATGTATATTGATACAAGCAGTCTTGTCTCCTTCCTTTCCAATTATGTGTGCATTATAAAGGCAAAAAGAGATGACATGTTGGCTAAGTCTGATGCATCTTTTTATTTTTAATTTTTGGAAGGTGCTTTATAGAGCAGTTGTTCTTTCTCTTGTCTGAATAAAAGCCATAGAGGAGTATGAAAGGGTTGCATGTGTTGCAATGTAGCCCAAGGATATGTGTTATTATTCTTCGCCTCTTGACCAGCAGGGTCTCAGATCTCTCTTCCTCTCAGGCTTTTGTTTGAACAGATGGGATTGTGGAACAGAAAGAAAGAATAGCAGTCTCTTCTCATTAACTCTCCCAGTACACAAATACAGGGCTGAGCACTGGGGACCCAGAAAACAGGCCAGCTTTCACTCCATACCAATTGAGGCCAGATGTACGGGTGCACAAAAGAATGGAACATGATGCACAAAAACATGGACATTTACCTAAGAGGGTTTCTCTATTTTGATATCAAGTGGTAACCATTAATTTATTTCATTTTTGTCAGTCATCTAGCTCCGAAATCAAAATAAACTCCATGTATAAAACCACCTAACTGATTCTTCCTGGGCTGGATGATGAGGCTAAACTTGGGCTCCAAGGATTTCTGCACAGGTACTTTGCATATTTTTGGGGGATGCGGTGGCTCAGACGCTGAGCTTGTCGATCAGAAAGGTTGGCAGTTCGGTGGTTCGAATCTGTAGCGACCGGGGCAGCTTCCCGTTTTTGCTGCTACTGGTATGCTGTGCGCGCAGTTTTGAGTGTCCTGTGCGTGCACACACACATCCCAAAAGAATCTCACGAGGGGACATGCATGTGTAAGATTTGGGGGCAAAAGCAAAAAAATTGCTGAAATCTCTTTTACGTGCACGTCCCCTCACGAGATTTTGCTTCCTACGCATGCAGAGAAACAAAAGCTCTGGGACGCACGGGCACACACGTAGGACACCCAAAGCTGCGCGTGCAGATGAAGTTTTACTACCAGTTTGGCAGAATTTCCATTCTGGTAGGAACCCACTACTTCTAGCAAGTAATGGAGTGAGCTCCCATTACTTGTCCCAACTTCTACCGACCTGGCAGTTCAAAAGCATGTAAATACTGGTTTTTCTTTTTGCTTATGTGTTTGCAATATCATTGCATACCCAACTTTCTGCCTCTGTGCTTGTGTCTTTCTCTGGGTTAGATTTATATCTTGTCTTTCCTCTTGGAGATCAAGGGGCTTATAAGGGGGAAATATGGCCAGGCAATTGAATTGAGAGGGGAAGGAACTGATAATCTTTGCTTTTTATTTCTGGATCTTGTCTGACCTTTCTTATCACCTATAAAGCCCCAAATGGCAGTCTTCAGAACCGCCTCCTGCTGCATAGCTCCCAGCAACTGATAAAGGCCTACAGGGTTGGCCTTCTCCAGGTTCCGTTGGCTAGACAGTGTTGGTTGGTGGGGCTGCAGGGAAGGGCCTTCTCTGTGGCAGCACCGGCTCTCCAGAACCAGCTGCCCCAAGGTCCATACTGCCTTCACCCTGCTGGCCTTCTGGAAAGATGTGAAGACCTGGCTCTGCTGGCAAGCCTGAGGCCGTTGATCAATATGGTACCATCTTCATCCAGTCACTAAATTATATGTTTTTTAATGGGTTATAGATTGTTTTTTATATTGTGTTTACATGTTGCATGCCGGCCAAAATCCAGAAAGAGTTGGGCAGCCTATAAGTGTGATAGATAGATAGATAGATAGATAGATAGATAGATAGATAGATAGATAGATAGATAGATAGATAGATAGATAGAGATAGACAGATGTATACAAAATGCATGTGGTAATACAGTTTGTTGATACGAATGTACTTTGTGCATAGAAAGTGCCAGAATCTTGGTGGAGAATCTAATCTGCAGAATATATTAGACAGATTGTATGATACAATCTATGCAAGGACAATGGACCTAAAAATTAATGAATTAGAGACCAAAGTAGTTTTGTTTGAGAGAGATTATTCAATAAATTATTTTAAATTATATATAATATATGATTAGAGCCAGTACATTAATCTGTATATCTTAACCCTGTTGTTCTGATCATGTTTACTATACACTTGTAGTGCTCCCGGGTCTATTTGACCCGGACTAAACTAGTTTTATACAAGAAATCCAAGGATGTAAAAACAAGGATGTAATTTGGAACTTGCAGCCTAGTCTACGTATAAAACAAACATAATTGCAAACAACCCAGGGGCCCCTTTTCTGAACAAAATAAATAAATAAAAATTATTTTTTAATTTCATTTTTAATTTGTTTATTATCAAGCATGTTCACATATAGTTTACTAATGCAATAAGTATTCAAAAAAAAACTCACAGTAGCTAAAATCAATATTTTTTTAGTCTGGGTCAAATAGACGGGAACAGTACAAGTCATTGTGCCCAGCAAAAACTAAACAACAACAACAACAAAAAACCCCACTCATAGAAAGAACCCCTCAAATGAGATAAAGTCATGTAATTTCAAGTTTCAGATATGCAGGGAACATTTTTTACAGGACCTCAAATTTCATTTTAGGTCAAATAGACCAAAACATAACAGTAGGGTTTAATAAAATGTTAACTGAAATTGGAAATCAAGAATAAAACATAATCCATGAAGCAGGGCTGGACCTATCCATATAGGTCTGTTAGAACAGAATAAAAATACAATATAAACGCAATACAAAGTAAGTTTTTTAAAAATTTCTAAGACATTATTCAATGCAAAAAAATATATACAAAACTCAAATATCTAAACCACATCATGTATATGATCCTGTGAATGTCAGTGAATTTAAAAACTCTTTCCTTTAGCCTCGACTCTTCTTTAAAACTATCTTTGCAGCAGAGACAACATGTTTATATTGAATCTTTTTACTCTTTTCTTTAATAGCCTGGATCTTGGCTTCTTCTGCTAACCGAAACAGGAACAACAAGAAGTTCAAATATATCAGTCATCCAAACCTAGCTGGAACTTGTACTTCTTCCTCAGGTTCTTCAGAGTTCTTCGTGCCAAGGTGCGCTTCATCTCAGCAGCGTGGAAACCCTTCCTCAGAATCAATGTCAGAGTCAGAGAACTTCTGGAGAGCGGCTCACCCCCAAAACACTTCCACCTCAATACAAAATAAGATATCTACAAACATTAAAAAAGAATGTAAATAAACCAGCAGGTATTGCAAAAGCAGCAATTATGACTAAAACTACTTAAAATAATTGTAGGGGCGAAAAAACCTTGCCTACAATTTACATACCAAGAAATCTCAGGTAAAGGATGTTCCATAAATTGGATGTCATTACTAACCCTTTCTCACCTGATCTCACTATATATTGGAACCTGGAAAATGGCCTCTTGTGAAGTCCTCAGCAAAGAGTCTCCTTCAGGTAATCTGAATTTGAGTTAAATATTTAACAGAATAGAAAAGGTAAGTTAAATAGCAAAAAAGAGCAGGACACCTTCTTTCATGCATAGTGGACGTGTCCCAAAACAAGGCAATATTGGAGAAATCTTCAGTTGACTACAGGAAATAACAGTAACTAATATCAAATTCACCCCAGAACTATTCTTGTTAGGAATTATAAAGAAAACCTACCCAAGAAACATAAAATACCTGCTGGTACATATTGTGACAGCAGCAAGAATTATGTATGCACAAAATTGGAATGATCCGAGAATACCAGTAGAGAAATAATTAAGGAAGTATATTACTGTGCAGAAATGGATCGGTTAACCATGGCAACAAATGAAAAAAAAAAGATTTGGACTATTATGATATCTGGACATTGTGGTACAAATGGATAAGAAAAAGGAAAACTGATTTACAATGAAAATGTGTATGATATTAGAATACGTATATGTATAGATATATAATCTTATATTATATAGATAAGAAGGAAAAAGTTGGATGTTAACTTATTTGAAGAATATTTGTATTTGTGTTGATGTTTGTTTATATGTTGTGTTTGCATTTTTTTAATGTATAAAATTCAATAAAAATTACGGTACTTTAAAAAAAGAAGAAGCAAAAAGCGAGCCTGAAACTATTCCCAATGATTGACAGATTTAGCATATCAGTGCTATGCAGTGACAGCTTATTTTGCTCAATTGTCCACTATGTCAGTTGGAAGGAGGACTGATGTAATCAATTGAAACTCAGGACTAATGTGAGGCTGACATGGCTACAATCCTCTGGATCCCCTCTAGGGGCAAGGTTAGAATGATGTGGTATATATGTGGGAAATCAATAGTCCAAATGTAAGGAATTAGAGCAGTTTTTCAGCTTTGGCAAATTTCAGATTTACCCACTTCAAGTTCCAGAATTGCCCAGTCAGTATCCACATCTTAAAGGTTGAGAAACCCTACGTTAGAATATGCACAATGGGATTAAAGGAAAATTATATGCAGGAGGATTAGGATGGAAGGGATATGTAAGTGCAAATGAAGGAGGGATTCTAAAAGTGGTGCAATAAATTTCTCTAATTTGTGGAAATTGCGTGTGTCGTTTGCAAGGGTAGCTTTCTATGTGGTATATATAAAAATGTGGGTTGATGTAAACCATAAGTAAAAGAAATTGTTCACATGGTGTTGATTATCTTTGTATGCCACGATCTTGTTTTTCTCCACCACCTTCCTGCCCCCATTGGCTTACTGTAAAGCAAAGAAATAGATTCAACACTGCAATCATATTGTTAAAGAACCATCTTTTGTTTACCCAGATGACCTTTCAATTAACTATGTATTTGCAGAATACCTCTTGTGCACCAGTTGGATTTCTGCCAGATTGGAAGATGGGTAGAAATATTAGCCCAGCACCACTAAGTATTAACCATCATTGGAAACCATTGTTTACAGCAGTGTTTCCCAACCTTGGGAACTTGAAGATATCTGGACTTCAACTCCCAGAATTCCAAATATCTTCAAGTTCCCAAGGTTGGGAAACACTGGTTTACAGCATGCATTTAATATAAAAGTTAACCTGGGCGATGAAAAATCATCCAGATGACATGGTGGTTTAACAAACTGCCCCTCGCTGGACTTTTTGCCATTAAAAAGAGATACGGCTCCCGTTTGAATTAGGGTTATGATGCTGCGAAGCGTTAGCTATCAGGGTTTGTTTGTTTTTTAAATCAGATCTCATCCAAATTTCTAGTGATCACAGGAAATTAAAAATAAAAAAAACGAAGATCGGAGTGAGACTCCAATTTCTTTCTGTTCTTTAGCTTTTGATATAGGTGGTGGGACAGAATGCTAGAAATTGCAAGACAAAGCAAAGCAGGAATCTGATGTCTGCAAATAAATAGCAAATCAGGGTTTAGAAGTTTGCTATAAAGCAGATTTAAAGAAAATTAATCACCGAGCTCAACAAACCCACATATACGCGCTCAAAATCCACGTGCTGTATGCACGCGCCTCCAAAAAAGGAAGAGGGAAGTGACCTGATTAGGAGTTCGATAGAGAAAGAGCATTAGAGATTTTGATGAAGAGGGGCACAAAGTACTGTATAGTACAGTACATTAGCTCTCTCTATCTAACACCCTTATACTGCCCTCTTGTGGTCAGTGAATCTGACCACCAAAAGTTTGAAGAGGATATTTGCAAGAACAATAAGGCTAAAAATCTAATCCAAATCTCTCTCCTCATTCCCATGCAAATCAAATGCCCTTTAGAGGTAAAAGGATTTTTCTTACAGTTTTGTACACTATTCAGAGAAGCAAGAGCCTAACACGGGGAGAAGATTAAGAGGAGAAACAACACAGGGATTTGTCCCACAGGCACCCAATGTCAGTTAATAGGGAGTTGCTGCCTAGAATAATAATTGCACAACCAAGTAACTATTTAATTATTTATTTGTCAAATATGTACAAAATACCAAATATAGATATAAACATAAACAAAGTAAATACAGATAAATGAGGATAATAGGACAGTAAGACAGGGATGGTATGCTTATGGTGCACTTATGCATGCCCCTTACAGACCTTTTAGGAATCGGGTGAGATCTTAGTAAACAGTCTAAGATTAAAGTTTGGGGGCTTTGAGGAAGAAACCACAGAATCAAGGTAGTGCATTCCAAGCATTGATCATTCTATTGCTGAAGTCATATTTTCTGTAATCAAGTTTGGAGCGGCTTACATTAAGTTTGAATCCATTGTGTGCTCGAGTATTGTTGTGATTGAAGCTGAAGTAGTCATTGACAGGTAGGACATTGTGGCAGATGATTTTATGAACTACATTTAGATCAGATCGAAGGCAACATAATTCTAAATTGTCTAAGCTCAAGATTTCAAGTTTGGCGGAATAAGGTATTCTGCTGCGAACAGAGCAGTGGAGGACTCTGGAATATTTCTGGACTCTCTCAATTGTATTAATGTCCAATATGCAGTGTGAATTAATAGACAGATGAGCTGTATTCAAGAATTGGTCTTGCAAATGTTTGGAATGCTCTAGTTAGCAGTACTGTACAATATTACCAGAGAGAGCATTTGTTGGTTGAGATACTTGGTCCTACTCTCTTCATTCTCTACATCAATGATCTCTGTGACCATATCGAAAGCAACTGTGTTCTTTTTGCCGACAATGTGAAACTTTTCAACACCACTGATAACACACTCACTCTCCAAAAAGACCTGGACTTTGTCTCAGACTGGTCTAACACCTGGCAACTTCAAATATCAACCAACAAATGCTCTACCCTCCACATCGGCAAAAAGAATCCAAACCGCATATACGAACTGAATAAACAATCTCTCACTGCTAACCCACATTCTGTAAAAGACCTTGGAATACTAATATCGAATGGCCTAAGTGCTAAAGCCCACTGCAACAATATCGTCAAAAAAGCCTCTAGAGTTGTTAACCTGATCCTACGCAGCTTCTGCCCAGGCAATCTCACACTACTCATAAGAGCCTACAAAACTTTTGCCAGACCCATCCTAGACTACTGCTCATCTGTCTGGAACCCATACCACATCTCAGACATCAACACCCTTGAAAATGTCCAAAGATATTTCACCAGAAGAGCCCTTCACTCCTCCACTCGAAACAGAATATCCTATGAAAATAAACAATCCTGGGCCTAGAAAGCCTAGAACTACGGTGCCTAAAACACGATTTGAGAATTGCCCACAAGATCATATGCTGCAACGTCCTACCGGTCAATGACTACTTCAGCTTCAACTGCAATAACACAAGAGCACGCAACAGATTCAAACTTAATACGAACCGCTCCAAACTTAACTGTAAAAATATGATTTCAACAATCGAGTTATTGAAGCATGGAACTCATTACCGGACTCAATTGTGTCAACCCCTAACCCCCAACACTTCTCCCTTAGACTCTCCACGATTGACTTCTCCAGGTTCCTAAGAGGCCAGTAAGGGGCGTACCTAAGTGCACTGGTGTGCCTTTTGTCCCCTGTCCAATTGTCTTTCACCTATCTTATATATTCTCTTCCTTTCATATATCCTCTCCTCTAAGTTCACTTTCGCCCTCTTTTATATTATCACATGTCTATCTCTCTTCCTATGTATTTGTGTAATGGACAAATGAATAAATAGATTTGAAGTTGATACTTGTTTGACCATTCTGGCACATAGTCAAAGTCTTTTTAAAGGGTAACAAAATTGTCAATGGTGTTCAATAGTGTTCAGCAGCGAAGAGAACACAATTGCTTTTAATATGATCACAAAGGTCATTTATGTAAAGAGAGTTGGCCCTAGAATGCTGCCTTGGGGGAGGCCGTTGTTAACAGATACAGGATTTAATAGGGTGCTCTCTATTTTGACCATTGCCTGTTGGACAGGAATGTACCGTAGCTATCCAATTATGCAGGAATCCAGAAATGCCATAGGATTTTAGTTTTAGAAGTACAGTAGTCTGTGGTGTACAACTCAATCAATGACTTTATAGATGTCTATGTAAATTGTATCTATTGCTTTGCCCTGATAAAGTTATGTAGCCCATATGTTTTTGCAGTGTAGGAGTATTATTTATTTGTTTGTTTGTTTGTGTATGTCTGTCTATCTATCTATCTATCTATCTATCTATCTATCTATCTATCTATCTATCTATCTAAATTGAAAGGGACCTTGCAGGTCATCAAGTCTAAACCGTACACCTCCCAAGCCAGATGGCAGTCTAGTCTCCTCTTGAATATGTCGAGAGTTGGGGTGTTCACAACCTCCGATGGCAGACTGTTCCACTGGTTGATCACTCTGACCATCAGGAAGTTCTTCCTTATTTCCATGTTGAATCTCTCCTTGGTCAGCTTCCATCCATTGTTCCTTGTCTGGCCAGATTACAGGTAATTTTTTTTTTCTAGTTTCCAGCACTGCATGAAAACAAGGGGGAATGCGCTTTGGATTGCTGTGGTGTTGTTATAGCAAGCCTTGTATTGCAAATCCTGGTAGCATAACAAGCTGGTCAGCATTAAAGAGTTTTTCCACATTTGCTGAGTATGAAGCAGCATTTAGAAATAAGTAGCACTCACAGACACATGATACTTTATTTATTTATTTATTTTATTTATTTATTTTGTCCAATACACGATGAGGGTTTTAGTGGAGATATATATATATATATATACATACATACATACATACATACATACATACATACATACATACATACATACACACACACATAGTAAAATACATGATGAAGGTTATAGAGGAGATACTCATAGTAAAATGTGTGAAAAAATAAGAAAGAATAGAAAAGAAGATATAGTAATAGAACAGATCAATGAAAGAATAGAAGAAGAGATATAGGAATAGAAGAAATGTATAGTAGATATAGGAGAGCAATAGGACAGGGGACGGAAGGCACTCTAATGCACTTGTACTCGCCCCTTATTGGCCTCTTAGGAATCTGGATAGTTCAATCGTAGATAATCTAACGGTAAAGTGTTGGGGGTTTGGGGATGACACTATGGAGTCTGGTAATGAGTTCCACGCTTTGGCAACTTGGTTACTGAAGTCAAATTTTTTACAGTCAAGTTTGGAGCGGTTAATATTAAGTTTAAATCTGTTGTATGCACTTGTGTTGTTGTGGTTGAGGCTGAAGTAGTCACCGACAAGCAGGACGTTGCAGCATATGATCTTGTGGGCAATACAGTATTTAGATCTTGTTTAAGGCGTCTTAGTTCTAAGCTTTCTAGGCCCAGGATTGAAAATCTAGTCTCGTAGGGTATTCTATTTCGAGTGGAGGAGTGAAGGGCTCTTCTGGTGAAGTATCTTTGGACATTTTCAAGGGTGTTAATGTCTGAGATGCGATATGGGTTCCAAACAGATGAGCTGTATTCGAGGATGGGTCTGGCAAAAGTTTTGTAAACTCTGGTAAGTAGTGTGAGATTGCCAGAGCAGAAGCTACGTAGGATTAGGTTTACAACTCTTGAAGCCTTATTGACTATGTTGTTGCAGTGGGCTTTGGCACTTAAATCTTTTGTTATTAGTATACCGAGGTCTTTAACTGAGTGGGGATTATCTGTGATAATTTGATTATTCAGTTCGTATTTGGAGTTCAGATTCTTTTTCCCAATGTGTAGGACAGAGCATTTGCTAGTTGAGATTTGGAGTTGCCATGTGTTAGACCACTCAGAAACAGAGTTCAGGTCTTTTTGGAGAGTAGTTGTGTTATCAGTGGTTGAAGAGTTTTACATCGTCGGTGAAGAGGACACAGTTGCTTGTGATGTAATCACAAAAGTTATTGATGTAGAGAATGAAGAGCGTTGGTCCCAGTACCCTGCCTTGGGGAATACCGCTTTTTTTAAAATATTTATTTTTATTTTGTTTGACATACAAACATTTAGACATCATACAATACAACATTGAACATTTACGATTTATATATTTACAAGATTTATTTTTTACAATTCTATTTGCTATACCTTTTTCTTAACTTCCACCCAGTTGTATATTTTTCCCCACACTTTGTAATACTGTAGTCCTTATTTTGTTGGTTTTGTATCTCATATGTTAATTTGCTAAATTTGGCGCAGTCTAACACCGCTTTTTTATTCTTTCTATCATGTTACTGCAGGTTTGCTGTCAGCATTGTTGGATAGATAGGATGAGCATCAACAACAGCAAAGCAAAAATTTTGTATAATACCAGTCATTCATTTCGGTTAGTTCTGTTGATAAAAATGTACCTTGTTATGCTCAAATGGATAACAGCAATGCTGGATATGGCCACTAGATGGGAGCTTAATTTCTGGAAATAAGAAAGAGTGTTCTGTGTCAAGAAAAATTGGATATGAACAAGTAAAAAAGCAGCAGATATATTGAATGAATGTATTGAATATATTAAGACCTATGTCCCATTCTATCTTGTTCTATAATGTCAGTAACTTTTAGGAATATAGTGCAACTAGCGTCATATTTGAAGGAGAGTGAGTATAAGCAGGAGTGGGCAGCAGGCAGGATGGGGTGGAACGCAGTTCCACCAGCAGAAATGAAGCTGTGTGCCCAGCTCCAGCTGACTATCCCCCACTCCCATCCTCTTCCTCCTCCTTGGAAAGCGGCAGGGAGACCAGCACCAGCAGGAGTTGCAGGGGGGCCATTTCCTCCCCACTCTTTTCTCAACAGCCGACCGGCACCCATTCGCCCAGCTACCCAGCCTGAGGCAGGGGGCGATCCAAGAAGGAGAGCGAGGGAAACGTGAAGCAAATTGTCACCCCAGAGAGCGACACTGGCGAGGTTGTAAGTTGAGGACTTAACAGTTCACTTGAATGATGATGATCATTCAAGTCACTCCCACCTGGTCACATGTCCGGCAAGCCACTCCTACCCAGTCACATGACCATCAAGCCACACCCACAAAAGAAGCCACACCCACAATGTGGCAGTAAAAATTTTGGCTGCCCATTACTGAGTAAAAGCCACTTTTGAAAGTTCTTTCTAGAGCTGCTGCTGCTGCTGCAGTTTTTCTAAACATGCTTAAGCAATATTGAGAGAAAAATATATAATTAAAACAGATGCAATAAATGGTGTTATAGCATCTTGAAAATGAACACATCTTCTTATTGCTTTGGCTGGCTCCTCAGTCTCTGATATTGAGGACCTTTTCTCACTGTCCACTCCAGAATGTTGAACTGGACTAACATTTGCTGTTCCACTTGCTGCCCAACCCTGCCCTTAATGATTTCTTAATGTGAGGGCCCAGCTGTAAGTGAAAGCAGCAATATCAGCAGTGATGTCGTGCAAAGACATGCCTACTATTAAATTAATAACAATATAAATTGGTGAGGTAGGCAGTAACCCAAAGTTCAGCTTGAATAGATGACATGAAGAGAGATCAGTTTTCCTTTCCAGGAGAACAGGAGCTAAAAATAATGGTTCGCTATAAGAAAGGAGACAAGAGTTCATCTACCTTTGCTTGTGCTACATTTAACCCCCCCCCCTTTTGATTTACAAGGAATGGAGAGTAATCTGATTATCTCCCAAGATTCTTCCAGCTCTTTTTTAAAACCATCTAATAAATCAAAACAGGAATGACCAATTTTCAATCTGAACAACGGCTCACAGAAGATAAATGCAGAACATTGGTTTACATAAATATATATACCGTGTTTCCTCGAAAATAAGAAAGGGAGTTATATTTTTCTGAACCCTGAAATATGGCCTGGCCTTATTATGGGGGGGGTATTATTTTGGGGGTGCAGTAGGAGGCAAGCATGGGACAGGGTGTCCCATCGCTGCTGCCTTATTTCCCTGTTCATGTCGCCAGCCAAGCGGCCAAGTGGCGCCTGCCACTGCCTTTGTGGAGCAGGATTCTGCAAGGCTTCATGTGCCAGTGCATGCAGGAGCTGTAGGGCTGCCACAAGCTTCATCATACCAGCACAACTGGGGTCCTGCTGCCATTTGTGCATGATACGGCACACAAGCCTTGCAGAGTCCTGTTCCATGAGTGGCCTGATGAATCTCATAGAGACTCATTTCTGGCAGGTGGGATGTGTTGGGCCATGAGATCCATTTCTACCTGACACCTGGAGTGCCGTCACATTTCACGGCATTGTGTCCAGAGAAGCCTATTGTAAAAGAAATCTTCTCATGAGTTCAATCAAACTTCTCGAGCTCATGAGAAGTGTTGTGTCCAGAGGAGAGAAGGGTTTTTTTTTTTTACAATGGGCTTCTCTGGACACAACATCGAGAAGCACGATGGGCCTACAAGTGTCAGGTAGGACACATGTCTCATGGTAGGGCGTAATTTGGGGGCAGCAAGTAAGGCGGGCGGGTGGGTGAGCGGGCAATGAGACGCTTGTAGCTCCATCACATTCCTCTGTGTTGTGTCCAGAGAAGCCCATTGTAAAAGAAAACTTCTTGCAAGTTCAATCAAACTTCTCAAACTCGCAAGGAATTTTCTTTTACAATGGGCTTCTCTGGACACAACACAGAGGAATGTGACAGAGCTTCAAGTATCAAATAGGACACATGTTTCATGGTGGGGCGCAATTGGGGGGTGGCAGGTTGCGTGGGGAGGGATGGACCCAGGGATGCGCATCCTGGTATTGTGTCCACTGATCCTCCCCAGCCCCCAGCCCTTGAGTGAAGTGGGAAGGGAAAGAAACTTTTGTGGGCTGCCTAAGGAAGCCGAGACAACAGCCAACCTTCTAGCTGGGCGCAGGAGCATCAGGAGAAGGAACCTTTTGGCTGCACTCTAAACGCAAGAAATCTTTCTCCCCTTTTGCTCCAAGAGGCTGCGCAGGCGCAATGAGTCTCACAAAGACTAATTTATGGCGGAGTTTTGAAAGGAGAAAGATTTATTGTATGCAGCATGCAGACAAAAGTTTCCTTCTCCTGGTGCTGTGTCTTATGTGCACTCTTCCCCCCTCCTGCTGACAGAGAGAGAGAGGCGCATTTGGAAGAAACAAGGAAGCGCATACCTGGCTGTTTTGGCCACTGAGCCTGGCTATAAGTGCTTCTTCAGGCAGCCCACGAGAGTTTCCTCCCCCTCCTGCTTGGCTCGAGAGTACCGAGGAATGGGTGGCTGTTCCTGCAGGGGATTCCCACGCACTGCCCTCGCCTGCATCCTCCATCTGAAGGATGCGGGGAAGATGAGAGGCCCGAGCTGGCGAGTGAGGGAGGGAGATGGCGGCAGGGGGCAGAGCCAAAGGAGCAACAACATGGAAGTCTACTGCTCAAGCCCTGGGCTCGCTGTACCCGGCCGGCATCGCAGGTAGGAGCATGTTTCAAATTGCCGTGGGCGGAGCCCAGAGGAGCTGAGCTAGTCCCTTGGGGGTGTATGTAAATTTTTTTAGTAAAACAAATAATACAGTGAAGTATTTGCAAGGGAAATTGGGCATTCTGCACCAGGAAGAATGCAAATCTCCCTTGACTTCTTCCCCACCCTCTGCTTTCTCTTTCTCTCACTCAGAGGCAGAGTGCCAGCAGCCTCTCAATCGTGTCATATCTTTCCTTTTTATTCATTGTAGGATCTATTAATAGCTTTAAACAACTGCTTCCTAAAAATGGAGTTCTGAATGACACAGAAGCTGGCCTGAGCTATGTAAGGTATCCAGGGTTTGGTCTCTCAGCTTCTCCTATTTTTTTGCCTTTGTCTTCAAACAAGGGTTAGTTACTTGCTGCAGATGCTTCCTGGTGACCCGAATCCATCTAGATCAATTTACTGGAAAAACGTGGGGATCAAAACAGTGCACAGCGATTGCTGAATTTCTCCAGACTTTTACCCTAAAATTTCCTTTTCTTCTCCCAGATAAACTCACAGAAGTGCAGCAGTATGAAGGCAGCTTGCTGGTTCCTGGCGGTTTTTTATGTGCTTGCCTGCTACAGGGCTGAAGAAGGACTGGACTTCCCTACCTATGATGGGAAAGATCGTGTGGTTGACTTGAGTGAGAAAAACTACAAGCAGGCCTTAAAGAAGTATGATATGTTTGGTGTGCTGCTCCATGAACCAGTGACTTCCGACAAAGGCTCTCAAAGACGGTTTCAAATGACCGAGATGGTGCTCGAGGTATGTGTAACTACAGGTTTATGTAATTGTTCATGAAATAATTTGGAGTGTAAATTGGAGGAGGATACAAATCTTCAAATGGGCATTTGAGAGAAATTTCAATGCAGACTTATATTATCTTTGGCAATTCATTTGTAAATCTTAACAATGATTTTAAATGTAAAACTCTGCTTCTGAAACTGCACTGTTTCACTTACTTTAAGCAAAAAGTTTATTTCACCCATATATTGGTTATTCTTCTTCCCAACTAAAGAAGAAAGCATTTAGTAAGCCAAGTTGAAACAACTTCAGATTCCATGTTCTTTACAGATTATCAGTCTTGGTTAAGCATACATTTCTGGGGGGGGGGGGGGGTCTCTGATTAATATTCTAGAGATGAAATGCTTCCAATATTAATGAAGCTAATCTAATAAAATTAATACTATAACTGCCAGAAATATTCTAGAAGAAGCGGTTAACCACAATTGAGAGAGAAATATTTTTTACAGATTGTTAAAGGGAAACAATAGCTACTTGATAGAAATAGGGCAGATTCAAGGTCATATTACTAGCTGGTGAAGTTATTCTGTTTTTGTCTATAGCAACTTGTATTTTCAGAATAAACAAGTATCTAGAACCACCCCATAATATTATCTTGTATGCATCTTCTCGGAATCAAGTACTCTATAGCTACTCAGATTCCTAAGAGGTCAGTAAGGGGCGTATATAAGCGCACTAGAGTGCCTTCCGTCCCCTGTCCTATAGTCTCTCCTGTATCTCGTATTTCTTCTCTACTATATCCTCTATAACATTCATTGTGTATTATTGTGTATTGGACAAAATAAATAAATAAAAATAAAATAAATAATATACTCATAGCTGGGTTTCATTTGAACACAATGCCTTCTAGATTTTGTAAGACATGATACTAGAGTCTTATATGGTTAGATAATTTTGTGCAGTTATTTGCAGAATCTAATACTAACAATATACCATATGCAGGGATGGGTTTCTCCTAGTTCAGACCAGTTCACCCAAACTGGTAGCGATGTGCTGGTGATGTCACAATGATGTCATGGACCCGGTTCAGTCTGTATTGGTCTGTGGGTGCTGCCATCTTTTCTTTGAATTTTTTGATATTTTTTTCTTCTGAGCATGTGCAGAAACTAAGTTTCAGGCACTGTGCATGCAGTTGCCATCAAACAGCAAAGCGCACAAACGCCCATGAGGCTCACCCAGTAGCGAGGTAAGTTAGAACCCATCCCTGACCATATGAGATGGTTACTATCCAGAAAGAAAGCCAGTTTACGGTTCACTATCACTTGCATGAGAGAAGTATCTATTGACAATATCTGTGTCAGTGCCTGCTACCCAAAAGCGTCATTCACACAATTATTCACCTTTAAAGCTTAGGTTCTGGCAGCTTCACTTCTTTAATGTCTCTCTTTATCAGCAAAAATATCTAGAGCAAATACCAGAATGAGAATTTGCAGGATCTGTGATCTATCTCTGATTTGATGCATTTTTTATCACCTGGGAAAAAGAGTGATACTGTGGCCACCCCTTTGCCAGAAAGGCAACATAAAACCAAAACCAAAAGGTTGGGAGCCCCTTTCATGATCATGACCAGTACGTGGCAAAATTCTCAGAAATTACAATAGTCTATTGGTGGCACACCTTAAATTGTCACAATTTGTCTCTGAGCTTTGTCTGGAAAAAAAAGGAGCAAGGTTTTGGATTACTAAATTGTGAATTGTCTCATCAGGCCACGTTATTAACATAGATAAAAGAAAGGATTGTATTGAGGCATACAAGATTATAGACTTTGGAGGGACATGACTTGCAACTGGGTTGGCATGCTTTCTTGTGGTATGGGAAAAGTAAGATACATGGTTATTTTCAAAGACATTACATAAGGAATGCATTGTTAGTGTTGTATCCTGTAATGGCTACCTTGTATCTCTGTAAATAGTTTGTTCCTTGTTAAAGCGCTGTCTGAGCTAGAATCAGGAAGTCGCTCCTGATTGGCTCAGACGCGGCTGCTCTTGCTTTGGTGGGAACCGCAAATGTATAAAAGGAGCGGTTTCTCCCAGGTAGAGGAGACGGTACTAGCTGAAAGTCACTTACCTTTTCCGAGCTGAAATAAAGGTACCGTTCTCACCTAACCCTGTCTCTGGGTCTACTTCACTGGCGACGACGGATGAAAGAAACCACGCGTGCAACATGAACAACCTCCAAATCGGCCGGGCTCCTGAGTTCTTTGATCCCGAGAAGACTTCCTGGGACGACTACTTAGCCAACTTCGAGATCTTCCTCGAGGCAGCAGGAATACGGGACGCCGACGCCGATCGGAGACGGGCCATCTTCCTAAACTACTGCGGTCCAGAAATCCGTGCCCTCGCCCAGACTCTCACCGACCCGCTGCCAGCAAGATCCGTCGCTTGGGACATCCTGCAAGCCAAGCTCGCGAGCCATTTCAAGCCAACAAAACCAGCCATGGTTTTCCGGCACCAGTTCTCCACAATGGCTCAGCGCGAAGCGGAATCAATCAACCAATTTGCAACGCGACTTCGAACGGTACTTGCGAAATGCAAGTTTGACAACCCGGAAGCTCGCCTCACCGATGCCTTAGTCTTCGGCATGAGAAACGCCTCGGTCAGGAACAAACTCCTCACCGAAGACGAACCGACCCTACAAACAGTGATTAAGCTAGCACAAACCGCAGAGGTCGCCGTCGCCGCTGCTAAAGAGCTGAAGGAACACGAAAGACAAGAAGTCATCGCCAAGATAGACTCCACGTTTTCCCGCGCCGAGGACCCAGACGACCTCAGCCCACCAGCTCGCAACGATGACAGCTGTTTCCTGTTGCAAGACCAGCCGAGACAACACAGATTTCCTCACCCCGCCGCCCCCTGCGCCGGCTGCCGAGGAAACCATCAGCGCCAACGATGCCCCTTCCGGGACGCCATATGCCGCCGCTGCAACCGACGCGGCCACATCGCCGAAGCCTGCAGAGCATCTGCACCGGAGGAAACCTTCTCCACTCCGCGCCATCAACGACCCCAGAATCAAACACCTCAACCGCGAGAAAACTGACCTTTCCGTTTTTCGGGCCGAAAGAACTACTCAGCCGCTAACCGCGACTACTCAAGAGGTAACACTCAATTTTCTGTGAATAACACGGCAACAAAAAATGGGGGCAAGATTGTAATTTCACTACTACTAAACAACAAGCCATGTTCTATGGAGCTTGACACGGGGTCTAAATACACCATTATGCCGTGGGAAAAGCTTAAATTGTACATGCCTAGCCTATCTAAATCTGAGCTATTGCAAACCTCATTGGTAATTAGAGATTTTCAAGGGGGGATAATCTCTGTTCTGGGCAAAGTGAATGTACCTATCGTGTTTAAGAATGTTAAATGTACCCTGCCTTTGATTGTTGTTACAGGGGCTAAGCACTCTCTCCTGGGGTTGGCTTGGATGGAACCTTTGGGAATTGAAATTTCTGGTATTTGTACTGTTAACTCTGATAGCATGCCTAACTTTTTACAGGAGTTCCCTGAAGTGTTTAGCCCCACCTTGGGATCGTATAAAGGGCCCCCTATCTCATTTTCTATTGACCCCAAGGTCCTGCCTGTCCGGCTCAAACCTCGCAGGGTACCCCTTCCGCTCCTCCCCAAACTTGACCTGCAGCTGGATAAGCTCATAAGCCAAGGCATTTTAGTCCCTGTGGAGCAGGGGCCATGGGAAACACCCATAGTCACGCCTCTAAAACCAGATGGCTCCTTAAGGGTTTGCGCTGACTATAAATCTACGCTAAATAAAGCCCTCCAACATCACCCTTACCCCATTCCGGTGGTACAACAACTCCTGCACTCCCTGGGGGAAGGAAAAAGGTTTGCAAAGATCGATCTCGCGCAAGCTTATCAACAGTTACCTGTCGATGAACCGACAGCAAACGCGCAAACAATTGTGACCCACAGGGGTGCCTTTAAATGTACCAGATTACAGTTTGGAGTAAGCATAGCCCCAGGAATATTTCAAAGCATAATGGAACGTTTGTTATCTGGGATAAAGGGGGCCATTCCCTATTTTGATGACATCTTAATTGCAGGGGAAACCCAAGAACAGCTCAACAAAAGAATAAGGGAAGTACTTCAGAGACTTCAGGACAAAGGGTTAAGAATTAAGCCTGACAAATGCGTCTGGGGAACCAACAGTGTAGAATTCCTAGGTTATAAAATCGATAAGGAAGGTATCCACCCCACGATTGAGAAACTGAGAGCCATTAGAGAAGCCCCAGAGCCACAAAATAAGGCTGAATTGCAAGCTTTTTTAGGCCTTCTTAACTTTTACTCCGTCTTTTTAAAACAGAAGGCAACAGCAGCAGAGCCTCTACACCGCTTACTCCAGAAAGAAACCCCTTGGACATGGGGGAGAACTGAACACGAAGCCTTTGTACAAATAAAACAATTATTAACTTCTAAAAGTGTGGTAGTCCAGTATAGTACTTCGCTACCCATCAGGCTGACGTGCGACGCTTCCCCTTACGGCGTGGGAGGAGTCTTGGCTCATGTTCTGCCTAATAATACAGAGGCCCCAATTGCCTTCTTTTCCAGAACGATGACCAATACTGAAAGAAATTATAGCCAACTAGATAAGGAGGCTCTAGCTTTAGTGGCAGGGGTGAAGAAGTTTCATAATTACCTTTTTGGGAGAAGTTTTGAATTGGTTACTGACCACAAGCCCTTACTAGGTCTCTTAGCCCCCAACAAGCCTACTCCCCCATTTATGTCCCCAAGACTAATCAGATGGGCCCTTTTCCTCTCAGGATACCAGTACGAGCTCATCCATAAAGGGGGTAAAACCATCAACCACGCAGATGGTCTCAGTAGGTGCCCCATGGCAGAGTTAGTGGAGGACCCTGCCCCATCTGCTGATGTCTTAATGATAGAACTCGAAGACAACCCACTAACTACTGCAAAGGAGGTGGCTGCACACACGCAGCAAGATCCAATCCTAAAACAGGTGATAAACTGTGTACTTAAGGGATGGCAAAATGACTCTGTGAAACCTGAATTGTGTGACTTCAAAACCAAAAGACTAGAATTGTCATATGTAAAAGGTTGTCTGTTGTGGGGGGATAGAGTGATCATTCCTAAAAGCCTAAGGGTAAAGGTACTCGAAATGTTACATGTGGGCCATCCTGGGATTGTCAGGATGAAGGGCCTAGCTAGAGGGCACTTATGGTGGCCAGGTTTGGATGCTGATATTGAAAACTGGGTAGCCAAATGGGATCCATGCCAAGAATCACGGCCTAACCCCCCCAAAACAACTCCAGCAGAGTGGGAGCAACCTGCGGGGCCATGGTCCAGGGTCCACATTGATTTTGCAGGGCCAGTGGGATCACAATACTTCTTAATAGTAGTTGATGCATTTTCCAAATGGGTGGAAATCATAGCAATGAACAACATAACCACAAGTGCCACCATCAAGGTGCTGCGCAGGCTGTTTGCTACCCATGGTTGCCCTGATATCCTAGTGTCTGACAATGGGCCACAATTAACGGCCAGGCAGTTTGAATTGTTCTTAGATAATCTAGGAGTCAGACACGCACTCATCTCGCCTTACTCACCCTGGGCTAATGGTTTGGCAGAACGCTACGTTCGCGTGGCAAAGGAAGCATTGCGCAGGTCAGGCCCTGGAGATGTACAACAGAATTTGGACCAGTTTTTGCTAACCCAGCACATTACCCCAAACACTCACACGCACGTAAGCCCTGCTGAGTTACTAATGGGAAGGAAACTAAGGTCCCCACTAGATAGGTTACACCCAAGGTTTTGTACAAATAACCCAATGTATGTAAACCCTGAAAGACAAATGTATTTGGGACAAAATGTGTTTGTGAAAAATTTTGATGGGGGTGTAAACTGGATGAAGGGAATTATTGTTAAACAAACTGCTCCTAAAACATATATTGTAAAACTGGAGGATGGTCGAATGTGGAAGCGGCACATTGACCACGTACGGAAACGCATGGAAAACTCCCTGGAGCAAACCGCTGACACAGACTCTCCCATTTCAACAGACTTTAACACGCAACCCGATTTTATAGACATTCAAATGGACTTATCGGGTCAGAGAGAATCCTCCAGCGACGCCGAACCATCTTCCTCCTCCGAAGTCAGCGTTGTGCCTGCCAGGCCGAATCAGCAGGCCGGAGCCCAAAACAGGCCCCAGACGCGCCGGGGGAGCAACAGCGAGCCGACCTCCACCGTCGGTAGCGAGGACACAACTGAACTGCGCAGGTCGGAGCGAGCCTCGCGGAGACCCAGCAGATTGGAGGACTTCGTCACATGGCTTTCGTGATGGATGTATCCAAACTAAGGAGGGAGGGGTGTTGTATCCTGTAATGGCTACCTTGTATCTCTGTAAATAGTTTGTTCCTTGTTAAAGCGCTGTCTGAGCTAGAATCAGGAAGTCGCTCCTGATTGGCTCAGACGCGGCTGCTCTTGCTTTGGCGGGAACCGCAAATGTATAAAAGGAGCGGTTTCTCCCAGGTAGAGCAGACGGTACTAGCTGAAAGTCACTTACCTTTTCCGAGCTGAAATAAAGGTACTGTTCTCACCTAACCCTGTCTCTGGGTCTACTTCAGTTTGTATGGGAGAGAACTAGAGAGGAACATTATTTGAGGATACCAGTTTGGCTTTCAACAATGAAAGCACCAATTCACCCAAACATTATTAACATGGGAAATATTGTTAGCTAAATGTTGGAAATACCACTGGATACCTGGGTCTTATTATCAAATGTGGTAGACATGTATAGAAGAAAAAAAATACTGGATAAAAATGCATGTGCGGCTGGAAAATATGGTAAAGCAGCACATTCATTTAGAACCAGAAATATTTTTGTTGGGGTTTTATCTGAAATTTATAGAAAAGAGAATCCATATATTAACTGCAGTTAGAATTGTATTTGCACAAAATTAGAAAAGTGAAGAGATCCCTACTGATGAAAATGTGATTAGGAAAATATTAGAATGTGCAGAAATGAATAGATTAATGCTTGCAATTAAGGAGAAAGAACAAATTGAATATTATATGACATGGGAATTATTTTATCGATGGTTAGAGAATAAAAATGGAAGTTAGAAATAAAAGAAGATCAGTGAACTGTAGAAAACTGTATGTTAAGACGGAGATGTAAACAATATGATGATTGCTATTACTATGACTACTAGGAATATTCTTATTATATATGCTCTTGAGAATAGGATTTTGCTTCTCAGATCTGAATAGCCTCCAATGTGTCACTATTGATAATAGGGACACACTAATAGCAGTCCTGTTTTAATCATTTTTTTAATTTTTTTTTCAATTTTTTAATTAATTTTCATAAAATAAACAGACACACATACAAACACTAAACATAAAGTGGGGGTGTATTTCCCCCGCTTCTTTTGAAAGTATACATTCAAGTACAGAAAAAGAATACATAATTGAATATATATTAAATGTTAAAAGGTTTAGTAAATTTGAGTTAAGGTTTTACAAATCTTGAATACAATATAAATATTAGGTAAAATTAGTATTACATAGTCATCAAAAATACCTTTAATGTAATCTTAATTACTATAGTAAAATGCCATATTCATCAAACAAAACATTTAAACTAATTTCAACTATTATACATATATAGACCAAAATTCTTAATATGTTACTTATACTTATACTTATACCTAAACTACTATGTCATAATCATAAAAAAATGCATTTAAACTAGTATTAATATTGTTATCACCTAGGTAAAAACAAATACAAAAAATTAACTAGAAATAAATGTGTATATCTTATTTTTTCTTATCTATCCATTTATAAACATTGTTCCATGTTTCATAAAATTTAGTATCTTCTTGATCATTTAATCTTCTTGTCATCATGTCCATTTCAGCGCAGTCTAGTATTTTAGCTATAACTTCTTCTTCCTTGGGGATTTCCTCCCCTTTCCAATTTTGCACATATATTATTCTAGCCGCAGTTAGTATGTGTATAATTAAGTAAAGAATTTCTTTCTTGTAAGTCTGATTGGTAACTCCTAATAAGTAAAATTCCGGGGTATTATCTATATCTTGCTTTATTATTTCTTTTAATATTTTCTCGATCATCTTCCAATATATTTTAGCTTTACCACATGTCCACCATTGATGGTAATAGGTTCCTATATCCTTCTTACATTTCCAGCATAATGGGGATGTTTTGGGAAACATTTTTGCTATCCTATTTGGTGGGAGATGCCATCTATAGAACATTTTGATTTGATTTTCTTTTAATGAAACTGATTTGGTCATTTTCCAGTTATTAATC
Organism: Erythrolamprus reginae; assembly: GCF_031021105.1. NCBI lineage: Eukaryota > Metazoa > Chordata > Lepidosauria > Squamata > Dipsadidae > Erythrolamprus > Erythrolamprus reginae. Next base: position 218,676,561 of record NC_091951.1, on the reverse strand, counting down.
CAAACTTTCTCCCATGGATCTATGTCTATTTCCTTGCCAATATTTCTACACCATCTTATCATAGTATCTTTTAAAGTCAACTCTATATTTTTATGAGCGATGAGAAATTTATATATTTTCCCTATCATTTTTATTGGATTGGTAGTAATTAGATTGCTTAAAAGATTCTTACTTTTATTAAAAATATAAAGAGTTTTATCCTTCTGGTATCTAGATCGAATCTGAGCATAATGCCACCAGTCTATTATTATCCCTTCTTCTTGTAATTTAATCCTAGATTTTAGCTTCATCTGGTCATTTAGTAGTTCTTTATATCTATAAGTTATTTTCTTGTCTTTTATGGACTTTGGATGCGTTATTGCTTCTAGGGGAGCTAGCCATTCTGGGATATTTAAAAAGTGATTTTTCTTTATGTCTTTCCAGACTTCTAGTAGATACTTCCTTAATGTATGCCTTTTAAAATATGAATGATTTTTTTCCTTATCGTACCATACAAATGCGTGCCATCCAAGCATGAGATCATGTCCTTCTAAGTTTAGTATTCTTTTGTTCTCTAGAGTTATCCACTCTCTAAGCCATGTTAATGCGGCAGCCTGATAGTATAATTTCCAATTTGGAAGGCCAAATCCTCCTCTTTCTTTGATATCTTCTAAGCAATTCATTTTTATCCTTGCTTTTTTCCCTTGCCATATGAATTTTTTAACTAGGTTTGTTAAAGTTTTAAAAAAAATTCCCCCTGGATTTATTGGAATTACCTGGAAGAGAAATAAAACCTTGGGTAGAATATTCATCTTAATTGTTGCAATTCTTCCTAAAAATGATATTTTCAGATTATTCCACATTGCTAAATCTTTTTTAATTTCTGTTAGTAATTTTGTATAATTATCATTTTTTAATGTTATTGTTTTCGCTGTTAAATTTATTCCTAAGTATTTTGCTTTTTTTACAGTCTTTATTCCAGAGATGCTTTCTAATTTAGTTTCTTTTGTTTTGTTCATATTTTTAGTCAAAAAATGTGTTTTGCTTTTGTTTATCTTTAAACCTGCTACCTTTCCATATTGTTCAATAGCTTGCAGTAAAGTAGGAACTGTTGTTATCGGTTCTTCAATTATGAACGTTAAGTCATCTGCAAAGGCTTGGACTTTATAAGTTTCATCTCCTACAGTTAAACCTTTTATTTTAGGATCCGTTCTTATTTTAATTAATAGAGTTTCAAGAATCATGATAAATAACAATGGTGATATAGGGCAACCTTGACGAACTCCCTTATTTATATCAAGTGTTGGTAATTGATTGTTGTTCAATATTATGTTAGTTGTTTGTTTTGAATATATATTATCTATTAAGTTAACAAATTTTGGGCCAAATCTCATTTTATTTAATTGCATTTTTATGAATATCCAATTGACGTTATCAAAGGCCTTTTGAGCGTCTAGAAACATTAAAGATGCTGTCTTACCTGGATATTGTTCATAATACTCTAATGTATTTATTACTGTTCTAAGATTGTTTTTAATTTGTCTCCCTGGTAGAAACCCATTTTGGTCTTGGTGTATTATTCCATTTATAACTCTTTTGAGTCTGTCTGCATAAATGGCGATAAATATCTTATAATCTACATTTAATAATGATATGGGCCTATAGTTTTTAATTTTTTCTGGGTCTGTGCCCTGTTTGTGTATTAAAGTTGTCAGTGATTCTGACCAAGATTTAGGAATTTTACCCTCAAGTCTACATAGATTGAAGGTTTCTAACATGTGGTTTCTTATTGTTTCATTTTCTATCTTGTACCTTTCTGCCAGTATGGCGTCTGGGCCTGTGGCCTTGTTGCTTTTCTGTTTTTTAATTGTTGTTAGGAGTTCTTCCATTGTTATTGGTCCATCCATGGTGGCCTGTTGGTCTTCTGTTATTTGTGGTAATTTTGAAGCTTGTAAATAGTTAAAGACTTCATCTTCACTAACATTATCTTTGGCATAAAGATCTTTATAAAAATTATACACAATGTCTGCCTTTCCTTCTGTATCATATTTTATTGTACCATCTTTGTCTTCTAGTTTTTTAATTAATTTTGATTGGCGCTGTTTTCTAAGTTTATATGCTAACCATCTGCCTGGTTTATTTGCATGTTCAAAATAGTGTTGCTTTGCTCTTTTAATTTTTTCAGTTATTTGGTTTTGTTCTATAATTCTGATTTTATGTTTAATTACATTTATTTCTGTTTTTAAGTCTCTGTTCTTAATGTGTTGCTGCGATAAAAATTCTAATTGTTTCAATTCATTTATTAATTGTGCATACTTTAATTTATTTTCCTTGTTATATTTTGCAATGTAAGATATTGTTAATCCTCTTATATAAGCTTTAGCTGTATCCCATAAGTTCTGTGGCGTAGTTTCTGAAGTTTTGTTGATTTCAAAAAATATTTTTAATTCCTTTTCGATCCAATCCTTATATTTCTTATCATTCAATATATTTCTATTCATCCGCCAATTATTCTGTTTGTTATTCATTCTCATAGAAACCACTATTGGATTGTGATCGGCCCATGTATTAGCATCTATCTCTACATCTCTTATTTGTTCTGCGACCGTTTTTGGTGCCCATACCATGTCTATTCTTGTCCATATTTTGTGGGGGTTAGAGTAAAAAGTATATTGTCTCTTATGGGGGTATCTTTCCCTCCAAATATCATTTAACAATAATTCCACTTTCATTTTTTGAAAGGTACTAGGTAGCAAATTCCTTCTTGTCTTTTTGTTTCTCTTCCTTTTATTATTACCTCCCCCCCCCCCTGAGTGGTCTAATTATCTGTTCGCAATGGCATTAAAATCACCTATTATTAATACATTTTCAATAGCTAGGTCTATTATTGTTTGATGCAAATTTTTATAAAATGTCATTTGATCTTCATTAGGGGCATAAATAGAAACAACAGCTAAAGGTCTAGGTTCAATATCAACTTGTACAATCAATATTCTACCCTCATTATCCTTAAATATTTGTTTGGAATTTATAGAGTTCTCAACATACATCACTACACCTCTTTTTTTTTGATCTGCTAATGCAGCATACATTTTTCCAATTTTTGGATTCAACAGTAATTTTTGGTTATTTTTTTTAATATGCACTTCTTGTAATATTGTAATTTGAGCATTTTGATTTCTGATTTTAGAAAAAATTTGTTTCCTTTTCCTTGGTTCATTAAGTCCATTGACGTTTACAGAAAAGATTTTTAAATCTTTACTTGTCATTTGATAGGTTTTTTGGTTTCTCGCTGAGGTTGAACTCTTCTGGCACCTTGGTCCTGCTCTATTACCTGAGCAGTAGCCCCCAGGTCTTCTTCTTGCTGAGTTGTTAGTTTTTCCCCTGGTTGTTGTTGAACTAGTTGTTGTTCAACCACTTGTTGCTGGTTTGCATAGTCCAGGTGGCTGATGCCACTGTTTTCAAAAAAGTACATAGCTTGTCCTACATTTTCCAATTTGTATCTTGTAGAGCGCCATGTCAGAGAAAGGCCTTGTGGAATAAGCCAACGGTAAGTTATATTTTCTTTGATCAGAATTCGGGTTAGAAAGTGGTAATCTCTTCTGCTTTCTCTGACACTTCTTGGAACTTGTTTTAGTATTTTTATTTCAGCTCCTTGATGTTGGAGTTTGGCATTTCTTGACCAGTGAAGTATATCATCTCGTAGAGCTTTTCTTGTGAATTTAATGTGTATCTCTCTTGGGAGGTTATGACGACGGATGTAGCTATTCGAGATTCTGTATACTTCATCGATTTCTTTCAGTAGTGCTGTGGGATCCTCTTGGAGTATTCCTCCAATAGTTTCAGCCATAGTCATTTTTAAATCTTCATCCTTTTCCTCTTTTATATTCTGAAATCGAAGTCCATACGAAGCTCGTTGCATCTCCAACTGAGTGATTGATTCATCATATCTTCTGTATCTTGCATCAGCTCTCCCTTCAAGGTAGTCCATTCTTTTTTCATTTTTGTCAGATTTCTCTTCAACTTTTTTGACTCGGTCATCACTTTCTTGTAATGTTTGTTGAATCTCCTTTATCTGGTCTTTCATCTCACCCATATCAACTTTCAGTTGGGCCATCTCCATTTTGAATTCCGCCAGGTCTGCTTTTATAGCTTCTCTTTGTTGTGTTGCATCCTCTTTTATGGCCTCTCTTTGTTGGGTGGTTTCCTCTTGAGATTTAAACATAAAGTCCTTCAAAGTGTTCAAAGTTTCTTGTAGTGTTACAAAATTAGACTGCATTGTTTTTTCTTTGTCTTTGTCCTTGGTAGACATGGTTAACACCTGGTGCGACGGGGAAGGGTGCGGTGACCCTTGTGGAGAGGGAATTGTTGCTGTAGTTTGTTTTTTGACCGTTTTGACAAAGGTTTAAGTATTTGACATTGTCTAATTTGAATCCACTCTTTAAAATTTGAATTGGTTTAAGTTAATTTCCAATTGTATGTAGTAAAAGGAGAAGAATTCCTATAAATTCCAAATCTGTCAGACTATTTTTTGACAATTTCCCTTAAAATATAATTCAATTACCAACAATTACCAACAGAATTATTGTGATTTTTAAAACTCTAAATATGCAATGCCAAAGAGCAGGTGTAAAACTTTTTTTAAAAAAAAATAAGTAAAAAGTAAGAGTTAGAAATGAATAATCTAGTAGGAGGACAAAGTAAATAAAAGAAAGGAAAAATATTAGCTATTCATAAAAAATAAAAGAAAGCATGAAAAAGAAAATTTATGAAAAAGAAAAAGGAGAGGGAGAGAAGAAAGAGGAGAAAATTAATAAAATTAATAAAAGGAGTGAAAGAAATTGTTTTAGGGGAAATAAAAAACAAAAAGGAGGTGATATTTTAATTCAGCTAATTAAAATAGAGCAGGAGACCAAGGTTTGTTAACAATGCATATGTTTCAAATCAGGTTTCTTTTAGAACTAGCAGTGCACAGAAGAAGAGAGAAGAAAAAAAAGAGTCAGGGAGAGATCAAGAAGAAAGGAATAATTATTCAAGAAACACAATATCAATATTATATACTTATGTTCTTCTTATAGGTCCTGTAGTTTTGCTAGAGAGTAAGGATGTAAGTCCAGGTCTCAAAGGATAAAGTTATGTTTAATTTCAATTTCAGGTTCAAAGGGAAAGACAAATTAGTAGTTTTCTTGTATTTGAAATGAAGTCAGTTTATTTTCCAAGTTCAAGGCAGGAGCAAAGAAACAAATCCCAAGATGGAGTCAGGTTAAATTTCGTACAGCAAGGCAGATGTTAAAAAGTTCTCAGCAAATAATCCAAAAGGAGTCAGCAAATAATCCAAAGAGGCTCAGCAAGTAATCCAAATAGGTTAATCCAGGAGTAAATAATCCAAAGGAAAGGTTTCAGTCCCTTCTAATTTCCATTTATTTTGTGATTATTGAGTTATTTCATTGTTGTGAAAAAAAACAACAAGATGGAAAAAAAAGGCAGCAAGACTGTGTTCCTCCGCTTTCAGAATTTAAGCCCGGAACACTATGTTTTTAGCGATCTATCAAAAACAAATTCTAGTCATCACTACTGATTTCCTTTAGCAATTTAAATTTTCTAAATAGTCATATCAAATTTGAGTTATTTTGTTAATCCATAAAGTAAAAAAATTATTTTTTAAATTCCAAAGTTCAAGTTCAAGATGGAAAAAATGAAAGTGAAAAAGTTAGATCCGGCTGTTATTTGCGGATGAATCCAAACAGGAAAAAAACTTTCACCTTCGCCTTATTGAAAAGAAAAGAACTTTCACTTAGAACTTTCACGATCGAGTCTTCTGCTTTTAAACACGAAACAAAAAGGGTTTTTTTTTACCTTAGGTCCTTTCTCTGCTGTATTCTTTTTTCAGTCAAATTGATTTAGCACTTTCACTTCTTAGGCTTTTTTCCTTCCCGCTGGGTGAGGGGAGAAAGCGCTGGCCGATCCTCTTATGCGAAGAGGATCGGTTCTCCCGTCTCCGAAGCTGCGGGGCGAACCGCTGCCTCCGGAGTCTTGGCGACGGCTCCTCGGGCAGAGGGGAGCCCCCTGTTCTGGGATTGGGCCATCCGGGCCCGATCCGATCGCAAATGCAACCTTCGGAGGGGGTAGAAAGGATCCCAAGGCAGAGCGCTGCCGAAGAGACCCCGATGCGGTCTCCTCCAAACCGGAAGTCTTAATCATTTTTTTAAAAAGTAACGATTTCCCTTGTCCAATCATGTCTGACTCTGGGGGATGGTGCTCAATTCTGTTTCCTAGCTGTGGGAGCCAGCATTATTTGAAGATGCTTCTGTGGTCATTGGGTGACCTGCCTTTCTTCATCATCATTCCATTTTGCTACAATTTTACCCCCATCTGTGATATATTCCATTACTTTCTTGTTGAAATAATCTGTCCTCCACTGAGCATGCTTTGAGGTTTGGACTACAAAAACGACACACCAAACCTTGCAGTTGCCCATTTCTTAAACTGTATCTTGGAGTTCTTGTCTTCTATGTGCATAAAATATGTATCTTTCGTCTCAGAAGTGTAAATAGCTAGAAACTCAGAAATTCTTGCTGCTAATGGTCACTTCTACATGAGATTTCTGTGACAATGAAAAAGTAGTTCCTAACTATTATATTCTCATAGTTTAGTTTAGTTGACCTTTTACTTTACTTTTTACTTTACTTTATTGTCATTGCACCACTAGGAATCTCTTGATCCTGTTATTAAAGATTTAGCATTGTTTTTGCTTATCCTCATCATGCCATGCCACTCCCAGAGTTCTTTATCAGCTAAACTAATGAACTTTTGAAGTTAATCAAAGCAAGCGTTGCTCCTCCATAGCTGGACTGGGCATTTCCCAAGGGGAGGAATTCCTGTCTTGCTCTGCTTTGGCTCCTTGACCTTCCCTCCCTCTCCCCCCTCCCTTCTGAAACAAAGCATTCATTACTATCATTCCTTCATCACTCGCTGGGTGCTCTGAGTGGTTGTTCTATCAGCACAGTGCCGTTGGCCATTTGTCTTTTTTCAGCTCACTTTTTTTCTCCTTTATTACTAAGAATGAATTTGGCAAAGGAAGAACCAGGAAGGAGCAGCATGTCAGCTAACTGCCATTTAGCCTCCCATTTGCCCCCATTGGACAGCTTTGGAGAATTTTTGGCCAATGGAAGGGCAGAAAGAGGTGAAGAATGCTCAATAGTGACACAGAACTGGTGCAGGTAGTTTGTCCTGCGGTTGTGTGTTCTACTGAGAAGCTAGAGATTCTTTTTGTTTTGTTGTTTAAATGATATCATCCTATTGGGAGGAGTCTTCGGAGAGGGGCGGCATACAAATCTAATAAAATAAATAAAAATAAATGTTTGCCTTACCCTTCTTTCTGGCTCCTAAGATTTAGGTCCTTTAAGAGCTAAACGTCCTCCAGCAATCCAGATGAAATGAAAACAACTGAAACTGACACGAGTTTTGTTTCATTTTTTACTTTTCTTCAACAACGAATAAAAAGAATCAGGCTACTCAGTATTATTTTTCTTCTTTCCCCTTTTTTTTGTGTACATGTATAGTAAGAGTGAGGGATTTTGTTCCTGAAGAATCTGCAGAAACTTGATCCATAATGGTATCCATAATAGTATCCTTTATTCTTTGTTCTTGTTTGTTTGTTTATTCATTCATCATCATTTATTCTTTCATTCAATCATTCATTCATTTATTCATTTATTTGTTCTACTTCTATACCGCCCAATCCCGAAGGACTCTTGGCATTTTCAGTTCTTAGAGATCATGGTATGGGGACTGGAAATGATAGTAGTACCTCATGTTAATAAAATCTTTGTATAGGCACGGGTGCTTGTATCCAAATAGCAATGTCACTCATTGGAGCTTTTTGGATGTTCCTCTGTGAGGTTCTGCCCCCCCACCCCACTTTATCAAGGAAAATCTGTTAGGGAGAATAGAACAAAAAAAGCTAGCTATCCGTAGATTCCTGAGTCCTCCAACTAAATGCATTAATTAACAGATTAAAAAATAATGGAGTAGTGAAATAGACAAAATCATGATGCCTAAGAATTGTAATAATGTTAGTGATAAAGGCTGTTTTCATTCCTTGTGGCAAGTTACTATATTTTCTGTACTGGTGCAGCAACACATTTATATTCCATTTCAAAATTGTGGTTCATTGGGAGGCAGCCATGCCTGCTAGTTTTCCATAGGACATCTACATCTCATCTGGTTAACTCATCAACAGGAGAAAGATTTTTTCAACTCATGCTCTAGGAATGTGACATATACAGTGGTGGACTGGTTTGAACGCTGATTGTCTCTTGGAGCATCTAACCAAAGGTTTCATATGACCTGGCTGGATCACATTTTTATTTGGACAGAATGTTCCTAATTTTAGTGACCTTAAGCAAAGTGCTTCAGCTTTCTAAATTTAAAGGGGATCATGGTGAACTTTAGACTTCTTTGTTAAGCTTTATTGCCAAGGCCTGTAATGGAAATGTTAAAAGAAAGTAAAATCAGAGGTTTTTCAGTGGCATACATAATAACTATAAGAGTGGGCTGCCCTCAAGTCCCAATAGTTTTTTTCTAGCTTTTGGGAAGTATTTTACTATTACCTTCTTCCTAGGATTGAAAGAGAGGGACTGGTGCCAAAGCCAAAATATAACCATCTGGAAAATACTATTAATAATAAAAATATTTGCCTTGGAATAGATTCCAAGATCTATAGCTCATGTTATTCAGACAAACTTTTTATTGTGCAACAACTAGCACCTTCTTCATGAAATATTCTGGAGATCTATTTGATAATTAACTCTTATTTGCAATAGTATATTAGAATAATAGCATTTTTTTCAATTAGGAAAATAGTATAACTGAGACATAGTGGGGAGGCATTGTTCTACAGAAAGATAGAATTTTGAAAGTGTCTCCTTTACATGTTCTCCTCTCTACCTTTGTTATTATCTGACAAAATGGAAGCACGGAGAGATTGCCTCCCCCCGCCATCCTCTTTATTAATATAAAAAGGATGTCTTGTGCTCAGGCTCAGGGATATAAATGATGAAGGTGTCCATCAAAATAGTAATTTAAGCTAAAAAAATAGTAGTTTAAGCTAATCATTCTTTAGTCATCAAATATAAAATGAAAAAAAATAGCACTTTTGTTTATTTTTTGCGCAAATAATGGAGATAGGGAAAACTGTACAAGGCTGCAATTCATATGTAGAATTTTTTTTCATATAGTACATTTGAAATTTAAACTACTAATATGGAAAGTTGCACACTTACATAGGCAAATGAAGAACACCAAGCTGGCAATTTTCTCAGAATTTGTGAATTTCCTGCAGTTAGGCACTGCAAATGCATCCATGTAGGTCAGACCTGGGCAAAGTGCGGACCAGGGGCTGGATGCAGCCCTCCCGCTCTCTGTGACCAACCCGCAGAGGTTGGAAGGAAGGAAGGAAGGAGAAATGGAGGGAGGAAGGAAGGAAGGAGAAATGGAGGGAGGGAGGAAGGAAGAAGAAATTCTCTTTCCATGCCCTTTTGCAAAAGTCCAATAAATGCTCATTTTTTTATTGTTCATTGGTTTCATTGGCCTTTTCAAGAAATTTAAAGCAAATCCCCCACCCACCTCTCAGGGGGGAAAAGGAGAGGAGGAGGAAGAAGAGGAATCCAAAGCTACTTTCAGGCAAAGTCTCCACTATGTTTTCTCAACTGACAATGTAGGTCAGTTGAAGAGAGTCACCTGAAAGGAATATTTTGAAAGAGAAGTAAAGAACTGTCCAAAAGCAGAAATAAAAGGCAGAGAAAATCAGAGAGACAGAAACTTCTCTCCATCTGGAGAAGGAAGGAAGGAAGGAAGGAAGGAAGGAAGGAAGGAAGGAAGGAAGGAAGGAAGGAAGGAAGGGGTGGGCAATTAATTTATAATTATAATATATTTATTTATTTATTTTATTTATTAGATTTTTATGCCGCCCCTCTCCGTAGACTCAGAGCGTATATTATATGTACTGCATAATATAATACATAATTATAATTTATAATTATAATATAATTAACTCAGTTCTACCCAATAATATACAGTATTGGGTAGAACTGAGTTAATTATATTAATCCGGCCCTCTAAAACCATCCCAATTTCTCATGCGGCCCCCTGGCAAAATTAATTGCCCACCCCTGATGTAGGCAGTAGTTGGCTCAACAATTGTGACTGGAATTTAAGTGTCCTAGCAGACCAACACTTAGGCATGTGCCAGCAGTGCAATAGAGGGATAACATCAAGATTATGAGAAGTGATAGAATAGCTCCGTACTGCACTAGTGAGGCCACACTTGGTCCAATTGTGCTCAATTCTTGCCACCATAATACAGAAAAGATGCTAAGGCCTTAGAAAGAGTGCAGAGAATAGCAATAAAGATAATAAGGGGTCTGAGGGCTAAACTATATGAAGAAGGGGCTGAAGGTCTGTCACAGAGAAGAGGGGGTCAAAGATCATATTTCTTAGATTTTTAGATACACTCAATAGTTGTACAAGCAGTGTCTTTTCCAAAATTGAAATGAAATGTAGTTTCTCTTGAGTATTCCAGTTTTAGTCTCACAGAATATGATTTGAAGGGCCTATTGTTATTATATCAGTTAAACCTCATTTTTCCTCCATCAAGATAAATAAACATTTCTCTGTAAATAGTGTAAGGCCAGAAAAGTGTCTCATAACTTCTTTATTCCTCTTAAAATTAATTTTTTTCTGGATTGTCTTTAATAGTTATGAATGATAGTGACAAAATAATCTAAGTGATTTTATTTTTTTCTTTCAAAAATTTCTTTGCAATCTGAAGTGTTTTTTTCTAGCATGTTATTTGTTTAAGGATACCGAATAATAACACAATGAAAGTTATAGAAAACTGGAATGAATAGAACTCTTTACCATAAATTGGATTTCATTGTTAATCATCAGGCATGCTATAGAAAATAATTTCTGAATTGTGCAATAGCTTTATTAAAATAACTTCAGGCAGAAAAAATAAAGAATAGGTACATTGTCCTTTCAATTTACACAAATTAACTGATAATGCTTATCAAAAAGGCTGTTGTAATTAAAGGTTAGATTCATTGTGTTAGTTTTGTTGATCACAAGGTTGAACATAATATCTGTTTAATGTGCTCACAATGGTTGACTAGATTATTCATAATTGTAGTGAATAAAGTCTAGGACTTCCTATTCCATAAAGTCTGCTTCAACACTGTGATTCCCTTTCCCATTGACTTGGGGTTCTTCCTTCTGGGCATGTTGATTTTGTATTCTGCCTCAGGAGCAGTGCAGAAGCCTAGTGCTGTCTTTGTATTTAATATGGGACAAATTAAAGGATGTGTTTGATAGAGTCTTCAGAGAGGGGCAGAATACAAATCTAATAAATAAATAATAAGAAGAATAATCTAATTTTGTTAGGAATAACCCAGGCTTCTGCTTCATTCTCGAGGAAACTAGGGTTACTCATCAAGACATTTCAAATTACGTTGCCATGCTTTTATGCCGACTCAAGACTTGGAAGAATATACAATGAGGTAGTCTTAAGGAAGAGACCTTAGGACTGTGATGGCGAACCTGTGGCACAGATGCCAGAGGTGGCACACAGAGCCCTTTCTGTAGGCACGTGCGCTGTTGCCAACTGCTCTTCTGGTTTCCATCGCTTGCATGTGTGCCGGCCAGCTGGTCTTTGAGTTTCCCAGGCTCCAGCGTGTGTGAAGACTACCTGGCCCGTGGGTATGTGCTCCAGAAACCAGAAGACCAGCTGATCTTTGAGAGATCAGCTGGCCAGTGTGCATGCATCCAGCTAATGTCCAAGTTTCTGGGGCTGCGGCACACACATGCTCTGGTTTCAGCACTCGGTGCCAAAAAGATTCACCATCACTGCTTTAGGATTCAGATTATATTACACCTCCATCTACAATAGATCTAGTAAATCTTTTCTGAAGAAATTTTATTCTTAAAAGTTGAGAACGGAGAATTCATAGAACTTATCTTAATGTGCAAATAGACCTTGTATCAAACTTTTATCCACAGTTCTAAAAGATGTTCATTTTCCAAACACTGCCTCTAAAACCCACACTATAAAAATACATGGAAACTGGCATGCCAAAGTTTCAGGTACTCAAGGCAGGGAGGCAGAAAACGAAGAAAGGAGACAAGTGCTTGACTATTTTCATTGGTTTTTGCCATGGGATGGGGAACCCACAACAGGGTGGTTAAAAATCTTTATTTATTAATCTCATGGCAGACGTGGCTTCCTACTAGTTGTAACCATAGTTCCCTCTAAGCTGAGCAGTGAGCAATCGCTCACTTAAAAATCATCATCAACTCAGAGTTTTCCAAACCTGCCCAGAAGCCGAGACGGAAAGAGTGAGAGGGAAGGAGAGAGAGAGGAAGAGAGAGAAACAGATAGAAAAAAGAGAGGAAGGAAAAGAGAAAGAAAAAGAATGGGAGTAAGGAAGAGAGAAAGAAAATCAAAATCTAGTTTGAAACTAGCTCAACTATTTAAGTGGCATTTTGATATTGATAGAGTTGCCCTATTATGAACTCACTGTTATAGACACTCAATACAGTATTTTATTTTGAAATTCTCTGAGGCAAAACAGGGTGGGTTTTTTATTTGTTTGTTTGTTTGTTTATTTATTTATTATTCCTGTGCCGCCCAGTCCCAAAGGGACTGCCGCTCAGACACTATACTTTTCCGCCCACCCCCCCAAAAAATTAGAGGGAACACTGGTTGTAACTGGTTCTTTAGAACCATTAGTAAACCAGTGATGATGTCATGGAGTTGGTTCTGTCGGTGCTGGTCCGTGGGTGCAGCCATCTTGTTTTTGGCTTCTGCACAAAAGCAAACTTTTTGGTGCAGCGTGGGAGGAAGCAAACCGGCAGTGAGGTAAGTTAGAACCCACCCTTGTCTCATGGCAAAACTAGGGCAGCAAATCAGAATGGCATGTGACCTTCAAATGGCTTGAATAGATATTTATATCAGTGGTGCAGAGTTCTTTCCATTCTAAAAATATAGACCATTGTATGTCAGTAACCTTACAGTACTTTCATAACCTTTCGTACATACTTTTAACACAAAGCCTAAAACATAATAGATCGTACATTCTCTCACACCTCCCGTTTTTATATAGTACAATTGAGGCCATGCAGTTCTCTAGGCAATGCAGTTCATTACCTATACTATTATGTCTTTCTGGAATAATATTTTTTTAAGTGTTCTATTCCCAAATGTATTACTAACATTTTAACAAAGTTTGGATTCCTGCCTATGAAAGCAAGTCTAGACCAATTCAATAGCAGTAGAGAGAATTAAGTTTGATGTTTCTTACCCACTTTAATCTTCTGGTACTTTCCTTACTTTGGGTTCAGGTTATTTATAGCATAGTTTTAAACTTCAGCATTTGAACAGGAGCTAAGCTGCTGTATGACATGGGAAAATACTTTGTACTGCTAGAGTTTTCACTGTTAGCAAAGTGGCCTTCAGATCAGAGTTTTCTTCTTTTTACACGTAATATGTGACCATAAAATGGAAATTCTGGGTCTACAGGGTCACTGTTTCCCAAAGGCTTTGTGCCCTATTTTTGTTGAGAGGAAAATTCTCAGCTCAGATATTATGACACAGTTCAATGCAAGGACAAGGGAAAGTATCACTGTTTCCAGATAAGCCTTTTACAGTGCTTGAGTTAACCTTTTACAGTGCTACTGTAACCTTTTACAGTAGTTTCATGGATGGTGTCTTCCTTTAGATGTTTCTCATACTTTTTTTTTCATTTTAAGGCATTTCTAAACTGAACACTCTTAAACCCTAAAAATCTTTGTTTTATGCTGTAAAATAATATGAATTGCAAAATAGCCTTTAAAAGGGAGAAATGTAAGGTACTGTATTTCATTCAAGGAGAAAAAGTATTAGGACATACAGTATGTATAAGATACAGCAGTCGTTGCTTGAAAACACTACATATGAGAGGAACTTTGCTGTGAACATTGACACAAACTGAGTATAAATCAGCAATGTAAGACAGCTACCAGAACAGCTCAACCATTTTTTTATTGTGGTCACAGGCCAAAATTAAAAAGTAAAATATTAAAATAAAATAAAAAATAGGGCAGGACAAGATTTCATAGTACATTATCATTAGTGGTCAGATCACTGCCCAATTTTACAGACAGTAGAGCAGAATTTAGCTACATTCAAAGAAACTACATATCATATTGATCTGATCGCAATAGTTATAAATAAAATAAAACAGAACTTCCTGCATATTTAAAAGAACACTTTTAAAAAATGAAATGATTATTTCTAATAAAAGGTTGGGTGATCTCTGTGAGCACCACACTGAGTATCCCTATTGTTAGGAGTTCTTCCTCTGAAAACTTCCAAAACTGGTATAGAATAGTTTTGGGAAATCAACAAAGATTGATATGAATTAATATAACATTGGAAGGGTGTAATTCTGAAGTTAGGGTTCTTATAGAGTGGAATGGAGGTTGGGACTGCATTCATTTGAGTCATACCTCTACTCCTTATTGTTCTACACCCTTTCACAGTCCTTCTGGCTTTATGATTTTTCTGGGTTTTTCTTTAGCTTGCTGCACAGGTCCTTGAAGAGAAGGGCATTGCTTTTGGATTACTCGATTCTAAGAAAGATGCAAAGCTTGCAAAAAAACTAGGTAAGTGTAATCCATTTTTTATTCTTCAAGAGGGTGTGAAATTCCAACACCATATTTTTATGACCCAAACTAAGCCAGTGTTTGCAGGATAGTCAGCATTGGTCTTACTATGTTATATGAATTTCTGTTATCTTCCAGGCTTAAAAATATAAATATACAAATGAAGCAAATATTTTTGTGGCACAAGCTTTTAAGTCACTGTCTGAATTCAAACCTACTTATGCAAAAAAAATAGTTCTGATTATACAGCAGCTACAAATCTACTTTTTCACTGCAACAATCTAGATGACCACTAGATGTCAGCAAAGAGATATTTGCTTTTCTAACTGTTTCTTTCTAGTGGTCATTTAGTTTGCACTCCAGATCTTATAATAGTCTGTATTCTAAGAGTAGGTTTCTTCAGAACCAATGGTGGGATTCAGCTGGTTCGCACCAGTTCATCAAAACTGGTGGTTATCTCTTTGCTCAGTTCAGCGAACTGGCTGAAGCCTCGCCCCTCCCAGTCTCTCCTTACCAGGCAGCTTCTCTTGCCCGAGCTTGCTAGGGCTGCTTTGTGATGTGATGTCACCCGAAGGGAGCGGGAGCAAGGAGGCTCACTCATTCCCCTTTTCTGCTCCTGTGCCATTTGGCCTTTTCTTTTCGACCTCTGAGCCACACAACTGCCGCCATGGGCCACCAGAAGCTGTACTGGAGCCACCCCAGGAAGTGGCTCATTATTATTATTATTATTTATTAGATTTGCATGCCACCCCTCTCTGCAGACTCGGGGTGGCTCACAACAGTGATAAAACAATATATAATAACAAATCTAATATTAAAAGTCTAAATTAGCAATTAAACAATTTAAAACCCCATTATTTAAAAAGCATACACACAAACATACTATACATAAAACTACCTAACAAGGGGAGATGTCTCAGTTCCCCCATGCCTGACGGCAGAGGTGGGTTTTAAGAAGTTTACGAAAGGCAAGGAGGGTGGGGGCAATCCTAATCTCTGGGGGGAGCTGGTTCCAGAGGGTCGGGGCTGCCACAGAGAAGGCTCTTCCCCTGGGTCCTGCCAACCGACATTGTTTAGTCGACGGGACCCAGAGAAGGCCAACTCTGTGGAACTTAACCAGCCACAGGTGGTCTCGCAGATACTTTGGTCCGATGCCATGAAGGGCTTTATAGGTCATAACCAACACTTTGAATTGTGACTGGAAACTGATCAGCAACCAATGCAGACTGCGGAGTGTTGGTGTAACATGGGCATACCTAGGGAAGTCCATGATTGCTCTCGCAGCTGCATTCTGCATGATCTGAAGTTTCCGAACACTCTTCAAAGATAGCCCCATGTAGAGAGCGTTACAGTAGTTGAACCTTGAGGTGATGAGGGCATGAGTGACTGTGAGCAGTGACTCTCAGTCCAAGTAGGGCCGCAACTGGTGCACCAGGCAAACCTGGGCCAACACCCTCCTCACCACAGCTGAAAGATGTTTCTCTAATGTGAGCTGTGGATCGAGGAGGACGCCCAAGTTGCGGACCCTCTCTGAGGGGGTCAATAATTCCCCCCCCAGGGTGATGGACGGACAGATAGAATTGTCCTCGGGAAGTAAAACCCACAGGCACTCTGTCTTATCAGGGTTGAGTTTGAGTCTATTGACACCCATCCAGACCCTAACAGCCTCCAGGCACCGGCACATCACTTCCACTGCTTCGTTGACTGGACATAGGGTGGAGATGTACAGCTGGGTATCATCGGTGTACTGATGATACCTCACCCCATGCCCTTGGATGATCTCACCCAGCGGTTTCATGTAGATATAAAATAGCAAGGGGGAGAGGACCGACCCCTGAGGCACCCCGCAAGGGAGAGACCTAGAGGTCGACCTCTGACCCCCCACTAATACCGACTGTGACCAACCGGAGAGGTAGGAGAACCACTGAAGAACAGTGCCTCCCACTCCCAACCCCTCCAGCTGGCGCAGAAGGATACCATGGTCGATGGTATCGAAAACCGCTGAGAGGTCAAGAAGCACCAGGACAGAGGATAAACCCCTGTCCCGGGCCCACCAAAGATCATCCATCAACACGACCAAAGCAGTTTCCATGCTGTAACCGGGCCTGAAACCGAACTGTTGAGAGCCTAGATAATCGGCTTCTTCCAAGGACCGCTGGAGCTGGAGCACCACCACCTTCTCAACAACCTTCCCCATAAAGGGAAGGTTGGAGACTGGATGATAGTTATTGGGTACGGCTGGGTCCAGGGAAGACTTCTTGAGGAGGGGGCACACAAGTGTCTCCTTGTACAGAGCCGGAAAGTACCCCCTCCCCAAAGAAGCATTGACAATCTCCTGGACCCAGCTCCGTGTCACCTCCCTGCTGGCCGAGACCAGCCAGGAGGGACACGGATCCAGTAAACAGGTGGCGGAACTCACAGCTCCAATGGCCTTGTCCACTTCATCAGGTGTCACCAGATCAAACTCTTCCCAGACAGGTGGACAAGTACAGACCCCAGTCACCTCGACTGATTCATTGTCAGTCGACTTTGTTATCCAATCAGAGTTGAGGTCCGCCAGGATCTGAGCGACTTTATTAGCGAAAAATGTGTTAAAGTCCTCGGCACCACTCTGCAAGGGCTCCCCAACTCCCCCCTGGTTAAGAAGGAAGCGGGTCACCCTAAACAGAGCGGCCGGGTGAGATTCCGCTGATGCAATCAAGGTGGCATGATACACGCATCTTGCCGCCTTGAGCGCCACTTTGTAAGTCTTAATATGAGCTCTTACAAGTGCTCGATTAGATTCGGACTTATTCTTCCTCCATCACTTCTCTAGACGTCTCTTCTAGACGTCTCTAGACGTTTCCACTCCCGGAGCTCCTCGTTGAACCATGGAGCTCTACAGGG
Source organism: Erythrolamprus reginae (assembly GCF_031021105.1). Lineage (NCBI taxonomy): Eukaryota > Metazoa > Chordata > Lepidosauria > Squamata > Dipsadidae > Erythrolamprus > Erythrolamprus reginae. The sequence goes on along the minus strand of NC_091951.1, from coordinate 218,658,996 downwards.
TCTAGTGCCACGGAGAGGTTGCAACACGCAATCCAGTCAAGAGCCTCCGCTGCAGCCTTGTTCCCGGCCTCAGCAAGAGACTTTGCCAAATTGTGGACGAGTGCATCTGGAATAACCCCAAGCGCCCTCTGAAAGCCTTCTGGGTCCACCAGGCGTCTGGGGCAGAACCACCTAGTCGGTTCTGCTTTCCTGCGGGGAAGGATTGGAGCCAAGAACTCGAGCCGCAATAGAAAATGGTCTGACCATGAGAAAGGCAATGCTTCTAAGCCCCTTAGTCTCAGAACATTGACTCCCCTCATGCTCCTGATAGACTCATGCTCCTGATAGATCTCCGGCCCTCCCCGATTCCCTTTCTTTGGCTTGTACAACCAGCCTGGCAGCAGCAGGGAACACTGGATCACCCAGAAGCTGCAGGATGGCTATGAATCAAATGTTAACATACTTCCCTTCATTTATCCATTTATTTTCCTTCATTTCTTAATTATCTGTAGAATAATGGTCAGCATACCTGGACAAAATTGCCAAAGCATAATTCTCAACTGATTCTGAAAGAAAACATGTTTTCATCTTTAGCTTTTTAAAAAAAAAAAATTTGCAGATCAGTCCATACTGGTTGGAGCACATGCGGCTACGAGAGGAAGAGAGGCCGGACTCAGATGCTTCCTGATTCCCTTCATCCCAGAATCACCAACCTCGCCCTCTCCCCTTTGTGCTAATGGCTGCCCCCTTCTTCACATGGAATTGCCTGGCAGCGGGGAGAGAGTGGGAGAAGGGGGCAGTTGCTAGCAGAGAGAGGAGAGGGCAAGGTTGGTACTTCTGGGATGAGGGGAATCAAGAAGCATCTGGATCTTTCTCAGCAGCCTCTCTTCCTCTTGCCTTGGCTTGCCTCCCTCCCCCCACTTGCACACGCACAACCATAGAGAGGGATCTGGGTATGGGAGGATTGCCACAGAAAGAGGCAGAGCAGATGGGCACATCAAAGGGGGATCCCAGCAGACTCCTTGGATGCTGCCCCACAAGAGCCTCAAAGAGAGAGGAAAAAGACATAGATACTCCTAGCCCCAGAGGTAGAATCGGGATTGGGGGAACAAGCATTCTCCTCAAACTTAGAAATTGAGAGTAGCCAGCAATGTGAAAGAACCAATGAAAATTCTCCCTCCTGCTGCATCATCTTCAGATTCTCACTTGACTTCACCTGCTGGAGGAGAGAGTTCTGCACAGAGAGAGAAGCAGAGAAAGTGGGAGGGAAATCCCTTCAGTCTTTTGGGGAGGGCACAGCTCAAGGAAGGGTTCATGGCAGCTCTGGAGGAAAGAGTGGACTTCTTTTTGCCTTCCCCCCGGATCCTACCTGGGAGTTGCAATGGATGAACAAAATGGAGGCACAGACCACTCAGACTTGGAGGTCTCTGAGTCGGACGACTGGGGAGTCCTTTGGCGCCTTCACACACACACATAAATCTTGGTGGGAGTGTCTCTCCTCCAATCACGTGGGGTCACTGTTTTGCCCATCCCTCCCAAAAGTTTTTGCATTTTGAGTCCTTCCTGACAAAAGGACTGTTGGAGGGCAGGCTTTACCCCAGTGCCAGGAGTGAAATGCTACCGTTTTGGCCTAGTTTGGTGATTTCTGGTGGTTCACAGAGTTGTTATAGGTAAAATAGGAAGAAGATGATTTATTTATTTATTTATTTATTTATTTATTTATTTATTTATTTATTTATTTATTTATTTATTCTTTGTCCAATATACAATACATATGAGAGGGAATAGACATTAGGTAATATATTTAAAGATAAGAAGTAAAAAAGAAGAGAAGTGGATAGGAAGAGAATATATATAGAGGAGAGAATATATAAGATAAAAGGGGTAAGGAAAGAGAATTGGACAGGGGACGATAGGCACATCAGTGCACTTATGTACGCCCCTTACTGGCCTCTGAGGAATCTGGATATATTAAATATGTTGACTGTCTTGAACTATTTTTAAGAATAATAAAGCAGGATTAAAAAATTGAAAAGAGAATGAATGACCAACATAAACAAAATTCTGTGGCCTCTGTTGTCTCTACTGACTGCATGTAGACACAGGATTATTTGCAAACTAAGCGAAAATGAGTGCCTTTTAGTTTTGTAGTCTGTCAGAAACTACTACTCTTTCAGTCATTATTGATATGAATAATTTTTGGTCCAAATTTAAAAAAGAGATAGCTCTATAATTTTGAATTAATTGGCAGTCTGAATCTTTCTTAGATATCAATGGTATTAAAGCCATTGATCATGTGGGCGGTAATCTTGCTTTCTCAAATACTTCATTGAATAATTCTAACATTATGTCTTCCAATGGATTTTGTACAGTTTTGTATAATTCAACCGGTATACCATCAGGGCCAGAGGTTTTGTTATTTTTCAGTTTATTCAGAACTATCTTGAATTCTGTGATTGCAATTAATTTATTTGACATCTCTCTTTGATCCTCCATAATTTGTCTGATATATGTTATAATTTTTTCCTCTGACGTCTTCTCGGGCATATAGCTTTGTAAAAATGTTTAATATTATATTCTTCTTTTCTTTCCTATTGTGTTATACCCTTCCTTTCTCGTCCTGTAAGTTGTCAATCCTTTTTCCCTCTCATTTTTTCTCAATTTATATTTTAGCCAATGGTTTATTTGCATTTTCAAAATAATTTTGTTTGGCCATCCTAATTTTTTGTGCTAACTCTTCTTGAGTATTCAAGTTTATTTTATTAGTTAATTAATTTATTTGATTTTTTTAAATGCCGCCCTTCTCCTTAGACTGAGGGTGGCTTACAACATGTTAGTAATAGCACTTTTTAACAGATTCAGCATATTGTCCCCACAATCTGGGTCCTCATTTTACCTACATCGGAAGAATGGAAGACTGAGTCAACCTTGAGCCAGTGATGAGATTTGAACCGCTGACCTGCAGATCTAGCAGTCAGCTTTAGTGGCCTGCAGTACTGCACTCTACCCACTGCACCACCTCAGCTCATATATACATAGAAACATAGAAACAGAAGATTGACGACAGAAAAAGACCTCATGGTCCATGTAGTCTGCCCTTATACTATTTCCTGTATTTTATCTTAGGATGGATATATGTTTATCCCAGGCATGTTTAAATTCAGTTACTGTGGATTTACCAGTCACGTCTGCTGGAAGTTTGTTCCAAGCATCTACTACTCTTTGAGTAAAATAATATTTTCTCACATTACTTCTAATCTTTCCCCCAATTAACCTCAGATTGTGCCCCCTTGTTCTTGTGTTCACTTTCCTATTAAAAACACCTCTCCTGAACCTTATTTAACCTTTATTTATACTTATTTATACTTTATAAATACTTACACTTATTTATACTTTATTATATCTCTTTGTTCTTTTACACTTTTATTTTGGGAATCTTTTTGCAGTTCTACTTCCATTTTATTTAATTCTTCCTGTACCGTCTCTTTTTGTAACCTTGTTCTTTTATTTTTTCTTGCCAAGAAGGCTTATATTAATCCATGTATATAGGCTTTTGTTTTATCCCAGAGATTTTGCAATGATGTATCCTCATTTATATTAATTTTGAAAAATATTCTTAACTCTTTTCCCAACATTTCTCTGTATTCTTTATTTTTAACTAGAGACATAGTCCATCTGATTTTCCTTCTCCCTTTCCAGGTTATTCGATCTGCCCAAATATTAGGTTCTATATCAATCTTTTGTACCTCATTGCTCAATCCCCGGATCACCCAAGCCATGTCAATCCTTGACCAGGATATGGGTTCAAATAAAAATTATATTGCTCTTTTGTTTTATATTTCTCTCTCCCTACATCCTTAAGCCCAAATTCTGCCATCATTTTCCAGAACGATTTTGGAAATATATTCTTGATTTTATTTTGTTTTTTACCCTTATAATTTACTGTATTGTTTACTGTTGCATTAAAGTCCCTAACTATACAAATGTTTTTGTATCCCAGCTCTATTATTTTTTTGCGTTTTTAAATAAAATTCCAATTGGTTATTGTTAGGGGCATATATTGTTATTAATAAAATGGGTCTTTGTTCTGTTTCCAATTTAATCATTAATATTCTGCCTTCATAATTATAAATCAAGCTCAAATTTATTGTTTTTTTTTTCATATGAAGCTATTCCTCTCTTTTTAATTTGTTAAAGCTGTATAGATTCTCCCTAATTTTTTTATTTTTATTTTTGTCTTTTTTCTAGGTTTGGATGAAGAAGGAAGCCTCTATGTCTTTAAGGAGGATCATGTAATAGAGTTTGATGGGCAAATGTCAGCAGATGTCTTGGTTGAATTCCTACTGGATGTAGGTTCATCCTGTTTTCCAATAGAAATAATATATTGTCATTAATGCTAACTACAGGGATGTTCTTTTGCCAAGGAACACAAATAATATAGTGGAATACAAATAATATATTTTAAGATAAAGCAACAAACATTATTTCTATTCAAAACTAATGGTATCTATTATAAAGAATAATTCTCAAAATACTACTCTTAGATGAGCCCAAACTAATTTTACCAATAAATTCATAAGGAAAATCAACCTCAGCCACTCGATTTCACATGTTTAAAACAGAAGTTCTAGTATTTCAATTTTTCAAGGATTCAGTATTTCAAAGGTTGTCCATTCCATTACAGTCTATTTTTATAGACCCCCAAGTTGATAGTCAAGTCCACTTTTTAAATGGCAAAAATACCTTGTGGCATAAATTGCCTCCTCTTTAAAGCATATAAAAATATTGAAGGGCAACTTAGTCACAGGAGGATTGATCTATGAACATAAAATGTACAAGTTGTCTGAGCCACTGACCCTCATTATGCTGTGATAGTGAGTTTTTTAAAGTTTCTGTTCATGTTCTCTTTGACAAACAGTAATGTGATATAGACACTGAGACTACAACTTTCTAGGTTTGTCCTTGGATTCAGCATGAAGTTTTCCATCACTGCCTTTATGTTAAGTTGTTCCTGTCAAATTTTTTTCTTCCTGACAGCTGATGGAAGATCCTGTGGAAATCATTAACAACAAACTGGAACTTCAAGCATTTGACCACATGGAGGAGGAGATCAAACTTATTGGCTACTTCAAAGGAGAAGATTCAGAACGTGCGTTCTAAGTCATGATGAAATCTGAAGGGACCTGTAAAGCAGTATTATTATTTTTTCTTGGGTTGAAAGGAATTGATACATTTCTTAAAACATTTCTACATTCTTTACAATATGCATTGTGTAGAATAGTATAGATCTTCAGAAAAGGTATATATTTTCTATCCTTACCCAATTCTGAACACACTCATCCAAAGGTTTGAACAGTCCCTTGCATTACAAGGCAAGGTCCTCTGTTACATGTACAAGTAGTCTTCGACTTACAACAGTGTGTTTAGTCACTGTTCAAACTTACAATGGCACTGAAAAATGTGACTTATGCCTGTTTTTCACAGTTATGACCTTTGCAGCATGCCCATGATCAAAGTTCAGCTATTTGGCATCTGGTTCATATTTATGATGGTTGCAATGTCCTAGGGCAGTGATGGTGAACCTATGGCACATGTGCCACAGGGGGCACACTGAGCCATATCTGCCAGCACCAGAACCATTGCCCTAGCTCAGCTCTAGCGTGCATGTGCGTGCTGGCCAGCAGATTTTTGGCTCACACAAAGGCTCTGGGAGGACGTTTTCTGTTTCCAGAAGGCCTCCAAGGGCATGGGGGAGGGCATTTTGTCCTCCCCAGGCTCCATGGAAGCTTCTGGAGCTTGGGGACGGTGAAAAATGGGCCCACTGGACCCACCAGAAATTGGGAAATGGACAATTTCTGGCTTCCAGAAGGCCTCCAGGGGGTGGGGGATGCCATTTTAATCCTCCCCAGGCATTGAATTATGGGAGTAGGCATTCATGCATGCACAATAGAGAGCAGGCACGCGCTTTCAGCACTCGAGGAAAAAAAGGTTTGCCATCACTGTCCTAGGGTCATGTGCTCATCTTTTGCAACCTTCTGACAAACAAAGTCAAGGAGGTAGCCTGATTCACTTAACAACCAAGTTGCTAATTTATCAACTGTAGTGATTCACTCAACTGTGGCAAGAAAAGTTGTAAAATGGAGCAACACTCACGTAACAAATGGCTCATAGTTTTTTTGGCTCAATTGTGGTCGTAAATTGAGGACTATCTGTACTCCAATCTTATTGAGGTCTCTGAGTCTGTGATTCTGTATATACTGAATTAGAAATTAGGTATTTTCTGTGTGGCAATATTAAAACAAAACATATACTGAAATGTGATTCTCTGCGCTAGATTGGAAACACAGTACAAGTATTAAAAAAAATTGGAACCCAAAGCAGAGTGATTCAGGGACCAGAGGGAGGTGGGCATGCACCCACTAGATGAAAGATACTGACTGCTCAAGAGTTTTGGAGAATAAGTCTCTCCCCCCTCCCCACCACTTCTCAGTGGCAGCCTCCTATGTATCGGAAGACAACTATCATGTCACGTCTAATTCTTCTCTTTATTAGGCTAAAGTCTAATTCTTCTCTTTATTAGGCTAAAGCGACATACATGGTTCCCTTAGCTGTTTCTAGTGGAATTTATCCTGTAATCCCTTATCATCTTAGTTGCTCCTCCCTGCATTTTCCCTCTGGTCTCAGCATCTTTCTTGTATCATGGTGACCAGAATCCAATTGTGGCCTATTGAACTTCATTCAATAAAATCCTTGAACTAAGAGATTAGTCATAGAAACTTATAGCAGAGAACATATAATGATATTACTGTAATTTATTTTTCTACTTTTTATTTAAACTTAGAATGCTTTTTTACCACATAAAGTATGTGTATGTGATGGTCTGGTCTAGTGGTTAAGACACCAGGCTTGAAACCAGGAGACCATGAGTTCTAGTCCCATCTTAGCCATGAAAGAGAGCTGGATGATTTGGGCCGGTCTCTCTCTTTCAACCCAACTCATCTCATAGGGCTATTTTAGAGAAAATAGGGGATGGAAGATGTGTTGGGTATGTTTGCTGCCTTGGGTTAATTGTAAAAATAATAAAGATAAGTTGCAAATAAAATAAATAAATTTAGTATCTTAATTTGAAACACTGTAATCCTGATGTATGAAAAGTTCTCCCAAAGTTCCATTAACTATTCACCCAAATGTTCTTCTGAGGCCTGTATTGCTTAATAAGCCATTTTGATATAATTTACCTGTAAATAATACTTTTGACAATATTTCACAATGAATGATGGCTAGTATATGGGCTACAATCAGTGTTCCCTCTAATTTTTTTGGGGGGTGGGCGGAAAAGTATAGTGTCTGAGCGGCAGTCCCTTCGGGACTGGGCGGCACAGAAATAATAAACAAACAAACAAACAAACAAATAAAAAACCCACCCTGTTTTGCCTCAGAGAATTTCAAAATAAAATACTGTACTGTGTGTCTATAACAGTGAGCTCATAATAGGGCAACTCTATCAATATCAAAATGCCACTTAAATAGTTGAGCTAGTTTCAAACTAGATTTTGATTTTCTTTCTCTCTTCCTTACTCCCATTCTTTTTCTTTCTCTTTTCCTTCCTCTCTTTTTTCTATCTGTTTCTCTCTCTTCCTCTCTCTCTCCTTCCCTCTCAGTCTTTCCCTCTCGGCTTCTGGGCAGGTTTGGAAAACTCTGAGTTGATGATGATTTTTAAGTGAGCGATTGCTCACTGCTCAGCTTAGAGGGAACTATGGCTACAATGATACCAAATATTGTATTGATCTTAATTTAAACAAATAAAATGAGATTCTTTTTCCTCCTTCTCAGATTACAAAGCATTTGAAGAGGCAGCTGAACATTTCCAGCCTTATGTCAAGTTCTTTGCCACATTTGACAAAGGGGTAAGGACACCAAGATTCCCATGCTGACCTGGGGATTGAGAAAGGGGTAATCTTGAAGCTCTAGCTACATTTTATGATTCTTATTAGCTGGAACCATTTCAGTCGGCCTTGTAGCTAGAATGAAGTACTGTTTGGGTTGTTATGGTAGATGGACTAGGTCAGAAATTGAATTATGGTGAGGAGAAAGAACATGACCATTCTGGTTTTGTTGGGCATCTTGGCATGTTTTGTATGTTTCCTTTTCTGTTCTAAAATTTTCATTAAGGTTTTTGTCTGCTATCTTCTTCTTTCTCTCATTATAATTATTTACAGCTGTTTTTAGTATTTCTTTCTCTAGGAAGTCTCACCTATTTCTCTTTTCCTTTGAAACTCTTCCATGAAATATTGCTTATTGCCGAGTTCATTAAAACTAAGGGGAGGGGAGTTTAACTTCAAAGGTTGTGCTTGACTATAACCTCACCTATACATGATCCCTTTCCCAAATTTGCTTCCTACTGACTAAGTCAAGACTAGCTGGTTCTCCTGTGCCATCTCTCCATTGTCCACAGGAGAAAATTATCAGCATGACAAATCAGAAAGATCATGCTTGCAAGAGTTTATCTTCTAATCATTAGTAAGTCAATTGATAAGTATGACTTTATTTTTATCCCACCTTTATTTTTTATGAATAACTTAAAGCAGCAAACAAACCCAAACATACCCAATGCATTTTCTTCCTGCTATTACAACTTTGTCTGTTGGGCTGAGCTGAAAGTGACTGGGCCAAAGTCATCTCCCCCCTCCCCCCGTTTCTATGGCAGTCAAAGCAAGGAAGCAAACAAGCAAGCAGTGTGGAGCATTATCCAGGGTTAGCTTCATTTTAGATATCAAAATGTCTTTTGGCGGGCCCAAGGGAAAGAGCCTTCTCTGTGGTGGCCCCGGCCCTCTGGAATCAACTCCCCCCAGAGATTAGAACTGCCCCCACCCTCCTTGTCTTTTGTAAATTACTCAAGACCCATCTCTATCGCCAGGCATGGGGAAACTGAGACACCTCCCCCAGGCTTTTATATTTTATGTTTGGTATGTATGTGTTGCTTGGTTTTAAATGATGGGGTTTTATATGTTTTTTCCCTTTTAATATTAGATTTGTTCCACTGTAACATTGTTTTTATTATTGTTGTGAGCCGCCCCGAGTCTTCGGAGAGGGGCGGCATACAAATTTAATAAATTATTATTATTATTATTATTATTATTATTATTATTACTACTACTACTACTACTATTATTATTATTATTATTATTATTATTATTATTATTATTATTATTATTATTATTTTGTGGCTCCCAGTAGTTTCTTTTTTGTGGGAAATGGGTCCGAATGGCTCTTTGGTTGCTGACCATTGTATTAGGACAAAAAGGTCAATGATGTCATTTGAGCCCCACCCATCAAGTCACATGACCATCAAGCCATGCAGAGCAACAAAAAATATTAGGGGACTGGAGGCTAAAACATATGAAGAACGGTTGCAGGAATTGGGTATGTCTAGTGTAATGAAAAGAAGGACCAGGGGAGACATGATAGCAGTGTTCCAATATATCAAGGGTTGCCACAAAGAAGAGGGAGTCAACCTATTCTCCAAAGCACCTGAGGGTAGAACAAGAAGCAATGGGTGAAAACTAAACAGAGAACTGATTTAGAACCAAAGTGAATTTTCCTGATAGTTAGAACAATTAATCAGTGGAACAGCTTGCTTCCAGAAGTTGTGAATGCTCCAACACTGGAAATTTTTAAAAAGATGTTGGATAACTATTTGTCTGAAGTAGTGTAGGATTTACTGCCTAAGCTGGGGGTTGAACTAGAAGACCTGCAAGGTCCCTTCCAACTCTGTTATTATTATAATATTATTATCATGCCTATCCAATCACATGACCACCAAGTCTTGTCCGCCAAACAAGCCACACCCATAGAACTATTAGTTAAAAATTGAAACCACTGCACTAGCTTCTAGCTTGGTGCCTTAATCACTAAACAAAACTGGATTGTCTTCACTTTATTTGGTAAGATATATTGCACTTCTTCTGTTTAGTTTAGCAGCGCTAGTAGATACCAACAATAATACTCTTTTCATTTATTTCTTTATTTTGTGCAGCATTGTTAAGTTAATTTGTTTGGATTTTTGAGAAAGAAAGGTATTTTTAACACACAATGCAATCCCTCATTTTCTGTGTCTTCTGTTCCTTTTGCACAGTTAGTATATTTCAGTTACTATAATCCTGCGTTGGGATCACCTTCCCGCGTCTCTATTAGACCTATTTATAATATTTGCTTTCTGTTCTAAAAGCACAACATTTATAGACCATATTCTGAATATGAATGTATGAAGGCCATTAAATTATGAAGTTTTCAAATGTTTGGATGCTCCATCATTGGAGGTTTTTAAGAAGCATCTGTGTAGCTGCCATAGCATGTTAGGATAGGATTTGATATCTGGACTTCTAACAACAAATGCCTTATACACTCCGACTTCATTAGCCAGGAACAGGACTGCACGTAGGTCACAAAGTGAGTCTGCATTTCTGGTGAAATCTGCTTAGGAAGTGACTGGCCATAAAACGATTCAGTGGCTCTCCTCGAATAACAAGAATGTGTCAACAGGAAAAGAACTGTGTGATCAAAAGATGCAATTTACATTCCCTGGGGTAAACAGGACGAAGGCTGTGATAAAAGACCTTGCTTTGTGGTAAACAGGAGATAGCCGTATTAACAACAATAGGTCCCAGGAAATTGGCCACGAGAGACATTTGTTCAATAGAAACTAGTTACATGCCATATGGAGATGGGAAGGACTCGGAAGTTGTGTCATGTTTCAGAGTTATGTTATTGGATGTTTGTATATCACTTGACATGTACGTGTAAGCATTCCCATTTGCATATCCCCCCAATAAAAGGAGGTGCACAGCTCAATACTGTGTCATTTCACCCGGAGAGAAATGTGTCCAAGTTTTCTTTCTAGGATTCGCATTCGTGAGTGACCCCCCCATGGCTGGGGTTGCTCTAAGTCCCTTTGAAGACATCATTCCCCTCAGGGACTTTGCAGCACTCTCACATCTAGACAGCCCTTTGTCTAAAGTGGTATAGGGCAGTGATGGCGAACCTTTTTGAAAAATCATGTGCGCACATCCTATAATTCAATGTCTGGGCAGGGCAAAAACGGCTTCTCCCCGGAGGCCCTCTGGAGGCTGGAAATAGTCCATTCCCTAACTTCCGGTGGGACAAGTAGGCCTGTTTTTAACCCTCAGGCTCCAGAGACTTCCCTAGAGCCTGGGGAGAGAGAAAATGCCCTCCCCTGCCCCATAGGCCCTCCGGAAGCTAAAAACACCTTCCCAGAGCCTCTATGTGAGCTGAAAATCAGTTGGCTGGCGTGTGCATGCATACTAGAGCTAAGCTAGGGCAACAGCTCACGTGCCGGCAGATATGGCTCCATTTGCCACCTGTGGCATGCGTGCAATGAGTTCGCCATAACTGGTATAGAGTCTCCTGTTTGAAGATCTCAAAGGTCCCTTCCAACTCTGTTATCCTATATTTTATGATATATCCTAAACATTTAAAATTTTTCAGAATTTTATTTTTCAGAAATAGAAATTACTATTGTAAGCCTCTAATATACCATACTTTTTAGCAATGTAAATTACAATAATTTATCAATGTAACAGTTCTCATTTCTTATAGGTGGCCAAGAAATTGGGTCTAAAGCTAAATGAGGTGGATTTTTATGAACCGTTTATGGATGATCCCATCCGTGTTCCTGACAAGCCACATACTGAAGAAGAATTGGTTGAGTTTGTGAATGAGCACAAAAGGTAAAGAGAATGGCATAAGGATCATTTCACCTCCATTTCCATCAATATCTGTCTGTCTGTCTGTCTGTTTATCTATCTAATTTATATATAGAAGCTGCCTACTCACTCACAGCAACTCTAGGTTGCTTCCACCAAATGTGGAGGATGAGACCCACAACAGTCTTTGGCTGCCTACTCTAGTGGGTAGATGTAACTGGCATGACGTGGTCCCTCAGATAACCTGGTCTCAAGACATGAAGGGCTTTAAAGGTGACAACCAGCACCTTGAATTGCACTGGAAGCAAATTGGCAACCAATGCAGCTCCTGCAGGACAGGCAACACATGTCTGCACAAAGTCATGCATGTTGAATTCAAGTGTCAATCATTAAAAAATATTGAATTTATATTTTTCCCTCCTGAGCCTGGTAGAGTTATTATATCTAGTGTTTTGAAAGCTTCATTTTTGTCACGTTCTTCCTAAAACCTGAAGAAAGTTAGCATACATTTGGTAACTGAAAAGGAGGATCTAATGTCTGGATGCTTTCAAGGTCTCCATTTATCTGTGAAAAGTACAAAACAGTGGAGGTCTATTAAGTAGCACAAAAAGCATTCATCTCACAACATTGTAATTTACAGGGCTTTGCCTACATTCACTCCCCTATTCATTTCAATTTACTTGAATATCCAGTTCACATAAAGATTTTGCTATTCAACTTTTCTCTCAGGAAAAGAATCTCTTCTAGCTACCTTGAGCCTGATAGAATCAACCCTACACACGGCTGCTGTTTACATTAATACCATCTGCTGATGCTTTTCTCTTAACATCCTCTAGTCCATCTGTGTTTGTTGATGAGTGACTGTAATGTTTTATGTAATTGTTTCTAATCTGCCAGTCATGCTTTCTGAATCTGCTTTCTCTACTCATACTCTTATGAATTGAAAGAGAATTGAATAGAACTGAAAACTATTTGTTTCCCTTTCAGAGCTACACTGCGCAAGTTGCAGCCTGAAGACATGTTTGAGATCTGGGTAAGGGATGGAATAAACCTTATGGAATATTCATATAAAAAAGGCCCCGGATTAGTTAGAAAAGCTAAAATAGGGCCCTGCAGGCATTTGTAGTTTGAATGTGTGATTATTCATGCAACAGCCATTCATGCTCATCAAACTGGTGTTTCAACTGTTACAATGTCTTTATAGATGAGTAGTCTCAAAAATGATTGAGAAATTTCATTTGGTTCAAATAATGCCAGCAAACAGTTAATGAGATCATATTATGCTGGTGTTTTGCCATTTCAGGGCAAAATTCAAAGCAATAGTCCAAATCTATGAAGCCAAAGGGAACCTAGTACAGGATATCAAAAAAGGTACCCGTTCTTGCCTATCCTATCCTTGGATTGCTGAAATGGACCATAAGAATAACATTGAGTAACGAGGATAAAGGACTAAAGCTTAAAGCAAGGGCCAAATAGAAAAATCTGAGTCCAAAGGTGGAATGGAATTTGAGAAAATGTCTCAGACTTGACCGTTCCTAATTCTCTTCGGAATTGCAACATTCTGTTATTATAGCAGTAGTAAAATACTTTAGTATTAATAACTAAGGTGTTCAAAGCTGTAAGGATTTACAGTTGCTTTCTACAGTCTTTCTTTGTCCAAATGAGTTAAGAAGGATAGCCAGAAGATAAAAGGCCCTTTCAGTTGGGCCATCTTGCTTCACCTGATATTTTATATATTTTATATTTATATTATTTCACTATTTCTCCTAGTATAATATTGCTAGATTTATTATTGAAATTTTCAAACCCATAGCAACTGCTGTATTATTGCTGTTTACTATTTTATGTTATTGTGCCATTTTTCATAGTAGTTTTAATTTTTAAATCTTTTCTTGTATTTATATCCTGCTCAAAAGTTAAAAAGAAACAAATAAATATGGATTCAGGCCAGGATTCCTCCTCTTTTAATCCACAAAACTCAATCGAAGGCACTTTGTAAATGTCTGAACTGATTTCTGGCAGCAACAGGAATTGTGTACAAATGAAAAGACAGGTTAGAAGTGTTAAATCAGAGGCAGAGGCAAAAGGAAAGTGACAACAGCTCTTTATTTGATCAGCAGGAGCATCCAGAGAGCCCAGCTCGCAGTCTGGAAAGAATCTAGCGAGAGATTGAGAAACCCTGGCAAAAACCCACACTTATATACTTTGTTGCCAGCGCTGGGATTGGTGACATTGATTCCAGTACTCGTGCTGAAGCTCCTGATTGGTCGTCTATGCAGGCTTCCTATTGGTCAGCCTGCAGGCTCCTATTGGCTGTGTCTGATCCAATCAGGAATCTGTGTCTGATCCAATCAGGGATCTGTGTCTGATCCAATCAGGGATCTCTCTTCGTAACAGCATGCAAAACATAACATCCCTCCCCCCATAGTCCTTTTACAATTGTCAGTCATTTAGATAGGCTACGTAGTCCTGTAACCTGATTGGTGGTCTGGTCGCCCGGCCGGACCTGCGCAGTTCAGTCTGCTGTGAGCTGTCTTCCTGGGCGGCTGGCTCTTGTGCTGCTCCGTCCTGGCAAGGGTTGCCTTGGCCCGTGGACGATGGTGCGGTCTCACCTCCGCTGGCCGCCGGGGCTCCCGGACAGCCATCGTTGGATGCCAGAAGATGGTGCGGTGAGTAGGATGGCTGTTCTATGCGATTTTCTGTGGGGAAAATGTGATCGTTATTTTGTGGGGACTCACCCGGGTGTCGCTTCCTGATTTGGTCGATGTGTCTTCGCCAGATTTTCCCATTTTGTAGCAGAACCGTGTACGACTTGTGGCCGGTTCTTTGATCTATGATGCCCTCCCTCCAGCGGAGGTTGGAGTCAAAGTCTTTGGCATACACTGGGTCGCCCGATTCGAAGGTTCTTTCCGGATCTGTTGTTGGTTTGTCTTTTTCCTTTGTGTATTCTGGGTGCATTCTGTCTAGAGGGGAGCGGAGCTTTCTTCCCATGAGGAGTTCCGCCGGGCTTTTCTTGGTGCTGGCTGAAGGGGTGATGTGTTGGGCCAGTAGGAACTCATCTATTTGTTGTTGCCAGTCTCCGGTTGGTGCTCGGTGAAGAGCCTCTTTCGTGAACCTCACCATTCGTTCAACCCGGCCGTTAGAAGCCGTGAAGAGGGGCGCAGTTAGTGCATGCCGGATCCCTCGCTCGGCTAGGAAGATTTCCATTTGTCTAGATGTCAGCTGGGGGCCATTGTCGGAGACTAGGACATCTGGTAACCCATGTGTGGAGAAAATTTTCCGCAGTGCCTTTATTGTAGCTGCCGTTGTAATTGAGGTCATTAGAATTACCTCGAGCCATTTTGAGTAGGCGTCTACTACGATTAGAAAGGATTGTCCTGCCACTGGTCCTGCGAAGTCTATGTGAATGCGAGACCAGGGCCCTTTTGGTGTTTCCCACTCCGTTGGCTTGGTTTTGGGTGGATCTGGTCGAGTTTGCTGGCACGGGTTACATGTTGCTACCCAGGTCTCAATGTCCTGATCCAGCCCGGGCCACCATAAATGACTCCGAGCCAGACTCTTCATTCGTACCATGCCCGGGTGCCCTTGATGCAGTAATTTTAACGCTTTTTTCTGTAGCTGTTTTGGAACTATTACCCGGTCGCCCCACAATATGCAGTCCCTTAACACGCTCAGTTCCGTTTGTCTGTTTTTAAAAGTTTGAAATGCCTCTCCCTGGATTTTCTCTGGCCACCCCCTCAGGACCCACTGCTTGACTTGAGACAATACCGAATCTTTATTTGTCTCCCGGGCAATTTCCTCTGCGCTTATTATCGGGTTCTCCTGCATTTCAATTAGCAATATGCCCATGGCTGGGGCTGGGTCTATTACCAGGTCTGTCTGGGGGCATCTGCTAAGGGCATCTGCATGGCCGATTTCCTTCCCCCCTCGGTGTATGAGAGTGTAGTTGTAGGCTGCTAGGAAGATTGTCCAGGGGGTCATTCTCGGGGAAAGGAATGCGGGCGTCTGTTTGTTTCCCGCTAAGATTCCTAATAGGGGTTTGTGGTCTGTAATCAAGGTGAATGGGTGGCCAAATAAATACCCGTGGAATTTTTTGACGCCTGTGACTAAAGCTAGCGCTTCCTTGTCCAGTTGAGAGTAGTTCCTTTCTGCCGGGGACAAGGTCTTTGAGTAGAAAGCGATGGGGGCGTCCGTGCCGTCTGGGAACGTGTGGCTGAGGACGGCTCCTATGCCGAACGGTGAGGCGTCGCAGGTTAAGGTCACGGGCATAGTCATGTTGTATTGCACGAGAACACTGTCTGATGATAGCATTTCTTTGATGGCTTGGAAAGCGTCCTGCTCAGCCAGTCCCCATGTCCAGGCTGTTCCTTGCTTAAGTAGGTGATGAAGCGGCTCCGCTGTTGTGGCTTTCTGCTTGAGAAAGATGGAATAGAAGTTTAGTAAGCCCAGAAATGATTGTAGTTCCGTTTTGTTCGTTGGGACAGGGGCGTTTTTTATTGCTGAGACCTTTTCTTCTGTTGGATGGATCCCCCTTTTGTCTATGGAGAAACCCAGGAATTTCGACGCTGGGGACTGCCCAAGAACACTTTTCCGATTTTATGCGGAGGCCTACTTCCTGAAATTTAGTGAGTACTTGTCGAATTCTTTCCCATAGCTGGGGGGCTGATGTTGCGGATATTAACACGTCATCGAAATATGGCACCACCCCTGGGATTTTGTTTAGCAAGCGTTCCATGAGGCTTTGAAAAATGCCTGGGGCGGTAGCTACCCCAAACTGTAACCTTGAACATTTGAATGCCCCCCGGTGAGTCACGATTGTCTGGGCTTCTGCAGTTTCCTCTGAGACTGGTAGTTGCTGATAAGCCTGGGCCAAATCAATCTTTGCAAAGACAGAGCCATTTCCCAGAGTATGTAATAGCTGCTGAACTACTGGAATCGGGTAGGCATTGTGTTGCAAAGCCCTGTTAATCGTTGCTTTGTAGTCAGCGCATATGCGAACTGAGCCATCGGGTTTTAGGGGGAGGACGATTGGGGTCTCCCATTTGGCGTGGTCAATTGGTATGAGGACTCCATGGGCGATTAATTTATCTAGTTGCTGGTCGACCTTTGGGAGTAATGGCAAAGGTACCCTCCGGGGTTTTAGGCGAATTGGGGGTATCGATGGGTCGAGGTTGAATGATATTGGAGTGCCCTTATATGTGCCCAGCCCTGGTTTGAATACGTCAGCAAAGTCCTTCATTATGTCTTTTGGGGGCATTCTTTGGTCAGTAACGGAGTGAATGCTTGTGATGCTCATGCCTAGTGGCTGGAACCAATCTAGCCCCAACAGGGTGTGTTTAGGGCCGTCTACGACAATTAGTGGCAACAGTCCTTTGAAATGATCAGAGCATACAGGCACATCGATAGACCCCAATACTGGAATGGTATTCCCTTGAAAATCTGCCAGTCCAAAAGTCCAGGGGGTTAGTTGGTCTTTTAGTATATGTGGCAAATATAGGTGGAATTTGTGCCACGGCATTATGGAGTAGCGGGAGCCCGTATCAATTTCCATCTTACAGGGGCGATTGTTAATTAGAAGGGAGGTGAAAAGTTTCCCCTGGGCCGGTGTAGAGTTGTGGTTAATTGAAAAGGGGGAATTACCTTTGCGGGATCCTGAGTGAAAGCCTGTGGACTGCTTGAAGTTCCCGCAGTTATAGGGAGCGTTGGAATTCCCGCCTGTGGCTGGCTGGCGCTGCCAGGGTTGGTTGAAGTCCCCTGGGGCGGGCGCTCGGCAAACTTCGGCGATGTGCCCTTTTCTATGGCATCGGCGGCAGAGGGCATCTTTGAAAGGGCATCGGGATCGGGAATGGGAGCCATTGCAGCCAAAACATGGTGGGAAAGGTCGCCGAGGGTTGCCGTATTGTGAGGAGCGGCGGATCTGAAGGCAGTAGTCTTCGTCAGTTGCTGCTTTGGACGGTTGTTCGGCGGAGTGTCCCGTGTGTGATGGGGTGATTTCTGTCACCTTGTGCACGGGTGCAGCTGTGCGTTTGAGTTCGGCGGCGGATGCATCGGAGATCTCAGCAGCTTTGACAGCTTTCATGATGTCTTGTAAAGACGTTGCTCATCCCGAAGATTAAACGGTCCACCAGGTGTTCCTCTGGCTCTTTGTACTTGCATTTCATTAGCAGGGCACGCAGTCGGGTGACAAAGTCATTTATGGATTCGCCTTCAGCCTGTTTTAGCAGAGAGAATTGGTGGCGGCTGAGGCGGACAGGAGTTGTTGGCTGGAAATGGGTTGCGAGTTTCTCTTGTAGCACTGCCCAGGAGATGTCCTCTATGGATTCTTGGTCTGCAAGTGTGGTGGCCAGGTTGTAGACCATGGGGCCGCAGTAGAGGAGGAAGATCGCTCGTTTTCTGTTGTCTGTGGCATCGTCGAGGTTGTTTGCTTGAAGGAAGAGTCGAAATTTGGACATGTATGCTGTCCATGTGTCCTCTTCAGGGTTGAAGAAAGGTAGAGCGTGGGGTATCGGTGTAGCCATCTCTGGTTCTTCCACGGAGGTTCGAAGCCCCTCGTCGCCACTGTTAAATCAGAGGCAGAGGCAAAAGGAAAGTGACAACAGCTCTTTATTTGATCAGCAGGAGCATCCAGAGAGCCCAGCTCGCAGGCTGGAAAGAATCTAGCGAGAGATTGAGAAACCCTGGCAAAAACCCACACTTATATACTTTGTTGCCAGCTCTGGGATTGGTGACATTGATTCCAGTCCTTGTGCTGAAGCTCCTGATTAGTCGTCTATGCAGGCTTCCTATTGGTCAGCCTGCAGGCTCCTATTGGCTGTGTAAGATCCAATCAGGAATCTGTGTCTGATCCAATCAGGGATCTGTGTCTGATCCAATCAGGGATCTCTCTTCGTAACAGCATGCAAAACATAACAAGAAGAGCCATCACTGTTAAGAAACCCCCTTCTAAGAGAAGCAATATCTAGTGCATCCATACAAAGATAGATAAACATGTACTATGTTATGTTTAAATAATTTTAGAGAATACCTATTCCATTGTTTTACTATAGTAAAATTATGGCAGATCCAGGAATAGCTCAAGATTAATTAATTAATTAATTTATTATTTAGATTTGTATGCTGCCTCTCTCCGCAGACTCGGGGCGGCTCACAACAGAATACAACAATTCATGACAAATCTAAATTAAAGTTTAAAATATTTTAAAAAAACCACTTACTAAGCAAACATACATACAAACCTACCATGAATAAATTGTATATGCTCGGGGGAGATGTCTCAGTTCCCCCATGCCTGACGACAAAGGTGGGTTTTAAGGAGCTTACGAAAGGCAAGGAGAGTAGGGGCTTCTAATCTCTGGGGGGAGTTGGTTCCAGAGAGTCGGGGCTGCCACAGAGAAGGCTCTTCCCCTGGGGCCCGCCAACTGACATTGTTTAGTTGACGGGACCCAGAGAAGGCCCACTCTGTGGGACCTAATCGGTTGCTGGGATTCGTGATTCCATAGTATGGTATTTTAAATAAAAACAGTGATCAAGTCAAAGTGACCTTGTTTTGTCATCAAGCAATTAAGGATAACAACTTCTTCCAGGCTGCACATATACAGTGCTGTGCACCTCTACAGAGGAATCTCTTTTTCTTATAGCAGAAGTGAATTTTGGAACATGGAGAGAGAAAGGCCTGGAATGCTTTATCATTAAACATTTGCTATTTTCTGCCTCTCCCACAGAAAGAAACACCAACAGCTTGACTCAGTGCAATATTTGGAAGGGTTTTAAATCTAAAAACAGCTAAGCAAGGCAGTTTTAAATTTTATTTATTTTGATGTTGGCTATAATGCAATTAAAAGAGAACATAGAAAACTGTTTTGTGCTCATATTCTCCTGACCTTCACTTCTCACTCCATTCAGGTGTTAGCAGTAAATATCAATGTTAGCCTTGTGTGCCTTGCCCAAACAGATCCTGAGTCGGAAAGATAGATTAAAATATCTTTATTTATGTATACAAGTTAAGGAGAGGTACCTTACCCAAGAGAGGAGAGGAGCAGCTTTGAAAGATATAAAATCACCTTATATACATATTAGGTTTGGAATAGTTCTTTCATTTGTTAACATTAACACATTTCTAATGGAGCACGCATGGTCGCTAAGTCTAGTATGTAGTATGTAGCATTCTATAGCACCCCATTATATTCTTAGAATGAACTTATTAATCATACTCTCATCTTCATATTCAGGAACATTATAAAGTTCAAGACAGGGGTGTCCTTGACAGGTTTAAACCAGCTTTCATATCAGGCAGCTTTCTTTGCTTCTTTAAAAAGTAGAAGTATTAATAAAAAAACATAAATTAATCAAATGTTTAATTACAAAACTAGTTAATAAAAACGTTAATCAAAGAGGTTTCCCTCTGTCATCAACTCCTAGAAGTGGGATCTTAAGGAAGGAGGAAGAGTTCACCCTCCCCAGGCATTGAATTATGGGTGTGGGTGTTCATGTTAATTATGAATTATGGGTGTGGGCACTCAGCTTCTGTTAATTGCATGGATGGAAGGTAGAAAATCCATACACAGAGAGGGAAAAACCTCAAAGGGGAAAGAATAGCAGCACATTTTTTTCCTTCACAATAGCAGCTAGAAGTTTCCTTCAAAAACATAGATGGAGATGGCTTAATTTACTCCCTCACTTGTATCTAGATTATAATGGAAAGGAGGAGACAGATCCTAGAATGTGAACATGTCTGTTATTCACATAAAATCTAATTTGAGCTCACTGGCGAAGTATTTCTGTTTTGCATACTGAAGATCTGAGGTGCAAACTTTATCATTTTGGCTTGGTAGGATTTTTGCCTCGAAACATTTGGAATGGTTGTCAGTCAGCATAGATCACATAGGTATTGGAATGGGTAGATTGACTCACTAAAATATAATTTCAATTGCGAGTGTGCATGTCAGTGTGGTAGATAGAATTTTGCTTTGTTGCACTGAAATGAACAGCAGTTTATAGTCTCTGGTAGATAATTATATAGACTCTACAAGAACCTGGAGAAAAACTTCTTGCCCTGCACTGGAGAGAAGAGCTGGGTCTTTTGTTTAATGAGTTATCGACTCTGGCATTGTGCTTGTGTTAAGACAGCTGGAGATTGAGTGGGGGAGTATGGGGAAAACAAGAAAGAAGCACAGAAGGCCACACTATCTTGGACTAATTTTGCTCCAATTTTAGTCATAAATCTACTCTAAACATTCCTTTCAGATTCTGATTCCCCTGCTGAAGCCTTGATCTTACACTCTCTATCTCCCACCCCTCGACCAATGTTTTCCACTTATTCTTTTAATTCTTCATTTTATGGGGTTCTGTCACTTTTGGACTCAGAGGGGAAAGACATTAGCATTTAGATGGATTTTTTTCCTCTTGCATTAATACCAATTGAAATTGAAAGCTGGGATTGGCGGGACACAAGGAACATGAGGGTTTTCCATGGTATAATTCCAAGATGACGTTTGTAGCAGGTGCACAATAAACATCCTCCCTGCCAACTCCGGAGGCTTTTGCCAATATAATTTTCACTGAACCCAGCTGCCCAAGGTTTGGATGCTACTTTTGTGGAAGAAAATCTGTCCCAGACTTTATTTTTTTATATCAATTTTTCACAAGTCGCCTTTACAGAATACAGAAAAGAGAATAATAGAAGGGGCGTTGTACTTACCAGATATGCCCTTTCTCATAGAATAGAGCTAGCCTCCAAGTCTGGGAAAACATCTTGATGTGGATTAACTAAGTGCATAGTGACTAAGTAGTGCATACAGGGTGCGTTCCAAAAGTAATGCAATTTTTTTTAAAAAAGTAATTCATTGAACAGATTTGTACATACACTGAAAATTCTTCAAAGTACTGTCCTTGAGCCTCTACACATTTTTTCCAGTGATTCTGCCATGACCAGTACGCGCCCTGGAAGGCATCTTCGGGGACCTCTCAAAAGGTCTTGGTCACAGCTGATTGGATCTCTTCTATGGACAAAAAACGTGCTTTTGCCACAACGTGCTACGAGTCTGCGAGTTCCTGGCCAAACACCTGGTGCCAACACTGCCCCCCTCCCATAGTCCTGATATCACCCCAGCAGACTTCTTTTTGTTCCCCAAAAAGGAACCTGTTTTTCATCCATAGAAGAGTTCCAATCAGCCGTGACAAAGACCTTGCGAGAGGTCCCCGAAGACGCCTTCCAGGGCGTGTATCGGTCATGGCAGAGTCACTGGAAAAAATGTGTAGAGGCCCAAGGACAGTACTTTGAATAATTTTATGTGATTGTGCAAATCTGTTCAATAAATTACTTTAAAAAATAATTGCATTACTTTTGGAATGCACCCTGTATATCGTACATATATCTAAATACGTGGATTAATAAGGGTTGTTTTCCTTTGTACACTAATAAAGTTTCTATTCTTGTCAAGGAGTGCACGTAGCATCTGATCTTAACCCCTTGACTTGAATAGGTGGGTTACAGCATGGGGCACTATTTATACCTTTTGTTTTCATTGGCTAAAGCAGTGTTTTCTCATCCTTGGAGGCTAGCTCCACCTACTATGGAGAATTGGAAGGGGCTTTGGAGGTTTTCTAGTCCGACCACCTGCTGGAGCAGGGGACCCTGTACCATTCTAGACAGCTGATTCGTCTCTTGTTAAAAACCTCCAGGGATGGATCATGCTGTCAATGGAGGTAAGCCCTTCCATTGAATAATTCAATTCAATGAATAATAAAATCAAAATCTTATTCTATGAGATCTATTCTATGAAATCTCTTCTATGACAAAATTATGTTCAATTCAAAATAACTGAACATTAATCCAGAAAGTGAAAACTTCATTTGATTTCAGGTTGCAATTATTTAAGTAATCATAGACTATCTAGGTTCAAAAGAACTTCCAATTCAGTGCACCACTTTGATTCCTAAAGAAATGGCCATTTAGCCTCTGCTGAGCCTCTGAGCCATGGTGGCACAATGGTTAGAATGCAGTATGCTGACTGCCAGCATTTCGATTCTCACTGGCTCAACTCAGCTTTCCACCCTTCCAAGGTCAGTAATATGAGGACCCAGATTGGTGGGGGCAGTGTACCAACTCTGTAAACCACTTAGAGAGGGCTATGAAGCACTGTGAAGTGGTATATAAGTCTAAGTGCTATTGCTAGTGAAGAGAATTCACTTGAGAAAATATTCCATTGTTAAACAGCTTTCACTTTTATTTATTTATTTATTATTTTATTAATTGGATTTCTATGCTGCCCCTCTCTGAGGACTCGGGGCGTCTCACAACATATAAAATATACAATACACAATATCTTAATCCAATTAACTAATTAAAAATCTAAAAAAAACACCCCAAAAACATAAAAAACAATCATTCCATTCACTCCACATTCTCTCAACACATTCATTGGGCAGGGGGCAAAGATCTAAAGGCCCCAGGCCTGGCAGCATAAGTGAGCCTTCAGACTCTTATGGAAAGCAAGGAGGGTGGGTGCCGTGCGAATCTCCGGGGGGAGCTGATTCCAGAGGGCTCGGGCCCCCACAAAGAAGGCTGTCCCCCTGGGCCCTGCCAAACAACATTGTCTGGTTGATGGAACCTGGAGGAGGCCGACTCTGTGGGACCTGACTGGTCGCTGGGATTCATGCGGCAGAAAGCGGTCTCGGAGGTATTCTGGTCCCATACCATGTAGGGCTTTATAGGTCATAACCAACATTTTGAATTGGGTCCAGAAACCAATTGGCAACCAATGCAGACCACAGAGTATTGGAGAAATATGTGAGTGTCTGGGCAAGCCCGTGACTGCTCGCGCAGCTGCATTTTGCACAATTTGTAGTTTCCGAATGCTTTTCAAAGGCAGCCCCATGTAGAGAGCATTGCAGTAGTCAAACCTCGATGTGATTAGGGAGGGAGTGACTGTGAGCAGAGATTCCCCGTCTAGGTAGGGCAGCAACTGGTGCTGGGCAAACGCCCCCCTCGCCACAGCCAAGAGGTGATGTTCTAATGTCAGCTGTGGGTCGAGGAGGACTCCCAAGTTGTGGACCCTCTCTGAGGGGGTCAAATATTCACCCACCTCCCAGGGTGATGGATTGGCAGATGGACATGTCCTTGGGAGGCAGTACCCACAGCCACTCTGTCTTGTCTGGATTGAGTTTCAGCCTGTTGGCACCCATCCAGATCCTGACAGCCTCCAGCAAATAATTTGGGAATAATTTCGAATGTCAAATTGAAATTGACTTCTTTGTAATTTAAATTAAATTGTTGTGGTTAGCTCTGGCCCAGCTCCTACCCCAAGGACTGTGGAGGTGGATGTGGGGGAAACATCCAAATGTCACAGGCTTGTTTTGCTGCCAACAGAGTCGGCCAGTGAATTATCGTCTTAAGAAGGAAGTGTCTGTGAGATGCAAGAGGGGGGCCTGGCAGACAGCCCAGGAAGAAGCCAGCCCTCATAATCTTCGATAGACTCTGATGAGGAAACAATGATAGGCCCACACATGCGTAGAGCTATGCATAGGAGAGAACAGCTTCAAAAGTATTACAGGCGATAAGGGAGTCCATCTGTGGTTGGGTGGGGTTCAAGTAATTAGGGCTGCTGTTAAATGGGCAGCGTGCTGGCCTCTCAGTGTGGAAGATTATCTGATCGTACTTGTGGACCTTGACTTGCCGTGCAGGATTGTTCTCAGGACTCTGTTTGGATTTCAGGACTTTGACCATAAATCATAGTGAGTTTTACAACGTCTGAAGAGTAGTGGCTGTGACAAATTTCACAGTTACTGGTTAATTGACTGCAGTTTTATTGTCTTTATTATCTCACTGCATTCAAGTGTGTTTTGTTTTTACAAGACATCCCTTTGAATTTAAAAAGGGAGTTTTGCTTCTATTTTTCTTTGGATAAAAAAACTATTGTTGCATTTTCCCGTGTGTGTGTCTGTTTTGGCTACTTTTACCTTTAATTGAAGGCTTGTGTCATAAGCCGGCAGAACATAAATATCCATAATTTCTTGCCCCATTTTCTGGGCAATTGCTCAATGTCATACAAGACAACTCTTCTGATATTCAAAGACTTTAGTAAGGGATCTGACTAAACAGACCACAGCCTAAATCTTGGTAAGATAGAAAAATATGGGGTAGATAGCATCACCACCACTGACAGAATAATTGCACTCAATATGTAATACTCTAAATACAGGGAAACATACAGTGGGGTATCTCAAGGTTCTGTCTTAGGCCCAATATTCTTCAACATTTTAATAAAAGATTTAAATGAGGGGAATAGAAAGGGAACTCATCAAATTTGCAGATGATATCAAACTGGGGGGAACATATATCATTTGATATGATATACTGTATATATGTTTTAGTGATATATGGTTTTTTTAGTTGTATTGTATACTTCACAATTAATGATGGACTCATCAGAACATGTTTCTTGCACATAGGAGGATGATCTAGATGGAATTCACATTGTGGCATTTGCTGAAGAAGACGATCCAGGTACAAAACACGTAGGCTTGTTGCAGGTCTTGGTGTAAAGAACGAACTATTGCTATCAGGGGATGACTTTCTGTCTGTCATCTGTCTATTACAAGAAAGTGTCCTATGGCATCAAAATGTATGCTGATTATAGGTATTCACCGCCATGAACTATGGTTCATTCTTCAGATGTGGGAGAAATTAGCTTGAAAGAGAGGCACATATAGTATACAGTACTCCCATTCTTTTAGAGGAGGGAAAATGGCATTTTTGCACTTTTCCTTCTTGCAAATAAAAGCTAAAAGCAATTTATTTAGGCAATCGGCTTTGAAATAAAAAAACATTTATCTGAGCATTTTCAGCTTAATCTCTGAAATGTTTCATTTGCGATAATACTTTAATCAGTGATTCACTGCCATCTCTTCTTCTCCTACTCCGTGTTTCATATGTAACTGGAACCATCTTTACTCTCACTCTGGGTACATTTATTCCCCTGTGATACGGTATGTGTAACATTAGAAAAATAGGGGGGGGGGAATTATCCAGCAGAAAGTCTTCCATTCAAGACATAATTGAAAAAATTATAATGTATGCAGAAATTGATAGTTTAACTAAATAAAAAAAATATAAATGAGAAAGAGTATACTAATTGTTGGGGTAGGTAGCATGGTAAAATGGAAAAAAAGTAAAATTAGAGAGTTAATAAATGTTAGATAATTTGGGGAGCAAATGTCAGAGGATCGGTCACAAAAGGAAAACAAAGAAAAAGTTAAATCAGAATAAGATCTTTGCTAAGACTTGATGTATATATGTAAGTACAATCCATGTAATAGTAAATAAACACTATTGGAATTATATTACAGGCACATCACAAATTGTCCAACTTTTATTTTAATGCTTTTTTAATGTGTGTTTTGTTGTTTGTATTTTGTGTGTCATAAATAAAGTTTATTTTTAATTAAAAAGAAAAAAGAAAAGTCTTCCAGCACTGAACTCAGAGTTTAGTGTCTACAAAAAGGACTTGGCAGCTACCACCAAAATTCAAAAGCAAGAACCACTAGTGAAATTATTGGACTGAGAAATATTGGACTGAAATAATCTTCTCTCATATGATTGTAATTTCTTGGAATATGCTATTCTTGTCTGATTACTATAAACACTCAAGTATTCTTCTGCAGAGCACTGTTATTATATTTTCAGATGGCTTTGAATTCCTGGAAATTGTCAAGCAGGTTGCCAAAGACAATACTGATAATCCCGATCTAAGCATTGTCTGGATTGATCCTGATGATTTTCCTCTGGTAAGTAGCCCTATCTCCCAGCTGGTCCCTTCTCATTTTTTACACACTTACATTCATGTACATGTAGAAGTACATAGACATTTCCATAGAGAGGAAAGAGAAGTATCTTAAAAGTGCCTTGCCATATATCCTGAGTGTTCTTTTAGTATGAGATTGCATAAAATGTTAAATCTGATTTTGTTTTTATCCAAAGAATGTTGAACAAGCTTTTGAACAAGTACTGCTAATTCACAATTGCTGGCATACAAAGATTTCAGCATTTATGTATACACTGGGCCATAATCTTGCACAGCATAAACTAGAATATGGTGCTGCTAAGTCTTTCCACCTCGAAAGGGCCTAGATATCTGCCATCCAGCATTCCCCTGCCTTTAAAAGGCTTGTTTACTCCCTTGTCACTGTTGAAATGGAACCCCTGTACAATGATGGACAATCAAGCTAAATTGAACCATATCTCAAAGGAAACATGCTGCATTGTCTCTTAGCTTCTTGTTGCTTGCATCAGGAGACAATGGAGAGCTTTACCTCCCACTAAGATTGATTCTGTTCCTACCATGATGTCTTTAGCTTTCAACTCTTATTGTTTATTGTATAGTTCAGATTTCCCCGCAACCAAATTTTCTTCACATAGCCTTAAACCACACATAATTGAAAATTGTGTTTAAACTTTAAACTGAAAACTGACTGGTCTGCCCATTTAGCTGCATTTGGTTGCAAATGGGTAGTTGACCATTAGGTATAAATGAAGCCTTACCTCAAACTTTTTGACCCAAAGCTGCTTTTTCAAGAGGCAAGGGACTTTTTTGGTTCTTCTTTGAAGATGTTTCACTTCTTGTCCAAGAAGCTTCTTCAGCTCAGACTGGATGGTGGGGAATGGAAGGATTTATACTCTTTGCAGACAGTTGGTCCATTAGCATTCTTTTAGAGAATCATTAAGGTCACTTGGAGGTTGAAAAAGCACCCTTGGGAGAACCATGACCTGGATGACTGAGAATCTCCATTGACATTAAACTTTTTGAGTTCACAATATGAATACACGTATAAGTAAGTTTTTCCTTTCTTTTGCTTCTACAGCTGATCACATACTGGGAAAAGACATTCAAGATTGATCTGTTCAAGCCACAAATTGGTGTGGTCAATGTCACCGATGTGAGTATCAGCTGACTCATAGTGTCAGTGGCCTTAGCATCAAGGCTACTGGATCTGGCTTTGTGCATCGTTATAACTTTGAATGGTACCTAAATGAAATGTTGTTAAGTCAAGGACTACCTGTATTTTGCTGTGACAATCAGTGATGGATTGTCTAAACATAGATAGGCAATTTATGATCCTTGGCTTAATTTTAAAAGGCCCTCTCTGAATATCTGTTTTGAAACTTCTCTGAAGATTATCTTGCCTCTGTGTAGTGTCCTGGAAAAAAATGTCAAAATAATAAGAGTGAGAAACAAAAAGAGAGGTGCAGGGAAAGGGAAAGGATGTCTTCGAGAGTAGATGGGAAACATAACTTCTATTCTTGTTCTTGTTACTATTTATCAGCAATTGTGATTATCCCAAACTTCTAGAAAAATTCAAAGGAATTTTATTTTAGCATGTGTATCTTAACAAAATTATAATTTTTAAAAAAATTATTATGTGCTATTTTTGTTTGTTAACATATATCATAAACTCCTGTAGGACCCTGTTTCCCCAAAAATAAGATATTCCCTGATAATAAGCCCAATAGGGCTTTGGGTGCATGGCAATAAGGCCAAGCACTTATTTCAGGATTCAAAAAACTATAAGATAGGTTAGAAACATATTGTTATTCATTGAAGGTATATGTGTTGTTATGTATTTATGTGTTTAAGGTGGAGAAAAAAAATTACTGGAAAAAAACATAAGATGGGGTGTTATTTTGGGGAAAACATGGTATTGCTACTTATATTTGAAAGCAATTTATTGGGAGAAAGTGTAGAATGAAATCCACAAATGATTTTTCCTTGATTTCCAGTTTTCTAAACTCCCATTTTATAAGTAGTTGGAGAAGATTTAAGATTTAAACATATTTTGCTCCAAAAATGCCCAGTATTCTGTGAAGAAAATGTTCACCCTTCCTTTCAGGCTGACAGTGTCTGGATGGACATCAGGGATGATGATGAACTCCCTACAGTTGAGGAATTAGAAGATTGGATAGAAGATGTGCTTTCTGGCAAAATAAACACAGAAGATGATGATATTGATGATGATGATAATGATGACGATGACGATGATGACGATGATGATGATTAGCTCATTGGATACTGGACACCAAAATCTGTGTGCCTCAAAATACTATGCCTTACAGTATTTCTCTTCTAAAGGGAAAATACTGTTCTTTTTGACTTCTAAAGGTCATTGAAAATTCATAGTCTTGATCCCTTTTATTTGTCCTGCTTCCCAAATACCATCTTTACCCTTATGGCTTCCACAATGTGTACTCTATACCTACAGAAAGTTAAAAATGATTATTATTTAATTGTGTAAGCTCAGTGTTTATGCTCCCTGCAGGAAACTTTAAATCTATTCATTCATAAGAGAAAATAAAAAATATATAATAGTTCATGAGTTAGCAATGACATTTCTACCCTGCATTACTCCCAACAGAATGGCTTGCCAAATCAAGGTGTAATGGAAACAGTGGAGAGCAATAGGCCTTTTGTCCCTGTTCTTCTATCCCTTGGGATTATGGACTCACGTTTTCTTCACATGCCTTCTGTGGAGGACACATCCTCAACAATGGAATTTCTTTCTTTGAGGCAAACTGCTGCTTGTTTTTTGTTGCTTTCCCCTTTCCTGCTACTTCCTTCCCTGACAGCAGCAGAGAAGTGATCCCCCAACTTTGATGGCATCGTTTCTGAGATTCAGTAAGCAGAACCCTGTGTGGTAGCACTTTTAAAAATGGCATACTTTCTTCCCATCTTGGAGATCACAGGAAAACACATGGCGGTGGATGTGGGGAAGAGTCCAATTGGCTTTCTTTTGGAATGACTTGCATCTATTCTCCAAATGGGTCTAGGACAATTTGCCACAGCCAGCTCACCGTGGCCATCTCTCCGTGGCCATCTGTGCAATTCCATGCCAGATAACACTGTGAGATAAACGTTATCTTTGACATTATTTCCATTGACAAAACTGGAGGGGCGGCAAGGAAATCCAATAAACAAACAAACAAACAAACGAATAATGTTGGAGAAACAGTGGTTTATTGCATTGAATTATCCCATGTGGAATTTTCCATGGAGAGTTGTTCCATGGCAAGTTGGTCATGATGCAATGGATGGGGCAAATTGTCCCATTCTGCTCCAAACACCAGAAGGAAAGGACTGGGGAATTACCAATAATGACCGATGTTGAAATTGTTTGGTTCAGAATATATATTTCCCATTCTTTGTAATGCTTATATTCTATTCTTGGATCCTGTTCAATGGAAATGTAAAATAAATTCTGATTGGACTGATGCAGGATTTCATTTAATCTTATCTTATTTCTGTGCTTATCAATACTCAGTCTGCAATAAAGCTAATTGGGCTATCCATCACTGCCCTGTTTCCTAGAGGATGATATTCAAGTTTCCTCCCCATAATCAAAATATGATTGGCCAATGTGAAATTACTCTGTATAAATAATGTATCAGGATTTCCATCTCCATTAAAACTCCATGTTGTGTGTGTATTCATATGCATGTATCACTTTTTAATTTATCCAAATAAACAGAATACAAGCTTGGAAGTCTTCCTAGTCCAACCAGGTTCTTGAGCAGGAGACCTTATATCAGGGGTGTCAAACTCACTTCATCTCAGCATTGCCGTGTGACATGTTGCAACTGTTTCCCCTTTCGCTACACTGGGGGGGGGGGGTGGCCAGCACATCATACATCCAGGGCGCGGGCTGTGAATTTGACATCCCTGCCTTATGCTATTCTAGACAAATGATTATCCAATCTCTTCTTGAAAACTTCCACTGATGGAGAACCCATAATTTATGGTTTATTTCATTACCAATCATGTTTCAAATTATGTTCAGCTGATACGTTATTGTCTGAAGGTCTTCCCTTTTGCACCTACCAACTTTACAAAAATTGACTTTATGACATTGTTTTCTGCCACATTTCCACTATGTTGCCTTTGTCTTATCCTGGAAATTTCTCATGAGTGAGATA
The DNA here is from genome assembly GCF_031021105.1 of Erythrolamprus reginae. Lineage (NCBI taxonomy): Eukaryota > Metazoa > Chordata > Lepidosauria > Squamata > Dipsadidae > Erythrolamprus > Erythrolamprus reginae. The sequence goes on along the minus strand of NC_091951.1, from coordinate 218,628,333 downwards.
TGCTTGCCATCTTTGTTGTACCAATGATCTCCATTTATTCTGTCCAAGGAAAATGTAATTATGTGCTATGACTGATAGCAAATTTCAAGTTGGGTAGAGGAATTAATACTTTCATTTAGCAATGGGGAAAGTCCCAAATATAGGATCACAGAGTATGTTTCTTATAAGCTTTTCCTCACTCTTACTGATACATTGAAATTAGTTGAAATGAATTAGAGAAAAAAATGATTTTTCAAAATGCAGTTATTTATTTATTTATTCATCCAACATCTTAATTTCAGTCTAAACATCTCATTCTTATTGTCAAATGCCTTGGGGTTTTCCTCAAAATGTTTTATGACATAGCCCTATTCTAGTTTCACCAGAGGGGAAGTAGGGAAGGATTGTATTGTCAGCTTGCTCTCTAATGCTGCCCATGCTGTCGCTATTAGATTCATGTATTGAATGTTTACAAAAGCTGACCTTTCTCAATGCAACTTTATTGCTTTGCCCTATGATTGGATCTCCAATTGTGCAGGGATTCCAATTGCATTAAACATCTGCATCCAATAGTTGGAGGGGGCATCTGAGCTTGATCCAACTCCCACACCCACAGATTTTACGGTAGCCATTAATTGGGGCATCATCATATCCAATCTTATGACTTATTAAGTTATGGCCTGTGTCACCCTTCACACTCATGGGATCACATTTAGCAATCAGCTCACTTTCAGCTGATTGCAAATATCCTATGATCACATAACAGCAATTTTTGGAAGATTTTCTCAGTTTCAGATATTTACTTAGTTTTCAGCAAAATTTCCCATTGGTGAAAACAGGTTTGCTTACCAATTGCCAGGTTTGCTTAATGACTGCAGCATTCTTTTAACAACTGCATGGGTGACATGGGTCATAACTTTGAAAATGGTTATAAGTAGCTCTGTGGAGGTCTCTCATATCTTTGAATGATTGCTAAGTGACTGGTCATTAAGTGAGGACTACTTGCATTAGTATTATTCTTGGAACACCAGCCTGAAACTGTTAATTGCACTGAGTCAGCACCTGAGACAGTTCATGGCTTATGATTTCTAAGCTTCAGCCTCTCTTTTCATACCAACTCATATATATTGAATCAGAGCCTGTGAATGAGATCCTAGTTCAGTGCTTTCTTTTACCAGCAATCATTAATCAAGAACAGTGCTGCTTAGCAAATATTGGACATTGTGCCTACAGATCTTCAAAAGGATAGAAGTTATGACTGTTCAAAAGGAGAAGTAATGCCTATTTCTCCAGTTCCCTTGCTTAAATTGGTTTGATATTGCCTGTGAATAAGTTCCACCAGGATCTTACTTTTGTTTGGTTCTTCTACAAGTGATATTAAAAGCACATTGGTAGTGAGGACAGAAAAGCGATGCTATTCTTTGCTCTCAGCTCCATCCATATAACACAGTTCTATTGTCCCAGGCAAATGTCAAGTAATTTTGATGCCCAAACATTAACAATAAGCAAGTATTGCATTTAATGCCATTGCATTGAATTTTGATTTGTGAAGCATTCTGCATTGTTCATTTACTTGGACACAGATACACTTCTGTTGAGAGTTACACACTGTACTGAGCTATAAAATGATTGCAATTTTATGGATTAGGGAACATCTGAGTCCAGTTAATTGTGGCTTATGCAGGGTTAAGCAAACCATATGTCTTTGTGCTATTTAATCATTCTCCCACAGGTCTTTTTTCTTAACATAATGCTGCTATACGAATTATGAATCTGATTTTCATATATAAAATATGGTTGTCAAAAATCTGAAGTACTGGTTATAACTTCACACATTGCAATGAAGATCTAAAAGAAGAAAAATACGTTTTGATGTTTTATGACATTTGTAGTTGTAATCAAGTAGTTGTAATCAAGAATTTTCTCATTGAACTATGATACTTGCAGTTCTGTTTACTCTGGCTAATTCTTGCTCTCAATTTTCTTAGATATAATTAGAAACTATGAAGTATGTCATTCATCTCACGTGACTTAGTTGATGAAGAAGGTATACTTCTAAGAATGATGCATATGCAGCTAACACACATATTTCATTGTTTCATTATTTGACAGTTATTTTAACATAATAGGCCAATACAGTGTGAAATAACATATTTTTCAGAGTATAAGACGCACTTTCAGGGTGACTTTAGCTCCTTTCAGAGCCCTCCAATGGGGAGATGTTGGCATGGGAGTGCAGAGACCCCGTGGCATCTGATCTCGCTGCAACATCAGCCCAAAATTAGTACTGCCCCAAGTTGTATGACAGCAATGTACTGTGTCAAAGAAGAAATGAAAACCATTGTTTTAGCTTATATGGCATGGCAAGGGCAAGGAAGATCCAGCTTTGCTTATGCTGTAATTGCTTGACTTTCATAAAAGTTAACTTTTCACTTCCAAAGTGGAGTCAAAGGTCTTTCTTTCCTAAATGCTGTCAATACAAGCCTGACAAAATATTAACAAAAGTGTTCTCCATTCTATCCTTCCTGCAATTTACACTTCCATTTATTCATGCAAACTGTTGTATGTCACAAGTACAAAATACAGCAACCATATTATTATTTTACTTAAAATGCAAATTCTTAGTGTTAACTTTGTTTTTATAGAACAACTAAGGCTGGTTATACCCAGATGCATATGTAAAGATGAATCTTTTCTGTTTTGTAATGATTGCTAATTCAATCACATGACCATTCTGGGCAATATAAAACTCTTTGGCCACCATCCACTCTCCACAGATGTCAATCGGTTCCAATCACTGCCCCTATTATCCAGTTGGCATCTGGTCAAGGACTGGAGCATAGAAGGGTGGCATTTGTAGTACAGGCTGAATTTTCTTAAAATTAAAGCCTGCTAAAATAAATTATTAACAATTATATATAAAGCTTTTTATGACTCGGATGCCAAAAACAATTGGCTGGAAACTGCCATGGCAAATGAAAGTGTCAAATATACACAGTGTAAAATAGCCATGGGTAAAATAAGCTCAAATATCTCAACTGCTCAACTATTGTATCTAAAAAAAAAGATCAAATGGTGTATATTTGGAGAAAGTTCATCCAAAGGAAGAATTAGCCAATTTCCACACCATTGTCATACAATTTCTACATGATACCATAAAAACTCACAATGGTAACATAATGAAAGATCACTGAATTAATCATTCCCAAATCTTTTACAATGATAATATTACTAAACTTCTGGAATTTGCCTACAACATTCATATCCATAAGAAACAATGAAGCAGTGACCAAGAGGAAGCTGAATGCTGGGGTGAAGCCTCTATCAAGGCTCACCTGGGAGCAGACTCAACCTGATGGGGTACAAGAGGCACAGTGCTGCAGAATCAAAGCCAAAGAGGGACCAAGAGTGCCGTCAGCTGGGACAAAAGGTGGTATCTGCCCCAGTGGCCACTTCTCCAGCCAACCCCAGCCACTCTAGCCTGCAGGGCTGTCCTATACTTCTGATGTGGCCAGCAAGGCCATAGGGCAGCCAAATGCTTGGCACCTACTCCTTGACTAGAAGAGGGGTACCTGATCCCAACAAGCCAAAGAAGCTGCAGTGAAAAGGGTGAGAGAGATTGAGCGTGGTGCAGCAGGTTGTAGAGGTCTCCTCCCCTAGTAGTGAAGGAGTGGGAACTCCGGCACATTTTTCATGGAGTTATGGAACAGAGAGTAAGAATGTGAAGTTCCTGACAAGACTGGGGCAATACGGACCAGACACATAGATTCAGAGTAAACAAACTGGTATAAGAAGAAGACTTGAATGAATCCAGACACCCAAAATTTGAGACAATTTTAGTTGGAACAGGGGACACCCTGAGTCTGCTTCACAGAGTATGTTTACATAAAAATTTCTTTATTCATATATAATTCCAATTGGGCAGCTACAGCTTAAAACAAACCAAAAATGAAAGAAAAGAAAAAAATGTTGATATTTGGCCAGCCAACAAATTAAAAATTGGGCTTCTCAACTTGAATTAAAAAAGCAGTGGGGAATAGATAGGTAGTGGTGAACTCCCCCCTCCCCAGATCACAATTTCATTAGAACTATTACTGTACTTGTATTTTTCCCATTGTCTGGGGAACAAGCCACAAGTTGCCCCAAGAAAAGTGGAAATTTAAAGGGAAAAAAATTCCACAAGTCTGGAAATGATTTTAAAAGATGTGTGTGTGTGTTTTGTTAGTATTGGGTCATTTCTAAGACCTGGGGGAGCAGACTCTCTTCTTATTTTCTTCTAAGCCTTCTTTTTGGAGAGTTCTAATTGTAACACAAATTTTGTTCCCAGCTTTTAAATGTTATATTCCAATTGCTTATGTCTAAAACAAATTAAACATTGCTTACATTCATCATAAACTTCGCTTTTGTGACCACGGCAACGAAAATTATGCATTTTTACTATAGAAACATCTTCTCATTTATATAGTCAGACTAAGAACACTATATGCATTGCAAATTTACACAGATTACCAAAAACTGTTCAGAAGTGTGTGGTTTTCCGAGAGTTTTCCGACTATATTGCAAATCAGTTTCATGACTCAATCCCCAAATATAGTCGCCCATCATGTTTTCATTATATTGTCCTTGGTAATGGCGTTCAAAGTTCATAATGTCCTGGTGAAAGCGCTCACCTTGCTCCTCTGAATAAGCTCCCATGTTCTATTTGAACTTATCAAGATGAGCATCAGGGATATGGATTTTGAGTGACATCCTGCAGCCCATTGCACCATAGTTCTTTACCAGAGTCTGAACCAGTTGTACATAGTTTTCATCTTTATAATTGCCTAGGAAGCCGCGAACCACTGCGACAAAACTGTTCCAAGCTGCTCTCTCCTTCCTATTCAGCTTCTTGGGAAATTCACTGTACTCTATGATCTTCTTGATTTGTGGTCTGACGAATACACCAGCTTTGATCTTTACTTCAGGCAGCTTAGGGCAGGGGTAGGGAACGTTGGCTCTTCTATGACATGAGGACTTCAACTCCCAGAAGTCCTGAGCTAGCATGATTGGCTCAGGAATTCTGGGAGTTAAAGTCCATAAATCATAGAAGAGCCAACGTTCCCTACCCCTGGCTTAGGGAAAAGATCTTGGAGGTAATTGAAAGCTCTCAACTCCTTATCTAGAACCCTGACAAATTGTTTTATGAGCCCCAACTTGATGTGTAGTGGTGGCATCAGCACTTTGCGTTGGTCCACCAGTGGCTCCCCCTTTACATTGTTCTTCCCCACAGTGAACTCTGTCCGCTGAGGCCAGTCCTGCCTGTGATAGTGCGCTTCAGTATTTCGGCTGTCCCAAAGGCAAATAAAGCAAGGGTAATATACTATATGGTGGGCTCTCTCTTTTTTTTGCCCCCTTTATATATATTTTAGCTATCTTTTTTTATATTAATTTAAATACTGTGTTGGAGATAATTGGAAATATTTGCTCCTTTTCTTTCCCCTTAAGGTTCTTTTTTTTCTTTTATTTTAAAGGGCATTTATTATGGAAGAAGGTTTAAAGTATATATGAAAATTGAAACATTTTGATCTAATTAATTTGATGTGATTAGGAATAGTAACAGCCTAAAATGTATACAGCTTTTTAAAAACTTTTTTTTATCATATGAGGAATTGGAACAATTATTTTTTGGTCCAGATGTTAAATCGTCAGGTGGCATTGGTTAATCTGTGTATACCAAAATTGTAAAAATGTTATATTGCAAATTAATTTGAAATTAACAGTATTTTTTTTTCTGTACATGTGATTGGAGAAGAAAAAATTAAAAACATTAACCCCCCCAAAAAGAGGAATACACCAGTGTCAAGATGTTGCTAGGTTCGGTTGGGAAGTTATCGGAGATTTCAAAATGTTCTCATTCCTGATGGGCCCCCAAGGTGGTTTTACTAAGTATCCTTGCTTTATTTGCCTTTGGGACAGCTGGGATACTGAAGCGCACTACCACAGGCAGGACTGGCCTCAGCGGACAGAGTTCACTGTGGGGAAGAACAATATAAAGTGGGAGCTCATAAAACAATTTGTCAGGGTTCTAGATAAGGAGTAGAGAGCTTTCCTATTTCTCTAAGCTGTCTGAAGCAAAGATCAAAGCTGGTGTCTTCGTCGGACCACAGCTTGGAACACTTTTGTTGCAGTGGTTCGCGGCTTCCTAGGCAATCATAAAGATGAAAACTATGTACAACTGGTTCAGACTCTGATAAAGAACTATGGTGCAATGGGCTGCAGGATGTCACTCAAAATCCATATCCTTGATGCTCATCTTGATAAGTTCAAAGAGAACATGGGAGCTTATTTCAGAGGAGCAAGGTGAGCGCTTTCACCAGGACATTATGAACTTTGACTGCCATTACTAAGGACAATATAACGAAAACATGATGGGCGACTATATTTGGGGATTGATTTGTGAAACTGATTTGCAGTATAGTCGTAAATCTCGAAAAGCCGCACACTTCTGAACAGTTTTTGGTAATCTGTGTAAATTTGCAATGCATATAGTGTTCTTAGTCTGACTATATAAATGAGAAGATGCAAAATCATCTGTTTCTATAGTAAAAATGCATAATTTTCATTGCCGTGGTCACAAAAGTAAAGTTTATGATGAATGTAAGCAATTTTTAATTTGTTTTAGACATAAGCAATTGGAATATAACATTTATAAGCTGGGAACAAAATTTGTGTTATATAGTGTACTATGTATGCATAAATAGCATCATTAGTATTATTATATATAAAGAAAATTGACTCGGGCAATACACTGTTCACCAAGCACCTATGTTAAAGAAAAAAGTATAAATAATTTAAAAATAAAGAGATTTCTTTTTCAAAAAAAATTTAAAAAATAAATTCATACTTTCTAAATAGATAAATGGATTATTGTGGAATAATTAAACCTTCCCCATCAGTGCTTTCTTCAGTGAATAGATGTTATAGGTATTGCCTAGTAATTCTGGATGCAAACAAAATAGATTTACTATTTATTGTTTTATTGCTGTTGGGTCAGAAAATCTATATAATTGGCACCATTTATGTGGATTGCTAGATGCTTACAAATATTGTAATAGCTGCGGGTCCACAGCATTTAATTAGCCTTTGGAAAGACTAATTCTTGTAAACTACAACATGGCCTTTCCTAATACATTTGTAATCTATGTTTATTTAAAGTATTTTAAATATATCCTCTCCATTTCAACAGTCACACATACTTGAATAGTAAAACTTAAAGCTCTAGCAAATCATCTAAGTGCTAATTTTACATTGGTTTCAGTTAATTCTTTTATTGTGCAATCACAAACAAAAATTAAGAAACTATATAAAAGTGAATATTTAATTCAGTTTATTTCATTGAAAATGTTAATTTCTGCTTAATAACTGAAAAACTTTAAGATTTATTGCTATTGTAGATTATTTTGAAGAAGATGATGCTTTGCTTCTTGGAAAGTAGTATCTGAAGAACATAGTTAAGGAATTGCCACACTTATCATCACTTAACTCAATCAGTAAATTGCTCTCTTATATCCAATGCCTGTCATAGAGCTAATTTGAAAATAAGCTTCACTTAATGTTGATATTTTTGTTACCGCTGCAACTATTAAAACAGAGAAGGATCCCAAAATCTTCGCTAGAGTTTGTTCTTAGCAAAGGTTGTGGAAAGGCCTTTGATAATTCCCAAGTTAAATAAAAAAATAAAGAATCAAGTGATTTTGAAAGGCAGAATTTTCTCATTTCTCTCTGTCTCTCATTTCTCTTCCGTGGCTGCCCAGAGGAAACTTTTCAATCATCGCCACCGGTGGCACCGCTCAGCTAGAGAAGTAAAGAAGCTCAGGGCAGCAGGAAAAGGGGGCTGGCCCCAATGAATCTCACATCCCCCCCCCTGCTTGCCCGTCAGCTGGTCAACCCACCCGCTCTGTGGCTCTTTGGCAACAGGGCTGCTCTCTTGAGGGCATCCCCGCACGTGCGCACACACTCCTGGCCCCACAACAGCTGGCCAGGAGGTTGCATGAGGAGGAGGAGGGTGGTATTTGGGGAAGCTGCCCTCGCGGCTCGTGCTCACTCCTCAGCTGCAGGCCTGTCCCTTTTCTGTCGTTCTCTCCTCCTGGATCCCATTCCCACCCACCAGCACTCGTTTTACTGAGGTTGGCGTGGGCCACAGCCAGGTTAGTCCAGTGTCTCAGGGAGGAGAGCAGATCATGCGACCTGGTCAGCAGGGAGCTGCAGGAGAGGGATCAAAGAACCACATGCGGCTCTGGAGCCATGGGTTGCTGACACCCGGTCTACATCATCAAAATACCCAGTTGTTCATGTCTCAACAAGTGTCCCAGGTCTTCACTCATCAGTTCTCTTATTTCAATAAATGTTTTTGTCTAGTTCCTTTAGCTTGTTGAATAAATAAAAGCAATTCATTGTAGTGTGGTTCTTGGAAAGCCTTAATTCACTATGAAATACAGATAACAATAGTTATTTTGAGCAGTAAAAGACGTGTAAGGATACACAAATGTGGGAATTCCTCTGGATCCCAAATATTTGCGAATGAGGCGTTCTGTTCCATACCAATTAAAGCCTTTGGTCGAATATCCAATGCGAGGTAGATGAATGCTTGCTGAGATAAAGAATAAAGAAAGAAAATATCTGATACACAGCACCAATAACAATGTAGAAAGAACTAACTAGGAAGTTATAAACAAAATGACATCTTACATTATTTTCATTCAAAGACATCACTTAAAAGCTCATTTTGTTGCAATGTAAACTATAACAAGGACTAATGTTTATTTTAAATCTATTCCAATATGAGTATTAGCAGAACTTTTGACATTTCCTCCCTGCTATCTATTCCAACTGAATAGTCAATAAAAACCAAGTTGTGGTAACATGTAAGTGACACCTTCAGATTTCCCTGGTGAAATTTAACACCAAAATGATTAAGTTTCAGCAGAATAATTATGGCCTGTTCTTCAGTGGTGCTTGTGCTCTTAAGAATGGAAATGGGAACAGTTTGAAATTGTCAAACTACCCAGTCTCACCTAACCTTAAAAACTACAGTAAATGGGCTGTTCCAGCATTGGGCAAAATGTTCTCTTCTTCTGAAATCTTCCCAGATCTTCTTGGATCTTCTTTCATTTAAAACGTTAGCCACCATTCCCAGTTTTGTGCCATCTACAGGCTGAAGTATCCCATTAACTGCCCCATCAAGATCACTGTTAGCATGAGGTTCAAGGCAAACTCTATGGCATTCTACACAATTCTTGCCTAATAAATACTCTTTAGGTGTCAATTCTGAATCAATCAAACAATAATATAATCTAGTCCTTGTAATATCATCTAGTCCAACTCCAGCTTAGAATGATAGAGTGTTAGGTTTCAAAAGGACCTCTGAGGTTTTCTAGTCCAATCCCCTGCCCAAGGCAGGAGACCTTAGACCATCCCAGACAAGTGACTGACCAATCTTTTCTTGAAAGCCATCAGCAATGAAGCATCCACATCTCTAGGAGGTAAGCTGTTCCATTGATTAACTGCTCTTATTATGAGGACATTTGATAGGCCAGGAGAGGGACTTCTGGTTTGGCATTGCTGTGAGACAGTCATGGGGAGCGGAGTTCTGCAAACTTAGGCTGAATTCTCTTCGTTGGAGGGAACGTAAAGGACTAAAGTCGTCTTGGAGGGGTGATGAAGAAAGGCGGGATACCTCGCTGGTCACAGAGAGTGATTTTGCTTTTATGCTATAAAGCAATCTTACCCAACCTGTACATTTGCAACATCTATCATCCCTGTCAAAAACTCTGAGACAGGCATGCTTACCGTTTCTTTTCTTGGCTTCTTGATAAATTTTCTTTAATCCTTTTTCTAAAGCAGGAAGCTTAATTCCAGACAAGTTGTTTGAATTGTCCCGGTGCTGTGCTACAATAAGAGCCAGCTAGAAAGATATTACATTTTGACTTGTAAGTAAATTGGGTACACAAAACGGATTGTCAAAAAAAAAAATTCTTTTGATTTTGAACTGATCCTGATTATTTAAGATTTAAGATTTATTAGATTTGTATGCCGCCCCTCTCCGAAGACTCAGGACAGCTCACAACAACAACAATACAATACATAAAATACAAATCCAATAAAGTTAAAAAATGAGATTTAAAACCCATAGATATTAAAAGCAATCATACTGCACAATCACACCATTCTCATATATTAGAGTCAGGAAAAAAGGTGGTGGTGGGTGAAGAGATAGTTATTCCCCCCATGCCTAGTGACATAGATAGGTCTTGAACATCTTGCGGAAGGCCGGAAGGGTAGGGGCAATTCAAATCTCCGGGAGGAGTTGATTCAAGAGGGCCAGAGAGGCCATAGAGAAGGCTCTTCCCCTGGCACCCGCCAAATGGCATTGTTTAGTCGACAGGACCTGGAGTAGGCCAACTCTGTGGGACCTGATAGGCCGCTGGGATTCGTGCGGCAGAAGGCGGTCCTGGAGGTATTCTGGTCCGATGCCATGTAGGGCTTTATAGGTCATTACCAACACTTTGAATTGGGTCCAGAAACCAATTGGCAACCAATGCAGACCACGGAGTATTGGAGAAATATGTGAGTGTCTGGGCAAGCCTGTAACTGCTCGCGCAGCTGCATTTTGCACAATTTGTGACCGGAAACTGATCGGCAACCAGTGCAGACCGCGGAGTGTTGGCAAAACGTGGGCAGATCTTGGAAGCTCCACGATAGCTCTCGCGGCCGCATTTTCCTTTAGTGTGTGATTATTTAAAAATGGGAAGGGAGGAAGGAATTCAGAGACAGCCTAGCCAAGATTATTATAAATCAAAAACGGAGTAGCTTCCATGTATTTTGCTCAGTAAGATGTAAACTGTTTTATACTTATTCTGCCCCTTTTACTGATATTCAGCTATGCATTTTATAGAGTTCCTATCTGCATAGAATATAATTTAGAACTACTTAAAAAATATGTTTGTGCAGCTACCAAATCTGTCCCTTTCCTTCTAGATTTCTTATTATCAATGCAGAATATCAACTATGCATTTTATTGGGTAGAATGCAATTAAGAATTTTAAAAGAATTTTAAAACATTGTTAAATAGTTACCAAATCCGTTCCTTTATTTCTGGATTCCTTATCATCAATGCAGAATAAAAGAGTTCCTCCTAAGGTCAGGTCTACAAAAAATTAACGAGTGGAAATGTTTAGTCCTATTTACTGGTAGGTTTAAATTGAGATAATTTTTTTCTGAAGAGCTGAATAACTCTAATGAAGAATAAATTGTCACATTCTTTTTCATTTGGCATTATTATGGCTTAACTTAGATAAGGCAATAGCAGACAAAGAAAAAGAGCTCCCTGCAACATTATATATGGGAAGGGATTGTGTGCTTCTTTTAAACTCATTTATAGAATTAATAGTTGAATGAGTGGTGATAACTCAGCCTTTGGATATTTTGGATTTGCAAAGCTGGGTGTCTTCTACTAAAACAATGGAAAAGTGACTTACCTTTCATTTTTCCTGCTAGTTCATATATTTTCTTTGGTTGGTCAGAACGATTTGCGAGAGCTGTGAATAAACCACCTTTTCCCCAGTGTCCGGAATCATCTGAAACAAATAATTGTATGTTAAGAAGTTTCACTTAAAAGATCAGGAAAACTATTCATTACTTATTTGAAATAGAGTGTTATTTTCAGAATGGTGTCTTTTTATTCTTCATGTAGATTGCAACAACAAATGCAGACAAGTTAATAGTTGCAATTCTCACTCCATTCAGAATTCAAAAAGAACCATTATACTGGTAAACTGACAGCATAGTAATTTAGATTTTTGAGTTGTCTTAATTTAAATTAGTTTTGATAAGTAAATCCTTAATTCTAACCTCCTTATTGCACAATAGTTTGTCTGCACTAGCTGTTGTCTGCACTAGCTGATTGAATTTATGCTCCATATAAAGATATAATTTTTGACTATTTGTGTGCGTTTTCTCTCCCATTTTTTCCTTCCGTATATTTTTTTTCTAGGCTATGAGAATAGTGATTATCTTTTTTTGTATAAATTATTCTAGTTTGGGTATATATATGTATATACTGGTACATTGTATGTGTGCATGTGTATGTGTCCATATGAATAAAACTAAAATTCTATCTGGGCCCTCCAGTTAATCCAAATAATGTATTATGCCACAACAATTTTTGAACTTTAAGAATGCATAAAAATATATGGGATCCATTACTCCTCGGGAATTGAAAATGGTCAGACCACACTTTTATTCACAAAATTCAGACTGTTGCAATACTGTATTCCCGTAATCATGAATTATGATTTCCAATGCTCCTTGCCAGCTTCCCACAAGTAAAATCAATGGGGAAGCTGGTAGGAAATCAGAAGTTGCTCCTACTCCTGGTGTATTATAGTGCAACAATTTTTCAATCAAGTCACCTCAAATCCGTTAACTTAACTGTTGAAGTGATGATTGAAGCTGAAATGTCAACAATATTCAGACCAGTAAAGTTCTAGCTGTTGCAACATTTCTGCACTCATGTGATATATTCTTCTGACGTGAAAATTCCATCCAGCATCAGGGTGAAAAAAATAAGACCACTTTAATTATGCTATATGTCAAGGGGGTGGGAGGAAATATCTGTCTTAGTGAATTAAAACAATTAAATATACCATCGTTTTTGCTCCATAAAACACACTCCTCCCCAAAAAAGGTGCGTGGTGCCGGTCCTTTGGTGAATAAAAGCTGGATCGTGAAATCGGGGTCCTTTTACTCTTCTATCTTTTTCCTTGTCAGCCTCTTCTGTCTCTTTTCAACTGTCATAATGGTCGACTCCAACTGTCATAACGGTCGTCTCCAACTTTCATAAAGGTCGTCTCCAACTGTCATAACGGTCGTCTCCAACTGTCATAACGGTCATCCCCAAATGTCATAACGGTCGTCCCCAACTGTCATAACAGTCGCCCCCAACTGTAATAACAGTCGCCCCCAACTGTCATAATGGTCATTTCCAACTGCCATAACGGTCATCGCCAACTGTCATAAGTCGTCCCCAACTGTCATAACGGTCATTTCCAAACTGTCATAACGGTCGACCCCAACTGTCATAACGGTCGTCCCCAACTGTCATAACGCTTGCACCAAACTGTCATAAAAGTTGTTTCCAACTGTCATAACGGTCGTCGACCACTGTCACGGTCGTCCCCAACTGTCATAACAGTCGTCCCCAACTGTCATAACAGACCTTTGCAACTGTCATAAGGGTTGCCTCCAACTGTCATAATGGTCGCCCCCAACTGTCATAACGGTCATTTCCAACTGTCATAACGGTCAGCCCCAACTGTCATAACGGTCAGCCCCAACTGTCATAACGGTCGTCCCCAACTGTCATAATGGTCGCCCCCAACTGTCAAAACGGTTGCCCCCAACTGTCATAACGGTCATTGACAACTGTCATAATGGTTGCCCCCAACTGTCATAATGGTCGCCCCCAACTGTCATAATGGTCGTTTCCAACTGTCATAACGGTCATCGCCAACTGTCATAAGTCGTCTGCAACTGTCATAATGGTCATTTCCAAACTGTCATAACGGTCATCCCCAACTATCATAACGGTTGCCTCCAACTGTCATAAAGGTTGTTTCCAACTGTCATAACGGTCGTCGACCACTGTCACGGTCGTCCCCAACTGTCATAACGGTCGTCCCCAACTGTCATAACAGACCTTTGCAACTGTCATAACGGTCGCCTCCAACTGTCATAATGGTCGCCTCCAACTGTCATAATGGTAATTTCCAACTGTCATAACGGTCATCCCCAACTGTCATAACGGTCATCCCCAACTGTCATAATGGTCGTCCCCAACTGTCATAATGGTCGTTTCCAACTGTCATAACGGTCATCGCCAACTGTGATAAGTCATCCCCAATAGTCATAACGGTCATTTCCAATTGACATAAAGGTCGCCCCCAACTGTCATAACGGTCACCCCCAACTGTCATAACGGTCATTGCCAACTGTCATAATGGTTGCCCCCAACTGTCATAACAATTGCCGCCAACTGTCATAATGGTCACCCCCAACTGTCGGATTGGACGCCCCCAACTGTCATAACGGTCATTGCCAACTGTCATAACGGTCATTGCCCAACTGTCATAATGGTCATTTCCAACTGTCATAATGGTAGCCCCCAACTGTCATAACGGTCGACTACAACTGTCATAATGGTCATTTCCAACTGTCATAATGGTTGTCCCCAAATGTCACAACGGTCGTCTCCAACTGTCATAACAGTCCTCCCCAACTGTCATAATGGTCACCCCAACTGTCATAACAGTCGTCCCCAACTGCCATAAAGGTCGTCTCCACCTGTCATAACGGTCATCCCCAAATGTCATAACGGTCGTCCCCAACTGTCATAACAGTCGCCCCCAACTGTCATAATGGTCGTTTCCAACTGTCATAACGGTCATCGCCAAGTGTCATAAGTCGTCCCCAACTGTCATAACGGTCATTTCCAAACTGTCATAACGGTCACCCCCAACTGTCATAACGGTCATCCCCAACTTTCATAAAGGTCGTCTCCAACTGTCACAACGGTCATCCCCAAATGTCATAACGGTCATCCCCAACTGTCATAACAGTCGCCCCAACTGTCATAATGGTCGTTTCCAACTGTCATAACGGTCATCGCCAAGTGTCATAAGTCGTCCCCAACTGTCATAACGGTCATTTCCAAACTGTCATAACGGTCACCCCCAACTGTCATAACGGTCATCCCCAACTTTCATAACGGTCATCGCCAACTGTCATAAGTCGTCCCCAACTGTCATAACGGTCATTTCCAAACTGTCATAACGGTCGACCCCAACTGTCATAACGGTCGTCCCCAACTGTCATAACGCTTGCACCCAACTGTCATAAAAGTTGTTTCCAACTGTCATAACGGTCGTCGACCACTGTCACGGTCGTCCCCAACTGTCATAACAGTCGTCCCCAACTGTCATAAAGGTCATCTCCAACTATCCTAACGGTCATCCCCAAATGTCATAACGGTCGTCCCCAACTGTCATAACGGTTTCCCCCAACTGTCATAACTGTCATTACAAACTGTCATAATGGTTGCCCTAAACTGTCATAACAGTTGCCGCCAACTGTCGTAATGGTCGCCCCCAACTCTCATAACGGTAATTTCCAACTGTCATAATCGTTCTCCCCAACTGTCATAACAGTCCTCCCCAACTGTCATAACGGTCATTTCCAACTGTCATAATGGTCGCCCCCAACTGCCATAACAGTTGTCTCCAACTGTCATAATGGTCATCTCCAACTGTCATAACGGTCATCCCCAACTGTCATAATGGTCGGCCCCAACTGTCATAATGGCCGTTTCCAACTGTCATAACGGTCATCGCCAACTGTCATAAGTCTTCCCAACTGTCATAACGGTCATTTCCAATTGTCATAACGGTCGCCCCCAACTGTCATAACGATTGCACCCAACTGTCATAACGATTGCACCCAACTGTCATAACGGTCATTACAAACTGTCATAATGGTTGCCCCCAACTGTCATAACACTTGCCGCCAACTGTCATAATGGTCGCCGCCAACTGTCGTAATGGTCGCCCCCAACTGTCATAACGGTCATTGCCAACTGTCATAACGGTCATCCCCAACTGTCATAACGGTCATCCCCAACTGTCATAATGGTCGCCCCCAACTGTCATAATGGTCGTTTTCAACTGTCATAACGGTCGTCTCCAACTGTCATAACGGTCGTCCGCAACTGTCATAACGGTCGTCCCCAACTGTCATAAGAGTCCGTTGCAACTGTCATAATGGTCATTTCCAAGTGTTATAACGGTCGTCCCCAACTGTCACAACGGTCGTCTCCAACTGTCATAACAGTCCTCTCCAACTGTCATAACCGTCCTCCCCAACTGACATAACTGTCCTCCCAAACTATCATAACGGTCGTTTCCAACTGTCATAACGGTCGTCCCCAACTGTCATAATGGTCGTCCCCAACTGTCATAATGGTCGCACCCAACTGTCATAATGGTCGTTTTCAAATGTCATAACGGTCGTCCCCAACTGTCATAACGGTCGTCCCCAACTGTCATAACAGTCCTTTGCAACTGTCATAATGGTCATTTCCAACTGTCATAACGGTTGCCCCCAACTGTCAAAACGGTCATTGCCAACTGTCAAAAGTCATCACAAATGTCATAACAGTCATTTCAAATTGTCATAACGGTCAACCCAACTGTCATAAAAGTTGCCCCCAACTGTCATAACGGTCATCGCCAACTGTCATAACGGTCGTCTCCAACTGTAATAAACAGTCCTTTGCAACTGTCATAATGGTCATTTCCAACTGTCATAAGGGTCACCCCAACTGTCATAACGGTCATCCTCAACTGTCATAATGGTCGCCCCCAACTGCCATAACGGTCGTTTCCAACAGTCATAACGGTCAGCCCCAACTGTCATAACAGTTGTCTCCAACTGTCATAATGGTCATCTCCAACTGTCATAACGATTGCCCCAACTGTCATAACGGTCATTACAAACTGTCATAATGGTTGCCCCCAACTGTCATAACACTTGCCGCCAACTGTCATAATGGTCGCCGCCAACTGTCGTAATGGTCGCCCCCAACTGTCAAAACGGTCATTGCCAACTGTCAAAAGTCATCCCCAACTGTCATAACAGTCATTTCAAATTGTCATAACGGTCGCCCCAACTGTCATAAAAGTTGCCCCCAACTGTCATAACGGTCATCGCCAACTGTCATAACGGTTGTCCCCAAATGTCATAACAGTCATTTCCAACTATCATAACGGTCGTCTCCAACTGTCATAACGTTCATCCCCAACTGTCATAACGGTCATCCCCAACTGTCATAACGGTCGTCTCCAACTGTCATAATGGTCATTTCCAACTGTCATAACGGTCGTTTCCAACTGTCATAATGGTCATCCCCAACTGTCATAACGGTTGTCCCCAACTGTCATAATGGTCGCCAACTGTCATAATGGTCGTTTCCAACTGTCATAACGGTCGTCCCCAACTGTCATAACGGTCATCCTCAACTGTCATAATGGTCGCCCCCAACTGTCATAATGGTCGTTTTCAACTGTCATAACGGTCGTCCCCAACTGTCATAACGGTCGTCCCCAACTGTCATAACGGTCGTCCCCAACTGTCATAACAGTCCTTTGCAACTGTCATAATGGTCATTTCCAACTGTCATAACGGTTGCCCCCAACTGTCAAAACGGTCATTGCCAACTGTCAAAAGTCATCCCCAACTGTCATAACAGTCATTTCAAATTGTCATAACGGTCGCCCCAACTGTCATAAAAGTTGCCCCCAACTTTCATAACGGTCATCGCCAACTGTCATAATGGTTGTCCCCAACTGTCATAACAGTCATTTCCAACTATCATAACGGTCATCTCCAACTGTCATAACGTTCATCCCCAACTGTCATAACGGTCATCCCCAACTGTCATAACGGTCGTCTCCAACTGTCATAATGGTCATTTCCAACTGTCATAACGGTCATTTCCAACTGTCATAATGGTCGTCCCCAACTGTCATAAGAGTCCGCTGCAACTGTCATAATGGTCATTTCCAACTGTCATAACGGTCGTCCCCAACTGTCACAACGGTCGTCTCCAACTGTCATAACAGTCCTCTCCAACTGTCATAACCGTCCTCCCCAACTGTCATAACTGTCCTCCCCAACTATCATAACAGTCGTTTCCAACTGTCATAACGGTCGTCCCCAACTGTCATAATGGTCATCCCCAACTGTCATAATGGTCGCCCCCAACTGTCATAATGGTCGTTTTCAACTGTCATAACGGTCGTCCCCAACTGTCATAACGGTCGTCCCCAACTGTCATAACAGTCCTTTGCAACTGTCATAATGGTCATTTCCAACTGTCATAACGGTTGCCCCCAACTGTCAAAACGGTCATTGCCAACTGTCAAAAGTCATCCCAACTGTCATAACAGTCATTTCAAATTGTCATAACGGTCGCCCCAACTGTCATAAAAGTTGCCCCCAACTGTCATAACGGTCATCGCCAACTGTCATAACGGTCGTCTCCAACTGTCATAAACAGTCCTTTGCAACTGTCATAATGGTCATTTCCAACTGTCATAACGGTCACCCCAACTGTTATAACGGTCATCCTCAACTGTCATAATGGTCGCCCCCAACTGCCATAACGGTCGTTTCCAGCAGTCATAACGGTCAGCCCCAACTGTCATAACAGTTGTCTCCAACTGTCATAATGGTCATCTCCAACTGTCATAACGGTCGTCCCCAACTGTCATAATGGTCGACCCCAACTGTCATAATGGCCGTTTCCAACTGTCATAACGGTCATCGCCAACTGTCATAAGTCTTCCCAACTGTCATAACGGTCGTTTCCAAATGTCATAACGGTCGTCCCCAACTGTCATAATGGTCGTCACCAACTGTCATAATGGTCGCACCCAACTGTCATAATGGTCGTTTTCAACTGTCATAACGGTCGTCCCCAACTGTCATAACGGTCGTCCCCAACTGTCATAACAGTCCTTTGCAACTGTCAAAACGGTCATTGCCAACTGTCAAAAGTCATCCCCAAATGTCATAACAGTCATTTCAAATTGTCATAACGGTCGCCCCAAATGTCATAACAGTCGCCCCCAACTGTCATAACGGTCGTCCCCAACTGTCATAATGGTTGCCCCCAACTGTCATAATGGTCATTTCCAACTGTCATAACGGTCACCCCCAATTGTCATAACGGTCGTCCCCAACTGTCATAACGGTCATCCCCAACTGTCATAACGGTCATCCCAAACTGTCATAACGGTCGTCCCCAACTGTCATAACGGTCGTCCCCAACTGTCATAACAGTCCTTTGCAACTGTCATAATGGTCATTTCCAACTGTCATAACGGTTGCCCCCAACTGTCAAAACGGTCATTGCCAACTGTCATAACAGTCATTTCAAATTGTCATAACGGTCGCCCCAACTGTCATAAGTCTTCCCAACTGTCATAACGGTCATTTCCAATTGTCATAACGGTCGCCCCCAACTGTCATAACGATTGCCCCCAACTGTCATAACGATTGCCCCAACTGTCATAACGGTCATTACAAACTGTCATAATGGTTGCCCCCAACTGTCATAACACTTGCCGCCAACTGTCATAATGGTCGCCGCCAACTGTCGTAATGGTCGCCCCCAACTGTCAAAACGGTCATTGCCAACTGTCAAAAGTCATCCCCAACTGTCATAACAGTCATTTCAAATTGTCATAACGGTCGCCCCAACTGTCATAAAAGTTGCCCCCAACTGTCATAACGGTCATCGCCAACTGTCATAACGGTTGTCCCCAAATGTCATAACAGTCATTTCCAACTATCATAACGGTCGTCTCCAACTGTCATAACGTTCATCCCCAACTGTCATAACGGTCATCCCCAACTGTCATAACGGTCGTCTCCAACTGTCATAATGGTCATTTCCAACTGTCATAACGGTCGTTTCCAACTGTCATAATGGTCATCCCCAACTGTCATAACGGTTGTCCCCAACTGTCATAATGGTCGCCAACTGTCATAATGGTCGTTTCCAACTGTCATAACGGTCGTCCCCAACTGTCATAACGGTCGTCCTCAACTGTCATAATGGTCGCCCCCAACTGTCATAATGGTCGTTTTCAACTGTCATAACGGTCGTCCCCAACTGTCATAACGGTCGTCCCCAACTGTCATAACGGTCGTCCCCAACTGTCATAACAGTCCTTTGCAACTGTCATAATGGTCATTTCCAACTGTCATAACGGTTGCCCCCAACTGTCAAAACGGTCATTGCCAACTGTCAAAAGTCATCCCCAACTGTCATAACAGTCATTTCAAATTGTCATAACGGTCGCCCCAACTGTCATAAAAGTTGCCCCCAACTTTCATAACGGTCATCGCCAACTGTCATAATGGTTGTCCCCAACTGTCATAACAGTCATTTCCAACTATCATAACGGTCATCTCCAACTGTCATAACGTTCATCCCCAACTGTCATAACGGTCATCCCCAACTGTCATAACGGTCGTCTCCAACTGTCATAATGGTCATTTCCAACTGTCATAACGGTCATTTCCAACTGTCATAATGGTCGTCCCCAACTGTCATAAGAGTCCGCTGCAACTGTCATAATGGTCATTTCCAACTGTCATAACGGTCGTCCCCAACTGTCACAACGGTCGTCTCCAACTGTCATAACAGTCCTCTCCAACTGTCATAACCGTCCTCCCCAACTGTCATAACTGTCCTCCCCAACTATCATAACAGTCGTTTCCAACTGTCATAACGGTCGTCCCCAACTGTCATAATGGTCATCCCCAACTGTCATAATGGTCGCCCCCAACTGTCATAATGGTCGTTTTCAACTGTCATAACGGTCGTCCCCAACTGTCATAACGGTCGTCCCCAACTGTCATAACAGTCCTTTGCAACTGTCATAATGGTCATTTCCAACTGTCATAACGGTTGCCCCCAACTGTCAAAACGGTCATTGCCAACTGTCAAAAGTCATCCCAACTGTCATAACAGTCATTTCAAATTGTCATAACGGTCGCCCCAACTGTCATAAAAGTTGCCCCCAACTGTCATAACGGTCATCGCCAACTGTCATAACGGTCGTCTCCAACTGTCATAAACAGTCCTTTGCAACTGTCATAATGGTCATTTCCAACTGTCATAACGGTCACCCCAACTGTTATAACGGTCATCCTCAACTGTCATAATGGTCGCCCCCAACTGCCATAACGGTCGTTTCCAGCAGTCATAACGGTCAGCCCCAACTGTCATAACAGTTGTCTCCAACTGTCATAATGGTCATCTCCAACTGTCATAACGGTTGTCCCCAACTGTCGTAATGGTCGACCCCAACTGTCATAATGGCCGTTTCCAACTGTCATAATGATTGACCCCAACTGTCATAACGGTCATTACAAACTGTCATAATGGTTGCCCCCAACTGTCATAACACTTGCCGCCAACTGTCATAATGGTCGCCGCCAACTGTCGTAATGGTCGCCCCCAACTGTCATAACGGTCATTGCCAACTGTCATAACGGTCATCCCCAACTGTCATAACGGTCATCCCCAACTGTCATAATGGTCGCCCCCAACTGTCATAATGGTCGTTTTCAACTGTCATAACGGTCGTCTCCAACTGTCATAACGGTCGTCCCCAACTGTCATAACGGTCGTCCCCAACTGTCATAAGAGTCCGTTGCAACTGTCATAATGGTCATTTCCAAGTGTCATAACGGTCGTCCCCAACTGTCACAACGATCGTCTCCAACTGTCATAACAGTCCTCTCCAACTGTCATAACCGTCCTCCCCAACTGTCATAACTGTCCTCCCCAACTATCATAACGGTCGTTTCCAAATTGTCATAACGGTCGTCCCCAACTGTCATAATGGTCGTCCCCAACTGTCATAATGGTCGCACCCAACTGTCATAATGGTCGTTTTCAACTGTCATAACGGTCGTCCCCAACTGTCATAACGGTCGTCCCCAACTGTCATAACAGTCCTTTGCAACTGTCAAAACGGTCATTGACAACTGTCAAAAGTCATCCCCAAATGTCATAACAGTCATTTCAAATTGTCATAACGGTCGCCCCAAATGTCATAACAGTCGCCCCCAACTGTCATAACGGTCGTCCCCAACTGTCATAATGGTTGCCCCCAACTGTCATAATGGTCATTTCCAACTGTCATAACGGTTGCCCCCAACTGTCAAAACGGTCATTGCCAACTGTCAAAAGTCATCCCCAACTGTCATAACAGTCATTTCAAATTGTCATAACGGTCGCCCCAACTGTCATAAAAGTTGCCCCCAACTGTCATAACGGTCATCGCCAACTGTCATAACGGTTGTCCCCAACTGTCATAACGGTCATTTCCAACTATCATAACGGTCGTCTCCAACTGTCATAACGTTCATCCCCAACTGTCATAACGGTCATCCCCAACTGTCATAACGGTCATCCCCAACTGTCATAACGGTCGTCCACAACTGTCATAATGGTCATTTCCAACTGTCATAACGGTCGTTTCCAACTGTCATAATGGTCGTCCCCAACTGTCATAAGAGTCCGCTGCAACTGTCATAATGGTCATTTCCAACTGTCATAACGGTCGTCGCCAACTGTCACAACGGTCGTCTCCAACTGTCATAACAGTCCTCTCCAACTGTCATAACCGTCCTCCCTAACTGTCATAACTGTCCTCCCCAACTATCATAACGGTCGTTTCCAACTGTCATAACGGTCGTCCCCAACTGTCATAATGGTCGTCCCCGACTGTCATAATGGTCGCCCCAACTGTCATAATGGTCGTTTTCAACTGTCATAACGGTCGTCCCCAACTGTCATAACGGTCGTCCCCAACTGTCATAACAGTCCTTTGCAACTGTCATAATGGTCATTTCCAACTGTCATAACGGTTGCCCCCAACTGTCAAAACGGTCATTGCCAACTGTCAAAAGTCATCCCAACTGTCATAAGTCATTTCAAATTGTCATAACGGTCGCCCCAACTGTCATAAAAGTTGCCCCCAACTGTCATAACGGTCATCGCCAACTGTCATAACGGTCGTCTCCAACTGTCATAAACAGTCCTTTGCAACTGTCATAATGGTCATTTCCAACTGTCATAACGGTCACCCCAACTGTCATAACGGTCATCCTCAACTGTCATAATGGTCGCCCCCAACTGCCATAACGGTCGTTTCCAACAGTCATAACGGTCAGCCCCAACTGTCATAACAGTTGTCTCCAACTGTCATAATGGTCATCTCCAACTGTCATAACGGTCGTCCCCAACTGTCATAATGGTCGACCCCAACTGTCATAATGGCCGTTTCCAACTGTCATAACGGTCATCGCCAACTGTCATAAGTCTTCCCAACTGTCATAACGGTCATTTCCAATTGTCATAACGGTCGCCCCCAACTGTCATAACGGTCGTCCCCAACTGTCATAAGAGTCCGTTGCAACTGTCATAATGGTCATTTCCAAGTGTCATAACGGTCGTCCCCAACTGTCACAACGGTCGTCTCCAACTGTCATAACAGTCCTCTCCAACTGTCATAACCGTCCTCCCCAACTGTCATAACTGTCCTCCCCAACTATCATAACGGTCGTTTCCAACTGTCATAACGGTCGTCCACAACTGTCATAATGGTCATTTCCAACTGTCATAACGGTCGTTTCCAACTGTCATAATGGTCGTCCCCAACTGTCATAAGAGTCCGCTGCAACTGTCATAATGGTCATTTCCAACTGTCATAACGGTCGTCGCCAACTGTCACAACGGTCGTCTCCAACTGTCATAACAGTCCTCTCCAACTGTCATAACCGTCCTCCCTAACTGTCATAACTGTCCTCCCCAACTATCATAACGGTCGTTTCCAACTGTCATAACGGTCGTCCCCAACTGTCATAATGGTCGTCCCCGACTGTCATAATGGTCGCCCCAACTGTCATAATGGTCGTTTTCAACTGTCATAACGGTCGTCCCCAACTGTCATAACGGTCGTCCCCAACTGTCATAACAGTCCTTTGCAACTGTCATAATGGTCATTTCCAACTGTCATAACGGTTGCCCCCAACTGTCAAAACGGTCATTGCCAACTGTCAAAAGTCATCCCAACTGTCATAAGTCATTTCAAATTGTCATAACGGTCGCCCCAACTGTCATAAAAGTTGCCCCCAACTGTCATAACGGTCATCGCCAACTGTCATAACGGTCGTCTCCAACTGTCATAAACAGTCCTTTGCAACTGTCATAATGGTCATTTCCAACTGTCATAACGGTCACCCCAACTGTCATAACGGTCATCCTCAACTGTCATAATGGTCGCCCCCAACTGCCATAACGGTCGTTTCCAACAGTCATAACGGTCAGCCCCAACTGTCATAACAGTTGTCTCCAACTGTCATAATGGTCATCTCCAACTGTCATAACGGTCGTCCCCAACTGTCATAATGGTCGACCCCAACTGTCATAATGGCCGTTTCCAACTGTCATAACGGTCATCGCCAACTGTCATAAGTCTTCCCAACTGTCATAACGGTCATTTCCAATTGTCATAACGGTCGCCCCCAACTGTCATAACGGTCGTCCCCAACTGTCATAAGAGTCCGTTGCAACTGTCATAATGGTCATTTCCAAGTGTCATAACGGTCGTCCCCAACTGTCACAACGGTCGTCTCCAACTGTCATAACAGTCCTCTCCAACTGTCATAACCGTCCTCCCCAACTGTCATAACTGTCCTCCCCAACTATCATAACGGTCGTTTCCAACTGTCATAATGGTCGTCCCCAACTGTCATAATGGTCGCACCCAACTGTCATAATGGTCGTTTTCAACTGTCATAACGGTCGTCCCCAACTGTCATAACAGTCCTTTGCAACTGTCATAATGGTCATTTCCAACTGTCAAAATTGATCCCCAAATGTCATAACAGTCATTTCAAATTGTCATAACGGTCGCCCCAACTGTCATAAAAGCTGCCCCCAACTGTCATAACGGTCATCGCCAAATGTCATAATGGTTGTCCCCAACTGTCATAACAGTCATTTCCAACTATCATAACGGTCGTCTCCAACTGTCATAACGTTCATCCCCAACTGTCATAACGGTCATCCCCAACTGTCATAATGGTCGTCTCCAACTGTCATAATGGTCATTTCCAACTGTCATAATGGTCGTTTCCAAATGTCATAATGGTCATCCCCAACTGTCATAACGGTTGTCCCCAACTGTCATAATGGTCGCCAACTGTCATAATGGCCGTTTCCAACTGTCATAACGGTCGTCCCCAACTGTCATAACGGTCGTCCTCAACTGTCATAATGGTCGCCCCCAACTGTCATAACGGTCGTTTCCAACTGTCATAACGGTCAGCCCCAACTGTCATAACGGTCATCCCCAACTGTCATAATGGTCGCCCCCAACTGTCATAATGGTCGTTTCCAACTGTCATAACGGTCACCCCCAATTGTCATAACGGTCGTCCCCAACTGTCATAACGGTCATCCCCGACTGTCATAACGGTCATCCCAAACTGTCATAACGGTCGTCCCCAACTGTCATAACAGTCCTTTGCAACTGTCATAATGGTCATTTCCAACTGTCATAACGGTCGTCTCCAGCTGTCATAACGGTCGTCCCAACTGTCATAACGGTAACTTCCAACTGTCATAACGGTTGCCCCCAAATGTCATAACGGTCATCCCCAACAGTCATAACCTTTGCCTCCCACTGTCATAACGGTCATCTCCAACTGTCATAACGGTCACCCCCAACTGTCATAACGGTCATCCCCAACTGTCATAATGGTCGTCTCCAACTGAAATAACGGTCATCCAGAACTGTCATAACGGTCGTCCCCAACTGTCATAATGGTCATCCCCAACTGTCATAACCATCGTCTCCAACTATCATAATGGTCGCCCCCAACTGTCATAACGGTCATTTCCAATTGTCATAATGGTCGCCTCCAACTGTCGTAATGGTCGCCCACAACTGTCATAACGGTCATTGCCAACTGTCATAATGGTCATCGCCCAACTGTCATAACGGTCATCACCCAACTGTCATAACGGACATCTCCAACTGTCATAACGGTAGCCCCCAACTGTCATAATGGTCGTTTCCAACTGTCATAATGGTCGCCCCCAACTGTCATAATGGTCATTTCCAACTGTCATAACGGTCGCCCCCAATTGTCATAACGGTCGTCCCCAACTGTCATAATGGTCGCCCCCAACTGTCATAATGGTCATTTCCAACTGTCATAACGGTCACCCCCAATTTTCATAACGATCGTCCCCAACTGTCATAACGGACGTCCCCAAATGTCATAACGGTCGTTTCCAACTGTCATAACCGTTCTCCCCAACTGTCATAACCGTCCTCCCCAACTGTCATAACGGTCGTTTCCAACTGTCCTAACGGTCATCCCCAACTGTCATAACGGTCGTCCCCAACCGTCATAATGGTCGCCCCCAACTGTCATAACGGTCGTCTCCAACTGTCATAACGGTCGTCCCCAACTGTCATAACGGTCTCCCCCAACTGTCATAACAGTCCTTTGCAACTGTCATAATGGTCATTTCCACTTGTCATAACGGTCATCCCCAACTATCATAACGGTCGCCCCCAACTGTCATAACGGTCGTCCCCAACTGTCATAATGGTCATTTCCAACTGTCATAACGGTCGCCCCCAATTGTCATAATGGTCGTCCCCAACTGTCATAACGGTCATCCCCAACTGTCATAACGGTCGTCCCAAACTGTCATAACGGTCGTCCCAACTGTCATAACGGTAACTTCCAACTGTCATAACGGTCGCCCCCAACTGTCATAACGGTTGCCCCCAAATGTCATAATGGTCATCCCCAACAGTCATAACCTTTGCCTCCCACTGTCATAACGGTCATCTCCAACTGTCATAACGGTCGCCCCCAACTGTCATAACGGTCATTTCCAACTGTCATAACGGTCGTCCCCAACTGTCATAACGGTCATTTCCAATTGTCCTAACGGTCGTCTCCAACTGTCATAACGGTCGCCCCCAACTGTCATAATGGTCATTTCCAACTGTCATAATGGTCTTCCCCAACTGTCATAACGGTCATCTCCAACTGTCATAACGGTAGCCCCCAACTGTCATAATGGTCGCCCCCAACTGTCATAATGGTCGTTTCCAACTGTCATAACAGTCACTCCCAACTGTCATAACGGTCGTCCCCAACTGTCACAACGGTCGTTTCCAACTGTCATAACCGTTCTCCCCAACTGTCATAACCGTACTCCCCAACAGTCATAACGGTCGTTTCCAACTGTCCTAACGGTCATCCCCAACTGTCATAACGGTTGTCCCCAACTGTCATAATGGTCGCCCCCAACTGTCATAACGGTCGTCTCCAACTGTCATAACGGTCGTCCCCAACTGTCATAACGGTCCTTTGCAACTGTCATAATGGTCATTTCCAACTGTCATAACGGTCGTCCCCAACTGTCACAACGGTCGTCTCCAACTGTCATAACCGTCCTCCCCAACTGTCATAACCGTCCTGCCCAACTATCATAAAGGTCGTTTCCAACTGTCATAACGGTCAGCCCCAACTGTCATAACGGTTGCCCCCAAATGTCATAATGGTCATCCCCAACAGTCATAACCTTTGCCTCCCACTGTCATAACGGTCATCTCCAACTGTCATAACGGTCGCCCCCAACTGTCATAACGGTCATTTCCAACTGTCATAACGGTCGTCCCCAACTGTCATAACGGTCATTTCCAATTGTCCTAACGGTCGTCTCCAACTGTCATAACGGTCGCCCCCAACTGTCATAATGGTCATTTCCAACTGTCATAATGGTCTTCCCCAACTGTCATAACGGTCATCTCCAACTGTCATAACGGTAGCCCCCAACTGTCATAATGGTCGCCCCCAACTGTCATAATGGTCGTTTCCAACTGTCATAACAGTCACTCCCAACTGTCATAACGGTCGTCCCCAACTGTCACAACGGTCGTTTCCAACTGTCATAACCGTTCTCCCCAACTGTCATAACCGTACTCCCCAACAGTCATAACGGTCGTTTCCAACTGTCCTAACGGTCATCCCCAACTGTCATAACGGTTGTCCCCAACTGTCATAATGGTCGCCCCCAACTGTCATAACGGTCGTCTCCAACTGTCATAACGGTCGTCCCCAACTGTCATAACGGTCCTTTGCAACTGTCATAATGGTCATTTCCAACTGTCATAACGGTCGTCCCCAACTGTCACAACGGTCGTCTCCAACTGTCATAACCGTCCTCCCCAACTGTCATAACCGTCCTGCCCAACTATCATAAAGGTCGTTTCCAACTGTCATAACGGTCAGCCCCAACTTTCATAATGATCGTCTCCAACTGTCATAACGGTCATCCCCAACTGACATAACGGTTGCCCCCAACTGTCAAAATGGTCATTGCCAACTGTCAAAAGTCATCCCCAACTGTCATAACAGTCATTTCCAATTGTCATAACGGTCGCCCCAACTGTCATAACGGTTGCCGCCAACTGTCCTAACGGTCATCGCCAACTGTCATAATGGTTGTCCCCAACTGTCATAATGATCATTTCCAAACTGTCATAACTGTTGTCTCCAACTGTCATAACAGTCACCCCCAACTGTCAGAACAGTCTCAAACTGTCATAACGGTCATTTCCAACTGTCAAAACGGTCATTGCCAACTGTCAAAAGTCATCCCCAACTGTCATAACAGTCATTTCCAATTGTCATAACGGTCGCCCCAACTGTCATAACAGTTGCCGCCAACTGTCCTAACGGTCATCGCCAACTGTCATAACGGTTGTCCCCAACTGTCATAACAGTCATTTCCAACTATCATAACGGTCGTCTCCAACTGTCATGACGGTCATCCCCAACTGTCATAACGGTCATCCCCAACTGTCATAACGGTCGTCTCCAACTGTCATAATGGTCATTTCCAACTGTCATAACGGTTGTCTCCAACTGTCATAACCGTCGTCTCTAACTATCATAACGGTTGCCCCGAACTGTCATAACGGTTACCCCCAACTGTCATAACGGTCATCCCCAACTGTCATAACGGTTGTCCCCAACTGTCATAACGGTTGCCCCCAACTGTCATAACGGTCGTCTCCAACTGTCATATCGGTCGCCCCCAACTATCATAACGGTCACTTCCAACTGTCATAACGGTTGCCCCCAACTGTCATAACAGTCCCCCCCCAACTGTCATAATGGTCCTCCCCAACTGTCATAACGGTTGTCTCCAACTGTCATAACGGTCACCCCCAACTGTCATAACGGTCACTTCCAACTGCCACAATGGTCACCCTCAACTGTCATAACGGTCGTCCGCAACTGTCATAACGGTCATCGCCAACTGTCATAACAGTTGTCCCCAACTGTCATAACGGTTGCCCCCAACTGTCATAATGGTCGTCCCCAACTGTCATAACGGTCGCCCCCAACTGTCATAACGGTCACTTCCAACTGTCATAATGGTCACCCCCAACTGTCATAATGGTCATCCGCAACTGTCATAATGGTCGCCGCCAACTGTCATAACGGTCGTTTCCAACTGTCATAACGGTTGTCTCCAACTGTTACAATGGTCATCCCCAACTGTCATAACGGTCGTCCCCAACTGTTATAACCGTTGTCCCCAACAGTCATAACGGTCGTCCCCAACAGTCATAACCTTTGCCTTCCACTGTCATAACGGTCATCTCCAACTGTCATAACGGTCGCCCCCAACTGTCATAACGGTTGTCTCCAACTGTCATAACGGTCATCCCCAACTGTCATAACGGTCATCCCCAACTGTCATAACGGTCGTCTCCAACTGTCATAACGGTCGTTTCCAACTGTCATAACCGTCGTCCCCAACCTATACCAAAAACAGGTAACGTTTTGTAAATAGATGTATTTTTAATTGTAATAAAAGCCAAAATAAAACATTAAAAAACATTCAATTAATTCATTTAATTAATTAACAGAATGCACATAATATAAGCTTTTAACGTAAAGTTTACTTAACTTACCTACACAGTGAACAATTATTGCATCCCCATCTCCTACTATAGGATGTGTAACATCACCCATAATATACTTTATAGAGGTCTGCTCAGGGTCTGTATATTCTAAATCCAATAGACTTGTTTCCTCTTCTTTGTCTTCTTCTTCACTGCTTTCTTCTGACTCAAGGCAGCAAGACTGATAGCGATTGGCTTCCCACAAGGCTAACCTGAATTAAATGGGGGGAAAGTCCTTTATTTTGTATATATAATATAGAGTTGATTTTTTTGTAGGCTTAAACATCAGCTGAGTTTCAATCCTGCTTCAGCACCACTGAAACAGTAGCATGAAAGCAGCCCATATTCTGCATAGCAGCATGTAGAACCATATCGGTGGGTACATGAGCTCAGGTCCAGTGTGCAAGTGTGTGCTGGCCTGCTGATTTTCGGGCTTTCTGGGCCCACTAGGAGTTGGGAAACACCCAGTTTTCAGCCTCCAGAAGGCGTGGGGAAGGTCCAGTTTTTGCTCTCCCCAAACTGCAGAGCCTTTATTGGAGCCTGGGGAAGGTGCCCCTCCCCAGGCCCTCTGGAGGTCAGAAATGTCCTGTTTCCCAACTCGAAGAAAGACATTTCTGGCCTCCAGAGGGCCTCTGGGGCTGGGGAGGTCGTTTTCGCCGTCCCCAGCCTCCTAGAAAAGGCTCTGAAACCTGGGGAGAGCGAAAAACGGGTGTGCCATTGTGTGCCAGAAGCACGCACGAATGCCTCTGCGGGGAGGGGGCATGGAATTATGGGTGTGGGCATGCACACAACCTCCTCACGTCCCCTTTCCCCAAACTTACTTTTTCTGCTGTTTAGCCTCTGCTGCTCTCTGCCTCTTTTCTTCTCTGAGCCTTGCCCTCTTTATTGCTGCTTCCTGCAATTTTTTTTGCCGAACTTCCAGCTCTTCTGGGCTCAGTTTAGGCCTTTTTTTACTAGGTCCCATATCAGCCGTCATAAGAAGAACCTGGAAAAATCATCTATGGGGTATAATCTTTTTTTAATCCAAATTACTTTTATATTTCTCTTTATCCAATACTACCACAGGTTCTTCTGGTCAATTTTCTAGAGATTTTTTTCAAAACAAGAAGACTACATCACTGCATTGACCAAAATAAGACTTACCATGTTATTTGGCCTGAAAATTCATTTGCATATTTATAACTTGTTACCCAGTATTAGATTTGTTGAGATTTTAAAATTCTGGTTGACTAGAAATTGATGGATAGAATATCCATAGAATGTCCATAGAAACTGGAGAATAAATCCAGTCAAACAGGTTCCTAAGAGGTCATACAATGGAAGTTGACAGTAGAAATTATATTTCCATTTTACCTCCCATTATGTTTGTATATAAATTTCAAATAAGCTTTTTCTGGTACATTAATCAAGGTATCAAAATGTAACATTATTCTTACGTTTTCTTTATTTCTGAGAATTCTTCCTCCTTGACTGAGGTCTTCAAGGAGAGTTTTCTGATCTTCTAGCAAATGATCATATGCCTTCTTGTCCCCTTGGCTAGTTTCCTTGGAATAGTCTTTGCCCTCAAATATGTACATATGGCCTTAAAAACAAAATGAAACACCAATGTGACATACATTTTAACTTTAAGATTAGCTCCAGCACTATTGGACTTTAATTCACCACCTATATTAAATAAGAAGCCTGTACCATCGCCAACCTGAAAAAAATATTAATAAAAATTTAATGGAGAGACATATATAGTACAAGAAAGAAATATATTCTTCAGTGTCCTATATTCTTGAATGAGAAATTCTATTATCTTAGATTGGAGGCTCTATTTTTTTACAATATTATTTTACTGTTTGAGCCCCAAGGCAAGTTATTACTGTATTTTAAAATGTTTTGTCATTTAAGAATTCCCCAGTTTTTGATAAATGTAGCACCTTTATCTATCCAATTACATTTTGATATACTTTACTTGAATAAATCCATAAATCAGAAGAAAATTTAGATACATAAATGATAAAAATTCATTAAAAATATAAAGAAGTAACAATTTCCTTCCAGCTTTATTTCTATACTCAATGCATGCAGTTATCTTCTAGTTATGCGGTAGGAATCACGGGGCAGTCTAGTTATTTTCTTTGTTCCTGTATCTGCCCTTTTTGCACGGTGGAAGAGGAGAAAGAAGCTATTGTACTATAGGTTTTTTTAAAAGATAAAACTACATTTAAACCACTACTTCAAATACAAGTGAAAAAATAAGTTGCAAAAAACATATTTAAGTAGGGCACCTGAAGGGCTCAATTCCAAGTATACTTTGTTTTAGCATCTCCTCTTTCATCTATGAGTTTATGGCAGTGCATAGACTATTTCCACTTCCCGTTTTCTTCAGTGTAATCATATTAATATGATGGGCTGGCTACAAATCATCAACCAACCATAGCTAAAGGTCAGATCAACACCTAAACTACATAACGGTCATTAGATTTAAATAAATATTTCCTCTCCATATAGAGTACTTAATGATATCCTCGTCTTTCATAAAAATCCACGCAGCTACAGTAGCTTAGTCTAGTAGCTAAAGCATCAGGTTAGAAAGGAGACCGGGACTGTATGTCCCACCTTTGCCATGAAAGCCAATTGGGTTACTTTGGGCCAGTTATTCTCTCTCAACCCAGCCCACCTCACAGGGTTGTCATTAGGAAAAAAATAAGAAGAGGGAGGTGTGTTGGATATGTTCACTAACTTGAGTTATTTATAAAAATAATAACGGTGAGAAACAAATAAATGAATAAATAATGAGTAAAGCAGACCACAAGAGTTTATTCAGCAAAACATAATACCAACTATGGTTTAGCACAATGTGCATGTTCAAAAGGAACTTTGGTAAAGAGAATAAAAAAATATGGTCAGCATAAACGTAAATAATGTTAATGTTCAAAAATAAATTCAAGTTTCAAGTGAGGAATCTGATTTCTACTGTATTTTATGTTAGATTCATTAACTTACTTTCCAAAGTACGTTCTTCATTTGTTTCTGTGACTGATTGCACTGGATCCATTGACCATATTCCTCCCTTTGTCTCCCCAAGGATACTTCTCAAGTCTATATCACAGACAGTACTGCCTTCTGTTGCCAACAATTTGTCCAAACCAAACTTCAGGATTTCATTTAGCTTTTTTTTAAAAATAGAATATAGTGTCATTTAAAAGATCTTACTCTTATTTTCCTATTTCTTTTAGAGAGTTGATCTAGACCAGTGTTTCTTAAAGTGTGGCCTGAGGACCCATAGGGATCTCCTAAGACTCCCTCAAAAATTCACGTTGACAAGTAATACATTAGGACTCTTTCAAACAATTCTGAGAAATGGTAGTGGCAGCAGTACATCAATTTTGATTTCTAATATGGTAAATACTAATAAATACAACCCTTACAAAAGCTATTTTGAAGTCTTCCAAAATTCCATAAAAGTAGAAAAGGATCCTTAGAGAAAAAAGTTTAAGAAACACTGTTAGAGGTAAATCAAAGCATTCCTTATTATATTACTATACTGTAATATACTGTGGGACATCATATCATTTAATAACAAATATGAATATTAATATAAATATGCTGGAGAAAACACTTAGGAAGAAAGGATATGTCAGAATGAAGATGACTTATCCCTGTAGCAAATTAAATAAGGATTCTGGCGACAGGATGAAAATTAACTTGCTTGTGATGCAGATGAAATAATAATAATAATAATAATAATAATAATAATAATAATAATAATAATTTATTAGATTTGTATGCCGCCCCTCTCCAAAAAAGAATGGCAACTTTAGATTAAGAAATAGGTTACAGAGATAATTTCTTCCCAAAGATCAAGCTTAGAATGTGATGAATAATTTATTCTATAAAGGCACATTTTGCATAGGATTTAGATAAAAGAACCTTTATAGGAAATTAAGCAACTCTAAATCACTATTAGATTTAGAAATAAGAGTTTGTGGTGTATACCAATGATAACTAAATGTTGTATACTTCATGCACAGAATTTTGATACTTTATAGAATTCAAAAAGAAAAAAAACATAGAAACACCATTTAATCTCTTAGGTTACCCTTCTGTATTTCCTCTGGTGTTCTCTGAAATTTGTGAAAGTGCTTTTTGCAATCTCTTACCGGAACATCTGATAAATCCTGAGTTTTGTGTGCTCCAAGTGCAAACTGCCCCCCTTCAATAACAGTATTAGTTAATTGGAGTTTTGATATTGCTCTTCGGTAGATAATTTCTTCTACAGTATCTCTCCCAATCAAGCGGATGATTTTTACTGGTCTTTAAAAAAGTACAATAAGATTTATATTAATATAATAATTTGTAGTCATGTGTATTGCAGCAGGATATGGTAAATCTCTCTCAAATCTCATTTTAGTTTTGCTTCCATGACAGTGGAAGTAATAGGTCTCCAAAGCAGAACTGAGACTCTGTGGCCCTTGTTATTTTTGCACTACAACGTCAGTTACATTGAAGAATTTTGCACAGTAAGAGGACAAATTATGTATCTGTAAATTGTAAAACAAAGGTTCCAAATGTGCTTTTTTCAAGAGGCAACTGGACTTTATTTTTCTTTGAAGACGTTTTGCTTGTCATTCAAGAAGCTTCAATTCTGACTGGATGGTGGGGAATGGAAGGACAGCTGTAATTTGCATTATTTTGCCAGGTGTTGAGGACACCTATGGCTTTATGTTCAAAAGAGTGGCCTCTGTCTTTTAAATGTAGATGGATTGCTGAATCTTGTCCTAATGCATGTTCTCCTATGTTCTTACAGCCATAGAATCAGCCATCGGGAACAATAAACTGGCAGAATCAGAGGCAGAACAATTAAGAATGAAGGTATCTGCTGCCCTCGTCAGTGCCAAAGTACCCCCTTCTAATCTCACAATTCAAGGAGACCAATTACATCCTTGGGAAGAGACCTAAATATCACCATCCTACCAGCTGATAAAGGAAGATACACAATTATCTTGAACACGGATGACTCAAAGGCCAAGGTTTTCTGCAGGACACTGCTATATATTAGACTCTGAAGAGAGATCCCACCAGCAGTTACAAGAAAAAGATCATTGATTTCAAACATTGATTGACACCTCTTGAAGGACAATGCCATCGACAATATTACATCTGCATTTCAAAGACAAAGGCCACTCTTTTGAAGACAGCAAAGTCCACATTTTGGAAAGAGAGGACCACCGGTTTGAAAGAGGCCATCTACGTCAAAATTAAACAGTCTTCTCTCAACAGATGGGGAGGGATACATCATCATCTATCTTCAGTCTAGAACACAGTTCTTTCAACAGTTCCAAAAAGGCTTCATACCCATTTGCACAACTCAGGTGACCCTGATGACAGAGATAAATCTCTAGGTGACTTCAACAGCTCACTAAAAGAATGCAAATCACCAGTTGTATTCAAGGAGTATAAATCCTTCCATTCCGCATCATCCAGTCAGAGCTGAAGAAGCTTCTCAGATGAGAAACAAAACATCTTCAAAGAAAAACCAGAAAGTCCAGTTGCCTCTTGAAAAAAGCACCTTTGGGACAATCAAAGCCTGGTTGACTGAGACATTCTTATCACAGGAGTACCAAGTTGATACTTTTTTTGAATGTTTTTGAATTAACTCATCCCATCCAATATACCACACAGCTTAACGATGACCCATGTTTTGGAGTTAACAACAACAGGGCCTGCCTGGATTGCTAATGTGATGTTGCACTTAATGACTCCATTACTTAGCAACAGCAATCCTGGACCCAACTGCCACTGTAACTCGAAGACTACCTGTACATTAACTGGTGTTATACTCTATTTATTTATTTTGTCCAATACACAATACATATTGAAGAGAATAGACATGTAGTAATATATATAAAGAAAAGGATAGAAGAAAAGATATAAAAATAGAGAAGATACATGAAAGGAAGAAAAGATATATGAGATATGAGATAAAGGAGACACAATTGGACAGGGGACGAAAGGCACACTAGTCCACTTATGTACGCCCCTTACTGACCTCTTAGGAACCTGGAGAGGTCAATCGTGGATAGTCTAAGGGAGAAATGGGGTTGACACTATTGAGTCCGGTAATGAGTTCCACACTTCGACAACTCGATTGCTAAAGTCATATTTTTTACAGTCAAGTTTGGAGCAGTTAATATTAAGTTTGAATCTGTTGTGTGCTCTTGTGTTGTTGCGGTTGAAGCTGAAGTAGTCATTGACAGGCAGGATGTTGCAGCATATGATCTTGTGGGCAATAGTTAAATTGTGATTTAGGCGTCATAGTTCTAAGCTTTTTAAACCCAGTATTGTTAGTCTTTTTTCATAGGGTATTCTATTTCAAGTGGAGGAGTGAAGGGCTCTTCTGGTGAAGTATCTTTGGACGTTTTCGAGGGTGTTGATGTCCGAGATGTGGTATGGGTTCCAGAGAGATGAGCTGTATTCAAGAATGGGTCTGGCAAGTTTTGTAGGCTCTTGTGAGTAGTGTGAGATTGCCAGAGCAGAAGCTATGTAGGATCAGGTTAATAACTCTAGAAGCCTTTTTGGCGATATTGTTGCAGTGGGCTTTAGCACTTAGGTCATTTGATATTAGTATTCCAAGGTCTTTTACTGAGTGGGGGTTGGCTGTGAGAATTTGTTTATTCAGTTTACATATGACGTTTGGATTCGTTTTGCCGATGTGGAGGGTAGAGCATTTGTTGGTTGATATTTGAAGTTGCCAGGTGTTAGACCAATCTGAGACAAAATCGAGGCCTTTTTGGAGAGTAGATGTGTTGTCCGTAGTGTTGAAAAGTTTTATATCGTCGGCAAAAAGAATACAGTTGCTTGTGATATGATCGCAGAGGTCGTTGATGTAGAGAATGAAAAGAGTAGGACCTAGTACGCTGCCCTGGAGAACACCACTTTTGACAGGGACAGGGGTGGAAATGGCACTTCCAATTTTGACAACTTGTTGCCTATTTGACAGGAATGCAGTAATCCAGCTGTGGAGGAATCCTGAGATGCCATAGGATTTGAGTTTTAGGAGCAGTTTGTCGTGGACCACTGAGTCGAAGGCTTCGCAAAAGTCAATATAAATTGCATCAATGGATTTTCCTTGATCTAGGTGGGTAGTCCAAATGTTTTTGCAGTGAAATAGTTGTAGGTTGCAGGATAATTTCTTTCTGAATCCAAATTGTTTGTTAGAGAGTAGGTTATTAGATTCTAAGTAAAGGGTGTTTGATTGATTTATAATTGATTCCATGATATTACACGAGATGCAGCATAGTGATATTGGTCAACGAGAGAAGGGTCTCCTTTTTTGAAGATGGGGTTGACTATTGCTTTTGGCCATAGCTTGGGGAGTATGCTGGTCATGAAGGATTTTTGGAAGATAATGCTTAGAGGTTCAGATATAACAGAAGAAAGCTTTTTTAGGAAGTATGCACAAAGACTGTCTGGTCCGACTGATAGGGAAGGTTTGAGGTCACGGATTGCTTTTTCAACGCGGTCTACAGTGAAGTTGATTTGGGTTAGGTTGTTGAGATAGTTTAAATCAAAGACATACCTCTTAGCTGTAAAGTGGTTGGGGAGGGACTGCAATAATGTAGCAGGACTTACTAAAAATGCCCTTATGAAACTGCCCACCCTCCACAAATTTACATGTAGAAGCCATCGATTTTTGCTCACTTCTTCTGGCCAATCCTATGGGCTCTGGCTGCTGCTTGCACATCATTTTGTGGATTAAAATCACTGTCAACAAAAATAACTGTATCTGCTGCTGTGAGATTGATACCAACTCCACCTTGGAATATAAAGGAAAATATGTATAAATTATAATAAAAGGAAACCAGCCTTTCTATAGCCTTAATTCAAGTGAAAAGTACAAAAAATAAATATTTCATTTGATAAGCAATGATGTACAGATACAGATTTATAAACAGGTAATAATATTTTCATATTCTACATAATTAGATTATGTCTCAAAGGGAGGCATCCTATTCTGGATTGTAGTGGGCACATACCTAAATAAGCGCGTCCTATTTGGGCTCTAGGCCGCCAAATAGTCCTTGACTTACAGCCACAATTGAGCTCAACATTTCTGTGGCTAAGTGTAAAGTCATTAAGTCATTTTGCCCAATTTTATGACCTTTCTTGCCATAGTTGTTAAGTGAATCATTGCAGGTGTTTAGTAAGTAACAAGGTTGTTAAGTGAATCTGGTTCTTCTATTGACTTTGCTCATCAGAAGGTTGCAAAAGGTGACCATGTGACGCCAACTGTCATAAGTATGAACCAGTTGCCACGCATCTGGATTTTGATCATGTGACTACGGGGGTGCTGCAACAATGATCATAAGCATGAAAAATGTCATTAAGACACTTTTTTCAGTGCTGTTGTAACTTCAGTCACTAAACAAATTCCTGAAAGTCAAAGACAACCTAAAATGGCTTTCTTTTTGCCTCAAAACATAACCTGAACTTTGAAACAGTGACTTTTAAAACCCTCCCTACTTTGGCTCTTTTATATCTCCAAAAAGTATCTTCTTCAAACCATCTTTACTTATCTGACACAGATGTCAAATAAAATGTTAATGGTGTCATTTTCATAATTTTAAGAAAATGCTTACAGGGACTGCTTGTCTGTTGCTCCATCCACTCTGTGCAATTGCACCTTTTTGCGATATGATCAGACCCCCATTGTATTAGCATTATAAATTGCTCATAATGGAGTTATTTAGAAAAGTACTTGGATTGTTTGGCCTATTTTATTAATAAAATTTAAAATTTGTTTTGGGCATTTTATATAAGATGATAGCTCTAAGATATAAAGTCTTTTGATTGCAGAAGATAACAAATTCTATTTAATCCATTCAATCAATAAACCATTCATTCAAAATTTATGCAGTATTTCATCTTTATAGTTGTTTAGTCATTTCAAGCCTTTACAGAACCACTTAAAAATACATATGGAAAGTATGCAATCACAAAGAAAATA
The DNA here is from genome assembly GCF_031021105.1 of Erythrolamprus reginae. Classification (NCBI taxonomy): domain Eukaryota; kingdom Metazoa; phylum Chordata; class Lepidosauria; order Squamata; family Dipsadidae; genus Erythrolamprus; species Erythrolamprus reginae. Next base: position 218,589,675 of record NC_091951.1, on the reverse strand, counting down.
AAGTATTATTTTAAAAGACAGACATTTTTAGTCCCATAATTTAATATATTTTTAATTTTGTCTTTCTTCTTCTAAATACGAAGGATCAAGAAGCGCTAAAATATTCAGTGTAATTTTGTTTCCTTTGCAGCTTGATATAGCATTCTTATCTTCAGCTTATGCTTGAGCCAACTTCCCCAAATTCCAAGGACAGTTTATTAATTGCTTCTTTTACACTGGGAATAAATTTTGCCAACAAGCTGCTTTTCATTCAGCTGAAATAAATTTTCTCTTTGTGACATAAAAATAATTACCGGTAGTTTAAATGGAAATCCCCTCTGATAACACATCTTGTTCTGCATAAGGTTTTCTGTAAATGATTTAAATTATTTTCTTTTGTTACAGCATAGAATGCCAATATCTTGGAAAAATACTCCCACCATCCTATTTGATCTTCACAACCTCACATTTTTCTACAATTTATCTTTTTGGTTAAAATAGCTGGCTTTTGACAAAAAAAGACGACTTAACAAATAAAACTTCCCAGAGGCTTCATCATTAATACATCTAATGATTATACTGATCTTTTTATGTCACTATACAGTATCAATATTATATGATACTGATCTTTTCACAATAATTTTGGACCAGAGCAATATAAACACTAAATCTGTAGTCTCTGAAACTTCTTTAATCCTTAAATTATCTCTACTATTATGATTTTTTATATTAGCTAACTCAGTGTACATTTCAGAAATATTGTTTTGAGCTTTGTTTATCTAAAGAACATTTTACAGCTGTATCATAATGCTTGACTGGACAATTGAACTCTTATCTGCCATTTGACATAGCCTTTTAAAAAATTGTTCATTCATTTGCTCTGACATACACTTTTTAGTTGTTTTCTCAAATGTCTAGTTAACTCCATATCAGGCATTCAAAATAATTTTAATACCTAATCAAAAAGCTAAGAGGACTTCCAGTGCTGATCATCCTAGTGGTGTGTGTTGTGGGAACAGGCTCCGGACCCACAGCATGAATTTCTGAAGTTGGATGCCCATTTAGGGCATCGCAGATCCCGAAGAGATCTGCGAATCTGTGGGGGACACTCTGGAGTGAGTGGGTGTGAAGCAAACACCTGTTCACTCAGGGGAACCCCCTGGAGCCGTCTGGAGAAAATCTGCCTCATTTGACAAGTCCAGACCAAAGACAGCCACACAGCAGGAAGCAGAAGAGGGACTTGTATACATCAGAAGAAACTAAATTGTCAAAACCTTTGGAACTTGGTGAAAATCACAACAAAGAATTAAATTGTGTGCTAAGATTAAGACTCTAAAAATGAGTGTCAACCTTCGCTATATTTCTGCATCATTTCTATGCTTGGTTGCCAATAGTTACGGGGAGGGATTTGGGGGGGGGGAGTATGCAGGAGGCCCTGTGAAGTGGAATAAGTTTAGTTTTCCTTGAAACCAGGTGACCAGGAGGAGACCGTTAGAAGTTACATTCCATAAATGTGACGTGGTCATGGACATTAGGGATTGGCCAATCTCCAAAGGGGGGGGTGTCAAAAAGGAGTTTGATATATGCATGTATCCCCACCTTTACTCCGAAGGTGGACTCCTCCTTCCACAGAAAGCAGGAGGTGATTCTCCCTTCCTTCTGTGAGAACCCGAGCTCAGAACAGGAACTCTCCTGGCACACGCTAGATGTTAGGAAGGCCTTATCCATATACACAGAACGAACAGCAGCTTCCTGTAAATCAGACGCGCTGTTCATTTCCTTTTGCCCGGCCACCTTGGGCCGCAAAGTTTCAACCACTACTGTGGGAAGCTGGCTGCGGAACACCATTTCCCTTGCATATCAGCTGGCGGGGCACCCCCCGCCGCAGGGAGTCACAGCTCACTCAACTCATAGTGCTGCCACCTCAGCGGCATGGCTGTCTAGCATCCCCATTGAGGAGATCTGCAGGGCAGCTATGTGGGCATCGCCCACGCCATTCATCAGACACTACAAGATAGATGCCTTCGCTGAGAAGGACTCAGGATTCGGCTGTGGGGTATTCCGACATGTTTTTTCTAATGAGGGGTCTCTTCCAGGCCCTAGTATCCCGCCCATAGAGAATCCTTAACTTTGGTATGTCCCAATCTATTGGAGGATAGCTCCGCCCACTGGAGATGGGGCGTTGGTATACACTGATAGGCCTTTTTCTCCAGTCTTTGCTTTAACCTTGACTGCTTTCAGTTCAGATTTTTGATAAATTCACTTTTGAACCTTAAAAAGGACTCTGAGTTTTATTTTTCTTAAATACTGACTGTAGCAGCTGACAATGAGTAAGTGGCGTTTCCTGACATTGAAGCAGAAATTGAAATAAAAACTGACAACACACAAATGTGAAGGAAGAGAAATGACAACAGAGAAGTCAGAGTAAAAGCCCTGAGAGGAATTACCTTGGATTTCTTTTTGCTATAAACTTTGTTATGCATTCTTCTACTAGGAAATAAGAAGATCTGTCGCTTTAAACTTTGAATACTTTAAATATTGTGAGAAGTGGAACTAAGTGCTAATGATGGAGGAATTAAGAAGTGAAAGGAGTCATACTTCCGAAAGAGAATAAAATCCAATAAATAATAATGATGGAGGAATTAAGAAGTGAAAGAGTCATACTTCCGAAAGAGAAGCCATTACAGGAAGTGGATTTCAAACACCTTAGAGAGAAAGAAAAAGAAGTCTACAAAACTGGATTTGGGGATAAATTTGATATGAGATTTTTTTTCTTCGGGCCTAAAAATTTAAAAGACAATTTTTATTGCAAAGGAGGAAGAAATATTTGACTAGAAAAAAGAGACAATTTAAATTAACTGTTATACATAACAAAAGAGACAGTAATGCTGACAGGTGACTAAACAAAAATTTTGCTGCAAGTAATAGGACACTGACACTAACTGACAAATATAAGTATTATGTTTTCTTAGATCTTTTCTTTTCACTTTTTCTACATACTGCTTCAAATATATTATATATCTTTCCAAATATTATTATAATTGTTATAGAATTAAGGTAGTTTGTTACAGAATAACTATTTTAACAATTTAGTCATGAGAAATTAGTTAAAATCATAGAAAAATATTATACTACATGATATTATATAGTATCTATAAGACAAGTTAAGAATTAGAAATTAAAATAAAGTCAAGTGACTTTTAATTTTAATCAAAACTGTGTGTAGTAGTAAGGCAAAAGGATTATGAGATATTATAATATGTAGAAATTTGATATATTAGCAATATTTGGAATAAATTGTACAAAGTTTAAAAATGACAAGTACAAATGTAATAACAAATACAGGGAAGAAAACAACATTAAGCCCAGCTGTAATTTCACCTGCACTCCCTGGACAAAGATCGATTGAGACAACATTAGGACCTGATAAAACAAGTTCAATAATCAATATGTAGAGCATGTGGTTAATGCTGCAAAACATACAAAAAAACTATAGCAAGGACGCAAGAATCCATAACGAAAGCACAGGAACTATAATAAATAACTATGAAGGGACAAATGTCCATCATTCAGAAATTAAAATAGAGATTGGAGAAATGAAAATATAAATGATAAAATTGAAAAAATTCAAAATGAACATAAAATAAAAATAAAAATAGTGGAAAAACAAAAATGGAACAGACAAACAGACAAATAAGAAAGTAGAAATTATGGAGAAGAAATTAACAACAGTTAATAAAGGGCTTGAAGAGGGCTTCCTACCACCTAAGATTCCAAAATATCTGAGGATTCTCAATGAGAATAAAATCATGTGGTGCCTCCTCGTAATCAATGTAATTGAAATGGCTTTAAGAAAAATGCTGTGTTTGGGGGGGGGAGTACAGAGCTCATTACATCATCTTCAACAGTGATTAGTTTTTATGCCTGACAACTGCAGTGAGGTTATTACATACACTGCTCAAAAAATAAAGGGAACACGCAAGTAACACATCCTAGATCTGAATGAATGAAATGTTCTCATTGAATACTTTGTTCTGTACAAAGTTGAAAGTTATGACAACAAAATGAAATTTATTGTCAAATCAGTGTTGCTTCCTAAATGGACAGTTTGATTTCACAGAAGTTTGATTTACTTGGACTTATATTCTGTTGTTTAAGTGTTCCCTTTATTTTTTTGAGCAGTATATAATCAAAAATTGAAAGGTCCAACACTACACACAATAGAAGAATGGTTGGCAAATGTGATAAAACTTGCAAAAATGGATAAAGAATAATAACTATATTTATAGCTGACTGGAAATCCCTTGCAGATGTTTTAAATAAATAGAAAGAAATGCACTTATGACTTGTGGTTTTGATGATCAGAAACTATAGGAGCTTTTCTTTTGTTAAATTAAAAGATAATTTTGTAATCATACTTCAATTCGCTGCAAAGAAAATTGGCAACTTCTTTCTTTTTAAAAATATTTTTTGCAGTTTTCTTTTTCTTTGTTTTCTTTATTCTGCATTAGTTTTTGTTAACTTGTCTTCTTTTTAAAACTTGTAATAACAATTTATAATTTAAAAAATGAAAGAGCAGTTTGAGATGACATTAAAAAATAAACATGGATTTTGATCAGTGTTAATTCTTGGGATAGTTAAAAGCTGTGGTACATTTTCTGAGTAGTTACATGGATCATTTTTATTGCCCTTTTTATAAATTGGTACTATAACTGCCATTCCCCAATCTCTTGGTATACACCCAGTTTGATCTATAAATATAAAGAGATATGCTAAAAGGGATGTCCACCAGATATTTAAAGTGGAAATATAAGTAGCAGCCAAAGAGAATTACCTGGATAAATAATGTTTAATGGATATACAAAAGAGGCTGGTTGAAATTTTAAAAATTAAAATAATATATTTTTAAAAAATACTCAGACTCATTTCTGATTAGATAAGCTACATAAATTTGATGAATAAATGAAATTTTGGCAATCCCTTTAAGATTATTTACTGATACCAGGCCTGAAAAACTGAGGGTTTATGGATTTGTTTATAAATAAGAGAAGGATTATGGGAAGAAGAAATATTGTTTGAAGAGATTTGTGATGAAGATTGGAACACACACATCACTCTTTCCCTTTTCTTCTCATTCTTCTTTTCTAACTTTCTTTATACTTTTACTCATGTAAGAATACTACCGTGTTTCCCTGAAAATAAGACCCTGTCTTATATTTTTTTGAACCCTGAAACAAGTGCTTGGCCTTATTCTTATGCACTCAAAAACCAGATTAGGCTTATTATCAGGGATGTCTTATTTTGGGGAAAATAGGGTACTTTTTTCAAATTAACAAAATAGCAAGCATAGCACATAGAAAAGCCATGGTTGCTTACCTGCCTTGGTACTCAGAAGGAAAACAAAAATAGGCTGCTGAGCAAAGTTGTTAATGGCAAGATGTCTCTCTTCTCCTCGGACAGATCCATCCAGGCGCTCATAGCTGTAACCTTTTCAGTTTTTTAAAGAAACATTAAACATTCATGAGAGATACATTATTCTTATATTTGAAAAAAGTATAAAAAGTATATAGCAATCATTAAGAAAATAAATACCAAAAATATTTAGCAACCATTAGGAAAATATGTGCTTAGACAGGAAAAATGGGAATACAGTATTTGTATTAGAGGGAGGGAAGGAGAAACAGTTTTTAATATTCTGTTATTTATAGATTGTATCAACAACATTCTAATATTTCTACCTAATAATACTACCAAACATGATTAAAGGGCATAAAGCATTAACGAGCTGCAATTCATTTCATCAGATGCATAGAGTGCTCTTCCACTGAGAAAGAGGTTGTTGCTGAATTCACATACATTAAAAGACATACCAAACAAAATCAAAACAGGGCCTCAACAATGCATTTTTAACACATTACGATAAAGTAATTTAACCTACATCTGCAAATCAATCTATCATCCCTACCTTTCTCCCTGCCCTACCCCAATTTAAAGTTTACGTCAGTATGTATACCGTATTTTTTGGAGTACAAGATGCACTGGAGTATAAGATGCACCTTAGTTTTTGGGGAGGAAAATAGGGAAAAGAATCTGCTTATCAGATCTGGCTAGCATCCTTAGTCTAGTCAGATTTAGCACATTATTTTATCCGCTGTTTAGGGCTTTATTCAGAGAGAGTAACATGAAAGAGATTGCAAGTGGGTAAGAGCTGGTAACATGTTTAGCACCTGGTTAGCGCTGGAAAAAAATATTTGGAGCAAGTTAGACCAATGGGGAAAAAAACCCTGCTTGGAAAACATTATTTGCAGAGAGTAACAATGAAAGAGCTGGCAAGCCAGTAAGAGCTGGGAATATCATTAGGACCTGGAAAAAAATATTCGGAGCAAGTAGAGCAATGGAAAAAACACTGCAAAGGCTTAGGACTTGGAAAACATTATTTGCAGAGAGTAACAATGAAAGAGCTGGCAAGCTGGTAAAAGCTGTGAATATTGTTAGTACCTGGTTAGGGCTGGAAAGGAATTTTTTCAGAGTAAGTTAGAGCAATGAAAAAAACATGCAAAGACTTAGGGCTTGGAAAACATTATTCGCAGAGAGAAAGAATGAAAGAGCCTGCAAGGCAAGAGCTGGGAAGATCGTTAGCAGCTAGTTAGTGCTGGTGTGGGGGAAGCTACATTCAGAGTATAAGACCCAAATCATCAGCCTCTTTTAGGGAGGAAAAGGGTGCGTCTTAAAATACGGTATTCGATGTATCTGAGGAACTTATACTTTTTAATAATATTTGTTACTTGATATTCAAGACTTTATCAGACTTTTGGCTATACTTGGAAAAGCTGGTGAACTACAGATCTTATGAAACATTCTCCCTCTTTTTTCACATTAAAATTATTTTCTACTTTTTATTTGAATTATGACATAATAGTCCCTGCTTCAATTCTGTTCAAAATTTGACATCATTGGTTAAAAGGCTGTTGGTTTTGCACCTGGAACAGAATATACTATTACAATTGAAACCCTGTTTATGGTTGGCTTTCAGAGCCTATTTTGAGCACTTTCTGATTAATTACAATCACCAAGTTTTATTTCAAGTTGGCCAAACGTTGGGCTTTCTCCTAATCTGTCCTCATTCCACAGTAGCAATGCTGGAAATCTTTTTCCATTGCATTCCCTTCTCAAGCTATGCTGGATAACTATATAGGTCCAGATTTTTATTTTTATAAAGACGATCTTTGTATCTCAAGGGATGCAATCATTAAAAGAGCTGTCTCAAAGCTGCTTTTTAAAAAGGCAACTGGACTGCTTTTTGCCTTGAGGAAAAAGATGTTTTGCTTCTTGTCCAAGAAGCTTTATTTATTCTGGCAGGATGGTGGGAAGGGTGGAAGGATCATTCCCACCATCCTGCCAGAACCAATGAAGCTACTTGAATGGGAAGCAAAATGTTTGAGGGGCTATTACAGAGCCTTTTGAAAAAACACCTTTGAGACCACTATGACCTGGATAACTAAGGATCTCCATAGACTTTAGATGGGCTATCATCTGACAACAACGAAGAAGTATCAACCATGTATCTAAATTAAAGAGACCTATAAATGCAGTTATTAAGTATACGTGAACTCATACAGCCCACCTACTTCATCTCAGATAATTTCTCTATCATTCAAACCCATTGAGGTGACTTTAGAAACTGAAGGGTTCAGCAATAGCCATTTTTAGTCATATCCTATATGTGAGATCAAATGATATATGTTTTAGAAAATTCCAAATGGGGTGTTCTATGGAAGCATAATTCATGTATTCAAAGTTCATCAAAGATGAACATGCAAAGAACTCACAATCATAGGTAAGAAACCAACTTTTTTCAGGATTTTCCAATAGAAAGCATTGTTTTATTCTCAACAATAGGAATTCTAAAAATAAATCCAGTTACATCAAAAACATTTACCTCTATATTCCATGTAATCTTGCAGAATATCTAACATTTGAGTCATTTGTGAAAACAACAGAACACGATGCTTCCTGCAATTAAAAAAAAAGAATATTTTGACCGTTGCTCCACCTTTTCATAAAGCACATTCAAAATAGATAACATCTCTATACATATCATCCTCTGAATTCAATAAGCATAGGATATGAGATATTATTATCTCCATGCTAAAAAGAGATGCTTGGGCTAAATCATTTGAGGATAGGGGAGATAGCTCATTTCATTACTGGAACTTTTGTTGCGATATTCTTTGGAGAAGAGAAGTGCCTAAGCCATAAACCTGTTTTCACAGTTTGTACTAAATCTGCAGAGATAGGAGAGTTGATTAGCATCTATTTCTCTGTTTATTGGCTTCATGAGCACCAATATCACTACAGTACTGAGACTGGCCCAAATTCTTTTCTTGTCATTGGATGGCATGTTTAAGCCATTGAGAATGAGTCAGAGGGAGCTGGGTAAAATGTAAAATTTTCCCCTACTTGTTCTGTGGGTGTGGCTTGGAGATCCAGTCATTGTGGCTTCAGGTGGGCACGGCCACGTGGTCATGTGACTGGGTGGACATGGCCAATTTAGCAGTCTATTTTGCCAGGGACCAGGAGGTTGGCTTAGATGACCTTTGAGGTACCTTCCAGGCTTTCATGTGCTGTTTCAAAGCATTCTCTGAAGCTGTGTCTAGTGTAAGCCAGATTTGTGGTCCTCCCTCCCTCTCTACCTCTTCTGTGGGAAGCAACCCCCACCCAATAAAATATTACACATAAAAAAGGTTCATAGAAAAACAAGGAAAAATCAAGCTGCTAACAAAGAAACAAAGAACCTGCTCATTCCACATTCTTACCTGATACAATGAGATAATGACCTATAGAAAGTGAAAGTTTGATGTTTGGCTCTATTCACACAGGCAGGCAAACAGAGCCCTACAAAATCCATTCAAAATGGTTTCTTAAAATTTTCTTCATGGCAAAATTTGGCAGCTAACAAAACATAGTAGTAGAATCAGAATAAGCAGCCCCACACTCAAGACCGAAACATGGGACAAAAGTTATTTAACCACAATGGGAATCACCCAAACCTTTTTAGAAACACAAATACCATAATGCACAAACTCCCAAACTTCAAAAACACAGAACCATATAAGAATCCTTCCTTTTATCCAGTTTGCTGTTCAGCTAACCCAGAATGTCACTTCACTTCTGCAATTAAAAACCTCCTTCTGGGTAGCTTCCGAAGGCTTTTCAATTTAAGATAGGAGTATCCAAAGTTAAGGGAGGGAAGCGGAGAGAATGGAGCGGAGCGGAGTAGAGCAGAGACCAGCGCTGGAACTGAGGCGACCCTGCCTGCTCGTGAGACCGAAGCCGCTGACGATCCAGGCCAGTGGGAGCGACCTGCAGTCGGTGGTGGAGGACATCTGTGGAGATATGGTGGGCGAGGAATATCCAGAAACAACACTCCCCTCCCCTGTATGGCACCAATGGGTGAGAGCTGCTGGTGCCAAGGGGGGGATAAAATGAAATGAAAGAGACAGACGCCCAGTATGAGTGCTTACAGAGACCTGAAGAACTAGAGCGGGGTGAGAACTATGGAATTAACAGCCAGAATTATCATGGCCAATTAGACTGGGGTTATTGTTTATCGTTTAATTCCTGTTTTTGTCATCATTGTCATCTCCCCACCACCACCTTTTTCACCTTTTTCACTTTTTTCCCCATCTCCTCAACTACTACTAAGACCATAGAAGAACTGCGCCCCTAGTGGCAAGACCATAGACTATAGAAAAAAACAACAACAACAAACTTTAAGACTCTGACCATATGGAAGATCTATAGAGGATTCGGACCTGGATTGGTTGATTGACTGATGATTGATATAAATTAAGATCTGATTTCGTATTTTATGTTTATATTATTTTATTAACTTTTTTTTTAAACTTTTTATCTTATTAACTTATTTAATTGTAATGTTTTAGTGCTTTAATTTTTTTATCAATTGCTATTTTATACTGTTACTGATTTAATTGTTTTTTAATATATTGGGGTGCTAAGTAATGGATGACTGGGATAAATATGCCTGTGGGTATGAATGGAATGATTGGTATAACTGGGTTGGGGGGGGTTATGGTATGGATGAGTTGACTGATAGTGGTGTGAATGATAGATCTGGCCCACCTGACGCTCGGGAGACAGGAGAGGAAGGGGCACCGATGTCTGAGGTGGCAGAGGGTCGGAATATTCCTGTGTTGCTGGGGAGAGGCAGATATGGCGGGGGCCACAGAGCTAGCCGTTCCAGAGGAACGAGGGACCGTTGCTTATTAACAGTCCCTTGTTCCGGCTCTGTGAGCCCAATCTTGGGTACTGGTGATGAGTGTAACTCTGGCCCTGGACTCAGGTTGCTGCTGCTTAATGCCAGGTCGGTGGTAAATAAAGCTCTCCTCATCCGGGATCTGATCCTGGATGAGGAGGCCGACCTGGCTTGTATTACTGAAACCTGGCTGGGCCCGGAGGGAGGTGTTCCTCTCTCTGAAATTTGCCCAGCCGGGTTTCAGATATGGCACCAACCTCGACCCCAGGGAAGGGGGGGAGGAGTGGCTATTATAGCCAGGGAGAGCCTTTGCCTGCGTAGACTCATTGCTCCGGAAATTGCGGGCTGCGAGTCTCTCTTGCTGAAGTTGGACTTAGGGGTTCAGGTGGGCTTATTTCTCATGTACCTGCCTCCCAGCTGCGTGTCAAAAGCCCTGCCTGTGCTACTCGAGGAGGTAGCCGGGTTGGCGCTGGAGTTCCCCGGACTCATTGTCCTGGGGGACTTCAATCTGCCGTCACTCGGCGAAACCTCTGGGCTGGCACAGGAGTTCATGGCCACCATGACAGCCATGGACCTGACTCAAGTAGTACAGGGTCCGACTCATGAGGGAGGGCACGCAACTGACATGGTATTCCTTTCCGAGCAATTGAGAAATGGTCTGAGACTAAGGGGCTTAGAAGCATTGCCTTTGTCATGGTCAGATCATTTTCTACTATGGCTTGACTTCCTGGCTCCAATCCTTCCCCGCAGGGAGGCGGAACCAATGAAGATGTTCCGCCCCAGACGCCTGATGGACCCAGAGGGCTTTCAGACGGCGCTTGGGGTTATTCCAGAGGCACTCATCCACAGTTCGGCGGAGTCTCTTGCGGAGGCCTGGAATACGGCTGCTGCGGAGGCTCTTGACCGGATTGTGCCTTTGCGACCTCTCCGTGGCGTTAGACCCCGTAGAGCCCCATGGTTCAACGAGGAGCTCCGGGAGTTGAAACGCCAAAAGAGACGTCTAGAGAAGCGATGGAGGAAGAGTAGGTCTGAATCTGATCGAACACTTGTAAGAGCTTTTATTAAGACTTACAAAGTGGCGCTCAAGGCGGCAAGATGCGCGTACCATGCCGCCTTGATTGCATCAGCGGAATCCCGCCCGGCTGCTCTGTTTAGGGTGACCCGCTCCCTTCTTAATCAGGGGGGAGTTGGGGAGCCCTTGCAGAGTAGTGCCGAGGAGTTTAACACGTTTTTCGCTGATAAAGTCGCTCAGATCCGGGCCGACCTCGACTCCAATTGTAAAACAGAGTCGACTGACAACGAGTCAGTCGAGGTGACTGGGGCACGTACTTGTCCACCTGTCTGGGAAGAGTTTGATCTGGTGACACCTGATGAAGTGGACAAGGCCATTGGAGCTGTGAGTTCCGCCACCTGTCTACTGGATCCGTGTCCCTCCTGGTTGGTCTCGGCCAGCAGGGAGGTGACACAGAGCTGGGCCCAGGAGATTACCAACACTTCCTTGGGGAGGGGAGTCTTTCCAACACTCTATAAAGAAGCGCTCGTGCGCCCCCTCCTCAAGAAGCCTTCCCTGGACCCAGCCGTACTTAATAACTATTGTCCAGTCTCCAACCTTCCCTTTATGGGGAAGGTTGTCGAGAAGGTGGTGGCACTCCAGCTCCAGCGGTCCTTGGAAGAAGCCGATTATCTAGGTCCCCGACAGTCGGGTTTCAGGCCCGGTTACAGCACGGAAACCGCTTTGGTCGCGTTGATGGATGATCTCTGGCGGGCCCGGGACAGGGGTTTATCCTCTGTCCTGGTGCTCCTCGATCTCTCAGCGGCTTTCGATACCATCGACCATGGTATCCTTCTGCACCGGTTGGAGGGGTTGAGGGTGGGAGGCACTGTTCTACAGTGGTTCTCCTCCTACCTCTCTGGTCGGTCGCAGTCGGTGTTAGTGGGGGGTCAGAGGTTGGCTCCGAGGTCTCTCCCTTGTGGGGTGCCTCAGGGGTCGGTCCTCTCCCCCTTGCTATTTAACATCTACATGAAACTGCTGGGTGAGATCATCCAAGGACATGGGGTGAGGTATCATCAATATGCCGATGATACCCAGCTTTACATCTCCACCCCATGCCCAGTCAACGAAGCGGTGGAAGTGATGTGCCGGTGCCTGGAGGCTGTTGGAGCCTGGATGGGTGTCAACAGACTCAAACTCAACCCGGATAAGACGGAGTGGCTGTGGGTTCTGCCTCCCAAGGACAATCCCATCTGTCCGTCCATTACCCTGGGGGGGGGGAATTATTGACCCCCTCAGAGAGGGTCCGCAACTTGGGCGTCCTCCTCGATCCACAGCTCACATTAGAAAACCATCTCTCAGCTGTGGCGAGGGGGGCGTTTGCCCAGGTTCGCCTGGTGCACCAGTTACGGCCCTACCTGGACCGGGACTCATTGCTCACAGTCACTCATGCCCTCATCACCTCGAGGTTCGACTACTGTAATGCTCTCTACCTTTGAAAAGTGTTCGGAAACTTCAGATCGTGCAGAATGCAGCTGCAAGAGCAGTCATGGGCTTACCTAGGTATGCCCATGTTTCACCATCACTCTGCAGTCTGCATTGGTTGCCGATCAGTTTCCGGTCACAATTCAAAGTGTTGGTTATGACCTTTAAAGCCCTTCATGGCATCGGACCAGAATATCTCCGAGACCGCCTCCTGCCGTACGAATCCCAGTGACCGATTAGGTCCCACAGAGTGGGCCTTCTCCGGGTCCCGTCAACTAAACAATGTCGGTTGGCGGGTCCCAGGGGAAGAGCCTTCTCTGTGGCGGCACCGGCTCTCTGTAACCAGCTCCCCCCGGAGATTAGAACTGCCCCTACTCTTCCTGCCTTCCGTAAACTCCTTAAGACCCACCTTTGCCGTCAGGCATGGGGAAATTAAACATCTCCCCTGGGCACGTTTAATTTATACATGGTATGCTTGTGTGTATATCTGTTAGTATATGGGTTTTTTAAAATCTTTAAATATTTTAATTAATTGGATTATTATGATTGTTTCACTGTTGTGAGCCGCCCCGAGTCTTCGGAGAGGGGCGGCATACAAATCCAAATAATAAATAAATAATAAATAAATAAGACATGTGAACTTCAACTCCCAGAATTCTTCAGCCAGCCATGCAACTAAGTTTGGAGACTCCAGAGTTAAAGTGACAGTATTTGTTTTTGCCACGTGATCTCTGTCTGGAAAGTGAGTCCTGATTTTTTCCTTCTAAAATCTCCCTACCTCCCTCTTTCTTTCTTTCTCCCTTCCCCCCTTCCTCCCGTCCCCCCCCCTTCTCTCTCTCTCTCTTTCTTTCAGGGAAACCAGCAGGGAAAAAAAGCTTTTAAAAGTTTTTTTAAAAAACAAAACAAAACAGGAAGTGATGATATTGGGGCGCAGAGCCTCACGCTGCTATTGTTACCAGTTCTCCGAACCAGCCACCATAACCACTACCTACTTGCCTGAACTGGGCCAAACTGGGAGAATTTCATCCCTGGGTAACAATTTTTTTTTCTGTTTTCAGCTTGGCAGTTAATGCAAAACCAAAAACCTAATATGAGAAAAAGATGATCATCATGCTGAATCAGAGTTGAATTATCTATAATGTTCTTTTGTTTATATCTCAGCAAATCATGAATGAACATGGCCTCATTCCCTTGTTTTGAGTTTAATGTTTTGAGTTTTAGGGACCCAGTTTGATACTGTAATTAATTTGTGGAAAAAGGCAAAGTTTTACATTTTGGCAGAAAAAAATCTTAAGTTTAAGTACAGATTCAGTGAGATCTGGCTCAAAAACAGTAACTGTGAGAGGGACCTTGGAGTCCTGGTGGATGATCACTTGAATACGAGCCAGCAGTGTGCAGCAGTAGCCAAAAAAAGCTAATACAATCTTGGATTGCATAAACAGAGCCACACAATCAAGATCATGTGAAGTACTACTACTGCTTTACAAAACCCTAGTAAGACCACACCTAGAATACTGCAAAGAAAAGCAATTAAGATGACCAAAGGCTTGGAGACTAAACCATATAAAGAACAGCAGGGGTGGGCTACTGCCTGGACAGGGAGGGAGGGGACGACACAGTGGGGTAGCAAAAATGGAGCTCCACCCAGAGCACCCAATTTGCACTGAAAGATGTTGAAAGAAAATGCAGGGTGTCCTGCATAAGCCATGCCCACAGTGTGTTAGTAAAAATTTTGATAGCCCTTCACTGAAGAACAGCTACAGATTTTGGGTCTGGCTAGTATAAAGAAAAGAAGAATTTGGGGTGACATGATAGCAATATTTGAGGGGCTGTCACAAAGAAAGATGGGGTTAAATTATTCTCCAAATCAACAGAGAGTAGGACATGAAACAATGGTTAGAAAATAACAAAGAGAGAATCAACATGGAATTAAGGAGAAACTTCCTAGTGGTGAGGACAATTAATTAGTGGAACAACCTGCTTACAGAAATCGTTAGTGCTCCATACTGGAGGTTTTTAAGAAAAATCTAGACCAGGGCTGTTGAACTTCCAGCCTTCAGGCCAGGTGTATCACATGCTGGCCATGTCCAGTTTAGCCAAGGGGGGAAAGGCCTGATATGTCACATGACGCAGACGTGACAACATGAGTTTGATACCTCTGGTGTGGACAGTTACTTATCTAAAATGGTATATACTCTCCCACTTGAACAGGGGGCTGGACTCCAAGGTCCATTCCAGTTCTGTTCTGTTCCATTTCACTCCACTCACCTCCATTCTAATATATGGGACCAGAAATATGACATGAAACAAAACAATACATTTCCCTTCCTTCCTAACTCCTACTCCAACTCCAATATGGCCTGACATAGGTCAAAGGTTAGCCTACCCCGCACCACCCATTTTCAACACTTTAGAAGAGGACACACAATCTCATTCCTTCTTTGAATGAACTGAAACTGCTAGGAAATATTGCTGGAATATTTTGGTTATTGGGAAAATTGAGCAAAAACCAAAAGAATTCCAAAGGCCTGTTTCCAGCAGCATGAATTAATAATGCATGTACATTTTTCATTAAGGTAAAGAATGCATTTCCAATATGTTTTCTTCAAATGATGTCTGGGAAAGTCTTTTCCTTTCTCTAAAATTATTCTTGTGCTAAATCATTCCCTCACAGTTTTCTTCTCAAATTCAATTGTTTAACTTTTTAAAAAATCCCACTTCATAGAAACTATAAAAACGTACCCATCATAAAGGAAAGAAAGAAGTTTATCCAACAAGTTTAGTTTACCACTGGCTTCAATGAGATGATCTCCAATGACAAAGGGCTCTGGTTCAACACCTAGGGAAAAAAACACCTCTATTAAAAATTGTGTCGAAATATGTACTGTAACAGAAAGTATTCCAGCCATGATCCCAAACAAACAGAAGGAACCCGGGCATATTGTCCTGATTACCGGTAATCCCTTTCACATAGGCTTACATTGGAGATCTGGATCTGAGACTACCAGCAAAGTGCTGAAGGTACATTTGTTCTAGAACTAATTGACCTAGGATTGTAAGTATGGCTTTTACTCAAATGTAAATGTTATTCCAAGATATAAGTAATAAAAAGGTAATGAAATATAACATTTCTGTAAAATACGCAACCTCAAGATAGTGTTAGAAGTAATATTGCATCCACTATAACAGTGATTTTCAACTTTTTTTGAGCCGCGGCACATTTTTTACATTTACAAAATCCTGGGGCACACCACCAACCAAAATGACACAAATCTAATAAATAAATAAATAAATAAATAAATAAATACATACATACATACATACCGTGTTTCCCCGATAGTAAGACCCCCCCGATTGTAAGACATATGGGGGGTTTCAGGGGGGGTCGGCTAATATAAGCCATACCTCGAAAGTAAGACATATGTCTTACTTTCGGGGAAACACGGTACTAAAAGCGAGGGAGGCGTCCGCTACTCCCGCCGCCGCCTTTGCTCTCCCCGCCGCGCCTGGGGCTGCCTGCCTGCCTGCTGCCGTAGCCCGGCTGGGCGCGGGGCATCCTCGGTGTTGGACAGCAGCGGGAGGAGCCGCAGCCTCCGGAGCCGGCCAGCCGGGCGCCCCCAGGACGCGCATCGCAGACCGGCCCCGCCGCGGCGCAGGAGGGATGGAGGCCGGGCCCGACGGGCAGCCGCGCCTGCCGCGCAACGCCGCCTAACGCCGCCCACCCGGAGGAGAAGAGGCCTTGCCCGGGCCGAAGCCGCCTTTGGTCTCCCCACCGCGCCTGGGGCTGCCTGCCTGCCTGCTGCCGTAACCGGGCTGGGCGCGGGGCATCCTCGGCGTTGGCCAGCAGGCAGGCAGGCAGCCCCAGGCGCGGCGGGGAGAGCAAAGGCGGCTTCGGCCCGGGCGAGGCCTCTTCTCCTCCGGGCAGCCGCACCTGCCGCGCAACGCCGCCTAATGCCACCCGCCCGGAGGAGAAGAGGCCTCGCCCGGGCCGAAGCCGCCTTTGCTCTCCCCGCCGCGCCTGGGGCTGCCTGCCTGCCTGCTGCCCAACGCCGAGGATGCCCCGCGCCCAGCCCGGCTACGGCAGCAGGCAGCCCCAGGCGCGGCGGGGAGAGCAAAGGCGGCTTCGGCCCGGGCGAGGCCTCTTCTCCTCCGGGCAGCCGCGCCTGCTGCGCAATGCCGCCTAACGCCGCCCGCCCGGAGGAGAAGAGGCCTCGCCCGGGCCGAAGCCGCCTTTGCTCTCCCCGCCACGCCTGGGGCTGCCTGCTGCCCAACGCCGAGGATGCCCCGCGCCCAGCCCGGCTACGGCAGCAGGCAGGCAGGCAGCCCCAGGCGCGGCGGGGAGAGCAAAGGCGGCTTCGGCCCGGCGCGGCGGGGAGAGCAGGCAGCCCCAGGCGCGGCGGGGAGAGCAAAGGCGGCTTCAGCCCGGGCGAGGCCTCTTCTCCTCTGGGCAGCCGTGCCTGCCGCGCAACGCCGCCTAACGCCGCCCGCCCGGAGGAGAAGAGGCCTCGCCTGGGCCGAAGCCACCTTTGCACTCCCCGCCGCGCCTGGGGCTGCCTGCCTGCCTGCTGCCGTAGCCGGGCTGGGTGCGGGGCATCCTCGGCGTTGGGCAGCAGCGGGAGGAGCCGCAGCCTCTGGAGTCGGCCAGCCGGGCGCCCCCAGGACGCGCATCACGGACCGGCCCCGCCGCGGCGCAGGAGGGATGGAGGCCGGGCCCGATGGGCAGCCGCGCCTGCCGCGCAACGCCACCTAATGCCGCCCGCCCGGAGGAGAAGAGGCCTCGCCCGGGCCGAAGCCCGAAGACGAGCCGGCCCTGGTGCCCGGGACAATATAACACATACCCCCAAAGTAAGACACAGTGGGGCTTTTGGGGGTAAAAAGATAGTAAGACACTGCCTTACTATCGGGGAAACACGGTACATACATACATACATACATACATAACCCCCTCATATATACAATCCTATGTAACATCCCCTTATAAATACAGTCAATCATCAATCATCCCTCCTCAAATTTATACCACTGTCTCATTTCTGGGTATTTCTCCTGTCTTTCCCCCTTTTCTCTCTCATGTTTCTCATTTCTCTCTCTTCTTCCCTTTTTCCCTCATTCCTTCTCCCTCTCACTTCTCCTCTTTTTCCATCCCTGTCTCTCTCCCCCCCCTTTATGCGTGTGTGTGTATACACACTTGAACCATTTCCAAAACCAATTGAGGGCTGGTTTTTTTCCCTCTTTTATTCTTTTCAAAAACAGGTGTGGGCTGGGGGGTTTTCTTATTATTTGGGTGCTTTTTACAATATGCTTCAAGAATCACCTCTCTCTCTCTCTCTTGTTCTTTCTCTCTCTCATGCTTACTCTCTCTTGTTCTTTCTCTCTCTCTTTTTCTCTGTTGCTCTCTCTATCGTTCTCTCTCTTATTTTCTTTCTCTCTCTCTCTCTCTGTTGCTCTCTCGTTCTCTTATTTTCTCTCTCTCTCTTGTTCTCTCTCTCTCTCTTTTTCTCTCATTCTCTCTCTCTATCTCTTGTTCTTTCTCTCTCTCATGCTTTCTCTCTCTTGTTCTCTCTATCTCTCTCTGTTGCTCTCTCTCTCTCGTTCTCTCTCTTCCTAACTAAGGTTTTCCTTAGTTTGAATGTTCTGAGCAAGCTGGCAGGGGGATGGGAAGCAGCCCCTTTACTGACAGCCCGGGACGGGACTGTGAGTGGGGTGGGCGTTCCCACAACCCTCGGAGCGGCTAGCGGACGGATCGCCAGCGTCGCTGCAGCCAGCAGGAGGAAACGGGGGAGCTGCCTTTCTGGCGGCAGTCCAAAGTGGCGGGATTAGTCATCTGTTGTCCTCCTGATGCTGCTGACGTGGTGCCAGGGACAAAACGCCCACCCACTCCTGAGGGAAAAGACGGACCGATTGGGATGGGAATTAGCATCTCTCCCGTCGCGTTACTTATGCAAGGCAAGGCAGAAACTCGCCGGATGCGGAGCCCCAAAAAAGCGCCTCAGGAAGGCAGAAGCTAAGCGCCCCCACCGCCCGCTCACTTTCCAATGCTGCGCCCATTGCGCCGGGCTCTTTGCCTGAATCCGCCTCCTTTCTGAGGCTTGAGCAAGCCTCCTTCGCCGGCAGCCGGGGGGGCGGCTTCTGCAAGTGGGAGCTCCAGGGCTGAAGCCTCAGCCCTGGAGCTCCCACTTGCAGGAGCCGCCTTGCGGCACACCTGACCATGTCTCGCAGCACACTAGTATGCCGCGGCACACCGGTTGGGAAACACTGCACTATAACACCGATTTCTCTGAGGTTTAGATGTTCTAAGCTATTTGCTAAAGTACAAAGAGGGTAGGGTTTTATAATTAGTTAGATCAGTCCAATCCTTCTTAGTAATTTCTGTGAAAATGCAATCTTCAGAATAATTCTAAGTATAGAAATGAGGCTCTCACTGCCAACAAAGTAATTCTTGAATGTCACTGTTGTATGAACAAATGCAATCAATGTCCTCTTGGTCCAAATGAAGCTAAGAGGAAAAAACCCTCTTAATTCTTTGTGTTTTTGTGTGTGTGTGTGTGTGTGCATCTCTCTCTCTCTCTCTCTGTGGCTGTGTAAGTTGAAAAGTGTATCCCTGTTTCTCACTTGGAGGACTGAAGTTAATCCTTTCTTGTTGGACTGGTCCTCAGTGAAAGAGATTTTGGTGATCTAAGATTGATAAGAACACTAATTTAAGGTAGCGGTTAAGGCATCAGGATAGAAACTGGGGCACCATGAATTCTAATTCCACTTTAAGCATAAAGCCAACTGGATGATTTTAGCCCAGTCTCTCCCTACCAGCCCTAAGGAGGCAATGGCAAATCACTTCTGAAAAATCTTTCCAAGAAAACCACAGGGACTAGTGCAGGCAGTTACTAGTGACATCTTTCATATAACTTAGCTGAAGAATTATACTAAAAAAGATAGACAATTTGAGCAACTGTTAAGATCTAAGTCAGTGCGTCTCTTCCTTCTATTTGACTGAGGTATAGGATCTGCTTAGCCTACTAATAGAATTGTTATGCCTAATTGACTTAAATTAGTAGCTTCAACAATGCTCATGTTCAAAATTCTTACCAATGAATAGATATGGGTGAGCTACACATTTCCGTAGTTGAATCAACACATTTTGGAGGTTAGCTTTCTTTCCCGACTCATTTTCAAATGCATCTGTAATTTTTTTAAAAAGATACTTGCTTTAAATGTATATTTAGATATCAAGATTTAATCCTACACAACAGTGGGTAAATAATATTTTAACTAAAATTCAACATTATAGTATCTTTAATTCAATATCTATACTTTAGTAGAAGAACAAAAACCATTGCTAACAATTGTTAAAGGTCCTTAAAGTTTTAAAATGTATTACTGTATTTTCTTATGACCCATTATATTAAATAGCAGACAATCCACAGTGATACCAAAATCCTGAAAGTTGAAAGTTCTAACAGTTTAATTTCTAATCTCATGCCAATCTACTGCAGAGTTGAGCAATATTTGACAGACATCATCATCAGACAAGATGATCTAAATATAAAAACTAACTAATGTGTAGACAAGATGATCATAAAAACTATGTTAATTGATAAGAGTTTCTAGTAGCTTTCAGCAAATACTATTTTAAGAATCCTGATTTCCCTAGGAAATACACCTTCTTGCAACATTTCTGGCCTTGCCATTTCAAGGAAAGTTCAAATAAACAAACAAACAATGCTGACAGCGTTAGGATTCTGGGGTTCATTTAACTATTATCCAAATTATACTAGCCCCTATTAGCAAATGCTTGTTTTTCAGTAGCTTCTCTTCACAAACTAGCAGAACCAAAGCCCTGTACACAGATGAACTATGGGGCCAGGAGCAGGGGTGACATTCAAATCCCCCCCTATCTGTTCTGTGGGTGTGGCAACTGATAAAAAAGTTAGGCCAAGTCTTCTAGCATTCAACTTGGCTGCTTCTCGCCTCCTTCTCATGTTTTCTCTGTGTGTATGAGCCCGAGAAGGAGTGAATGGGAGAGGCAGGGCAGGGCGAGTCAGTGGTGCAATTTACCAGTTCTCCGAACTGCGCATAATCACCACTACTAGTTCTATAGAACCTGTCCAAACCTGCTGAATTTCACCCCCAGGAAATATGTATTCTTGACAGATGATTTGGCAATTTGTGACAACTATACTGAATATAACTTGTCTGCCAGTATCAAAGCTTGCAGTTCTAATGAAGAAGGAAAGGCAGCTTAAGACATGATTACATAGAAATGAGTAATTAAGACTGGAATTCTTATTTCATTTTCAGGAATGTTAATCGTTCCAACCAGAACACTAGCTACGTATTTATTATAACTGAATGGTCCAATGCACGAATAAGACAGTGTTGACAAAAAAGACACCAACTGTTCAAATACCCCAGAGTAATTTAGAAAAAGGATGCGCCTGCACGAAACGAATGAATATTACTAAAATACAATGGATAAAATATTGGAGAAACATTTTAAACAATAGATTTCTTGGGTAAGGCTAAAAGAGGGGAGTTGTCATAAAGCAGAGGACTAGAAATAGCTTCATAGCCATGTTATAGAAAACGAAACAGCATTTCTAGAAGGCTGAATCAGGATTAATTCATTCACTGTATACATGTATCTACACACAATGACCAGTGATGCAATTCAAGTAATTTAACAACCAGTTCTCCCTAATAGCCAGTGAGTAGGCATAGCTGGGGGGGGGGGATCATGTGACTGACTGGGTGGGGCCTACTTGACATCACTCACAACAAGATGGGGTGGTGATGGTTGGAGACTTAGTGTGGGAGTGAAACACCCCTGTATTTGCTTTTGTGCAGCAACAGCATTTCAGCTTCACAGATCATGAGGCGGCCATGACGGCAAACATGGCAGGTCAGTGTCTTGGGGCAGAGAGCAGGTCGCATGTCTCCCGAAGTGACTGACAATGCCCAGCTACAGCAACCAAGGCTGGAAGTAGCTGCCTACTGTTTCCCACTGCAAAATTTTTTATTAAAACCATGACTGTCAGGCAAGAGATGAAGTGCCGGAGAATGAGACCCGGCCACTTCTCTCTGCCATAGTGTTTCCCAGATGCGGCTTACACCTCTGAGCTCAAAGCAGCAGGAGTCAAGGGATGCCTTGAACGCAAATGTACCCCGATGAAAGGTAGAATGCTGCTGCTGCGCAAAGGGCACTTTACTCTCACACCAAGGCTCCGGACATTGCCACTGGCACTTTGGCTGCTTGCACTACTCCACCTTGCCATAATAATGCTATTATCTCATTCCAGTTGGCGAGGTCTGCACTACTCCTTGTACTGCTTCTCGTACCACACTCTATGGATCTCCTTCCTCCACCATCACCCTTACCTTCTCAGGCAAAGAGTGACTGGGAGGGGAGGGGCCAACCAATGGGGATGGAACTTTTTGCCTCCGCCAGTTGGATGAAGCTCTTTCCTCCGCAGCAGCTGATAGGCCGCTGCATTCTCTCCCTTGCCCAAAGGCCCCTAGCTCTTCTCCACAGCCCTTTCGTCACAAAAATCCACATTCAGCCACAGCCTTTTGGCCACATGGGACAGAACAGTTCTAACAAAATGCTACTTTTGGAAGGAAAGAATGGGACAGTTTGCTCTTTCATACATACAGACATCAGTTGAATGATAGAGATGGAAGGGGCCTCAGTGGCCATCTAGTCTGACCCCCCATTCTCATTCAGCAGACTTACAGAATGATCATTCTGTAAGTCTGCTGAATGAGAAGGGGGGTTAGACTAGATGGCCACTGAGGTCCCTTCCCTCTCTATCATTCTGTAAGTCTCCTGAATGAGAAGGGGGGTCAGACTAGATGGCCACTGAGGCCCCTTCCATCTCTATCATTCAACTGGTGTGTGTGTGTATGAAAGAGCAAACTGTCCCATTCTTTCCTTCCAAAAGTAGCATTTTGTTAGAACTGTTCTGATTGGATGGTGGCGAAGTGTCCCATGTGGCCAAAAGGCTGTGGCTGAATGTGGATTTTTGTGACGAAAGGGCTGGGGCGAAGAACTAAGGGCCTTTGGGCGAGGGAGCGAATGCAGCGGCCTATCAGCTGCTGCGGAGGAAAGAGCTTCATCCAACTGGCGGAGGCAAAATGTCCTAAAACTCCCAACCAATGGTGGGATCAGCTGCTTTGCCAAAACTGCACAAAAGGTTAACCGGTCTGGTTGAACAGGTGCAAACTGCCTGACTGGCACCACTGAATCAATGACTATATTTTACATTCCAGTATTAGAAAAACAAAATGAAGTGCACATCACATTAATTAACATCACATTAATTCTAAAATGAGAAAACATATCTAGCTGAAAAATTCAAAACTTCATGAACAGAAAAAATGGGATAAAACTATTACTGGATACTATTACTATTTTGTATCAATAATGGAAAGTAAAATCCTTAGAATAGCTAGGGATACAAAAATAGGAAATGTAAGAAAGACCAAATAATGTTTGGAATTTATTTTTTCCTTCCTAGTATACCAAGCTTAGCCTTAATATCAAGAAAAACTACAAATGTGTCCCGCTAGGGCAAAAATGTAATTAAAAAATAGAATAGTACAGTGATACCTCGTCATACAAACTTTTTGAGATGCGAACCTGGGGTTTAAGATTTCTTTGCCTCGTCTTAAAAAATGGGGCAAGATAGGAAGCTTTTGGAGTGGTGATTTTTGGAAGAATTTGGGGCAAGATAGGAAGCTTTTCGAGTGGTGATCTTTGAAGCAGTTTGAGGCAAGATAGGAAGCTTTTCGAGTGGCGATTTTTGGAGGAATTTGGGGCAAGATAGGAAGGTTTTGGAGTGGTAATTTTTGGAAGAATTTGGGGCAAGATAGGAAGGTTTTGGAGTGGTGATTTTTGGAGGAATTTGGGGCAAGATAGGAAGCTTTTGGAGTGGCTATTTTTAAAGAATATGGGGCAATGTAGGAAGGTTTTGAAGGGGCGATTTTGGGAGAGATTTGGGGCGGCATTAGCCTTCGGTAGGACCTCCATTCCTTGTTTCTCCTCGCTGTCCGTCTCCACTCTGTTAGCCTTCACTTTGTGCGCCTGCCGCTTTTTTTTAAGCCTTAAAATTTGGATTTTCCTAATGGGTTTGCACGCATTATTTGCTTTTACATTGATTTCTATGGGAAACAATGTTTCATCTTACGAACTTTTTACCTTACGAACCTCACCCCGGAACCAATTAAGTTCATAAGACAAGGTATCACTCTATATACACTGAAATCAATGGGATTTGATAATTAAAATTTCATTATTTGAATGGTTCCATTGAAAATATGATTCAGTCTTAAAACTTCCTATCTCAATTTGTCAAACAAATCATTATCTGACTTGATAGCCAGTGCCAAAATCTATTTGTGTTTGTTACCTAGGTCTTTCACAAGAAGAGCCTTATAAAGTTTTTTCTGCAATGCTGACATTCCATGGTAGAGAACCACTTCTACCTTCTTTGGAATTTCTTCTGAAACTTCTGCCTTCACTCTCCTGAGCAATAAAGGCTGCAATAGACTGTGAAGTTCTTTGACTTAAAATAGAAACAGAAATATCCAGTTAAATATAAACAGGATGAAAAATGTGGACAAGTTATGATACTTAACTGAAGGAAATCTAACGGGATCTACCACTTAATTTACAATCACTTCACCGTTAGATGGTTAATGCTTTGGGTGTATGTTTGTAGGAAAACTTCCCACAGTTTCAAGGAATAGAAGCTAACTAAAAGTGGATTTATGTACCATACTGTACCACTCAGATGAGAGATGTACAGTAAATGAAAAGATGTACAGTATATAAGACTGTCATATAACATAATTAGATTAACAAATCAGGGCACCAGTATTACAACCTGTTATATGTATTTATCTTTTATCTTTTCTATATTTTATATTTCAGAATATGATGTCTGGCGGGCCCCAGGGGAAGAGCCTTCTCTGTGGCGGCCCCAACCCTCTGGAACCAGCTCCCCCTGGAGATTAGGATTGCCCCCACCCTCCTTGCCTTTCGTAAACTCCTTAAAACCCATCTCTGCTGTCAGGCATGGGGGAATTGAGATGTCTCTCCTGGCCTTTATATTTTATGTATAGTATGTTTGTGTGTATGTCTTGTTTTTAATAAGGGGTTTTTAGATATTTTTAAATATTAGATATGTTATTAGATTTGTTATTGTACATTGTTTTTATTATTGCTGTGAGCCACCCCGAGTCTGCAGAGAGGGGCGGCATACAAATCTAATAAATAATAATGATGATGATGATGATGATGATGTCAGTATCATTAGGCTAAGGCAAGTTTTAGCTGGTTTGGCTACATGTCCTGAATAATGTTGGGTTTGATTATACGAGTATTACAGGTAATTGACTATTTTGGATTTTAGTTTATTTATTTAATGGTTATTGACCTTTACAAATGAGATATTTGATACTTTTAAAAAGAGCTGCATATAGCAAATATATAACTCATTGCTATAATATGTGTGACTGAAAACTATATAGTCTCATTTAAGGATAAATTCACTAAAATTAATAGCGCTAGAGTTACCAACATTAATAAGTATAAATCTTCCTAATTTCAACTGATAAATTTAAGAATTTCATGATTCAGCAGTATGACATAAGATTGAGGAAAGCTGTTGTATGGGAAACAATGCATGCTGTTATTGCAAATATACAAGTGTCATATTAAAACATATTCAATGTGTCATTTAGATTCCAGGCACTAATTATGCATGCAATAATTATCCATAACCATATTGGAGACTGAACTCTTTTCCTCACATTTGTACTAAATTCAGTAGCTTTTAGAAAAATCTTAAAATTATATAAATGGTTCTTGGGACCATACTAAGTTATGACAGTACTGAACAAAGAAGCCTACAGCTAGTCCTCAAAATCATGTCCCTACAATCATGTGATTGAAATTACAGCAGTTGCAATGTGTAATGGTTGCGTGATTACTGTTTGTGAGCTTCACAATGGCTTCCAGTAAACAAAATCAATATGGGAGTCCGCAGGAAGTCGCAAGTTGTGGTCACACAATATTGTGCTTAATGACTCTGCATAATTTGCTTAATAATTGCAACCAGAATTGTGGTTAAATCAGTATGGTCACACAATGTTTTGTTTGAGGACCATATTGCTTAACAACAAAGTATTCAGTGCCAATTATTGTCATTAAAGGAGGATTATCTGTACTTAAAAATAAGATTGCCTGAGGGACTTTGCATTTCCTCAACACAGCAATTGTTTACAGTTGTATATAGCTGCATAAGTTAAAAAGTAAAAAAACCCTCCCTCTTATAACATTAATGAAAAAAGAGCAAAAAGTGAGGTCCATGATATCACAGAACACTGAATTCTTAATTTAAAAAACTGAGTGTTTTTGGTTCAAGCGCAGGCTATACACATTCCTTTAATAACAGTAACATAATCAAAAAAAGGAACCTGAATCCTAACTGTTTTCAATCTGCAATGAATTTCTACTTGCCTTTTTCAGTATCTTTTTCAATTTCATGGTAATAGCTAACAAATTCATTTGCCAGTTCCTTGGGAAATATAACTGGTTCAATAAAAGCAAGCATGGAATATAACTCTTGAAGATTGTTCTGAATTGGAGTACCAGTCAGCAGGAGTCGGAAATCTGTTGAATACTAAAAGATGTCCTGCAGTTTATCATTTGTTTTTTGCATTATTTGTTAGACAATCAGGGACAAAATAGCAAAATCGTGTTATATTATGTGTAATCTTTACCTTCAAATGGTCACCAATTGATGTTATGGTTAATTTTCCTTTGTATTTATCAAATATATTTATTACTCAGTGATCAAATAAAGTTTATCTCAATATATAGTTTAGACACTGCTGAAGGGAAGATTTTGATTCATTATATGTAACTATTAGACCCACACATGCAAGTTAATTGATATAGGGTGATGGGAAGTGATGTGGGGACAATGCAACTAGAGGTTAGGATCCATTCCCTTTTTGGTAAACGTAGGTCTTTAGAAGACTTAGATCTGCTGAGAAAATTGTGTTTTTATTCCAGAGACAAATTGAATATTTTAAAGTTAATATTAATGTTACTTCTTTTCCTATTGAAGAATAAAAGTGCCAATGATTTATCAAACTAGAAATAGTCTATTACTTACAATATTTTTTGGAGTATAAGATGCACCTTTTTCCTCTTTAAAAGAGGCTGAAAATTTGGATATGTCTTATACTCCGCATGTAGCTTTTTCTAAGCTTTTTTCCCCCAGCCCTAACTAGGTGCTAACAATCTTCCCAGTTTCCTACTCCCTCCAAAGGTTTTTTTCCTGCCCTAAGTCTTTGCAGGCTTGTTTTCATGCCTACTCCCTCAAAAAAAAGCTTTTTCAGCCCTAAAATAATGTACTGAAGCTGAGTAGATGAATACCTGGTAGATAGTCCCCCCCCCCCATTTTCCTCCCCAAAAAGTAAGGTGAGTCTTATACTTGAAAAATACAGTAGTTGAACCCTTAAAGATAGCCAAGAAACTGAAATCTCCCCAAATGACCAAGAAGGCAGTTCAGAAATATTCATCCTCTAACATTTAAACAAAAGAAAATGTACTATTCTTTTACCTCAGATAGTGTTTTATGAAACAATGAATCTTGATTCTTCAGTCTCTGAGCTTCATCCACAACAAGACAAGTCCAGTTAAAACTGAACATAAAGAAAGACCAGAAATATGATGCATTTAGATGTATTAATCACTTAATTTATTCACATACACAGAGGAACTCACATTTAATAAGGTTTAAGATATTAAGGTTTTATTTAGGAGCTCAGAATTAGAGACCTTAAGAAATACTTCATAAGGTTTCCTTCTCCTTGGTCATATTTGAATAATTATTTTTAAATTTCTTAGATGTTATATTAATCTGTATCTACTAATCCAAATAATTAACACCTTTCTTCCCTTCTCCCCAGTAACTGATTCAAATAGGTAAAGGCACAAAAAGGAGAATAGGCTTCATTCTAAAAACTAAAACAACTATTCGTGTATAATTGGTTCCAAGGTCCAAATAGCTTTTGTGTGGAAAATATGATATTTGTACTCTATATCCTCACCGTTTTAGAAAAGTTGCATCTTTGAGGCACATCTGTAACCAAGTGAAAGAAAAGTTTTGTTTATACTGTAAGTTTATATGTTTGTTTTAAAGAAAATGATAATTGCATATGAAACTCAACTATGCTTTATTAATATAAGCAATATGAATAGGAAAGAAAGAAAGAGAGAGAGAGAGAGAAAGAAAGAAAGGCTCCATCAACAGAGGGATAGAATCAAAATAATGAGAGCTCTATAATATAATATAATATCTACAAAATAATATAGAGAATGCTCTATATTACACTAGTGAAGCCATACCTGTAATGCTGCATCCCATTCTATTCACCATGATTAAAAAAAGCTGAAGCCCCAGAAGGAGTAACAAAACAGTATCAAAAGGGGTCTGGAGGCTAATTCGTATATGGAACAGCTAAGGGAATTAGGCGTCTAGTCTAATGAATAGAATGATTGAGGTGACATGATACCTGTCTTCTGGCACTTGAGTGGCTATCATAGAGAAGAGGGGGTTGACTTATTCACCAAATATATGAGGACAGGAAAAAGGCAAGGAGTGGGAGTTTGTTAAAGAGAGATCCAATCTGGAAATAAGGAAGTAATTTCTAACAGTGAGAACAATTAAATCAATGGAACAGTTGTGGGTGCTCCATTGCTGGAAATCCCGAAGAAGAGATTGGACAGCTATTTGGGAAGATATACTCTTCTGCCTTGGGCAGGGGGTTAGACTGGAAGACTTCCAAAGTGTCTTCTAGCCCTGTAATTCTACGGTCAAGAGGCATGAATGATAATGTTCCTAAATAAATCTTGAAGTTGTATGCAATCCTTTCCCATTCACATCCTCCTATAGTCAGGAATTTGTTACATTTAGTATGACTTTCAAACAATCAGAATTCTAGCTTCATATTTCACTTCAACAAGAAATTATGATTTATTATTGATATAAAATAAAAATAAATAGCTGATTAAACAATTTCAATCATTATTGTCTTGGTTCACACACATCTATGTGAATTCAGCCATTTTGGTCTGCATTTATATTTCATTACTATTAAAATATCCTGTCCAGTATAATGCGCAAATTTAAATTAGATTAGAAATTAGATTTCTGATCTAATCTGGCTAGATTAGAAACCAGATAGTTATTTTAAAATTTAGTTTAAAGCATAGTCAACTGAAAGATTCTTGAAGAATTTTTTAGAAAAGGTTTAAATTAAGCAAACCAAAATTAACAACCTATAAATATTCTATAATCTGGTTTCAAGAAGCTCACTCATAATCTACCTTCTGAATATCTGGATATTTTTCGCATCCATTTATTTCTGTTATATTGGAAAAAGAATATACTGTACAGAGCTTTCCCTTCCCATCAATCTACTTGTACATCTGACCTTAATTAGATGAATTTAAAAATAAAACAATTTCTCAGAACTTAAGTCAGGACAGGAAAAAGACTCTACAGAATAATTTCAGAGAAACTATTGCAGAAGTAATTTTTATCTATGGAAGCAGAATTGCCATAAGGAAGACAGAAATGGCCAATCATTTGCTCCCTTCCTCCTAGAGGATCTTCATATTTTGCAACATATCTCCTCCAATAATTGTTCTTTTGCATTTTAATTTAAACTTCCATAATTTAAACCATAGGTAATAGTTTTATGGAAGAGAAAGAACTTTCCAGTATAAAAACTTCCAACAGGTCAAAGAAACCTACCTATTCAAACCTTGAGATATAAAGTCAATCAATCAATAATTTTTAGCAAAATCAGAGATGAACATTATAGTGGACATAGAGATTTAAATAAGAATAGTCAAAATATTAATTAAAACAAATGATATACCTCATAAGTAATCAGCAAAATGTGGAAACCATGATTTGATTTCAAATCCTGTTGTAGTTCAGCTCTTTCTTCTTTGCCTCCTGAATATATCACAGTGGAAAGGCTTGGAGAAAACCTTTTTTTGAATGTTTAAAACAACTATTGATCAATATCACTCTTCTAATCAGAATTATAAATGTACAAACTGCATTGGTTCGCTTATTTCAACAGTATCTATTCTTTGATGCCAGAGACAAAACTTGACATTTTGTGTTCAAACTACCTCATTTCCTAATATAGCAAATTTCTGAAAATCATTATCTTATACAGACAGACATAGGTAATGCAATGCTATGGCTAAATTTGTAGATAAATCAAATTTAAAAGAAATGGGTTGCACTTCATTCTGCATCATTTTTCTCAATCCAAATGTTATTATATTCCTTCTTATAAGAAAAAGAAATGAGAGGAAGTATAGGCAGCACCTTTTCTAACTAACAAATGTTAAAAACTTTAGCTAACTTCAGCATATATTAACTTCATCACAGACCCTCAGAATATCGATATATCTTATGAATGAGATATACCTCATAAAAGATTTTTTTTAAATGTATTACTGTAGTTGGAAATATGCTGCTAGATTTCTGATTATCAATAGGCATAACATATAGTTTGCAATAATGCTGCCAATTCTTTATTTAGTCACTGCCCAACTCCAAACTGACTCTGGGCAGCACACAAATTACATTTGAAACGTGCTAGAATATGCTTCAAGAAATATAAAAACTCTTGAAATGTTTACCTTTTTAATTCATCTCTCCAGTTGTTTAACACAGAGAGAGGGCATATGATCACAAAAGGTCTCCTATGAAGTTTCCCACTCAAACAAAGAAGCAGACAAATAGTCTGAAATAGATTTAAAACATATTTTGGATTTATTTATCACATATAACAACATTCATTTTTCTTTTGACAATTAGGAAACCATACATTTCATATAGAAAGACAAAATAATACCTGGCAAGTCTTCCCCAGTCCCATTTCATCACCCAGAATGCAGCCATGCCCAGTTTCATAGCAGCTTATCATCCAGTTTACACCTTCTAGCTGATAGGGATGCAGATGAATACCTAAAAAATAAGAAAGTGAAACTGTTGCATCGTAACTCTTAACTTCCATAAAGAGCTGTTTGAAATACAATTAATCTAAAGAATTAGACATTAAACTTTGATTATGCAAAAGCAATTATTGTCATTTTCATTTATTTCAACATAGCTATTTCCACTGACATACTAGAAAGGGAACAAAATACAGTGCAGCAATTTTCTTGAATCTGGTGCCTTATTTTAATTGGCATTTCAAGATACGGGTAAACATAGTTATCTTTTAGAACAGCGTTTCCCAACTGGTGTGCCCACAGTCAGGTGTGCCGCGAAGCTCCTAGGGAAGCTCCAGCTGGGCGGGGTGGGGAGATGCGGGCAGTAGAAGGGAGCTGCGGCCGCCCCTGCCTCTCCATGGTGCCTCCAGCCCCCTCGCGCTCCTGGCCTCTCGGCCCTGCCCCCTGCCCGCCCGATCTGCCCCCTCTCCTCCTCCTCCGCCCCCTGCCTTGGGGCGCGACTTCTCTCGCGGCGGCTGTGGTTGCAGCTCCTCGGGACAAAAGCGCTCCCAGCCAGGGGGCTGCGAGAGGGGCGGGGCGGGCTTTCCCGAAACGGATGTAGAAAGCCCTCTGTCGCAGCCCCCTGGCTGGGAGGGCTTTCTCCGTCCGTTTCGGGAATGCCCGCCCCGCCCCTCTCTCACGCGCGCTGCTCCCCTTTTCTCTCAGCCCTCCCTGGCTTCGCTTCTCAATCCCTCCCTCCTTCCGTCTTTCCTTCCCCTCAGCCGTTCTGTCTGGGGGTCTCCCGCTCTTCCCTTCCCCGCCTCCCAGGCTTTGCCTTTGCCACCCTCACCCCTTTTTTGTTTGGCAAGGAGTCCTTTGCCGCATCCCGCAGTTCGCACTCGGCTCGAGGCCGCTTTCCCTGGCTGCGCTCGGAACCGATAGGGCGCTGCTCTTTCTCTCTCTCTCTCTTTCCCGTGAGGCGGGGGAAGGGGAAAAAAAAGCAAAAAAACCCTTCTTGCAGCGGGCCCGCGCACGCGCTCGTGCCCGCGCTCATCCCTTCAGCAGTGAGGGAGGGAAGTCAGAGGGCGAGGGAGCGAGCGAGCGCTCTTGTCCTCAGTGCCCTCTGCAGCCTGCCTTCCTTCTTCTTTGCTGCCGCTGAGGGACGGAGAGAAAGATAGAAAGGAAAGAGGGAGGGAGGAAAGAGGGAGGGAGAGATAGAAAGAAAAGAGATAGAAAGGAAAGAGGGTGGGAGGAAAGAGGGAGGGAGAGATAGAAAGGAAAGAGGGAGGGAGAGATAGAAAGGAAAGAGGGAGGGAGAGATACAATGGAAAGAGGGAGGGAGAGATAGAAAGGAAAGAGGGAGGGAGGAAAGAGGTAGGGAGAGATAGAAAGAAAAGAGATAGAAAGGAAAGAGGGAGGGAGGAAAGAGGGAGGGAGAGATAGAAAGGAAAGAGGGAGGGAGAGATAGAAAGGAAAGAGGGAAGGAGGAAAGAGGGAGGGAGAAATAGAGTGAAATGGAGGAAGAGATATTTTTTTGTCCAAACTTTTCTTTAGCCCCCCCGCACGCCCCCCTGCCCGAGAGAGAGAGACAGAGAGAGAGAGAAAGAGAGACATAGCAAGAGAGAGAAAAAGAAAGAAAGAAAGAGAGAAAGAGATAGCAAGAGAGACAGAGAGAGAGACAGAGAGAGAGAGAGAAAGAAAGATATAGAGAGCGAGAAAGAAACAGATAGCAAGAGACAGAGAAAAAGAGAGAAAGAGAGATAGCAAGAGAGAGAAAGAGAGACAGAGAGAGAGAGAAAGAAAGAGATAGCAAGAGAGACAGAGAGAGAGACAGAGAGAGAGAGAGAGAGAAAGAAAGAGACATAGCAAGAGAGACAGAGAAAGAGAGAGAATAGAGAGAATGAAAGAGAGATAGCAAGAGAGGCAGAGAGAGAGCAAGGGAGAAAGACATAGAGGGAGGGAAGGAGGGAAAGAGAAAGAGAGCAAAAAAAGAGAGGAAGAAAGAAAGAGGGATGGAGAAAGAGAAAGAAGGGAAGGAAGGAAGAGAGAGAAAGAGAGAGGGAGAAATAGTGAAATGGAGGGAGAAAGAGTGAAATGGAGGAAGAGATATTTTTTTTGTCCAAACTTTTCTTTAGTCCCCCCGCGCCCCCCACTCCCCCGTTCAGTGTTCCCCAGGATTTTGAAAATATGAATAATGTGCCGCGGCTCAAAAAAGGTTGGGAAACACTGTTTTAGAAGATACTGTATTTCATTTTAATGCATATTTAATATATTTGACTATTATCCAATGAGTAAAAATTTATACCCAGCATTAAAAAGTTACCACTACTATTCTCACGATTCTCAGCCAACATATTCAATGGGAATTCCTGGAGCTAATTCTAGCAAGTCTAGAGCTGGTAAATTAAATGGTTTTGCTACATTACATATAACCTGTTACATTGGTTCCTATACCTGTGAGATTGCTATGAGAACAGTTAGAAGCACTTACATGTTATCAAAAGGCAGGACAGACAATCTAATTTATGGAATAGCATAACTATTCAAGAGAACTTACTTTGAAAATCCAAACATAGGAATGTCATAACAATGTACAGTACAGTATTTGATATTTTTTAAGACAATGGATTTTAAAGAAGATATGTTATACCTCTTTCCTCAGAACAAGCAATATGTAAATTCTTGATTTAGAAAACTACAGAAGTATCTGAACCACTTAATATTGAATTAACAATTTCTTGTTCATTTTAGATTATTAATTGCCTTTTAATAGCATGTAAGTGCTTCTAACTGTTCTCATAGCAATCTCATGAGTATAGGAACCAATGTAACAGGTTATATGTAACGTAGCAAAACCATTACTTAATTATTGAATTAACAATTACTTGTTCATTTTAGGTTATTATTAATTTATTTTATTAATTTAATTTATATGCTGCCCAACTCCCGAAGGACTCTGCACCTTTTCATCACCTGGCTTTTTCAAAGGCAGTGAACCAACGTACTTAGTACGTTAATTCCATCGAGTGATGGGATGGCTGAAATTAGTTTTTTAATATGCAGTACTTAATTACCATTGCTTACTTTTTGTACCTTTTGCATTTTGATTGTTTTAAGTAAAAACATGCTCTCGTTGAATTAATTCAATTCCCTGACTGCCCCCAATACAAACTAGCTTATCAGTAGAGCTTAAGTAAGTTGAGCTATGGATCTCTAGGAAAAATGGTGCGAAACGTACCCGTCAACCCCCATTGATGTAACTGTTCCTCTGTAACACTTTCGCTTCCCTTTCTGGATCTGTATTTGTTAGAAACAGTTTGGAAAAAGCAAGACATCTCCCGGGCTTCAAAGTTGCAAGCTCCAACCGCTCTTCCTTGGGCGACTTTCACTTTCCAACAGTTGCCGGAAAGGGCAGCCTTATGTGGATTGGCTGGTTAGAAAAGAACATTGCGTCGTGATTGGTTTTTGCATGAACCTGGGCGTGGTCTAGAAATAGCATCATCGGTAGAACAGTGACGATACGTTGCGTTTTCTTGTTGGACTCAGTCGACAAGCTGTATGCCTTTCTGTATACAGTATATTATTCAATAATAATCTTAAAACTAACCCTATCTAGAATAATGTACTATGCGCGTTTTTTTCTCCCAAGAGCAAACGACGTCTCCTCTAGCACGGGGTAGGCAAAGTTGGCTCTTTTATGACATGTGGACTTCAACTCCCAGAATTCCTGAGCCAATCTTGCTAGCTCAGGAATTCTGGGAGTTGAAGTCCACATGTCATAGAAGAGCCAATTTTGCCTACCCCTGCTTCTTTGCTGAGGCCGTTCCGCCCCGCCCAGTTAAAGATGGTCCCTTTTGCCATTCACGGACTTCTGCGATGGCAATGCTGCTGGAACAGCGGAATTGTGCGGGTCGGGACCTGGTTAATATTGCCTATCACTTAAGTTTTGTCCCCTCAGACAAAAATTTGCCTGCAGAAAACAATTCCCTGGCAAATCAAGCTGTTCTGCTACCACTAAACCATTTTATTTTTTTAAAAGGTTAATTTATGACAATCCAATTCTTGCACCTAAATCTGTTGTATATCGTCGAACCAGGAATAAAGAGTTAATTAGAGAATCCATTGGGTAACTTAGTATGCTAACAAATCATTGTCTAAATCAGTGTTTCTCAACCTTGGCCACTTGAAGTCCAAATATCTTCAAAGTGGCCAAGGTTGAGAAACACTGGTCTAAATCAAACTAAAAAGGCCGCAAAAAGAATCGAAAAATATAACCTCTGTTGTGTACATCTTTTAAAATCTCTCTGTTAACACAAATTGCTTCTCCTTTGTAGCTTTCAGAGCGGTGTCGGTGGAGATCTCCCCCATTGGCGCAAACATGCGATTTAACCGAAAGGGAGGCATGTTCAGGCATGCTGTCCGAAGGAACTACGGAAAAAATACCAAGCTGACTGAGGCGTCAAATTCCGATTCTCTAAAACAAACGGCCAAAAAATAGCTGCTTTCATCAGGCTCCGCCTCCACCCCAGTAAAAACCTGCGCGGAGGAGGGAAGCGGTTTGTAACGTTCTTCGGCTTTCCGTTGATCTCCTTTTATCCTGCGGCACCGACCACCTGAAGCATGAAGGACGAAGGCTGTCAACTATGGACGGTGGGCTGGGTAGCCGCTCTTTGCGTTTCGTTTTATTTAGGTTTCTTGCGGCGTGTTACTGGCGCGGCTGGCACAGTTTTTCACCGCCGGCGGTCGGGCCGCTTCCAAAAATCTTGGCGTCCTCCCGTAGACGCGGTGAGTGAGGCCGTAAAGACAATTGCACGTTTTAGGGACGACATTCGCATCATCCATGCTCTTTCTGGTAGCATGGATTATCTGCACGAGAGAGGCATGGAGGGGGCTGAGCCGTTATAGTGGCTGAGAGTTGGATACGACTGAATGGCTGACAATGACGAAGTATACTTTTCGCTTAGACATTATAAGGGAATTGTGGTGGCAGAAAATCAGGAGTGTGTAGTTAACTTCCCAGTTAACCCGTTTATGAAAACGGCTACGCTTTTCTGAGTATCTGATGAATCTCAGGAAAAGCTTGTACATTTCTATAAATGTTGTCTTAACCACACAAAAAGCAGATATAAATGAGCATTTTATCTGGTGGTCATTTTGAACATGAGCAATAAAACTTGTGAGGAGGACCCCCTTCTCTGTCCCAGGAACTCTTCAGCAAAGGAGCTCTGGAATGCTTTCCTTGGACAGTAAATGACAAACAAGCAAGTACTGGAGTGTATAAAACCAAGCTTGAAGGCAATATCACAATGGCACATTACTTATTTTAGGCATGTTATTATGCAAGCAAACTCATTGGAAAAGGCAGTTATATTTGGAAGGGTCAGCCCTCCAAAAACATGATAGGTATCAAAGCTGACATAGTATAACACAACTGTAAGAAGCTATACAAAATTGAAAAATGTGGAGACAGCTGGTCCATACAATTGTCTACAATAAAGCCTATGATACACTTCAAGAATGATAATGGAATATTTGAGTCCTTTTCTATAAGAAATAGCTCAGATTATAAAAAATATTAAAAAGCTAGTAAACCTGTATAAATGTCTACTTAGACAAAACTGTTGTCAGGTTAAATTTAATACATAATGTAGGTCTTCAAAACACACACACTAAAATGACATTCTAAATCTGTTGGAAAATAAAGATCTTGGTAACAAGAAATTGTGGCCGCTAACAAAGGGAAGGGGGAGTGGAATGGAGTAATAATATATGTGAAAAGTTTATCATAGACCTCAGAAAAAACTAATTAGGGGAAGAAGATTCATAATAGTAAGCTTTCAGACAGAATCTGGAAAAATAACTACCTCAATTTGTGTTAGCAAAATTATATAAAAGATACCAAAGGAGATTTCTTTATCCCTGAAGAAATGAATGACTCTTTCCCTACATGTAGATATAATTATTTCATCTAAAAGGGTTGCTAGCAAATTCTCCTGTACATTCCTAACTCCCTCTCAACCTGTATGTCATTATCATCCTTTTTTGATATATGGTGATTTATCTTACATCTTACATACAGAGAATATATTATTTTATATACAATAAGACATTAGATTAAATACCTAGTAATTTGTTTGACAATCATGAATATACAAGGATTTATTTAAAAATACACAGAGTAAAAATGTAATTTCTAGTTTATCATTGCCAAATTATTATTAACTAAATTGTATTTAAGATTTAGATTAAATTTAAATACCTTTGAATCATATGCTATGGTAATTATTTTGAAGGGGCAGCAGTATTAATTTGATTTTTTTAAAAACAACAGTTAATGGATTTATGGTGTTAATACTTCTGTAAACCAATATGTGTGTTTTTTCTTTATTTCTAGTGGTCCCCCAGACTATCTGGCTTTCCTCTAAAGCTTTGTGTGCACCTGGCCAATACAGTAAGTATCCAGTGTTTCCTCCTCCTCCTTTACTTTCTCTTTTACTGCTTCAGATGCTTCAGGGAGATACAAAGTTCTAGTTCAATCATTTTTATTTGATATTGTTGTTGTGCGTCTTTGATATCTCTCCATCTTTTTCTGAGTCTGCCTTGTGTTCTTTGGCCTTCTCTTTTTGTATGTCTTTCATAGCATAGAATCCCAAGACCAATATAGTTAAAAGTTGTACTCTTCAGACTACCTAACTATATCATATGTCTTGATTTTTGGGGAGGAAGGGTAAGGCTAGAGAACTTGGTGGTTTCCAGGTGGTTTGGATATAAATTTCCAATTTTTTCATTTGATTCAAAAAGCAAAGTAATACCAGTTAGTAAAAAGTTAACAGGAACAACTTAAACTTGTTTTCCAATCAGATTGTAGTGTATAATCTGTAGATTATGTGCAAAATACCTGTTTCAAAAAGTTGCTGATTGATTGAGCTGAGAGAAACAAATAGCTGAAGAATAAGCAGGTTTTAAATTAAGCTTTTCAAAAGTGGACTAATGTGTCCATATCTGCGAAATAACCTCAGATAATCTCTGATCCCTCCCTATTGGTAACATTAAGAATGAAGGCATTATTTAATGCAATTCTCTGTGATAGGCTGGCATTCTCTGTGATTAATTATGATGCTTCATGAGAATACAACAACACAGGTTAGATGAACAAATGGCAGAGAATTAATGACTACTTTCCAACCTCCAAAAGTGTTAAGCAGAATGAAGAGTGAAATTGTGTATCCTGACATTGGCATTGTGTAGGTATTTATCAAACCAACATCTTTCACCTCTGTCTGCATCCCTCTTTGCAACCTAGGTGAGTCTATAACCAAGTCATTGCGCAGTAATGATACTGTGTCATATCATGATAGTTGATTAGTGAACAATTTTCTTCCATCTTTTAAAATGATATTTTTGTTCTGTTAGGTCATAAAAGTTGAGTTATGAAAACAGTCTCTCTCTAATCAAAAAGGTTACTTGATATATTTATTTTTATCTAAACATTTCAAGGTTTATAACTGAGTTTTAAAGGAAAGGAAGCTTCTATTTCATTTTTGCCCTCATACTCTTCTGGGATCTTAGTTATCCATTTTGTTGAATTAAATACTTACCAAGTTCCATCAAGAAACACTCAGGGGAGAGAAGAAAATGCATTGTGACCCATGGGAACATGGAATGTCTACTAACTAATTCTTGTCTGGCCCTTTCTTTTTTAAACGTTTCAGTACTCTCTACTGTACTCTACAGTACTTCAGCTGTATCCTCATTCATTGTTTTGGGATAGGTACTGTTTGATGGGATGGGATGTTCAACTACTCATCAACTTTCTGCCTATTGTAGAATCTGTGGTTTTTATATAGGCAAAGCTGCATTTTTGGACGCCTTTTGTTGTTTTATTCACTTTGTTTTGCATGGATTATTGCTTTTTGTATTAAGTTCAGATGGAGTCCATCATTTTTGTAACATGCTCTGTGCAAAATGTTAGCCTCCAGTTAGGAATAATGCCAGATTTCTCTCCACTGGCTAAGGAAGAAACAGGCATGATTTAAACTCTATGAAAGAATTCCCCGATATGTTATGTAACCAACACAAGCCCTGTTTTTTAGTAAAATAAAAGTTTATTTTATTTATTGATCAAATTTATTTGGCTGGCTCATGAAAAATGTCTCTGTGCAGCATACAACAATTGTTGTACCTGTTTCCTACCTGTTTGTGGTATAACAGGTTTGAAGTCACTTTCTTTTGAGAATGGGGGAAATGATTTTTGCTATAACTGATTCACTGTGCCAGATCAATATTGTACAGTCTGTTGTGGCCCGTCCACGTCCTGCTCAGCTGATCACAGATTTGAAAATTGAGAGACGGGTGCGTTTTGGAAATCTAGGCCAGTGTTCTTGGGCACCTGAGTCTGAGAATGGAGAGAATGAGGCGTTAGAGACTAAAAGCCAACCAGAGACTGTGCGACACCCCCAGAGGTGTTTTTGAGTGACTCAGGAGATGATGAAGAACCATTTATAGATGCAAGGATTTGTAGAATGATGACAGGATTATTTGAGAAGAAAGAGGTTTGGGTGTGAATAGCTCTGTAGAACACTTGGCCACACCTTGTAGCTATATAAGGGGAAGTCTTGCAAGGAATCAGTACGAAGGATAACATGTGCTCTGTATGCTGTAGAGCAGTGTTTCCCAACCTTTTTTGAGCCGTGGCACATTATTCATATTTTCAAAATCCTGGGGAACACTGAACGGGGGGGAGGGGGCGGCTAAAGAAAAGTTTGGACAAAAAAAAATCTATTCCTCCAATTCGCTCTATTTCTCCCTCCCTCTTTCTCTCCCTTCCTTCCTTTCTTTCTTTCTCTCCATCCCTCTTTCTTTCTTTCTTCCTCTCTTTTTTGCTCTGTTTCTCTCTCCCTCCTTCCCTCCCTCTATGTCTTTCTCTCTCTCTTGCTATCTCTCTTTCTTTCTCTTTCCTTCTCTCTCTCTCACTTTCTCTGTCTCTCTCTCTCTCTCCGTCTCTCTTGCTATGTCTCTCTTTCTTTCTCTCTCTCTGCCTCTCTTGCTATGTCTCTCTCTCTCTTTCTCTCTCTCACTTTCTCTCTCTCTCTTTCTCTCCGTCTCTCTTGCTATGTCTCTCTTTCTTTCTCTCTCTGCCTCTCTTGCTATGTCTCTCTTTCTCTCTGTCTCTTGCTATGTCTCTTTCTTTCTCTCTCTTTTTCTCTTGCTTTCTTTCTCTCTCATTCTCTCTCCCCTCCTTTTTCTCTCTCTCTCTTTCTTTCACCACGCCGTTGAAACACATCACAACTTCATTCCAGCGGCTCTCCAAGAACGAAACGCAGCAGGAAGATCTGCAACCTAACCGGGGCTTCTTCAGAGGGGAACCAACCAGCCCTAAGCACGGACTCAGTGTTTAAAACCATCGGAGCAAATGCTGGGGATTCAGACAAGAAGGGGCAGAATTGCAGAGGAGCTGACAAGGGGCGAAAGGGGGGCTTGAAACATAGCCCACCCTGGTATTTATTGTTGCTCCTGTGGGAGGGCATCGTGGGACTGCAGCCGCCTCCCCCTTCGAGGTGGGAGATGACTTGCCGGCAACAGAGAGAAAAAGAGAGCTCGAGCCGGAGAGAGAGTGGAAGGCGCCGTTGTCTTCGCCTCTGCCCGGCTCTGCAGCTAAGAGGCAGCAGCCATCAACCCCCTTGCCCTCCCAGGCGGCACCCGGCCATGCTCCGCCTCCCGGTAGCCCGGCCGACTTTTACCTGCTGCCGGAGCCGTTTTCTCACACCCTGCCGCCGCCAGGGAAGCTGCAGCCGGGCGGAGCGCACCATAAAACAAGAAGAAAAGGTCAGCTGTGAGGCGGCACCCCCCCCCCCCGCCTTTCCGCGGGACCTTTTCTTCATGTTTTATACAGTGCGCTCCGCCCGGCTGCAGCTTCCCTGGCGGCGGCAGGGTGTGAGCTTTGGGGCCTGGAGGGAGGGAGGGTTGCCGGCGGTAGCAGGGGCAAGGTGGTCAGCTGTGAGGCGGATACTCCTGGTGCCGCTGCTGCTGCCGCCAGAGAAATTCCCCCCATGTGCACTTAGCCATGGCGCACTTAGCGCCCCGCCCAGATAGAGCTTCCATAGGAGCTTCGCGGCACAACTGACCGTGTCTCGCGGCACACTAGTGTGCCTCGGCACACCGGTTGGGAAACGCTGCTGTAGAGATCGTATTTGCTTCCAGACAGCTTTAAATATTCACAGATTGCTCATCCGAGACTTCTGCCAAAATGCTGTGAGTTTTGACCCTACAAAGAGATTTTAATGAGCTCTTGGACTCTGGCCTGAAAAGGTCATTAGCCATAGACTGCTGCCCAGTTCCTGATAACATTGTTTTCACTTTTAACTATTTGATGCTATGAACAGTTATTACTAATATACATTTATATTTTATACCTTTCTGGCTGGTTGTGCGTGTGTGAATTTCTTTTCTGGGATTTCCTGGCTTAGACAACACAGTCTGGCTTTGATGAAAGCAGAATGGGTAAGCCTTAAATTCAGTCTAAGGAAAGAGGTTAACTGTGTGTGTTTTGTATTTGGCCCTTTAATGACCAATTATTTTACATCTTTGTTGAAAGAAGACTCAATGAAGAACAAAGAAATAAAATATATATTTTTTCATTGTAGGCTTTTGGACAACTTTTTTTAGTGCCATTTTTAATGAAGTAAGTATTATTTTACTAACTGAATTACATAATAAGACAAAGTACAAGCAGAGCAAAATAGAAAACATGAAAAACAAAATCAAATTGAATGGATCATGCACTATATGAGAGACAGAGAGCTTTTTCACTGAAGCACTAGATTTTCTAGGCTAATAATCTGTTCTCTTAAACAATATATGTGGGAACATTTCTATTTTACTATTTGATGTGGTTCTGTATTGTGCTTGGGGTGTAAAGTTAAAGAACTATGAAATATTGAAAAGTTCAAAATTTGCATAACATTCATAACATAACAGAGCCGGGGTGGCGCAGCAGGTAGAGTGCTGTACTGCAGGCCACTAAAGCTGACTGCTAGATCTTCAGGTCAGCGGTTGACTGCTAGATCTGCAGGTCAGCAGTTCAAATCTCATCACTGGCTCAAAGTTGACTCAGCCTTCCATCCTTCCAAGGTGGGTAAAATGAGGACCTGGATTGTGGGGTCAATATGCTGGCTCTGTTAAAAAGTGCTATTGCTAACATGTTGTAAGCCGCCCTGAGTCTAAAGAGAAGGGTGGCATAAAAATCAATCAATCAATCAAACAAACAAACAAACAAACAAACAAATAAATAAATAAATACATTCAGTAGTTGAACATACTGTTCGTTCAGCTAAGCCTACACTGGCACCAACAATTTGCCATTAATTTGAAACTTATGAACATATGAAAGATGCTTAAGATACTGCAGAC
Source organism: Erythrolamprus reginae (assembly GCF_031021105.1). Taxonomy (NCBI): domain Eukaryota; kingdom Metazoa; phylum Chordata; class Lepidosauria; order Squamata; family Dipsadidae; genus Erythrolamprus; species Erythrolamprus reginae. The sequence continues at coordinate 218,547,507 of NC_091951.1, read as the reverse complement.
AATCTTTGATATGTGACTGTTTGGTCAGTGACTGTTCCAAGTTATGATGGTATTGCACAAATGGTGTTTTTGACTGTATCTTGGACTCTGGCAGTTCCACTAACTCCACAGTGATCACAGTCTGGGTATTTGACAACTTACAGTTGGTTGCATCAATATCCCGATGATACCCAGCTTTACATCTCCACCCCATGCCCAGTCAACGAAGCGGTGGAAGTGATGTGCCGGTGCCTGGAGGCTGTTGGGGCCTGGATGGGTGTCAACAGACTCAAGCTCAACCCGGATAAGACGGAGTGGCTGTGGGTTTTGCCTCCCAAGGACAATCCCATCTGTCCGTCCATTACCCTGGGGGGGGAATCATTGACCCCCTCAGAGAGGGTCCGCAACTTGGGCGTCCTCCTCGATCCACAGCTCACATTAGAGAACCACCTTTCAGCTGTGGCGAGGGGGGCGTTTGCCCAGGTTCGCCTGGTGCACCAGTTGCGGCCCTATCTGGACCGGGACTCATTACTCACAGTCACTCATGCCCTCATCACCTCGAGGTTCGACTACTGTAATGCTCTCTACATGGGGCTGCCTTTGAAAAGTGTTCGGAAACTTCAGATCGTGCAGAATGCAGCTGCGAGAGCAGTCATGGGCTTACCCAGGTATGCCCATGTTTCACCATCACTCCGCAGTCTGCATTGGCTGCCGATCAGTTTCCGGTCACAATTCAAAGTGTTGGTTATGACCTTTAAAGCCCTTCATGGCACTGGACCAGAATATCTCCGAGACCGCCTTCTGCCGCACGAATCCCAGCGACCGATTCGGTCCCACAGAGTGGGCCTCCTCTGGGTCCCGTCAACTAAACAATGCCGGTTGGCGGGCCCCAGGGGGAGAGCCTTCTCTGTGGCGGCACCGGCCCTCTGGAACCAACTCCCCCCGGAGATCAGAACTGCCCCTACTCTTCCTGCCTTCCGTAAACTCCTCAAAACCCACCTTTGCCGTCAGGCATGGGGAAACTAAACATCTCCCCTGGGCACGTTGAAGTTATATATGGTATGCCTGTATGTGTGTATGTTAGTATAGGGGATTTTCTTAAACTCATAATATTTTAATTAATTGGATTGTATTGGATTGTTTTTCACTTGTTGTGAGCCGCCCCGAGTCTTCGGAGAGGGTCGGCATACAAATCCAAATAATAAATAAATAAATAAATAAATTCTGCAATCACATGATCATTATTTGCTCAGAAAGTCAATGGAGAAGCTGGCAGGGAAGATCACAAGTCACTGAGATAAATCTCACCCATCGCTCACCCTCCACCAGCCCTCTGTATTTATGCAAGCCATTCGTGCACCTTTCCCCATCTGTGCTGCATCTCTGAGCACCCCCCCAACCCTTATGACACCTCTTGCACAGCTCACTGCAACCTTTCTGATCTGCGACATGCCTGTTGCACAACTCCATTGCTTAACAACATAAATTTCAGTCCTAATTGGACAAAGACTATCTGTACTTAAGGATAAGGACAAGGACATCAGGGACAACCTGTACTTAAGCTTAGCATATGATTTGGACATGAAAAGTAAACTTGGTACTGTGATTATGTGCCTCTTTTCATCCTTTGAAGAAATGAAAAACTTCCTATTGCAGTTACACCTTCGTTGGGCTGCTATTTAAACCAAGCCATGATCAGAATCTTCACACTTTTTATATATGAAGAAAAAAGGAAGAAAAGAAGAAAGAGAGTCCCAGAATTGCAACCCATAATTTTGAAACTGGTTTGTAGGTAGCCTGGATGCTGAAGGCAAATTGTCAGCTGCTCCATTCTGATCAAAGAATTCTTACATTCTAACACTTGCATTACAGATAATGCAAGAAGAATACTAGATTTACCACTATTCATTCAGTGACTGTTTGATGTTACAGTGGCACTATATGAAGGGATTTAAAATCAGTCTCTTCTGGCAACTTCAGAGACAAGGTGGACTGGCTGGCATCTTGAGAAATGAAATCAATGGGGAAGCCAGCAAATCACTTAAGAAACTTTTGGCACCACCTTTCTTCACTCATATGCACCACATTTTATTCTCTCCTTTTTTCACTTAATTCACCAGAACATCTTTCCCCCAGTCTCCCTACATTCGCACACAGACAAGTGGCATTCTCCTTCTTCAGCCTCCTTCCTCCCTATGCTTACATACTCAGATGCATACAATGCCTTCTTTCTCCATCCTCCTATGCTCACATGTGTATACCCTCTTTTCCTGGCCTCCCCAAGTTTATGCTATATTCCTATACCCCAAATATGCATGTGGCCTACACCGGGTCTCCCAGGGCTTTCCTCACCCCATGCCACACTCTGTGCTCCTTATCTGGGCCTCTCTCTGCTTCCTGCTTAATAACCCACATATCTTGCAGTTGTGATGACAACCAGGGCCATCCGGATTATCACTAAGCAATGTAGTCATGTAATAATTGCAGTTAATGAGCACATTGCTTAGCAATGGTAAACCCATTCCCTATTGCTAATGTAGCTCAAGGACTACCTGTATATGTTCTGGCTGCCTCTTCCCCTGCATTTCTGGACAGTGGAAAACATAGAAGCTATGCGTATAAATTGATCTTCTGGCGTTCACAGCTGGTATCTCTTCAGCAATTTTGAGTTTTAGGGTTTGGTAACTTTGCTCTAGACCACTGATCTGAAGGACCTAGGAGCCAAAATGTCAGGAAGACATTTTGCTGATAACTATAGCTGGCTCCTTCAGATTCAAGGTAATCTCTCTGAGTGTCCTGTACAGTTGCCTTTCTTCTGAGGCCACGGTTGCTGGCACAATATTAGGAAATCTATTGTCTAGACCACAGTATGTATATCTAATCAGTTCCAGTAATGCAACTTTTTAGACAACATTTAAGATTCATTTAGAATAATGTTACTAATGGAAAACTTTGAGAGAAATAGGCAGTACAGAAAATAAAAAAACTGTCATTAAAAAACAGTTTTAAATTAGTACTTGACTGAATTTTAAAAACTTTCTCAAGTTAATGTAATGATAATGCACTTTTTCCAGGATGAACAATTTTACTGCTCTACGCTACCTTGATATTCCTGAAGATCCTACTTTCATGCCATTGGTGGCTTCAGAAAGAAAAGAGCACAAGTCAGAATCAAAAAACGCCTCAGCAATTCTCCAGAGTTTGATGGAATCAAGGTATGTGTGTAATTTAAGTGGTAGGATATTTGCTCCCAGAAGGCTGCAGGGAGGCCTGCTAGGAAGACTGTAGGAGGCGTCATGTGCATGACTGCAGGGGGAGCGTGAGGAGCCATGCGTGCATGCACAAGGGGCGGGGCATTGCACATGCATTGTAACAAAAGGTTAGTCATCACTGATATAGGGTATTGATCTCCTTAGGCCACACACACCCTCATTATACAAATACAGATCACCTGAGCTGCTTATATTCACTAAGCATTCAAATTAATATGGTTTGGAGGTGGAAAATATGCATATAAAGAAAGGATGATATGGTCAAAAGGCTCACTTGCTTAATAATTGTGCATGTGGTATAGTTGGTACCGGCTCAGTATCATGTTTTCCTGAAAATAAGACCCTGTCTTATATTTTTTAAAATTCTGAAATAAGCGCTTGGCCTTATTGCTATGCACTCAAAAGCTCAATTGAGCTTATTATCAGGGGATGTCTTATTTTAGAGAAAACAGGGTAGTAGTAATTATGAGTGGGATCTTGAAGTCTTAGTGGACAATCACTTAAATAGGAGCCAGCAATGTTCTGCTGCTCCCAAAAAAGCCAACATCTAGGCTGCATTAACAGAGGGATAGAATCAAGATCATGTGAAGGGTTAATACTACTTTATAAGGCCTTAGTAAGCTACATTTGGAATACTGCATCCAGTTTTGGTTGCCACAATATAAAAAACATGTTGAGACTCTAGAAAGAATGCAGAGAAGAGCAAGATGATTAGGGGACTGGAGGTGAAAACATAAAGAATTGGATATGTCTAATTTCATGAAATGGACTAGAGGTGACATGATAGCAGTGTTGCCACAAAGAACAGGGAATCAAACAATTCTTCAAAGCATCTAAAGGCAGGGCAAGAAGCAAAGGAAGGAAACTAATCAAGGGGAGAAACAACCTAGAACTAAGGAGAAATTTCCTGACAGAACAATTAATGAGTGGAACAACTTGCCTCCAGATGCTGTGAATACTCCAACACTAGAAGTTTTAAAGAAGAGATTGGACAACTATTTGTCTGAAATTTGGGGTCACCAAGGTTCCTTCCAACTTTGTCATTCTGTTTTGTTTAAAAAGTGATAGCAAAAATGAAATTCAGCAGTATGGGCTTCTGCCTCTTCACAGCAGCTCTCACCAGTAGGATGTGGCAGTTGAGAAAGAAATGGAGGCATATCCAGCCAAACTGGAAGAGTAATAAGAAATGCTACCAATCTCAGATGGTTGCTACTAAAAGAAAGATTAGAAAAGGCCTTTTATGCTTCTCAGTTAACATCTTACTCTTTTCAGATTATCCATAGATCTTTATTGTTCCTTTTTATGTCACAGTTCAGGTTCTGCAAGTTCTGCTTTCAGATTTAAAGGGATTCAGGATTTCTTGAAGTGCTATAGGTAAGGAATTCAATACGTTTTTTTAAAAAAAGAATACATTCTTGGGTTTATTTTTGGTTTTTTTAATTGACAAAGCAGTAGGTTAGGGACCAGTTTTGTTCCTATTTTCCCCTCTATTCTAGAAGAAATGGAGAAATATATTGTTTGTATTTGCCATAAAGATACTTTTAACATGACCAGATGTGAATGTTTCTGTTGTGGAGTTAACTCTGTTTTTCTTCAACTTTGTTCATGTGCATAATTGAATAATCAGACCCAGTTCCTCCATGTTTCATGCAAACTATGGTTCTTGATTTTAAATTTTTAAACTATTCCAGGGGTAGGAGATGACTTTGTGATTCATATAGGGGCCAATCAGTTATTATTATGCATAAACACATTAGATGGAACTAGAAGATCATGTTTTTCTATAGTCTGATTCAAGAATACTGTATATATCTGATCAAATTTAATTTAATTCTCACATTTCTTAACCACTCAATTCCCAAATAACTGAGCAGCTAACTGACATGATTCACTCATCCTAAGAATCATAAGTAAACAATAGTTTGCTGCCAGAATACCTGAGCCATAATGTGAATTTTCTTGGCTTTAGTTAGCATATTTATTGTATGAATGTAAACATAACTGTTGTTTGATTTGAATGATTACATGGAGTAATCATTCTGGTTCACTATAGCACAAATGATACAGAAGTTTAGGACTCAGTAAGCCTTTATTCACTAAGCATTCCCTTTAAAGAACTTGGGGTTGTGCATTTGAAATATTACTGTTAAGGGCTACTAGTGACCTCAGCATGAATCTGACAATAGAGTGGAAATGTAACAATTTCCATTTTGACTGTTCACTAGATCTGGAGAGGTAACACCCAGACAAGTTACCAAGAACATTATTGCTGCTCTGAAAGAAGTTGGGAAAGCAAATCCCAACCTCCAAGCAATTGCTCAATGGAATGAGGAGGAGATAATTAAGGTGTGTTCAGTGAGAGGAATATTACTTGTTTCTTGAAAAAGGTATTCTCTAAATTGTGTTATTACAGGATTCAGGGTGAGATACTTTGTAGTTTACTTGTTTAAAGTACTATTTCTATAGAATAATTATATGATTTATTTCACAAATCTGTCTTTGCTCAGATGGCTGAGGAATCCACAGCTCGTTACAGAAACAAACAGCCTCTCTCACTCTTGGATGGAATTCCAGTGTGCTTAAAAGAAGAAATTAAAGTGGTATACAGATTACACTTTTTTGTGCTCAGTGTTGTTAAAAAGAAAAATAAATATCACATTGAGAGTATAGAAAATACTGAGGAAGTACAGTATAACAGCACCTTAACGCTATCAGTTGTTTTGTACCTTGTATTAATATTAATACTATAATAAAGGTAAAGATAAAAGTACCCTCGCACATACTGTATCTGCTAGTCATTCCCAACTCTAAGGGATGATGATCATCTCGTTTCATATTGTCTTTTTATTGTTGTTAGCCGCCCTATATTAGCGGCTATATTTCAAAAAGATGATAGAGATGAGAAATGGTACAAAACCCTTAAATATTATTTAATTATATGCCGTTAATAGGCATTTACTTCATCAATATAATGTTCATTTCTGCCATATTAAAAATTAATGACAACAGATTTGTAGAAGCTATATGCCGTGCATAGGCTCTGAGGCATATTATGAAATTTGCTATCACAAAATGTAACGACAATCACCCACTTGAAGAGAATTTTAAAAAGGAAGAATTCATGGGGGATAAACTATCAATGTTTGCTAATTATCATGGTTATACACAGTTACAAACTAGAGACTGTCAAAGTAGTATCGGCTTATTACAGTGAGTTTGCTATGTTATGGAATTTGGCAAAGTAGGGAGCACAACACTGAGGAGAAGACTGTTTGTTGTAATCATTGCATGTCTGCTTTATAAGATGGATTTTGAACAATGGAAAAGCAATTTTTTAAAACAGAAATTATTGGATGCAAGGCAAGAGATCCTAGAAATCTTATTAGCTGGCCAATTTGGGGAACTTACGCACATCTTCATTTGTGTATCTGGGATAAGGCCCATTAGACAAATTGGGCCTTTCATGAGGGCAGAAGAACTGGGAAATTAATTGTGAGGAAGGTGAAATGGTGAGATCACCAGCTGATGAGATGGAAGGTTTGAGTTTCACTAAATTGCAATTTATAAGGATGGCCTCAGTGGTGGGCTACAAGCTGGAATGCTAAATTGCGCTCACCACTGCGGCTTGTAAGTTCTTGCAGGACCAGTGCGATTTTGCTGCTGCACCTGTGGAAGTAGCAAAATCGTGCATGGAGCCGCAGGTAAAACCTAGCCAAAACACAGGTGCAATTTTGCTACCTCCACAGGTGCGGCAGCAAAATTGCACTGCTCGCGCAAGAACGTATGAGCCGTGGCGGCGAGCGCAATTTAGCGTTCCAGCTCTTAGCCCATCGCTAGATGGCCCTAAACTGAGAGTGATAAGGAGGCTTCTTCTTTTTTTTTGTCTAGATGGGATTGAAGGGGGGCTTTGAAATAGATGGAAGTGGTTCAATTTGGCCTAAGAGGAACAACTTCCCCAAAGAGAAGAAGTAGGTTTGATTATAAAAGGATGCATTTCCTTATGAAATTGTGTTCTGTATAGTTTATTGCCATTGGAATCCATTGAGGCAGGAATAAATGATCTATAGTACTGGGTTGCATTTTACAAGAATCCTACCACAGAATACTGTTTTGTATATTTATAAGGTGCCCTATCATCAACGAAGTGGAACTGTATACTTGGGCACAAAGCCGGAGACTGAAGATGCCACTGTGACAAAGAAGCTACGGGAGGCTGGTGCCATTATCATTGGTGTCTCGAACATGCATGAATTGGGCATTGGGACCACTGGATGTAATCCAAATAGGTAAAATAGTATGTATTCACTAAATAAATTTGAATTCAAACCATTTCTTGTGAGGGCTAGAAAGGACAGTTAGAAAAATGATTAAGCTTTTTGATATCTTGACTGCTAAAAAGTGTAATGAAATCTTATTAGGGTGGGAGTATGGAAGCATGGAAGGTGAGAAAAAAAAAGATTTAGAAATGCCACTGGTTAGCTAACATTGTTTCCAGCAAAAAAGAAAAAGCATGGGAAGTCTTTGGATTTTTTTGCTGAATAAGCTTCCCTGAAGGTTACTTTCCTTCTATCTTGGTAGCAGTGGTGCCTTTTTGAATTGAACTGTCTTAGCTTGCAGGTATGAAATTAGTGGGGCTGGAGGAGCTTTTCTGTCTACCTACAGGTAAGCAAAAGGGAGAAAAGTGGCTTTATAATACTAAAAGAATGGAATTACAGTGGTTTTGGAGCAACCAGTAACAGCACAAAGTGAACTTGACAGCTTCCTCCTAGTTTGCCAGTGCTCTGCTTTCAGTTTTGTACTCACCATCTTTTTTTCCAACTGTCCTATCTCCTCCATTATTCCTGTCCTTCCTCCCCTCGCTCAGACCTGGGAGCAGATGCAATTTTAGTTTTGCTTGCGGCAGACTGCAATCTAATTTCTTTAGCATATAAAGATACTTTCTTCCTTCCTCACCAGCCTTCATTATGATGGCCTTCAAAATACCTATTTATTTTATTTCTAGATATCATGGCACAACTAGAAATCCATACAATCCTCAGCATTTTACTGGTGGTAGTTCTAGTGGATCAGCAGCAGCAGTGGCTGCAGGTAAGGCTAGTATTACAGATGAAAGCATTGAGAGTGGCATTGAAAAACCAAGCCAAATTACAGCAACATTTCAAATTTTTGTTTAGATTAGGCAGTGGGGAAAATCGTGGAGAAAATAATTTTATTCAATGGATATTTTTCTTACTTCCATTTCTTTTTAGGCCTTTGTCCACTGGCTGTTGGTACAGATGGAGGTGGTTCTGTGAGGATCCCAGCTTCTTTCTGTGGTATTGTGGGACTGAAAGGTAAATTCTGATAGAAATGTGAGCAACAACTAATTCTGAAGGTCGTATTCTTAAAATTGAAAAATGATATCAATTTATTAGAATAACTTATACAAAATCGGGGGCATAAAAATGAAAAGAAAACCAAATGGGCAAAATAACAGTTGCAATATTGTGATCAAAGTACCAGCCCTTTTATACAGTGGAACCCCGACATAAGAGCTGCTCTACTTAAGAGCAACTCGAGATAAGAGCTGGGAGGGGAGAGATATTTTTGTTCTACTTACAAGCCCAAATTCGAGATACAAGCGCCAAGGAGCTGTCTCCTGAAGCCAAACGCTAACTTCCGCGTTCGGCTTCAGGAGACAGCTGCGAAGCGGCGCGCGTGTTTTAAAATGTTGCAGCCGGCCTGGGGGGCTCGGGGGGGTGCTTGCAGCTTTCTTTCTTGCTCTTTTTCTTTCTCTCTTTTACCTTCCCTTCCTCTATTTCTTCTTTTCTTTCTCCTTCCCACCTTCTTCCCTCCCTCCCTCCCTTCACTCATTCCTCTCTTACTCTCCCCTTTCATAAGTTTCCTTGCTTCCTTCCTCTGTTCCTGTCCCTTCCCTCTTTCCTTCCTTCCTTCCCACCCTCCGTCCATTCATTCACCCATTCCTCTCTTGATCGCTTAAAGCCGGTCCCTGGTGCAAAAAGGGTTGGGGACCTCTGTCCTACAGGATTGGGTGGCAGAGAAGTTGAACATATGTAAATTTAAAAGTTTAAGAAAGTTTACAAGTTAAGTGAAAGAAACTTCATTATTCATTTATATGTACATGTACATTTCTTCATTAAAAACATGTCTTTCTGCATAATTTAGACTAACTTTGTGAGTTTTTTGAGGGCTGGAACCAATTAAAATTATTTACATTAATTCCTATGGGGAAAAGTCGTTCGAGATAAGAGCTGCTCGACTTAAGAGCCCAGGTCCGGAACGAATTAAACTCGTATCTCGAGGTACCACTGTATATGCATTGACACGTGTACAAAATAGACAGGATTTTGTGATGCTTTTTTGACGGCCATGTGGATGGTACTGAATGTATTACTGAAATATAGCCACCTGAGCTCTTCCAAAGTCAGTTCCAGTAGTGGGTTTCACTTACCATTGCTACCGGTTTGGGAATTGAAGTGTGTGCACACATGCATGTGCTTTGCATGTATACAACATTTCTGCATACGTGCAGAATCTTCTGCGCATGCACAGACCGTTTTTGATTATGCCCGGGTACTGCTACTGATTCACCAAATTGGTGTGAACCAGTAGCAACCTACCACTGCCCAGTTCCTATATTTAAATTTAAGCTGAATTCATTTACTTGGCTGATGCTTGAGCTAAGAAAAGGAAGAACTAAGATGGATTAGTCACTTTTTCTCTTAGGCTGTATCATTCAGCACTCTGCTGAAGTATTTCTCACATTCACTTTGTAATTTTAATCATTCTTCTGTATTATGTCTACAGGTACATTTGGACGGATCAGTGGATTTGGGTGTCATCCTCTCTCATATTCTACTGTTAGTCTTGGTAAGATGTCTCTAGCTGTATATAGATACTGGGTGTCCTTGGGAGAAAAAGGAGAAGCTGCTTTCTATGCCATTAATTTAAGTGACAAATTCTTGGGTCTTAGAGATACTTCGCCTGTTTAAAAATAGATGTCAAAGTTCCGACTAATAGATTCAACCAAGAAAATATAGTGATGACAATCTTGCAAAACGTTATTGAGTACATAATTTTGGCAAAACCAGCTCTAGCTAATTCCCACACAATCATTTAATTAAGGTATAGACTTCTCCCTCCCTATTATTGCAGGTCATATTGTCCAAATGTTCCTAAGAATTTTAAATACCGTATTTTTCGGAGTATAAGTTCTTGGGGAGGAAAGTAAGGAAAAGAATCTGCTTACCAGGTATTCATCTGGCTAGCAGCTTTAGTCTGGTCATTTTCAGCTCATTATTTCATCTCCTGGTTAAGGCTTTAAAAAATCTTATTTGGAGAGAGTAACAATGAAAGAGCTTGCAAGCCAGTAAGAGCTGGGAACATTGTTAGAACCTGATTATGACTGGAAAGAAAAATTCTGAGCAAGTAGTGCAGTGAAAAAAAAAACTGCAAAGACTTTAGGGCTTAGAAAACATTATTAGAGAGTAACTCGGTGGCCGCTTTTGTGCACTCAAGGCCTTTTTCTTCTCTGCTGCTCAGTCTTACCCCATCTCCTTCCTTGATGTTTTGGGATCTTCCTCGCCACCTCTACATGTCTCTCATTTTTTCCCCAGTGCACAATGGGCTCCCCTTGGTTAGCCAGCATAATCCCAGTATCATGAGTTTTGCCATTTTTGGAGCCACCATGAACCAAATGGTTTCTACGTGGTGCACTGGCTCTATTGAGTAGCACGTGGACAGGCCTCCCACTATGGAACAATCAGTCTCCTTGAAGTTCATGGTAAGATGGTAAAGAATGAAGTGCCAGTGCCATGTAATTGTTTGAAAAGAAAGCTCTTTGATTTTTATTACTGTTCTTGGGCAAAAGGAAGAGTTATTCTTGGATGTTGCCATTGCGTCACATCAGAAATATCCTCCACAGTGAGTTGCCTGGTAGAGTACTCTCTTATTTCACATTCCAGAACAGGTGGCATTATTTTAACAGTTATTCTACTTTCTCCCATAATCTAAGGGTCTATAAAATTCTCTTAAATTCAGAAATGATTGAAAAATATAAGATCACTAGAAAAGTGAATAACCTGTTTTTTTAAAAAAAATTCCAGGCCCTCTCTGCACTTCAGTTGCAGATGCTGCTATTGCTTATGCTACCTTGGCTGGGTCAGATTTACATTATCCGTATGGTGCGTATTGCCACTTACTCACTTGAAATGCAAGGAGGAGGTTTTTTTTAAAATATATATGACATTTCAGTGTCCTTACTTCTTTAAACCAATTACAGGATTGGACCAACCTGAACCATCCTTTTCAGAAAACATCAACACTGATCTGAATGGTTTAAAATTGGGAATTGATTGGAATTTCTTTAAGGTACCTGTTTGTATTTGTCTTTCTATTTCTTCTGCATTAATATGTTATACGTAGTCAACCAATAAGGGACAAACTTTAGGGGCAAACTTTGACCCTTATATCAGTTTTGAGACATATTTGCAATAGAACAGATGTGTGTCATGATTATGTGGAATGGTGAAAAACATGGGGGGTAGTGAGTGTCTTGCAATGGTTCTGGAAAAATGAGGAAAGATGCTAACTGTATTTTGTTTTGACTTATCTGCTAGGCATGTGATACTGAAATCTTAGCTGTCTGCCAAAAAGGTAACATGCAAATGATCATTATTTTCAATAATGATGTGGCCTGCTTAGTATCTCTTGCTTATACATCTTGAAGATAAAAACTGCCTTGCAATTTCTAAATCACTGCATGAGTGTTTGAGGAGTCATTCAGAAGCTGTATTGTGTTCCTAAGAAAATGTAATGTAAAGAGAAATATATGCATATTTTTATCCTTTACTATTAATTAAAGATCATTAATATAGGTAGTGAAAAAGAGGCTAGAATGATAACACATAATGTAGTCCAGGGAGTTCAGGTTGCAGTAAGAAAATACGTCCTGCATCAAAGGTGAGGTGATTGGAAGTGAAATGCAGCCAGGACAGCTATGTTTTGGTATGTTAATAAGTCTCCATTCTCAATGCAATTTTTGATCTTCCATATCAATTTTGAATTTGGAATCTTTTCCTTATAGCTACTTTGATTTGGAGGCAATTTTTTTCAAGCAAATATGTGAAGGGAATGAATACGCAGTTTCTCCTTGCAGTGCCATTGATTAATTTAAACAGTGCAAGGGGGAGTGGTGGTCATGGATTTTCCATATTTATGGGAAAGATTGGAAACTTCTAATGTATAGGTTTATTTCCTGCCAACACCATGGACCAGTCATCCATGAACTACAACATAGACCTCTTCCTAGCAAACAAAAAATAATTGAGTTAACTGATGCCATGAATTGCTAGCATCATCCAGTAGGGTATTGTGTGTATATATTTGTGGAAGAAAGCTAATTAAATTGTAAAGGATGGATTAAGAGAACCAGAAGCATGATTTTGCAATTGTGCATTTTGCTTGGATGTGTTCTGTTTAGACAGTTTTAGGATAGTCAATGCAGAGTGGTATTGAATTTTCTATATTACTTTTTATATTTTTGCATCATTGTTGATATCAAAGTACAATATAATGGTTTCATAAAAGTGGATCTGGGTTGGATTATAGCACAAAGATCGTTTTTAAATGTGTATTTAGAATTATGGCCTCTCAAGATTTATTTAAAAGTGAAGTTTATTTTTCTTCTTCCTGCTCTCTCTGTACGTTCAGCTGTGGCGTTCCTAGAGGACTTAGGAGCCTCAGTAGTTGAAGTATCTTTGCCAGAGATGGAAGAGGTTCGTGTGGCTCATGTAATCTGCATTCTCAGTGAAATGAGAGATTTCCTGCAGTCTGACTTCAACAATCAGTTTGAACAAATGGTAAATGGTGGTTGGGGTCACTGTGTCAATTGATATTTTTAACAAATTATGTCAAGGGGCTGCATTTTCTGCCCTTTGTATTCACAAGTATCTGTTGTTGGGTTGCTGGTTCCTGTCTGTATATAAAATCCCTACATCAGTATAGCAATGTATTCTCATATTGGTGCACGAAGGCTCAATGGTTAAAGACACTGAATTTGTCATCTGGAGAGTTGGGAGCCTGAGTTCAAGATCCAAACTCCATGCAACAGGGTTGCAGTTTTAAACCATGCAAATGTGAGTAGATAAATAGGTACCACTTTGATGGGAAGAAAACAGTGTTCTGTGCGCCTTTGACATACAGTTTGCTGACTACGGAAATGGTCTTCAGACAACACTGGCTCCCTCAGTCGAGAAGGAGATGAGCACCATAAGGCATGAGTGACTGGGAAACCTCTACCTCACATTAGATACCATTGCAGTTGCTGTTCAGATTGATTTTAAGTTGTAGTTAGCAATATGATTGGAAAATTAGGAAACTTCCAAACCTATGTGTGAAATTCTCTTTGGCCTCAGGATGATTTTATTCAAGGAAAGTATAATTCTTGGAATCCACAGTATAGGGTCAGAGTCTTGGACCTCAAGGCTCCAGACCTTCTAGACCTCACTAATCTATTGCCTTCCTTTGTTATGTGTAACATTGATTGATTAGAAGCATCAGCAGGAACATTTGTTCTACAAAAAAGTAGGGTGTTTGCTTGTTCTCTTGCTTACACTTGGGACATCCTAAGTGACCAGTGTAAGTAGAAGAGAATTTATTTTTCAGAAAATCTTTTCCAAAAATGCATGTTATTTTAAACAGCTATTTCATGGTAGTCTTTAGACATTTATTTATTAAACTTCTGTGCCACTCTCCTTGCTGAGACGACATTTGGCATCTTATAGTTATTCAGCATAAAATATTAAAACAATGAAGATTGTAAATTTAAAATTCAGTTACAATCCAATAGACCAAGATGTGGAGGAAGGGAGCAAAATGTGCACAGGGAAGAGGTGGACTCTGTCAGGCAGGATTTAAGGGTAGGGAGATAAGAGCAAGATTAAAGAGAATGCATATTTATTTATATAATTTTCTCTTCTGTTTCCGTTGAAAAATGTTTTTCTTTCAACTATTTCTAATTTTGACTTTTTCTTCGATATTTACCTAAATATGGATGTATTTTAAAATTGTTCACTACACTGTTTTACAGCTTTCCTTGTCTATTCAACAATTGCTTTTGATTTTCATTCTATATGGAATAGTTACTGCAATGTCTTTGTTTTCCAGAATTTAGAGTCTCGTTTGAACCTGGCAATTGCTTCTCAATTCACCGCCCTGGACTATATTAAGGTGAAAAATAAACTGCACAAATGGGAGAGCTGGGGTAAAAAGCTGTTGTAGGTCAGTAATATTCTCCTTGAACACAAAGGGGGAAAAGTAGGGAGAATAGTAAAATGTTGGCTAAATTAGTTCCTTCCAAAAAAAAAGCAGTTAAAATCATAAAATCTGAGTCTACGGAAAGGGGCGGCATACAAATCTAATAAATAAATAAATATGGCATACTATTAAAAATAACTTTGGAAGTGAGCATTGAATGAGTGGATTTCATTTACCCAATTTTTTTCAAACATATCTTTTATTTAAAGTCTAGACAGATGGCACAAATGTATGCAATTACTATTATCTTGATATTCAGCATATTTGTTAATAGAAAACAAATCAGGCATTATATTTTAATTTTACAGTTGTTCCAGCCATTGACCCTTTCCTTGATTAGAAAACTCTGTAATGTTCACAATTACCGTAATCTGAGAGATAATTTTATGACAGTGCAGTTCTTATATACTGGATTAATGGGAGCGTAATGTTTCCATGTATTTCCTCTTTTTTACTTTTCCTCTGACAAAGCAAGAAGGAAAGATTTGAAGTATCAGTTTTCAATTTAAACCCCCTATATGTTTTACCGCATTGTTATAGTTAAACAAAATTTAATAATTTTGGATTGGCTATAAATTTTCAGAGTTATATTCAACACAACTGGAGAATGCTAGTTGGAGAAGGATAGTTTAAATGTTAGTTGGTAGAAGCAAATTAGAATCAAACTTAAATTTATGGAGTTTACTACCATAACTTGACCAATGTAGCTTGTTCAGCTCAGACTTAACTGCTGCTCATTCAAATTAAAACCTTTCTTCCCCCTCTTCCTCTCTTGATATTAGGTTTTAAAACTAATATTTTGTTGGATTGCATGCCCAATTATGCTTATAGCTTTCCGGCATAATTTTTTAGAAATTGTTTATATTTCATTGTATTCTGATAGTGAAACTGGGCGTGCAGATTCCTTCTTTGTGGGCAATCATTTCATTTAATCGAATATTGTTATGTCTCTTATATATCTACAGAATTTCTATTAGGCATTATAAAAGTAGTCAGTAATTTTACTCTTTGTTCTGGGAGTGACTAAAATATTTAAATTGTGAATATTATCTTTATTGACTTATGTTAACTATATTTATAGATCTCTGTTGAATTTAATCAGCAGGAGTTTTGTCTATTTGTAGGCAAATCGGCAGCGGAGTCGAAGCATGGCTTCCCTGAAAGAGATATTTTCAAAGGTGAATTGTCTCCTTACACCAGGTACTTGAAAGTTAAGAGCAACCCTTTATATTGTACTAGACTTAATCTGATGCTAACCACATGGCAAACTATAATCAGTAGAAAGTTGATAATACACAACTTTAGTTTGCATTCGAATTAACTTTGTGTTATCTTGTTAATATTCATGATGGTTCATTTTGCCTTGAGTGGTTTCTTTAGCTTTACAAATATGAAACATTTTTAAAACATCTGATGGTCTGAAGAACTTTAGAATCATGGCAGATAAAATGGGAAAGAATGAGACACCCGCACTCCTTTGAAGAACCAGAAGAGACCCTATAATTAGAATGATTTTATGTCCTATTGCTTCACCTACTAATTTTTCTATCCAAAAATGGCAGTGGGGGGAAGACTTACAACCTACTGTGACTTACAACCAATTGATTGATGATCATTTTGAAGTTAAAATGCTCAGAAGGGTGCTTTATGGTCCACAAAGCATTTTGCGTGCTTGTATTAGCTAGCTAGATGCCTGCTGCCATAGAATCGGGGGTGGGCGGGGGGGGGGAGAGAACTGTGGAGTTTACATTGCAGCTTTACAATGCAAAGCTTTCAAGGCCATGTCAGTTTACTCTTATATGCAGTGGCCTCTGGTAGCCTAGTTACAAGGGGGCTGGGCTGTATACTGTATCTGTATTTGTGCTGATCCCAGTCTGTGCTTTGGAGTTTGCTTGAAACAGTTTGCATTCAGTTTGTTCTTAGTAAAAGTCTTTTTCTCTAAAGCTATGGAGGTAAGGATTTTTCTTTCCTAGGAATTGAACAGAAATAGCCGTGACAGCTTGGAAATCTCTTTGCACTTACAACTGGTACCAAGCACACTGTGGTCATGGGATGGCCATTTGCTATCTACTCTGCCAGCTTCCCCAGAAAGTCAGTGGGGAAGCTGGCAGGGAAGATTGCAAGCTGTTGTCTTCTGCCAAAGGATTTCCCCTCCCCTCCATGCATGGCTCAGGTACATCCTTTGTCAGGCTGCAGAAACCTGGATGTTTGGGAGAAAAGAGATTATTCAAAACAATTCTACATACGTAAAGACCAGAATTATTCTGTAATTACAGTATTTGGAAATTTTATTGCCAACAATATGCTGCTATGAGGGAAAATGAGGTAGGTAGTGTTCAACTTATAAGTTCGTTTAGTGATTGTTCAAAGTTACAACAGCACTGAAAAAAAGTGTCGTACAACTGTTTTTCACACTTACAACTTTTGCAGTATCCCCATAGTCATGTGATCAAAAATCAGATACTTGTCAACTGACTCATATTTGTGACAGTTGCAGCATGCTGGAGTCACACATCTTTTGTGATTTTCTGATAAGCAAAGTCAACGGGGAAGCCAGATTAACTTAACAATTGTTAATAACTTAATAGTTGTGATGCCCTTAACAACTGTGTCACACAAGGTTGTAAATTGAGACAAAATTTATTTATGAATGTTTGATGTAGCAACAAAAATTTGGAGGTCAATTGTAGTCATAAGTCAAGGTCTACCTGTATTAGAGGAGGAAACAAATCAGATTTTTGTAAGTTTAATCAGAAATCAGTTTTTTGTAAATTCAATTTCCTTATTGAAGCTATTGATTTGTTACAAATATTGATCGGTAAGCAGTGCAATTCGACAGAATCGAATAAATAAGTGATGGGCTCCTGTTCATTGGCTGTGTCTTGGCAGAAGTGATATTACTACCACTTTAGGATCTAGGTTTGGTTTTATGAAAATATGTTATACTCTAAAGGCAGAAAACTCACATCATTGGGAGTCAGATGGAATATAAATGTCTACATATACCTAAATTTATGGAATATAATTTGCTAAAGCCATGCAGTTATTTATAAAACAATTATAAATTTATAAAGATGTGTATATTTTAAACAGTACATTTAAATTTCCAAAGCAACATAGTCAAAATGTTTTTGTTAAAGAACTATTTTAATTGATTTTAATTGATTTCTGGAAGCTTATGAAAAGGGAGCTGCAAATAATATAGATGTAGTTGTTGATGATAAGGGGCAAACTAATAACGAAAATAATGTTCTTCGGGTAATGTGCACAAATGCTCGAAGCTTGAGCAACAAGCTCTGTGAGTTAATGGCCATAATATCTAGAGATCATTTGGATCTGGTTGCCATAACTGAGACATGGTTTAAGGATTCTAATGAATGGGAAATATCCATACCAGGATATACACTGTATAGGAAGGATAGAATAGAGAGAAAGGGAGGTGGAGTAGCCATTTATGTTAAAGAAAGTCTAAAAACAACACTAATTCAAAATACGTGTAAAGATCTGGAGACTCTCTGGATTTGCATGCAAAATAAAGACGGTTCTGTCATTAGAATTGGGGTGATCTATAGGCCTCCAGGGCAATCTGAGGAATATGACAAGATGGTGGATGAAATTACCCAAATGGCAGTAAAGGGAAATATTGTGGTTATGGGTGATTTCAACATGCCTGATGTTGACTGGAATATCCCCAGTGCCCTTACATGCAAAAGTAAGAATATAGTAGAGGCCTTTACAGGAGCAGCTCTGGCACAGCTGGTTAAGACACCAACTAGAGGGGAGAATATTCTAGATTTAGTTTTTATGAATGGGAATTGGGTTTCAGAGGTCAAGGTGGGAGAAAATTTAGGTTGCAGTGACCATCTATGTTTGTGGTTTGATGTAAAAACTGATTGTGAGCAATCCTATACTGCAACCAAAGTATTGGATTTCAGAAAAACAAATTTTAATGCAATGGGGGAATATTTAAATAATGAATTAAAGGGGAGGGATAAAATGGCAGGAGCGAGCACACTGTGGACTGTATTAAAAAAGGCCATCTTAAAAGCCACAGGACTGTATGTAAGGCAAATAACTAAAGGTAAAAGGAAGAAGAAACCGCTATGGTTTAGCAATGATGTAAGGGCTATAGTCAATGAAAAAAAGGCTGCCTATAGGAGGTATAAAGAGTCTGGAAGTATAGCTGATAGGGAGGTGTATAAAATGAGACAGAAGGAGGCGAAACAGATAATATATGCTGCTAAAGCCTCAAAAGAGGAAGAAATTGCAAAATCTGTAAAGAAGGGGGATAAAATCTTGTTCAGACATATTAGTGATAGGAAGAAGAAAAACTGCAGCACCACGAAGCTTAGTACCGGGAATAATACATGCATTGATGGGAATAAGGAGATCGCTGACCATTTCAATAGCTACTTCAGTTCAGTTTTCTCAAAAGACACCTTACAAAATAATACTATAGAGGGATATAGCATTGCTTCCAGCTGTACGGATTCAGCTCCAGTGATCTTAGAAGCCGATGTCTTAGAAGAACTTGAACGATTAAAGATAAATAAGGCAATGGGTCCAGATGGCATTCACCCCAGAGTTCTTAAAGAACTCAGATCTGTCATTGCTAACCCCCTGACTGATTTGTTTAACCAATCCCTGTTAACAGGAGATGTTCCTGAGGATTGGAGAATGGCCAGTGTTGTGCCTATCCACAAGAAGGGCAGTAGAGAAGAAGCTGGTAACTACAGGCCAGTTAGCTTGACATCAGTTATAGTTAAAATGATGGAGACTCTACTCAAAAAGAGGATAAATCAGTACCTAAAAAACAATAACTTATTGGACCCAAATCAGCATGGCTTTACTGAAGGCAAATCATGTCAGAATAATCTCATTGAGTTCTTTGACTATGTCACAAAGGTGTTGGATCAAGGTGGTGCTGTGGATATTGCCTATCTGGACTTCAGCAAAGCCTTTGATACGGTTCCACATAAAGAGCTGATAGTGAAGATTGGACTTAATCCCTGGATAGTTCAGTGGATTTCAACCTGGCTGAAGCATAGACATCAGAGAGTTATTGTTAATGGCGAGTATTCTGAGCAGAGACAGGTTACAAGCGGTGTGCCACAAGGGTCTGTTCTGGGTCCTATTCTTTTTAATATGTTTGTGAGTGACATAGGGGAAGGTTTGGTAGGGAAGGTTTGCCTAGGGTTGATATTCCTGGAGGGGTCTGTAATATGGTAAATGATTTAGCTTTACTAGATAAATGGTCAAAGCAATGGAAACTGCAGTTTAATGTTTCCAAATGTAAAATAATGCACTTGGGGAAAAGGAATCCTCAATCTGAGTATTGCATTGGCAGTTCTGTATTAGCAAAAACTTCAGAAGAGAAGGATTTAGGGGTAGTGATTTCTGAGAGTCTCAAAATGGGTGAGCAGTGTGGTCGGGCAGTAGGAAAAGCAAGTAGGATGGTTGGCTGCATATCTAGAGGTATAACAAGCAGGAAGAGGGAGATTGTGATCCCCTTATATAGAGCGCTGGTGAGACCACATTTGGAATACTGTGTTCAGTTCTGGAGACCTCACCTACAAAAAGATATTGACAAAATTGAACGAGTCCAAAGACGGGCTACAAGAATGGTGGAAGGTCTTAAGCATAAAACGTATCAGGAAAGACTTAATGAACTCAATCTGTATAGTCTGGAGGACAGAAGTAAAAGGGGGGACATGATCGAAACATTTAAATATGTTAAAGGGTTAAATAAGGTTCAGGAGGGAAGTGTTTTTAATAGGAAAGTGAACACAAGAACAAGGGGACACAATCTGAAGTTAGTTGGGGGAAAGATAAAAAGCAACGTGAGGAAATATTATTTCATTGAAAGAGTAGTAGATCCTTGGAACAAACTTCCAGCAGATGTGGTTGGTAAATCCACAGTAACTGAATTTAAACATGCCTGGTATAAACATATATCCATTGTAAGATAAAATCCAGGAAATAGTATAAGGGCGGCGACGCTAGTTAGTTGCGCTTGTGTTAGTTGCGCTTGTGTTAAATTTTGTTTCTTTCCTAAGCAGCCTTCTGTGTAAAAAAATCAATTTGGGAACGAGTCGTTCCCAAATGGATTTTTTTACACAGAAGGCTGCTTAGGAAAGAAACAAAATTTAACACAAGCGCAAGTTGTAGGCTTCGCACGCGTGCGCCAGCATCCCCCAAAAGGCCGCCCCTGCCCCCCGCATCTCTAGCCCCCTCGCGCCCCCCTGGCTACTTGCCGCTGCCCCCGCCCGCCCGCCTCTCTTTCTTCTCCGCTGCAAGAGAGGCGGGGCAGGCATTCTTACAGTGGGGACCGCTGGCCGGCGAAGGCGATTTTCAATGTCGGGCGTGCGGGCCGATGCACGCTCTCTCCATCTCCCTGCCAGCCCGCCTGGAACATTCAAAGTAAGAGCGAAGGTTTTTCTTACTGTGAATGTTCGGGGCGGGCTGGCAGCAGGGGGATGGGGAGAGCGCGCGTCAGCCCGCGCGCCCAACATTGAAAATCACTTTCGCCAGCCTCCGGAGAACGAGAGAGCGACGACAGAACAAGATAGAGAGAAAGTGAGAGAGAGAGAGAGAGAGAGAAATAGGGGGAGAGAAAGAGATAGCAAGAGAAAGAGAACGAGAGAGAGAGTGTGAGAGAGAAAGCAAGAGAGAGAGAAAGAAAATGAGAGGGAAAGTGAGAAAAAGAGAGGGAGAGATAGAGAAAGAGAAAGAAAAGAGAGAGATGAGAGAGGAAGGAAGAGTGAGAGAGAGGAAGAAAGCAAGATAAAGAAAGAGAGAGAGAAAGAAAGAGATGAGAGGAAGGAAGAGAGTGAGAGAGGAAGAAAGCAAGATAGAGAAAGAGAAAGAAAGAAAGAGAGAGAGATGAGAGAGGAAGGAAGAGTGAGAGAGGAAGAAAGCAAGATAGAGAGAGAGAAAGAAAGAAAGAGAGAGAGGGGGGAAGAAAGCAAGATAGAGAAAGAGAGAGAGGAAGAAAGAAAGAGATGAGAGAGGAAGGAAGAGAGTGAGAGAGAGAGAGAGGAAGAAAGCAAGATAAAGAGAGAGAGATGAGAAAAGAAGGAAGAGAGAGAGAAAGAAAGCAAAAGAGAGAAAGAGAGAGGGAAAGAAAGAGATGAGAGAGGAAGGAAGGAAGAGAGAGAGAGAGAGAGACAGAGAGAAAGAAAGAAAGAAAGAGAGAGAGAGATGAGAGAGGAAGGAAGAGAGAGAGGAAGAAAGCAAAATAGAGAAAGAGAGAAAAAAAGAGATGAGAGAGGAAGGAAGAGAGTGAGAGGAAGAAAGCAAGATAGAGAAAGAAAGAAAGAAAGAAAGAGATGAGAGAGGAAGGAAGAGAGTGAGAGAAAGAGAAAGAAAGCAAGAGAGAGAAAGAGAAAGAAAGGAAGAGAGGAAGAAAGAGAGAGAGAAGAGTGGAAGGAAGAGAGAGAGAGAAATGATAGAAAAAAGGGGAGAAAAAAAGAGAAATGAGAAAATGATTGAGGCAGAGAATGACAGAAAAGAGAGAGAAACAGAGAGAGGTGATTCTTGATTTAAAGCATATGGTAAAAGCACTTAAATAATAACAGAGAAAAAAACCCAGCCCTCACCTGTTTTTATTAATAGTTTTGCTGGTTGTTTTAGTTTTAATAGTAATGGATTTTGGTTTTTAAAAATTATTATTGACAAAATTGAACGGGTCCAAAGATGGGCTACAAGAATGGTGGAAGGTCTTAAGCATAAAACGTATCAGAAAAGACTTCATGAACTCAATCTGTATAGTCTGGAGGACAGAAGGAAAAGGGGGGACATGATCGAAACATTTAAATATGTTAAAGGGTTAAATAAGGTCCAGGAGAGAAGTGTTTTTAATAGGAAAGTGAACACAAGGACAAGGGGACACAATCTGAAATTAGTTGGGGGAAAGATAAAAAGCAACCTGAGAAAACATTATTTCACTGAAAGAGTAGTAGATGCTTGGAACAAACTTCCAGCAGACGTGGTTGGTAAATCCACAGTAACTGAATTTAAACATGCCTGGGATAAACATATATCCAACCTAAGATAAAATACAGGAAATAGTATAAGGGCAGACTAGATGGACCATGAGGTCTTTTTCTGCCATCAGTCTTCTGTTTCTGTTTCTATTAATTTCTTTTAATAAAAAAGAAGGGATTTATTTATTTATTTATTTATTATTTATTTCTATGCCGCCCAGTCCCAAGTTTTTCCTTATTTCCAGATTGCATTTCTTCTTGGTGAGGTTCCGCCCATTGCTTCTTGTACTACCTTCAGGTGGCATGGAGAATAAATAGATGCCATCTGCTCTGTGGCAGCCCTTTAAGGATTGGGAAACTACTATTATATTCCCCGTTTTCTATTTATTGAGCTAAACATACTCGTTCTCTTAGCCCTTGTTCATAGGATTTAGCCTCTAGGCCAGGGGTGTCAAACTCAATTTCATTGAGGGCCACATCAGGGCTGTGTTTGACTCAGAGGGCCGGGGGAGGGCTTGCCCAGGGTGTGTGGCCATGGTGGCATTGCACGGGATTTGGGGGGAAGTAGTTTTAAAATGGCCGGGGGGCCCCAGACACTTAGGCTGTATGGGGCCCCAAAATTCCTGATGGCAGCCCTGAGTATAAGGGCAGACTAGATGGACCATGAGGTCTTTTTCTGCCATCAGTCTTCTATGTTTCTATGTTTCTATGAGTATGCTATTTCATTCTTAATTGAAAAGTTATGTTTGATGATGCATAATAGCTGTAGAAATAAAGGCTATAACTTTTTTGTGTGTAAGGTACTGCATGTTGTGCTCCAGCAATTCAGAAATCAGATCTCGTGACGGGATGTAGTGATGTTCAGACAACTCTACGGACCATGAGGTAAGAACAAGATCATTTGCAATAAAAAAACAAAATAATAAACAAGAGGTGAATGAAATCAACCTTCTAAGACAGGGCTGTTAAGCTGATGGTGTGTGGGCCGGATGAATCACATGCAGACCATGCCCATCCCAGCTCTGTGAATGGGAAGAACGTTGCGAATGGTCACATGACACAGCAAGTTTGATATCACGTTTTAGGCCCTTTTTGGTCGCTTTCCCCAATCAAGAATAAGATGTGGATGATACATCCAAAGCCACATTCTATATTTTCAAAGAGATATGAAATGATTAACACTTCAGTTTGATTTTTTAAAAATAATTTTATTAGATTATAATTGCAACAATAAAAATTGAAAGAATAGAAAGAATAACAAATGCAAAGGAAAGAAGGAAAGAAAGAGAAACAAAGAAAGAAAAGAAAAAAGAAAGAAAGAAAGAGTAAGGAAAGGAAAGGGAGTACGTGAGAGCAGGTATGATATAGCTGCCATTACTGAAATTTGGTAGGATGAAATGTCTGGAATATAAAGGATATAAAGTGCTCAAAAGACCTAACAAAAGAGAAAGCGGTGTTGCATTGTATGCACGAGATCACTACATCCTTACAGAAATGCATAAAAACAAGGATGAAGGCCTCCTAAAATGCATATGGCTTCATGGAAAAGGAAAAAAGAACGACATAGCAATAGGAATCTCCTCTGATGGATGTGAAGAAAGTATGACATAATTTTAGCTTATTCACCCTTCAACATGCTTTCCATTTAAATGTTATTTGTTGGCTACTTAACTCTTGTATTGCTACAGCAGTTATTAAAACCGTCTCTGTTGCTTAGAATTGTAAGAAGAAAAATGTTTGTTATGCCTTGCCAAATACTTGGATTTACAATCTGTAGAGAGAATGATACTTATTTTCTAGAATTTTTGCAGTATTAATACTGTTTTCATTTATCTTTCCAGATACATGCAGTTGGCCAACTTGACAGGCATTCCAGCCCTAGTGGTACCAGTTGGATATACAATTTCAGGGCTTCCTATCAGCCTTCAGGTAAGTTATTAGCTTCTGTAGTTTGAACTCAGTTAACCCAATTTAAGAATAATTTTCTTTCTGGTTAATTCATCCACTTACATTGATCCAGTTTCTTTTCTTTCAATTTCTGAGTCTTCCTCAGATGTGGCCATATTCCTTCCTAGCCCTTGTTACGCCAATAATCAGATGGTCAAAATGTTTTATATTTCTACCAAATCCTACTGAAATTCACATAGACTTTCTACCATCTTTTGCAAATTCAGGAGAGCAAATAAAAATGCATTATTTAGTCAAATATTAAATACTGATGCCTTTTATTTAGAATGAGACTCAACTATTTTATTTGTTTGCTTAACAACTTTTCAAAAATAGAAAGGTGTCTTCTTTCTTTTACAAAAGCTTATAGCTTACAGAAACGATATTGGGGTATTCTGTGTCTTATGTGGCAGTTTGCTCTAAGTGTGTATCCTATTGTGTAATAAGATTTTTTTTAATACAGTATGGATTTTCAAAAAGGGAAATTGGGAAGTTGTCATAACCTAGAAAGGGAATTTAACATACCATAGCATTCCTAATGTGTTGACAAAAGTACTCACTTAAACACTTGTGAACAAACTATGATCAGTTTTGTCCTTGTTACATGACATATCGTGACTTTTTTCCCTTTGCTAAAATGGGGGTGTGCATGGTCAGTGCATGATGCATCCAGCCCACAACCACGAGTTTGACACACCTGGTCTGTTAGTTAAGGTGTCAAGCTAAAAACTGGGTGGTCAGAGTTTTAGTCTTACCTTAGTCATGAAAACCAAATGATCTTGGGTCAGTTAATCTCTCAGATCTACTTATCTCACAAATTTGTTGGGAAAGTAGGAGGAGGAAGGTGCATTGGCTATGTTCACTGCCTTGAGTTATTTGTAAAAATGCTGAAGATGGGATATAAGTAAATGAAAATTATATCAGGGCTTCCATATTTCGATAGCATTCCAGCCATCTTTGCAATTGGTAGCTTGTTGTCATCTCTTTATTTTTTTAAGTGTGTGAATTGATCATGCTAGAGCTGATCAATTCTGGAAGAGGATGGGAGATTTAGACATCCTTTTCCTTTTCTGTTTTCTTAAATCCCTGGTTTACTCTTTAGAAAGTAAATTTTTTTAAAGAGAACAAATAGGACACAGAGCACCTAGAGAAGTCCCATTTTATAGGATACTTTATCATTTCCCTTAAATCTCTGTTCAGAATGCATCATACACACCAGCTGGACTAGACTAATTAACATACAATTGACTTTCCCGAGTGTGGAACCTTTACAAAATCGATCCTGACCTGGAAATTACCCTACTTTGCTTCTATTATTTAAGGAAGGGTATTCTGTACTTTTATGTCTTTAAAGAAGATCCAAAAGTTAGTTTTCCAAAATATAGCTATGGCAATTCTAATTAAAATAAGGTATTCGGATTATATTTTGGTGACTTGGTTTTATTTGAGCCCAGTGAAAAATGTTGATGTTAATCTATATATTTTTGGAAAACCTGGGCCACTGGTTCCCAATGCCAGAGTCCTTTTCTTCATTCACAAAGCATTTCTTCTAATGCCTCTACTCTGAAGCCTGGAAGATGATTAAAAAAATAAAGGATCCCTATGACTATTTGCAGAATTCTGCTTATTACATGACCTTTTTATTTCAACAAGACCCTATTTTATAGTTATTTTTGCATTTCCAGTTTTGAAAAAAATATTTTGGTTTCCACCGTAGAAAGTTAACCCAGTATGTGCTGATATAATTAATATACGGTATAGCTTGTGAATTTTAAATTGTGTGGTTTTGTTATTGATTAAAATATATAATATGAATAGTCCTCAACTTATGACAATTGAGCCCAAAATGTATGTTGCTGAGAAATTTGTTAGAGTTTTGCCCCATTGTATGGCTTTTCGTGTCACCTTTGTTAAATGTATCACAGAAGTTGTTAAATTAGTACCGGTAACACGGTTAAGTGAATCTGGTTTTCCTATTGACTTTGTTTGTCAGAAGGTTGCAAATGGTGATCACATGACCCCGGGCATCGCATACGCCATAAATATGAGTCATTTGGCAAACATCCAATTGTAAATCAAGTGACCATGGGGATGCTGCAATGGTCATAAATGTGAAGTGATCATGAGTCACTTTTTTCAGAGCCGCTGTAACTAACAGTCACTAAGCAAATTGTTGTTCGTCAAGGATTTTCTGTACTTGGAGAAAGCACTTTTGTAATTGTTCCAATGAAAAATTGCAGTAATGATTTTCAAGGTTGTCTAGTTCTCCTTTGGTCTTACTTGCTTTACATCCAAAGCTCTTTTTACAGCCAGAGATCTAATGAGCTTATAAGTAACTATCTTTGCCCCTTCCCAAGTATATTCTGAGAAGGTACAGTATCTCAGCAGTTTTTCATAGATGTTTTGCTTCTTTCACAGATGATGACAAAGTGGTGGAATGAAGCGTTGCTGTTCCAAATAGGCCTGAAACTGGAGCAATTTCGTGGTACATCTGCAAAACCAATAATTCACTATGATATTCTGAGATAATATGGCTAGCTTCAAAATTCCTTAACACTTCCAGTTCCGATACAGTTGTCTGTTTAAAGCAGTGCTTCTCCAAATAGTGGGGCATGCCCCCCACTTGTACCGATACCTCCGTTGCGTTCTTTGGTGTTGTGTCCAGGGCAGTCTGTTCTAAAAGAAATATTCTTGCGAGTAAGAGAAGTTTGAACTTGCAAGTTATTTTCTTTTAAAACAGGCTGCCCTGGACACAACGCCAAAGAATGTTGATGGAGGTACCATTACAAGTGACATGTGTCTCGCAGTGGGGTGCAACTGGGAGACTATTTACAGTTACGGTGGAAAGTTGGGGAGGCACAAAATGTTTACTTTTTCCTAGAGGGGGATGTAACAGAAAATAATTGAGAAGCATTGGTTTAAAATATGAATGGCTTAAGAGAAGACAGTTAGAAAGGTTTTCAGGACAGATTCACCAGCTCCCATTAAAAAAATGCAGATAAAATTAAATTGGAACAAAACGGTAACTTACTAAAGGATGTACAATACTGTAGGTATTTACTGCAGTATTTATAGTTTATACTGGTAACAATTATTTATAAACATCCAGATGCTGCAGATTTTTGCAATTGAGCAGATTCCATTCAGATAAAATTTGTTTGAATGCAATTTTAAAAACTGTATATGACATTTGCACTGCACATGTATATATAATGGCATAGTATTCTTGATGTTTTTTGCATGAAAAATACTTTCTTAGAAAGCGTGATGGGCCTTTACACATATTTTTCTTAAACCTAATTCTGAGAAAAAACTAACATATACCCCCTAATGATATTGCGTAATTGTATTTCAATAGAACATTAATTCCTTGTGTCAAAATGAAAACAAACTTGTGCATCCAGGTTCCTTTTCAATGTAATAGAAAGCAATTGATTCAAAAAATATGATGGGAAATATTGAGATATCCCTTAATTGGCTTTGTCATCATTAATACAATATTTCATGCAATGGATTTGTTCATTCATATGAGTTTGAGATAAAATTAGAAAACTCTGGAAAATGTCATTTCTTCTCCTGATCATGTGAATGTGGCCATTTTCAAGATTGGTGTGGCAATTTTCCAAAGAGTAATATTTTAAATTTGAAGTTTGGGCATATCTCAAAATAGTACTTAAAAGGCCATGGAAATAGCATATACATTATCATTCTGAACCAAACTACCTTCAGGGCAAACATTACTGAAGACGAGATTTTTTTCAGAAATAATCTTAGGATAGTTGCAAGCATTATCATAATAATCACCAGATTAGACTGACTGTTGATTTTGAAATTATCGGTGAATAAAACCCTGTATTTGGATGTGGAACCACATTGTCCTTTTTTCTATTCCTTCGTAAATGTTCACAAGATTTGTGACTATCAGATTAAAAGTTAAAATTCTGTTCTTCAACCTAACTAAAGTATTCTGGTATAAGGTATACTATAAAGTATACAGGTAGTACTCGACTTACAACAGTTCATTTACTAATCATCCAAAGTTACAACGGCACTGAGAAAAGTGACTTATGACCATTTTCACTTATGAAAATTTCATTACCCCAATAATCACATAGTCAAAATTTGGATGCTTGGTGACTGTTGCAGTGTCCCGGGATCATGTGATCACCTTTTGTGATCTTCTTACAAGCAAAGCCAATGAGGAAGTCAGATTCACTTAACAACCACTTTACTAACTTAACAACTGCATATTCACTTAACAACTGTGGCAAGGAAAGTCATAAAATAAGGCAAAAATCACTTTAAAAATGTTTCATATAGCAACATAAATTTTGGGCTCAATTATGGTCATAAGTAGAGCACTACCTGTATTAGAAAATGTAAAGTTTTTTATTATTGTCAAATTTTGTAGAAGTACTGGGATAAGGGCACCCAAAAGGATACTCTTATCTCTTACAACATTGTTTTTCCTGCTCTTTTATGTATTTTAAGTGGTATTCCTGTAGGGTTTTTTGTTTCTGTGCATGGATTTTATTTTTTACTAAACATTTTGCCACGATGTATGGCCAAGAATATACCCCAGAAAGAAAAAGCAATGGGACGTCTATAAATAGGAAGTAAAAGCAATTATGCTTCTGATTGTTATTGTCAAGCTTGTCATTCCACTAAAGAAAATAAATAAGATTAAGATTTTCCATAAACTACTACATGAGAGGACTTAATTCTCATTCCCAATTTGACTATATTCTTTTCACTTTGGAAAAAAATGATAAGGTGCATAACATACTTCTGTTAGAAAAAGATGTAGTTTGGTTCTCATGTTGCTCTGAAATTTTGGTCTGTGCTGCTCTGCACCCTGTCATCAACCCAAAGTCTAATAGCATCTTGACCAGAGACATATAAAAAAATTCATGAAAGCAAGGGAGAGGCAACTATTATGTGGCAGAGGTTTTAACTGACATTCTAAGACAGATAATCTGATCTGGGCTGTAAAATCTGAGAGGCTGAAGTAAGAGTGCTATTCAATTTTGTGTTGCCATCTAGTAGTCATCTACTTGTTCATTGTTCACATTTGTTATCTCTTAATTCACAGAACTGACTGAATGTTTTCACAAAATAGCTGTTATGGTCAGTCACAAAACATTCAGATCACAGAACAAGTACTTGCTTTAAACCCTATTTCTGGGCCAATGGATATATCTTCAAAAAGAGAGACTAAGTTTTTTTTCTAAGATGCCATAAGAGTGCTAAATATTCTTAGAAGTTACTCAAGGCTAGTAGTTTGCAGACGCCAATGTCGTTTAATTCTTCTCAATAAAAATCCTGCCAATGATGATGACCATGGGATCCACTTGGATTACTCTGTTGCAGAACAAAGTATTAAAAACTTATGCTTATCTGGGATTATAATAAAAAAAGGAAAAGAGCAGTGTTTTAAAATTCCAATTCCATATAAATTGCAAAACAGCCTTTACAGCCTTTAAGGATGCATACAACATTGGATTCCACTGAATGGAATGACTGTTTTTTATGCTTTTTGGGGTTTTAGATTT
Source organism: Erythrolamprus reginae (assembly GCF_031021105.1). Classification (NCBI taxonomy): domain Eukaryota; kingdom Metazoa; phylum Chordata; class Lepidosauria; order Squamata; family Dipsadidae; genus Erythrolamprus; species Erythrolamprus reginae. The sequence goes on along the minus strand of NC_091951.1, from coordinate 218,517,456 downwards.
TAATTAATTGGATTTAAGGTAATTGTACATTGTTTTATTATATGTTGTGAGCCGCCGCGAGTCCTCGGAGAGGGGTGGCATACAAATCCAATTACTACTAATAATAATAATTGAAATTCTGGGTACTACTCCAACATTGGAGGATTTAAGAGATTGGACAGTCATTTTCCTAAACCGGTATAGGGTCTCCTGCTTGAACAGGGGATTGAATTAGAAGACCTCCAAGATCCTTTCTAATTTTGTTATTCTGTTAAATATCAATATAAAAGGTGTGCTAAATTACTTTATCTTCCTTCCTTGCCTACTAAGGAATCCCATGCCAGCTGGACACCACATACTATTTGGGAATACAGGCAATCCTCGAATTATGACAGTTCACTTAGTGACCATTTGAGATTACACCAGCCCCAAGTGTTTACAACAAAGTCCCAAAATTATGAATGTTGTAGCATCATGAGTTGTTCGCCTTTACAAATGACCAAAGAGGTACAGCAACTTTCATTCTAAGCACCACCACCCCTGCAATCCTGCCATGCTGGACCTTGCAAAGATCTGTGGTCTCTTTGCCTTTGAGAGAGGAGAGCAGGACAATTTCATACCCAGTGTCCGACTGGTTTGCAAGTGCTTTTCGCATTGAGAATGGAATGTCCTAGGGGAGTGTGATCGGTGTGCAACTTCAGGCACCCATCTGTTTTTGAAGAGAATGGATGCCAGAAGTCATGCAAGATCATAGCTCAAGAACATTTCACTTTCGGCACGAAAAGCATTTGATAGGTGATCGGATGCTGAGAAAGAAATTGTGTTGCTTCAGCGTCCAGTAGGCTTGCAAATGCTTTTCACGCTGGGAGTGAAATGTTCTGGAGGAGTGCGATCGCATGCCTGAAATTTTATGTGATCACTCCCCCACGTGAACATTTCACTCAGTGGAAGAAGCATTTGCAAGCTGACCAGACCTGGGATGGATTCATCCTCCTCTCCTCTCCCTCAAAGGCAAAGAAATCGCAGCAGAGAGGAGACAGATCTTTGCAAGGTATATGAGTCCGGTGTGGCAGGATGGGATGGGGAAGCCTCCCCCCCATGTCCTTCCCTATCCTGAGCTACCTTCTGCACGTAACAGCCCACGCATTTTGCGTGGGCAAAAGCAGGGAATCATCACGTTTAGATTACATGATTCACTCCTTCGAATCCTTGAGTTACAAATGTAGTTGACAGGCTCCATTACACTTGTAACTTAAGGTTTACCTGTATAGCTCAGTAATGTGCAAAACATGATTTTGGCTATTTCACCGTGTGAGGTTGAATAATGTTTTATTTTATTGCTCTATGTGCTTGAAGTGTTATTAAAATTATTCTTTAAATGTGTGGAAGGGCTGGAGCTTTGGCATGTAAAGAAGTTTAAAATAAACTGAAGCACATCATTACCATTTCAATTCTTTAAACATAAAAATTTGGCAAGGGTTTTTTTTGATGGCATGATCTTTTAAAAAATCAATTGACCATAAAAAGGGATCCAGGAAGTTATCCATGTCTTGTCCAAAATTGTAAGCAATGGCCACCTTTGGCTGGATATATAGCAAATAGGCAAGTCCTATACATAAAACTGATAGTTTTATGATGGCTAACCTGCATGCACAGTAGATAAAGGGATCACACATACAATGCTCTTGCTTCACATAGATATATGTTGATATACAGTATATACACAATGATGTCTTTATATAAAATAACCTTGTTTATAAAGTGACATTTAACTGCCACTTGGCCCTTCCCTACCCCACAAAAAACAGTAGTATACAAAATATAAAATATTTTTTTAAATATTTATAAACAGTTGCAAGAAAAAAAATATAACTGTATGAAAATATCCTTCCCTTCCTCAGATGACTAATGGGCTTTTAACCCATAGCTGTTGAGTGGATAAGAATAGGCCTTGCCCAATACTATTCGGTCCCTCAGGAGTTTAAATAAGACATAGTAGTTACAGAAGAGTATCAGGGCCATGGAGAGTGTATGGTTCCACTTCTCTGAACGAAGCAGGGAGTAGAGTTGGTAACAGACCACACTGCCTTCTATGAGAATCAGCAGATTGAGAAGCCGTAAGGGATGATGGAAGAGGAACTAGAAAGGGAAACAAAGTATGTATTTATAGAACTTATTAATAATATTATCTCTGAACAGCAGGGAAGAACTACATTTTATTTATAAGACATTAAATAGTTATTAATGATCTATTGTTGTAAAATAACAGATCTTTTTATCCCATGGTAGGAATTATTTTATTCCCAGAACTTCAATAATCTGGGGTGGCACAGTGGTTAAGAGTGCAGCACTGCAGGTTACTTCAGCTAATTGCTAGCTGTACTTCAGCAGTTCAAATCTCACCACTGGCTCAAGTTTAACTCAGCCTTCCATCCTTCCGAGGTAGGTAAAACAGGGACCCAGATTGTTGGGGGCAATACGCTGATTCTGTAAACTGCTTAGAGAGGGCTGTAAAAGCACTATGAAGTGGTATATAAATCTTAAATCTAAATGCTAAATCCACTATATACTTACGTAAAAGCGAGCATGAGAGACATCTGAAGGCACAGCTACGTTATAAGGTCCCACTGCTTTATATAAGCATCGACTATGCCGTACCAGCACTCCTTGTGGCCATATTGTACTCTCAGACCAGCTATGGACAAATGAAAAAAATTCATTATTATGGGAAAGCAAAACCAGATGAATAATTTCATTAAATAAATGTGGATACCTTTGTATATGCCTTATATTTAAACTTCTCTAGTTTTAGAACTTTTATTTTGTTTAAGAAACAGCAGAGATTACAGTAGAAATGGAAATCCTAAATTAGGTAAGCCAATAGACCTAGCATTCTAACTCAAATTAACCACTCCTGCCCACTGTTCCCCATAAGCTGCGCGCGTCCCCCCCCAAAAATAACCCGCGCGTGCCCTTTTCCATGGGCACGCGCTCCCCATCCCCTGCCAGCCCGCGGGGGGGGGAGGTGCGACAGTAGGAGGAAAGGGAGCTGCGGCCGCCCCTGCCTCCCCACGGTGCCTCTGGCCAAACGCGCCCCTGGCTTCTCGGCCCCGCCCCCCGTCCGCCCGATCCGCCCCCTCTCCTCCTCCGTTGCCTCCTGCCTTGGGGCGTGACTTCTCTCTCTTTCTCTCTCCCCCTCTTGCGGCAGTGGCGGCTGCGGCTTCTCCTTGGGATGAAAGCACTGCTAGCCAGGGGGCTGCGAGAGAGGGCTTTCTCTGTGGGCTTCGGGAATGTCCGCCCCGCCCCTCTCGCAGCCCCTTCGCTGGGAGCGCTTTTGTCCCAGACTTCCAGCAAGGGGGCTGCAGTAGAGGCAGGGCAGGCGTTCCTGAAGCGCTCGGAGAAAGCGCTCTCTCAGCCCCCTCGCCGTCGGTGCCTCCGTTCCGGAGCTCCGCCTCACAGCTAATCACCCTGCCGCCGCCCACGGCTACTGCCCAATGCCACTGCTGAGAGAGAGAGAGAGAAAGGGGGGGAGAGAGAGCTAGCAAGAGAGAGAAGAGGAAGAAAGCAATAGAGAGAAAGAAAACAAGATAGAAAGAGAGAGAGAGATGGAAAGGGGGAGAGAGCTAGCAAGAGAGAGAAGAGGAAGAAAGCAATAGAGAGAGAGAAAGAAAACAAGAGAGAAAGAGAGAGAGATGAAAGGGGGGGAGAGAGCTAGCAAGAGAGAAGAGAAAGAAAGCAAGAGAGATAGAAAGAAAGCAAGAGTGAGAGAGAGCAAGAGGGGGAGAGAGAAATGACTCTTGATTTAAAGCATATGGTAAAAAGCACCCAAATAATAACAGAGAAAAAAACCCCCAGCCGTTTGTGTGTGTGTGATTGAACTCTTGAACCATTTCCAATAGCTCACTTCTAATTGGAAATGGTTCAAGAGTTCACACACACACACACACACACACACACACACACACACACACACAAGGGGGGAGGAGACAGGGATGGAAAAAGAGAAGATAATAATAGTAATAGATTTTGGTTTTGTTTTATTATTAATTTCTTTTAATAAAAAAAGAAGGGAATTTTTTAAAATTTATATTTATTTATTTATTTATTTTTCTATGCCGCCCAGTCCCAAAGGGACTGTCACTCAGACACTATACTTTTCCGCCCACACCGAAAAAAAATTAGAGGGAACATTGCTCCTGCCTCTTAAGAAATCAATGAATGTTTCTTCTTTGAGTGTTCGAATTTATTTCTCTCATTCAAATTTGATAAAAATTCTCTACTGCCAATTGCAATATGTAAAAATTCTTGGTAACCTTTTATAATGATACTATTTATTTTTCATGCTTTTTAAACATTTTAAACAACGGACAACAAATCCAACTTCTTTCTATTAAAAGCTTCTTCTATATACTCAAATTATAGTTACCATTCCAGGAATTCATTCAAACCTTAGGAGTTTCATTTTGGGCTGCACAGAATTTGTATGGTCCCACCCTCCCCCAATATGTACCTCTGTCCCTCCCAATTTTTCTTTTAAACTTACCATTTTTTTCTTTCTTTTTCAACAACCATTAAATATTTAAAAGACACTGTCCTTTCATGAGCAAACGTCCTGCCTGCCTTCAGTTTGAAGTCAGGAAGAGGTGATTGAGCCATTCCATTCAGTTGCATGGAATGTTGGAAGGCTTTTATGGTTATTGCAAGGATAAAATTACTGATCACTCAAAGTTTGAAGGTAGGTAAAGTTGAAATTGGATCTGAATGATGAAAAGCTAGAGCCATGGAGTATTCTTGGAGTTAGCACTGGGCTTCTAAAGTCTTTGCTGGGAAGAGTGTTTTTAGAAGTTTTTGTCTGGCATATAGATCTAGAAATTACACTATTTCTGCATTAGATTTTAGTAAGCGAGCTAACTTTGTGAAGACTTTGACACAAAACCTATCCAAACCATATTCTTCTAATAGTGAATCATATATGAAAATGCAACACTTATAATAAGAAAACTTAAGTCTTGGAAATGTCAGTAAGTCCAATTTACAAAGACAAGTCTTTCTGAAATTCGTACAGCCCTAGAAAAATGTTCTGAGCACAAACTCACATGTGTTGAGGGGCATTACTATATGAACCATGTTCCAGCTTCTGCCACTTGCCCAAGTGAGCAGCTGATCTGTGTAGCAAGTCACAATATTTAGGAGGAAGCAGTTGTGTGGTAAGCATGACAAAAGCATTGATCCAAACCATGATGAGGTGCTCACATGACCAGCGCATATCATAATACTGAGTGCTCTGTAAGAAACCAGAGAATAAATTAATGAGAGCATCCCAACTACCTCAGAAGAAATGGTGTTCTGCAATAATACACACACATAAAAATACCCTTCTCACTCCTATGGGGGTAGTATTTATCTCCCTCAATCTCAGGTCCTCTTCCAGAGATTTTGGAATGTGAGGGTTCTTCACAGTATCTTAAGTCTTCCTACAATTACATTCTCCTGGGGAGACAGCTGTGATGTTCCTGGGATCTGTCAGAACCACTCTCCCAGCTTAGGACTTACAGATCCAAGTGCTCTCTCCTAGCACCACTGGGACCCATTTGGCCTTTCTCTTACACATACTCAATTCCCTTTTCAGGCCCTGGTACTTCCACAATTCCTTATAGACTGCAAAGCTAGTAAGCTAGGGGAACTCAGGCATTTCCTTTTGACATATTTTAATACATTATAGACATTGGCTGCACACTTTCTTGTGTTACAACTCCTGAGCTTTTAAAAAAGTGTTCACACAAATGTGTGCTTATGGATTCCATAGTAAAATGATTCAACGTACATTGTTATTCAAAAACAGAGACCTAAGTTAACTGTAAGTCCTGTATTTCTGCCTTTAAAATTATATTAATGAATAGTTTCTGAAATCTATTAATTGATCCCATTAGTTTTCCCAATTATAATTGGATTTGATTTTAGTGCTGATAATCTGGATATTGTTGAATTAGGATCTCAATTTGGCACCAAGTGTATATTATGGCACAAAATAGAATCATGTTATAATTGTCTTGAAAAAGAGGATAGGATTAGTAAATGGGATGGAAAAAGGACTGGGAAAACCACAGGGGCACTACATGTATGGCAATACCTATCCTCCAACGGGGAGCAATACTAGGGCACTCCAGATGCAGCTACACTCCGCCATCCAGGCTGCCAAAGGGGAAACAGAGAAAAGGGGAATTAACCAGAAGTCCATTGCCCCAACAATCCACAGGCAAGATTCAGGAGGTGGAGTGGCACTAATAATAATAGTAAAGTAATCCAAGAACAGCTACCTTCACAAAGCACAGTGGCAGAAATGCCACATAGTAGGCACTGAAGAGGGAATTGAACAGAACTTCCTTGATTCGGCGGTTAAAATCTGCTTTGAGACCCTCCACTTCATTGCGAATGAGATCTGGGGACAAGGGACAGCTGTGTGTCGGAGTGGTCACAGAGGGGTTGAACTGTTCTTTGACAGATTCTCTCAGGAGAGAAAATAAATCTTTGGGCTTCACAAGACTGCCAACCCCTGAGGCACTATCATCCACTAGTTGATCCTGCACTAAATAGCTGCAGTCTGTTGAAAGAGGCTGATTTCTACTATCTTGGTGGAAGCAGCACAACGGAACGTAGACACCAAACCTGAAAAAGGAAAAACGACAGGGTGAGATTATAACCTGTGCCATATCCTGTCCATAAATACCAAATATGATTTTCTATCAAGTAGAACTGTGGCTTCTCAGATAATAATCTTATTTTTCTATTCGATACGATTCTTCCCGTTGTTCATCCCGATCTTGTATGAAGCTGATGGACTGAGTGATTCCTGATTAATTAAAGTTTGATGTATAAAAGACACTAACAGGAAAAACTGTTCTGAAACAGGCAAATCTTCCCTTATGATTTTCCCTCAAAAATTCAAAAAGCAGCTTGGAAGCTACTGTTCTATACCCAGAGTTCATTTTTCAAAAGAGTTTCTCATTACCCTCTCTCAATACAATTGAAATAGTTCATTCAGGTCAAAAGTTTGGATACTTACGGATAGCCAAGAAAGAGGAGATTGAGGACAGAATGGCTACAGAAAAGGTTGACCAGAGTCCAGCAGAGTACCCATACACAAAGGGTGAGTAGAACTAGACGTGCCAGAATCAATGCCATATCGTGAATCATTGATGAAGTACCGACCTGTGAGGCCTGCAGAGTTAAACCCAGAATTTCATCAGCTCCACAGTCTTCCCTCACATACCCCACAAATGTTTCAAGGATGTTCAGAGTAAAAACAAAAAACAACAAGCTGGACATAGGAATGCATTCCTTCAGCTGCCAGCAACAATTTCTTTGCTTTGTCCTTGTCTTACTTCTAAATCTGAATAACGTTTGCCTCTACTGTACCAAAGCAGAACAGTCCTGCTTTATTCTATCTACAGATTAAAAGGTTCAAAACATACATGCTTTGAGTTTGGGCATGGACCATCTGAAACCAGTGGACCTGGAACAATTTCATGTTTTTAAGTTGGGGAGGATAGGGAAATTTAAGTAATAGAATAAATATCGCAAGAACTGCTTAGAAAAGAACACAGGCTGATTTCTTCCAATGAAAACATAAATTCCAAATATTTCAGTCATGGTGAAGTCAACACTTTAGAGCAGGGGTGACAAACACAATTTCATTGAGGGCCACATTAGGGATTGGATTTGACTTTGATATGGGGTTGGCTTGGTCATGGTGGACATGACCCCGAACGGCACCTCCGGACAGTTTTATAAATTTACAAACATAGGGAGGCATAAAATTCTGTAATTGTTTTTTAATAACTGATCACCTTATAAGAAAGAGACCAGATCAAGGAACTGACTCCATAGGAAGACCAGAACAATAAATTATTGACATATGCTAGTAGCAGAAGCCTGAAAGGTAAAATATCTTACTTTTCCTTCCTTTTATAACCTGAGTCAAGGACAGCTTCCTGGACATTCTGGAGGCCCCATTTTGGGCCTGTAAGGCTTCCTGGACCACTCCAGAGGCCAAAATTGGTTGCTAGGAGGCAACTGCATGTGACCTGTCCACACCACATTTTTGCTAGCAGAAGTACTGCGAACTGGCCCTTTGTTATTTGCAAATCAGGCGGCCTCGCGGGCCAAATCTAAGCACCTCGTGGGCTGGATCCGGCCCATGGGCCTTGAGCTTGACACTCCTGCTTTAGAGTGAAATGTCCTGCAGATTCAAGGGAGGACAACGTATCCCACCATATCCCATAAATATCATCTTCAAGCAAAGACTACTCCTGCCATAAAATGAAATGAGATTCAAGTACTGTAATTGTGACAGACAATGTAGTAAATCCTATCTGCATTACTAAGTGGCTTGGATTTGTGGGTATGAAGTGTGTCCCAAAATGCTCAAATAACTCTTCATACAGACCTCTGGAGACATTTTAAACCTTACCAGAAGACCCATTTATGTCACCAGGCATGGGGGGATTAATGCCCCACCCCCGACTAGTAGGACTTGAGTGTGGTGTGATTGTGTAGCATTGATGAAGTTACCTTTGGGTAATAAAACATCTTTAAGAAAAAAACCAAGTTCAGAGAGCACCAAGGACCTCTGTGATCAATCTTGCCTGAAACAATTTTAACTTTGTTCAATATGCTGCTGTAATAACATGGAAGGTGAGGGCATTGTGTGCTGTATAGGTTACAATCAGCTATAACTTTGGGATACTTTACAAACATTTATCCCAAACAAAGTAGTTTCATAAGTAATCTGATAACTTTAATTTTAATACAGGTAGACCTTGGGTTATGTCCATTTGTTCACTGGCAGTTCAGAGTTACAGCAGTGCTTTAAAAAATGGATATAGACCAGTCATTGAGGTTCTTGCAGTGATGTAATCACAATCCAAGTCCCAGAACACAATCACTATATTACAGGGAGCCAGAGTCATGACTGCCATTTGTGACCTACCCCATTGGTTTCCCACAAGGAAATCAACGGGGAAGCTGGCAAGAAAGATCACAAGTTGCTCTGGTAAGTCACTCCCATTTTTCTTTTGCCCAGAGCAACCCTGTGCAGACCCTGCTGGTTCTCCCATGACTCATGGATATCCTGCACCCACTCTTCAAGGACTCCCACACCCACTGTATGTGTACTTACCTGAGATTCCTGCATCTTCCCTCTTTAACAACTCATGTGTCTTGAGGTTATGACAGCAATTGTGAATGTCTAGAATTGCTGTCACTAAGTGGTGAGGTCACATGATGTCATGCCTTATGACTGAACTGTTCAGTGATGGCAATTCTAGTTCCAATTGCTGTCGTAACCTGAGGACGGCCTGTAACAACACTGAGAGATGTTTTATTGAAGGTGGGTAGGTGAAAAGAGAACTAGCCCCCCTCCCCAAAAAACATGGGACATACTAGCTCATTTAAGAGTATCTTGAAACTGGAAAAGATCATCATCATTACCTCAGAGATGAGAGCCCATACAAGCCTCCGTGCCAACATCACTGTGATGAATGCAGCCAGGTGATAATCAATGAGGTGAAAGTTCTAAAGGAGAAAAGAAGAAGGTATTCACCAGGGTGAAGGAGAGGCCAGAAAGGCAGGAGGTGCTGAGCTGATATAGTAGAAGCATGGAAGTTCCTATGGGGAAGAATCAGGAAACACTGTGAATAACTAACTGCCAGCCAGCCAAAGAAACAGGGAAGAGAAATGGTTATGTTAAGCATATTCCGATGCAAAGGAAGAATTAGGCTTACAAATGCCATACAGAAAAGGCACTCTAGAAAAAGGCATTCTATATTTACATGTACACTTCCACTCTTTAAGAAAAAGCAAAATAGTTAGCACAGACAAAAATGCCCATCATTTTGACATAGAGAGAAGGGAGGAGTGAGGGTGAGGAGAAGGGACTTATTCTCCCACTCCCCAATCCTAAGAAGCTACAGTGAACTTTCCCAAGATAAAAAGAAAAATTGCAAAGACAGACTTGTTAAATTGCTATAATCTGTTGCATTTGTTCCTATTGCAGGAAAACTTGGAGCAGGCAAATGAGAAAAGAAGTTTGTTGAAGGCAGACTGAGCTACCTTCACTTTTTTTTAAAAAAACATAAAAGTTAATAGATCTAGAAGAAAATTGAAAAATTACATGGCTGCATAGCAGAAAGACATCAGGGTTACTCCAAAGCTGTGCAACACATCATCTTTGCTTATTTATTGTTTCTGCCTTTAGAAAGTGTTTCAAACACAGTATTTCACATTTCATCTTTTTATTATCATAAACACTGTTTTATTATATTATTGCATTAAATGTTATGGTGTACTTTTTAATTGTTTAAAACGTGCAATATGGTGTTTTAATTAATGTGATATAAATAAATAAATAAATAAATAAATACATATCATTCTGTGGGTATTTAAGAGTAAAGATTCAAGGCTAGCTTTACCTTTGGCAAAAAGGTAAAAAGGACCTTAATAAATGATTATTCCAGAATTATCCGGCCCATACCTGTTTTGATCCAAAGGCTGTTTGAGGAAGAAAAAGGTTTTTTAAACAATATCTCATACATAACAGATCAATTTATCTCCTTGTGTAAAGCCTCTCTTAGAAATTAACACAATCCCCCCTCCCCCACCCGATGAATGAATCAGGATGTCTCTGGAATTGATAAAGAGCTTGAAGTTTTATATGTATTATTTCACTAGTATAGTTTTGGTCACCTAAAGCTCAAAGCCATATTCTTGAAAAAAGAAAAGAGTTTTGCTGGAAGAAATTTTGGAATATATTCAATTTTATATACCTGGAAACCATTCAGCATCTGCCATCTCATTCAAAAGCAGAAAGAAAAATAAAGCTGTTTCTTTTGGAATGCAAAACTAGGGGATGAATTTTTTTTTTCTGAATCAATAAAGCTCCTTATCCAGAGGAACATAAAATTATGATGTATTTCTGCATTAGTAATGAGGTCTCCAATACTGTATTTAAAATGAAGACTCATGAAATTTAAAGGTATTAGATTTTTATGCAGCATTTCAATGCATCATGGGCAGTTAGAAAAAGTTAAAAATTTGGAAATACTTTATTCTAAACTCAATATCTAATGAACTGAAATTTGGAATGTTCAGGCTATAACACTATGCAACAATTCAGACACTCCATAGTCAAATTACAGTACAGTATATATAAATAAATCCTAAGCTAAACAAACCAACAAAACCATGGTATATTTATTGCAAATTTGAATGCACATTATTTTTATGTACACAATTTGAATAACTTGTACATATGTTCAAAATTCTGTTCGTTTTCAAAGAAAAAAAATACTTTTCAAATGTTTCCTGTAGTCAGTTAACAGCAGTTGTCATTGCGCTCTTCATTATAAAGCTCTTCTTTCTCAGAAAAACTTTGTTCTTCTGGCTCACACGAAATGTTTTTAATCCCTGTGTACAAGTCTATGGACCCATCTCTTTTTTCCTGTAAATGCTTTATGGTATGTTTTAAAATTACTACCTTGCTAAAATATCAAACCTATTTTCAGCTTCAATCTCTGATTCTGAGGTACTAGCTTTTAGAACACAGTGATATCCATGGTGGAATCTATTCCCATCTTCATGCACAAAGCTTGGCAAGGAGGTTCATTTTTTTTTTCAAATTCTTCATCCCTTTTCCAAATTATTTCACCAAATATATCAATTTTTGTTTCTCCTCTCCTAAGTACTTTATTCTAAAACTTTTCAAGTTAATCAAGGGTTATTTTTGCAGACAATTTTTCTCTTTTCACCACTGTGTTGATTATCTCTGTTTGGAGTCCTTTTTAATAGTCTTCCTCTGCTTTCTAAAAGTTAGTTTCATTTTCAAATGACCAGGTGCCTAGGGAATACTATCAGGATGATGATATCTCCCTTGCCAGAAAATATACTAGCATTGTTGGGAGCTTCAGCTGAAAGCAGGCAAAACAATCATTGCCTGAGAGGTTAGACATTGTGTGTTTAAATAACAGCTCTGGTATTTAGCAAAAGAAAGAGACGTAGATAGAACAGTAAAAAGGATAGGTGATTTCTGAAAAAGTCAAGAGTGTGCTGACTGTACTTATTAGCTCATAAAATATGTGTGTTCCAGAAGCATAGATCACAGAGAACTTCCAAGAATTTTGTTCTGGTGATCTTCTCACCCTTCCAGTTGATAAAATGTGAATAGAGAAAAATGGTGATATTGGTGATACTGTAGAGAGCACCTGGATTAAGAATGTCTAATGATAAATCATTGTAACTGCAATAATTCACCCCAACTGAGAACAGATAAAATGCCAGACAATTGGAAGAAATAAAATCAATAGCTCCAAGGAACACCACATGAGTTAACTTGATTTTGCTCAGTACAGCTTTAGAAATCATCATAAAAATCTATTTTTAAGCTTGGGGGGGGGTGATTCAAGAGCCAAGTCTACTCATTCTTCTTACTCCATTTTTTTCATTGGTAGGTTCCTTAGGACAGTGATTTTCAACATTTTTTGAGCCGCGGCACATTTTTTACATTTACAAAATCCTGGGGCACACCACCAACCAAAATGACACAAAATGACATCCTAAGACACTCTCCTCTCTTTTTCCATCCCTGTCTCCTCCCCACCCTTGTATGTGTGTGTGTATACACACTCTTGAACCATTTCCAAAAACAGGTGAGGGCTGGGTTTTTTCTCTTATTCTTTGGGTGCTTTTTATCATATGCTTTAAATCAAGAGTCACTTCTCTCTCTCTCTTTTGTTTCTCTTTCCTATCATTCTCTGTCTCAATCATTTTCTCATTTCTCTTTTTTCCTCCCCTTTTTGCTAATTTCTCTCTCTCTCTCTCCCTTCCTTTCCTTTTTTCTCTCTTTCTCTCTTGCTTTCTCTCTCTCTCTTTCTCTCTTACTTTCTTTCTCACTCTTGCTTTCTCTCTCTTTCTCTCTCTTGATTTTTCTCTCTCTCTCTTTCTTTCTCTTTCTTTCTCTCTCTTTCTCTCTCTCACTCTCACTCAGCAAAAAGTTGCGAGACCGGAACCTGAGCTTCCTTCTTCGCGGCACACCTGACCATGTCTCGCGGCACACTAGTGTGCCACGGCACACTGGTTGAAAAACACTGCCTTAGGACACTGTGGTAAATGTAACTACAAGTAGCTAGTTTTCAGAAAAACACCTGACAAATTACTTTATTACATACTCATTAGTCAGCTAGTTACTATGAGATGTGCCAAGAAAGTCCTCACAAAACTGGAAAGAAGAATTGAGTATGAAGCTGTAAGTTGCAGTCCTAAATCAAAGCATCTTCAACATTTTTATTAATTAGTTAGTTGAAGAGATGGAAGGAATATTTATCAAATTTGCTGAGGACACAAATTTAGGAGAGAACACTAATACTGTGAAAAGAATTATAAAATATGCTACATTAAATAAGTGTGTCCGTGTCCGTGTGTGTGCATATACACACAAAGATTTGTATTTTGATGACGATGGCCAATGCTACTTTCATGAATGATCCCATGGAAGAAGTGGGATACATCTTACAATAACTGTAAAGGGAGTATTTGGCAAGTACCTTACCATTCTCATCAAGAGAGTTTTACACTGACTAGAACAAAAGATGGAGAGTTGCAAAAATCAAAACCAAATATGCAGCCAGCAGCAGGGCTCAAGACAATGGAACTGAAATAGTGGAGAAGACCAGAGCAGGGACTCAAGAGTTCCACAGGAAATCTCAACAGAGAGGCCAGGAGGTGATTCTCAAATATTTCTATGTTAATATTTAGAATAAGGGAAATCGGCAAAATTAGGCATCAGTGAAATTTAACAGGATGAAAGTAAATCAGTAGCATACAGCACTAAAAGGAACAGATTACATAGATGAACAAATGCACACAAATTCAGAAATTAGAAAATGGCAATCCTTTTAGTATACAGTGGAACCCCGACATAAGAGCTGCTCGACTTAAGAGCTACTCGAGATAAGAGCTGGGAGAGGAGAGACATTTTTTTATTTTATTTTATTTATTACTTGGATTTGTATGCCGCCCCTCTCCGCGATACGAGCCGAGAAGAGCCGGGCTGGCTTACTTTCCTTCCTTCCCGCGCTGATGCAGAGCCACTCGAACAAAGCGTCGCGCCCCTCTGATGCTTTCGGCGGCTTCCCAAGCGACGCTGGGCTCTTTTGCCGCCAAAAGCGTCAGGGGGGCGTGACGCTTTGTTCGAGTGGCTCTGCATCAGCGCGGGAAGGAAGGAAAGTAAGCCAGCCCGGCTCTTCTCGGCTCGTATCCCGGCACTTGGTGAGTGGAGAGGCGGTCGCCTCCCCTGCCGCCCCACTCTGGGGGTCCTTGGCTTCTGCTGGGGGTGGGGGGATCCGAACGCTGTTTTGAATTTCACATTCCGAGTGGCCCAAACGCCAAAGGCGAACTTCCGCACCTCAGGAGTTAGCTCGCAAACGGCGCGGCTGTTTTAAAACATCGCTACCGGCCTTGGGGGGGAGAGGGAAAGGGGGGAGATGGGGGAGAGAAAGAGAGAGGGAGAGAGAGAGAGAGGGAAAGGGGGGGAGAGGGGGGAGAGAGAGAGGGATAGAAAGAGAGAGAGAGTGAGAGATGCTCAGTGAGCCTTTCTTTGAAGTTGCCTTTCTTTCTTTCTTTCTCTCTCTCTTTCTTTTTCTCTCTTGCTCTTTCATTCTTTTTTCTTTCTCTTTCTTTCTTTCTCTTTCTTTCTTTCTTTCTCTTGCTTTCTCTCCTTCCTTCCCTCCTTCCATTTCTTTCATTCTCCCTCTCTATTTTTATTTCTCTTTCATTTTCTTTCTTTCTCTCTTGCTTGCTTTCTTTCTTGCTCTTTTTCTTTCTCTTTTACCTTCCCTTCCTCTATTTCTTGCTTTCCTTTTCCTTCCTCCCTTCTTTCCTCCCTCTACAGGATTGGGTGGCAGTGAAGTTACTCTCCCCTTTCATAAGTTTCCTTGCTTCCTTCCTCTGTTCCTGTCCCTTCACCCTTTCTTTCTTCCTTTCTTCCTTTCCTTCCTTCCTTTCCTCCCTCCATTTCTTGCTTTCCTTTTCCTTCCTCCCTTCTTTCCTCCCTCTATAGGATTGGGTGGCAGTGAAGTTGAATAAATAACTACAGTTTAATGAATAAAAATAAAAGTTTGCCATGTTGATTGTTTTGGGTAAAAAGAGGAAGGGAAGGAAAGCTCTCAGCTTATCATCTTATTAATAAGTAAAGTTACATTTATTCTTGCAATGTCTTTTTGCATAATTTAGACTAACTTTGTGAGTTTTTTGAGGGCTGGAACCAATTAAAATTATTTACATTAATTCCTATGGGGAAAAGTCGTTCGAGATAAGAGCTGCTCGACTTAAGAGCCCAGGTCCGGAACGAATTAAACTCGTATCTCGAGGTACCACTGTATTATAATTATATAATTATAAGTGTTATTAAAGGACAAAAAAATAACTGAGAATTATAGACTACCTGGGCAAAAAAAAAATAGTGGTGAAGTCCTTCTTTCAAAGAAGCACGATGATGGGGAGATTTCAATTATTCTGACATCTGCTGTGAATCTAACTTGTCAAGAGCCAGAGGTCCAACAAATTTTGTCCTTTCTTGTTGACTACTTCGATTGTCAGAAGACAGAAGAAAGGAGTCATGCAACCCTGTAACTAATCCTCATGCCACAAAAGTATGACCTGATGAAGTTATGTTTATATAACATACTAAAATCACAAACTGAACAAAAGATTGTATAGTATATGTATATGTCACATAGGTCAGAAAAATAACTTTAAATTATAGTAATGTTAACCATAGGTAAACATGCAATGCACACTTGATCTGAATACACATCTTTAAATAACTCTCAAACTACTGATTGCATCTGAGGACATTTCACAACCAGAAACCTTTGCCTTCCATAATCCTCGTCACATACCACTGTGCCCACTGATTTTTTGAAAATGTTTGAACCACATACACTTAATAGAAAGGATATGGCATATTTTAAATGAAGAAACTTTCAAGACAGAAATACTTCCTGGTCTGTGGTGTCAACAATTTGTTCTATATGACAGTGAAGTCAAAGAAGCAATTACTAAAATCTTAGCGGTCAAGGACAATGACAGTAGCCTTTCAGAGATATGCTTCAGATCCTGTAGCATATTATTATGCTTACAGGCATGTTCCATGGCCCTCCTTAAAAGGTACAGGTGCAACAAGTTAATAATGTTCTTAATGCTTTTTTCCAATAATTTGTTATTATTTAAATTAATAATAATAATAATAATAATAATAATAATAATAATAATAATATTTAATAATAATTTATTAGATTTGTATGCCTCCCCTCTCCACAGACTCGGGGCGGCTCACAACAATAATAATAATAACAATGTGACAATGTAACAAATCTAATATTTAAAAAACATCTAAAAACCCATCATTTAAAACCATACAACACAAGCATACCATACATAAAACTATATAAGCCTGTGGAGATATCTCAATTCCCCCATGCCTGGCGATACAGGTGGGTCTTAAGCAATTTACGAAAGACAAGGAGGGTGGGGGCAGTTCTGATCTTGGGGGGAGTTGATTCCAGAGGGCCGGGCCCGCCACAGAGAAGGCTCTTTCCCTGGGGCCCGGCAGACAACATTGTTTAGTCGACAGGACCTGGAGAAGGCCAACTCTGTGGGACCTTATTGGCCGCTGGGATTCGTGTGGCAGAAGAGGGTTCCGGAGGTACAGTGAACCCTCGATCATCGCGAGGGTTCCGTTCCAGGACCCCACGCGATGATCGATTTTTAGCGAAGTAGCGGTGTGGAAGTAAAAACACCATCTGCGCTTGCGCAGATGGTGTTTTTGCTTCCACTGCCGCCCGCCCTTCGCCCGCCCACCCCGTTGCTCGCGCCCGCCCACCCCATTGCTCACGCTGTTGCTGGGGCCGCTTCCCAGCTGGGGAGCCGAGCTAGGGAGTCCCGACCGCCCGCGCGTTGCTGGGGAAAGCGCGCGTGCTTGGGGAATCCCTAGCTCCGCTCCCCAGCTGGGGAGCCGAGCTAGGGAGTCCGGACCGCGCGCGCGTTGCTGGGGAAAGCGCGCGCGCTTGGGGAATCCCTAGCTCCGCTCCCCAGCTGGGGAGCCGAGCTAGGGATTCCCCAAGCGCGCGCGCTTTCCCCAGCAACGCGCGCGCGGTCCGGACTCCCTAGCTCGGCTCCCCAGCTGGGGAGCGAGCTGCGATGTCCCCAAGCGCGCGGGCACCGCCCGCCCGCCCACGCTGTTGCTGGGGCCGCTTCCCAGCTGGGGAGCCGAGCTGGGGTGTCCCCGCGCGTGCCGCCCGCCCGCCCACGCCGTTGCTCGCGCCGCCGCTGGGGTCTTACGGGGGCAAGAGGGGGAAGACCCAGGGAAGCCTCTGCCCGGCGGGGAAACTCCACCATCTACGCATGCGTGGAAGGGCACGCATGCGTAGATGGTGGAGTTTACTTCCGGGTTGAAAACTCGCGAAATAGCCCTTTCGCGATCCTTGAGGACGCGAAA
The DNA here is from genome assembly GCF_031021105.1 of Erythrolamprus reginae. NCBI lineage: Eukaryota > Metazoa > Chordata > Lepidosauria > Squamata > Dipsadidae > Erythrolamprus > Erythrolamprus reginae. The sequence goes on along the minus strand of NC_091951.1, from coordinate 218,499,929 downwards.
CTCGAGGGTTCACTGTAGTTGGTTTATGTCTATTTCTATACTATACATAGTCCTTGACCACTATTGACCACAACATTTCTGTTGCTAAGTTAAGTAGTTTTAGTTTTTAATTAGTTACGTAAATTTTGCCCCTTTGTTAAGTAAATAACTGCATTTGCTAAGTTAGTAACATAGTTGTTAAGTGAATCTGGTTTTCCCAGACTATGAGGTCACAAAAGGTGCCCAGGGACACTGAAACATCATGAGTCACTTGCCAAGCATCTGAATTTTGATCACATGACCATGGGGATGCTGCAACATTTGTAACAGCTGTAAGCCAATTAATCAATGACATTGTAACTTCAGTTACTAAATAAACTATTATAATTTGAGGATTACCTGTACTATAAAATCCACTACTCTATTGCATTCTAAAATGGGACAGAAAAGATTTTGAATTAACTGAAAGAGGACTAGCATTACCATCTTCCTCCATTCATTGTCTTTTCTTCTCAAGATTAGAAATGCCCAAATGCTTAATCTCATCAAATGAGATTAAATACAGTGGTACCTCTACTTACGAATTTAATTTGTTCTGTGACCAGGTTAAGTAGAAAGGTTTGTAAGAAGAAGCAATTTTTCCCATGGGAATTAATGTAAAAGCAAACAATGTGTGCGATTGGGGAAGCCGCAGGGAGGGTAAAAGGCCCTGTTTCCTCCCAGGAGATTCCTAGAGAGGCCCCATGGAGGCTTCTCCCTGCCTTTTCTGGCCCTGTTTTCTCCCAGGAGATTCCTAGAGAGGCCCCATGAAGGCTTCTCCCTGCCTTTTCCGGTTACAGTTTCGGAGGCTTGGATTTGTAAGTGGAAAATGGTTCTTGAGAAGAGGCAAAAAAATCTTGAACACCCGGTTCTTATCTAGAAAAGTTCGCAAGTAGAGGGTTTCTTAGGTATAGGTACCACTGTACTTAGTTTTCAGTCTTTTCCGAATCCTGCTGTTTGAGTCCTTTGTTGAAATGTGATGCTCAAACTTGTACATTGTTCTTGATATGGAGCAGGACTAAATCAGATAAAGGGGCAGAAATTGTGCTTAAAAGAATCCAGGCTAAGAGAAGAAAAGTGATGATTACAAATATCATTAACCAAGAACAGATAGATGTATCAGTGCTAGCCTTATGGGAGAAAAAGATATCAAGCCCTTCTGTTTCACCTTCTGGGAACAAGATTCAAAATAATGAGTTCATTCATAAATGAAAGTGAAAGTCTTGCTTTTTCAGTTTCTAAAATTCTGTATCCATCCATCCATCTATCTTCTATGACTTGGATGCCACCCGATTCCATTATAGACTCTGGGCAGCTTTATTTATTTATTGACTTTATAGAATTTATTAACATTAAACTTAATTAATAGAACTCTGTGATTCTTTCTTTCCTGATCATATTCTGCTGTCAAGGGATGATTCTGCTAACACAACCTAAAATTGCATTTGACTTCGATTATCTATATTGCACTGCTGACTAATAGAATAGATAAAATAAAATAGAATTCAATTCTTTATTGGCCAAGTGTGATTGGACACAAAAGGAATTTGTCTTTGGTGCATAATAAGGAATCAAATATTCCAGGATATTTTTCACAAATACATTACAAAGTCATACACACTGTGGTTCCCCGAAAATAAGACCCACCCGGAAAATAAGCCCTAGACTGATATAAACCCTATGCCAAAAATAAGGCCGGGAATGATGGGTGTGGCAGGCAAAAAAGGTGGCGAGCACGCAGGGGCCGATGGTGTCCAGCAGCAGAATGCCAACCCCTTGGCGCAGCACAGATAAGTCCAAGCATGGAGACACAGGCAGGGGAGATAGGCGATTCAGATGTACAGAGGCATGGATGGAGGCAGGCAACCTCGACAGTTTGCATGGGTGCCTGCTCAGCATGACCGATGGCAAGCTGAGAGACGGTGGTACAGTGGTTGGCACATTGGGATTGCCTGACTCCACCCATGCCACTGCCTCTGCCACACACCTTTCACCCAGCGGGAGCTAAAACTTCATCTGCTAGCAAATGGGGTGCTTTGCTCTGTTCCCAAGCGCCCCATAGGTGCCCAAACACTTTTCACCTGGATGGAGAAATGATGGAGACTTGAAGCTTCGCCTACTTGCAAATGGGATGCTTTGAAACGGAGCAATTAGCTCTGTTTCAAAGCGCCCCATTTACAAGCAAATGTATCTTTGTCTCCCTCAGGGCAAAAAGTGTGGAGCAGAGCCAGAAGCATGGGGGACAGGGAAACAGGTGATCACAATGTGCTTAGCTCAATTTCAAAGTGTTCCTTTTGCAGGCAGACAAAGCTTCCAGTCTCCATCATTTCTCCGTCAAGACAGAAAGTTTCTGCCCTGGGAAGCCCTGTAAGCTGTTGTGGCCACGGGCAAACAGATGGTGGGAGGGAGCGGGCGGGCGGCTATAAAATAAGACATTCCCTGAAAATAAGACTTGATGGGTCTTTTGGTCACCCCAAATATAAGACCTGGTCTTATTTTTGAGGAAACACAGTACTCTCCAGATATCCCAACATTTGATTTATATTTCTTAAGGGAGGAACTTTGGATTTCTATTTAACTTATTATTTCTCTATTCTAACAAAATCATTTTGAATTTTGTTTCCACTTTTTAAGGTATTAGCATTGACTTATATAGTACTTCACAGCCCTCTCTAAGTGGTTTACAGAATCAGCAGATTGCCCCCAACAATCTGAGTCCTCATTTTACCCACCTTGGAAGAAGGGAAGGCTGAGTTAACCTTGAGACTGGTAAAATTTAAACTGTCAAATTGCAGTCAACATAAAAAACCTGCAGTGTTGCATTATAGCCACTACATCAATGTGGCTCATATTAGCTCTTTCACAATTTCTTCTGACATGCATATCTGAGGGAACATTCTAAAAACCCTGAATATCAAGACATTTTTCCTATGTTGGCAGGGAGGTATTTTTCAGATCAAAATGAATCAAATTGTACAAAGTATCAGGGATGAATAATCTATAGATTACCACCATTCTTTTTATCTCATATGTTAGTATCATAACATTAAATGGCACATTTACTGTAACTCTCCCAGAGTGGAATGTATGGAAAAGAGTGTGTGTTTCAAGAGAGACTTTGAAACTGGGTGGAGGGGAAGAACTAACAATTCATAAATGCTGTCTACAAAATAGAGATACAAAGTTCTTGCAATTGTTCCTTTTTTATGCTATTTGATTATTGGAAGTACTGATTAGTGCTTGATTATGTATATATATTTATTTATTAACTACAGAGACTCATTAATCTCGGGATTCATAAGCAAAGATGAACTCACCAGTGATGTACAGGAGGCAGGGTGGTTATATGGATACCACCAGACGGTCTTGTAAATATTAATATATTGAATAAAAAGAGACACCAGCAAGTAGATGAAAAAGAGGAATTCAAATAGAAGATTTCCATCCACAGGGAGCTCTGGGATTCGGCAGTGCCTCACAGGCTCAGGAGTAATCAGGGCAGTGATAGGAGGAGCAGAAAGACTGAGAGTACTACCATTCCTGAAACAAAAAAAAAATGTTACCCACTGGTTCATCAACATTTAGCATTTAGATATTAAATTTTTATTAACTTGATTACAATAGATCCAAAGATTTGCAACAGATCTTTAAAATCTCAGTAACATAGGTTAATGTAATGAACAATCATATGGAGATGTAAAGATTAATAACATTATGGCATAAGATTTATGGACAATATACTGCATCATCTGATTAAGATTTCCATTACACAATGTATTAACTGAAAATTTAGGAATGCCATTTTTGCCTAGTAACAATAGTTTAGGTTTCAGATGCTTCTATTAATTAATTAATTAATTAATTAATTGGACTTTTATGCTGCCCCTCTCCGAGGACTCGGGGCGGCTCACAATATATAATAAAACAATGCATAACATCCTAATTCCAATTAATTAAATATAAAATCTAAAAACACCCAAAACCATAAAAAACAATCATTCCCATTCGATCAACTTTCACACATCCATCGGCCAGGGAATAAGGATCTAATGGCCCCAAGCCTGGCGGCATAAATGAGTCTTAAGACTCTGCCGGAAGGCGTGGAGGGTGGAGGCAGTACGAATCTCTGGAGGGGGGGAGTTTGAATCCTGACTGCTGAGGGCCCAAATAATCGGGTTCATCTAAGGACTGTTGAAGCTGGAGTGACACCACCTTCTCAACAACCTTCCCCATAAAGGGAAGGTTGGAGAGAGGACGACTGTTGTTAAATACAGCTGGATCTAGGGAAGGCTTCTTGAGGAGGGGTGTACAAATGCCTCCTTGTAGGGAGCCGGAAAGGACCCTTCCCTCAATGGTTGACACTCCCCTGGACCCAGCTCCATGTTACCTCCCTCCTGTCTAAAACCAGATAGGAGGTACATGGGTCCAATAAACAGGTGGCAGAACTCACAGCTCCAGTGGCCTTGTCCACTTCATCAGGTGTTACCAGGTCAAACTCTTCCCATACAGATGGACTAGGACGAGGCAGTCATTTATTTATTTATTATTTATTATTTAGATTTGTATGCTGCCCCTCTCCAAAGACTCGGGGCGGCTCACAAGATAGAACAAATCATAGTCAGTCATAGAACAGTCATACTCGACTGACTTGTCAGCCAACACTGCATTCCAATTGGAGTCAAGGTCTGTCCAGATCTGGGCGATTTTATCTGTGAAAAACTTGTTAAAATCCTCAGTACTACCCTGCAAGGGTTCGTCAACTCCCCTGATTAAGGAGGGAGCGACTCACCTGAAACATGGCGGCTGGATGGGATTCCTCAGGTGCAATCAGGGCAACATTATATAGGTATCTTGTTGCCCTGAGCGCCACTTTGTAAATTTCCATGTGAACCTTTATAAGTGTTCGGTTGGATTCAGATGTACTCCTCCTCCAATGCTTCTCTAGACATCTTTTCTGGCGTTTCATCCCTCGGAGTTCCTCAGTAAACCAATGAGATCTCCAGGGTCAAGGGACTATGCTGAACTGTGTACAAGCAAATCCGGCAAAACCCCAAACGCCCTCTAAAAGCCCTATGGGTCCATCAGGCGTCTGGGGCGGAAACTCCTAATCGGTTCCACCTCCCTAAGGGGGAGGATTGGAGCCTTAAAATCCAGCCATAGCAGGAAATGATCTGACCATGACAAAGGCAAGGTGTCTAAGCTGCTTAAATTCAGATAATTGCTTAACTGCTCTGAGTGGAATACCATATTGGGAGCATGTCCTCCTTCGTGAGTCGGGCCCTGAACTACTTGGGTCAGGTCCATGGTGGCCACGAATCCCAAGGGAATTCTACCACCAGCCCGGCTACCTCCTTGAGTGGCACAGGCAGGGCTGTTGACATGAAGCTGGGAGGCAGGTACGTGAGCAACAAGCCCACCTGTACCCCTAGGTCCAACTTCACAAAAAGGGACTCATAACCCGGTATCTCAGGAGCAGCGAGTCTACGTAGGCAAAGGTTCCCCTTGGCTATAATAGCCACTCCTCCATCCCTTCCCTGGGGTCGTGGCTGATGCCACACCTGAAACCCGGCTGGGCACATTTCAGAGAGAAGAACCCCTCCCTCTGGGCCCAGCCAGGTCTCAGTCACACATGCCAGGTCGGCCTCCTCATCCAGCAGTAAATCCTGGATGAGGGGAGCTTTATTTATGACCGACCTGGTGTTAAGCAGCAACAGCCTGAGCCCAGGGTCCGGATTTCACCTCTAAACTATTGCATCAGGCCCAAACTTATAATTCAGAAGTTGTTTTAGCTGAATATATAGGCTTTGGACAATTGTAGGAGGCCTAGTTTTTAATTTATTTTTTATTTTTGCAAAACTTCAAATGTTTTAAAAGACTGATTAACAAACTACCTATGAAAGTTATATAAATTTTCCTCCCTCCCCAAAACAGAAACAATTTGAAAAACTAAACTGCCCACTTACATTACTGCCTGTCTATTGGAGCCTTCAATCTCTTCAAAAACATGCAAGTTAGACCCCAGATATCAAGGCTGTCCTGCTCTGGTCACACTGAGATGAATAAGGTATCATAACAAAAGCCTCCCTTAAAAATCAAGGTTATGGACAAATTATCAGTGGCTGGTACTCTTTTGGACATAAAAATATCCAATGATAACAGGGAATAAATAGATTTAGAAGTACAATGGTAGACTTAAGACTTTACCTATTTCTCAGACCTGTTCCGTTGCCACAGTTCCCACCCACTAATGTCTGAAGAGAAGGCAAAGCTGAACGGCTTAGTTGCTGCCGGCTGGGTCCCCTCCTTCCACCGGGCATGACCAGGAAGCAATCCACCTCTTCCACCTCTGGCACTTTTTGCCCTGATTCTTACGTAACGATTTCCCAATTCTAAAAATGAGAAGAAAGCAAATTATGCCACAGAACCTTCTAAAACAAAGGGAAATGAAACAGCTATTCATCAGATACATTGCACAGACAAAATCAATAATTAAAAGTAAATATACTTTTAGGAAAGATCATAAATGAACAATTTTAAAAAGATGCTGCATAAGATTTTAAAATATTATGCTTTAATATTAATTTGTTAAAACAGAATATATCAAAATTTCACTGTTATATGCAACAAAAACTAAAGGCAAAAGAACTATTAGGACAGTGGTTTCAGATTATAAAATTTATAATTTGGAATACAGGTTTAAACTATTTCAAGTTGCAAGTTTATTTATTTAAAGTTATTTTATTATTATTTAATGCAATTAAAATATTTCTACATTATAAGATATATTTTACAGACCGGAGATGTAGAGCTGAAAGCAAGCTTTATCATATTATAATCAAAGCATATTTTGGAAATGCACATTGGTCTTAAGATTTACATACACACAATGAATCTGGAAATGAGTGTGGAGCCTTCTTGGAACTGGGGAAACAACTGTGTTGTAGCCTGGAGATAGAGGATGTCCTATTCCTGTTCAGCTGCCTCTCTCAACAGAGTGAGGGGGTTACAACATCATCTATCTCCAGCTACAACAATGTCCTTTCAGCAATTCCAAGAAGGATCTACACTCATTTGCACTATTCAGGTGACCTGTTCAATTCAATTCAAAATTCAATTGCCTCTTGAAAAAGCATCTTTGGGACAAAGTTTGTACAAACGATATAATATGTACATTGGTAAAAAAAATGCATGAAATAAAAACAAAAAAGACATCCAATTGCAACCTAAAGTTAAATAACAAATATATGACTTAGATAGAAAATGAGGATGTTTAAGGTATAATGGTAAAATGGTGCTCTTTTCTAAGCATTGAATGTTTCTCAATAGAAATAAAAATGGCTCTAAATAAAAATGTGCTTCTGTTCAGTTTGATCTGTGGAAAAGACATAGTATACAGTGATCCCTCGAGTATCGCGAGGGTTACGTTCCAAGACCCCTCGCGATACTCGATTTTTCGCAATATAGTGGTGCAGAAGTAAAAACACCATCTGCGCATGCGCACCCTTTTTTCCATGGCCGCGCATGCGCAGATGGTGTTTTTACTTCCGCACCTGGGAAGACCCAGGGAAGGTTCCTTCCGCCGCCCAGCAGCTGATCTGCTCGGCAGCGCCGCAGCAGCGAGGAGCCGAAGATCCGGGTTTCCCCGCCGCCGACGCAAAGGGGAAACCCCGATCTTCGGCTCCTCGCTGCTGCCGCGCCCGCCGCTTGTCCGCCCGCCGCTTGTCCGCCCGCCGCCTCGCTTGTCCGCCGCCTCGCTTGTCCGCCCGCCGCTTGTCCGCAGCAGCAGCGAGCAGATGAAGATCGGGGTTTCCCCGCCGCCCACGCAAAGGGGAAACCCCGGCTCCTCGCTGATGCGCCCGCCCGCCCGCCAGCAAGAGGGGGAAAGATAGAGAAAGAGAGAGAAGGAAAGAAAGAGATGAGAGAGGGAGGAAGAGAGTGTGAGAGAGGAAGAAGCAAGAGAGAGAAAGAGAGAGAGAAAGAAAGATGAGAAAGGAAGGAAGAGAGTGACGTCATCGGGTGGAAAAATTGCGATATAGCGTTTCGCGAAGAACGAGATCGCGAAACTCGAGGGATCACTTTATTGAGAGAAATATTCAAAAGCTGAAGAAGGTAGGATGCACGTGACCAATAGAAAAAGAAGTTAATTGAGTTAACTGGTCATACAGAATGAAGAAATATTTTTGTATATATTTATTTTATAGTATTTAAAACCTCTAAATGAGTCTGTCTGTGTAAAATATCACCAAAAAGAAAACTAAACATACTGTCAATCAAAACAATACGAATCAAAAATATAATCACAAAAACTCAAATAAAACCTAAGATAGGTACCCTCAGCCAGCAAAAAATACACTGAAATAAAAAATGGAAATCATGTTTCCAGAATTGCAGCAAGAATGGGGACTGCATATATTCTGGGGAAAAAACATTCCACAAGGTGGGAGTTATGACAAAGGTCTGTTCCCACAATCTGAAGGCAGGGAACTTTTACCAGTCCCTCTTTTGATGAGCAGATTAGACAGGCATATTCAGTTCTGGCAAGGAGTGTCATATATCCCGGTACAATGCCATTTTACAGCTTCATTGCTAATGGCCAGTACTTTTCATTTTTTATTTATATTATTGATAGAAATAGTTCATAGTGCTGAATATATCCAATAGATCTTCCTCCTATTGACTCCACAACAGCAATCCTGTGAAGTAAGTTGGCCTAAAAAAGAATAATTGGCCCAAAGTCTCCCAGCTGACTTTCTTGGCTAAATTGTGACTAGAACTGATGATCTTCCACTTTCTAAGATGCTGCCTTAACCACTAGAACTGGTTCTGAAATATTTTTTCCTAAGGGGGAAAAATGGACTCAGCAAGCTACAGACCAATATCAATAGCTGGAAAGATCCTGGAAAAGATAACCAAGCAAGGAATCTGCAAATACCTAGAAACAAGCAAAGCTATTACTAAAAGCCAATATAAGTTTGTCAAAAACAGACAAAACTTACTGCATTCTTTGACCAAGTGACAAAATTAGTGAACCAGCAAAATTATTTGAATGTAATACATGTGGACTTCAGTAAGGCATTTGACAAAGTAGACCACGGCCTACTTTGGTGAGGTTGAAAAATGTGGCATAGTTTGCATCATTACCAGATGGAATTGTAATTGGTTAAACAATTGCACTCAACATGTAGTTCTTAATGGAACTACATCAACATGACGGGAAGCATGCAGTGGAATACCCCAAGACTCTTAGTACCCTTCAACAAATTACATAAAGGGATATAAGAAAACTCATCAAATATGCAGATGACACCAAGCTCGGGAAGGGATAGCCGGCACTTTAGAGATAGAATCAAGATCCAGGAAGATATTGACAGACTTGAAAATTGAGTCCTATCCAATAAACTGTACATCAGTGCTGTGAAAAGGAAGGGTTACACTTAGGCAAGAAAAACCACAGATATAGTATAGGTGGCTCAAGAGCATTATTGTAAAAAGGAACTAGGAGTCCTAGTGGATAATCACTTACAGTATTTTTCAGAGTATAAGATGCACCTTTTTATCTCCCAAAAGAGGGCAAAAAGTTGGGTTCATCTTATATAGTGAATGCCCCACCCAACCACCCCCATTCTTTGGTCTCTGCCTGCCAGCAATTACCTGCTTGCACCAAACAATAGCAGAGCCTGATTAGCACAAGCCACTGATTCTTTGACTCCCGACACTCAGCTGATTGAGGTTGCTGGCAAGCCCACTATTAAAATGAAAGTGAAACTAAACCTGCACTGAGAAAAATTGAAATTGACTGTTTTTTGCTGCAAGAAGTCAATAACTATAAATGCCTGTTCAAATTACTAGACTTTGTTTTTTAAAGACTGCTTTATTATTGTTATAGACAACGTAACAAAATGAAGAAGCTTTACCACTACTTTTTGTATCAGCTACTGCTTCCGTATCATCTTTCCAGCAATGTCATATAAATTAGCCCAAACAAGTGATATAAGGTATGAATTACTAAAAATATGAAGTGGAAATGGAATAAGAGAAAAATTAACATCAAGAAAGTCAGATAGAAAGTGTACCTGGAAAAACAGTGGAGGAGAATCTTGGCAACACAGAGCTTTCGCAGGGAGGACATGATACATTCCAGAAAGAACCCAGATTAAGAGACTGCCCAATCTTGAGCTAGATAAGGGTTCAGGGTAGCCATGTGTTCAGGTATGCATTGTTCACATTCATTGCAATCTCAATTTTATAGATTCTGTATTATAATATTCTGAATCCCATAATACTTCCCTGACATGGATTTGTTTATGTATCTCCCTCTCCAACTGCTTGTCAGTTCTATATTTTTAAATATAATACACATTCAAGTGGCACTTCCAACCATAATGAAGGCAGCTATGTTAAGCAAATAGGAGTAAAAGTTGCTTATAAGTACTTTTGTATTTGAAAAGGAAAGAAGCACAGTACAAACAAAATTTACTTAAGAATAAATTACTTCTTTTGTTAATTTGATGATCATTTATTATAAAGTAAATGCTATTTTAAAAAGCACTCATGCACATTTCTGTACAGAAAATAGCTTTTTGTTAACTTCAAATGGTCACTAAATGAACTACTGTAACTGGAAGATTACCTGTATTTAAAAGTAAACCTCATACTCTCAAGATTTATTCTGCCCAAATGTCTACAGGTCAAATAACATTTATACAAACAATTCAATGCACATGGCACTACTCAGTGGAGCCACATCTTGCAAGTTTGGATTTCTAAGAAATTTGAGCAGATCATCATACAGTTAACAGCAATATTCTTCATTATCAACAATAAACGGAAGTAAATCTCTTTCCAAAGGAACCCAAATCCTGTTACCTCTAAGGCCCTGATAATGTCACAGAAGCAGGTTTGCCACTGGTTTTTATGCACTGTCCAAATTTAACCCGTAGCCCTCGACTTACATTAAGTCCTACATCTAAATACTGACCAGATCCAATCTTAAAACTGTCTGAGATCATAAACGCAGTTAAATGTTTCCAGGTGGGACAGTCTACTTCCTACATAATATTTTATTCTTCTCAACAAAAAAGTTGCTTGAATGAAAGCGAATGAAGCCCAAGAGGGGAAGAAAGAGCAAGGGAAATCCTAAATTGTTTGCGGAACGGAAAAGCCCCGATGAAGAAAGTGGGAAGGCCAATAACTGAATAGAGCAACTGTTCACGAACACGACGCGACGGATTAAATGGGCAACGGGATAAAGCGCAACTCTCTCTCTCAGACTACCAACAACGACGGAAGCAAAGCACGACGGCGGCCTTCACTACGCCAAGACACAGGGCCGTGCTTTGGCTACAACGGGGTGTCTCGGTTACACACCATTCACCACGGAGATAGATGAGGAGGAGGCGGCCATTCAAACCCGACTCACCGCCTCTCCAACAGCACCATGAGCGGGGCGCCTTCACCACCAGCCCGCCAGCCCGGGGAGCCCGCCAGGCCGGGGAGGGGGCGTAGCGCAGCCCTCCCAATTTCCTCCGCGTCGCCCTTTCCACCCTGTGGCGGCGGCGGCGGCTGTAAATGCTGCTGCCCTGAAGAGACGTGGCAATGAGGATTGATGCGTTCATCAGTGCGCGACGGCAAGAAGGCGGTATCTGCAAGCGCGCTAACCAACCAGGGAAAGAGAGGGGGGCGGGGCGGGGGAGTTGCGGCAGCCATCTCGTGAGTGGGAAAACTCCGAAACGCGAAAAACCGTGAGGTTGCGTTCCCATGATGCACAATTACAACCAGCAAACCGTAATTTAACCTACAGTCCGCCTTTTGAGCACTTAGTTCGTGGGATTCCCAGGTCGTGGTTCACGGCGGAAGTCAAACATCTTTTTCCTTCCTAGTACTTCGGAAACTTTTCTGTGTGTTTCGCGCTCGCGCAAAATATTGAAGATATAGCAAGTCATGAATGCAGAGAGGATCAGATACTTTCCGATGCACAGAGAAGTGTTTATTTATCTATTGGATTTATATGCCGCCCTTCTCCGAAGACACAGTAGCATCCTAAATCCAATATTAATTTAACTAATCTAAAACTCAAATTCATTAAAAGCAATCATTCTCATTCATACATGTATGTTTTATACATGCATGGTTTTCTTTTAGCTGGTTTGCTTTTAAATTGTTTTGTACTGTATTTCTTTTTAATTGAATTTAATGGTGGTTTTAATGTATTAATTGGATTCATATTATTGTTGTTTTTGTACTTGCTATGACTCACCCCGAGCCCTCGGAGAGGGGCGGCATACAAATCCAATTATAAATAAAATATTTTAAGGGGGTTTATATTGCATGTTATGTCTATTTGGCTGTGGGCCGCCCAGAGTAGGGTAGCACGTAAGTCCAAATAAATATACCGAGGTTCTGAATGAAGGCGACAACAGCGAATGAGTTTGTTATATATACAGTAATCCTGTACTTGTCTCTGCTCGCCCGAGAATTCTCTCAAAAGAACGACTTTTTCCAGTGTGCGCGCCTACCCACCACTCGTGGGGGTCAAGGGACAAACGTGAGCCCCATTTCCCCACCTCCAGGCGTCGAAGTCGCGATTCAGGTTCACTTTTTCAACGAGGCGTTCGGACAGAAAGCAAGCGGATTGTAATGGTTGAGCTAATTGCTCGGGCTTTCTTCACCCGCCAATATGGGGAGAACAGCTTTAAAAACGCCGTTTATAAAAACGGCGCTGGCTTATCGAAGACTCGACGTGACTTCCGCCTACCGAGCTGTGGTGACGCCTGTAAAGCAGCGGTGAAACGATGGACGGACCCACGCTTCCTTCCGAGAAGGGGGGCACTGTTTTTTCTTTCGGTTTTTGTTTCATTTTGGAATTCTTTACTTTAGGCCAGTGTTTCCCAACCTTGGCAACTTGGAAGACATTTGGACTTCAACTCCCAGAATTCTGGGAGTTGAAGTCCAAATACTGTATCTTCAAGTTGCCAAGGTTGGGAAACACTGCTTTAGGCATTGTAGTAGTACGGCCCTTGGGTGTTAACCTGCTCTTGGATATTCAATTTCATTTCTCTACATTTATTTATGTACAGTATTTATTTCTTTAATTCGACTTCTATGCCGCCCAATCCCAAAGGACTGTGATATGATAATGAAGCTGTCTAGCCAAACACACTAGAATTAATGTAAATCCTTTCTTTGTTGCATTCAAGAGCAGGAAATAAAGTCATCCCTTTCCCTGGTTATCTTAAGTCGTCATTTATAAAGATGAATGTATTAATTCTCAATTTTTGGGGTTACTGTATTGCACAAAGCGGTAAGAAAACCCCAGGAGAAATACTGTTATATAAATATCCCCAAGGAAGAAAAAATAGTTTATTTCAGTCTTTACACTTTATATCCTTAATAGTTGGCTTGTTTTTTATACCCTATCCTCTAGGACAATGATAGCGAAGCATGATATATGCGTGTGCCAAAGCACTGGAAACCCGAAGGCCAGTTGGCTGGCATGCACATGCCTGTTTTTTGGCTGTTTTCAGGCCATTTTTCGGAGCTCCGGCACCTGCAAAGGCCAGCACGCATTTCTGGCGCAAAATCACGTGTGCAGGAAACTAGAAGAGCAGCTGGTGACAGTGTGCGTGCCCACAGAGAGGACTCTGCGTGCCATCCCTGGCACATGTGCCATAGGTTCGCCATCATGGCATTAGGAATTCAAAGTAATATACAATTCCTTTTCCAATTTTTCCCAAAAATGCTAGGAAATAGGTTGTGCTGAGAAATGACTTGCCCAAATCAACCAATGAACTTTACCTGCTGAAAATGGACTTTGAACCCAAAATTTTCTGGCCCCAATGCATAATCTTAAACCAGTGATAGTGAACCTTTTTTTCCTTGGGTGCCGAAAGAGCATGAGCATGTGCTATCATGCATGCATGAGTGCCCACTCCCATAATTCAATGCCTGGGAAGGATGAAAACAGCTTCCCCTGCCCCCCGGAAACTCTCTGGAGGCCAGAAACAGCCTGTTTCCCAAGTTCTGGTCCAACCAGTTGGGCTCATTTTTCACCCTTCCCAGGCTCCAAAGGCTTCCCTGGAGCTGGGGGAGGGTAAAAACACCTACTCCATCCCCCCTGGAGGCACTCTGGAAGCCAAAAACACCCTCCCAGAATGTCTGTGAGCCAAAAATCAGAGGGCCAGCACATGTGCACATTGGAGCTGAGCTAGGGCAACAGCTTGCGTGCCAGCAGATATGGCTCTGTGTTCCACCTGGTGTACCCGTGCCATAGGTTCGCCATCACTGTCTTAAACCATTATGCCATACTGATTCTCACTGCAGCAGCAATCTCAAGAATGCTTTAAACACCAGCTCATCAACACTTTAACTCAAGGGTGTCAAACTGGCAGCCTGTGGGCTGGATGTGTCACACACAGGCCATGCCCCCCCCCTCTGCAAGGGGAAAAGTGATGGCACATCATCTGACGGCAGTGAACAGTTGTCATAGTTGACAAAATTGTCCACAATAATGATACACAAAAATATCTTGAACATCTTGTAGAATTAGTTGTGGCTCATGGGCCATAATATTGAAAACTGACAGTATATTATGTTTTATAAACACTTTCTTGTGCTCAGAATTCCAGCAAATTAGGAATTTGGCCATGGTGAATAAGTTCAGCAATTTTTAAAATGAATTTAATGTAAAAATCCAATTTCTGAATAGTCATTCACAAAAATCAAGAAACTGCAATATAATTGACTCATTACAATAACTTGTACAGTATTATAGTACTCTCAAGAAACATGGTATAATTTATGCAAAGAAATGTGATGTATGTAAAAACACATTGCTATAGTTATATTTGCTTTTTTTGTAGAAAATATTTTGTAGATTGTGTAGAAAGTAGCAATCCAGAGTGAAATACCATTTTCTAAAATTCACTTTTCAATAATATTTTGTACAAATGGAAAACAAAAGTTTAAAAAAGACCGATTTCAGTATTTGAAAAGAAAGAAGCTGAAAAAAATCTGTATTTTTGGCCACTGAAGAAAATTCAGGAAAAAATTATAATGCATGATCCATTTCTTTCCTTAATTTATACTGTTGAAAAAAATCTTATTTTTATCAAAACAATCCTTTGGTTATGAATAAATTAATTCAATTTTCTGGCATCAAGTTTCCAAGCACCTGTGAGGTATCGTAGTCGTATAAAAAGCAGGTCCCTTCCCATCTGCAACCAACTCCAGAAAGGAACCAACTTAGAACCTATGATAATTAAAAATAATAAAATTTATGTTAAACATACATATAAAAGGCAATTATTTCAAAATCACTAAATCACTTTAAAATTTTAATTTGCTATGAAATATATTATTTTTTTAAAAGAGATTTATTTATAATTTTCAACAACATATAAGAAAGAGCATCCCAATATTTTTTTACAGATCGTATCCTGTTTCAAATACAGTTTATATTTGTATTTACGATTCATATATGAAATACAGTATATTAAATTTATACTTCTAATGTGAAATGTATCAGAGGCACAAACTCATAATCTCAAGTGAAAATAGGCAATATTCAGGTGTATCATTTTGCTAGATTATTGTTCTCTAGTTTTCTCACTCCTTGGCACCATAGCCAGCACAAGTATAGATGGTCTGAAGAAGGTGCATGGGTGGAGAAGACTACCCTAGGGCAGTGTTACCCAACCTTTTTTGAGCCGCGGCACATTATTCATATTTTCAAAATCCTGGGGAACACTGAAAGGGGGGCGGGCGCGGGGGGGTGGGCTAAAGAAAAGTTTGGACAAAAAACCCCTCTCTCTTCCTCCCTTTCGCTCTATTTCTCCCTCTTTCTCTCTTTTCCTTCCTTCCCTTCTGTTGAGAAGGTGGTGGCCCTCCAGCTCCAGCGGTCCTTGGAAGAAGCCGATTATCTAGGTCCCCAGCAGTCAGGCTTCAGCCCCGGTTACAGCACGGAAACCGCTTTGGTCGCGTTGATGGATGATCTCTGGCGGGCCCGGGACAGGGGTTTATCCTCTGTCCTGGTGCTTCTTGACCTCTCAGCGGCTTTCGATACCATCGACCATGGTATCCTTCTGCGCCGGCTGGAGGGGTTGGGAGTGGGAGGCACTGTCCTTCAGTGGTTCTCTTCCTACCTCTCTGGTCGGTCGCAGTCGGTGTTAGTGGGGGGTCAGAGGTCGACCCCCTTGTGGGGTGCCTCAGGGGTCGGTCCTCTCCCCCCTACTATTTAATATCTACATGAAACCGCTGGGTGAGATCATCCAAGGGCATGGGGTGAGGTATCATCAGTATGCAGATGATACCCAGCTTTACATCTCCAGCCCTTGTCCAGTCGGTGAAGCAGTGGAAGTGATGTGCCGGTGCCTGGAGGCTGTTGGGGTCTGGATGGGTGTCAACAGACTCAAGCTCAACCCGGATAAGACGGAGTGGCTGTGGGTTTTGCCTCCCAAGGACAATTCCATCTGTCCGTCCATCACCCTGGGGGGGGGGAGTCACTAACCCCCTCAGAGAGGGTCCGCAACTTGGGCGTCCTCCTCGATCCACAGCTCACATTAGAGAAACATCTTTCAGCTGTGGCGAGGGGGGCGTTTGCCCAGGTTCGCCTGGTGCACCAGTTGCGGCCCTATTTGGACCGGGAGTCACTGCTCACAGTCACTCATGCCCTCATCACCTCGACTACTGTAATGCTCTCTACATGGGGCTACCTTTGAAAAGTGTTCGGAAACTTCAGATCGTGCAGAATGCAGCTGCGAGAGCTATCATGGGCGTTCCTAAATTCGCCCATGTCACACCAACACTCCGCAGTCTGCACTGGTTGCCGATCAGTTTCCGGTCACAATTCAAAGTGTTGGTTATGACCTATAAAGCCCTTCATGGCACTAGACCAGAATATCTCCAGGACCGCCTTCTGCCGCACGAATTCCAGCGACCAGTTAGGTCCCACAGAGTTGGCCTTCTCCGGGTCCCGTCAACTAAACAATGTCGGTTGGCGGGGCCTAGGGGAAGAGCCTTCTCTGTGGCGGCCCCGACCCTTTGGAACCAACTCCCCCCAGATATCAGAGTTGCCCCCACCCTCCTAGCCTTTCGTAAGCTCCTTAAAACCCACCTCTGTTGTCAGGCAAGGGGGAATTGACATGTTCCTTCTCCCTAGGCTTATAAAATTTATGTATGGTACGCTAGTGTGTATGATTGGTTTTAACTTGTGGGGGTTTTAAAATTAATTTAAATATTGGATTTGTTGTACATTGTGTTGCTGTTGCTGTGAGCCGCCCCAAGTCTGCGGAGAGGGGCGGCATACAAATCTGATTAAACTTAAACTTAAACTTCTCTCTCTCCATCCCTCTTTCTTTCTTCCTCTCTTTTTTGCTCTCTTTCTCTCTCCCTCCTTCCCTTCCTCTATGTCTTTCTCTCTCCCTTGCTCTCTCTCTCTGTCTCTCTTGCTATCTCTTTCTTGCTTTTTTCTCTCTCTCTTGCTCTCTCTCTCTTTCACTGTCTTGCTATATGTCTTTCTTTCTCTTTGCCTCTCTTGCTATCTCTCTCTCTCTCTCTCTCTCTGTGCCTCTCTTGCTAAGTCTCTCTTTTTCTCTTGCTATGTCTCTCTTTCTTTTTCTCTCTCTGCCTCTCTTGCTATGTCTCTCTTTCTCTCTCTTTCTCTCTCTCTCTTTCTCTGCCTCTCTTTCTTGCTCTGTCTCTCTTTCTCTGCCTCTCTTGCTATGTCTCTCTTTCTTTCTTTCTCTCTCTCTCTCTCAGCTGACTGCAAGCGGGAGCCCTGACGGCGGCAGCTGGACGTGCTGCTGGACACCGTATATGCCAGGCCCGCAGCGCCAGCATGTACGACGTCTAGCAGCACGTCCAACCGCCACCGTCAGGGCTCCCGCTTGCAGTCAGCTGAGAGAGAGAGAGAGCGCTCCCTCTCGCCGCCGCCATCTCCCCGCGACTGCCTGCGGCCGCTGCGACCCCCCCCCGCTCCCATCGCCAGTGCCCTCCCGCCGGGCCACAAAGGACACTTGCCGTCGACGCCAGAGAAGCTCCAGCTGGGCGGGGCACTGCCGGTACTTCCGTCCTGGGGCTCCCGCTCGCAGCTGTCAACTGGCTCCTGCTCGATGCCGCGGTTTTCGGCGCTCTCCTGCTAGGCCCCAAAGAAGGAAGGCGGGAAAAAGGCGCGAAAAATGGAGCTCTCCTACTTCCTGCCTTCCTTCTTTGGGGCCCAGCAGGAGAGCGCCGAAAACCACGGCATCGAGCAGGAGCCGGGGGACAGCTGCGAGCGGGAGCCCCAGGACGGAAGTACCGGCAGCGCCCCGCCCAGCTGGAGCTTGGCGGCACACCTGGCCATGTCTCACGGCACACCGGTTGGGAAACGCTGCCCTAGGGACTTGCAATCTGCTCTGTAAGTTTTTCCATTGACTTTCTGGGGAAACAGGTAGGGAAAGGTGCAAATCATAATCATGTGATCAAGAGTGCTTGGCAACTGGTCTAAGTGCGAATGGATTGCCAAGTGCCCAGCTTGCGAACATGTGGCATGCTTGCAACTTCAAAAGCCAGTTACGTCTCTTTTTATGTCAACTTGCAAAGCATCCCCGGCTTGCTCTTGAGTTATCATAGGCAAGGAGGATGGAAAAACCAACTTGCAGCTATCACAAAGCAGTAAGGTAGCCAAAGACAAAAGCACTCCAGACGTATCTCTGTCAAGGTCCCCTCCCAGAATTACCCACAGTGGCCAAAGGGGAGTGATCTCCACAACCTGCGAAATTGCTTTGTTGGCAAATGTGACTGATGACACACCCTGGGGGAGGTGGGAAACAGGGTCAAGCCTGGATCGTAAACTACATGGGGTCAGAGTTGGCTTCACTTGGAACGTGCCAACATTAAGTTCCTAATAAATAACTGGATTTATTTTGAAGCTTGGCTCAAGGTTCACGATATAATTAGGGCATCGGTTGGAACCCTGACAGCAAGCCCACTGTTGAGCACTATTGGGACTCAACAATTGCTGAATGAGTGGTCATATATACAGTGGGCATTCTTGTTATGTGGAATAACAAAATTTTGAATAAACAAAAACACGAAAACAAAGCACTTGACCCACTCAGAAATTGATTCTGTTAGTTATGAAGGAAAATAAGATATGCTATAATTAGTTGCTGAATTGGAAAGTATGTATCTCACCCAACCTTGCAACAATCTCCAAATACATATTTCCAATTTAATGTAATTGAGCTTACTAATTTAATTTTTTTTAAAAGTTTTACTATGGTATTAAATATTTAGCCACCTGTGAAAATTATTTTTAATACCATAGTAAAACTTTAAAAAAAAATTAAATTAGTAAGCTCAATTACATTAAATTGGACTACCGGATAGTCATCTGGCTAGCGTCCTTAGTCTGGTCAGCTTCAGCACATTATTTTATCCTCTGGTTAGGGCTTAAAAAAACCTTTTTTGGAGAGATTAACAATGAAAGAGCTTGTAAGCCAGTAAGAGCTGGGAACATCATTAGCACCTCGTTGGGGTTGGAAAGAAATATTTGCAGCAAGTAGAGCAATGAAAAAAAAAATCTGCAAAGACTTAGGGCATGAAAAACATTCTTCACAGAGAGTAACAATGAAAGAACGTGCAAGCCAGTAAGAGCTGGGAAGATCGTTAGCACCTAGTTAGGGCTGAAAAAAAAGCTTTGGGGGAAAAAAGCTATATTCAGAGTATAAGATGCACCCAAATTTTCAGCCTCTTTTAGGGAGGAAAAGGGTGCGTCTTACACTCTGAAGAATACAGCATACAGGTAGTCCATGATTTACAAGTTCATTTAGTGGCCGCTCAAAGTTTCAACGATACTGAACAAAAAATGTTACAACTGTTTCACACTTATCACCATTCCACCATGTGATCATGGTTACATGATCAAAATTTGGACACTTAGCAACTTATGACAGTAGCAGTTATGCGGTTATGTCATCACATTCTGCAACCTTCTAACAAGCCAAGTCAATGAGGAAGCCAGATTCACTTGACAACCATGTTACTAACTTAACAATTCCAATGATTCACTTACCAATTGTTCCAAGAAAGGTTGTAAAATGGGGCAAAACTCACTTAATAAATGTCTCACTTAGGGACAAAAAGTTTGGGCTCAATTCTGGTCATAAGTTGAGGACTATCTGTATTAGAAAGTCTTGTGGAACTAATTTAACTTTTCTGTATTATCATGGGGAATATTTTAAGGCCACCGAACTCATAAAACTCACCTGAATCTCTAGAACTGATCTAAAATGACACAAAATGTAAAATTTTAAACTGACCTTCAATTTCCGTCCAATTGACAGCAATCTCTGATATTGGGATTTTAAAGCTTTGAGCTATGTAAAGAAGTTCCACATCAAAAGCCCTAGAAGAAGAGAATAATTATTTTCAAGATTCTTCTAATAAATTTCCATAAGCTTATTACAATATGGTTGCCAATTTTAATTTTTCTATCATGCAATAAAAATAATTGTGATATATGTTTCTCATTTTACCAACTGTAAAAGTAGGTATTTTTATATTCATTCATTTTATTCATTATTCATTTTAATCCTCTAAGCAACACTAGCCAAGTTACAACATATTAAGAACATACTGGTATTTATTAATTAATTAATTATTTAATTTGACTTCTATGCCGCCCAATCCCGAACAACTTAGGGCGGCTCACAACAATATAAAATTACAATAACAATAAACAATAAAAAGAAATCAAGGGAAAAAAACAAGCAATTTCTAAAATCCTAATTAAAATTTAAAAAAACAGTTCAACAACACACATACTAGTCATTCATACCAATTCATATAGATGGACAAGCTAGTGGTTGATTTAGGGCCCCCAGGTCTGCCGACAAAGCCAAGTCTTCCTGGCCTTACGAAAAGCCAGCAGGCTGGGGACCGTATGGACCTTGGGGGGGAGTTGATTCCATAAAGTCAGGGCGACAACAGAGAAGGCACTCCCCGCAGTCCCGCCAACCTGCATTGTTTAGCTGACGGGACCTGTGTGCTCTAATTGGTCTCTGGGAGGTATGTGGCAGGACACGGTCTTGTAAATAATCTGGCCCTGAATCATATAGGGTTTTATAGGTGATAACCAATGCCTTGAATTGTGCCTGGAGACTAATAGGAAGCCAGTGCAGCTCACGGAGTATAGGTGTTATATGGATGTACTGAGGTACACCCATGACAACTGGCGCGACTGGATTCTGGACCATTTTGAATCTCCAAACACTTTTCGAGGGTAGCCCCATGCAGAGCGCATTGCAATAATCAAGACAGGAGTATGTAGTAATAAATAAACTTAATTACTATTATCAGTGATCTTGCATACATTACCAGTTTCCAATTAACTGAAAGAAATATACCAACCAACGTTCTATATGAAGAGTTGAAAATGTTCGAGAAGCAGCCTCCCGGGTCAAGAGTTTAAAACCACATTGTGTATCTCTGATATCCTTAACACAAAGGAACCTGACCAGAAAGTGGAATCCATGCATAAGAAGGGTTCGGAAGTATGAACGCTGCAAACAAAATGCATAAAATATTAGGTCTGAAGTAAAGAAAACAAATGCATTCCAGAAATTTTCTGTTTCCATAATCACCTTACTAGAATAAGCTTAGATGATAATCTCACCAGAACTACATATAAACTATATTCTCTGTGACAAATATAACGGGGGGCGGGAGGGAGACACACACAACAACAATTTTCTACAGAACAAATGTACCAAAGTGCAAGAATAGCTAGAGCAACACTGATATTTATATGCTAGCAGGGCTATCAATGCAACACAACACAACACAACACAACACAAACTCTTTGAACTTATAGGACTGCCCAGCTGTCCTGAATACTTTACGTTCAACATATTTCTAGAATTATATTTGAACAAGTGATTGGCATTTCAAATAAAATCTGAAATGTTGTATTTATAACCCTGCAATGTGGTCCATCTTGAACTAAATGATCTAAGATACTTATCCAATAATGCAGAAAATACACCATCATTATTATGTTTAAACTACAGTAAGAATTTAAATTATTTACTACTAAGTTACTAGCCCTCCCATACTCCTGAGGCAACTTTCCTTTGCTCAACGATCACATCAGGGAGAGGGGGCGGTGTCTTTAAGTGGAACATCACAACCAAATGCACAGCTATTGAATAGGTGGTACCTGGCTCAATATGAGCATGAGCTACCATTGTCCTGCAATCTAAGGGCTGCATCAACTGATGGATAACATCAAAATAATTTGAAGTATTAGTATTGCAATGCCCTATTACAGTCATAACTTAAGAACTATCTATAATTAGCTGTTGGAAATACAACTCAGGATTGGAGCATTAACTAATAATTGAACCTATCCTATTGCTCCATTTTGCAATAATACCAACACTATATTCAATATTCCTGAACTGACATTCTTTGCTATACCTTTTGTAATCTTCTAAGATACTAGGTATTGTAAATTTTCCACATATGAGAAACAACTAAAACAATTATCATAAAAAACTGGAAAGATAAATCAGCACCTCACACGCAGTAATGATATATTGATATTAGTTAGCTTGACATCAGTTATAGTTAAAATGATGGAGACTCTACTCAAAGAGAGGATAAATCAGCACCTTAAAACCAATAACTTATTGGACCCAAACCAGCATGGCTTTACTGAGGGCAAATCATGTCAGACTAATCTCATTGATTTCTTTGACTATGTCACAAAAGTGTTGGATGAAGGTGGTGTTGTGGATATTGCCTATCTGGACTTCAGCAAAGCCTTTGATACGGTTCCACATAAAGAGCTGATAGATAAATTAGTGAAGATTGGACTTAATCCCTGGATAGTTCAGTGGATTTGCAGCTGGCTGAAGCGTAGATATCAGAAAGTTGTTGTTAATGGCGAGTATTCTGAGCAGAGACTGGTTACAAGCGGTGTGCCACAAGGATCTGTTCTGGGTCCTATTCTTTTTAATATGTTTGTGAGCGACATAGGGGAAGGTTTGGTAGGGAAGGTTTGCCTATTTTCCGATGACTCTGAAGTGTGCAATAGGGTTGATAATCCTGGAGGCGTCTGTAATATGCCAAAATATTTAGCTTTACTAGATAAGTGGTGAAAGCAATGGAAACTGCAATTTAATGTTTCCAAATGTAAAATAATGCACTTGGGGAAAAGGAATCCTCAATCTGAGTACAGTGGTACCTCGAGATACGAGTTTAATTCGTTCCGGACCTGGGCTCTTAAGTCGAGTAGCTCTTATCTCGAACGACTTTTCCCCATAGGAATTAATGTAAATAATTTTAATTGGTTCCAGCCCTCAAAAAACTCACAAAGTTAGTCTAAATTATGCAGAAAGACATGTTTTTAATGAAGAAATGTACATGTACATATAAATGAATAATGAAGTTTCTTTCACTTAACTTGTAAACTTTCTTAAACTTTTAAATTTACATACTGTATGTTCAACTTCTCTGCCACCCAATCCTGTAGGACAGAGGTCCCCAACCCTTTTTGCACCAGGGACCGGCTTTAAGCGATCAAGAGAGGAATGGGTGAATGAATGGACGGAGGGTGGGAAGGAAGGAAGGAAAGAGGGAAGGGACAGGAACAGAGGAAGGAAGCAAGGAAACTTATGAAAGGGGAGAGTAAGAGAGGAATGAGTGAAGGGAGGGAGGGAGGGAAGAAGGTGGGAAGGAGAAAGAAAAGAAGAAATAGAGGAAGGGAAGGTAAAAGAGAGAAAGAAAAAGAGCAAGAAAGAAAGAAAGAAAGAAAGAAAGAAAGAAAGAAAGGGGGAAGGGACAGGAACAGAGGAAGGAAGCAAGGAAACTTATGAAAGGGGAGAGTAAGAGAGGAATGAGTGAAGGGAGGGAGGGAGGGAAGAAGGTGGGAAGGAGAAAGAAAAGAAGAAATAGAGGAAGGGAAGGTAAAAGAGAGAAAGAAAAAGAGAAAGAAAGAAAGGAAGGGGGAAGGGACAGGAACAGAGGAAGGAAGCAAGGAAACTTATGAAAGGGGAGAGTAAGAGAGGAAGGACTGAAGGAAGGGAGGGAGGGAAGAAGGTAGGAAGGAGAAAAGAAGAAATAGAGGAAGGGAAGGTAAAAGAGAGAAAGAAAAAGAGCAAGAAAGAAAGAAAGAAAGAAAGAAAGAAAGAAAGAAAGGGGGAACGGACAGGAACAGAGGAAGGAAGCAAGGAAACTTATGAAAGGGGAGAGTAAGAGAGGAATGAGTGAAGGGAGGGAGGGAGGGAAGAAGGTGGGAAGGAGAAAGAAAAGAAGAAATAGAGGAAGGGAAGGTAAAGGAGAGAAAGAAAAAGAGCAAGAAAGAAAGAAAGAAAGGGGGAAGGGCCAGGAACAGAGGAAGGAAGCAAGGAAACTTATGAAAGGGGAGAGTAAGAGAGGAAGGACTGAAGGAAGGGAGGGAGGGAAGAAGGTAGGAAGGAGAAAGAAAAGAAGAAATAGAGGAAGGGAAGGTAAAAGAGAGAAAGAAAAAGAGCAAGAAAGAAAGAAAGAAAGAAAGAAAGAAAGAAAGAAAGGGGGAAGGGACAGGAACAGAGGAAGGAAGCAAGGAAACTTATGAAAGGGGAGAGTAAGAGAGGAAGGACTGAAGGAAGGGAGGGAGGGAAGAAGGTAGGAAGGAGAAAGAAAAGAAGAAATAGAGGAAGGGAAGGTAAAAGAGAGAAAGAAATAGAGCAAGAAAGAAAGAAAGAAAGAAAGAAAGAAAGAAAGGGGGAAGGGACAGGAACAGAGGAAGGAAGCAAGGAAACTTATGAAAGGGGAGAGTAAGAGAGGAAGGACTGAAGGAAGGGAGGGAGGGTAGAAGGTGGGAAGGAGAAAAAAGAAGAAATAGAGGAAGGGAAGGTAAAAGAGAGAAAGAAAAAGAGCAAGAAAGAAAGAAAGAAAGAAAGAAAGAAAGAAAGAAAGGGGGAAGGGACAGGAACAGAGGAAGGAAGCAAGGAAACTTATGAAAGGGGAGAGTAAGAGAGGAAGGACTGAAGGAAGGGAGGGAGGGAAGAAGGTAGGAAGGAGAAAGAAAAGAAGAAATAGAGGAAGGGAAGGTAAAAGAGAGAAAGAAAAAGAGCAAGAAAGAAAGCAAGAAAGAGAATGAAAGAGAAATAAAAAGCCTCCCCTTAAAACGAGACAGTCTTGGGGGGGGGGGGGCGAAACGCCTCTGCAGTCCTGCAATAGGTCACTCGCTTCATACCGGTCCCTCCGTCCCACCCCATCCCGAACTCCGGCGGGTGTAAGAAGCCGGGAGGTAATCGCCCCGTTAGCCAGATGCGTTTGGAGAGGGCAGAGGGCTTCATCTATCAATCTATCAAATTAAACCCAATCAGAGGTGCCTATTCGAGAATCCTAACTACGCTCTCCCTCCCTCCTCATAGATTCAAAGCCTTCCCAGACCTTTTTCCATCACGTGCGGCCGGCCACCCTCGCGCAAGCTAACCCACTTCTGAAAATGCGCCGTAGCCTCGGATTGCAAAACACGCACACGATCGGGGGAGGGGGGGGATCCAGATCTCTCCCTCTCTTTCTCCTTCACGATCGATCCCTGGAAGCCCCCGAGCCCCCCAGGCCGGCTGTGACATTTTAAAACACGCGCGCTGCTTCGCAGCTGTCTGCTGAATCCGAACGCGGAAGTTAGCGTTCCGGATTCAGCAGAGAGCTGCGAAGCGGCGCGCGTGTTTTAAAAGGTTGCAGCCGGCCTGGGGGGCTTGCCAGCACCCTCCCGAGCCCCCCAGGCCGGCTGCAACCTTTTAAAACACGCGGGATACGAGCGCCAAGGAGCTGTCTCCTGAAGCCGAAAGCGGAAGTTAGTGTTCGGCTTCAGGAGACAGCTCCTTGGCGCTCGTATCCCGAATGTTAGCTCGGGAGGCGAACAAAAATGTCGCTCCCCTCCCAGCTCTTATCTCGAGTAGCTCGTAAGTAGAGCTGCTCGTATGTCGAGGTTCCACTGTATTGTATTAGCAGTTCTGTGTTAGCAAAAACTTCAGAAGAGAAGGACTGAGTGGTAGTGATTTCTCAAAATGGGTGAACAGTGCAGTCAGGCGGTAGGGAAAACGAGTAGAATGCTTGGCTGCATAGCTAGAGGTATAACAAGCAGAAGACGGAGATTGTGATCCCACTGTATAGAGCGCTGGTGAGACCACATTTGGAATACTGTGTTCAGTTCTGGAGGCCTCATGTACAAAAAGATATTGACAAAATTGAATGGGTCGAAAGACAGGCTACAAAAATGGTAGAATGTTTTAAGCATAAAACTAATGAACTCAATCTGTATAGTCTGGAGGACAGAAGGGAAAGCAGGGACATGATCGAAACATTTAAATATGTTAAAGGGTTAAATAAGGTTGAGGGGGAAAGTGTTTCTCATAGAAAAGTGAACACAAGAACAAGGGGGCACAATCTGAGGTTACTTGGGGGAAAGATCAGAAGCAATGTGAGAAAATATTATTTTACTGAAAGAGTAAAAACACAAGAACAAGGGGGCACAATCTGAGGTTACTTGGGGGAAAGATCAGAAGCAATGTGAGAAAATATTATTTTACTGAAAGAGTAGTTGATGCTTGGAACAAACTACCAGCAGATGTGATTGGTAAATCCACAGTAACTGAATTTAAACATGCCTGGGATAAACATATATCCATCCTAAGATAAAATACAGGAAATAGTATAAGGGCAAACTAGATGGACCATGAGGTCTTTTTCTGCCTTCTATGTTTCTATGATATGTATTATTGCTTTTCAATAAAGGGCAAGGAGAAGATGTGGAGGCAGTGGGTTTGAAGTTGTTCTATTTAAAAGGAACCTAGGCTTTCCTGTCTTACTTTTTTATCATTATCATTTCAAATTAGTTCTTAAATGATATTATTAATATTGTTGTATGTATACTTTTTATTCTCTTAATTAGTTTGATCTAATAGAAATACTTTAAAATGTTTAATTTAGAGACTACAGAATGGATAATTGTGTTAGAAATACTCAGTAGTAATGAGTGTTTGGGTTAGTTATTTATGCTGACTGTATACTGCTGAGTAAGAATCCACATTCTGCATTCCAACCAGAGATTGTACAAAGTAAAGGAGGATAAGATTTGATCTTAAAAAAGAAGGCCTTTGTATCTGTCTATAAAGAATACTTTGTCTGACAGTGAAGAAGAAACAAAAAGAGGCAAAAAAGTATACCTGTGCTATGGAATCTTTCTCTAAGTGAGCACGAGAGCCACAGGCAATAGCCATCATTTCCTAGAGGGAAAAACATTAACAGCTTTAAGGGAAACAGAGTAACAGATAGTTTCCAAATTATATTCATATAAGTACTCCTTTCAACTCATAAAAGCCATTGTTTCTTCTTCTGGGCATGTGGTGAGTTTATAAGCTGCTCCTGCTGTTTCTTTGAAACACAATGATTGTCATGTACATGTATATAGAGAGACTGGGAGCAGCTTTTAAAGCAGCTGGCTAAGCCTAGAAAATGATGCAACTCCTTTCATTATTCAAAGAAAGATGCTTTGTACTCCCATAGGATGCAAAGATTATTGTTAGAAGAAACATCTCAGCTAAATTAAAACTAAATTAAAAAATAATGGCAACAAGAAATTACATTTGATTATAATGTTTCCAAAGGGCAGGCAAATGGCAACACAGAGAAAAAAGAATGAGAATGCTCATGTTACTTTTCCATCAGCTCCAATATTTAATTTCTTGAGCCTAAAATTCCTTGCTCATAGAAAAAGGTGATTTTTGCAGTAATCCCAAACTACAAATCTCAAACCAGAACACAGCATTCAAAAATGTATGCAAACCTGAAAAAATATGTTTGCTGCAATCCTACATAATTTAAGAAAT
Source organism: Erythrolamprus reginae (assembly GCF_031021105.1). NCBI lineage: Eukaryota > Metazoa > Chordata > Lepidosauria > Squamata > Dipsadidae > Erythrolamprus > Erythrolamprus reginae. The sequence goes on along the minus strand of NC_091951.1, from coordinate 218,472,048 downwards.
TTAATATGTTCAATTTTATCTGGATCTTAAAACTTAAAATCCAGACAAAGACTTAAAAAAGGAAACATATTTATCTTCTTACTAATCCAACAAAAAGGAGAAAAAGTAACCAAATAGAACCTCACTGGCCAGGGTTGGAGACTCTCAAGACCTTTTTCTACTTTTTCAATATCTTTAAATTTTGTAGCTCCATCAGCATCTGCCATCAATATTCTTTTTCCTCGTGAATAAAATACACCCTGCAGTTAAGAAAATATAAAGTTTTAAATTAGTTCAGCAGATTATTATGAAAAGAGAAAAAAGTCATACTTTGTTTTGAGAGAATCCTCCTACCCAAATTATACTTTAGGTATTAAACATTATGACGGGGGAATATAATTTAACAGTATGAATACAAACAGGGTGGACTGCCTGTTTACAAAATGGATGCCACAATGGACATGACCAGTCACTAACTGCAGTTTGCCAGATGTTTAACAGAGTACTGATTAAGAATTTTACCAAACAATTGTGGTGAACCACCATTTTTATTTTGTAAGACTGACTACATAACCTATTTGAAATCATATATCTGGAGACTAATGCTTTGCTTTACCTCATGCCAGTTTTCCTTTTAAATATTTTTAAAATTGGAATAATCTGTTTCAAAAACTAAAAACTAACATGATGCAATAAGCTTTCCATATACCAATAGTCACATTCAAAATTAAAAATAACTTCACAAAGCTCTGTTTGAATTATGGCTACAAAGCCTAGCAATCTGTATTAAAGAACAATAATTATTCTAGGCAAGGATGCTACTAGGCAACCCAATCAGAAACTAAAATGAGGATGTTTACCAAATCAGCCAATATTTAATGTAATCATTATTATGATTTTTATATACCTAATTTGACTCATTTCCCCTTGGATGTAGAAAGAGAACGACTGTCTCAAAGCACCCAGCTACAGAGGTGGGTTCCTCCCAATTCGGACTGCTTCACCTGAACCAGTAGCAAACTGCTGGTGATATCACAATGATGTCACAGAACTATTGTAATTACTGTACTGTAACTACTGGAATTACTGTTAATATTAATTTTATCATGTGTCTGTCAAACTTGAAGATAATAACAATTTATGGACATGTATAATAAATATTAAAAGTATAAATTAATTTAATTGTAAATTTAATTTACACCTTAAATTAAAAGTACTCTCAAAGAACAAACATTTTAAATTAGCTTTGAAAATTTGGAATGGTAATCCAATAAATGTCCATGGAACTTAGATGGTTTTATTCAAAGGCTCTTGGATAAGTAGACACTATACGAAAAACTTGTAGATCCAAGTTTTATTAAATTTTAAACAGAAAGAGACTTTATTTCAAATTTAGAATACAGTCAGTTTGGCAAAGTAGTCTGGATAATGTTCACTGCATCCTCTAAGAAGTTTTATTTATTTAACCTGAAAAATATATTTTCTCATGGTTTGTTTTGGTGCTCAAAAATAATTTTGTCATTTAAGAGGCATTTGGTTTAAGATCCTTCCCCTATTAATCCATTAAATCAAGCAGCCAGTTTATGTTCCATCTTAGTAAAATAAGCACTATAGGTTGTCCCAAAGGTGCTTTTTCAAGAGGCCACTGGGCTTTCTGTTTTTTTTCTTTGAAGAGGTTTCATTTTTTATCCAAGAAGTTTCTTCAACTCTTACTAGATGATGGGAAATGGAAAAGTTTATAACTACTCGCAGATAGCTGGTTGTTTGCATTCTTTTAGAGGTAATGTTGAGATCATCTGGAGGTTTATTTGTGTCATCAGGGTTACCTGAGTAGTGCAAATTGATGTGGAGTCTTCTTGGAACTTTTGAAAGGACAGTGTTGTAGATTGGAGATAGATGGTGTCCTATCCCTCCCTCTCTGTTGAGAGAGGGCTGATCAAATTTGACATAGATGGCCAAATAGATGTTCAAATTTGACATAGATGGCCTCTTTGACCCTTCTTTCAAATCAGGTCCTCTCTGTTTAAAATGTAGAATTTGCTGTCTTCAAAAGAGTGGACTTTGTCTTTTCAATGGAGATGGATTGTTGAATTTGTCCTGGTCGTCACCCCCCCACAAGATGACAGAAAATCTCCAGAGACATCAAGCACTATAAATTCTAAGTTTGCAGTATCTTCAGTAAGATTTCTGAATTTAATTTAAATGTTCATACAAAATGATTGACTCATGTTTCCTCTGAGTAAGAAAATATGCAACTTAAAGGAAAAGCAGGTGAGTTTATTACCATTCTAACAGCTGCCCCCTTTCCACGATTCCTCACCAGAGTGAGTACTCTCACTTTATCACTACCATACTTCTTAACGTACCTCAGTGCAACCTACAGAAAATAATACATCAGAATAAAACAACAGTAATCACAATTTAGAATGCTATGCATGCTACTAATTGATGATCAAGAGTTTCCAATAGGGCAGGAAATATTGTGAACTCTTCTTTAAAAGCTGCAAGGTCACATCTTCAGGAAGCAGGCTATCCCTGTGCTGCATAGCTTTTCTTAAAAAGTACCTCCTTTAACATATATTTTAGTGGCATTTGAAACCAATTGGATAATCTACACTGTCTGAACAATTAATAGGCAAGTTGTATTTTGGAAGATTAATTTTATTATTGGACAACTACATTGCTCTTGGTCAATTCAAAATATTAATAGACCTCAAGCCTGAATATTTAACAAAGTAAAACTGAGGTTTTGGATTTCTTATGAGAATATGTGTGTACAATTATTGGAAAATTATTAGTGAGCAGAATTATTATGCAACTAAATGAAAAATGAAAATTTCCCCATCTCACTTGTTTATTTGCACCTGTTAAAATGAGAATAATAAACAACTGAAAACGTACAAATAAGCATTTTTGACATTTAAAAAAAATCAGTGACCAATATAGCCACTCTTCAACAACAATCATAAGCCTTCCATTCATGGAGTCTTCTCAGTTTCTGGATCTGCTGACAATCAACTTTTTGGGCCACACTGCCCACACCCATTCCCTCCCCCCAATGCACGTGCAGCACCGTGCATGCGCACAATCCCTCCGTCCCTGTGCATGTGCGCAGACATCACTGAAGCCTGGGGTAGTATTCCTTGTGTAGGTCAAAGGTCATATTGATGGACATGCCCAAATATGCCGGAAACCGCACATGGGATGCTTAGTTCACATTATGATGTTAGTATAAATTAGCATGTTTTTGCTCAGGCTTTGCAGTTATGGAATTCTGGGTAGGCCTGGAAGGTTCAGGGAAAGTTCATGTTCTCAGGAACAAACAGTATTGTATGAGATCATGAGAAAAAGATTGGAGTACTAGCTGGCACCATTAAACACATTCATTTATCTAGCTTTCTCAGGATTTGCCTGCAAAATCCTATCGCTATACCTGCAGCGTTATCTATGATGTTGGCATGCTCATGAATTACAGCATCATATAAAACCGTGCATGTTATTAACTGCATTAGGTCATAGAGAACAGAATATTATAAAAAGAACTGCTGTGTGAAATAACTTCGGCTTCCTTTTGGTTCTGGATTTTTCACCAATAAAGTTTGGACTTTTCACTTCTGAGATGCTCTTCATCTATTTTTGAATCTACTGAGATTCAACGGTATTGTTTCTGATATTGTGATTTTAAACTTTAGCAACAGGAAGTCTTTTTCAAAAAAGAAACTTACAAAACAGCTTATGACAGTAACTGGGACCAGAATTAGTGTCACTAAGCAATACAATCATAAAACACAATGTCATGTGAGTTTATTGTTTAGTTACAACAATTCTGGTAATCTCAGTTGCAGTCATTAAGTTAGGGACATGTAGGTTATTTAATGCTGCAATAGTGGAAACTCCAAAGATTAACTGCAACTTGTTCAGGATTAACCACCCTTGTTCAGGACCATCACAAATTTGAACACTCATTGAATGACTCTTCATAAGCATGAAGAGCAGCTGTACCATTGACAAGTATCTGAAGTTTGTAAGAGTCCTTTATTTCCTACCTTTGTAGTTTGATCTGTGCTGCCATCATCAACTACTATGACCTCATACGTGAATGAAGGATCTTGCTTCTATAAAAATAAAGAGAACCATTTTTCATTTGACACGGTTTTAGGTTCTTTTACTATCAGAAGATTCTACTTTCAAAAATGTTGCTGAATTATTGCAAATACATACCTGCCTCATCTCTAGATAATCTAGAGCTTCATTCATCATTGAAGGTACTGTAAGATGTGGGAAAAAAGCAAAACTGCAGATCCTGTTTCATTAAAATTACATTGAGGATAAAATAATTTAAAAAGCAAAATATCTTATATATAAATATTTATTCTTACATCGTTCTTCTTCATTATATGAGGGTACTACTACAGAAAGTTCACGTGTTGCAGGGTCATGAAGGCTAGGCACAGATTTCTTATCATTCAGAAATAAGTTCTCATCCTTATATTCATAAATACTTGATGACTGTCTTGCAGTTATGTATGCAATGACAACAATCTGGGAGAGAAGTAAAAGAGGATTGGTAGTTGATAGTACTGTACTAATAATGCAAGATTAAAACATTCATATTAAAATGAGACTAGAGAATAGATAAATAAAATTAAGAAGAAATAAATTTGATGTCCAAGATTGTGTGCATTGGGGGAGAATCTGCACTAACCAAAATGTAAACACAGTATAAATTACAGTATTCAACATTCATGTGTAACAGATGGAATGAAGACAGAGGAATATATTATATGTTGAGAACAAGGATATGACTCCTTTTTGAATGAAAGTAATATATATGAGAAATTAAGAATTGGTATTATTTAAATTGTTATGAGAACATATGAAAGTAGGAATTCACAGGTTAATGACAGTTACATGTTATGGTTTGTTAAATAATTATGACAAAAAAGCGTGACCAGGACTAAAAGTGATACTCTGAATATTTTTTGTAGAGAAAATGAGGACTGAAGCACAAAAAAACATGAAGAGAGTACAGTATGTGGATTGAGAGGAAGCTGAATTATGCTGCTGATAAGGTCCTAAAAAAGAGATGAGCGTTTAAAGAACAAAAGGCAATATATAAATTTCATAGGATCATTTGCAAGATAAATGAACCCCCCAAAATACTGAATAGTGTTGATATGAATTAGATTAAGCCATATTTGTTTTTTGTCCAGTGCTTTTACTTTTTTTGTACTTTGCATGCTTGATATTGCTGTATAAGCACATTAGCATTTAAATTAAAGGTACTCCCACCACTAAAATGGCTTTTACTTTCTAATTTAGGAAAGTCTGAGTTCTAAACCTTTAAAAAATGTTCATCAAATTTCTGAGTAAAAACTACAGGTAGTCCTCGACTTACAACAGTTCATTTAGTGACCATTCAAAGTTACAACGGCACTGTAAAATGTGACTGATGACCATTTTTCAGTTAGTCTCTACAGCATCCCCATTATAATGTGATCACAATTCAGATAGTTGACAAATGGTTCATATTTATGACCATTGCTATGTCCCAGGGTCATGTGATCCCTCTTTATGACCTGACAAGCAAAGTCAGTGAGGAAATCAGATTCACTTAACAACCGTGTTACTAATTTAACAACTACGCCTTCACTTAACAAAGAGTGGCAAGAAAAGTTTTAAAATGGGGCAAAAGTCACTTTACAAATTTCTCACTTAAGAACATAAATTTGGGGGTCAATTTTAGTCATAAGTTGAGAACTAGCTGTATACAAGTCAGCAGCCCAGCTTTCTATGACAAGGTAGTAAGACCACTTCCTCAAAAGGCAGTTTGCACCAGAAAGACATAGTTCTAAAAATCAGAAGTTATTGATGTAATTTTAACTAAAGCTATAATGTAAACAAAGATGAACTCATATGGCTTGAACTGCAAAATCTCAGAAAAAAAGTGCACAACTAAACGTGGAAACCTGCACCACTGATGTCTGTCTGAATGTCTCAAACTTAACCATAGTCAGAAGCATGTGCATTTATATACATTTACACATTTTTCTTATAATCTGATATTACTGAAGTTTTACAATGCAATTTTATTTTTGTATTTATAAACCGTCTAAAAGTCTGTTAAGAATGAGACGGTGAACTGCTTACTCCGTTACTCTAGGAAGGAGGTATTACATGCGATCCGAGGGATTTGTGTTAAATTTGCAGATATAAAGTGGAACCTCGGATATGACGAATCCCCTAGGCCAAATTTCCCGGAAATGTCAGGAAAACGGCAGAAAATAATATTGTTAAGAAAGGAGAGCCCACTACGAGGAAGTTTGCCGTTCTGTCTTCATTCTCTTAGCCCCGAGATGCTTTTAGGGCCAGCACTGATCCCTTCTCACCAGAGCCAGCCCTGCAGCTGCTAATATCACGATCCCTTCGATCAAGCAGCCCAGCTCCATCGTCAGCTACTTTAACACTCCGCTTTACAGCTCAAGGCGCGTTCATCAACCAGTCAGCACTCCGCGCGATTCGCCGAAAGGCAGACGAAAGCGGAAGGGAACATTGACGAGGACGGGAAAGCCTGAGCTTCCGGGGTATAGAGCAGCCCATTGGTTCAAAATGATTAGACACTTAGGAAGACAAAACTAAAAAAAATAAAAATGCTTTTTTTGAAATTCACGGAGGTGAACACATTCAGGTCGTGTGAAAAAACAGATGGGGGTTATTTAAAATACGTTGCCTGCAGAAGTTGTGGGTCCTCCGTAACTGGAAGGCTGGAAGAGACTGGGCAGCCACTTGTCTGAAATGGTATACTGTATACCAGTAGTCTGTAGGTCGTCTACTTGAACAGGGGGCTGTGTTAGAAACATAGAAACATAGAAACATAGAAGACTGACGGCAGAAAAAGACCCCATGGTCCATCTAGTCTGCCCTTTTACTATTTCCTGTATTTTATCTTACAATGGATATATGTTTATCCCAGGCATGTTTAAATTCGGTTACTGTGGATTTACCAACCACGTCTGCTGGAAGTTTGTTCCAAGGATCTACTACTCTTTCAGTAAAATAATACTTTCTCATGTTGCCTTTGATCTTTCCCCCAACTAACTTCAGATTGTGTCCCCTTGTTCTTGTGTTCACTTTCCTGTTCAAAACACTTCCCTCCTGAACCCTATTTAACCCTTTAACATATTTAAATGTTTCGATCATGTCCCCCCTTTTCCTTCTGTCTTCCAGACTATACAGATTGAGTTCATTAAGTCTTTCCTGATACGTTTTATACTTCAGACCTTCCACCATTCTTGTAGCCCGTCTTTGGACCCGTTCAATTTTGTCAATATCTTTTTGTAGGTGAGGTCTCCAGAACTGAACACAGTACTCCAAATGTGGTCTCACCAGCGCTCTATATAAGGGGATCACAATCTCCCTCTTCCTGCTTGTTATACCTCTAGCTATGCAGCCAAGCATCCTACTTGCCTTTCCTACCGCCCGACCACACTGCTCACCCATTTTGAGACTGTCAGAAATCACTACCCCTAAATCCTTCTCTTCTGAAGTTTTTGCTAAGAAGACCTCCAAGGTCCCTTCCAAGTCTATTATTCTGTTCTAAGTCCTTTACTGAGTCTGCACTACTATTACTTCTAGTTTTCCCCCATCATTCCTATCACCCATTTCCTCCTGTATGACTGTAACTTGTTGCTTGTATACTTAAGATTTTTATTAATATTGTCTCCTCATTGCCTATTTGACCCCTATGACGATCATTAAGTGTTGTACCTCAAGATTCTTCACAAATGTCTCTTTTTCTTTTATGTACACTGAGAGCATCTGCACCAAAGACAAATTCTTTGTGTGACCAATCACACTTGGCCAATAAAGAATTCTATTCTGTTGTAGGCGTTGAAATTAGTCTGAGTGAGCACTGATACGGCAATGGAGGTCTTTGGCAGCAATCTTTGAACGGCCTTGTATTGGGGAAGCTGTTTTTTTGTATAGACTTTTTATTCTGAAGCTTTTCTAAGGTACAACATTAGCACCTATTTTCAGTAAGTCCGGTCTTTAAAATGCCAATAAGTTCAATAAAGCAGCGGTTTTATTGGTACTGACAGAGCATTTTTAAACTGTTTTAAGAGCTAGAGCCGTGCTGTGTGAAAGAAGGCAAGTTTATGAGGACGGGCTTCCTGTATACAAACCAAGTTTCCTTCGAATCGATTCGTTGATTTGACATTAAAGCGCTTCTGCATAATAATCTTAGCAACAATCACGGAAAGTGGTTTTGCAAACCCCCCCCCCTATTTAAAAAATCAGCGTAGTTTTTCATCCAAGAGATCATCCTCCATCCAAGTAATCAAATTAAATAAAAAACGCAGAGTTTCTGTATTTTTTTAAATTATGCGTATGAGGAAAATGGTAAGATTCTCGTAATATTGAATTCAGAAAATTAGCTGAAGTGGTGGTGTTTGTTTTTTTTTAAAAAAACAACCTCTAGCTATCATTACCATCCGGGAGACGGCTCGCTTCCGGTTTTTGCCGAAACTGCCGACCACGTGTCAATCTCTCCTTTTTCTAATTCTAATTCCATGGCAGACGCGGTTGCGTAGCGCCTTCCGCAGCTGGATTGTTTTTAAATCCGTATCAGTTGCTAAGCGAAGAAGCCAGTGAAGTGAGGATGGCGGCGACCGTAACGGCCGCGTTCAGGTAAATGCCCCCCCCCCCCCCGCCGATTGGAGAGCCTAGAGTGTTTTTTCCCTCGTGCCCAAGCCATTCGTCGTTCCGGAGGATCTCTTGGGCGCGAGCGCCCGTGTTTGGGTATTCTCGCAACTCGCGACCAGGCAATTTTTGGTTTCTGGAAGTTCTCCCCTTGCTTCTTTCTTACTGTTAAAAAGGGAGCGGAGATGTACTTTCGTTCACCAGGAAGGAAACGACCTGCAGAAACCTTTTCTCCTATGTACTGAATCGTTATTGCCCTCCACTGAGAGTTTCAGTTTTGTGCCAAGGAGTATTTTTGAATCACATCCTCAACCTGCTGTATTCAAGTTTAGGACACATTCAGATTGGCAGGATTCATGCAGTCCTGCAGTAGTGAAAGAGGATCAGTGAAAAAGAATAAGAAATTGGCTTAATTGAATTGCCCTTTTGGAGAGGGGCTACTTAAGAATGTCCCCTGATCCTTACCAAAACTTTTGCTTGTTCTCCGATTCCACTGAATCTAATCCTTCTTTAAGGGGCAGTTAAAAATTTTTCATTTTAAAATTATTTCATATTTCCTCCAGGATCAAAATATATTATAAAAATTTATTTAAAATAAAGCAATATAATAGTAATCTTAAAGACTGTTTGGTCTTGAAAATCTTACTACAGAGATATCTGGTGTTTAATTTTTCTAAAAGAAAATATCTTGGAAAGCTAGGTGAATTTCCTCTAGCAAGAGAGGTGCGGGGGCTTTAAGAGGCTGTACATTTAGTTACTGCATTAACACAGGGAGAGCATCAAGATCATGAGAAGTGATAGTACCATTCTGTACTGCCCTAGTGAGGACACACTTGATTGCCGCATTTCAAAAAAGATGGTGAGATCCTGGAAAAAGAGCGATAGGGAAGAGCAATCAAAATAATAAGTGGTCTGGAGGTTAAATTCAATGATGAATAGCTAAGAGAACTTAAATTAATTAATTAAGCTGGAAGGATTCTGGCGGCTTACAACAATAAAAATAGCATAAAAAACAGTTTCAAATCCCATTCAATACAATCATATCATGTCATGCAATCTAAGTATAAAACTTAGCATGTCTAGCCTAACAATGAGAATGACTGGGGTGACATGATAGTTGTCTTCCAGTACTTGAGAGTGTGTCACTGGGAAGGGGGGGTTGACTTATTCTCCAAAGCGTCTCAGGGCAGGCAAGAAGCGACAGGTGGAAGCTTATTAAAGAGTGAACTAAGGTGAAATTTCTGGACTGAGAACAATTAATCAGTGGAATGGCTCATTTTCAGAAGTTGTGGGTGCTCCATTACTGAAACCTTTCCAGCAGAGACTGGACAGCCATTTGCCTGGAATGATATAATATAATAAAGAGATTTTGACTGCTTTCTGACCCAGCCAGTTATACTAGATTTTAATGGCCATAGTGGGCAAAAGTTGAGATAACAGATTGTTAGATTGTTTGAAATTCAAAATTACTATCCAGTTGAGAATGTTATTTTTATCCTAAAATGTTCAACTTGATTTGTCTGTTTCTAAAATACTTTATTTAAATTTCTATTTGTTTTAGAACGGTAGAACCTTTGGAGTATTACAGAAGATTCCTAGTGAGTACAAAGTGTATATATCTGTGTATATATTAAATGTGTTTTTCAAATCTATTCCTTGTATGAAGATAGACATACAGTATCTGGAGGCTCTCATCACATGATCCATAGAAGCAGATTGCATTAAAACAGGATCTGATATGACCAGAATAAAGCAAGATGTATTCAAGATTTTCCCAATCCTCACATTTTAATGGCTATTTTCATATTGTCAGAACTTCCTCAATAAACAAACAAACAAAAAATCCTGTCAACAGTTTTGGCATTAAAGATTCAACTTTTAGTTATCAGTGACCAACTTTTACTTAGTAGGTCTATATATTTGCATTTGAATCCAGATAATTATATCTTTGTTTTTAGATTATTCATAACATACTCAGGATTCAGTTCTGGGCCCAGTGCTCTTCAACATATTCATCAACGATCTAGATGAGGGAATAGAAGAGGAACTAATCAAATTTGCAGATGACACCAAGCTGGCAGGGGTGCCAATCAATGTTCCCTCTAATTTTTTTTGGTGTGGGCGGAAAAGTATAGTATCTGAGCGGCAGTCCCCTTGGGACTGGGCGGCATAGAAATAAATAAATAAATGAATGAATGAATGAATATATAAATAAATAAGAAAAAAAATCCCTTCTTTTTTATTAAAAGAAATTAATAATTAACAAAACCCAAAATCTATTACTATTAAAACTAAAACAACCAGCAAAACCAAAAACATAACTATTAATAAAAACAGGTGAGGGCTGGGTTTTTTTTCCTGTTATTATTTAAGTGCTTTTACCATATGCTTTAAATCAAGAGTCACTTCTCTCTCTGTTTCTCTCTCTTTCCTGTCATTCTCTGCCTCAATCATTTTCTCATTTCTCTTTTTTTCTCCCCTTTTTTCTATCATTTCTCTCTCTCTTCCTTCCACTCTTTTCTCTGTCTCTTGCTTTCTCTCTCTCTCTCTTGCTTCCTTCCTCTCTCTCACTTCCTTCCTTCCTCTCTCTCTCTTGCTATCTCTTTCTCTCCCCCTCTTTCTCTCTCTTTTTCTCACTTTCTTGTTTTCTTTCTTTCTCTCTTGCTTTCTCTCTCTGTCACTCTTTCTCTCTTGTTTTCTTTCTCTCACTCTTTCTCTTGTTCTCTCTCTCTCTTGCTATCTCTTTCTCTCCCCCTCTTGCTCTCTCTCTCTCTTTCTCACTTTCTCTCTTGTTTTCTTTCTCTCTCTTGCTTTCTCTCTCTCACTCTTTCTCTCTTGCTTTCTCTCTCTCTCACTCTTTCTCTTTTCTTTCTCTCACTCTTTCTCTTGTTCTCTCTCTCTTGCTATGTCTTTCTCTCTCTCTTTCTCTCTCTCTTTCTCACTCTCTCTCGTTCTCTCTCCGTTGTTCTCACAGCGGAAACCTGCGAAAGTGATTTTCAATGTCGGGCGCATGGGCGTGCACATTCTCCATCCCCCTGCCAGCCCGCCCGGAACATTCAAAATAAGAAAAACCTTCACCGGTGAAGGTTTTTCTTATTTTGAGTGTTCCGAGCGGGCTGGCAGGGGGATGGGGAGCGCATGGCTTGCGTGCCCGACATTGAAAATCACCTTCGCCGGCCTCCACTGTGAGAACGCCTGCCCCCCTCTCCTGCAGCCCCCTCGCTGAGAGCCCGGGACGGAGCTGCCAATACCCAGAGGATAGGCTCAAAATACAGAAAGATCTAGATAGATTAGTACTGTGGGCTCAAACTAACAAAATAAAATTTAATGTTGAAAAAAAGGAAAATCTTACTCCTCGGTAAGACACGCGTACAAATTGGGAGAAACCACACTTAATAGCAGCGACTTTGAGAGAGATCTCAGAGCCTTGGTGGATAACCAACTAAATATGAGCCAGCAATGTGCAGTGGCAGCTAAAAAAGCCAACACAATCTTAAACTGCATCAACAGGGAGATATACTCCAAGATTAAGGAGGTACAAATAGTACTCTAAATGCCCTAGTCAGACCACACCTAGAGTACTGTATTCAGTTTTGGTCATCCCACTACAAAAAGGACATTGAAACTCTAGAGAAAGTACAGAAAAGAGCAACCAGAATGATAAGGGGCCTGGAAACCAAGACATATGAAGAGAGTTTGCTGGAACTGGGCATGGATAGTGTAGCAAAAGGAAGGCCAGAGGGGACATGATAGCAGTATTCAGATATTTGAGGGGTTGCCACAGAGAGGAGGGGGTCACACTATTTTCCAGGGCCAAACTAGGAGCAATGGATGGAACTGACCAGAGAGATTCAACCTGGAAATAAGGAATTTCCACTATCTGACGGTGGGAGCGATCAACTAGTGGAATGGCCTGCCAGCGGAAGTTGTGAACGCCCCTTTACTCTACACATTCAAAAGGAAATTGGAGTGCCATCTGGCTGGGGTGGTGTAGGGTTTCCTGCTTGAGCAGGGAGTTGAACTTGATGACCTGCAAGGTCCCTTTCAACTCAAACAAACAAATAAATCCATAAATCCATCCATCCATCCATCCATCCATACATACATACATACATACATACATACATACATACTTACATACCTACATACCTACATACATACATACCAATTTACTTGTCAATTTTGCTGATTCCTTAAACTCAAATGTGTATGCTGTAATCTAATAATATTAGTTATGTATGCCTGATTTGGTGATCCTTATAGAAAGAAAATTGTCGGCCTGACGGAAGGGACCTTGGTGAATTTAGGACCACAACTATCAACATAGGTAAATGCTTTACTATTAAATAACTAATGCTCATAGTATTCCAAATTATTTGTGGGATATTAGTCTTCAATAGTGTTTTGAGAAATAATGGGAAGGATAGCATAGAGAACATATTCTGATTAAACAAGAATATGAAAAAGAGTCAAGACTAACCACTATGGTCATATGTTGAAATGATTCATATTACAACATTTGGTTTTACTACAGAAATTGGCTATTCCCACATCGTTTTCTCTTTGCCAGTCTTCCAAAAGGCTCCCAGAATACCAAAGATCTTGCTTAATTGAGTGTTCAGTGATGGAAGGAGCTGTTTCATAGAAAGTTAGTTGGAGACACTTTATGTTCCACTCATAAAATATGTCTTTGACTGATATTCCATGAACATACTGTTCCTCCTCTATCTTATGGCGAGACAATTCTTATGAATCTTATGGAGCTATCTGTAATCCTATTATATTGTGCACTCTGAAAGTGACTAGAGCTTCACATAAATCCTATTAATCAATAAAACGAAATGCTTTTGGAGTAAAAATCTATCTAGTTTTCTATTTAAGATACATTAATAATTTAGTTTATTCAGCATGAAATGGAGCTTAGTTATGTAGCATGAGGCTGTATATTCTGCAATATTTACATTTGTGGCAACTCATTCAATGAATCCAAGCTCTGCAAGCTGAGATAACATGCACTGCATTGATGCATTCACACAATTTGACAGTAACCATAAGATAAATCATAAAACAAAGTTCAGGAGTATTTCTTTATACCATTGTTTTGCAAATCTATGTACATTCCAAATGATGATTGTTTGAAGAGAAGTACATCTGTACCACCAGGCTCTAAGTGTGAGGAGGAAGAGCAAGCAGTAAAAATGAAAGTGAAACCTTAGCAGCTTATAAATATACTATTAAAGAGCACCTGTCATTTCAGATCCAACATGGCAGCTCCTGTTAGTGGGTATCCACTCACCTTGCTGCCTGCCATGTCCCTCACCTTGTGCTGCATCACCAGCCATCCCATTAAAGTGAATGGGACTGTCAGTGAGTCAATAGCGGCTCAGAGGAGGAGCTGCTGTGGGATAGAGATGACAGTTGCCGTTTAAAAAATATTATTTAAATCAAGTTGGTGTAAATCAAGCTTTTTTTTTACTAGTGATTTAAATTGACTTGATTTAAATCAAATCCACCCTGAACCACTGGCTCTTATTTTGAATACATCAATGTAACATTTACATATTTTCTTAAGTAGATTTTATGAAGTTTTTTTTCTTTCTTTAGGTTCAATTACAACTGCAGATGGCTCTGCACTTTTGAAGTTAGGGAATACTACAGTGATATGCGGCATAAAAGCAGTAGGTTCATGGATATACATCTTTAAAGTTAATATGGGTTGTCTTCTGTTAATGACCACTGTTCAGCCCCATTCAAAGTTGTAAAGGTGCTAAATGAGTGATGCTTATGACCAGCCCTCAAGGTTCCATCCATCATCACCCCCAGAGTCATATAATCACAATCCAGGTGCAACCATCTTACACTTACATTTGCAGCATCCTGCAGTCACATAATCCTCATTTGTTACCCTTCTTGACAGCTTCCCACAAACAAGTCAAGGGAGAAGCCAGCAAGAAAGGTTACAAGTTGCTCTCAGCACTTTTTCTCCTGAGGAGCCTTATTACAGATTATGAGATACCAGGGGTCTTGTCCTCCCTAATATGTTTGTACTTCAGCAGCCCACGTTCATTGGCAGTAACCCCCTGAACCATTTGGGATTTGAAACTTCCAGCTGGTTTCCCCATTGACTTTGCTTCTGGAAAGTGGGCAGGAAGGGACAAGTCAGTTATGTGAGATTCTTGTTTAATGACTTGGAATTTTCACATAACGATAACAACGAAAACTGCTGGGATTGCCATCTCTAAGCAGGATAGTCACTTTTTTACTGCATTGGAAATTCAGATCCCAATTACTCTTGTTAAGCAAGAACTACCTATGCTGTGAGTATCTTTTTGGAAAGATTATCTTATTCCTCTCTAATAGGAAATTCTAATCTCTAAAGTATTTTTAAAAACTTCTTTTGGAGCCTAATCCCCTGCCTATTACAAGAACTAGTAAGGGAAATATACTAAGGGAAAAATAATACAGAGAAAAATAAAATAAAATGGGAAATAAAGGAAAAAATTATAATGGAAAGAAAATAACTTCATCCAAAATAATGGTGCACTAATCGCTTTGGCAACTGTAGAAATTTTTACTGTGAGATATTCCAACTGATATTATTAAATACGATATGAAATATTCTTCATACTTAATATATGAAATATTAAATTGACCAGTTTTCTCATTTCCCTATGCAATGTTGCTAGATGATATGTTATCTCTATTTTGAGAATTGACTATTCAGATATAAAATGTTTTGTTGTGGTATAGCTATATGTTTCAATAGTCACTTTGTAGTATATGAGAAAGGAAAACATTTGAGAGAAAGCAAGAATGAGCATGCACAAAAGAAAGTAGGAATTTAGACCTTGTCCCCACTAGTTTTGGCTTTGACCATACCACCAACTTCCTGCCACATGTAGTCTTAGAAACTGAATTGTGTAACTAATGTATCCAGTTAATATTTTTAAATAAATAATAAAACACATCAAAATTCAGGCAAAATATGTCTGTTGACTTTACAAGTTGCAGATATATTTCTAAACCAACTTCTAATTCTTATATTTTGCCCTTCCCCAACTATACATTGTGTACAGGAATTTGCAACACCCACCGCTGATTCCAGTAACAAGGGATATATCAGTAAGCTTTCTTTATTCACTTTTGTCTTCAAATATGACATTACAATCATGCAGATAATATTTATGATTATTTCTCTATTCATATAGTTCCCAATGTAGATCTTCCTCCACTTTGTTCATCAAGATTTCGACCTGGACCTCCATGCGAAGAGGCTCAGGCTGCTAGTCAGTTTATTGCTGATATCATTGAAAAGTAAGAAATTTAGACTTCAATATCAGAGTCTTTTGGGATGGGGCAGCTATAATAGACAGACAGAGAAGCAGCTAGACAGCTCTAAGATTGGTAAGGCAACTTGGGAAGCTGCCAGTTGTAGTCTATGGAGAACCTGAGTTGAAAAAGCGGAGAGACAGCATGCTGGTTTTCAAGATATTTATTTATATTTATAGTTCATTAAAGTCAGTCAGGGGTTTAGACTGGATTTGGCATTTTTGTCCACTTACCAAGTCTTTCCAAAAGATTTGGGATAGGCAGATGATGATGTTTGATGCTGTTAAACATATATTAGGATGATTATTATTATTGGGTGCTATGGAAAAAGCATTGGATGACATTTTTAAAAAATCTGTGCATTGATAACATTTCCAGCCATCAATTAGAACAGGCTACACTGCAGATGCACATACCTCGTCTTATGAACTTAATTGGTTCTGGAAGGTGGTTCATAAGGCGAAAAGTTTGTAAGACGAAACAATGTTTCCCATAGGAAACAATGTAAAAGCGATTAATGCATGCAAGGGGGGAAAAAAATCGCAAAATGGTGCTCTGCTGGGCACCGCCGGCAGGCTGTCACCTTTTAAAACAGCCGGGGGGCTTCTCAGCGTTCTCCTGAACGCCGAACCCAGAAGTTCAGCAAAAGTTCGGGTTTGGGTTCTGGAGGCCGCCGAGAAGCGCCCAGCTGTTTCAGAACGTTACAGCGGCAGAGCACAATTTTTACAATTGGCAGCAGTGTTTTTGGCCGATCTGGAGGCTGAAACGGAGGTGGAGAATCCCAATACGGAATTCCATGGGTGGAGCTTTGACGTCACGAAGACGTCCTTCCTGGAGGCCACATTTCGGGTTCGGCATTTGGGAGAACGCCAAGAAGCCCTCCGGCTGTTTCAGAAGGTGACAGCTGGGCGGTGGCGCTTCTCGGCAGCCTCCCGAATCCGAAAGGTTTGGGTTCGGGAGAACGCCAAGAAGCTCCCCGGCTGTTTTAAAAGGTGACAGCCAGATGGCGGCGCCCAGCGGAGCACCATTTTGCGATCTGTGGTGGGTTCGTAAGCCGGAAAAAGTTCGTAACAAGAGGCAAAAAAATTCCGAACCCCAGGTTCGTATCTCGAGATGTTCGTCTCACGAGGGGTTCGTCTCACGAGGTACCACTGTATTTACTATGCTGATAAATTATGACATCCTAGGTTCTTGGGAAGAATTCAACACAAATGAAAGCCAACACCAGCTAAAGAACTGCAAACTATTTTCACCTTGTTGTATGTGTAGCAATAGTAGTAATATGATGATGATGATGATGATGATGATAAAAGCTGTGTTTCAGCCCATGGTGAATTAAGTGATACTGTGTCCTCTCTGTTGCAGTGCCTACAAAATATTAGAGGCTGGATGGGGAGCAACGGGTTGAAATTAAACCCTTGCAAGACAGAGTGGCTCTGAGTTTGGGGATTGTTGGTTCAAGGAGAATTGCTGACTTTGGTCTTGGATGGGCTGGCCCTACCCCAAACAGACCCTGTGCATAATCTAGAGGTTTTCCTGGACTCACGACTCCTGCTTGAAGAGCAGGTGGCGGTTGTGGCCAGGAGGCCGTTGCATAACTGCAGGTTGTGCCCCAGTTGTTGTTGTTGTTGTTGTTATTATTATTATTTATTAGATTTGTATGCCGCCCCTCTTCGCAGACTCGGGGCGGCTCACAGCAATAACAAAAAACAATGTATAACAAATCTAATATTAAAAGTAACTAAAAACCCTTTATTTAAAAAGCAAAACATACACACAAACATACCATGCATAAACTATATAGGCCTGGGGTAGATGACTCCATTCCTTATGCCTGACAGCAGAGGTTGGTTTTAAGGAGTTTACGAAAGGCAAGGTGGGTGGGGGCAATCCTAATCTCCGGGCGGAGCTGGTTCCGGAGGGTCGGAGCCACCACAGAAAAGGCTCTTCCCCTGGGTCCTGCCAGATGGCATTGTTTAGTCGACGAGACCCGGAGAAGGCCAACTCTGTGGGACCTAACTGGTCGCTGGGATTCGTGCAGCAGAAGGCGGTCCCGGAGATATTCTGGTCGCATGCCATGAAGGGCTTTATAGGTCATAACCAACACTTTGAATTGTGACCGGAAACTGATTGGCAACCAATGCAGACTGCGGAGTGTTGGTGTAACATGGGCATATTTGGGAAAGCCCATAATTGCTCTTGCAGCTGCATTCTGCACAATCTGAAGTTTCCGAACACTTTTCAAAGGTAGCCCCATGTAGAGAGCGTTACAGTAGTCGAACCTCAAGGTTCCTGGACAAATAGTCCCTACTAACAGTCACTCATTCTTTAGTCACTTCCCATCTTGACTATTTCAACATGTTCTATATGGAGCTGCCCTTGAAGAGCATCAGGAAGCTCCAGTTGGTGCAAAATGCAGTAGCCCGCATGCTTTTGTGTAGAACCCAGTATGCACATGCATTATCTCTCCTGCGGGAGAAGCAATTTGCTTCTGGGTGTAATTTAAGGTGCTTTAAAGCCTGTCATGGCTTGGGACCAAGTTATCTGAGGGACCATCTCTTGCCAGTCACATCTACCTGACCCATCAGAGCAGGAAGGTAGGGACTGTTGTGGGTCCCATCCCTAAGGGAGGGGACCTGGTGGGTCCCAGAAGGGCCTCCTCCATGATGGCTCCCCTCTCTCTGGTACATCATTCCCCCAGAGATTACAATGGCCCCCATTCTAATTCTCTTCTGGAAGGTGCTGAAGACCTGGTTCTGTCAGTGGGCCTGGAGCAGGATGGAGCCCATTAAATGGCTTGTATGATCTGTCACCGGGGTGAGAGGTGGGTGGGAGGTGATCTTGTTATATTGCCATGGGCAAATATAAATTCAATAAACAAACAAACAGATAATTAAAATAAAGGAGAATTGGGGATAAATGGAATATCCTCTTCTTTATGCCATTATTTCAGTTCACAGATGATAATGAAAGAAGATCTATGCATTTCAGATGGAAAAGTGAGTAAATATTTTATTTTAAGAATTGTGAGAAGCTGAGGTGCTTCTAAATTAACATTCCAACAAACATGGAAGATATGAAATATGATTTTATTTTATCATGCATGCTGTGAAGCACCCTTTGCTTCTAAACAAGGTTGAAGTTGGACTGCAGTTAACACTTTGCTTTCACTGAATGTTTTGTTGAGCACATTTCAAATGTGGTAAATAGAAACATACAGATATAAATGTGCAGAGCAAGTTGTAAATGTCTAGAGCATCGCAGTGGTGGTTTGGTATTGTGTGGCTCCTTAAAATATCCTAAAATAACTTCTCATTATTTCACTGCTGCAGTTTTGCTCTTCTTCCTGCACCGAGGGCAACAATTTCTTGTTTTGCCTCTTGAGCATCCATTTTGGTCCATTGGTCCAACCGCTTCCTTTGCTGATTTTCTGTTTTAAACAGACTGGCAACAGTTTTCATAAACTGTCTAAACCCGATGAGAGGAGTTAATGGGTCTTAATCCTTCAGTGAGATAGGCAGATGCCTATCCCAGCATGTGAAGACAGGCTCCAGATTGATCTGATGAGACCACTGGAAGGACTAGTTATTATAGTCTCCGAAAGTATTTGGAACATGATGAACAGGACAAGGCACAGAACATAT
This sequence comes from Erythrolamprus reginae, assembly GCF_031021105.1. Classification (NCBI taxonomy): domain Eukaryota; kingdom Metazoa; phylum Chordata; class Lepidosauria; order Squamata; family Dipsadidae; genus Erythrolamprus; species Erythrolamprus reginae. Next base: position 218,452,396 of record NC_091951.1, on the reverse strand, counting down.
TTTGATCACATGCTAAGCATAGTCCCATTTCCAGTTGTTTCAACTGTATCTTGCCACTGGACAGAGATGGGAATGGGAAGAATGAATGAAGCGGACACTGCACGACTCTGCCTCATTTTAATCCATATTATGTGCTAGTCTGAACACCATTATTGTCATCATTCCTTTAAAAAATACACGGGTGAATGACAGAGCAATAGGTGTGGATACACTAGGAGCTGTGATCATAGATCTGCACACAGGGGACTCTGGTTTAATGGGCAGTTTTTGAACAAGCATCTATCCAGGGCACTCTAGGAATGTATCCCTCATCTCTGTAGTATGAGGAAGGGGCTAGAAAAGGTATCCCAAAATATTGCTTGCTTCGCTATATCCTGGCCGGTTTACCATGGCTGGCAGGATCCCACTTTGGCAGTAAAAAAACACAAAAATGGAAGTGATGCTGCTCATCACTGGCACTTGTAGTAGGAGCCTACTTTTGAACAACTTGATGACAGAGACACCAGAGAGAAGAACATCATTAATTGCCAAATAATGTGTAAGATACAACATTGACACTGGAGGCCTGAATGGGAGTTGACTTGCCAATAAAGATCAACTGACTGAAATTGGTGGTAGATACACTTTTTTTCTGGGACAATTGTGATTGATTATAATTGCAGTTCTGGAATTGGATTTACCATAGTCTCCTTGTTTGGAAATTTATTAGTCTCTCAAAGGGTGTGAATAACTGGCTCATGACATGCAGCTTCTACTACAGAATGAAAGTCAAGTCACCCTGATCAGTGCCTATGCTCCCACAATGACCAATCCTGATAAGATGAAAGATGGATACTGTGAAGAATTAGATACCCTGCTATCAGAAGTGAGCAGAATCAACAAGTTCATCTTGCTTGGCAACTTTAACGCAAGAATAGGATGTGATTCTGCAGTCTGGCAGGGAGTCATTGGCAGATATAGAGTAGGCAATTGTAACACTAATATTCTACTCTTACTGAAATCCATTGCAGCACATGACCTTCTCAACAGCAATATAACTTTCTCGTAACCAGACTTCCTAGATGCATTCCCATTCTAAGCATTGGCATTTTGTTGACTACATCATTGTCAGAAAAAAGACAGGATATCAGAGTGACTAAGGCCATGTGTGTTGCTGAATCTCAGGCTCATCTCCAAATCAAGCTTCACGTCAGAGCCAAGAAATGACCAAAAGGCCATGAAAAGAATTAATATAGCCAGGCTGAAGAATGCCAGCACGGTTTTAGCATTGGCATAGAGATTAAGCTTGCTATCATACATCTTGCTGACAGTTCTGAGGATGGTCACATTCATACAGGGTGTTGTGCGTGTAAAGTAAGGCACACTGAAAGTACAACATATGTATGAAATGCACAAGTCAGTGCAACAATTGCAAACTATTCTTTTGCTCAGCATGTTCCAGGATATTCTGTGCCCAAATTGGTCCGAATAGTCATTTTTGGGTATAACACATTTAGTTTTAATCATATGATAGTTGTCGAGGTCTTAATGAACAACAATATTTTTAAAACTTCCTGCCTGTCTGCCTGTATGATTTGGTAATATTGAGCTGTTCTAGCAGTTATGCTTCAGTATGTACATGTATAAATCAGCCATTATTAAATTGATCCTGTTTTTCCCTTTTGGTTATGAATGAATGAATGAATCATTTGTTTTATTGATAACAGATTTGAAACATTGTGATGTGAAATAACATACTGACTAAGACAAATATTTCAACGTTATTTTTTATGCATGTGAACGCTTTTCCAGTATTTACATCAGCAGGTCTTATTTCTTTAGATTGTATGGGTTCTATATTGTGACATTATATGCTTAGACTATGATGGAAACCTTCTTGACGCCTGCATGTGTGCTTTCTTAGCAGCTCTGAAAAATGGTAAGTTGTGTTCATATACTTTGAGATTTACTTTAAAATGTAAATGCAGTGCAGTTTTAGCACTAAATTGGATTGAAGGAAAACAGCAATGGCAACCAGGGTTTGACAAAGTACTGGCTTATCCAAAGAATATAGATGAGGCATGAATCAGGTCTGGAATAAAAGGATAGCCTTATTGGGGCTCACCACTGCTACAGTCATTGCTGTTTTCCCCTTATCAGTCTTTTGAACAATTTGTTCAAATGGCTACATACTTCTTTCTAAATTTTGTTGTTGGAAAGGACAACATTCAGAGAAGGGTTTCTTTGTTCTGAATATTTTAAAATCAAAAGCTGCTTATTACATTCTGAGGATGCCTCTATTTTTCTTTATAAAAATGTGCTTGTATGAAACAATTTTCCACTCTTGTTTTTTCAATATCTATTCTTTATTATTTCAGTGCTTTTGCCTGCTGTTGCAATAAATGCAGAAACTGGTTTGGTGGAAGTTAATTTGGAAGAGAAGAATCCCTTGACTATTAAAAAGCAACCAGTGGCAACGTCATTTGCCTTGTTTGAGTAAGTGGAGGTCAAAAAGTATATGTGTAGATTATAATAAATAATACCATGTTACCAGATTTGAGCAGTTATACTAGCAAAAGAATACTTGGTTGCCTCTTCCTTTGAGAGCCCTCTAGTACTCCCAAAGAACATGGTGTGAGCAGAGGGAAGAAGATTCAATTTAAAATCCAGGTATTTCTGCTATCCAGGTATTTCTCATTTAACAATTACAATTGGTACTAGCACTTCAGTCATCAAGTGATGTAGTCACCAAGTGAAAAATCATGCAAGAGTTACTGCTTACAATGTTACTTTTGCTTTTCTTCCCCCCCACTTCCTCGGCCTTTGGAGCAGGCACCCTGGTACTAGGATAATTAACAAGAAGGGGATTAATCTTTGTATTTACATTCTTTGGAGAGGAAGCAGGCACTAAAAAAGGAATACAGTACTTATTGAAAGGAATGCCCTAGCATCAGCTGCATGCCTAGTGCGCTGGGGCTGCCTAGGAGGCAAAGAAAAGCTGAAGATGTGAAAATCATTAAGTCTGGTCATCTAGAGGCAGCAGCTAAACTGGTGATCTAGTCGCAGAGCTGACCTTAGCTTTCATTAGCACTTTTCACAAATGTGCCACTGCACAAGAAAGCAGCTCAGCTCAGGAAAATATTATTTATTTAAGCAATTTGTTCACTCTGAGCGAGGGAGAAAACCAAAAATGAGTCAGAGCAATGCACAGGATAATGCATACTGAGTCACTGTAAGAGTGAACACATGACAGAGAGAGATGCTGAGAAGGATATAAATACAGGCATTGGTTGCAAAGTTATTTTTTCATCATTGTCATAACTTTGAACAATCACTGCACAAGATAATTACAAAACAAGGTCTGTGATGTAGAATTTCATCAAATAATAAACATTCTATAGAACCTATTCAATCAATCAAAACAATCAATCGGAATAGACCTGTAAGGGATATTGGCAGTCTTCTAGTCCAACCCCCCCTGCTCAAACAGGAGACCTTGTACCATTGTAAGAGACCTTGTAAAGAAACGGTTACCCAATCTTTTCTTAAAGATTTTCAGTGATGAAGTACCCCTAAGTTTTGAAGGCAAGCTGTTTCACTGGTTAATTGTTCTCACTGTTAGAAAGTTTCACCTTAATCCATTGTTTCTTGCCCCTCAAATACTGGAATATTGCTATCTTGTCATCTATAGTCCTTCTTTTCTATAGACTAGCAATACTCAATTCTTGCAACAATTCTTCATGTGTTATTGTTTCCAAGCCCTTAATCATCTTAATTGCTGTTCTATGCACCTTCCCCAAAGTCTCAACAATATTTTGGAATGTAGTGACCAAAAAACCTTACTAAGATTTTCTAAAGCGGGATTAATACTTAATGTAATTTTGTTTCTATACCCTGTTTATGAAATCAAGGATTGTATTAGTTTTTTTGGCTGCCACCGCATGTTACTGGGTCATTCTTAAGGGATTGTCCACAAGGACTCCAAGGTCACTCTCACAGTTACTGTTTTTGGCCTAATCTGTATTTGTACCATTGTTTTTTCCTGCCTAACTGTAAAACATTGTTTTTCACCACATTAAATTTAATGTTGTTGGCTAGAGCCCATTGTTCAAGTTTGTCAAGATCCTTTTGGATCTTGAGCTTGTCTTCTGGTCTTCTTGTCTTGTATTCAATTCAGGAAAGTTCTCTGAATGTCATTATATCATTTATAAATGATAGAAATGGAGAGGAAGAAATGGAAAACACTATGTGCATGCACTTAAAATGAAATCTTTCTCATGAAAATGAGTCCGTGTAAAATAATGAATATGGATGAGATAGTTGCCCTGACAAACTTCCAACTATTTTTCTGAGAGGATCAGTTTAATTATTTTTCACTCAGAATCAGGCATAGATTGGAGAAATCCTTATTGTCTAAAGTTAATAATATGTCTTTTAAATTAATTACTTTAGAATTTGAATTAAATTGAAAATGGCTTCAGCATTGGTGCTTACACTAGCAATAATAATCCAGGTGGTCTTGAAAGTACATAAATGAACAAAGGAACCTGGTGGTGCTTTTTAATGTTGTTGCTTACATGCTCTGCATTGTCTAATTGAACAGTAAATATATATAATTGTTATGGATTTTTAAAAAATCTCAGAAGAGTTAAATTTTGGCACATGTGTATATATCTTCAACAGCACATTAGTGGTAGTTGACCCAACTGCAGAAGAAGAAGACTTAGCATCTGGAACTTTAACTATTGTGACTATTGAAGACGACAAACTGTGTTCTGTCCACAAACCAGGTATTAATACTAAATTATTAAGAATTAATATTTCCCAAAGTTTCTAATTTAGTTTTAATTTTGTAGATGCCATTCACTAGTATTTGTGATATTACATTTTCCATCTCTGCACTACAGAAATTATAGGATGTGTTTCTATTAAGGGATTAATAGGCTGATAAAAAGTGAACTTTTCAATCATGAGAATGTCTTGTTGAAGTTAATTCTACTAAAAACATTTGGTTAATCATAAATATATGGATGTAATTTAATGGGCAATTCAAAAGCTCAGATAGTATTAAATACATTGTATCCTTGTTTTCTGTTTCTTTTTTAAGGTGGAAGCTCAATAACAGAAGCAAAGCTTCAAGACTGTATCAGTCGGGCAAAAGCACGACATAAAGAAGTACAGAAACTAATGGATAAAATAATAAAAAATGTATAATTAGCAAGAGGTGTATTTACTATTTACTCACAAAACCATTACCTTAATAAACATGCTACATTTATGAAGTTCCGTTATTTCACAATATCATTTAATCTTGAAATTTGTGTAACATTTCCAGATGAATAATTTAATCTTAAAAACAGTATCCTTTTCTTACAAATTTCAGTTGATTGCAATTTATTTATTATTTATTAATTAAATTTATATGCCGCCCAACGCCCGAGGGACTCTAGGCTATGCCTCAGTGTAGCTACAAATTCAGTTTCATGTAAAAACAGGTTTTAAAAATACATACATAAATATCTCAAATGCAAGTTTCAGGATTCTGATACCAGTGAAGCTTCTTTTTTTTTTTACTTTTTGACTGGGTATCTAGATGATGAGTTAGTAGAGTTGCTTATGCTGCTACCGCCATAACCATTTGATGGGGAAAGAACTGTAACGGTTGCCAAGAAAAAAAAAAGAAATATTTTAATTACATTTTTATCTCCAAAAGAATGAAATGAATAATGCAATATTAAAAACTATAATACAGAGAATACCTGGATTTTTTCTAAAATAGCTAACATAGTTTACTTAGTTATTAAATGATCTGGATATCAATGTATATTAAACTACTCTTAAATACCATATCTAGTTTTCACTAGCCATGGGGATATGTGGAATTCAACCGGAGTATTTTGTCTCTTATAGTAATTCTACTGTTTAAGCATGTCTCATCTGTCTTTGATTTAAAAAGAAAGAAAGAATAACACAGTAATGGAAACGGACTAACCCATAGTGATTTGCAAACTATGGGTCACATAATGTATTCATGCCCATAGGAGACCCAAACTATACCTACACCAAATATAAACTAATTGGATTACTGTCTATGGAGATCCTCATTCATCTAGGTCATGGTTGTCGCAAAGGTGCTTTTTCAACTAGAGTGCAACTACACTTTCTTGTTTTTCTTTGAAGACGTTTTGCATCTCATTCAAGAAGCTTCCTCAGCTCTGGTGGGGAATGGAAGGATTTATAACCCTTGAGACAGTTGGTCATTTGTATTCTTTTAGAGAGTTGTTGAGATATTTCTGATAGAAGATGTGAACTATTTATGAAATTGATATAATCACAATATATGTGGTTACTCACATTTCTGATGTAAAATAAGATGTAAGAAAATAGCATTGTTATTCATATGATACCATAAGATAAGTTGAAACATATAGTTTTGGGTGTATTGAAATGGTTGAAAAATAAAACAAAAGAGGTGTTAATGTATCAAAATGGAGAGGAAGTAACAAGGCTTAAAATCAAGAGGCAAGGAGAGGGGCGGCATACAAATCTAATAAACTATAACTATAACTAGCTAATAGAAGCTAATTAGCTTCTAAAGTTAGCCATAGCAAAGAATTTGGAATAAAAAACTGAATTGAATGGTGGTAGACCCAGGGGACAAAACTAGGATTTAGAAGGAGGCAGCATTGGATAAATAACATATACCTAAAGTCAAAATATAATAGAATTGATAGGGAAATAAAGATTTAAGATTGTGATTAGGTAGAGCAAATTGAGAGAAGTCTTTTTTTCAGTCTGTCACTTAATAGAATTAAAATTAGCCACTTTGGGACAGTTTATAGAGGGTGTAGGAGGAAATAGGGAAGAGAGAGAGAGAAGAGACAGTAATGGGAGAAACGGAAGGAGAATAGAGGGTAGCAGAAAAGGGGAGAGAAGGTATAAGAAAGTAGTTAATAGGCGGAATAGAGATAGAGGAGAATGGGGAAAATAAATATGGGGACAGACTGAATAATAGTACAGTGGTACCTCAGTATTCGACCATAATCTGTTCCAAAAGTGTGGTCGAGAACCGATTTGGTCGAGTACCGAATTAATTTATCCCATAGGAAATAATGGAAATGGGTTTCCGGCCCCTATTTCCTTTATTTCCTATGGGATAAAGATATGAGGTCTAAGCACTCCAAGCTGTAGTTAGGGTGGGGGCAGTTTCGGGGGGGGGCTCCTTTCCTCAGTGGTTCGTCTTCCCTTTAAGCAGTTACACCAACTTTCTCTTTCCCGAGAGTAGTGGCGGCAGCAGAGGCTTTCCTTAGAGCAGCAGCAGCGCCGGGAACGTGAGATGAGAAAGGGAAGCCTCTGACGTTCCCGGCGCTGCTACTGCTCTAAGGAAAGCCTCTGCTGCCGTCGCTACTCTCGGGAAAGAGAAAGTTGGTGTAACTGCTTAAAGGAAAGGAGCTCCCCCGAAACTGCCGGTATTGCAGCCGCCCCCCCCCCCACTCCCTACAGCTTGGAGCACGACTGGGAGGCTGTTTAGTGGGCGGCCAGAATGGGCGTATCGTATTCCGACTCCCATTCCTTCTCACCCCGTCCCCTCATTTCGGATAATAAACAAAATTTTCTGTGGCTGTTCGGTATCCAAATTTTTGTTCAGATACCGAAGCAAATTTTTGCTGAAAATTTTGTTCAGTATCCGAAATGCACGAGAAAGGAAGCGTTCGAGTACCGAGGTACCACTGTAATTAAAATGTAGAATACAATTTGGGTTATAATTATTAAATATAAGAAATGATATACGTATTTATATGGATTGATATTGAAGACCTATGTAATATCTTACATGTTTTCAAGGTGGAGAAAAATAAAAAACTTTTAAAAAAATAAAGTCTAGCGTCCTCTTGAAAAAGTACCTTTGGATAATTGGATTACTAGTACAAAAAGTAAAGAGCCTAGAAACAAGACTAATCACCCTTGTCTCAATCAAGAAAATGAGAAACTGAAATTCAACCAAGATGACGACTCTTAGTAAAAGCAGAATTTGTGTCCAAACTGAAAACAGAAAGACACAATTATCAGTAATAGTGAACACACTTTTTACTAATCAGTTGGTTAAGGTATGCGGGAAACATATCGGTATAATAATGGGGGGCTTTCATTACCCTGACATCAATTGGGAGACAAACTGCAGCAAATGAGAGAGCAAAACAGGTTTCTAACATGCTTTATGTTAGTAAAGCTAGAGAACCCAAAAGGAAATAGAGGCTCCACTATGCTGGACTTAATTCTTACCAATAGGAATGAAATATTAGAAAGGGTAGAAGTTATAGGAACCTTGGGGGATAGTGACCCATGTACTAGAATTCAATATAATACAGGCACAGCTAATTGAACCAAGTCAAACTAGCATTTTAGACTCTAAGAGCTGATTTCAATAAACAAAAAAAGATTATATAAATGGAAAACCTAAAGGGAAAAACAATTCAAAATGTTAAGAAATTTTGAAAAATAAGATTGTTAAAGTTGAATCCATGCAAAACTACAGACAAACAAAACTGGCATTGCTGCAGATATGTCTCTGACAAACAGAAAAAAAGATCAAGTATAAAAAATGGAAAGAGGTACATATAACCAAAGCAGAATATGAGCAAATTGTCCAAATCTGCAAGGACAAGAATTGGGAAAGCTAGGCTCAAAATGAACTAAGGCTTGCAACAAATGCCAAAAATAATAAAAAGATTTCGTTCAAAAGATAAAAGACCGGAAGAAAATCAAGGAAATGATCAGTCCGTTAATGGTGGAATATGGCAAGAAGGTGATGAGCCAGAGGAAGAAAGCAAAACTGCTTAATATCTTTATTGCTTCTGTTTTCAAACAAAAGAAAAAAAATAATTCAAATTTCCAAAAGCAGTACCCATGGCAGACAAAACAGGAATGCAGGTCACAATGGACAAGAAATTGGTAAGCAAACACCCATGCATTTCAAACATGTTCAAATCGTCAGGACCAGATGGTTCACAACTCAGGGTCCTGAAGGAGCTGGCAGATGTGATATCGGAATCACTGAGCAAAATGTTTCATTGCTCCAGGAGCACGAAGGAACTGTCAGAGGACCCTGAAAAAAATGCTGTAGTTCCAATATACAAAAAAAGAGGGAAAAGTTGGATCAAGGAAACTACAATATCCAGGAAAATCCTGGAAAGGATAATCAAGCAGAGGGTTTTGTAAGCACCTAGAAATGAACAAAGTGATGACTAGAAACCAGTATGAGTTTGTTAAAAAAGCCAACAACATCATGCCAGAAAACTTATTGCTTCGTTTGGTAAAGTGATTAAATTAATGGATCAAGGAAATGCTGTAGAGTGTTTACTTGGACTCTAATAAGGCATTTGACTAAATAGACTCCAGTGTGCTTCTTGATAAAATGATAAACAGTACCATCATCGACTGATTAGCAGTTGGTGACAAACTACATTCAACATGTAGTCCTCAATGAAAGTGCATCTACATGGAGGGAAGCATGCTGTGGGCTACCTCAAACTTCTGTTTCGGGACCAATGCTCTTCATCTTTATAAATGATCTAGATGAGGGGATAGGAAAACTCATATTTGCACTAAAATATGACACCAAATTGGGGGGAATTGCTAATACTTTGAAGGATAGATTCAAGATTCAGCAAGATCTTGACAGACTTCAGCCCTAGCTGACAAGATGAAGTCAGTGGTGAGAAAAGTGACGTCTTGCACTTAGGCAGGAAAAGTCAAATGCACAGGTAGTACTTGGCTCAATAGTAATGACTACGAGAGAGATGTAATTGTCCTAGTAGTATACAACTAAAATATAAACTAGCTGCCAAACAAACCAATGCAGTCCTGGGTTACTGTACATAATTTGAGGGATAACATTAAAATCACAAGAAATGATAATGCCGCTTCATACTGCATTAGTGGGGCCATGCTTGGAATGCTGAATACAGTTTTGGTCATCTCGATATAAAAATGCTTAAACCATAGTAAGATTACAAAGATGAGCAACTAAGATGATAAGGGATCTATAGGAAAAATTGTATGAGGAATGGTTAGGTGAACTAGGTATGTCTAGCCTAATAAAGGCAAGAATTAGGGGTGACATGGCAGCTGTCTTCTAGTACTTGAGGGGTTGTCACAGATGTGGCAAGATGAGGTCACCTTATTCTTCAAAACAAGGCAGGACAAGAAGCAATGAGTGGAAATTAGCTATAGAGAAAGCCAACCTGGAACTAAGGATAAACTTCCTGACAGGGGGAATAATTACCCAATGGAACAGTTTGCACCCCAGAGAGTGCACCGTCACTGGAAGTTTTAAAGAAAGGATTGGACAACCATTTGTCCAGGATGATATAAGGTCTCCTGCCATGGGCAAAGGGATGGATAAAATACTTCCAAGTTCCCTTCCAGCCCTTGTTTGGTTCTGATTGTTTTATAAGAAACTAGTGAAAACATTAAATCTGGAATACTGACTTGTAGATAAAACAAATGTACTCCTTTACTTAATTCTCAAGTGTTTTAATGTGTATATTGAAGAACTCAGTATTCGATTAAAAAGAAAACTCATATAAGGACATATGTGTTCAGAGTTGTATATTTACTGCTAGAATACCCTCATAGTAGGAAACATGATTTTAAAAATGAATTTGCACAGGAACACTCCATAACGCTGGTTCTTCAGTACACGTACCTGCTGCCTGAGGTTGGATAAAGTTTCCTACTCCAGTCAAGTTAACAACAGCATTTTGTTGAGCAGATAAGGATTGATCTTGGTTTGGAGGCGCTTCCTCAGAACCCTAACAACAAAGTTGATATATCAAAACATATTTATGATCTGTATAATTAATTTATTTGTTTTCCTTTAGGAAGAAATACATTTCAAAGCATTTCTTAGTTTGATACATAAAGAGTGAGTTTCATTGAAAACAAGATTTTGTACATGAGATAGCTTCAGTAATACTTCTTAGTATTTTACCACTTTATAGCAGAAACTTCATTTGATTAACTCTGACGGAAACACCATTTAAGTATAGACACCATGAATTCTTAGTTTATAAACATACCTCAAACAGAAGTTTTTTACTATAACTGTAGTTCAATTTGTTATCTGTGTATTAATACTAATAAGGCTGCAACAATGCAGAGCATAGTTTTAGAGGGCATGAAAGCTAACCCTTAGATGGAAATCTCCAATATATGCCTAAAGCTGAACTGAAACAGATCCAGATAATTAATTTCCTCCAGGATAATCAAGAGTTGGAGCCAAACCATTGTCTGCACTAACTTCCCTAGAAAAACAGCTTCTACCCATGGGCTGTCAGACTGCTGACTACTTTTCCTTGTATTTTCTCTTATGGATTGCACCAGTAGAGGCCAAACCAATTTCATCATATACATGATGCACAATGACAATAAATGCTATTATTATTAAAATGGAGGATGAAATCTAAATGGAAATATCCAGAATCCTGGGGTAGAGTAATGGACTCTTAATTTTTAAGATGAATATCACTTAGAATATAATAGAATAGAATAGAATAGATTTGAATAGAATAGAATAGAATTCTTTATTGGCCGAGTGTGATTGGACACACAAAGAATTTGTCTTGGTGCATATGCTCTCAGTGTACATGAAAGAAATATAGATTTGTCAAGAATCATGTGGTACAACACTTAATGATTGTCATAGAGGTCAAATAATAAATAATAAATACAGACTTATACAAATCCTTTCTGTTTTAAAGAAGTAAATTTCCAAATATCACATAGCAAAGACACTAATTAATATATATTTAAGATGATTATATGTTCAATTTAGAAACAAAAGTATATCTGACTATATAAAGATGAGTTCCAGAAGTGAATTTCAATTCTTTTTATAGATATTTTATTGTATCCGGTTAGAACAAGTATATATCAGGACAGAGTCTCTGTAGTTCTCCAACTCACTTTCAAGATGTTTCCCTGTCAAATAATGCACAGTCGCTTTCTCCATCGCTTACACTGTTGCAAGTTCATTTCAATTTCTTCCATTTCTCAGTCCATTCATCTAGCATCAGCTTGCTATATGCAGCTCCTTGTGTATTAGTCCCTTTCTTCTCGATTCTCCTTCTTGTCATTATTTCTATTGTCCAGCACACCACTCTCAGAGTTAGAATAATAAATCTCTGGTCCCCGGTCTCTTAAATCTTTACCATTCGTTCCAAAACCTCTGCTTGCTCCTCATCACTCAACACTGCTAATTCCTCTCGGAGACTCCCTTCTCCTTTGCTCATACTGTCTCCGATTTGGAATTTCCTCACGATTTTCAGGTAAGGACTTGCCAATATACTACCATTTCCCTCTTTCTTGCTTCCTCTTTTAGAAATGTGCCACCATGTCTCCTTCCGCGCCTGTTATCGGGGCTATCGCCTTTCATGATGTGGGATCCACTTCTCCTCACCACTGCCTGATGTTCCCCTTCTTTTGGCTATCTCCTACGAAGATCAGCACCACTGTGTTCAACTCCCTGAAGCATGGAATATCAGAAAGGGGAGAGCAGTCACATTCCCCACTCCACAGCATCATAGCCTCACCCCGGAAGTAAATGCTAGCCTAATCTAAAAGATCAGGATGGGTCTTACTTTAGGGGAAACATGGTATATGCAAACATATGAAACAGCATGGATTAATGTTTCTTATATTATTCTTAATGGGTATGCCTACCTGATCTCCCTGTTGCTGAGGATTAGAAGTTGTAGGCTGCTGAGATGAAAACTGGGAGAGTTGTTGTTGCTGTTGCTGCTGCTGGAGAGGATTAAATATCAGTGAGCCACCTGCAAGCTGTTAAAGTTTAGAGAAAAATTAGGTGTTGGGAGAGTTGCATATTTTATTTGTGACGCACAAAAAATATATAGAGAGAATTTAGAATTCATAACTGTGACAACCCAGTGTTCTTTCCACTTCAAGAAAATTGGGACTAAAAGATTTTACACAGGGTAAAATTACAGTAGAAGGAAGCCTAAATCAAAGTGACCAAAGTAGTTTTCCACAGCAGGTATCACTTTATGCAATAGATGTACCTGTGCACACAATTCATACTCCCTACATCAACTAATTTTATTCCCCATTAGGCAAAACATATGTGTTTATTTCCAACTAGAATCTCTGCTACAGCTGGAAGGAGGAGTAAGGAGGTACAACTGCACAAGTGCTGAGCAGAGCTTTTAAGCTACTTTGTTGGATGCCTCATAGAACTAGCTCATCAATTTTTCTTTGTAAAATAGCAGTATTCATCTTTTTGCTCTAGAGGGCACTAAAGGTAACAAACACAATTTTATAAAAACAGTTAAAGGCAATTATTTAACTCAACCCGGAAATACCTATCCAAAGCGGAATGTGTTTCAATATTTTCTGAAAGCAGAGTGAAGTCTGAGTGTGGTTCTGAAGGGATCAATATAGGAGACAGCATCCTCTGTGTGGCCAAAATTGTATCTTAGAAAGTAGGGAAATTTTAAGAGCCCAACCCTCATGTCCAAATAAAATAGCATCAGTTAAACAGCCCATCTAATAATGAAACTCCAAAGCCATTATAAATATTAAAGCATTGCCAACATTGTGTACAAATCAGTGCTATATATTTAAGTTTGCTTCTGGACATATTTCAAGGGTAAGCCCATATAGAAAGCAAGGTAGTTACCAAGTCAGGATATAACAAAAGCATGGATAATTCAATGAGAATCCCAACACTGGAGTCACTGGTGTTGAGCAGTCAATATATTTGAACTAATTAATTAAAATAACAAGGGCAGTGAGATAGTTAGGTAGAGGGATGGTCCTCTAACCCCAGTTGCAAAATCTCCACATTTTTGCAGATTTGAAGTATAGAATTGGCTTTCCAGATCCACAATTTTCTTGCTTTGTGATGAAAAAAAAATATTTCCACATTTTTTCCAACCTCATATCCTTCTATGTTTTTGACAGGAGAATATGTTTTACTAATTAGTCAATGTACATAAGGACGTTAGTATTTACATCTACTGGTAATTCCCCCACTCAATGTCTTCAAAAATCATACAGAAAAACAGGCCCAAGTGTATTATCATACCTGTAGAAGATTCAATGGGCGAAGGCCTGGAGCATTTTTTAAACCAAAAGGGACACCTGCTGAGATTAATTTAGGTAAGAAAATGTTGTGGTTTTTTTCTTCCTTTTAATTACATCTAAAGTGGAAGCGAACAGTGTAGCTAACCATTAATATTAATTAAACTATTTTGGCCATTTCAACAGGAGCAACTATTTTTTCCAAAATACCTCTTCTAATGAGAAAGAAAAAAATGATGAGCTCAGCTTTAAAAATTTGGAATATTTTAGTATTTAAAACTCATTAAAGATTATATGAGTTTTAAAATTTAAGTACAGTTATTTTGCGCTGAAACTGTACAATGTATCTTGTTTCAGTAAACTGAATTTAAAAACCTTAATACTTAAATCCTAGCAATGGTTCAAGCTTTCAGAGTACTGTAGTTTTTCTCTATTGCCATGTCAGGATAGAAGGCGGCATATACATGAAATAAAACAGAATTAGCTTGTTAGATTTATATTAGTTAACAAGAACTGCTTACAAATCCTAAATACTGTGCACATAAAATAACTGATTAAAAATAGTGCACAAACTGAAAGCTGAATAGTAGATAAAATATTCCGCAAAATGCTAAAATTATGAATGCAGCAAGTTAAAATGCTTACATAAATAATTTAAATTTTAAATCAAAAACAGCACATTATTTGGAAGATATTTAATTACTAGATTTGTTATTGTATTTTTTTTTTTTTACTATTGCTGTGAGCCGCCCCGAGTCTACGGAGAGGGGCGGCATACAAATCTAATAAATAATAGTAATAATAATAGTAATAATAATAATAATGATAATGATAATAATAATAATGATAAATACCATCATAAATATCAACAGATGATTGAGAAGTAAGTAGAGTTACCAGAAGCTACACTATTCTCTAGAATGAATCCTAGAATTTGTTTGTGTCTGTGTCACTGATTAGAAAATTCAATTAAATATGCTTACAAAATTTAAAACTCTAGAGTTTAACCCCTCCCAGTTCCCATAAACATCAGGCCTTCTACAGATAGTGTGGCAAGCTGTTGATTTATCACCAACTTCAGCCCTGGCTTGACGGAATGCCACCTAGGGAAATAGTTAAGATGGCGTTAATTGCAAATCAAGTCCAAGGTGCCCATCACTATATACTATGCAATTTACTAGTTAGTAACCTTCTAGAGCCTTTTCTCAAGTTGCACTTTCAATAGATATCATCATCATCATCCCATTTCAGCATGTCTGATTTTTATACTGACCTGGCTGAGAGGTATGCTGCATTGCAGCAGGGAGTGCATTTGGCATCATATTTCCTGAAGGTAAAATATTACTCAGGTTTATACCTGTAGGGGGGACTGCACCAGTACTACCCCCCAACATGGGATTTGAACCACTCATTAATGTTTGTGTTCCACTGCACAAAAGGAATAGGTAAGAATTAGACTAACATGGTATGAAATAAATATGTAGCTTCACTTATCAACAAAATCTTTTGTTTCAGTTGAATAAAATTTATTAATATCTATAGTTCCTCGTATTCCATCCCAAAGCTATCAAGAACATATCTAAACAACATAACATGCGAACAATACTCAAGGACTGAACAGAATGCCAGATGCTCTTGCTATTCTTAATTCTAACTCCAATGATGGTAAGAATGGAGGACAGATTACGCACATACAGAAATAATACAATAATAAAAATACTAATCTTGACCAGTTTTCTAAAAATTACTAAAATTTTACTTTTTGTATGTTTACGTAGTTATGATCATCAACTAATGTTTAAGAACATGGAATGAAATAAATGCACTAAAATATGTTAAATTTCATTAATTGGTTAACCCATCTCAAGTTCATCACTTATCAGTTGGCTCACAGCAAAATGGAACATGGTGGAAAGTAACTATAAACTATAACATAATTAACTTACCACACAGAGCCCACTACATTGATGAAGTTAAGTCCTGCAGTGTTTGTCATGACCTGGTTGGAAGATGTTCCTGTAGTAACAGAAGTTACCATGGTGGAAAGAGGAATGGTCATTACAGGCAGTGCCTGGCCCAGAGACATTTGCTGCTGGGTATACGGGGTAAGTAAAGTGGGCTGAGGGGTGAAGCCTGAATCTTGGGGAGTAAGGGTAGCAGAATGGGTTATCAGAGTTGAGCTCTGAGCATCAGCAGGGTGTGGGGTCGATGAAAGGGTGTTGGTTGGAGTAGGAGTAGCTGGCTTAGGAGTTCCAGACCCTGCTCATTGAGAAAAATAAAAAGCACTCATTTGTTATAAAAGGCCAGTCCTTTTTTAAAACTAAGGTTAGTGGACTCTTACTTAGCTTGATATTTTACTCCACTTTAAAACACCAACACCAGCCCAGCCAATTCTATTAATAATTGCTGTTTCTGATGAATGAAGCATATGGCACAAAAATATCACTATGCTTAATCTGCAACTCCAGTTCTATTTATTCCATTAAATCATTCTAACATTGTTGACACATTTACATCACACCTATGCTATTAACTATCTCATGTCAATTGCAATATTTAAAATATTAAAATGCTATAAACAATACATAAATCATCTAACATTATAACATGTAAATCTTCTAACATCTGCACAGTAATGTAACATTAGAAAAGCAGCTTAAATAAAAATCTGGACAGTGAAAAGGAAAATACAAATAATCATCCATCACTGGTTTCCTTAACTTGCAGACAGAAAGAAAGCAACAATCAATGGTTGCATTTAAAATGTAAAATTGGCATGAAGCAATAATATCAATGGAATTAAGACAATCCAAAAGTTCTAAAGCTAGTTTAATTATGTTCTGTTTTTTTAAGCATTCATGTTTTGCAGAAAGAAAAGAGAGAATCGTGAATGTCTAAAAGTTGGGGGGGGGGCAAGTATACAACAACACTTAAATATCTAGAAAAAAGGACACTCCTACAAGTTGAGTTTGGTTCCTCATGAATTCATGGACATGCTCATGTAATTTTCTTGATACTTGACTTCTTCCAGGAAATTATTTTGACTTCCAATCTAGTCCCTAGGATTTCCCAGCAACATATAAGGAGTGGAATGAAAATTAAATGAATTAGGTAGCTGGGAAAACATCAAACCTTTTATGTTTCTTTGTGCAAAACTGGAAGGCAAAAAATGACATCTGTTAATCCCTCTTCTGACAATTTTAGATTATGCAACATGCAAATCACAGGACTACATTAGGCAGCAGACAAAGAACTGAATAGACAAATGTCTAAAAGATACTGTAAGGCAGAGGTATCAAACTTGTGGCATCACGGCAGCATCATGTGACATACTGTGACTTCCCCCCCCTTCGCTAAACCAGGCACGGGCGTGGCCACGAGTTTGACAGCCCTGTTCTAGGGGATCCTTCTCCACCTCCCCTATATTTCAAAGGATGGTCAAAAACCCACAGCTGTTATTTTTATTGTGAGATTTATCAAACTGATGCTGCTGAAAAATCCAAACCAGCTTTCTATCAGTCCTGAAGATATTTAAGAAATTGCACTAATATCCTGAAACTATTCTTACATTTTTGATTTGTAATGATATTGATATCAGCAATGATTTGTAAAACAGTATTAAAAAATCAACTTATAATCTTTATTTTATTACCATATTGGGACTTGATCATGTTATATATACATATAGAATTACAATTACACCATAATTGATGACATTCAAATAGTTTTACTTTCTTAAAATATGCAAATTAAAATTGGTCTTAATGAGCTACTGTTGACATATTGGTGAAAAAAGTTATGTATTTTGGAAACTTCCATGATTACATTAATTATCAGGCTGTATGAAAGACAGACCTAAGTTTCTTGCATAAAATGAGTCAAAACGTATACACAGAGGGTGCATACATATATAATTATACAGAAGAACCAAATACAGTTACAGCAAACAAAGTACATACAGTGAACAAGAGGCCTGCTTTGTGCTGCACAATTAATACACAATTTAGGACATGTGATATATAGTTTCTCCAGGTCAGCTGGTTAGGAAGTTTATCATGAGAAGCCTATGAAGATTTAATGGAGAATTTAGGGCGGGACTCACTTTGTGAAGCACTTGCAGGAGACACAGAAGTCGAAGAAAGCATGCTCAGTTGGTTCAGATCCAGAGACTGCTTCCGAGACACACAGGGAGGCTTAGGAGGAGGAAGAGCAGAAGGAGGAGGAGGAGGAGGAGGAGGAGTTGGGGATTTGAGATGACTGCTTGACTGCTGTGGACTAAAAATATTACCTGAAAAGCATAATTAATAGATGGATTTGTTCTGTGAACCAACATCAGAAAAAATATTTCATATTCTAAAGTTGTTTTCCCAGTTTTGCTACAGTACATATTAGTTATGCAGTCCAATATTTGCTTATTTTTTTCCAACCTCACTTTTTTTGCACTTATTTGGAACATAAGTAACTTCTTTAGATTGCAGTTTCACTATTCCTACTTGAAGGAAACTAAATATATCTTGTTCCCCTCCTTCCAAGCAATGTTATTACTCTGAGAAATTGTCTGCCACATCTCTCTAGAAAGTTGTTATGATCTCCTGTCTGCTCATCTATCAAATGAATGACAGGATATCGGAGAAGGCATATTATTATGATTATTATTATTTTATTCCCCAAAAAAGTAATACACAGCAAATGAGATTTATATGCTGTATTTTGTATATAAATCTCGTTTGCTGTGTATTACTGTTTTTTGTGAATAAAATAATAATAATAATAATAATAATAATAATAATAATAATAATAATAATAATAATATGCCTTCTCCAATAGCCTTTCACTTATCTGATTATTATTATTACTATTACTATTACTATTACTATTACTATTATTATTATTATTATTATTATTATTGCAAGGGGAATGTGGTCTGAGTAACTTGCTTGCAGTTGCCCATACTTTTCTTATCACATTCCCTAACAGATTTACTAACAAATCTAAACACGTAAAGCACAACTTATTTCACAAATATCTTCTCAACACGAAGGAAAGTGCTTTGAAACAATATTTACCTGAAGAACTGCTTGCTGAACTTGAAGGTAGCTTGATGGGAGGTGGTCTGTGTTTCACACCTTTTCCCAACACTGAAGACTGAATATAACCTGCCACACCCTCAGTCTGCTAAAAGAAAGCATACATTCTTGGAGTCACAAGAAATTTAAAGAGGTAATACAGTACTAACAAACAAATATAAAAACTGATACGCCAGTCAAAATCTGGATATTTGTATTTTATGGGAATAAAATGGGAACAAACATTATTAGTAAAAAGTGTTTTCCTGAGTTATTTATTATATTCCTAAAAGGAGCTCACTTTTTCAGAATAAGTTATTTTTAATCAAATCAGTCAAACCAACAAACATACCTTCATACTGCAAAACACTTTCATCTCACATTTTGTCATCATTTAAACTTTGAGACCTTAGCCTAGAATTTAGCTCAGATCCATACTGAGTGATCTCCCAGAATATTTTTTAAAAAGCTTAGTTCTATGCAATTAATTCAATTCTGAAGCATTTAATAATGGATCTGATGATATTAAATAAGTTAAGATACAAATTATCATGCTATTTTTTAATCAAAAATTGAATATGAACTTGTTTTTCCAAGTCACTAAAAGAAAAAAGAAAAGTAATCCACCCAGCTTGTCTTTTTATCTTTAAAACTATCCCAATTGTTTTACTCAACCTTAACCCCTGGAACAAGGGCTATATTAAGATGTGTGGACTCACAGAATTCCCCAAACAGCGTTGTTGTTTGGGAATTCTGGGATACCTTCATTATTTTCCCATCACATATTCATTTTCTTTTCTAAATGAACACTTTTTAGGTTTTTTTTCTATTAAGGAAGATGATGTTCATATTTCCAAATGCTTTATTTGTTAAGGTACACATAGTACAAAAGATTAAGAAAGAAGATTAAAGTGAATGTGAACAACCTCCTTAACTTTACATATGTTTCTCCTCAAGCCCTCACCTCAATGATCTAAAACCGTAATGGCTTGCCCATTATGATCATAAGTCATGGCAGTTGTTAAACAAGGCACCCACATGATTGCCTGTTCTCCCCTCTATGGTTATTGAGCAGAGAATGGGGTGCCTCAGAGGGTGGTGGAAGCCCTGTGAGACATGGCACAAGCCCACACTGCAGCTCCCCAGCATCCCAAAACCTCTCTCTCCCCTCCCCGAGGCATCCTGTACTGTTTCCCATCCCAGTGGGTTCCACACCATGCTCCTACCTCCACACATGCTTTGGACCTGTCTCCTCCCCTATTGGGCCCTTGCAGCCTTTGGACCTGTCTCCCACCCTGCTGGGTTCTTACAGGCCTTGGACCTGCTTCCTACCCTGCTGGGTCCCCCATCCATTCTATCCCCATCATGGCACAGCCTACTTACATATTTCATAAATCGTTTTGGGGAAGGAGAACTGGCTGATCCACCCCACAGCTTTCTTACAGGAGGGTGGGGGGCAGGCCCAAGTCCCGCAGTGACTCAGCCAGGTAAGAGTAGGCTCAAGCATACTAGTGGGGCAGGAGTGGGGGCAAAAGAAGCATCCCTGTGTCACTCATAAGGGTAAGCCAAATTTTGTTCATGTGACCATGTGAATGTGCTGCAGTATTAACTTCAGATGCAGGCAATAAGTTCAGTGCCATTGGAATTTTGGATGGTTGCTGAACACAGACGCAAGTTGAAGACTTCCTATATTCTATTCAGATCTATAACTATCAGACAAACTTCTTCATGACACCTTTTCTAGACAATTCAAAAAGCTGACTTTATCTGCATGTCACAATAATTAGGAATTCTGGAAAATTCTGGCTTATTGTGAATAACCAATAAGAAAGAATATTTTTAACTCAGGATTGAAATGTGGGGTCCTTAGTGCTTTCTAAACTTGGTTGTTTTCTTGCAGACATTTCATTACCCTAATTAGGTATCATCATCAATGCAAATAAGAAGGGATTTACTCTCAATTCACATTCTAGCGGCATGCCCTGTCAGTGTTAGTGGGAATGGCCTATTGTGAATTACCCTCAGACTGATATGGATAGCCATGCTTTTGTTTTGCTTCTCCCCACTTGAAGGAGAGAAAAAATAAACAATAATATCATATTTTTGTATTCCATGAAAACAAATTCATAGTTTATGATTTAGGAGCCATGGTGCCCACAGCCAAGGTTTTGATCCTGATTGGCTCAAGATTGACTCAGCCTTCCATAGCAATAACAAGAGTGCTTAGATTTATATATGCTTCATAGTGTTTTATAGCACTCTAAGCAATTTACAGTCAGTATATTTCCCCTAATTATCTGGGTCCTCATTTTATCATGGCAAATGATTTAGCTTTACTAGATAAGTGGTCAAAGCAATGGAAACTGCAGTTTTAATATTTCCAAATGTAAAATAATGCACTTGGGGAAAAAGAATCCTCAATCTGAGTATTGAATTGGCAGTTCTGTGTTAGAAAAAACTCCAGAAGAGAAGGATTTAGGGGTAGTGATTTCTGAAAGTCTCAAAATGAGTGAACAATGCAGTCAGGCAGTAGGGAAAGTGAGTAGAATGCTTGGCTGCATAGCTAGAGGTATCACAAGCAGGAAGAGGGATATTGTGGTCCCGCTGTATAGAGCACTGGTGAGACCACATTTGGAATACAGTGATCCCCCGAGTTTCGCGATCTCGATCTTCGCGAAACGGCTATATCGCGATTAAAAAAAAAATTTAATTAAAAAAAACCCCACTTCCGCGTTTGGCTTCGGGAGTCAGCTGGGAAGCAGCGCGGCTGTTTTAAAAGGTCGCCGCCGGCATGGGGGGCTTCCCAGCAGCCCCCCGAACCCGGGTTGGGGGTTCGGGGGGCTGCTGGGAAGCCCCCCATGCCGGCTGCGCCCTTTTAAAACAGCCGCGCGGCTTCCCAACTGAGTCCTGAAGCCAAACGGGGAAGTTCGCCTTGTCTCCTGCTGCCCGGTTTAGCCAGGACACGAGCGGCGAAATGACTTGGAGGAATGTGAAGCTGAAACCGGGCGGTTTGGACTTCCCATTCCTCCAAGTCACTTCGCCGCTCGTGTCCTGGCTAAACCGGGCAGCAGGAGACAGGCTTTGAGTTTTGGCTGCGGGGGGAGGGAGTTAGGAAAGTCCTACTTCTCCCCCCGCAGCCAAAAACTCAAAGCCTGTCTCCTGCTGCCCGGTTTAGCCAGGACACGAGCGGCGAAATGACTTGGAGGAATGTGAAGCTGAAACCGGGCGGTTTGGACTTCCCATTCCTCCAAGTCACTTCGCCGCTCGTGTCCTGGCTAAACCGGGCAGCAGGAGACAGGCTTTGAGTTTTGGCTGCGGGGGGAGGGAGTTAGGAAAGTCCTACTTCTCCCCCCGCAGCCAAAAACACAAAGCCTGTCTCCTGCTGCACGGTTTAGCCAGGACACGAGCGGCGAAATGACTTGGAGGAATGTGAAGCTGAAACCGGGCGGTTTGGACTTCCCATTCCTCCAAGTCACTTCGCCGCTCGTGTCCTGGCTAAACCGGGCGGCAGGAGACAGGCTTTGAGTTTTGGCTGCGGGGGGAGGGAGTTAGGAAAGTCTACTTTTCGCCTTTTCTCTCCCGGCGCTAGTCGGGCGCTTGCAGCTGGCGAGAAGAAGCTGCTGTCGGAGCCGAGAAGGGCTGTTACTGCTTCCCCGTTCTCACGCTTTCCCAGTTGAAGAGTCTCAGGTGCGCTGTCGGGCTAGAGACTCTGTCAGGAGTTACTCGCTGAGAGTCTCTCTCTTTCTCCCTCCCTCTCTCCCCACGGCCACCCCCCGTATTCCCGGCCGCGCTTTCTCTCTCTCCCTCTCCAGCACACACTTACTCGCAAAAAAACTCGGTCTCCCACGACTCGGGTTGTAAGGGAAGGGGTCTCGCCCTAGCTTTCTTTTGCGGACACACTTCCCGAGCCCAAGCACTCCAACGGGGAAGGGAGGGCAGTGTGAGGTATGTATTTATTTATGTATTTAATGTGTGTGTGTGAGAGAGAGAGAGAGAGAGAGAGGTGTGTGAGAGAGAAAGGGAGAGGGGGGGTTGTGTGTGTGTGTGTGTGTGTGTGTGTGAGTGAGTGAAATATACGTGTGCAGGCCTTCCAGAAAACCGGGGAGCTGAACCAATCGAGGGGAAAAACTTGAGGCTGGTTGGAAGGTTAAGGCAAAAAAGACAGCGAAAGGGTTCCTGATGGGTACAATTGAAGCCAGGACACGAGCGGCGAAGTGACTTGGAGGAATGGGAAGTCCAAACCGCCCGGTTTCAGCTTCACATTCCTCCAAGTCATTTCGCCGCTCGTGTCCTGGCTAAACCGGGCAGCAGGAGACAGGCTTTGAGTTTTTGGCTGCGGGGGGAGAAGTAGGACTTTCCTAACTCCCTCCCCCCGCAGCCAAAACTCAAAGCCTGTCTCCTGCCGCCCGGTTTAGCCAGGACACTAGCGGCGAAGTGACTTGGAGGAATGGGAAGTCCAAACCGCCCGGTTTCAGCTTACATGGTCTTGGGGTTTCCCCTTTGCGTGGGCGGCGGGCGGCACCCAAGGAAGGTTCCTTCGGCCGCCAGTCTGCTCCGCAGCGCGGCAGCAGCGAGGAGCCGAATATGGGGTTTCCCCGTTGCCCACGCAAAGCTCCTCGCTGCTGCGGCGCTGCGGAGCAGATCAGCTGTTGGGCGGTCTTCCCCGCCGGCCACACGCAAACTCCACCATCTGCGCATGTGCGGCCATGGAAAAAGGGGCACGCATGCGCAGATGGTGTTTTTACTTCCGCACCACTACATCCCAAAATATCGATTATCGCGAGGGGTCTTGGAACGGAACCCTCGCGATAATCGGGGGATCATTGTACTGTATTAAGTTCTGGAGACCTCACCTACAAAAATATATGTTGTGAGCCGCTCCGAGTCTTCGGAGATGGGCGGCATACAAATCTAATTAATAATAATAATAATAGTAATAATAATAATAATAATAATAATAGTAGTAGTAGTAATAATAATAATAATAATAATAATAATAATAGTAATAATAATAATCAGATAATATCGACTTTAGAAGGATGGAAGTCAGCCTTGAGATGGTGAGTATTGAACTGTTAGCAGTCGGCAAGGTCAGCCTGCATATTACATTCTAGTCACTACGTCACCACAGCTCAATCCTTCCAAGGTCAGTAAAATGAGGATCCACATTGTTGGTGGCAATATGTTCACACTGTGAACTGCTCAGAAGGCGCGGTAAAGCATTATGGAGCCTTATGCAAGTGCTATTGCTATTATAATCTAGTTGATACATAATAGCATCAGATGATAATAATGCAATTCATCTATAAAGAATGAAATGGCGAAACTCAAATAATTAAGTCAATAATAAAAAGTGAATTTACATGTTTTTAGATAGGACTTAAATGAAACTGAGATACTTTTGGGAGTACAAATTTATCCTCTAATACTTAAAAATAACTTACTTCTAGTTCCTTCCCAGGAGAAAGCTGATTGATATGGATTGATCCACTTGAGTTATGAAAAATCTTCACAGGACATTTAGCTTCATTTTGAACCAGCTCCTGGTATTGGTTGACTACTCTATAACATAAAATTAATATGTCTTTCATGAAATTGCAGAATTTCTATCTTGATAATGAAAAATAGCAGAAAGCTGCTTATTTTTACATTTCTGTTGGCTATTAATTTCTATACATTCATAAATTAAGGAATTGAATTAAAACAGTGTATTTAAGCTTACTAAAAGTATTCCCTGTGGAAGATATTTTAGTCCTCTACACAATCATATTTTAGAAACAAATTCTAATTCAGCACTTTTTAAATTTTGAGTTCAATGTTTGAGTGGATTCCAAGAATAGCTCCTGAGTGGACGTTAGAAATTTGGAAAAAGTGGCAGCGGAAATAAATCAAAACTGTCAATGTTGTATGTCATAAATAGAGACAATGAAACAAACCTAAACAAGTTAATAGGTGAGCTGAAGGGCAGGGGGATAAATAGGATAGAACAGTTATATGAGAACGATGGAAGGGTTAGCAGAAACCGAATAGAATGGTGTTGGGTCAGCAGAGATGGTTGCAAATAAATGCAATATGCACATACTTGAATGAAAGAGAAAATAAAGAAGCACTACTAAGGGAAGAGACAGAATTAGGGAAAATTTTAAGAGAGAAAAACGATAGTACCAAGGCACAGGCAAGTAATACATACAGGATCTTAACGCAGGCAGATGGGTGTGTGATCCAGGGATTAACTAGATGGTGGCAATGTGAATTACAAATAGATGTACAATAGATGAAGAATATAGTGGAGAATATAAGGAAAATTAAGACTCCAGGGGTGATGAGAAAAAATTTACATAAGTGGCATCACACACTTGCACAACTTGCGTACTTTTATTGGAATGTTAAGGGTGTCTGTTGGCATGGATGTCAGGAGAGAGTGGTGTTTATGCACATGTTTTGGGAGTGTTTGGTAGCACAGAAATTCTGGAAAGAGGTGCAAGAGGAAATTAATAGGATGTTAAATATAAAATGGGTGATTACAAAGGAGATGGCAGTATTAGTAATAAGGAGGGATACGGGAGAATTCAGAGAAATTAAAGAAGCAGCTATAGAAAGTGCCCAAGTGGTAATAGTTTTAGGTTGGAAGGATGCAACAAAATGGACAATACAAAATTGGTACAAGTACATGGTGGAACACATTCAGTTTGAAATTATGGATATAAAGATGAATATGATTAATGAAAATAAAGTGCAGGAACTGATGGGACAGGGTTAGAGGTTATAGGGTTAATAGAATTTGAGACCAAGGTATAAAGAATAAACTGGAATCACTCTATAATTTGTAAATATTGTAATATTCTTGGTTTAAAATGCTATAAATAAGGTACACCCTCATTTTGGTGGAGGGGTCTGAATGATGTTGGGTGGTGGGAGCACGTATCACTGTGCGCTGTGTTTTATGTAGCATGTACAGTATCTGTTATTATAATAAACAATTAATAAAATTTATTATTAAAAAAACAAGAATAGTTCCTTAGTTTCTGCTGTAATTATATATAATATTTATATAATGACAAGAAAAGCTTTGAAATACAGAATGTGCAATTTGATCAATAAATACAAAGGATTATACCTATCTTTTAGAACTACACTTCAGTTCTTTTGTTAAATTTTCTACAAAACATTCCAAGCCACACTAGTGGACAGTGTCAGGCCAGCCTTTGAATTCACATATTAATATGTGAATTCAAAGGCTGGCCTGACAGACAGCTTCTTAACTTTTTACCCCAATACTTGGTGTTAACTCCAGAACAAAACACAGACTAAGAGATATACTATCCTATTCTGACAATGTATGCATTTGATGGGAGAAAAAGGTATATTCTACACAAAGACAAGGAATTCCTTAATTTCCAAGGAAAAGAACAAAGAAAACATAAGGCCAATCTGAGGAGTTTTTGCTACCTGTAGAATTGTGCAAATAATAATCAGGTACTTACCTTTCTGCTTCCGACTTTGAGCCAATAAGAAAACTGTAAACAATATAATACACTAATTAAAATTAAGTAAATTTACAATATTGATTATATATGTCACATCAACTGAGCTGAACATATATTATGTTTGCTTAACACGGAAACCCAACTTCAAGCAGTATTTCATCTCTGGTAGCCCACTTGCTGACTCTTTCCCTCCAACTAAATTATATGAACTGCTACAAAGCATCAGCAGTGCATGTCCAGACAGGGTTTACAGATATTTCATGTGTCACATTTCATATGTCATTGCTGGGAAAAGATGTTGGACTAAATGTGGCCTGATTCAGCAGGATTCTTTTTTACACTTTTATATCCAAAAACCTGCATGACAATCATCCCATTTCTTAAATTATTTTTGCCAAACAAATATTTTCCAAATATTTCCATTGATACCTCTACTCCCTTTATCATGAACTTGCTTTTCCTGCACACTATCCATCCTGTCTTTATTTATTAAGGTCTGCTTTTTCAACTGAACATACATAGCAATGATGTGTGGAAAATTCCTGTTCTGCCAAAGGGTGGAAATACAGGAGGGCTGAAAAAGACTTTTTTTTTAACCAGACAATACCAGATAATAGTTCTTATAAAAATATAGCTGCAATTTTCAGAAATGTATACAATGGATACTTTCAGAAATCATTGTATACGTAGTCTTCGACTTACAACCATAATCGAACCTGCCCATTACTGCCATAATTGATGAAGCGCAATGGCCTTAATGATGCCTATTCCCTGTTCTCCCAGATGCTGTTGTTAAATACCAGGAGGGTTGTTAAATGGAGCATGGAGTACTTTGGTACTCACCCAGTTAAGTCCCCAAAGGAGTCAAGCAGCAAAAAAGCTTTGCAAAACCAAAAACAGCCCAGCTGTTAAAGGAAGCAAAGAAAATCCTTCTGGTGGTTGTTTGTGTGGAAGGTTGTTTGCAAAGTTAAGGATCATTCTGCATGTGCAGTAAACAGTCACAGAATAAGCTGGTTCATAAAAGGAGCCAGGCAACCAGCAAAAGGCTTGGAAACCTTCCTTGGAAAGCTTTTTGCTGCTTGTCTTTAGGACTTAGCTTCTGCTGAGGGCATTTGCTTCATGTGTTGAGCTCTTGGTAACTTTGCAAAGTATTTTTTTTCACCTCTCCACATAAACAATCCTCAGAAGGGTTTCTGTGGTTCCTTTTATACTCCTCCCCACTTTAAAAAATTAAAACTTTTCTCCTCTATTCTTTATCCTACCAGTCACTCATCACCGTAACTTGCAGCTTTTGACACTTCTTTTCCAGTTAATTAAGTGGTTAAAGAGGATCAAAATTGGAGGGCAGAGTTTGGTTTCACAATCTAATTGGGAAGCTTTTTTATCTATTTTCTTTACTGGAAAAATAATGTGAGTTTGAGAAAGAAAAACAAGGAGAAGATTTTGGGAATCCTAGAGCTAACATATCTGCATGCAGCAGGCTTGTTTCACCAAACTCTAGCAAGAGCTAGGAAACATTTGCAGTGGCTGCCAGCTGATTGGGGCAGAGGCCTGGCCCATAAACAGGGCTTCTTCAGTTTTTACAAAGTGCCATCAATGAATGGATCACTAAGTTGCCTTCCTCCATGGTATTTCAAACATCAGGTTTTCCCTACAGCCAAGCACCGTTTGGAAGCTTTTGTGGCACTGGAATGCAGTGAGCTCTTCTCCTGCTGCTGGGCTGTTTTTTCTTGGTTCATTTTGCTCTGTTCTGCTTTCCACCATTAAGCTAGCATTTCTCTTTTGTTCCTTGAATGTTTGTTTGACTCCTTTTAGGGCCCAACATCTCCTGCTACTTTTTGCAAAGCTTTTGTGGCTAAAGCTTTGGCTTTACTTGCTCAGCAAGGCAGGGCAAATACCCAGGTGGGTGGTGCATTGCATCCCCTCTCTATGGTCAAAAGTGTGGGCAGGCTGCCAAGCCCCCCAATTTTGATCATGCAATCATAGGGGGACCCCAATGGCTGTAACTTTGGGCATGAATCGTAAATACTTTGTTTCATTTTGAATGGTTGCAGAATGGTCATAAATTGAGGATAACCTATAGATTTTATTTCTTTATTCATTTATATCCTGCCTTTATGATTTTTAGGAATAACTCAATGTGGCAAACATATTTAACCCACCTTCCTATTTTCCCAACAAGAACCTTTAGAGGTGTGCTGTGCTGAGGCAGTGACAAGCCCAAAGTCACCCAGCTGTCTTTCATGGCTAAGGTGGGACTAGAACAAAAAGTCTCCTGCTTTCTAATTTAGGATTATAGCTTTATTGATTAGCCTATAGGCCATATCAAAGCACAACTTCTAACAATGTCTTAACTAGTAGGCCGAAACTGCCTCACATAGCCATTATGGTTAGATAAAAGTCTAATCTGACAATATTAAAACAATTAAATTTATTTTATTGCTATCAGCCTACATGAAATTACAACTAAAACATTACTGAAGATTTAAAACAAACCAGGCACACAAAGTGAAAATGAAAAGAAGCCTGATCACAAAGTAAGAGTCAGGACAGGTAACCCAGAACGCACGTGATATCAGGAAAGGGAAAACGGAGAATGATTTAAGGTGAGAACAATAAATATATATAAAAAAGAATTTTTGTAGGTATGTATATTCAAACTAAAAGAATCAGTAGAAACATAGAAGACTGACGGCAGAAAAAGACCTCATGGTCCATCTAGTCTGCCCTTATACTATTTCCTGGATTTTATCTTACAATGGATATATGTTTATACCAGGCATGTTTAAATTCAGTTACTGTGGATTTACCAACCACATCTGCTGGAAGTTTGTTCCAAGGATCTACTACTCTTTCAATGAAATAATATTTCCTCACGTTGCTTTTTATCTTTCCCCCAACTAACTTCAGATTGTGTCCCCTTGTTCTTGTGTTCACTTTCCTATTAAAAACACTTCCCTCCTGAACCTTATTTAACCCTTTAACATATTTAAATGTTTCGATCATGTCCCCCCCTTTTCCTTCTGTCTTCCAGACTATACAGATGGAGTCCATGAAGTCTTTCCTGATACGTTTTATGCTTAAGACCTTCCACCATTCTTGTAGCCCGTCTTTGGACCCGTTCAATTTTGTCAATATCTTTTTGTAGGTGAGGTCTCCAGAACTGAACACAGTATTCCAAATGTGGTCTCACCAGCGCTCTGTATAAGGGGATCACAATCTCCCTCTTCCTGCTTGTTATACCTCTAGCTATGCAGCCAAGCATCCTACTTGCTTTTCCTACTGCCCGACCACACTGCTCACCCATTTTGAGACTGTCAGAAATCACTACCCCTAAATCCTTCTCTTCTGAAGGTTTTGCTAACACAGAACTGCCAATACAATACTCAGATTGAGGATTCCTTTTCCCCAAGTGCATTATTTTACATTTGGAAACATTAAACTGCAGTTTCCATTGCTTTGACCATTTATCTAGTAAAGCTAAATCATTTACCATATTACAGACCCCTCCAGGAATATCAACCCTATTGTACACTTTAGAGTCATCGGCAAATAGGCAAACCTTCCCTACCAAACCTTCCCCTATGTCACTCACAAACATATTAAAAAGAATAGGACCCAGAACAGACCCTTCTGGCACACCGCTTGTAACCTGTCTCTGCTCAGAATACTTGCCATTAACAATAACTCTCTGATGTCTATGCTTCAGCCATCTTGAAATCCACTGAACTATCCAGGGATTAAGTCCAATCTTCACTAATTTATCTATCAGCTCTTTATGTGGAACCGTATCAAAGGCTTTGCTGAAGTCCAGATAGGCAATATCCACAGCACCACCTTGATCCAACACCTTTGTGACATAGTCAAAGAACTCAATGAGATTATTCTGACATGATTTGCCTTCAGTAAAGCCATGCTGATTTGGGTCCAATAAGTTATTGTTTTTTAGGTACTGATTTATCCTCTTTTTGAGTAGAGTCTCCATCATTTTAACTATAACTGATGTCAAGCTAACTGGCCTGTAGTTACCAGCTTCTGCTCTACTGCCCTTCTTGTGGATAGGCACAACACTGGCCATTCTCCAATCCTCAGGAACATCTCCTGTTAACAGGGATTGGTTAAACAAATCAGTCAGGGGGGGTAGCAATGACAGATCTGAGTTCTTTTAAGAACTCTGGGGTGGATGCCATCTGGACCCATTGCCTTATTTATCTTTAATCGTTCAAGTTCTTCTAAGACATCGGCTTCTAAGATCACTGGAGCTGAATCCGTACAGCTGGAAGCAATGCTATATCCCTCTATAGTATTATTTTGTAAGGTGTCTTTTGAGAAAACTGAACAGAAGTAGCTATTGAAATGGTCAGTGATCTCCTTATTCCCATCAATGCATGTATTATTCCCGGTACTAAGCTTCGTGATGCTGCAGTTTTTCTTCTTCCTATCACTAATATATCTGAAGAAGGTTTTATTCCCCTTCTTTACAGATTTGGCAATTTCTTCCTCTTTTGAGGCTTTAGCAGCATGTATTATCTGTTTCGCCTCCTTCTGTCTCATTTTATACACCTCTCTATCAGCTATACTTCCAGACTCTTTATATCTCCTATAGGCAGCCTTTTTTTCATTGACTATATCCCTTACATCATTGCTAAACCATAGCGGTTTCTTCTTCCTTTTACCTTTAGTTATTTGCCTTACATACAGTCCTGTGGCTTTTAAGATGGCCTTTTTTAATACAGTCCACTGGGTGCTCGCTCCTGCCATTTTATCCCTCCCCTTTAATTCATTATTTAAATATTCCCCCATTGCATTAAAATTTGTTTTTCTGAAATCCAATACTTTGGTTGCAGTATAGGATTGCTCACAATCAGTTTTTACATCAAACCACAAACATAGATCGTCACTGCAACTTAAATTTTCTCCCACCTTGACCGCTGAAACCCAATTCCCATTCGTAAAAACTAAATCTAGAATATTCTCCCCTCTAGTTGGTGTCTTAACCAGCTGTGCCAGAGCTGCTCCTGTAAAGGCCTCTACTATATTCTTACTTTTGCATGTAAGGGCACTGGGGATATTCCAGTCAACATCAGACATGTTGAAATCACCCATAACCACAATATTTCCCTTTACTGCCATTTGGGTAACTTCATCCACCATCTTGTTGTTATATTCCTCAGATTGCCCTGGAGGCCTATAAATCACCCCAATTCTAATGACAGAACCGTCTTTATTTTGCATGCAAATCCAGAGAGTCTCCAGATCTTTACACGTATTTTGAATTAGTGTTGTTTTTAGACTTTCTTTAACATAAATGGCTACTCCACCTCCCTTTCTCTCTATTCTATCCTTCCTATACAGTGTATATCCTGGTATGGATATTTCCCATTCATTAGAATCCTTAAACCATTAAGGATTCATTAGAATCCTTAAACCATCAGTACTATCACCTGCTCAATGAAGACAGCAAAATGCTGACAAATAATGAAGAAAAGGCGGAGCTTACTCAGCTACTATTTTGATTTGTTGGTTCCACTCAATAAAAAGCACTTTCAAAGATATGTGAATAACGGCAGGATGAAGAGATTGAAGCCTGAGACTGATAGAAGCTTGGTTGGGGCCATCTGAGTGTATTCTGTGTAAGATATCTCAGGCTTCATCAATGGCCCATCAAAATGGAAAGATTTTTCAAATGAATTACATTCAAATTAAATATGGATCCTTTACTCTCACATTTGGGTGAAGAAGTGGAGGAAATGTTTGTTAAATGTGTTGAGGACTTATTGGTTGGAGTAGCCAATATCACAAAAGATGAAGTAAAATGCAAAACTATTTTGATGGCTGAAAGGAACAGAAGCAGCTGCAAAGTTCTCCATTTGAGACATAAAAACCAAATGCTTCGGTCACTTCACTTGTGAAAAAATATTGAAGTCAATTGAACAACTGACTTCAAACTTGATATAATAAGATTAACTGTCCCAAAGGACAGTATTTTCCAAATAATAGGGAGTACCGTACTTTGTTTTACTTTACTACAGATAGTTCTCATGTAGGGACTGTCTTGAGCAGTGAATCTTTGCAAACAAATGGTAATTTAAAAAATTCAATTTCCAACACATATATAGGCTTGCAACTAAATTTTCTGTGCCTGATTAATAAAAATATTCAGTATGAAATTGATTAAGGTCTGGTCTGGTCAGTTCCAGGCACCAGTGCCAGGGAGCTGAAAGATACTAATCAACTAATTAAGGTAACAGAGCTAAGCTCAATAAGGTTAGCATTTCTGAGGGAAGCGCTAAGCTGTGTTCAGGAAAAATAGCTTGTTTAAGCAACCTCTGTCCTGCAAGTGAGCAAGAGAAAAGGAAGTGTTGGGCACAGGACATGTACATTAATTTATCTGAATGTGATTCTTTACAATATTTTTCACTCTGTATCTAATGTTTATTTACTGTAGCTACTCATTTTTCTTAATGACCAAGTGCCAGAACCAATCAGTCTCTAAATGTGAGCCACTAGTATTCTATCAGCTGAAACCCAACCTCAAGTGCTGTATTCAGTTCTAGACACCACGTTTAAAAACATTTCAAACAAACCAAAAATGTTTGGCAACAAAAGTTATCAGGGAACTAAAAAATAAGATCTGTAAAGAAAGACTGAAGAAGTGGGATATGTTTAGGTTTCAATCAAAATGACTGAGATAGAAACATGTGAGCATTCTTTAAATTATCCAGAAGAAGAAGGTTAAGACCTGTTGTTTCTTGTTCCAGAGTCCCACAGGAATAATGGATTTTAGTTATTGGAAAGCAGATTCCAATTCAAGGCTAGAAAGAGGGTCATAATAGTATGTGCTGTTCAATCATGGAATGAATTAATCAGGAAGATATTGGATTCCAAATCTATGCATGTGTTCAAGGCAGACATCAGTCTGTGCAGATTTGAATTGGATTTCAGCACTGATATGGTAGTTGAGCTTGGTGACTTAAATGATTCCTTCTAACTCTGTAATACTATATATATGCAAATGCTGGCATGCACATAGATATGCATGCACACAACATCTCATCTCTTGTGATCCATAAGGTGAAAAAGATACCCACCCCTGCAGTAAAACAGGAGTGATTTAATGAAATGGAAGCAACCCTCATTCTGGAAGGCAATATGTGAGACCAAAGTCATCTAAGTTCATTCAACTAATCACATTATTGATATTCCTAGACAAAGCATAATATATTATTATGTTCAAACACTGTCTAGATTTTTTTTTCAATAATCTGCACAGCAATAAAGGACATTCTACATTTTAGATGCCCTTTCTTTACCTGCTAGACACACAAAATTCTTTCAGCTCATATTAGCAAAAAATGGTATAAAATTAACACCAATGCTTTTTTCTAAAATTGAAAGATTTACTTACTGTGATGGACTTTCATTATCCGCATCATTATTAAGAGTTTGTATTTTACCATAGTACAATGGATTTCCAAGTGACTGAAAAATGGTCAATTTTGTCTTCTGAAAATGATTGCCACTTTCACATTCAAAAACGTAATCATCTTTTATTTCCTATAAAATTGAAAAAACACTTATAACTATTAAGCAACATATTAGCTTGTTATACCATTGTACAAAGAACAGCAAACCTTGGGACTCTTGAGAATACAAGAGTCTTCATAAACTATGTTTGGATGATGTGTTCAATTTGGTAATGGATAGGATTACTGGGCTAAAAAACTAAATCCAACATCCTATTATGTGTGTATCTTCTTGTGTTCTCCTTCAAGATAACCTTACCCCGCACCATATAGCACTTTAAAGGTGACAGCTAGGATCTTGAACTGAACTTGGAAGCAAATCAACAATGATTGTAGTTCCCTCAAAAGAGATGACTCATGTACAAATCTAGACCTGCACAAAACCATGAGGTTTAAACCAAATGAACCTTCCAGACACTTTTTTAAAAATAGCCCCAAGTAGACCACGTTACAGTAATTCGAATGGAAGATGACCAAACAGAGAGTCTCCCTATCCAGGAAAAGGCATAACTGGTGCACAAAGTTCAGCAAAGGGTCTCCCAGTCATAGCTGTAAACTGTTCTTTGAGCAAGAGCCATGAGTCATGGAGGATCCCAAGATTATACATGGGCTCTGTCAGGGGTAGTGCAATCCTTACATCTCAACAGAGAAGACAGTTGTTTCTTCTGCTGAAGTTCAAACGTTAAATTATAATCTACATCAGGGCTGTCAAACTCCCAGCCCACAGGCCAGATGCGTCGCACGCTGGTCACGCCCATGCCTGGTTTAGCGAAAGGGAAAAAAGTGCCAATACATCACATGATGCTGCCATGACAAAATGAGTTTGACAACCCTGATCTACATCTTTCTTATTCTAATTCTACCAGTATCTTCTTCAATAACACATGCTCACTATACTGCTGGATTATCAAATTGAATAGTTGTAAGGAGTGGGAATTTGGATGGGGTTTCATCTTATATATAAGGTAAGCTAATAATTTCAGCACACTATTTCTTTTTATGTTTATAACTGTTTCTATATTTATATTAATGACTAAAATTAAAAATCTGTATCTTTGATTTGTCTATAAATGCATTGTTTTCTAAATAATATGCACCTTCTATTAACCTTCATAGCTCTAGGCCAGTGTTTCCCAACCGTGGCAACTTGAAGATATCTGGACTTCAACTCCCAGAATTCTGGGAGTTGAAGTCCAGATATCTTCAAGTTGCCAAGGTTGGGAAACACTGCTCTAGGCAACATCAGCAAACAGTTAACTGGCCAAAAACACCAATATTCAAACGGACAATTGGTCACAGCCAAATATTTCAAAACACTACCATTCAGATGTCAATTTACTCTTTTTTTAACAGAATGACAAAGATGGAAGGGACCTTCTAGCCCAACTTTCTGTTCAGGCAGAAAACCCTACAGTAGACAAATGGTTGTCCAATCTCTTCTTTAAAACTTACAGTCTTGGAGTATTCACAACATCTGAAGGCAAGTAATCTTACCGATTAATTGTTCTAAGTGTCAGGAAATTTATCATTAGTTCTAGGTTGTTTCCTCCCTTTGTTTCTTGTCCTGCCTTCAGATGTTGTGGAGAATTTCTTGACTTTTTGTGGTAACCCCTGAGATATTAGAACTCTACTATGATATCACCCCTAGTCTTTCTTTTCATTAAATTAGACATATTTAATTCCAACAATCTTTATATTTTAGCCTCCAGTACCCTAATCATTTTGTTCTTCTCTACACTCTTTCTAGAGCCTCAACATGTTTTTTACATTGTGGAAACCAAAACTGAATGCATTATTTCAAGTGTGGTCTTACCAAGGCCTTATAAAGTGGTATTAATCCTTCACGTGAACTTGATTGTATCCCTCTGTTAATGCAGCCTAGAACTGTGTTGGCTTTTTGGGAGCTGCAGCATATTACCGGCTCATATTTAAGTAATTGTCCACTAAGACTTCAAAATCCCTCATAGTTTCTACTATTGAGTCAGGTACCATCTACACTACAGGTACAATTATTAAGCAAGTGAGCATTTTGACCATATCATTCTTTATATGCACATTTTCTACCTCCAAGATGTATAATTAATTTAATTTAATTTTAAATCAAATAAACAAGAATGCTTAGTGGATATAAGCAGCTCAGGTGATGTGTATTTGTGTAATGAATGTGTGTGTATGGCATAACCAGATCAATATCCTATATCAGTGATGGCGAACCTATGGCATAGGTGCCACAGATGGCACATGGAGCCATATCTGCTGGCACACAAGTCGTTGCCCTAGCTCAGCTCCAACATGCATGTGTGTACTGGTCAGCTGATATTTGGCTCACAAAGAGGCTCTGGGAGGGGGTTTTGGTTCCAGAGAGCTTCTGAGGGCATGGGGGAGTGCGTTTTTTACCTTCCCCTGGCTCCAGGGAAGCCATTGGAACCTGGGAAGCGTGAAACACGAGCCTACTGGGCCCATCAGAAGTTAGGAAACAGGCCGTTTCCAGCCTCCAGGTGGCGGGGGAAGCTGTTTTCACCCTCCTCACACATTGAAGCACCTGAGAGAAAAAAGGTTCGCCATCACTGCCCTATATCAATGAAGGCTAACCTTTTGTTGCAATGCACATGTGACTCCCCTGTGCACCCTGTCCCCCTGCACATGCCCACCTGACCTCCCCGTGCTCTCCCTGCACTCATGCACACAATCTCTCCGGGCCTTCCACAATAGGCCTTTCTATAGCCTCCTGAGAGCAAAAATGGGCCGCGGAAGGGCCTCAATGCACTCCTCTGTGCCCCATTTTGGGCCTAATGGGCCTTCCTGCAGGCTCCTGGGAACAAAAACAGGCCATGGGAGCGGGGCATGCCGCATCTCCCGAGCCCCATTTTGGGCTTAGTAAGCTTTCCTGCACTTACCGTAGCACATAATGCAATCTCGCGTACCCTGAAACATTCGCTACAGAGATTTCCTGTACTTGTTTAATTTTAATTTTTTTAATTCAAACATAAAGCTGTTAATTACAAGAGATAGGGGTTATCAATGTTGGAGAACTAATCTTTGACTGTACTGTACCTATAGTTCAGAGGCAATATAATTCTGAACACAATAAACTAGTTTAGTCACTCACTCAACAACAGCCCATATACAATTACATTCTTTTGCTAAAAAGTTGCCCACTTGAAGAATCAGTTTTCTGTTTTAATCAATAATTAAAAATGACCTTTAGAATTTTTCTTTAGTCACCTCAATGCAATCATAAACAAATTATTCATTACATTCATTACATTGCATTTCCATTTTCCCTGAAAAAAAATAGTTCTTTGAAATAAAAAAATTACTACTACTCACATGAATTGGCCAGACACTTGGTTGTGAGTCATCAGGTTTGATGGATTTTTCCACTTTAGCATATTTTTCCACCTTGAGAAATAAGAAAACTAAATTAAAATGCAAGTGAATAAAAGCAACACTTGAATAAAGTATAAATAATAAATAAAACAGAGGTTTTTTTTTAAAAAAAACCCCAGTATCATTTGGTTATTTAAAGAAATCTAATCAACACAATCTCCTCTGGAACCTGACAGACATGTAGTCCTATTCTAGCTGGGCCTTTCAACCGAAAAGACATATAACTCTAGAAATAGGGAGGATGAAACATTCCTAGGAAAACTGTCACAACAAATTTACTGACATCATCAAAAGAATCCTTCATTTCTAAAAATAAGAAACATCCAACATTTTAAATAACTACATAATTAGGCAATGTGTTAATTGGAATAAATTAAATTGTCACAAAATAGCAAGCAGATTTAGGATTTCACCGAAACACCTCCACCAGCTAGGGTGATAGAAGGAAAGCTTGGCAAATCTGAAAACTTACATCTATTTCAGATGGTGCAGTCAAATAGCAGGGGTTCTGTTTCCACATATCAACACACTAAAAGAAGAGCAAACATATATAAATGCTCATCAAGATAAATACATTTCACAAATGTATTATTTTAAAAGCGTATTAAAATAGATCATACATTTCCAGCTTTGGAAATTTTGAGATCATACTGTTGGCTTCCTCTCCTCTCCTTTCTTTTTTGTAAATAATCAAATAGCTTGAACTGTGGTGGAATGGTACTTTGAGACACCTCCTGCTGGTAATTCAGAGATGGCCTGGAATATCTCTTGAAACATCTATAAGATATTGCAAGATCAATGTAAAGAAAACTTATGTTCTAGAACACATTTATACAAGCATTTATAGGCATTATTTACAAATCATGATTTAATAATGTAGTTGAAAAGCTGCCTTAAATTCCTTTTAAGTCAAGGAAATTAAGTCAAATATAAAGTTGCATCTTCAATTTGTAAAACCTACTGTATTTAATTTTGTAAATATATTACATTTACAATTATTTTTGTGTAGTGGTTAAGACACCAGGCTAAGAGTTGTGAAGAGGAGCCCGTGAGTTCTAGTTTTGCCTTAGACCAGGGATATCAAACTCGTGGCCTGCATCATGCGCTGCCCACGCCCACCCCAGTTGCAATATGTTACGTGACGACAATGTGTCGTCATGAGTTTGACACCCCTCCTTTAAACACAAAAATAGCTGGATCATTTTCTTTTGGCTAGTCACTTTCGCTCAGCCCTAAAAAGAGGGGCAATGGCAAGTGACTACTGAAATACCTTGTCAAATAAAATGCAGGGACTAGTCCAGACAGTCTCTAAGAATTGGATATGACTAAACAGAAGGAAAAAACCTTTTATTAATTAATATAAATTTACAATTGTATTGGACTTCATCCAAAAACCTTTTCCTAACATATATTTGCTTTCAGTGGAATAGGTTTAAAAGTCATCTAACTTGCATGTAATCATCCTTTTCCCAGTAGAACATAAAACAAATTTTTGCAAAGATTCTCTAAAGATGAATATTTATCCAGTACCGTTTCATTGGGTGAGTATTCATTTTTTGCTTATTATATAAAAGCTGGTTTGTCGTGCATGTAACAGCAATTGATGGATCTAGACACAGAGGTTCTGCTGTTGCCAGTATAAGTTGACTTTCTAATAGAAGTTTGTCTTCCTAAAACACAAATTCAGAAGATTCTAAAAGAGCAATAATTCTTTAGTGCTACATTTATATGCACATTTTTACAAGTATATCCACTGAGGTCAATATATTTCATTTTTAATATTTATGTAGACAACAATTAGTTTCATTATTTTCTATATGCTACATTAAGTTGATTCTTAATTTACACTCTATGTTTAAATATTAATAGACAATTTTTCCTTTTGAACCTATTGAGTTTTTTTAGTTCCAATAATTTTCAAGACTGTATAGTACTGCCATTTTAGAAGTAGATAAATTTATATTTAATATTATTTTTAGTAACTTATTTAATAATACTAATTTTCTAGTTACACAAAATTAAAAAGTACAGTAAATCAGACATTGCTCAACTTCTAGATTTTAAGAGCTACAGTTGCTGTCAATTATTAGCATCTACCGTATTTTTGTACAATAAGACGCACGGTATATAACATGCACCAAGATTTCAAAGTGGTAAGTAAGGGGGAAAAGGTTTTTGTCCTCCCTGACCCCCAGGAGCACCCTGCAAGCCTCAAAAACCCTCTGTGCAACCTGTTTTTAGTAAAATAGGCCTCACTAAACCTCTGTGCCCCCCATTTTTTGCAGAAACAGACCTGTTTTTGCGAAAAAAGGGAATGCAAAGGGTTTGGGAAGTCTGCAGGGTGCTCCTGAGGGTTGGGGGAAGGCAAAAGGTGAGATTTTCCACAAAAATGAGGGTGTTTTTGCCTTCCCTCAGTTACCAGGAACACTCTGCAGACTTCCCAAACCCTCTGTGCATCCCATTTTTGTGAAAAAAGGGCCCACTTTTTGCTTGTTATTTGAAAAGAATTTGTTCAGTGATTCATTAGATAAGCTAATACTGATCTTACACCAGAAATACAGTTTACACCAAAAATGGATCTTAGATCAGAAATTTATGGACTATCAACCTATAATATCACAATGCTTATATAACTTTGTTTTTACCTGTGTCCACTTGTGGTTGTCACTTGTAATGGAATGCACATCACAAATCAAGGTCTAGAAAAAAAAGAGGGTAACCATTTTTTATTAAATACTGAATATATAAATAAAAGTTAACTGAACCTATAGCAATGGCAGTTCTTGAAAGCATGAAGAGTTTACCTGCATTGTTGGGCGCAAAAGAATGTGTTTGCTTTGATATGTTGGAGATTTCAGATTACCAGACTGTCTATAGTCACGTATTTCTGTTATGACACTCCCACAATGAAAAATATTAATCTGTTTAGAAAATAAACATAGAATTACACAGTCATTATTAATGTTTTTTCTATACAGAGATTTTTAACAGTATACTTAAGTAGAACCAAAATGATTATTACATCTTAGGATCAATTGTTAAATGTATCATCTGATTAATCAGAAGAATAAGGATGGCACCAAGTCATATACAGTAGTCCTTTGACTTTCGCGGGTCCGACTTTCACGAAAAGGCTATACCATAAGTTTTCAAAAAATATTACTAAAAAAATACTCTGTGGGTTTTTTGAACACCACGGGCTTTCCTGCAGCCGCCCGATGCACAATACTGTGCATTTTAACTCTCCTCCCTGCCCCACCGCAGCTGTCCTGCTTCTTTAAATAAAAGCTCCGCTTCCGCCTCAGCCTCCTGATCCCTCCCCTTTAATTCTCAGAGCGTTGTTACGCTCCACTTGAAGCCGAGCTTTACTGCCGTCCGCCGCTGCCTCTTCTTCCCCCACCTACCTAAGCCGACCCCACCCAGCTGACTGGCCTGGAATCCCGGCTTCGAGTCCTGGCCTGGATCACTCTTGCCCTGTGCTTCCCCTTCCCTGCCCCTGAGCACTAGTGCTGCCGCCACTGCCATGGGAGACGCCAGCAGCAAGCACAGCAAAGCCCCCATTTTGCCACCCTGTTGCCCCTATGGGTTCTGGGGGTAAGTAAAACCAGAAATGGAGGAGGGAGGGGGAGGAAGGAAGGAAGGAAGGAAGGAAGGAAGGAAGGAAGGAAGGAAGGAAGGAAGGAAGGAAGGAAGGAAGGAAGGAAGGAAGGGAGTATCTCTACTTCATGGAAATTTGACTTTCATGAGCGGTCTTGGAACGTATCCCCAGCGAAAGTCAAGGGACCGCTGTATTTGCTT
Organism: Erythrolamprus reginae; assembly: GCF_031021105.1. Taxonomy (NCBI): domain Eukaryota; kingdom Metazoa; phylum Chordata; class Lepidosauria; order Squamata; family Dipsadidae; genus Erythrolamprus; species Erythrolamprus reginae. The sequence continues at coordinate 218,411,050 of NC_091951.1, read as the reverse complement.
TTAAATTTTTTAGACAATCTCAAAGTTCTAAATCCTATGCTAACTAAGGAACAATTCTGGTCAAATTATGACATGAGCTTTGAAACATATGACAAACAATAGTTCAAAATAAATTCCCTTCTAATATTTAAAAATTTGGAAGTGCCCTAGAAAAAGGAACTAAGCAGGGGGAACATAAGAAACTAAGTCTTAGTACTTTGCCAATTTATTTTTGTTTTGCTTTGTTTTATCATCACTGAGGCATTAAACAAAGCATTGTTTAAATCATGGCTTCTCGCTGAATCAGAAATCATAGCTTGTCAAGTTAAACATTATGCTAATTATGTTTGTATTTTGATGTGAACTCTAAAATGAGTCTGTGAAAATAAGTTGGTTAGTGTAATGTTGCTAGTAATATTACTAGCAATTTAAATAATATTTAAGGCAAAAGCAACTACAGTAGAACCTCGACATACGAGCTGCTCTATATACGAGCATTTCGAGATGCGAGCTAGGAGGGGAGAGATATTTCTGTTCTACTTACGAGCCCAAATTCGGGATACGAGCGCTCACCGCCTGTCCCTGTCAGCGGCCCAGCCACCTTCACCCGCCCGGACAACCGCCGGAGGGGCTCCTCCGGAGGGGTGCACGGGGAAGGGCTTCTCCTTTCCCCGTGGGAGCGCCGCACCTCTTGTCTGCCCGGCCTGAGAGGCACGAAACCGGTGCTCATGCCGGGCGGCCCGCCTGGAACGCCAGCAATGCCGCCGGGCCGATTGCCGAGCGGGGGCAGGGCGCGGGAGGAGGCGAAGACGCTGCCGCACCGGCCCCCTCAGGCCGCTCCCGTGCGTCCCTACAATGCGTCCCTACAGTGGCTTGGGGGGGGGAGCAGGATGACCTTCCTGACTGCAAGGCATCCTGCATGCAGGATGACATGCATGGCAAAGGGGCGGGGAGGATCGGGAGGCTCAAGCCTCCTTCGGTGGTGGCGGCCGGTTTCTTATTTTTGGGCTTACACGCATTAATCGCTTTTCCATTGATTCCTATGGGAAACAATGTTTCGTCATACGAGCTTTTCGACTTACCAGCCTCCTTCCCGCACCAATTAAATTCGTAAGTCGAGGTACTACTGTATAGAAATCTAAGTAACCTTTTTTGCCTTAGGGTCATATGGAGCATGATGGTGAATTACAGCCTTGACTTTGCAAAGAAACATACACATTCACCTGTGCCTATATCTACGTATACACAAACACACACACACACATTCATACTCTTAGAAACAGTATACAGATTTATATGCACAGAGTTTGTCGGGGATGTTTCTCTTTTTACTGCCAATGCAGACTAGGATATCAATCTTCTTCTTCTGATTAACTGTTAATTGGCTTGCCACATGGAATAATTGTCGAGGTTGCAATTTATCTAGATTTACTCTGTACAGTTTTGTTTGTTAACAGTTATCACTCTTATTCTACAAACTGCCTACATACTGACATTTGTGTATATCCCAACTGACTGTCATACATGCATAAGTAGGGTTACTATTATATCACATCAAAAATGCAATAAAAATCCAGAAACAATCATGCAAATTCTTTTCAAACCTGAGATTTTTCAAGAAGGTCAACCAAAATAGGAGGTAGCTCCTCAGCATCCAAATATTCAAGTAATTCTCCTTCTTCATAAGGAAGTCGAATGGTTTCTGAATCTGTTTTAAAACAGAATAAAGTTCAGCAAGCATCTATTACTCATAACAAAAGAAACCCTGATATGCTTTGTAATTAGGCTTCCACCTAATGGAATAATACTTCAAAATATTATACTGGTGCACAATTATTAGGCAAGTGAGTATTTTGACCATATATCGTTTTTATGCATATTTTCCACCTCCAAGCTGTATAAACTTGAATCCTTAGTGGATATAAGCATATCAGATGATGTGTGTTTGTGTAATGAGGGAGGGAGTAACCTAAGGAAATCAATACCCTATAACAAGGTGTGCATAATTATTAAGCAGCTTCTTTTCCTCAGGCAAATGGGTCAAAAGAGAGATTAAACTGACTCTGATAAGTCAAAAATGTTATAAAGTCTTTCAGAGGGAAGCAATACTCTTGAAGTTGCTAAGATATTGGGGTGTGATTACAGAACCATCAAATGTTTTGTTGCAAATAGTCAACAAGATCACAAGAAATGTGTTAAGAAAAAAAGATGCACCTTGAAGCTACCAAGAACCCATTATTTAGATCAAAGAAAGATTTTAAAAACCAACAATGCTTATTTTACCTGAGCCATTCTTTCCTCTGAGCATCAAGGAATATCCTTCATTTCCTGGATAAAGATTCACTACTAGGCATGACAATGTTTCTTGCATGACTAGCTTCTCCAACAAATTCACATTTCGTCTCAGCTTCTGCTTTAAAATGTGGGCAATAATTCATGAAAATCAGTTATCAAAACTAGATTAGCACAATCTATGTATTTATATTTAAAATGTTCCAAGTCAATGACAAAACTAACAAAAACACTCCCCCCAAATAAAAGCTATTTATTATTTTCTACCTTTCATGGCAATACAAGTAGTCCACATAATGACGGATCAAGGACCAGTTTTATTGAGGTTACAGTTTATTTGATTAGGAAAATTTCTCACTGGTCAAGTTCACAAGACACATTAAATGCAGCTTTATTGTGAAAACAATACAGAGTGAAAACTCTTCCAAAATAGTAGCATTTTTTTCCAAAATAACGCACCCACTCATATAAATTTACATTTACAATATAGTTCACTATACTGTTCAAACTTAAGATACAAACAAGTCATGACTAATTCCTGAGATTAATATAAATTGCATTGAGAATTACACTCCTATTCAGCAGCCAAAGAAACATCTTGTCTGTTTCCCATATAAGCTACCGTTGAGGACCCCTGTGGAGCACAGGACTAAGGGGAAAAATTAGTTTAAGGTTCCCTGTACAGAAAAACTGATAATCACCAACTGAACATGACATGATAATTGGCACTTTGGTAGATTAATAGGAAGTTCTAATCCTGAGAACAGTATGACACACCCTCCTCCACATTTAGATATTAATACTCCCATATTTTATATTTAGGAGTTCTCCAACTCCTGATACCTCCAGAAACTGAATGGACATTCAAGGGTAGAAATTCTTCATGAGGCAAACCAACCTTGCTGACATCTCACTGAGTGTTTTTAATGCTACTACAAACTATAAACAGAAGAGTTATGTGCAACTGACTTTTCTTGGTCCATTATGAAAAACATAAAACGGACATTTGACAATGAGATTTCACTTACCTTTATTTCAGGCTCCTTGTCACATTCTTCTAGATACAATTCGTATAACTTTTGAAATACTGATTTTCTGGAATTAGAAAAAAAAAAGCTCTTTGAATAAACATTTTCATCTGCTAAAGTAAGAAAAATGCACTAAACCTTTCTTACCTCCCACTAGATAAATACTTTCGTTTTGGAGGCCGCTGGCGAGCACTTTCAATGATATACTGAAAAAAAGTGTATTAATGTTAATATGTTAAAAACATATTAGTAATGCACAAATGCACAGGTAATTTCAAGTACAGTGATACCTTGTCTTACGAACTTAATTGGTTCCGGGACAAGGTTCGTAAGGTGAAAAGTTTGTAAGACGTAACAATGTTTCCCATAGGAATCAATGGAAAAGCGATTAACGTGTGCAAGCCCAAAATTCACCCCTTTTGCCAGGCAAAGCGCCCGTTTTTGCGCTGCTGGGATCCCCTCCATGGGAAACCCCACCTCCAGACTTCCGTGTTTTTGCGATGCTGCAGGGGAATCCCAGCATCGAAAAAACGGGCGCTTCACTGGCAACAGAAGTCCGGAGGTGGGGTTTCCCAGTGAGGGGAGCCTCAGAGAAATTGCAGCATCGCAAAAACACTGAAGTTTGGGGGTGGGGTTTCCCAACGAGGGGAGCCTTCACCTGACAACGGAAGTCCGGAGATGGGGCATCCCAGCGGCGGCGGCGGGTTCGTAAGGTGAAAATAGTTCGGAAGAAGAGGCAAAAAAATCTTGAACCCCGGGTTCGTATCTAGAAAAGTTTGTATGACGAGGGGTTCGTAAGACGAGGTATCACTGTACAGTATTTATATTCTTGTGGAACACAATTCAGTTATTATTGACGTGTCAAATAAGACTGAGGAGAAAGTGGAATAGAATACAGGTAGCTCTTGACTTATGACCACAATTGAGCCCAGAATAAATAAGGCAGTTGTTAGGTAAGTTGTGCCTCATTTTATTACTTTTTTGCTGTAGTTTACGTGATTATGCAGTTATTAAATAAATCAAACAGCATTAAGCAAATCTGACTCTCCCGTTGACTTTGCTTATTGGAAGCTGGAAAGGTTACAGATTGTGAACACATGATTCCAGGACAGTGCAACTGTCAAGCTGTCTGCTGCCAACATTTTTAGACACAGTAAACATACCGGTCTTTCTTCATCTCCCACCATAGTCACAGTGAAGCCAAGTACTACATACGCTTTGTCATATTTCCTCATTTTAGCTCTTGGGAGACTTACACTTGTCTCATTATCTCCATCTCTCTCCTCCTTTCTTTTCATCCCTGTTAAATATTTTTCCATGGTGTCTCTTAAGGCTTTGTTATATGCACTTCACACCTCCCACTCTGTGCTGTGTGCTATTCTTTGGTGCAGAAAAACCCTACTCCCTGAGGAAAAAAAGCATGTTCCTTGGAGTCACGTGCCCCCCTGGCATAGCTCTGCGCTCCCAAGGGGGCCTACCCCACTATTTGAGAAATACTGACATAAACCATTTAATGTTTCATTTGTTGAGTTTTGTAATAGGTTATTTCTCCATAAAAACTTGATAAAAAAAGAGAAAATTTTAAAAAGTCAAGCTATAGTAATCAGTAACAAAACTAAAACTCTTGAATCTTTCCAGAGTATAATGGCCATTATCAAACAGGAATACGGATAGTCCTCAACTTACAATAGTTCATTTAATGACCATTCAAAATTACAATGGCACTGAAAAGTGACATGACCATTTTTCACACTTATGACCTTTGTACAGTGATGGCCTGCAACTGGAATGGTAAGGTGCTAAGTTCCATTAGCGATTTTTGGGATGTGTAAGCAGCTGCATGCCCCCAACATGCGCATATGCCCCCCTGCATGAGATTTCACTTCTGCTCATGCACAGCAAGTGAAATTTTACATAATGACGCTCGCGTGAGCAAGATTTTAGCAATTTTTGCCAATTTTTTGCTTCTGCACATGTACAGAAGCAAAAATATCGGTGAAAATCTCCAAAATCTCTCACATGAGCATCTTCACGCAAGATTTTACTTGCTGTGCATGCGCAGAAGTAAAATCTCGCGCTGACGGGTGCAGAGGGCGCCCTGGTAATGCCGAAGGTGGCAGGCCTTCGCTGCTTTTGTAATGTTCCCATGATCATGTGATCAAAATTCAGATCAGATTCTTGCAACTGGTTCTTACTTATGACCATTGCTGTGTCCAACTCATTTTGTAACAATCGTGCCATAAAGGTCAGAAAATGGGGCAAAACTCACTTAACCAATGTCTTACTTAACAACATAGTTTGGGATCAATTGGCATATGTTGAGGGCTACCTGTAGATGTTCTAAATGTTTACAATAAAGCAGTTTGTTTAGGAATTATACATTTTTCATATACGTCTACATGAAAGTATCATGAATAGAACAATGGTGTTTTCCACTGCTAGTACTATGATCAGAAAAGCCTGTATAATTTAGACAATCTATTATTTACCTCTGCACGATCCAGTGCAACTTCTAAAGTCTGCTGCTGCAAAAATGAAAATAATATTCTTATTCTTATTAAATATTATAATTAATTGAGCAAATGAAATGTTCTAATTAATCAATATTAATGTTCTAATGCTTAAAAAAATCTTTCCTATAATAAGAAAAGTCCTACTGGAATTTAGCATGTTTTCAGGGTAAAAAGTTAGGAATAAACTGAAAGCAATCCAATATTGGTTTAAATGTGAAAGTTTATATATATTTGGTTGTAATACAACAAAAGAAGGAAAGTAAGATATATCAAAGTATCATTGCCAAGGGCAGATAACTTGAGGCCACTGGTCAAATGTCCAAGTACAACTGCCAGTGGCATTGTTTCTAATCTCTTGGTTTGAAACAAGAGGTACATGAAACTGTAAAACATCTTTTGAACCTTGATCAGTTCTGGTATTAATCATAGTGAATGTAATTAAGTAAGGTCCTGGACTTAGGCAGGAAAAAAATACCAGACTTAACAGTACTAACTATGAAAGAGATCTAAGTGTCCCAATAAAACCCCACTTGAGTATGAGCCAGCAATGTGCTGCAGCTGTCAAAAAACTGAAGTAATTGGAAAACCAAGGTTATAGTCATTATTTTCTGAAAGTATTTGAAGCTCCATACATAAAATCAAATTGGAAAGAACAAATGTAACAAATACTTTATATTTCTCTCTTTAGCCATGCATTATTTAAAATATAAAAAAGCCAATAGCACACCCCAAAAAACTTACCATCATGCTGAAGTTAACTGATAAAGTCAATGATTTTTTAAAGACGGTTTAGATTCTGAAATGAGGAGCACGGTCTAAATTGTTAAGGTCCATATTTAATATTTCTACAATTGAAAGAAATAAGGAAATAAACATGTATTGTACAACATGAGAAATTAGGAAATAATATGTAAGATACTAATGAAATAAGAATACTAGCACACTATTTTTCATTTATTTGGAATATACATTTCCTAAAAATGAAATGCAAACATATTATATTGACTAGATTCAGTAGTATTCTGCTAGAAGAATGCATTCTTAATATTCTATCACCTTTTGCATTCTCACCTGAAGAGACATGGGATCAAATGAGGGAACAGGGTAATACAGAAACTATTCATTTAACATTAGCAAAATAAATAAGGGGATAATTAAAAAATTTTGTTAGACTAAATTATAAAGTATACAATTTTGATATACAAAATATAGTAACATATTCAAGATTTAGACAAAATCCACAGAACTACAGGATTAGAGGTACACACTGAATACATCAAAAGTCTCTGTTCTATAATGACTTAGTATAGTGCTTGAACAAGACTGAAATTAAACTATCACTTTTTTGTTCTTCCCACAGCATTATAAATTCTTATAGGTTGTTATAATGCACTTAAAGACTAACATTTAACAACATGGCCTTTACAAACTTACTGACCAGATAACTCAAGAGGTTTCTATCTTAAAAGAAAAATAACCTGTGCTAGGAATGCAAATTATGAATTAAACTCATTTCTCAACAGCTTCACTTGAATTCTGAAAATGCAAATAGATTATAAATTTGGATGTATCTGAGAAGAAAGAAGAAATTAGGGTTCCTGCATCGTGCAGGAGCCCTAATTTGGTCTTTGCCTAAACTTGTAACATCAGATACATTAGATAGCAATTTATATTAAGATATTAGCTTTATTGTTGCCTTTGCTAATAAGTGACATCTTTGGGAAAATTAAAAAGGGAACTAGCATTTGTACAGAATGGCATTCTTGAAAAATTTGACTGTATTTGATTCTCAAATAGTCTCCACTATCTGACTGATCAACTGATTTTCAGGAAACAACATTGGAAAGAAAATGGGTTCAACAAAGTTATTAATATATTAACTATTGGTCTTATGTATTTTTGAGCTTGTTAAGCACCTTGACCAATTGTCTAATAATTCAGAAGATTATTTTCATATTTTCTTGACAACTCTTCCCATAATAAACCTTAAGTTGTGTTGTATATGTGCATCTATACGTATTTCTCTTCAGCAATAGCATTTAAACTTATATCCCACTTCATAGTGTTTTACAGCCCTCTCTAAGCAGTTTACAGAGAGATTGCCCTCAACAATCTAGGTCCTTATTTTACTGACCTTGGAGGGAGGGAAGGCTGAGTCAACCTTGAGCCTACTGAGATTCGATCTGCCAAACTGCTGGCAGCGGGTGATCAGAAGTAACTTGCAGTACTGCACTCTAACCACCGCACCACGAAAGCTCTTATAAGAGATGCAGCGTGATCAATTCCTATAGAAAAGCACACAGCACTGTGTTATCTTTCATGTCACCCTGACATAACTGTTGTATTTACCTTTTCTGATAAAGTTTGATGGGCTTTCCCCCCTAGAAAATTTACTTGATCAGTCGGCACAATACAGCAATTGAAGTATTAAACTGGGAAATCTCGGGGTTGAGATCGGTATGCAGAAACAACAAAAATATTTTCTGGATGGCCGTGGACTAAATGAAAAAGGTGGTGGTTACCGATCCATCTCAGTGCATAATTTTTTTTCCGGAAATAAATTAATAAATAGTAAATAGTACATCACCTCCGCAGTATCATCTTGCAGCCGTAAGTAGCTTTCCATTTATTATTTATTTATTTATTTATTGGATTTATTTGCCACCCCTTTCCGAGGACTCGGGGCGGCTTACAATTTCTGATCATGAAGCAGTTTAAAACAAAAGCAAAAAGCAGAAGTTAGCCTCAAACCCACCCACCCAGCCCCGACACACACATAAACAGACACCCCATCGACAACAGTGGACAAGATTACAACCTACCTTCTTTCCCTTCTATCCACCCTCTTGCAACTTCCGCTATAACCACTTCCGGAATCTTTTAGATGGGAATTAACGTAGCCGGATGGAACGCCGCGGCGGTCGTCATAGGAACTGGAGAAGGTTTTATTTGTGTGCTTATGATGGAGACCAAATTAATTCGAGCTAAATCGGTCTGGCAGGTTCCCCGTGTTATCATTATTAACGCAATTATTATAGTTGGTAATAGTAATAAATAACACATACACAATAAATCACATTATTATGATTGCTGTCAGTCAAGTGGCGCTGTTTCCGGGCAGCTGAAAGCGGGTCAAGTTGACTAAAAATATTCGTCTAGAAACAAAAGATACACAGATGAAGGAATTGAGTGCTATTCCTGTTTACGATGTGGTTCTCGTGTTGGGTGAAAAATGTGATTTAAACAAAAAACATGACAGGAATGTTCTAGGAAATAATGAAATGGAAGTTTTTAAAAAATTAATAGAAAATGAGGCTGGTTAAATTTTATTCATTTAATTATTTATTTTGTCCAACACATAATGAGGGTTTTAGAGATACTGGCTATAGATGTCACTAGGCATTATCAAGTGAAGTTTGTGAATATATATCTTATAGTTTTACTCCAGGTTTAATATGAAGGACCAAAGTTGACACATTTTTTAAAAAACCAACCACTTCCTATACTTATCAAATTCACACCACCTCATGCCCATCTGTCTTCCAAAAAACATGGAAGCAAGCAACTTTAGAAAAAGAAATGAATTATTGACCAAGACTTTTTCTATTGTATAATAAATGAACTGTCCTCTTAGTATTCATTGTATGTGGGAAAAGTATGTTAATAGAAAGAAACCAGAAGTCTCTTTGACTTAACAAATTTTATTAAAACCCAGGAGAAGAGAAATCTGATAGATAGATAGATAGATAGATAGATAGATAGATAGATAGATAGATAGGCAGGCAGGCAGGCAGGCAGGCAGGCAGGCAGGCAGGCAGGCAGGCAGGCAAGCAAGCAAGCAAGCAAGCAGATCTGTACATTGAAAAAACAAAGCAATCACTTTCTTACTTACTTACTTACTTACTTACTTACTTACTTACTTACTTACTTACTTACTTACTTATTTTTAACAGAGCCAGCATATTGCCCCCACAATCCGGGTCCTCATTTTACCCACCTCGGAAGAATGGAAGACTGAGTCAACCTTGAGCTGGTGATGAGATTTGAACCGCTGACCTACAGATCTATAGTCAGCTTCAGTGGCCTGCAGTACAGTGCTCTACCTGCTGCGCCACCCCAGCTCTACTTCACAAACGCATGGCACAACATAGAAGAACAAACCTTTCAGAACAAGATTCAGGAGTCCATTTACATTTGAAAGACAAAGGTTACTCTTTTGAAGACAGCAAAGTCTGCATTCTGGACAGAGAGGATCACTAGTTTAAAAGAGGGGTCAAGGAAGCCAACTATGTGAAATCTGAACAGCCCTTTTACAACAGAGCGGGGAGGGATCTGACACCACCTATAGTATCTCCTGCCTATAATACAGTCCTTTCATTTCCACACCCATTTGCACTGGTTCAAATGAACCTGAGCGTACGATAAATCTCCAAGTGGCCTCAACTCTCAGAAGCAAGCTCCATTATTTCTGGCTTCAGACACCATGAGATATGTTGTTACTTCTGCCAGTATTCTTAGCCAGTTGGAGTTGGCAAACCATTGGAAAACATTTTTACTTGCACATTGCCATGTATGGCCATCAGCCATTCTGTTCATAGAAACATAGAAGATTGACAGCAGAAAAAGACCTCATGGTCCATCTAGTCTGCCCTTATACTATTTCCTGTATTTTATCTTAGAACGGATATATGTTTATCCCATGCGGCAAGTATAAAAAGATATCATTGACTGAAAGACACTGTTCCTGTAGCTGAGGAGAAATATAGACTGTGGATCACATACTCCTTTGATGTTTTTTTTAAAGAAGATTCAGAAAAAACATTTTCCCAATAATTTGAATAATAATAATAATTTCCCAGAAGGGTTTCAGAGGGAACTTGGGGAAATACCCCAGTCGTTTGTCCACAACTTGGCAGAGTTCCTGGTGTCAGCTTGAATAAGGCTGCATCAGAGGTTCTGGAACAGATTGCGCCTTTGCGGCCTCTCCTCCAAAACTAAGATGCTTCTTATACTTCAGTGCATCTTATACTCCAAAAAATACGGCACTTCTTATTTTTATGCCTTGCATAATTATGTTTCTCTTAACAGATAATAATATATAGTCAGTATGTATGGTTTAGGATTTTAGCTCTGTTTTTGATGACTGATATTATGTAGTTTGATCTAATTTCCCACTAGAGGTCAGGATTGTATTGTTAATGTAACAGCAATCGGTCTATTTAGTTTTTAAGTGTTAATTTTATTGCAAGTTTCATGGAACTGTTAAGAACAGAAGAATCTGAATCTGATCGTTATTTCATTCACTTTTTAAATTGATCAAGTTACATACCGGAGAAAAACATCCCTTTCTTCACCATTTATGTGACATTCTCCATTTAAAGCCTGTTTAGTCCTATAGAATCATAGGACTAAAAAGAACTTTGGAGTTTTCTAGCCCAAAGCAGGAATACTTACACCATCCCAAATAAATGGTTGTCCAATATTTTCTTGAAAACATTCAGTGATGGAGCACTTACAACTCCAGGATGCAAGGTATTCCATTGGTCAATTGCTCCTATTGTCAGGAAATTTCCCCTTAGTTCCAGGTAGGAACTCTATTCAATGAACTTTCACTCATTGTTTCTTGTTCTGCCCTCAGGTGACTTAGACAATAATTCAACTCCCTCATCTCTGTGACTGACCCTCAAGTGCTGGAAGACAATTAACATAATATCCCTAATCAGTGAAGGGCTACCAAATTTTTTACTACCACACTGTGAGTGTGGCTTATGCATTTTCTTTCAACGTCTTTCAGTGCAAATTGGATGTCTGGGGTAGAGCTCCATTTTTGCTACCTTGCTTTGTTCCCCCACATCCGGGCAGTAGCCCACCCTTGGCCCTAATCCTCTTCATTAGTCTAGAGCAGTGATTTTCAATCTTTTTTGAGCCGCGAAACATTTTTTACGTTTACAAAATCCTGGGGCACACCACCAACTAAAATTACACAAAATGACACTCTAACGCAGTACATATTATACATATAGTTAATAATATAGTTTCTAAATGTATTTATACTCATTTAGTGTGAAACCTGGACATATTTCAATGAACACAGAAGGGATATACATACAAATCTAAATAATAAATAAATAAATAAGATATCCTGGCAGGAATGATAGTTTGGGGACCCATGTTTAATTTCCCCATGGCACACCTGACCATGTCTCATGGCACACTAGTGTGCCACGGCACACTGGTTGAAAAACACTGGTCTAGAGTCATGCTGGCTCAGGAATTCTGAAGTCCACAAGTCATAAAAGAGCCATAGTGTAAGGATTGACTCTTCCTCTAACTTAAAAAAGTGAGAACTCTTCAAACCAAGTATTTCAAAAGGATCTTTTATTAAGCAGAAGTGAAAACATTCAATTCAAAGCAATGTCTGAATACCCTTAGGCAAAACAGGTAGAGTTAAAGCAGTAGAGACCTCATCCATTAGCCAAAATGCAGATTCTAGTCTATTCATTCATTCATTCATTGCTCCTCTTTAAGGGGAACAATATATTCATCATTCAATTAATGAATTAATTAATTCAACTTCTATGCCGCCCAATCCCGAAGGACTCAGGGTGGCTTACAGCAATATAGAATACAAAAACAATAAAAAGAAGTCAAGTGTACAATCTAAACTATAAAACACTAATTAAAAATCATAATTAAGATAACCAGTCACCATGCATGCATACCATTCATGCAATTTGACCATGAAAGTTGTTAATTCATGGCCCCCAGGCCTGCTGGCAAAGCCAGGTCTTCATGGCCTTACAGAAGGCCAGTAGGGTGGGAGCAGTACAGACATTGGGGGGGGGGGGAGTTGATTCCATAGAGCTGGGGTGGCAACAGAGAAAGCCCTCTCCCATGGCCCCACCACCCTGCATTGCTTAGTTGACAGGACCTGAAGGAGGCCAACTCTGTGAGCTCTTATTGGTCTCTGGGAGGAATGTGGCAGGACATTCGAAGTACACCCATGACAACTCACGCAGCTGCATTCTGGACAATTTGTAGCCCCACGAAGAGCGTGTTGCAATAATCAAGACAGGAGGTGATGAGGGCCTGAGTGACTGTACATAGAGCCTCCTGGTCCAGGTAGCTGGTAAACCAGGCGAACCTGGGCAAAGGTCTCCCTGGGCCACAGCTGAGAGGTAGTGACCAAGGCTCAGCTGTGAATCCAGAAGGACACCTGAGTTGCGGACCCTATCTGAGGGGGTCAGTGTTTCTCCCTCCAAAAACAATGGACGGACAGATCAAATAGTCCTTAGGAGGAAATGCCCACAGCCACTCGGTCTTGTCTGAATTGAGCTTGAGTCTGTTGGCCCCCATCCAGACCCTTACAGCTTCCAGGCACCGGTACATCACATCCACTGCTTCACTGAATTGGCATGGAGTGGAGATGTATAACTGGGTATTATCAGCATACTGATGATACCTCACCCCATGCTATCCTATGATCTCAACCAGCGGCTTCATGTACACAATACACAAGTGTGAAAACTCTTTATCAACTGCTCTGAGAACCAAATAAACATACATTTCTCTGACTATCTTCCGTAATCCATTAGAGTGAAACATCCAACATTGCCATAAAACTTCTCCAAAGGTGAAGAGATCTGAAGATACTTGGCACCAGGGTATAAGCTGTAAAACACCAGTTGACACAAGCAATGCTAATAATTTGAATCCAAGCCTCCTCCTTCTCTCAACTCAATGGCAGAATCAGTTCCCCACCTCTGGTCTTGACATACGTACTGTAGTTCTATTTACGACCATCATAAGGTTCAGTTTCCAGACCACTTGTCATCTTTGCTGTTCTTCTCTGCACTCTTAATAAAGTCTCAGAATCTTTTTTGTATTGTGGTGAGAAGAACTGTATGTGTACTTCAAGTCTGTTTTCATTAGTCCAGTATAGATTATGTTTCTGGATCTTGAAGGGAAGGAAGGAAACAATCAAGGAAGGAAAGAAATGAGAAGGAGAAGGAAGGAGGGGGAAAAGGAAGAAAGGAAGGAAGGAGGGGAAGAGATGGGAAGGAGGAGATGGAGGGAAGGAGGGAGGGAGGAAGAGTTAATTCAGCTTTAGCTTAGTCTCTTTCAGAATTGCCTGCACAGAAGTATTGTCAATCCTTTTCTTTCTGCTATTTATTTATTACTTTTGGGGTATAAATGGGCTTTAATTGTAAACTGCTTCTGGGGAATTAATGGGATTTAGCCTCTGCCACCTCAGGTGTAAAATATTATGACACAATATCTTTCTTTCTTTCTTTCTTTCTTTCTTTCTTTCTATTTTTATTGGATTTATATGCCGCCCCTCTCCGAGGACTCGGGGCAGCTTACAACATATAAAAAAGACAATACATATCAAAATCCAAATAATTAAAATTCAGTTACAATTAAAAAACTGAAGAACCAATTAAAATACATGCATAACCATTCAATCAACAAACACACTATACGGTCATCAATATATTATTTTTTATAAACTAAACCTCCAATATCTTACTTTCATTGCTTATGAGAACAGAATGCTTTGCCGATTTCTCCCCATCCTTTCATTGGTGGTGGTGGTGGTGGTGAATTTGCACCAGAAAATTAAGGGTTGGCTAACCCTTTCATTTCTGGAGGTGTTGCGTATAGGCCCAAGGCCTGGGGAAAGGGAGAGTGGCCGGGAGGTAGGGTTGTATGTGATGAGTGACATCGAGTTGGCCATATGCACTCAGTCACATAACCACTCAGCAATGCCTATCCAGCCAGTCATAAGGACAGAGAACCAGTTGTTAAATTATTTGAATTCTACCACATTTAATTAATGGAATTTATGTGCTGCCCCTCCCTGAGAACTCAGGGTGGCTTGGAGGCAAGCAAACCATATCTCATCGTTTGCTTGCCTCCATATAGATGTAGTTCCATTGAGGGCTACACAATGTCTCTTATTGTTTAGCCAATTGTGAATCCATCTGGTGTTGGTTCTATTTATCCCACATTGTTCTATCTTACCAAGAAGTAGGCTGTGATTTACTTTGTCAAATGGCTTACTGACATGGTATGTATATAGTATACATAGCATTTCCTTGATCCACTAATTTAGTCACTTTATCAAAGAAGACAATAAGGTTTATCTCAAATGAGTGGCTTCTATTAATCTCTTTCTTGATTGTCTTTGCTGATATATAATCTAATTGGTCTTTAGAAGAGGTGAGTTCCTCCCGTTTTGGACTGGTTTACCCGAACCGGTAATGACATCATGGAACCGGTTCAGTCGGTGCCCGTCCATGGGCGCCATCATTTTTTTTAAATGGATTTTTAAAAGAAAAATTGGGAGGGAATTATTTTCTTTTTTTTCTTCTTTTGCACATGAGCAAGAAGCTGAGTTTCTGGCACTGCATGCAGTCATCATCTTGTTTTCAGCTTTTTGGGGGAGGGGGTTCCAATTTTTTGGGGGGGATATTTTCCCCGTTTATTTTCTTCTGCACATGCGGAGAAGCAGAGTTTCTGGCACTATGCATGCAGTCATCATCTTGTTTTCAGCTTTTTTTATGGGTGATTTCTTTGGGGATTTTTTGCCACTGTGCATGCACACAACCACCTGGCATAGACACGCAGCACAGGAGGAAGTGAACCGGCAATGAGGTAAGTTAGAACCCAACCCTGGTCTATAGTTTTATGAATCCACTTTTTTTCCTTTTTTGTAGATTGGAAATACATAAACTCTTTTCCAGCACTCTGGTAATTTTCTGGTTCTCTAGGTGCTCTGAAATATCTTGTTCAGTAGTAATGATATCATATCTGCCACTCCTCCAGAACCCTGGAATGAGGACCACATGGCCCTGATGATTTGATCTTATCTTAATTGAAAAAGTATTCTGTTGCTAATTTTTTTTGCCTATTTTGGTCTTGTTGTGGTTGGCTCTGGGCCAGCTCCTGCCCCAAGGAGTGTGGGCGTGGATGTGGGAGAATCCTCCCAGTGTCAAAGGCCTGTTTTACTGCCGACTGTTTCGGACAGCGAAGTATCGTCAGAAGCAGGGAGTGACTGTGAAATGGGACCCTCAGAGGGGGTCATGGCAGACAGCCCATTAGATAGCAATTCATCCTTCTCCTTATCTTCGCTGGACTCTGATGAAGAAGCATTTATTGACGTACGAAGGCGAAGGGCCATGAATAGAAAAGAGCAGCTACGTAGGTATTACAAGAGATAAGAGAGTTCACCTGTGGTTGGGTGTGGTTCAACTAATTAGGGCTGCCGTTAAATGGGCAGCGTGCCGGCCTCTCAGTGTGGAAGATTATCTGTTCGTGATAGTGGATGTGGCTTTACTTTCTGGATTCTCCAAGGACTCTGTGCTTTGATATCAGGACTCTGAACTTAAATCAGTCAAACATTTGAGTTGGAAAACGTTTGAAGGAGAGTAGCTGTGATGACTTCACAGCTACTTGTTAATTGCTTTGAGTTTGTTTTGTTTGTTTTTTCACTGCATTCAAGTCTGTTTGTTTTGAGCCCTTTGACTACCAAAAGGGTGTTTTGCTTCTATTTTTCTTTGGATAAAGACAGTATTCTTGACTTTTCACATGTGTATCTGCTTTTTTCTACCGTTGCATTTAATTAGGGGCTCGTGCCGAGAGCCCGGCAGAACAGGTCTGCTTTCCTGTTCTGTCTCCTGTGGTGCTGTTTTTGATAGACTATTTTTTTCTTTTACATGAAGACAGATGCAAAGAAGGAATTAAGCAGTTCTGCTTTCTTCCTGCTTCTCATCACTACCTTCCCATCTTCTCCCCTTAGTGGACCTAGTTTTTTCTTGGCTTCCTTCATATACCTTAAATATTGAAATATTATTATTATTATTATTGACATTAGTTGCAATCATAGTTCATTCTGAGCCTTAGCTTTCCTAACTCCATCCTTGCAGATCCTGGTTATTGCTGGTATCCCTTTTTTGCTTTTTGGCAATTTCCAATGTGACTGTGAGTTGAATTATAGCAGCATTAAAAGGAGATTTGAGAGCACTGCACAATATAATGGAACGGCAGGGTGGGAATGATTTGGTATGACCTGAGTTCTGGGTGCCAGGAATGAGCTCTAGTTTATGTTTCACTCACTTTTCTTCTTCTTGAGTTGTCTTAGCTTTTTCTTTTTTTTTTCTTTTTGGCTTATGTTTACAGCAAGTTCTCCTTTATTGTTGCTTTTTGTCATCATTCAAATGCTTTGTTTATTTGCAATGTTTTTCTCTCTAAGCTGTTTTTGGAATGTTAGCTTGATAGGTGATAGGGAAAGGAAGAAGAGACAAAGTGTTAGATAGGAATATAAAGAGTGGGATAGAATGCTGTAGCATCTGAAGTGATTGAAAGAGGTGTTATAAGTTTTTGTTTGAATTGAGGTTGGTGAGTTGCTATTTCTTGGTCTTTTGTTCTAGTCCCTATTTTTCCCATTTCATTCTCTTTCATATCTCCTGCTACTTGCTTGGTCAATGGCCAACAAACTGGTGATGTCATAAAAAATTTCTAGTATTTTACTTTTGCAAACAATATTAGGTTTTTCTTGGCAGAGATAGGCAAGGACTTTGGATTCCCTGAATTGTGATTTTTGACTCTGGTATATGATTATGTGCTGCCAGAATCACTGGTAAATAATAAGCTAACTGGGACGGTTGTTAACTGGATCATGTTGTCATAGGTAAAGAGCCAGAGAATTTCTCCTCTAGGGAAATATGCCAATTCTCTTGGAACTCAGGCAGAAGTTGCTGTAAAAGCAATTTTACATTTTCACCAGAAATTAAATTATCTCTGCGTTTTGCCTTCTAACTATCTTTTCAACACTAAAAATGACTTCCCAGGCATTTCTGTTATTTGGTACTCTACCTAAGGATCCACTCTACACTGGAATTGCAGCTTTAATGTTTGCATCTTTCCTGAGGTATTTATTCATGGAATTTCATTTGTGTTTTCTTTAATTTTTAATATTTTAAAATGACTCTGCTCAGATTATAGATTAAATTAACCAATTTAATTTTGGATATATTATAATTATAATTAATTAAGACCTACCTCGAAAACAAGCTCTAGTCCGATTTTGATGCCTGTGCCTAATATAACCCCTACCCCCCCCCCTTTTGGCCTAGTTAAGCCCCACTCACTGGTTGTATGAGGTAGGATGGGGGTTGGTCTAGATCAGTGTTTTTTAACCAGTGTGCCGCGAGATATGGTCAGGTGTGCCGCGAGGTGGCTCCTGCAAGTGGGAGCTCCAGGGCTGAAGCCGCCCCCCCCCCCGGCTATTGCCTGCCGCCGCCGCTGCTATTGGCACCCTCCCGCGGGAGGCCGGCAAAGGTTGTTTTGAAAGTCGGCCCCCTCGCGCGCATGGCTTCTCCTCGCTAACCTCTCCCCACTTCACACACACACTTTCAGCTGGGCAGGGGGTGAAGCTGACCCCCCGGCTGCCGGCGAAGGAGGCTCGCTCGAGCCTTAGAAAGGAGGCGGATTCAGGCAAAGAGCCCGGCGCAACGGGCGCAGCGTTGGAAAGCGAGCGGGCAGTGGGGGGCGCTTCACTTCTGCCTTCCTGAGGCGCTTTTTTTGGGCTCCGCGTCCAGCGAGTTTCTGCCTTGCCTTGCCTATGTAACACGGCGGGAGAGATGCTAATTCCCATCCCAATCAGTCCGTCTTTTCCCTCAGGAGTGGGTGGGCATTTTGTCCCTGGCACCACGTCAGCAGCATCAGGAGGACAACAGATGACTAATCCCGCCACTTTGGACTGCTGCCAGAAAGGCAGCTCCCCCGTTTCCTCCTGGTGGCTGCAGCGGCGCTGGCGATCCGGCCACTAGCCACTCCGAGCGCTGTGGGAACGCCCACCCCTCTCACAGTCCCATCCCGGGCTGTCAGTAAAGGGGCTGCTTCCCATCCCCCTGCCAGCTTGCTCAGAACATTCAAACTAAGGAAAACCTTTGCCAGCCTCCACAGAGAAGAAAGGAAGAGAGAGAACAACAGAGAGAGAGAGAACAACAGAGAGAGAGAGAACAAGAGAGAGAAAGCATGAGAGAGAGAGAGGAAGAACAAGAGAGAGAGAAAGAAAATGAGAAAAAGAGATAGAGAGAGAACAAAAGAGAGAGAGAAAATAAGAGAGAATGAGAGAGCAACACAGAGAGAGAGAAAATAAGAGAGAGAACGAGAGAGAGAGAGCAACAGAGAAAGAGAGAGAAAGAACAAGAGAGAGAAAGCATGAGAGAGAGAGAAAGAACAAGAGAGTGAGAAAGAAAATAAGAGAGAGAATGAGAGTGAGAGAGAAAGAAAGAGAGAAAAAGAGAGATAGCAAGAGAGAGAGATAGGGAGAGGAAAGGAGAGAGAGAAATGAGAACAAAAAGGGGAGAAAAAAGGAGAAATGATAAAATGATTGAGGCAGAGAATGAGAGGAGAGAAAAACAAAAGAGAGAGAGGTGATTCTTGAAGCATATGGTAAAAAGCACCCAAATAACAAGAACCCCCCCCCCCAGCCCACACCTGTTTTTGAAAAAACCCCAGCCCTCAACTGGTTTTGGAAATGGTTCGAGTGTGTATACACACACACGCATAAAGAGGGGAGAGAGACAGGGATGGAAAAAGAGGAGAAGTGAGAGGGAGAAGGAATGAGGGAAAAAGGGAGGAAGAGAGAGAAATGAGAAACGAGAGAGAAAAGGGGGAAAGACAGGAGAAGTACCCAGAAATGAGACAGTGGTATAAATTTGAGGAGGGATGATTGATGATTGACTGTATTTATAAGGGGATGTTACATGGGATTGTATATATGAGGGGGTTATGTATGTATGTATGTACGTACGTATGTACGTACGTACTTATTTATTTATTTATTTATTTATTTGATTTGATTTGATTTGTGTCATTTTGGTTGGTGGTGTGCCCCAGGATTTTGTAAATGTAAAAAATGTGCCGCGGCTCAAAAAAGGTTGAAAATCACTGGTCTAGATCAGTGATTTTCAACCTTTTTTGAGCCGCGGCACATTTTTTACATTTGCGAAACCCTGGGGCACACGGGGGGGGGGGGGGGGGCGGCTAAAAAAAGTTTGGACAAAAAAATTCTCTCTCTCTCTCTTCCACCCCTTCACTCTATTTCTTTCTCCCTCCCTCTTTCCCTTCCTTCCTTTCTTTCTCTTTCTCTCCATCCCTCTTTCTTTCTCTTCCTTCCTCTCTTTTTTGCTCTCTTTCTCTCTCCCTCCCTACCTCCCTCTATGTCTTTCTCTCTCTCTCCTTCCCTCCCTCTCTTTCTCTCTCTCTTCTCTCTCTCTTTCTCTTTCTTTCTCTGGTTTTCTCTCTCTCTTGCTTTCTTTCTCTCTCTCTTGTTCTCTTTCTCTCTCTTGCTTTCTTTCTCTCTCTCTCTTGCTTTCTTTCTCTCTGGGCTTCGCGGCACACCTGACCATGTCTCGCGGCACACTAGTGTGCCACGGCACACTGGTTGAAAAACACTGGTCTAGATGACCTACAAGATCCCTTCCAACTTTGTTAATCTGTATCTATCTATCTGAGGTGCAGGCATAAAAATCAAGCTGGAGGGGGGAGTGAACCGCCCCTCACACCTGATTACCTAAGGACTGCTGCAGCCAGGTCTCCCACGCCTGTGGTGCTGCTGCTTCTTGGGTATAATTTTTTATTGTTTTTCCACACCTTACAAGGATTCAAATTCACATACAGTACCTTGAATTAAAATACAATACAATATAATATCAAATGCCAATTTCTTAATCCAATTTTCCCAATTATTTCTCTATTTTACATACATATCATTCATCCTGTGCTACCTCCTTTTCAAATACTATCATCTGGATTTCAGATATTATTCTTCATCTTCATTTGAATTCAAAGTGCTATTAGCTATCTAAATTTCTCTGGGCTATTTGCTGTTTTTCAAAACTATGCCATCGTGCTTTAGTCCATTTCTTGCATTCTTACTTAACTCATTTCTGCTTTTATTTAAAAACCCTCATTTTATCGCAGCTGCCCTTAACAAAAGAATTTTCCAAATTTAATTCTCTTTAAATTTCAGGAAGGAAAGAAAAAAAATGCCATTCACATCATGTCTTAATCTAATTATAACAATAACAATATACATAGGATGGACGGTTATTATTAAAGATTTAAAATATATTTCCTATTCACTTCATTCTTTTCATTTCTTTCATTATACCAATATATCATTTCTGCTTTAACAAATCAAAATCATTATATATCATATTGTTCCATTATTTGCTTCTTCTTCTTCTGCAGCTGCTTGTGGCCACTCATGGCTGGGTGCCATGTGGCTTGTCATACCCGTGCCGCTGCTTGCAGTAGGATGCCCCAAGTCTTGACGCATTGGTGCCATCGCTTGTGGCAAAATATCATGAGGCTCATTGCATTGGTGCTGCTGCGCTTGCATGCAATGGCACAATCAGTAATTGGCTGTTGCCCCCACGGGGGAGGGAAAATAATAATAATAATAATAATAATTATTATTATTATTATTTATTAGATTTGTATGCCGCCCCTCTCCGAAAACTCAGTGGGGGTAGTAAGTTTATGCACTATTTATTGAATACTTATTAGTTTTTTTTAATCGTCCTTACTTCTCCAGTAACTTAGTATGACCCTTTTTTTTTTTTTTTTTTTGAAAAATACTTTATTTATTTACAAGAATAATTAAAAACAGGGAGGGGGATTGGGGGGAGGGGGGACAGAATGAAAGGTTGGGGGTAGGATAGGGTAGGGGGGGGGAGAATTCAAAAACAAAACATATTATAATAGAATTGTAATACAAGTGAGTTATAGTACACAAGTGTTTTAGAAGAAAGATAATAACTCTTATTTTCTTAATCTTAATATTTATATTTGGAAGTAACTCAAATATAGTATTCCTTAGTATACATATATTGACATTAAAGTTTTAGTTGTAAAGAGGTGAAATAAAGAAAAAGAGAAAGGGAGAAAAGAAAAGAAAAAAGGAATATATAAAAAAAAGAAAAGAAAGAAAGAGAGAAGAGTCTGCATTTAATGCAGACGTTTTTATGGACGACTTTTGTTTAATTGTGGGGTGGGGAGTATATGGGTGATATGGTGGGTGTGTATAAAGATTGATTATTTTGAAAGTAGTCAGTATGTTTGTAATGTGTGTTAAGTTAGTTAGAAAACAGATAAAAAGAGATTTGATATATTTTCTTGTTGCAAATTTGATTGGTTTTTGGTGCTTCTTTTCTAATTTATTTTAATATTAATTTAAGTGTTGAAGGTAGTTTTGGGTATAGTAATGTATAAACTTTACAATAAAAATTTTTTGTATTTTTTCTGAGAAACCCATTTATGCCAATTTTCCCATGTTTCGTAATATTCTGAGTCTTTTTTGTTTTGTGTTTCCATTGCTATTTGGGACATTTCAGCACATTCGTTAATTTTCGTAATTATTGTAAAGAAAGAGGGTACTTGGTCGGATTTCCAAAGAGAGGCATATAATATTCTGGCAGCAGTTATTATTTGTAGTATAAGGTATTTTTGTGTCTTAGTAAGATTTTGTCTGAATATCCCCAAAAGATAGAGCTCAGGTTTGAGTGGTAATTTGATTGACATGACTTGATCGATTAGGGATTGAATTGTTGTCCAGTATTTTTGTGCAATTGGGCATGTCCACCATGTGTGGTAGTAGGTTCCAGGTTTGATCTTGCACTTCCAGCAGGTCGGTGAGAAGTTGGGAAACATTTTGGATATTCTTGCTGGGGGCAAATGCCAACGATAAAACATTTTAATTTGGTTTTCCTTATAGGACATTGCAGTTGTCATTTTATAGTTTGATGTCCATGTTTTCTCCCACTCAATTAAGTTAATCGTATATCCAAAATTCTGAGCCCAAGCTATCATACAACATTTCACTTGCTCTTCGGGATTTTCTTGAATTAGTAAGTAGTTGTACAATTTTGAAATCATTTTTGTGGAAGGGCCGAAAAGAATCGTGTCTATTACATTATTATTTTGAAATCCAAATTGCTTTTTGTGTTGTTCATATTTTAATTTAATTTGTAAATATGTTAACCAGTCTATATTAATTCCTTGATTGTTCAATTGTTGTTTAGAAATAAGAGCGTCTGATTCATCAAGTAGTTGTTGGTATCTCAGAGTTTTAGAGTACGAGAAAAGATTGGGAAAAGTTAGTATTTCATTGGGGGATATCCATTTTGGTATTGAGGTGTAGTAATTTTTTTTTATGGTAAACCAGATTGTTATTAGTGTTTTACGTAAGTAATGATTTTTAAAGTATTTGGGTATTTTGTGGTAGTCTGCTGTCAAGAAAGTATGCCACCCAGCAAGAAGATCAAATCCTTCCAGAGTTAAGAGTCTTGTGTTTTGGAACGTAATCCAATTTTTAATCATGGTTAAAATGGTAGCTTGATAATACATGTAAAAATCTGGAAGTCCAAGTCCACCCCTGGATCTAAGGTCTTGAAGGTTTTTCAATTTTATTCTGGCCTTCTTCTTGGTCCAAATGAACTTCTTTATTTGTTTGTGAAGAATATTAAAAAAGGTTTTATTCAAATTTATTGGAGCAACCTGAAATAGGTAAAGAAACCTTGGAAGAATGTTTGATTTTATGGCAGCTATTTTTCCCATAATAGATAAGTTTAATTTTGACCATCTGTTAAGATCTTGTTGTATTTCTTTAACTAATCGTTCATAATTGTCTTTTTTGATCGTAGCGTAGTTCGAAGTCATCCAAATTCCTAAATATTTAATTTTTTTTGTGGTCTTTATTTTAATTAATTCTTCCAAGGTAAGTATCTCTTTTGGTATCATGTTTTTTGTCAAAATTTGTGTTTTATTTTTATTGATTTGTAGGCCAGATATTTCACCAAACTTATAAATTTCGTCAAATAAAATGGGTGCTGTTCGAATTGGATCTTGTAGGATGAATACAATGTCATCCGCAAAGGCCTGCAATTTATAATGTTCTTTTTTAATCATAATACCGTGAATTTGTGAGTTGTTTCTTATAGTCTTGAGAAAGGTCTCGATGGCCAGAATAAAAATAAGTGGGGACAGAGGACATCCTTGGCGTACACCCTTAGTTATAGTGATTGTGTTAGTAATATCATTGTTAAAAAGAATTTTGACCGATTGAATAGAGTAAATAGTTTTGATTAGATTGAAAAATTTGGAGCCGAAATTCATGAATTTAATTTGATTTATAAGATAATGCCATTGAAGACTATCAAAAGCTTTTTTGAGATCCATAAATATTAATGCAGCTGCTTTATCATAGTTTTTGTCATAGTATTCCAAGGCATTTAATATAGTTCTTGTGTTTGTGGAAATATTTCTTCCCGGAAGGAATCCGTTTTGGTCAGAATGAATAATTTTATTTAATATATTTTTTAGTCTGTCCGCAATTATTGATGCAAATATTTTATAGTCAGTGTTAAGTAATGCAATCGGTCTGTAATTCTCCAAATGGTGTCTGTTTTCAATGTCTTTAGGGATAAGGGTTATATAGGATTCAAACCAGGACGCGGGCAGTTTTGCATGTGAGAGCGCATTGTTATAGATGTCTAAGAGTATGGGAACCATTATATCCATATGAAATTTATAAAATTCAGATGGGATTCCGTCTGGTCCTGGGGTTTTATTGTTTTTTTGTTTGTTTATTGCAGCCTCAATATCCGAAATAGAAATTGGTTTGTTTAGAAGAGTTCTTTGGTCATCTGTTATCATAGTTGTTTGTTCATTTGTTTGTAAATATTTTGATATTAAATCGGCATCCAAATTTGAGACTTGGTAGAGTTGTTGATAAAAGTTTTGAATAATTTGTTTTTTTTCAGAATTGGTCGTTTTCAGTTGTCCAAAGGGATCAACTAAGGTATCTATATTTCTATCGGATTTTTGATGAGCTAATTTTAGAGAAAGCCAACGTCCTGGTTTATTGGCCGCTTCAAAATATGTTTGTTTCGCAATTTTAACCTTTTGGGCGATATGTTGTTGTGTTATTAAATTTATTTGATGTTTGATCGTATTTATTTCTAATAGGGTTATGTTGTTTTTAGGATCATTGCAGAGTAGCTTTTCTGCTTCTTGAAGAGAGATGTTTAGTTTTTGAAGTTGTGCATATTTTTCTTTGTTTTTGTTTGCTGTATATGAGATGTACACACCGCGAATATATGCTTTAGTGGCGTCCCACGCTATTTCGTTGGGTATCTCGCCATTAAAGTTAATTTGAATGAAAGGGGGGATATCATTCTGTATTTTATGTTGAAATTGTTTTTGGTTTATCACTGTTGAGTACATTGACCATCTATGCGGAATATTGTAAGTGTTATCTTTTATTGTGAGTAGGAGGGGATTGTGGTCTGCCCAAGTTGCACTGAGTATTTGAACATCAATTATTTGATTTATTATTTCTATATTAGACCAAGCCATGTCAATACGTGAGCAGGTTCGATGGGGGGGAGAGAAAAAGGTATATTGTATAGATTTAGGGTAAAAGTATCTCCAAATGTCTTTTAAGGCGTATTCATAAATTATTTGTTTAAAAGTAGAGGGAATGATGTTACGGGTACGGCACTTGGAGTTACCTTTATAATCCTTATGTACATCAACTATTGCGTTGAAGTCTCCAATTATCACAAAATTGTTTAATTCTAATTCTAATATTTTTTTGTGTAAATTTTTAAAATAGGAAGATTGTCTAACAGATGGTGCATATATTGATATTATATTTATTGTTCTTTTATTTTGTAGGGTTATTTGCACAATTAGTAGTTGACCATTTTCATCGGTGTATATTAATGTTGGAGAAAATTTTTTTTTAACATATAGAACTATGCCTCTCTTTTTTTCGGAAGCGGAAGCACAAAAGAATTCAAACTCAGATTTAATTTTAAGGTTGGGAATAGCTAAAAGAGTAGTATCTTCATTTTTAATGTGGGTTTCTTGTAATGAGATTACATCATAGTTGTTTTCAAATAGTTTATGGAATGTTTTTTGTCTCTTTTTATATGAGTTCAGACCATTTATGTTTGTTGAAAATAGTGTGATTTGAGGTTGTTTATTGTTGTGGTGTTGGTTCCTTAAATTTCTCCTTTCTTGCCTCAGCTCTTGCCCGGGTGACTGGTCCATGTTTGTTTGGCTCATCATTTTGACTTTGTAGTTCTTGATCATTATTTATCTGATTGTCATCAAGGGTAGCTTCTTCATTTCGGGGAGTGTCTCTAGCGTCGAATTCTTTAAGGGCAGACTGATCCATCTTCAAGATGTGGGCGTAGAAGTCTCTTGCATCTTCAGGAGTGGAAATTTTATATTTTTTATCCAGAAGTGTAATCGTCATTCCTTCTGGAATCATCCATCTAAACTGTATAGATTCTTTATTTAATTTGGTGGCTAGCGTTTGATAGGGTTTGCGTTTCTCCCTTACTCGCTTCGGGATTTGGCGTAAGATTACTATGTCTCGACCTTGATGAGTAGGTGGATTATCCTTAGAGGCATTATAAATTTCGTCTCTAAGTTTCCTTTTGAGAAAACGTACGTGGACCTCTCGTGGGAGTCTGTTTCGTCTAGCGTATGAAGTTGTAAGCCGGTATACCTCGTCCATTTGTGATAGAATTTCGTCCGTTGGTTTATCAATAATTTTAGATATTATTGTCGCCACCGTGTAAGGAAGGTCTTGTTGATCATTTTCTGTGATATTTTGGAAACGCAAAAAAAAGGCTGATTTCTCAAGCTCCAGGTTCATGAGGGACTCTTCCAGGGATTTATTGGTGTATTCTGCCTTTGCTTCTGAAAACTGGAATTTGGTTTCCATCCTGTTGGTTAATTCTTCGATATTATTTATTTTTTCTGTGTTCTTGGTGATTGTTTCACAGACAACTTCCATTTGGTCTTCCAATTTAGTCGTTCGCTCCTCAAGGCAACCCGCATGTTCTTGAATTTTCTTGATGTCTTGCTTCATTTCTCCCATCGAACTTAGTATGACCCTTAATTACTTTTAAAATAGGAAATAAATAGCATGTTTTTATCTATAAATGCTTTAATCATTTTAATCATTATCTAGAACTGAACTTTTATAGCCATGAAAGAAAATTGAGCTACTTGCCTAATCTCTTATCATACTGAACCTTGTGGGTTCAATACAAAACCTTAAAATGTTACTGTGCTCCTCAACAAATAATGCTGTCTATCATTTGTCCTTTTTGTGGCTATTCAAATGTGACTTAATCAACTGAAAAAGAGTCCAAGCACCTATTTGAAAACTTATCTTGTTCAGTAAGCCACTCCCACCCAATAACATTATCTTTAAGC
The DNA here is from genome assembly GCF_031021105.1 of Erythrolamprus reginae. Lineage (NCBI taxonomy): Eukaryota > Metazoa > Chordata > Lepidosauria > Squamata > Dipsadidae > Erythrolamprus > Erythrolamprus reginae. Next base: position 218,383,929 of record NC_091951.1, on the reverse strand, counting down.
TACCCCCCATCACATGATTGTCAAGCCACTCCCACCTGGTCACATGGCCAACAAGCCACTTCTACCCGGTCACATGACATCAAGCCATACCCACAAAATAAGCGACACCCAGTGTGGCCATAAACATTTGGCAGCCCATCACTGGGCACAATGTACCCTGCAGCCTCCTGATGTGAGCGGTGCCACTGTCATGGCAAGCCACAGGGCACCTGGCTGTGCCCGATTGTAGAAGTCAGGCAGTGATGCAACAAGTCACTCACTCCCAAAGAAACTGCAAACCAACAAACTGCAACCAACAAACCTGTAACGCAGCTGCAGAAATCAGAACTGGAAGAAAACTCCACTTACAAATACAGTAAAAGACCACCAGTTGGAACTCAATGAGCACAAATCATTGTTTTACTTGCTCCAAATGTTTCTTTCCAGACCTAACCAGGTGCTAAGACGCACCCTAATTATACGCCTCTTTTAGGGAGGAAAAGGGTGCATCTTATACACCGAAAAATACGGTATATTATGTCCACAGCATTTCTCTGGTCTATTAATTTAGTCATTTTATCAAAGAATGAAATAAGATTGGTTTGGCATGATCTGTTTTTAATAAACCCATGCTGGCTACTAATTTTATTTGCTTCTTGTTGTTCTCATATCTGTTTTTTGATGATATTTTCCAGGATCTTCCCAAGTATTGATGTTAAACTGATTGGTCTGTAGTTTCCTGGGTCTGTTACCCCCAACTTTCCTGAAGATGGGAACCACATCAGCCCTTTTCCAGTCTTCATGTTTTTCCCCCCCGGTGCTCCAGGATTTTTGAAATTTATGATACAATGATAACATTGATAACACTGTGATAACAAATCACAGCTTGAACTATCTTGCTTTGCATGTAATGACTTTCTTTCATGTATTTCACCTGTTGAGTTGCATTACTAAAATAAATGAACTTTTGCACGATATTCTAATTTTTTGAGTATCACCTGTATTGCTGCTGGCTGGTTACTTTTTTTGGTGATTGCACTCATCTTCATTTCCTATAGATATGTGTCCCTTAATCAAAAGCTCTTGATACATCCACAGCAGTTTTCTAAACTGTCCCATTTTTTTCTCACTACATTTGATTCCATTTCTAGTAACATACTTTTGAGATTGTATTTCCAGTAAGTTACTTTCTTACCATGTGTAATTGCATTTCCAGATTCTTACTTTTGCTGTTTGTCTGAGGATTTCTGTCTATAGGATTTAGTCCAGGATTTTTGGAATTATTGAAATTGGCTCCTGAAATGTAGTACAGTATTCATAACTTTTGTCCATTATTTTTCTTTTGATAATAAAATATAGATAATAAAAGATATTGCAAGCAGCTCTTTACGGGTGCAAAATATATTTGAAACAGTTTTTGAGTTGGAAAATCTGGACAAGATGCCAGTCCTTTTAGAGAGTATGTGTGTGTTGCTGTCTACTGGAGCCATAAATGGTTTAGGGTTTGACTATTTGGAAACTGCCTTCCCTGTTATAAATCTATTCAAAAATTATAACAAAATAATATAAAGATCTGTGAAAAGGGTCCTTTTGAAGGTATCTCTAAGGCATGGAAAGCAGTGGGAAGCGGATTTCTTTAGTGTTTGCACATATATAAAAAGTCAATACTAAATAAATATTAAACAGGTGACAATCTTCACATTTTTTTTAATATTTCACAATTCTTTTATTATTTTGTTTTGATGGGTTAGTGTTATGGAATGAGAAAATCACGCCAAGTATTTTCAGATTGCAAGAAATATTTCTCTTACTGCATAAAATGAGTTTTTAATTATATTGTTGATTGACATTTGGCAAGAAAACATGTAGTTCTAAATAACATACACACACACACACACACACACACACACACACACACACAATTGGATCTGCTATAAAATTCTGATTCCTTCAGGACAGGGTGTACCCCATGAGTTCCTCTTGATGTATTTCCAAATCATAAACATTTCAGTAGTGATGTGTTTTCCAGGTGGTGACCAGAAAGGAAAAGCTGGAGGAAACAACAGTTCTTGTAGCACCCCTAAATTCAGTTAGTACAAATTCATTTTGAATATACTGTTAGCTCAGCAAAAATCCCAGTGAACAGATCTCTTAAAGTGATAGTTTTGATGCAATTTCCATGCCATACTGTTAAGTATGCAGTTAAGTTACTAGGGAAAAGTCAGAAGTTCGGGATTTTGTATATTCTATGTGGATTGGTTAGCCGCTTTGGCGCTAAAATTGTATCCATGTCAAAAGTTGCCAGTTGCTGGGGCTAGTTTATATAAATACTGGAAAGATGTGGCAATTGTTGCTCGCATTCAACTTATTCTATGAGAACCCGTTTGGTATACAGTGATCCCTCGGTTAGCGCGGGGGTTACGTTCCAAGACCTCCCGCGCTAACCGATTTCCGCGTTATACTGGATGCGGAAGTAAAAACACCTTCTGCGCATGCGCGCCCTGGCCGCACATGCGCAGAAGGTGGAGCGACGCAAATTCGGAGGCTGGCAATGCAATGGTGATTTTTCCGGGCTCCTTGCCGCTACCCCCCGCCCGCCCGATTCGCCCCGCTCACCGTCATTCTTAAAAGCTCTGAAGGACGAAAGGAATGGAGAATTGCCAGAGCGCCATGAGAACAACAAACTGGAGGATGTGGATGGTGGCAGTACAGCAGAACCAAAGGAAAATTGGGAGGAGAACTGCCATCAGAATGGCCTTTCTTTGCCTTTGGAAGAGGGAGAGAATCTTTCTCACTCTTTAGAAGCAGAACACAGATTACTGAAAGCAATGGGATGGCAGGAATATCCTGAGAATGATGAGAATTGCCTTCCCCTCACAGAGGATGAGCTCAAAGAGTTCCAAATAAAGTCACGACTCCCGAGTTCGCCAACTGGGACCAGCGCCGAAGCTGAACCGCGGGCCGCCTCGCCTACGCTCTCCGGACCGGCGGCGGCTGAAAGAGAGTCCAACCCGAGGGGCGCCGGGCCGAGAAGCGGCGACGCGGGCTGGCCGGCCCGAGGCGCCTCGACCCCGCGTCCTCCCCTCTGCTTTCCGCGGCGTTTGGTCTCGCCCGCGCCTCCGCTCCCTGCCATGTTGGATTGCACGGCCGGCGCCGGGGAGAAGTTGGAAGTTTAGTGCCTGTCGGGAGAGCGGGCGGAAGGCGCGAGGATTTCCCGGCTGGCTCGCGCGGGAGCCCCCTTCAGGAGTTGCTGCCGCCGCTCCGCAACCCGCTCGCGGCGCCCCCTCAGGTCGCCGCCCCGATGCGGCCGCAGTAAAGCGCGGGGGAGGCAGGCTGCTGCGCCGCCACCCTCCAGGAGACGCGGGGCCCGACCCCCCAACCGCCCCCAGGCGAGCTTAAGAGAGGCAGCGGCGGAAAGGTTGGCAATCCCGGCCGGGCGCCGGCGGCGGCCGCCATGAACAACAGCCAGCAGCAACAGCAGCAGCCCCCGCCGCCGCGGAGGGTCTCCAACGTGGGCTCCCTGCTGCTCACCCCGCAGGAGAACGAGAGCCTCTTCGGCTTCCTCGGCAATAAATGCGTGACAATGTGCTCTGTGGTGGTCCAGATATATGCAGCGGAGCGCAATGCTATGTGGTCAAAGAAATGCTGTGGTGTAGCTTGCCTTGTAAAAGACAATCCACAAAGATCCTATTTTATCAGAATATATGATATCAAGGATGGAAAACAATTGTGGGAACAAGAATTATATAATAACTTTGTATATAATAGTCCTCCCCGTCATCGGGCGGGAAAAACCGCGGTGTAGGGAAAAAAACGCGGACTTATTTTTTAATTAATATTTTTTGAAAAACCGCATTGCAGCGTTTCGCGCTAATCGAGAACGCGTAAATTGAGGGACCACTGTACTTTTCCTGACAGAAAGTAAACTTTCTGACTGTTCAGCCTCTCCTGCGAGTTATTACATTTGGCGACGAGGAGGTCGAACCTCTGCTGGAATACCATGACTGCCCCTTCTACCATCCAACCGCCGGAGTTTTTGATCTGGAAAGGACTACTTGGACAGCCTATGTGGCTAAGTTTGATATTTTTTTAGAGGCAGCCGGAATGAAGGACACAGATAGTGGACGCAAACGTGCCCTTTTCCTAAACTACTGCGGCTCACAGATTTTTGACCTCGCTGAAACCCTCACTGATCCAGAACCGGCAAATTCCGTCTCTTGGGACATTCTTTCTTCCAAACTGACCGCTCACTTCAAACCAACTAAACCGGCCAGAGTTTTTAGGCATCAATTCTCCCGGATGGCACAAGGGTGAATCTATCAATCAGTTTGCAACACGCCTTCGTACTGTCCTTTCCAAATGTCATTTTGATAACCTAGAGGCTCGCCTCACCGATGCCTTGATTTTTGGCATGCGTAATATAGCAATTAGGAACAAACTCCTATCCGAAGAAGAATCCTCGCTCCAAGAGGTTATAAAAGTGGCACAAACTTTTGAAGTTGCTGAAGCCGTGGCTGCGGAACTCAAAAGCAGTGACAAGCATGCCACGGTCTTCAAGATAGCTGATGCCTTTTCACCATCCACCTTGCCTGCTGAATACGCTGACCCTGACTTGGAAGCCTATGGTGACTACTGTCTCCAGATTAAGTCTCCGCCACCGAGAAACACCAGACCGCAAACACCTGCCTTTTACTGCGCCGGCTGCCGAGGAAATCATCTCCATTTCTGTTGCCCAAAAAGGGCATATTGCTGAAGCCTGCCGGGCTCGCCTACTGGACGACCTCCCAATGGCTCCAGGATACCCCCTGATACATCCACAGCAACCAGCCCAGCCGAGAAAAATCCGTCCGCCGTGTCCACCTTTCAGGGGAAACTGCCGCCCTTTGGGAACGTTTTCCCACGACTGGAACCCAGGTAAACCTTACCCCGGAGTGGCCACCAGTTCCAGATTTGTCCCCACCAAGCTTGTGGTGCCCTTGCTCCTCAACAATAGACCTTGCCAGATGGAGCTGGACATGGGGTCAAAATTTTCACTCATGCCATGGCACAAGTTGAAACTGTACATGCCGTCCCTGACTGTGGCACAGCTCGAACCCATAGAGACTGCCATTAAGGACTTCCAGGGAAACCCCATTCGAGTTTTGGGGAGGGCACAGGTGCCCATTACTTTTAAGGGAGTCACTGCCTTCCTTTGTTGGTTGTACAAGGGACTTATTATTCACTATTGGGGTTGGAGTGGATGGCCCCTCTAGGTCTGGCTATCATGGGCATCCATAAGCTGGCAAACTGTAACATGCCAAATTTTGTACATGAATTTCCAGATGTTTTTGATGCTAAATTAGGGACTTACAAGGGCCCCTCCATATCTTTTTCCCTGGATCCAAGTGTACCTCCCTTGCGCTTAAAGCCCCGCAGGGTTCCCTTGCCAGTATGTCAAAAGTTGCCTGTTGCTGGGGCTAGTTTGTATAAATACGGGAAAGACGCGGCAATTGTTGCTCGCATTCAACTTATTCTGAGAACCCGTTCGTTATACTTTTCCTGACAGAAAACAAACTTTCTGACTGCTCAGCCTGTCCTGCGAGTTTTTACACATACCATATCAGTATCTTTGTGAAACCCTTATCAAACAGCACAATGGGCAATCCGGAAGCTTGGAAAATGCACTTCCGGTTTGCCATTGTGCTGGTTTTTGCACTCCAGAAGGTTCAGAGAAGCATCCTGAAGCCCCAGAGTGCAGAAAACAGTACAATGGGCAAAACAAAAATTCAGAAAATGCATTTCTAGTTTGCCCATTGTGCTGTTTTTTTGCATTCCAGGCAGAGGTGGGCTACTGCCCAGATGGGTGGTGGTGGTGAAAAATAGAGCTCCACCCCAGAGCACCCAATTTTCACTGTAAGATGTTGAAAGAAAATGCAGGGCGTCCTGCATAAGCCACACCCACAGTGTGGTAGTAAAAATTTTGTAGCCCTTCACTTATTCTAGGGCTTCGCAAGAAGCTTCCCTGAACCCTCTGGAGTACAAAAAACAGCACTTTCTGAACTTCCAATTTGTCCGTTGGGCAGTTTTTCTGCATTCCACAGCTTCAGGGAAGCTTCACTGAAGCATCCAGAGGGCAAAATGCCCCTGTTAAGGACCCATAAGCATCTTTTAGTGTTGTGTAGCAATGGTCTAAAGTATTCTTGCCTCTGGTGGAACAATTGAAAATATGTAACATATTTTTGCTGATAATGAAAAGGAAGGGAGACTAGTATAGATCTATTTCGAGCTCTTCTGCTCTCTTCAGCTAGCCATACCCCAATTCTGTGATCAGAATTGAATTCTTTTGAAAGGCCACATAGTTTTACATTAAGAGGCTGTTTGGTTCCATATTAGAGTTTAGAGCCTATGGAGCCAGGAGGTATGGAGATAAGTCTCTTGGATGTCTTAATAATTAAAAAGGGATATACAAATAACACAAGAGTGATCTGGATAATTTTGTACATTGTAATTGAGCTGTTAAACCCTTAAAGGGTTTTATAAAAAGGATAAAGAAACAAATGAAAAGAAATTAAATTCCAATAAATTATTTGAAGGGAATGAAGATTAAGTTTATTAAAAGTAAAAGGAAGAAATACGTTGGTTTATTTGATCAAGGTTAAATCCATATGTTGTTATCGCTGGTAACTCCTAATCGACTGTTGTTGGTTGGGACTGAATTACAAGGCTTTGGAAATGGGATCTGGGAAGAAGAAATCATTTGTTGAATTTTAAGGGAAGTGGTAAGTTACTAAAATCATTTATATGTGTGATGAAGGGGGAAGTCTATTCTTTATATGTTTCTTTTTCTTTTCTTTACTATATTCTTTCCTTTTTCTTTTTGGCAGTTTCTATCTTTTGTATTAGCTTTTTATTTTTTAATGTATTTTTTAAAAAAAAAATACTATTAAAAACTTAGAAAATAGAGAATAAAAAAGACCATGGGGAAATATGAGAATATCATATCAAGTATATCAAAAGATGTTATATAGAAGATTTCTTTCACAAGTTAAAGACAAGATATGAAATGATTGGTTTAATTATAAGGAAACTGTTATTGATTCAGCATTAAGAAGTATTTTCTAATTTAATAATGGAACAGACTGGAATGTGGAGGGTTTTCCAACATGGGAAATGCTGGATGGCCATCTAGTGGGGATGCTAATCATGGATTCCTACAGTAGGCAGATCTCCAAAGTTCCTTCTCTTACTACTGTATGATTTTATTAACCAAAGCATTGTTATGGAACATCTATGGTAATTACTGATTACTTTACAGACTTATAGAAAGTATAAAGCCAATTTGGTTTGGTGGTTAAGGCATCAGGCTAGAAACCAGGTTCTAGTCATGAAAGCCAGCTGGGTGATTTTTGGACAAGTCATTCATTCTTTCTCAGTCTAGGAGAGGGATTTTGGAGTCTTAAAGGAAAACCAATTAAATATGAGCCAAGAGTGTGCAGTGGCAGCCTTTTTTGGATTTTTGTGGATATGTTCATAGCATAAATGGAGATGAGCGCTGTTGTATCCTGTAATGGCTACCTTGTAACTCTGTAAATAGTTTGTTCCTCTTTCAGCGCTGTCTGAGCCCAAGCAGGAAGTCGCTCCTGATTGGCTCAGACGCGGCCGGCTCTGGCTTTGGCGGGAACCGCAAATATATAAAAGGAGCGGTTTCTCCAGCCAGAGTCAGTCGGTACTCGCTGAATTGTCACTTTACCTTACTGAGCTGTCACTTATTCTCTGAGCTGAATAAAAGTACCGATTGCTCCAACCCTGTCTCTGGGTCTACTTCACTGGCGACGAACGGACGGAAGAAACTTCGCGTGCAACATGGACAAAATCCAGATCGGCCAGGCTCCGGAACTCTTCGATCCTGAGAAATCGACATGGGACGAGTACATGGCCACCTTCGAGATCTTCCTCGAGGCGGCGGGAATGCAGGACGCCGAAGCCGATCGCAGACGGGCTATTTTCCTTAACTACTGCGGCGCAGAAATCCGCAGACTAGCCCAAACTCTCACCGAACCAGAACAAGCAAGAGCCACAGCGTGGGACGTCCTACAACAAAAACTGGCGAGCCACTTCAAGCCGACCAAACCAGCCATGGTTTTTCGGCATCAATTCCACATGATGGTTCAGAGGGAAACCGAGTCGATCAGCCAGTTTACAACGTGGCTGCGAACGGTACTTGCTCAATGCAAGTTTAAAGACCCGGAAGCTCGCCTCACCGACGCCCTGGTTTTCGGCATGAAAAGCAACACGGTGAGAAATAAACTCCTCATCGAAGAAGAGCCGACTCTACAAACCGTAATTAAACTGGCGCAAACCGCAGAAGCAGCCGACGCGGCGGCGAGAGAATTGAAAGAGCACGGAAGGCGGGAAATCATTGCAAAAATCGACTCCGCGTCTCCCAGCGCCGTGGAAACAGACAACCCCAGCCAACAAAGTTCCAGCGGAGACAACTGCCTCCTGGTGCAAGACCAGCCGAGACACCTGAGAGCTACTCACCCAGCCCCCTGCGCGGGCTGCCGGGGAAATCACCAGCGCCATCGATGCCCCTTCCGAGACGCTACATGCCGCCGTTGCAACCGGAGAGGCCACATCGCCATCGCATGCAGAGCAACAGCGCCAGAGGACACATTTGCCACACCGCAATACCAGCGACCTCAAAACCAGACCCCCCAAGCGCGAGAAAGGAGACCATTCCGCAACGCGGGTCAAAGGAACTACTCAACCGCTAACCGCGACTACTATAGAGGTAACTCTCAATTTTCCGTGAATAACACGGCAACCAAAAAGGGGGCTAAAATTGTTATATCACTGCTACTCAATAACCAACCTTGCTCAATGGAGCTGGATACGGGCTCTAGATATACCATCATGCCCTGGGAAAAATTTAAACTGTATATGCCTAATGTATCTAAGGCTGACCTAAATCAAACCTCTTTGGTGATTAGAGACTTTCAGGGGGGAGTAATCTCGGTCTTGGGAACAGCAAATGTACCTATCGCATTCAAGAATGTTAAATGTACCCTTCCCATGCTTATTGTAACAGGGGCCAAGCACTCTCTTCTGGGTTTAGCATGGATGGAACCACTGGGGATCGAGATTTCGGGTGTGTGTAATGTAAACTGTTATGATATGCCTAACTTTGTGAAAGAGTTCCCTGAAGTGTTCAGCCCCACACTGGGATTGTATAAGGGGCCCCCTATATCTTTCTCTATTGACCCCAAGGTCCCACCGATCAGACTAAAACCTCGCAGGGTCCCCCTGCCGCTCCTCCCCAAACTAGACATACAGCTGGACAAACTCATTAGCCAAGGTATTTTGGTCCCTGTGGAGCAGGGGCCATGGGAAACTCCCATAGTTACCCCTCTGAAGCCAGATGGCTCTTTAAGAGTTTGCGCTGATTACAAATCGACCCTAAACAAGGCACTCCAACACCACCCCTACCCCATCCCGGTTGTGCAACAACTGCTACACTCCCTGGGGGAGGGGAAAAGGTTCGCAAAGATCGACCTGGCGCAAGCTTACCAGCAACTTCCGGTCGATGAACAAACAGCAAACGCTCAAACAATTGTAACGCACAGGGGGGCTTTCAAATGCACGAGGTTACAGTTTGGGGTAAGCATAGCCCCAGGAATATTCCAGAGCATTATGGAACGCCTATTGTCAGGGGTAAATGGGGCCATTCCATACTTTGATGACATCTTAATTGCAGGGGAAAACCAGGAACAAGTAAACAAAAGAATAAGGGAAGTACTTAAGAGGTTACAGGACAAAGGTTTAAGAATCAAGCCTGATAAATGTGTCTGGGGAACCAACAGTATAGAATTCCTAGGATATAAAATAGATAAGGAAGGTATCCACCCCACAACAGAGAAGCTGAGAGCAATTAGAGAAGCCCCAGAGCCACGAGATAAGAATGAGTTGCAGGCATTTTTGGGCCTCCTTAATTTTTATTCCGTTTTTTTAAAGCAGAAGGCAACAGTAGCAGAGCCTCTCCATCGTTTACTCCAGAAGGAAGCCCGCTGGACATGGGGGAAAACTGAACGTGAAGCTTTTTCTCAAATAAAAAATTTATTAACCTCTAAAAGTGTAGTAGTCCAATATAGTGCTTCACTACCCATTAGGCTCACGTGCGACGCTTCGCCGTACGGCATAGGAGGAGTCCTAGCTCACGTTCTACCTAATAAGACAGAGGCCCCAATAGCATTTTTTTCTAGAACCATGACCAGCACAGAAAGGAATTATAGCCAGTTAGACAAGGAGGCTCTAGCATTAGTGGCAGGGGTAAAGAAGTTTCACAATTACATTTTTGGAAGAAGCTTTGAGCTAGTCACTGACCACAAACCCTTACTAGGCCTGCTAGCCCCCAACAAGCCCACTCCACCTTTCATGTCTCCAAGACTAATCAGATGGGCTCTTTTCCTCTCAGGGTATCAGTATGAGCTCACCCACAAGGGGGGGAAGGAAATCAATCATGCAGACGGCCTAAGCAGATGCCCCATAGCAGACTTAGTGGAAGACCCTGTTCCTTCCACAGATGTGTTAATGATAGAACTCGAGGAAAACCCACTAACCACAGCAAAAGAGGTAGCTGCACACACGCAGCAAGATCAAATCCTGAAACAAGTGGTGAACTGTGTTCTAAAGGGATGGCAAAAGGATGTTGTGAAACCTGAATTGTGTGATTTTAAAAACAAAAGACTTGAACTATCGTATGTAAAAGGTTGTTTACTGTGGGGGGATAGAGTGATCATTCCCAAAAGCCTAAGGGGAAAGGTACTCAAAATGTTACATGTGGGTCATCCTGGGATTGTCAGGATGAAGAGCCTGGCAAGGGGGCATTTATGGTGGCCAGGGCTGGATGCTGATATTGAAAATTGGGTTTCAAAGTGTGATCCGTGCCAAGAGTCACGACCCAGTCCCCCCAAAACAACTCCGGCTGAGTGGGAACAGCCTGCTGGTCCTTGGTCTAGAATCCACATTGATTTTGCTGGCCCAGTGGGGTCTCAGTGTTTTTTAATAGTGGTTGATGCTTTCTCCAAATGGTTGGAAATAATAGCAATGAACAACATCACCACAAGTGCCACTATCAAGGTATTGAGCAGACTGTTTGCATCCCATGGTTGCCCAGATCTCTTAGTGTCTGACAATGGGCCACAGCTAACAGCCAGGCAATTCGAATTGTTCCTAGATGGCCTAGGGGTCAGGCATGCCCTCATCTCGCCTTATTCGCCCTGGGCTAACGGATTGGCAGAACGTTACGTACGGGTGGCAAAGGAGGCATTGCGCAGATCAGGCCCTGGGGATGTGCAACAGAACTTGGACCAATTCTTACTCACCCAACACATTACCCATAACTCGCACACACATGTAAGCCCTGCAGAGTTATTGATGGGAAGGAAGTTGAGGTCACCACTAGACAGGTTAAACCCAAGGTTCTGTGTTAATAATAACCAAATGTGTACAAAACCTGAAAGAGAAATGTATTTGGGACAAAATGTATATGTAAAAAGTTTTGATGGAAATGTAAACTGGATGAAGGGAATTATTGTTAAGCAAAATGCACCTAAGACCTATGTTGTTAAACTAGAGGATGGTCGTTTGTGGAAACGACACATAGACCACATTCGGAAGCGAACAGAAAATCAATTGCCACAAACCGCTGACATGGACTCTCCCCCTTCAACAGACTTTAGTACATTGCCCGAAATCAGAGACACGCAAAGAGACTTATCGGGCCAGGGGGAACCATCCAGCGACGCCGAACCATCCTCGTCCTCCGAAGCCTTCGTTGGGCCCGCCAGGCCAAGTCCGCAACACCGGGAGAACAGCTGCGAGCCATCCTCCACAGTTGGTGGCGAAGGAGAAATTGAACTGCGCAGGTCAGCGCGAGCTCCTCAGAGGCCCCACCGATTGGACGACTTTGTCACATGGCTTTCTTGATGGATGTGTCCAACTATGAGGGGAGGGGTGTTGTATCCTGTAATGGCTACCTTGTAACTCTGTAAATAGTTTGTTCCTCTTTCAGCGCTGTCTGAGCCCAAGCAGGAAGTCGCTCCTGATTGGCTCAGACGCGGCCGGCTCTAGCTTTGGCGGGAACCGCAAATATATAAAAGGAGCGGTTTCTCCAGCCAGAGTCAGTCGGTACTCGCTGAATTGTCACTTTACCTTACTGAGCTGTCACTTATTCTCTGAGCTGAATAAAAGTACCGATTGCTCCAACCCTGTCTCTGGGTCTACTTCAAGCGCTGTCCACTATCATTGGCAATTACTAATGGTGTAAAATCCACAGGGACCTCTCACTACTTACCTTCATAGCCTGGCTAGGTAAGTCTTAAATTTTTAAAGCAATTTTCCCCCACCCCATCCCCCACAACTTACTTATAGACCACATGTTTAAGTATGAGAATTTCTTTGTAGGATACATAGCATCATTATCAGATGGATTTGTAACTGGTTGACAAACCACATTCAACTTATAGTCTTCAATGGAACTACATGGAGGGAAGTAAGTAGTGCAGTAATTCATCACTGGAGGCTTTTAAGAAGAGGCTGGACAGCTATTTGTCTGAAATGGTGTAAGGACTCCTGCTTGAGCAGGGGATTGACTAGAAGAACTCCAAGGTCTCTTCCAGCTTTATTCTGATTCCAAGGTTCTGTTTTAGGCCCAGTATTCTTCAATATTTTCATAAACAATTTAGATGAGGGAATAGAAAGGGAATTCATCAAATTCACAGCAACACCAAGTTGCCAGGAATAGACAATACCTCAGAAGATATGCTCAAGATCTAAATCAGAGGTCCCCAACCTTTTTTGCACCAGGGACCGGCTTTAAGCTAGACCAATTTTCCACGGGCCGGGGGGGGGGGAGCGTTGGTCATATGGGGGTGGGGTTATGGAGGGGTGGAGCTTAGTGACGCAGCCCTCCACTCTTCTCCACACGGCGGGGAGAATCAGGAGGCTCCTTTGGCGGCTGGGGGCTGCCTGGCTTTGTGATTTTGGCTGGGGGGGGAGTTAGGAAGGTCCTACTTCTCCACCCCCCAGCCAAAAATTCAAAGCCTATCTGCTGGATACGGGCGATGAGTGGGACAGAGCGGCGCGGAAGCCTCTTGCAGCAGCTGCTACAGCCACCGGCTTCCGCGCCGCTCGTCCCACCCATCGCCTGTATCCAGCAGAAGCTGCTGCCTGAGTGCTCTTGGCCGGCGGGATTCAAAGTGCTGGGGTGGAGGGTGTCCCGACAGCCCCCCCACCCCAGTGCTTCGCCTCCCGCTGGGACACCCCCCACCCCAGCACTTTGAATCCCACCGGCCAAGAGCACTCGGGCAGCAGCTTCTGCTGGATACGGGCAATGGGTGGGACGAGCGGCGCGGAAGCCTCTTGCAGCAGCTGCCACAGCCACCGGCTTCGGCGCCGCTCATCCCGCTCATTGTCCGTGTCTGGCAGAAGCTGCTGCCCGAGTGCTCTTGGCCGGCGGGATTCAAAGTGCTGGGGTGGGGGGTGTCCCAGCGGGAGGCGAAGCACTGAGGTGGGGGGGCTGTCAGGACACCCCCCCACCCCAGCACTTTGAATCCCGCCAGCCAAGAGCACTCGGGCAGCAGCTTCTGCCAGACACGGGGAAGGAGCGGGACGAGCGGCGCGGAAGCCGGTGGCTGTGGCAGCTGCTGCAAGAGGCTTCCGCGCCGCTCTGTCCCACTCATCGCCCGTATCCAGCAGATAGGCTTTGAGTTTTTGGCTGGGGGGGGACTTAGGAAGGTCCTACTTCTCCCCCCCCCCAGCCAAAAACTCAAAGCCTATCTGCTGGATACGGGCGATGAGTGGGACAGAGCGGTGCGGAAGCCTCTTGCAGCAGCTGCCACAGCCACCGGCTTCCGCGCCGCTCGTCCCGCTCATTGCCCGTATCCAGCAGATAGGCTTTGAGTTTTTGGCTGGGGGGGGGAGAAGTAGGACCTTCCTAACTCCCCCCCCAGCCAAAATCACAAAGCCAGGCAGCCCCCAGCCGCCAAAGGAGCCTCCTGATTCTCCCCGCCCTGCCCGACGCCCCACCCTGTCCTGTATAATGTCCTCTGCCGGGAGGGCAGCGGCGCCGCGGACCGGCTGGAAAACCCCAACGGCCCGGTCCCGGTCCGCGGACCGGCGGTTGGGGACCTCTGATCTAAATGGACTTGTACATTGGAGCCTATCTGACAAAATGAAATTCAATGTTGAGAAAAGTAGGGGTTTACATTTAGGGAAGAAAAAAGTATATAGGTACAGATTAGGTGAAACTTGACTCAATAGCAATAACTGTGAGAGGGATCTTGGAGTCTTAGTAGACAGTAATTTAAATATAATCCAGTAATGTGCTGGCAGCTGACAAAAAGCCAGTTGCAACTAAGCTGCATTAACAGAAGAATAAAATCAAGATCACATGAAGTGTTAGTACTGCTTTAAATGGCCTTGGTAAGACCACATTTGGAATACTGCATCTAGTTTTGGTCACCATGATATAAAAAAGATACTGAGATACTGAAAAGAGTGCAGAGAAGAGCAACAAAGATGACTGGGGGGGGGCAGAGGCTAATATATATATAAAGAACTGTTGCAGGCATGGGTACGTGTAGTCTAGTGAAAAGAAGGGTTAGGGTCGACATGATAGCAATATTCCAATATTTGAGGGGTTGCTACAAAGAAGAGTAGGACAATCCAATGGTGGTATTCAGCCAGTTCAGACCAGTTCAGCCCAACGGGTAGCTAAGTTTTTCTGCAGTTTGGCAAACTTACTGATCCCACCACTGACTAGCCCCACCCTGCCCCTTGCCTCACAGCCACTCTTTGCCTGGTCTGAGAAGTAAGGCCAATGGTGTGAAAGGGAGACCAGCTCTGGGCCTCCTGCACTCAGCCAAAGGGCCGCCTGGTATACAGCGAGGCTCAGACACTTTTCAGGCCCAGCTCTCAGCTTCTGTGGGGAAGCCCAAGAGAAAATACCTGGTCCAGCCACACAACACCTCAGCAGAATACTCTCCCCCAAGGGCTGTCCACTTGCCCACCTGTTGGCCTGGTTGGCTTGGAAGCAGTGTGTCCACCTGTCACAGGCTGGATGCGGAACCCAAGGTGGAGGAAAGGGTGAGCAGGCGGCAGCCACCCAGAGACTCCATGGAAGCTGAGAGTGGGGCTCAAAATGCAGCTGGGCCTCACCATCTCCCCTGAGGCTTGCTCCTGAAGATCTTGACAAGTGACTTGGAGTGGACTGGAGGGGGAGCAACAAGTGCTGCAGAGATGTTCCAAGGACTGTGGCAGTGAGCTGCTTCCCTCCGAGGGCTTACTAGATTTGCGGCAGTACCGTGTCCAATGAAAGATCTGCAGTGTCGCACACCCTTTAAGATTTTTATCTTTCTATCAGAACAGTTGGTGCCTCTGTCTTGCTATGGAACATGCATAGACAGAGACGGAAGCATGTGTGCTTTGGTGGGATGAAGTTGTGCCTCTGAAGTATCTCTTTGGAAACAGGAATTGGAAAGAGATGAGGCGGCAGGGTTGGTTGGCTGATGTGAGTGGTTTCAGAAGCAAATGCGGATTTGAAAGTCCCCACTCCCTTTTGAGAGTTTATTTTGGGCTGGCCAAAACCAGGTGTAGGTTCCATTCATTTTAGGACCAATTTTAAGAAAAACAAATGTAATATCTCTGTCAGATCCCTATCATAATACTGCCATTCCTGTGGGGAGGGGTCCTGGATACATTTATTAGTTTATTGCTTTCTTCCTATCCACCATATATTCACTACCAGACTCTATCATCCCCTAACCCCCAAAACTTTACTCTTAGACTATCCACTATTAACCTCTCCCGATTCCTAAGAGGTCAGTCAGCAGCGTGTATAAGTGCCCAGCGTGCCTCCTATCCCCTCTCCTAATGTTTCTTTATTTTTTACCAGTTTCATGTATATGAATATTATTATTTCTAATGCTTTTCCCCCCTAATTTTTTCTTTTACTAGTATCATGTATATAAATATTACTTGACAAAACAAACAAACAAAAAATAAAAAATAATAAATCATGTATCCCCCAGGTTTATAGTCTTTATCTACACTATGTGCCCCAAGCTTGATTTACCTTTGGGATAATGTAATTGGGGGGAAGGGCCATGTGTTTTGTCTCAGTCCTGAGGCTTCCTGCAAGAAAGCCTGGGAATGGCTTCTTATCTCTTTCTCAGGATGGCCATTCTAACAACATCTTTGCACTTGTGGATTGGCTCATTCAACCTGGAACTGAGGAGAGAGGCTTCTAACTATTTTATCCTAACTATACAGTATTGCCTGACGGGGACTTTAAATCCTGCTTCCCTTTATACTGCAATCACACTCTTTCCATGAAAGATTCCTTTTGAAATGCTGAAGTATAAAGTGTCTTTACTTTCTTGAACAGAGAGGAGAGGTAGTCCCTTCACAGAGACTTGGTTGTTTACACTTTTGCATGCTACCTACATACTCCGGTTCATGAAATCTTATACATCTTTTATAAATCTTATAGTTTTTAATTGATGAGGTCAAAGAAAAATAAAATGCAGAAAGAGGAATCAGTGGAAAGTACTGTATCCTATTAATGGTCAGTCACAAAACAAATCACTGTGGCAGGAACAAATATCTTTGCATTGGTATGAAAACCAACACAGAGCAGTAATTATTGAGCTATAGGAAAGACTACTTTCTCAATTGTGAAACTCAATGCATGGCCTTTCCTTCCTTCACTCTCTCCCCCCTCCCTTCCCCCCCTCTGTCTCACACATATATGGCTTTGTATCACTCCTTCAGAAACAAAATCTTTTGCTTTAACAGTGCTATTGCCCTGCCTCCTAATCTTCTGCTGCTTCTCTTGTTCTTTCTTAAATTTAGTCTTGATGCTACTAGTAGTCTTTTTTCCATTAACTGTTTTTGGGAGGTCCTGGATTTGTAATTTCTCATATCACAAATTAAGAGAATTCTTCATTTTTGTTACATAGCAAAAGATAAAAGATCAAGTTATCCAATTTATAATAAATGTTTTTAGATATATGTATAATTAGCTTCTATGGATTATGTTGGAGGTTGTTGGGCCCGAAAGGTGGTCAAGCCTGATCTTCCTCCCCACAATGTCCCACACATTGACTGAGTATGGCAGGCCTGGAGTGGATTTCCCTAATCCGCCATTGGCCTTACCTTCACAACCAGTTGTGGTGAGCAGAGTGGTGTGAACCCCATAGGCTGGACCACTCAGAACTTCTGGAGATAAGCTGTTGCACTGGTTAATTGTTCTCACTGTTAGGAAGTTTCTCCTTAGTTTTAGGTTGATTCGCTCTTTGTTCAATTTCTATCCATTGCTTCTTGTTTTGCCTTCTACTGCTTTGGAAAATACATTGCCTTCCCCCTCTTTGTGGTAGCCCCTCAAAAGCCTGCTTTGTGACTTGCCTATTACACGCGCAAAGCATGTGAGTCATTTTCTCCTTTCAGTCGTCCCTGAAAGTATATCTACAATGTAGTATGTATGTAGAAAGGATATTTACAATGTAGCCATTAGTAGTGGCGATGCAGATAATAAAGTTAAAAAAAGGTGAACAACATTTTTACAGAACTATAAATAGGTTGAGACCTTTGGGGCGAATGGCTGGGAGGCGAGGTGAGGCCAGGCATGACAAAGTGTGGCTGGGAGAGGAGGGACGAAGTGGGGCAGGGCTGGGCATGGCAATGAGAAGCCAGATGAGGTGATATGCTCCTCTATGTAAGTGACATCGAGGTGGCCGAGTCACATGACCATCCAGCCATGCTTACCCAGAGGTCATTAGGGCAGAGAACCAGTTGTTAAATTATTTGAATCCTACCACTGTCTCAACCTATTTTCCAAAGCACCAGAAGGCAGGACATGAAGCAATGGATGGAAACTAAGCAAGAAGAGAAGCAATTTAGAACTAAGGAGACTGGGCAGCCATTTGTCTGAAATGATATAAAGTCTCCTGCTTGAGCAGGGGTTGGACTAGAAGGCCTCCAAGGTTCCTTCCAACTCCAATGATGATGAGAAATCAGAGAATAGTGACTGCAGGAGGGCAAATGTTATTTAATCTCCAAAAAGAAAAATGGGGAATCTACTAATATACAAAGGAGTCAGTTTGAGACTAACACCTAGGAAGCATTTACAGTTGACATAGATGTATCAGCCTCTAAGCATTTGAAATCAAGTGTTAAATATTGTAATTATCAACTTTGTTAAGAACAGGTTTTTTCCAAACTATGGGAATTTTATTTATTTACTGGGCAATATCCCTTGCTTTTTCAATAAAGATAGCATACCTTTTGATAAGTTTAACAGTGTGGATAAATAGCATAAACCAATTTATTTATTTATTTATTTTGTTTTATTTTTTGAATTTATATGCCTACATATAAATGAATACATAACTAGTTCAAAAATCATACAGAAGGATCAATCCTGAGTACTTTATTCTTCATTATTTTCACTATTGGATACACAATATTTTATAATAATACTCATGAAAAAATTATTAAGGTGGTACTTCTGAGTTGATACTTATTTAAAAATGCCCTCTTTTGTCTTTTGCTTGCTGTCTTGCTAAAGATTATCTTATTGGAGAGGGTCACAGTCAACTGCCATGGCGACACAGTGTTCCTTGTGCTCCAGCGGGGAAACGCCGGATGCCTGCTCTTTGGAGGTGCTGATTCAGATTTGAATCAGTCCAGAACCTCCCTGAAGGGGAGGTAAAGAAGGGGACTTGGTCTGGGCCCATTTTGGGGTTGGCATACCCCACAGAGACCTGGCTTGGAGCTTCCATCAGCAGCAGTGTGAAGGCGATTAGCCGCCATTAGCCGCGACGACCGCATAATGGAATGATTGGACTGAAGAGGTGGAAGTCATCTGGGAAGAAAGGGAATATAAGTGTTGTGCTGGAAGACAAAGAGATGGAGAATTAATACCTATGGTGAGCATTTTCGCCAGAAAAAAAACCCCTTTTTAAAAAAATTGCTTTTGGGATTAATGGAAAAATACACAGAGAAGCTGGGGAAAGCAGCTAATTGGATACCAGAACTGTTTAATTTGCACTGAATTGAAGTAAAAAGCCTACAACTAAAACCCAGGTTGGAAAAGCATTTGTGGACTATAAGATGGTGATAAAAGAACTTAAAAAACTGAAAACTTGAATTTTAATCTTATTTAATCTTATTTGGACTAAAAAGTGAAATATCATCAGAAAAAAAGTAAAATAAATTTGACTGCTGACCACTGCCATCTGCTGGTGGAGGCTATACTTGTGAGAAAGTGTTTGAGTTAGAATCTTATGTTTATCCAGACGTGATCTTCAAGAAATAACTTATGGTATTTGGGACTAAGTAGACCTGTTGTTACCTTTTGTATTAAAAATGTGATAAAGAAGAATTATACATTAATACAAAAAAAAGAGAGGGACTTTGATACATGGAGTCTGAAATGTGATTTTTTTTTTAAAGGCTTTTAGGCTGTTTGGAGACTTACAGATAGCTAGACAATAAAAGCCATTCAGTATATAGAAGAGATGGAGGAAATAAAGGATTAATGAGATCTATAGAGACATTAAGGAATATTATGAAGCAATAAGATCTACAACTGAAATTGGTATTGAAGGAGGATTACAGGAATTTTTGGAGGGCAAAGAGACACTTACTCTAACAAAACTATTAAAGATGGAGTTGGCGAAGAAAATGCAGCAGAACAAGATGAAGAGGTACAGAAGGAGAAGATTTTTGGATACTGAAACAAAAACAATGGGTAGATTAAGAATGGACAAATTAAGGGACATATTACATATTTCTTTGATGATGTAGGCTTAAATAGTGATGTGGAGCAAGAGGAATTAGAGGGTAAAAAACCAGAAGATTCTGAAAGGGGTTGGGTTAATGAAGGTATTAATGCTCATGTCCCACATGAAGATTATACAGTACTAAGATAAGCACTAATAAAAATGGAAAAGACGTGATTTGAGACACTGGATTTGGCTGGAAAGGAAATCAAAGATATGAGATTTGCAAAGTTTGGATATTTAAAAAAAGAAGGGAGAGGAAGAAGAAACGAAAAAGCTGTAAAAAAATATGAGAAAAACAATTATTGGCCTTACACAACAGAAAGAGGGATGTGAAAAAGGCTGATTGGATGTTGAATAACTTATAATTGGTTTTTTTGTGTGTTTTTGTTTGTTTTTGTTGTTTTAGCATTTATATTTTAGTGGGAGTAGCAATATAGTCTGCTAATTTTAGTCTGATAATTTTATAGGTAAAAATAATGAAATGTATTAAAGGGATTCGAATAGATGTAATTAAGTGATATGATTATATAAGGTTTAATTAATTAAAATTATGTAATTAATTTTTATTAATTTATGATGTTTTAGTTTATTAAGAGGGATTAAAAATATGCTTCATATTAAGATTAAAAGCAATGTATATTAATGGGATGGTAATGTAATATAAATTTATAAGATTATATTTGTTCTCTATAATTATTAATAGATAAAATAAGGATTTATAAGGGGTTTTAGTCATTTGAAACATGTATAAAGAGGGAAGGAGGCACTACGGCTTAATTTGTAAGATGTTAAAAATATTGTCTTTAATAAGGGTTAAAGGAATACTAATGATGAATTTAGTTAGAGGATAATAGGGTTTATCTGGATGACAAAATTAAAAAGAATGGAGTAAGGGAGTGTGTTTGATACCAAAATTAAATAGACGGGATTTAATAATTTTTATTTTGAATATATAAAATTTACTAATTTGATACAATTTTATTATAACAGAGATAGAAGGTATATTGTTGTTGTATGTTGTTAGTGGAGAGAAAAAAAAATAAAAAAATTGCCCTAGAAGATTATGTTATTAATATTGTTAATAGATATTAAGTTATTTTCTCCTGTCCAAGATCATCTTTCTTACTTTGTACCATTCTTTATGTGACAATTCTTACTCAGATTATACATGTTTCCTGGGCTTATCATGTAACTTCTTAGTGGCTTACATTGTGGTGAGAACTTTGAAAAATAGTATTGCAACATGGAATCCTGTTTCATTTTCAATTTCTTATAGTACACTAGTTCATTCTCCATCTCAAAACTTAAAAGTACATCTCATCATGGTACAAATGTGTGCAATACTAACTGCAAATGGTTACTAAAAAGTTTACTGCTAGCAAAAGTTTTTGGTATTAAACCCCTCCAAGGTGGACCAGATCAGGTCTGGCAAAGCTGCAAAATGAACAAGACCCAAGAAGCACACAGAAGATGTTTTTCTGAGATCCTCTTATATCCTCTGATGATGGCTCTAGCCTTCTACCAAGTTAGTAACCCATGCCTCTAATGAAAATTGCAACCAGGTGATTGTGAATCCTTCTTTCTGAAAAACCTACCAAATTTTTATTTTATTTTATAATACAAAGGTTTCATTTTCAATTTAAACAATGTGTTGTCAGAGTGCTTATACATACATACATACAACAATATTGTACTTTCAAATTTAATTATATTCATTTAATAATATTTTTAACATTCTTAACATCTTTCATTTTAATATTAATCATACAGCCATCAAATCAACCAAAAAAGATTTATTTTTATTTACTTTCTCATCATATTTCCCCCAGGTTTACAGTCAAAACTATCCTTCCTTCTTTCCTCTCCTCCTCTCCCTTCCTATTTCCGTCCTCTTCTCCTCTCCTCTCCTCCTTTCTCTCCTTTGCTATTTCCATATCTTTCCTTTCTTTCCCTCTCTTCTTTTCCTTCTCTTTCCCTTCTTCCTTAATCTTCTCTTCTTTTTATGGTCTTTCTCCTCATCTCTCCTCATTCCCTATAGATGAAAATTGCAGACTGTGAATCCTTCTTTCAGAAGATCATATATCAGATTAGGATATGGTTGGTTCAATTACTCCTCCAGCGAAGTTTAACAAAAGCCCTTCCTCACACTTCCTTATCTTAAGATAGTGGCTTTGCAGCTGATATTTCAAGAAATATCTCTCAATAGATTCGTATCTACAGTGAGATCTCTTGTCCTGGGTCTAAACAAGCAAACTTGGTGTTAGCATCTCTGTAAAGTAGATGCTACTTCAAATCTTCACAAAATAGTTAGCTGCTCATAGTTATTTGCATAAATATGATAATTGCAGGATGATAAAAAGTGAAAGGGCTTAGTGTGTCAGGGTAATTATTTAAGAGCTTACCAGCTGCTATGATGATGTAATACTAAGAATGAGTCAGCAATGTTTTTGGGATGATATCACTTTAAGCGCCTGTTGTAAGAAAAGGCCCTGCTGGAGCATATCTCTCCCTCTGTGTGTGCTTCCATGTTGTAATTACTGATCACTGTTTGTTTGAGGTACATATTCTTTGTAGAGAGAACCACTATTTAAATACATACCTATGTTTACTGTATATGCTCTTGGGTTGTCTCACATAGTCACACCGTGCACAAAATTGTTCTTTGCCCCCCGGAGGCGGAGTAAAGATGGTGAGACATATATTGTGGATTAATTAAGGGTCATTTATTAATTAGCATGAATTTAAATAACTTTGAATAAGTTTAAATACGTAAATTTGAATATTTAATTCAAAACAAACTAAGGATCTGCAGAGCCAAACTAATGGGGCGGAAATTCCTACCATAAAATTCCTTGGCAACATTGGGCAAGAACTCCTTGCTGAACCAGGTGAAGGTACCACCTTCACCTGGATCCAAGCCACGCCCCTTAGTCGTGTGGGAGGAGTTCACACTCCAATCCCCGTGGGAAATTGGATCCGGTGATTCCCATGGACATCCTCTCTCCAATCCCCGACATTGCTCGAACCTCTAGTTCCTGGAGAGAGGCGGTCCATCACCCTTTAAGGATGCCCAAAAGGAGCATGCGCAGCTGCTTCTAATTGCCCATTTCCGCTCCTAACCTGCCAAACCCCAATGACCAAAGGGAGGCCTATTTAATATCTAAATGCGCCGCACCCCCTAACCAATCCAGTCCACACCGTCAGTGTGGAATAGATGAAAAAACATCCGCCTCTAAAGGGGAGGCCGCTAAAAATTCCTATTCGGCCCCGAGGCGACCTCCTTAGGACACACTGTTGATAGCGGAGGGTGGGCGGGTGTTCGCTCGAGCAGCCAGCAATGCCTGGGTCCCATCCGGATCGCCCTTAAGTAGGGCGATCTGGGACCCTCCCCAGCAAGCCGGCAGCGCGCTCTCATTGGCGCGCTGCCAGAAGCCGAACTTCCGGGTTCCAAATGAATCCGGAAGTCCGCAGCTCTGAGAAGAGCTGACTCACTGTCGCCACCGCCCCGTAGGCAATTTCGGCCGGCGGTTTAAACCGCTGGCCGGGCATTTCTTTTTTTATTGTCCCAAAGATGCTTTGTCAAGAGGTTTCTTGTTTTCTTGTTTTCCTTTGAAGACATTTTGCTTCTCATCCAAGAAGCTTCAGATCTGACTGATGGAAGGAATGGAAGGATTTATATTCCTTGCAGACATCTGGTCATTTGTATTATTTTCCAGAGATGTTTAGGCTATCTGGATGTTTATCTCTCATCAGGGTCAGCTGAGTAGTGAAAATTGGTGTGGAGCTTTCCTGGAACTTTTGAAAGGATTGTGTTATAGACTGAAGATAGATGGTGTCGTATCCCTTCTGTTGAGAGTGGGCTGTTCAAATTTGCCCTAAATGGGCTCTTTGACCCCTCTTTCAAACCAGTAGTCCTCTCTGTCCAAAATGTGGACTTTGTCTTCAAAATAGTGACCTTTTTCTTTTAAATGCAGATGGACTGCATCAATCTTGCTCAATCTTGTCCTTGATAGGTTTGTTGTCCTATGTTATGTATTTCATTCTTTATTCTCCTCACTCCCACCCATGCATTCTGCCTCTCAAATGCTGAAGGAGTGATTACACAAACTTCAGTTACACCTTCCTAACTGAAGCTGAAATGTTTCCAACTTGGCAATAGGTTTCCCCTAAATCTAACCAATGCTAATGAGTGAAAGCTAATTGTTTATAAGTTTAATAATCTGTTATTCATACAAAGAATTGACTGATTAATTAATTTTTGAAAATTATGCTGCAGTAAAAACTTTGAATCATTCATTTTATGCTCACAACTGCCTCTGTCCCAAATGGAATTTCAACATGTTTCTTTCACTGCTTTGGATTGTTTTAAATGCTTTTGATTTTCTATATTTAACCTGTGTTTGACATATATCTTAAGCATCATCATGGGTTATTAAGAAATCATAGGCACATATTGCACACATATGTTTTCCTTCCCAGATGACTTTATAAATCTGCTGTTCTCTGCAGAATATAAGGAACAGATCCACATTTTATTCCACGATGCCTTTGCTCAGATTTCAGTGTAGGCATAATATAATAATAACATGTTAAAAGAATTTAAAAGCCCTAGTCTGGAAAAATAAATGTTTGAAAAGAAAGGCCTATTACTGCCTTTCTATATCTAGACAAAATCCATCTTCCAATCCATTGGTCTACATCTTCTTCAGTGGTCTTTATCCCAAAAGCACAAATCTATTGTTTTTTATGGTGAGGATATAGTAAGGAATCTAGACTCAAGAGAGTGGAGGAAAGAGTGGGAATTCTACCATATGCCCCTGGGCTAAGGTTTGTGCTTCTATGTGTTCTGCAATTACAGTATTCACTTCAGTACAATGGTGTTCTAGTTCAAAAACTGAGTTATCAATTGAAAACAATGTTTATAGTTACATCACTTCAAATATAAAGAAAGCCTTTTTTTAATTAAAAGCCCTTATTGTCGCCAAGTGCCAGATGAATTAATACTATTGGAATGTTTGAGAAAGCTTGAGAGGGGTTGTGCCAAACCTATTTGCTTTTTCTACTAATGCTCATATGTTTAATCACACATGTTTCATGTTTGTCTTAAAATATAACATGTAAAAACAATAGCACTGTAGTTTATAAGACATATTCCAGGTTATGGAGAAATTATTTTCTCCATCTTGTTCAAGAAACCAAAGTACCGGTAATAGCAAAACCAGTTGTTGTTTTATAAATCTCAATAAATTAACAGCAGTGACAAAATATGTTACCAAAAAAAAAAAAAGATTGTTAGGACCTAAAAAAAGTATAGAGAATCAATATAAGGGATCTGGAGGCTAAATTGTATGATGAACAGCTAAGGAAATTAGATATGTCTAGCCCAGGGATATCAAATATTATATTGCGGCGTCAGAGCCTGTGCACATGCATGAAGGGAGAGGGAAGGGGTGTGGGCACATGCACGCATGCTAGCACACACACACACACACCTCTTTTGGCCCACAAACCAAAAAAGGTTCTCCATCACTGTACTAGAAAATCTCCAAGGTCAAATCCAGCTCTGTAATTCTATAAAATGGAAATCTACCTTTCTCCATTCCAGACCTGGATAAGGGGCAGCCCGCGGGCTGTATCCGGCCCACCCGCTGTCTGTGACTGGCCCACCCGCTGTCTGTGACTGGTTTCCTGGAGGAGGAAGCCATGGAGTGGTGGTGGGGGAAACTACAAGCGCCTCGAATGAACAGGACAAAAAAGCACCCACCAACAAGGCTCTCTTAGAGCCCCACCATTGCGGAACATATCGGGGTTGCCCTTTTTAGTCCCGATTTGCTGCAGGAAAGCAACAATCCCTCCTTCCTCACGGCTCTCTTCTCTCTGCGGTGCTGGACAAAAAGCAGTGGATTGGGAGGGGGGGCAGTTGTTGAGGCTCAGAGTGGCAGCAGCAGCAGCCCAACCGTGCCAGGAACAGGCTGGGCAGCCAAGACAGGTAGGGGGGAACAACAGCCCAGAGAATAGGATGCAAGGGCGGAGGGCTTCTGGGGGAGGTGGCGGTGGGCCAACACAGAGGGGAGGAAGGCGAGCGGGCAGCTTCATACCATATTGGGTGTTATTGTGCCATAAGTGAATGTTATTGTGATAATGCGGGGGCAGGGCCAGCCAGGAGTGGGGGTCTGGGCTGCTGGGGAGGGGCAGAGCGACTGAGAATGTAAAGGGAGGAGGGGAAGGAGAGCGGAGGGGCAAATAAATAAATAAGGAACAGGGGGAGGTTTGCGCTCTTTGTGTGTGTGTGTGTGTGTGTGTGTGTGTGTATGGGGGAGAAAGAATTTAGGAGAAAGAAATCATGGAAAACAAGGAAGAGGGTAGAACTGAGTTAATTATATTAGTCTGGCCTTCTAAAACCATCCCAATTTCTCATGTGGCCCCATGGCAAAATTAATTGCCCACCCCTGCTCCATGCTATGGGCCATCCATTCCAATCCTAAGCATTGAATTTAGCCTATGTCTATTATGTTTTGGAAAGTACATACATATTTTCTTTTCATCCCATCACTTTAATATGAGTATGAGATTATATTTATTATTTATTTATTATTATATTTATATATATATATATATATATATATTATATTAAAATATTTGTTATATTAAAAGAACATTGATGTGATTTATCATGGTTTCTATTTTTTTTAAATAAAATAATAAGCCTTTTAAAAAATCCCTTTATGAAATTGTTTCATAATTGCAATTACAAAGTAAAGTTGCAAGTGTATATGTTATATAAATAAAGAAATACTAAATATTAGATTGTTGGCAGAGATAATTAACATAAATGAGTCAGATCTTTTGTGCAGACATCACTATATGTTTCATTCATTTATCAGATGGAATTAATATGATTCATAGCCATAATATATTCAATACCTTTGTTTTTATGAGATGAGAAATAAAAGACACCATAGATTCCATTCCAGTTCTCTGTACAAAATACTACCATTTAGTGATTATTCACAGCTGCTGAACCAATGAGTAAACTTTACATAAGAGATAGCCATGATAGAATCCAAAAAAGCACACCACAAGAGAATATCATGTATACAACTGCCAAGTTTCTCAGCTGACTCAATTCTAATGAAATAGGAGCTACTACAAACTTTTCTTCCCCACATCACCCACTGGAAAAAAAGTCCAACCCTAAACTAGAAAGCTATGTTATATTTGGAAATTAAATTATTTTTCTTGTTTTGATTACTCTTCAAACTTCTCATTAATTTAAACTGCAATTTAATACAGTAATTTACTTGGAATGTTGGCACCAAACCTGGAAGAACAAACATTTTGAATTAAATGCTACTTACTAAAAGTATTTGTTAAATATAATTAAAACCACATCAGTTATTCAAATTAATTTGTAAACAATCTTGTAATAAAGATTGTTTATTACAATCTTGTAATGACAGGATGATATACACATTTTTAAAATCTCAAATCATTACATTTAATATTTCAACTTGTAAGTGTTATAGAATGTTTTAAGAGCCATCCATATTTAAAATATAATGGTGCCATGCTAACACTTGAAAAATTATATTTATATTATAAAAATTATATTTATTTCTGAAATGTTTATACATATGCAAATGTATATTTTCCTCAATGTATCAAAATTAATAAAATGAAATTCAGCCCTAAATAGCATGCAGTTGAAAAAAACAAATTTCTAAAAGATTACAGTTTTTAAAATACATTATCAGTAATCACCCTTCAAAATGTATTAGAGGACTGAATTTATATATGAGGTAGAGTTATAATTATATAAGAAACCTGTGATCTTTTGTATCTTCTTTCTACATTTAAAAGGGGCTAATGCAATTTCCCCCCTCAACAGACCTTGGTGAAACCTCCTCTTCTTCCTCCTCCTCTTCCTCTTCCTTCTTATCAGTTAACAAAAGAACTGACTGCCACTATGTTGTGTGTGTGTAAGATAGAACAAAGGAAAAACTGCATCCCACTCCCCATTCTGACATATCTCCCTTCTACAGGTTGTTTCAAGAGTGGGAAGGAGGGACACCGAGCTGCCAAATGCAAAGTTGTGAACCCAATCTAGAAGGTACTCCCAGGCCCTAACAAAAATCCAGGAAAGCCACCACAGAGAACCCATGAGATGGTCCTGGAGGGGGTGGAAGTCGTAGAGTGCACTCCATTCTCCAAGGATGGTGAGAGAACTCCAACTGGCCCCAAGGACAGCCCGGCAGAGAGCAACACTGACTCTGACTCCTTGTTGTTATTCAGTCCCCTCCACTAACCATCCCTACAGAACTGGTCCACCATCCTTGGAGCACAGGAGAGTTATTAGTGCTCCTGGACTCAGGTTGTACTAGGCGCCTAGTCAGTCTTACCCTAGTTGAGCAACTAGGCTTGAGACTTGAGCAACTCAAAGCGCCCATGGCTTTTTGCCAGCTTGATAGAAGTTGGGGGGGTATGAAAATTACAAAAAAGGTGAAATACTTAGGGATATGGATGACTTCCAAAGCCATATCTTTAAAAAACGATAATTACTTAAAATTATTAAGTCAGATTAAAAAAGATTTAGAAGTATGGAGTAATTTGCAATTATCATTGGTAGGAAGAATTTCTACAATTAAAATGAATATTCTCCCCAAAATTTTGTTCCTCTTCCAAGTCATCCCAATAAACCCAGGATTGAAATTTTTTGCAGAATTAAATAAGATAATAAAAAAGTTTATATGGCAAGGTAAAAAACCAAGAATAAAACAAAATTCATTAGAAGACCGTAAAGAAAGAGGAGGCCTCGGCCTCCCAAACTGGAAACTATATTATCAAGCCACCGCTTTAACATGGATAAAAGTGTGGTTGACCTTAGAAAATCAAAGGTTACTTAACCTAGAAGGCCACGACTTGATGGTGGGTTGGCATGCTTTTATATGGTATGAAAAGTTAAAAACACATTCATATTTTAAAAATAATATCATTAGAAAAGCATTGATTGACGTATGGAATGAAATAAAGAAAAACCATTTTTTTAGTAATGCCAGAATGGATTTCACCTATTGAAGCTATCACACATCCGAATCTTATAAAAAACACTAAGATCTGGAAATACAATGATTTATTGGATAATCAATTAAAACTAAGAACAAAATAAGAGTTACAAGAACTAGGCATCGACCTAGATTGGTGGTTATATACACAGATTAATTTTAGATATCAAACGGATGTAAAAACTTACATTTTTAGAAAAGAAAACAATGTATTAAGTAAATTATTATTCCAAAATCAAGTAAAGTTAATTGGAAATGTATACAAATATTTAATAAATCATAGAACGATAGGTTGGATATTGAAAGACAACATGATCAGTTGGTGCAAAAATTTTGGCAAAGAGATAAATTTAGAAACATGGGAAAAGATATGGGTGTATAACTGGAAAATAACAAAATCAATTTCTTTTAAAGAAAACCAAATCAAGATGTTTTATAGATGGCACCTCCCACCATATAGAATTTCCAAAATGTTTCCGTCAGTGTCACCTATTTGTTGGAAATGTAAAAAAGAAACTGGCACATATTACCATACATGGTGGACATGTCCTGAGGCTAAAATATTTTGGAACAAAGTAGAGAAATGGATAAATGAAATAACAAAGGAGAAGATTAAAAAAATCTCCTGAATTCTTCCTATTGGGCATTTCAAATACAAAGTATAAAAAAGAAATTTATTATTTAATAATACATATATTGGTTGCGGCGTGAATTACATTTGCGAAGAAATGGAAAGAAAAGACAATACCAAAAGATGTTGAAGTATTTAAAAAAATTATAGAATGTGTAGAATTAGATATGATGACAAAACATTTGAACAATCAAACTGAAACAGAATTTTATAAAATATGGGATAAAGTATATGATTGGTGGAATTTTAAAAATAGTATTAAAAATTAAATAAGAATGTATAACTATTTGAAGACTTATAAGATAGAGTGTAATAGTTTATAGTATGATAAAGTTAGAAGTGTTATTTTTTACCGCATTATTACTATTTTGTTTTTTCGAATAAGTATACAATATTTTATAAAAGAAATTTAATTAACATGATTAATATAAAAAATATAGAGTTAAATTTAATAAAAATGTAATGTACACATGTGATATTTCTGTATTGATCTGACAACAGTTAGGGTTTTATATTTTTGTATTAGTTAGACTTCTACGACAAGCTGAGCAATGGTAGCTCCTTAAATGTTTAATGTTGCTTGTCTTTGTCTTTTTGAAAAATAATAAAAATATTTTTTTAAAAAAAGAAGTGGGGGGGGGGAGAGAAATCCCAGCAATATACAAATAGATGAGGATGAGGGAGTACACACAGTCTTTGAGTGTTATCATAGCTCCTGGTATGGAGAGATTCCTCATGCTAGATTTGGCTTGGCTGTTGGAAGTAGAATCCTTATGTGAACTGGGATAGAACGCTATTAAAGATTCAACAAACCAGTCAGAGTGGGAAACTGGAAAATAATTCTGGGATCCCTACTCCTAAATCATGGGTGAAGCCAAGAAGGGAGATGGGAGTTAATGAAGGAATGTCCCAAAGGTGATTCTTGGATCCCCAAAGAGTATCAGGAGTTGCAGTGAAAAGGGCTTGGATGCACTCCCACTTTGTTCTGGCCCACCAGTTGCCTGGGCAGCTGGTAGCTGATTCAGACAGGGAGGAGGCTGGTGTGGTGATTCACAGTGGCCTGTGCAGCTGGCACCAGAGTCAGACAGTGAGGAGACTGGAGATATGTTCATTCCATATCTTGTCTCTGACTGCAAAACTCCTGTTCAGCTCATGTTTGAAAAATGTCAATTTTCCTGCAAATTGCTTTTGGGCAATCTGCCAACAATAATAAGATTGTGTGCTGTTATCAGACAGAGTCTTTGTTGGGCTTTTAGTTCTTTTTGCTTGGACTTTTATTATTATTTATTTATTAGATTTGTATGCCGCCCCCTCTCTTCTTTTTGCTTGGTGGGCTTTTAGTTCTTTTTGCTTGGTCAGCTGTTAAAAAGGTTAATTAACAGCTGTTGCTCAAAAAAGACTGATTTATCATTTCATTGGCTTTAGAATGACCGCTAATTAGTAGTTTGGTAATATTAAATCAAGGTTTGTTTGGACACCAACTGACAGTTCCATAGAAATCTTACTGAGAGCCAAACTAAAGTGCATTCCATGACCACTTGTGAATTAGAGGAAATGCAAACTGTAATAGACAAGAGCAAGAAGCACAGCTTTATCCTGCCTGCCAGACTGAAGGGTTGCTGCTTTGGTATTATCCACAGAAAAGAAGGATTGATCCATCTATGTGTTGACTATAGTGGGTTAAACACCGCCTTCATTGAAAATGTCTATTCACTACTCTTAATGAAGGACATGTTAGCCCATTTGGCAAAGAGGAATTTTTTTTTATCAAACTGGACTTGCAAGAGGTGTATTATCAGGTTAGGATCAAAGAGGTTGATTACTGGAAGACAGATTTTAATTGCTCCTTGGGATGTTTCCAGTTCTGAGTTCTCTCTTTTGGATTGCAAGGGCTTCCTGTTGTGTTCATGCAGCTAATAAATGAAGTGCTGCATGAGAACCTGTACAAGGGAGTGTCAGTTTACCTGGATAACACTTTAATCTATACTGAGACTATGGCAGAACATGTAAAACTGGTCAGGGATCCGAGTAGCCCAACTCAGGGGTGGGTTCCAATTGAATTTTGCTACTGGTGCGAATCTGTGCATGCGTCCCACCATGTGATTTCACTTCTCTACATGCTTAGGACCACATTACAAGCCAAAGCACAGCTGAGGAGCTTCTCAGCTCTGCTTTGGATGAAGAATAAAAGTTGGCATTAAGATGAGGGCGGGCAGGAGGGCTCCTTCCGAAATGGAGATGCCAGGAAAAAACTTTGAAAATTGCATCATCAGTGGGTTCCTACCAGTGCAGCACTCTGGGTGCACCAGTAGGAATCTACCACGGGCTCAATTGTATACCAAACTGTCAAAATACAAGTCCACCAATGCAAAATTGACTACCAAGGCTTCCAAATTTCTCACAAGGGGATAGAGATGGACCCCAAAAAGGTGCTGAAAGTACTAGACTGGGCTTTTACCACCAGTTCATCTCATCATTTGCCCTGATAGCCATCTCTATCACCAATTTGCTAAAGAAAAAAGGAAAGGAAAATCTAAGCTGTTGAAATGGACAATGAAATGTCAAGAGGCATTAGAAAATCTCAAGCCCCTGTTCACAGCAGAGCAGGTGCTGAAACACCCAGACTTTAATAAGCAGGCAGATGCTAATGATGAGGCACTGGAGGCAGTACTGTTACAAAAAAATGACAAAGGGCTCTATAGCTGTATGCATATACTTCTAAAAAACCTCACTGAAACCAAGCCCAGGTAGGCAGTCTGGGAAAAGGCATATGCAGTGCAGGGGTGGGTTACTCTTACCTTAATACCGGTAAACTGCACGCGCATCACCATGTTTTCCCGTGCATGCACACTTGCTATGCATGCGCACATACATGCATTTTCTTGTGTGATTTTGCTTCCTGAGCATATGCATGATTTTGGAATCACTTGCATGATTTTGGCAATTTTTTGCTTCCTGTAGATCAGTGGTTCTCAACCTGGGAGTCAGGACCTCTTTGGGGGACGAATGGCTGTTTCCCAGGGGTCATCTAAGACCACAGGAAAAGACAAATTTCCCATGGTGTTAGGAACTAAAGCTTCTATTCTGGCCCCTTGGAACATATTTTTTACAATCCGACCAATCAGGCATTTACAGTGGGGGCATCCCTCTGACCTCCCTGCCAATCAGCTTCAAGCTCTGTTGGGAGAATTGGTGCTCAACTTATAGTTGGGGGTCACCACAACATGAGGAACTGTATTAAGGGGTCACAGCATTAGAAAGGTTGAGAACCGCTGCTGTAGATGCATGGAAGCAGAAAATCGCCAAAATCTCTTGTGCGAGAGTATTCTCTCGCAAGATTTTGCTTCCATGCAAAAAGGGCAAAATATTCAAGAAAAGATGGCACTTGCAATAGCCTGGCAAAGATGGTACCGAAGCCATTGCACACAAATTGCGCAATTGGTGGGCTGCTACCAGAATGGCAGAATGGACCTTACCAATAGGAACCCACTACTGATGCAGCACACTCCTGACTTGGAGATATTTCTCAGAAGGGAACAAAAAGCCTTTTGAGGTCTGGGTTGACTATAAAAAAGGAGGATTATTGGATTTTGTATTTGGGATTCTTACTTCTGTAAGCTGCATTATCTAAATAAATAAAGTTAAATAAATATAGATTGCTCTGACACAAACAATTATATCCAAACAACATGAAACATTTGAAAATAACATGGGAAATTACATAAAATATTCCTTAGGATTGCATAAGTTCTTCTATTTTCACTAATAGTTTCTTGTTGATGGGTGCCATAGAATACTGTATATTTAAACGCTGCCAAAGAAGCTATTTGAACAGCAATGAGCCACAGTGGATCTCACAGAGATTGAGTTTGTTTTCGCCACAATGTGGAGTCTAGATGTCATAGAAAGCCATTCAAAGAAGATGAATTTGTAAAAAAGTGCATATTACAGGCTGCAAGTATTGTCTGTCCAGAAAAGAAAGGTCAGTTTAGCAACATCAGCCTTTTGCCAACACCGTAGCAGAGCGCATTTCTGACCTATCAAGTGACATTTATGATCAACTGTGTGAGAAAGCAAAATGTTTCAGTGTATCCTCAGTAGCTCTTAATGAGACCACAGACATCACCGACACTGACCATTAAATGTTAAAGAACTGTTAATACAGACATTATTATTACAGAATCTGAATAATAATAATTACATTTCTCTAGTCAGCAACTACATGTGGTTTCTTCAGTCTTCTATATCTGCTGTATTATTATTATTATTATTATTATTATTATTATTATTATTATTATTATTATGTCAATACAACACAGCAAACAAGATCACTATGCTGGATTTCGTATTTCATCACCAGTCGGATGCTTCCCAAGCACCTAGGACTGCGAATTATGTTTGCCGATCTCAGTAAAGTGGCCTTTTGCAATTGACAGATGGAGATTTTGTCAATTCCAATGGTTTTCAAATGTCCGCTGAGATCCTTTGGTACTGCACCCAGAGTGCCAAGTACCACTGGGACCACTTTCATGGGCTTATGCCAGAGTCGTTGCAGCTCAATTTTTAGATCTTTGTATTTCACTAATTTCTCTAGCTGTTTCTCCTCAATTCTGCTGTCTCCTGGGATTGCGATGTTGATGATCCATACTTTCTTTTTCTCCACGATCACAATGTCTGGTGTGTTATGCTTCAGAATTCGGTCAGTCTGAAGTTGGAAGTCCCACAGTAGTTTTGCTTGCTCATTTTCAACCACTTTTTTGGGCTTATGATCCCACCAGTTCTTTGCCACTGGTAAATGGTAGTTCCGGCACAAGTTCCAGTGGATCATCTGTGCCACAGCATCATGTCTATGCTTGTAGTCAGTCTGTGCGATCTTTTTGCAGCAGCTGAGTATTATTATTATTATTATTATTATTATTATTATTATTATTATTATCATTTCATTTTATTTATTTATTACTGATCATTTTTTTCTTATGAATTTTTCTTATGAATTATTTTTTAACACAAAATAAGATGAAAAAATAAAGACATTAGATAACATTGGAATGTTTTTGTAAGAGCTTTTCATGTGGAAAACCTGATGCGGCCCAGCCTCACCCAGACTCTACCTCCAGCGCCCCCCGGGTAAATTGAGTTTGAGACCCCTGGATTAAAGGTCTGAAGACATTTAGTTGAAGAGTCTGAAACAAGAGATGGAAAACTCTCCTTCCATCTGTTGTGGTTGGCTCTGGGCCAGCTCCTGCCCCAAGGACTGTGTGGGTGGATGTGGCTGAATCCTCCCAAGGTCAGAGGCCTGGTTTACTGCCGACTGCTTCGGACAGCGAAGTATCATCGGAAGCAGGGAGTGACTATGAAATGGGACCCTCAGAGGGGGTCATGGCAGACAGCCCATTAGGTAGCAATTCATCCTTCTCCTTATCTTTGCTGGACTCTGATGAAGAAGCATTTATTGACGTATGAAGGTGAAGGGCCATGAATAGAAAAGAGCAGCTACGTAGGTATTACAAGAGATAAGAGAGTTCACCTGTGGTTGGGTGTGGTTCAACTAATTAGGGCTGCCGTTAAATGGGCAGCGTGCCGGCCTCTCAGTGTGGAAGATTATCTGTTCGTGATAGTGGATGTGGCTTTACTTTCTGGATTCTCCAAGGACTCTGTGCTTTGATATCAGGACTCTGAACTTAAACCATAGTCAAACATGTGAGTTGGAAAACGTTTGAAGGGGAGTAGCTGTGATGACTTCACAGCTACTTGTTAATTGCTTTGAGTTTGCTTTGTTTGTTTTTTCATTGCATTCAAGTCTATTTGCTTTGAAGGTGAGCCCTTTGACTACCAAAAGGGTTTTTGCCTCTATTTTTCTTTGGATAAAGACAGTATTCTTGACTTTTCATGTTTGTGTGTCTGCTTTTTTTTACCTTTGCATTTAATTAGGGGCTCGTGCCAAGAGCCTGGCAGAACACCATATCCTTCATACTATGCATAATTGTATGCATAATATTTTTCCTTATCCACTTTTGTTTGATAATTTATCTTTAATGCTTTATGTTTTTATTCGGAAATTTACTAGTTAAGCAGAATCTTTCTGGATTCACCCTGGAGACCTATTTGTTATTCCTGTATTATGCTATGCATGCTCCTAATATTACATAATTTGGTTAGGAAATTAGTAGTTTGTAAGAAGGAAGCTGAGGGGTTTGTGTTCCTTAGAAGCAAACTCCAGCTGTGTTAGAAAAAAAGATTATTAATACTGAAGAGTCCAGAGACAGGAGGCTAACAAGACGGTTCCTTTATTTCAGCTCTTTAAGACAAGTTACATTCAGCTGGAACGCGTCTGAGTTTAACAGAGAGCAGACGCTCCTTTTATACTTTTGTGGCTCCCGCCAAAAGAGAACTGTCAGTGTCTGAGCCAATCAGGCGCGACTTCTATTTTTACACAGCTTGCATAGAGACAGCGTTTTTTACATAGGAGCAACTATTTACATAGGATTCAACACCCCTCCCTCCTTAGTCAGAGACAAGTCAGTCAGCCAGCCATGTGACAAAGTCCTCCAATCGGCTTGGCCTACGCAGAGTCCTTTCTGACCTGCGCAGATCATTCGAGTCCTCGCTTTCAACGGTGGAGGTCAGTTCGCTAGTACCTCCACAGTGCTGCTGGGGCTGAGGCTGAGCTCCGGCCTGCTGTGTTGAGTGGGCAGGCACAACACCGACCTCCGAGGACGAAGATGGCTCAACATCGCTGGAGGACCTTTCCCGTCTTGGTAAGTCCATTTGTATGTCCAGTAAGACGGGTTGCGCGTTAAAGTCTAGTAGGGGGGGAAGAGTCTGTATTAGCGGTTTGTACAGGGGAGGCCTCAATGCGCCTTCGTAAATGATCGATGTGCCTTCTCCACATTCGGCCATCGTCCAATTTTACAACATAAGTTTTAGGGTCTGTTTGCTGTACAATTGTTCCCTTCATCCAATTTAACCCCCCATCAAAATTTCTTGCAAAAATACTTTGACCCAAGTACAATTGTCTTTCAGGATTTACATACATAGAATTATGAGTACAATACCTTGGGTGTAATCTATCCAGTGGGGATCTAAGTTTCCTTCCCATTAGGATTTCAGCAGGACTTTTGTGTGTGTGGGAGTTAGGGGTGATATGTTGTGTTAACAAAAATTGGTCCAGATGCTGTTGTACATCCCCAGGGCCTGACCTGTGCAATGCCTCTTTTGCCACCCGAACGTACCGTTCTGCCAACCCGTTAGCCCATGGCAAGTAAGGCAAGATGAGAGCATGTCTGACCCCCAAGTTATCCAAGAACAACTCAAATTGCCTGGCTGTCAATTGGGGCCCATTGTCTGACACTAAGATGTCAGGACAGCCATGGGTGGCAAACAAATGGCGCAGAACCTTAATGGTAGCACTAGTGGTTATATTATTCATTGCAATAATTTCAACCCACCTTGAAAACGCATCTACCACTATCAAGAAATATTGAGACCCCACTGGCCCTGCAAAATCAATATGGACCCTGGACCAAGGCCCTGCAGGTTGCTCCCACTCAACTGGAGCTGTTTTGGGGGGATTTGGCCGTGACTCTTGGCATGGGTCACACTTGGCTACCCACCTTTCAATGTCTGCATCCAGACCAGGCCACCATAAGTGCCCCCTAGCTAAGCCCTTCATCCTTACAATACCAGGATGGCCCATATGTAACATAGTGAGTACTTTAGTCCTTAGACTTTCAGGAATGATTACTCTATCACCCCACAAAAGACAACCCTTTACATATGACAGTTCCAGTCTTTTGTTTTTAAACTCCATTAAGTTTGCTTCTAAAGAGTCGTTATGCCACCCCTTGAGTACACAATTTACCACCTTTTGTAAAATCTGATCTTGCTGAGTGTGGTCAGCAACCTCTTTTGCTGTTGTTAGTGGGTTATCCTCAAGCTCTAGAATTAAAACATGAGCAGATGGGGCTGGGTCCTCAACTATTTCTGCCATGGGGCACCTACTTAAACCATCTGCGTGGTTGATGGCTTTACCTCCTTTATGAATAAGCTCATACTGGTAACCTGAAAGAAACAATGCCCATCTGATTAGTCTAGGAGACATAAACGGAGGTGTTGGTTTGTTAGGGGCTAGCAGGCCTAGCAAGGGTTTGTGGTCAGTGACTAACTTAAATTTCCTGCCAAAAAGGTAGTTATGAAACTTTTTAACCCCAGCCACTATAGCTAGAGCCTCTTTATCTAGCTGGCTGTAATTTCTCTCGGTACTAGTCATTGTCCTGGAAAAGAAAGCAATTGGGGCTTCTGTATTATTTGGAAAGACATGTGCCAAGACCCCCCCGACCCCATACGGGGAAGCATCGCACGTAAGCCTGACGGGTAGCAAAGTGCTATACTGAACTACCACACTTTTGGAAGTTAACAACTGCTTTATTTGCGAAAAGGCTTCGTGCTCAGTTCTCCCCCATGTCCAAGGAGTTCCCTTCTGAAGCAGCCGGTGTAGAGGCTCTGCTGCTGTTGCCTTCTGCTTTAAAAAAACAGAATAAAAATTTAGAAGGCCTAAAAATGCCTGCAATTCTGTCTTATTCTGTGGCTCTGTGGCTTCTCTAATGACTTTTAATTTTTCAGTAGTGGGGTGGATGCCTTCGCCATCAATCCTATATCCTAAGAATTCCACACTGCTAGTTCCCCAAACGCACTTGTCTGGTTTGATTCTTAGACCTTTAGCTTGTAGTCTATGTAATACCTCCCTTATTCTCTGGTTGAGTTGTGATTGGTTTTCTCCTGAAATTAATATGTCATCAAAATAGGGAATAGTGCCCTTAATTCCTGACAATAAGCGTTCCATTATGCTTTGAAAAATCCCAGGGGCTATGCTTACCCCAAATTGCAATCTGGTACATTTAAACGCCCCCCTGTGAGTGACAATAGTTTGCGCGAGTGCGGTTGGCTCATCGACAGGGAGCTGTTGATAAGCTTGCGCCAAATCGATCTTGGCGAACACTTTCCCTTCCCCCAGGGAGTGAAGAAGTTGTTGCACCACTGGAATGGGGTAAGAGTGATGTTGGAGGGCCTTATTAAGCGTTGACGTATAGTCAGCGCAAACCCTCAAAGAGCCATCAGGCTTTAAAGGTGTGACTATGGGTGTTTCCCAAGGCCCTTGATCCACGGGGACTAAAATGCCCTGGCCTATAAGCTTGTCAAGCTGTAGATCAAGCTTTGCAAGTAGCGGTAGGGGAACGCTACGGGGTTTGAGCCTGACAGGGGGGACCTTAGGGTCAATAGAGAAAGAGATAGGTGGCCCTTTGTAAGACCCCAAAGTGGAGCTAAAGACCTCAGGGAATTCCTGCAAGAAGTTAGGAATGTCATTAGATTTGACATTACAAATACCAGAGATTTCAATACCCAAAGGATCCATCCATGCCAATCCCAGAAGAGAGTGCCTAGCCCCTGCAACATCAATCAAAGGAAGGTTACATTTGACATTTTTGAACATAATTGGTACATTTACCTTTCCCAATACTGGTATTATTCCCCCCTGAAAATCCTTAATTACTAAAGCAGTATGCATAAGAGCAGATTTTGAGAGACTAGGCATGTACAATTTTAGCTTTTCCCATGGCATAATGGTATACTTAGACCCAGTGTCCAGTTCCATGTTGCAAGGCTTATTGTTTAGGAGCAGCGAAATTATGATTTTGAGTAGTTTCTGCGGACGGAAAACGAGGAAGTCGGTTTTCGCGTGGTTGAGCTGTTTGGGTCTGGAACCGAGGAGGTCGCGGGGTGGAAAAGAAGTCTTCTGGCATGGGGGCTTTACAGGCTTCGGCGATACGGCCCCGGCGGTTGCAGCGGCGGCAGATGGTATCCCAGAAAGGGCAGCGATGGCGCGGATGGTTCCCTCGGCAGCCGGAGCAGGGGGCGACGGGGTGAGGGTATCTGGGTTGTCTCGACTGGTCCTGTTGCAGCAGGAAACAGCTGTCCTCGGAGAAGGCAGGTGGGCTGAGGTCGTCTGGGGCCTCGGCGCGGGAAGCTTTGGAGTCGATCTGGGTGACGACTTCCTTCTTGTCATGTTTCTTCAACTCCTTGGCAGCAGCCTCGGCGACTTCTGCGGTTTGTGCCAGCTTGATTACTGCTTGGAGAGAAGGCTTGTCTTCTGTGAGGAGCTTGTTGCGGATCGTAGCATTTTTCATGCCGAAAATGAGGGCATCGGTGAGGCGAGCTTCTGGGTTGTCAAATTTACATTTTGACAGCACCGTACGAAGACGCGTAGCGTACTGGTTTATGGACTCGGATTCTAGTTGGCCCATTCTGGAAAACTGATGCCGGAACATGACGGCTGGCTTCGTGGGCTTGAAGTGGGCGGCGAGCTTGGTTTTCAGGACGTCCCAAGCGACGGAGTTGGCCGGTAGCGGATCGGTTAGGGTCTGGGCGAGATCGAATATCTCTGAGCCGCAGTAGTTCAGGAAGATTGCCCGTTTCCATTTGGTGTCGGCGTCCCTCATCCCGGCAGCTTCGAGGAAGATCTCGAACTTGGCCATGTAGGTGTCCCAGGACTTCTCCGGATCAAAAAACTCAGGAGCCCGGCCGACAGGCAGGTTGTTCATGGTGAGAGCGTGGTTCTTCCGTCCGACGTCGCCAGTGAAGAGTCCAGAGACAGGAGGCTAACAAGACGGTTCCTTTATTTCAGCTCTTTAAGACAAGTGACATTCAGCTGGAACGCGTCTGAGTTTAACAGAGAGCAGACGCTCCTTTTATACTTTTGCGGCTCCCGCCAAAAGAGAACTGTCAGCGTCTGAGCCAATCAGGCG
Organism: Erythrolamprus reginae; assembly: GCF_031021105.1. Lineage (NCBI taxonomy): Eukaryota > Metazoa > Chordata > Lepidosauria > Squamata > Dipsadidae > Erythrolamprus > Erythrolamprus reginae. The sequence goes on along the minus strand of NC_091951.1, from coordinate 218,343,632 downwards.
TGACTTCTATTTTTACACAGCTTGCATAGAGACAGCGTTTTTTTACATAGGAGCAACTATTTACATAGGATTCAACAAATACTACTGTAATAATATCAATAGTGGAACCAGTAACTCAGAGATGTGGTAAATTTCTCTTTAACTGAAGCACAGATACTGTAATTTTGATTCCTAGACCAACAGGAGAGCAAGCTTAGTGGCCTCAATGGCCTTTCCACCTTTATAATTCTAGATATTTTTAACTGGCTGCGAATACTGAATGGACTGTAGATTTTGTAATATGAGGTATGTTAATAGTTGTTAATCTAATTTACAGAGCTTCTTCTCTAGAAACACTGAACTGCTAACCAGATCATACAAAACATTTGTCAGACCAGTCCTAGAATAAAGCTCACCTGTATGGAACCCGCATTGCATATCAGACATTAACATAATCGAGAGAGTCCAGAAATATTTCGCAAGGAGAGTCCTTCACTTCTCCTCTTGCAACAAAATACCTTACTCCACCAGATTTGAAATACTGTGATTAGACAATTTACAACTATGTTGCCTCCTATCTGATCTAATTGTAGTTCATAAAATCATATACCAAAATGTCCTTCCTGTTAGTGACTACTTCACCTTCAACTGCAACAATACAAGGGCACATAATAGATACAAACTAAATGTAAACCACTCCAAACTAGACTGCAGAAAATACGACTTCAGCAATATTTATTTATTATTTATTTATTTATTATTTAGATTTGTATGCCACCCCTCTCCGCAGACTCGGGGCGGCTCACAACAAAGTGAAAAACAATTTACAACAAATATAAATTACTGTTTAAAAATATTTAAAAGACCCCATTTTCTAAACACACATACATACAAACATACCATTCATAAATTGTATATGCCCGGGGGAGATGTCTCAGTTCCCCCATGCCTGACGACAGAGGTGGGTCTTAAGGAGCTTACGAAAGGCAAGGAGAGTAGGGGCAGTTCTAATCTCCGGGGGGAGTTGGTTCCAGAGGGCTGGGGCCACCACAGAGAAGGCTCTTCCCCTGGGGCCCGCCAACCGACATTGTTTAGTTGACGGGACCCGGAGAAGGCCCACTCTGTGGGACCTAATCGGTCGCTGGGATTCGTGCGGCAGCAGGCGGTCTCGGAGATATTCTGGTCCAGTGCCATGAAGGGCTTTAAAGGTCATAACCAACACTTTGAATTGTGACCAGAAGTTGATCGGCAACCAATGCAGACTGCAGAGTGTTGGTGAAACATGGGCATACCTAGGTAAGCCCATGACTGCTCTCGCAGCTGCATTCTGCACGATCTAAAGTTTCTGAACACTTTTCAAAGGTAGCCCCATGTAGAGAGCATTACAGTAGTCGAACCTCGAGGTGATGAGGGCATGAGTGACTGTGAGCAGTGAGTCCCGGTCCAGATAGGGCCGCAACTGGTACACCAGGCGAACCTGGGCAAACGCCCCCCTCGCCACAGCTGAAAGATGGTTCTCTAATGTGAGCTGTGGATTGAGGAGGACGCCCAAGTTGTGGACCCTCTCCGAGGGGGTCAATAATTCCCCCCCCCAGGGTAATGGAAGGACAGATGGAATTGTCCTTGGGAGGCAAAACCCACAGCCACTCCGTCTTATCCAGGTTGAGTTTGAGTCTGTTGACACCCATCCAGGCCCCAACAGCCTCCAGACACCGGCACATCACTTCCACCTCTTCATTGACTGGACATGGGGTGGAGATGTAAAGCTGAGTATCATCAGCGTACTGATGATACCTCACCCCATGCCCTTGGATGATCTCACCCAGCGGTTTCATGTAGATATTAAATAGCAGGGGGGAGAGGACCGACCCCTGAGGCACCCCACAAGGGAGAGACCTCGGAGTTGACCTCTGGCCCCCCACTAACACCGACTGCGACCGACCGGAGAGGTAGGAGGAGAACCACTGGAGAACAGTGCCTCCCACCCCCAACCCCTCCAGCCGGTGCAGAAGGATATCATGGTCGATGGTAGCGAAAGCCGCTGAGACGTCAAGAAGCACCAGGACAGAAGATAAACCCCTGTCCCGGGCCTGCCAGAGATCATCCATCAACGCGACCAAAGCAGTTTCCGTGCTGTAACCGGGCCTGAAACCCGACTGCTGGGGACCTAGATAATCGGCTTCTTCCAAGGACCGTTGGAGCTGGAGTGCCACCACCTTCTCGACAACCTTCCCCATAAAGGGAAGGTTGGAGACTGGCCGGTAGTTATTAAGTACGGCTGGGTCCAGGGAAGGCTTCTTGAGGAGGGGGCGCACGAGCGCCTCTTTATAGGATGATGGAAAGGATCCCCTCCTCAAGGAAGCGTTGACAATCTCCATGTCACCTCCCTGCTGGCCGAAACCAGCCAGGAGGGACACGGATCCAGTAAACAGGTGGTGGAACTCACAGCTCCAATGGCCTTGTCCACTTCATCAGGTGTCACCAGATCAAACTCTTCCCAGACAGGTGGACAAGTACGGGCCCCAGTCACCTCGACTGACTTGTTGTCAGCTGACTCTGTTTTCCAATTGGAGTCGGGTGATGTTGGAGGGCCTTATTAAGCGTTGACGTATAGTCAGCGCAAACCCTCAAAGAGCTATCAGGCTTTAAAGGCGTGACTATGGGTGTTTCCCAAGGCCCTTGATCCATGGGGACTAAAATGCCCTGGCCTATAAGCTTGTCAAGCTGTAGATCAAGCTTTGGAAGAAGCGGTAGGGGAACCCTACGGGGTTTGAGCCTGACAGGGGAGACCTTAGGGTCAATAGAGAAAGAGATAGGTGGCCCTTTGTAAGACCCCAAAGTGGAGCTAAAGACCTCAGGGAATTCCTGCAAGAAGTTAGGAATGTCATTAGATTTGACATTACAAATACCAGAGATTTCAATACCCAAAGGATCCATCCATGCCAATCCCAGAAGAGAGTGCCTAGCCCATGCAACAACAATCAAAGGAAGGTTACATTTGACATTTTTGAACATAATTGGTACATTTACCTTTCCCAATACTGGTATTATTCCCCCCTGAAAATCCTTAATTACTAAAGCAGTATACATAAGAGCAGATTTTGAGAGACTAGGCATGTACAATTTTAGCTTTTCCCATGGCATAATGGTATACTTAGACCCAGTGTCCAGTTCCATGTTGCACGGCTTGTTGTTTAGGAGCAGCGAAATTATGATTTTGCTCCTGTTTTTTGTTGCCGTGCTATTTACGGAAAAATGTTTTTTACCTCTTGCGTAGTCGCAGTTGATGGTTCAGTAGTTTCTGCGGGCGGAAAACCGAGGAAGTCGGTTTTTGCGCGGTTCAGCTGTTTGGATCTGGAATCGAGGAAGTCGCGGGGTGGAAAAGAAGTCTTCTGGCATGGGGGCTCTGCAGGCTTCGGCGATATGGCCCCGGCGGTTGCAGCGGCGGCAGATGGCGTCCCGGAAAGGGCAGCGATGGCGCGGATGGTTCCCTCGGCAGCCGGAGCAGGGGGCGACGGGGTGAGGGTATCTGGGTTGTCTCGACTGGTCCTGTTGCAGCAGGAAACAGTTGTCCTTGGAGAAGGCAGGTGGTCTGAGGTCGTCTGGGGCCTCGGCGCGGGAAGCTTTGGAGTCGATCTGGGTGATGACTTCCTGCTTGTCATGTTTCTTCAACTCCTTGGCAGCAGCGTCGGCGACTTCTGCGGTTTGTGCCAGCTTGATTACTGCTTGGAGAGAAGGCTCGTCTTCTGTGAGGAGCTTGTTGCAGACCGTAGCATTTTTCATGCCGAAAATGAGGGCATCGGTGAGGCGAGCTTCTGGGTTGTCAAATTTACATTTTGACAGCACCGTACGAAGACGCGTAGCATACTGGTTTATGGACTCGGATTCTAGTTGGCCCATTCTGGAAAACTGATGCCGGAACACGACGGCTGGCTTCGTGGGCTTGAAGTGGGCGGCGAGCTTGGTTTTCAGGACGTCCCAAGCGACGGAGTTGGCCGGTAGCGGATCGGTTAGGGTCTGGGCGAGATCGAATATCTCTGAGCTGCAGTAGTTCAGGAAGATTGCCCGTTTCCGTTCAGTGTCGGCGTCCCTCATCCCGGCAGCTTCAAGGAATATCTCGAACTTGGCCATGTAGGCGTCCCAGGAGGACTTCTCCGGATCGAAGAACTCAGGATCCCGGCCGACAGGCAGGTTGTTCATGGTGAGAGCATTGTTCTTCCGTCCGACGTCGCCAGTGAAGAGTCCAGAGACAGGAGGCTAACAATACGGTTCCTTTATTTCAGCTCTTTAAGACAAGTGACATTCAGCTGGAACGCGTCTGAGTTTAACAGAGAGCAGACGCTCCTTTTATACTTTTGCGGCTCCCGCCAAAAGAGAACTGTCAGCATCTGAGCCAATCAGGCGCGACTTCTATTTTTACACAGCTTGCATAGAGACAGCGTTTTTTTACATAAGAGCAACTATTTACATATGATTCAACAGTGTAGTTTCTTTCTGAGGGCGTGAGTTTTCTGGAGTCGTAGGCACACGGAAACAAGGTGCCATCTTTGGGACGGGCCTGTAGAAGTACAGCGCCAACAGCAAAATCAGAGGCATTGGTCTCAACGACAAACGGCCGACATGGATCTGGATGCTGCAACAAGGGCTCTTTCATGAAAGCGTCCTTAAGAGCTACAAAAGCCTGCTGCTCCTCCTCACCCCAATGAAACAAGACCTGTTTTTGCAACAACTGGGTCAACTGGGCAAACCCTGGTATGAATGTGCAATAGTAGTTTGCAAACCACAACAACCTCTGCACATCCTTGACTCTCCATGGGGGTTACCAGGTTTTTAGTGCTGACACCTTGCCCGGGTCCATGGCTATGCCCCCTAGAGAAATGACATGACCTAAAAATTCTACGGTGGTCTGCAGAAACTGACACTTCTCCAGCTTAGCATATAAACAATGCTCTCTCAACCAAAGCAGAACCCGGCGCAAATGTCCCAAATGACTAGACTTGGAGGGGGAGTACTCTAAAATGTCATCCAGATATATGACCACAAAATGGTCTAACATGTCCCTGAATACATCGTTCATCAAATGCTGGAAAACAGTTGGGGCATTTCTGAGGCCGAAAGGCATCACTGTATACTCAAAATGCCCATATCGGGTGCCAAACGCTATTTTCCACTCATCCCCTGGCCTTATACAAACCAAATTATAAGCGCTGCATAGGTCTATCTTGGAAAAAACAGTGGCAGCTCGTAAACGTTCCATTAATTCCGGAATCAGTGGCAAGGGATAGCGATTGCGCACCATAATGGCGTTCAGGCGCCGGTAGTCACAACACAGACGTAAGTCCCCAGTCTTTTTTGTAACAAACAAGATGGGCACTGATAATGGGGAGGTTGATGGCCCATGAACTCTTTGGCCAGATTTTTATCTATGAAGTCCTTGAGGGCCACTAATTCAGGTTCCGACCAGCCGGCAATTTGACATCAGGTAACAGTTCTATGGCACAATCATAAGGGCGATGCGGCGGCATGCTTTCCGCCTCTTTTTCATTAAAGACATCCGCAAACTCAGTGAGGCCCTCCAGTAACACTGCTGCGGGGATAACGGGCCCTTGCGAGGCACAAACGTGACGATGGTGGTCTACACATTGTAAACTGGGAAACGTGATGATGTTCTGCGACCACACAACCTGAGGATCATGCACCCTTAACCATGACAACCCCAATACAAGAGGGAAATGGAGGCCCTGCGTGACATAAAATTGTAAAGCCTCCTCATGAGTCCCGATGCTGATCCACACTGGCAAGGTCTGAAAACGGATGGGCCTAGACAACAACACCTGCCCATCAATGGTTTCTACAGTCAACGGAGGGTTCACAGGACACAAGGGCAACAAATGTCTCTGTGCAAACTCCTCATCCAGGAAATTCGTGGTGGCCCTCGAATCCACGAGGGCAAGAGCAGATATCGATTGAGTATGCCGATCCACCAGGAGCTTGACATTAATCGTGAGGTGACGGTACGTTCCGGGGTCGTTATCTGAAGAATCTTTAACCAATGAAATGTCAGCGCAACCTAGCATTGCCTCCAAGCCGGGCTGCCCTCGTTTCCTGACTGCACATCTGGCGGGGAACCCAGGGGCATGGGGACAGCCATTGAGGAATCCAGACCTATGGTGGGAACATGAGTTGATGACTCTGGGAGCTGTCCTGCAAGAGTCGGCGTGGCAACAGGAGGACCTGGAGGATTTGAAACCGCAGCGTCAACCATGCTCCTTTGTTTGCAAGGACAGGCATTCGTGAAATGGCCTGCCCCCCCCCCCCCCCGAAATAGAAGCACAAGCCTGTCGCACGTTGCTGCGCTCTCTCCTCCAGGACCACACGGGATTGCACGAAATTCACCTCCATGGCCTCCCCGGCAGGGGCACGATCTGCTAGACAAAGAGGCAGGGCAGGCAGGAAGCGACAGGATACATGAACTGGGGTCGGCACGGGCATAGCAGACACCCCCCGCCGTGGAGCAGGCACTGGTGTGACGCCCGAAATGCAGGGGAAGGACTGCCCAGCCCAGCGCACCTCTTGAGCCAGCAGCCAAGCCTCAATGGCCAAACAATGCTGCTCCAGCTCATTCAGGGTGCCCGGCAGGGCCTCATGCACCAGCTCATCAAGCATAGTCTCTGACAAGCCATCCTGAAACGCCTCCATCAAGACGACCTCATTCCACTGCACCTGTCCACTGAAGCTACGAAAGTCACTTAAATATTCCACTAATAGGCACAAACCTTGTTTCAGCTGTTTCAACGCCCTCGTGGCTGTCTGCTCCTGCACTGGATCCAAAAACTGCCGTCGCAACTGGGCACAAAAGGCGGTATAATCCTGCAGTATCGGATCATCTCCATCCAGAAATGGAGACACCCAGGAAGCAGCAGGGCCGGCCAACAAACTGCAGAGGAACGCCACCTTCTCTGCATCTCTTGGAAAATGGGGCAGATGTGCATTAATAAACAACTGCACTTGACTGAGGAAAGCTGCAAACATGCGTCTGTTGCCCCAGAATTTTTCAGGCAGAGCCACAAAGCATTTCCTCCTTGGTAGTGGCTGTGGGGCAGGAGCTGCTGGCTGCACCTGTGGAATGACAGGCTGCTGAGATAATATATCCACCTGGTTCTGTAACTGCAGCACTGTCTGCATAAACATTTAGATTTCCATCCTCAAAGCCTCGAAGACTGCTTGCATTTCTGCCATATTAGCAGCCATAATCAGATAAATGCCGGAAGAAAGAGAAGCAAACAATCCAACACACTTCACTCTGGAATGGTGTGTGTCTGGGGGTTGGTGGAAGTTTATTCTGTTCTGCTGGCATGTCCCAACCGCCCGTAATGACAGAGTAATTAGTCCAGGAAGACACACACCACATGATAGAAGGAAAACCAAAAGTCTTTATCAACAGAAAAGCAGAAAAAACTCCCTTTTTAAATGTCAAAGGGATTTTCTGGTACACACAAGGCACAGGTTAAATGCAATCCAATTTCTCACCCAGTAACTGCGAAAATTGAGTCCAATTCCAAAGTCCAGAAAATCCACATACAATCTTGAACAGGGAAACAGCAAAAACCACGATCTTGATGAAACTATGAATCAGATGAACTTCCACAAGGCTAAACCAGCACGCTGTTCTTTTTATCTGTAGCACTAATTACAGCAGCCCCACCCAACCATGGGTGGCCTCCCTTATCTCCTGTAATAATCCTTCAGTTGTTCTCTCCTATGCATCACTCTACACATGCGTGGATCTGTCATAAGTTCTTGTTCAGAATCCAGGAATGATAAGGATGATTGATCTCCTCCTGGGCTGTCTGCCAAACTCCCCTCTTCCCTGCCACTCATGCTACCTTCATCAGAGGAGCCTTCGTCGGGAGATTCTATCGGGAGCAAAACAGGCCTGTGGCATGTGGATGTTTTCCCCCCCTCCACCTCCACATTCCTTGGGGCAGGAGCTGGGCCAGAGCCAACCACAACAGCTTATTAAAGGTTTCAGATCTGTTTAGATATATGTCTTAAATGAAAATCTACATGGAAAATAATAATGTTGCAGTTCTTACAACTTCAATATTTATATGTGGTTTTTCTATAGTGGAAATGTTATGGAACTGAAGAGTGTGAAAATACAAATTGGGTTGAAACTGGAACAATGATTGAATTTTTAAAAATGAAAAAGTGTGACAAACCTAACTACAAAGTATGATATCAACTGGAAACCAGACAGTATTAATCAATACAAGAGAAAAATGTGAATGCAAAAGAGCTCCCTGTCCTTGATTATGAAAAAACAAACATTCCTAGGGTTACTCCAATTAGTGCAAGAAACCTTTTTTGGACAAATCTATGCCAAGGTTTAGTCCTAGGAAAATTTTTAAAGGGTGTATAGCATAGTTCCCTCTAAGCTGAGCAGTGAGCAATCGCTCACTTAAAAATCATCATCAACTCAGAGTTTTCCAAACCTGCCCAGAAGCCGAGAGGGAAAGAGTGAGAGGGAAGGAGAGAGAGAGGAAGAGAGGAAGAGAGAGAAACAGATAGAAAAAAGAGAGGAAGGAAAAGAGAAAGAAAAAGAATCTGAGTAAGGAAGAGAGAAAGAAAATCAAAATCTAGTTTGAAACTAGCTCAACTATTTAAGTGACATTTTGATATTGATAGAGTTGCCCTATTATGAGCTCACTGTTATAGACACACAGTACAGTATTTTATTTTGAAATTCTCTGAGGCAAAACAGGGTGGGTTTTTTATTTGTTTGTTTGTTTGTTTGTTTATTTATTTATTATTTCTGTGCCGCCCAGTCCCGAAGGGACTGCTGCTCAGACACTATTCTTTTCCGCCCACCCACCCCAAAAATTAGAGGGAACACTGGTGTATAGTAGTCTATTCCAATTTTTTCATGCCTCTAAATGAATACATTTATTTGTGTATGAGTGTGGTATGTGTCCTTTGACTTAGCTTTGACTCTTGGTAACTATCTGGACTAGTCCCTGAAGGGTTTTTTCCAGAGGTTTACGGCTTGCTTTATCCTTGGCTGAGAAAGAATGAGTAGTCCAAAGCAGAGGTGGGCTGCTGTCCGGACAGGGGTGGAATGCAGTGGGGTAGCAAAAATGGAGCTCCACCCCTGAGAACCCATTTTGCACTGAAAGATGTTGAAAGAAAATGCAGGGCATCCTGCATAAGCCACGGCCACAGTGTGGTTGTAAAAATGTTGGTAGCCCTTCACTGCACATATGGCATATATACATAGAATTAAATAGCATATTTTGGATTTTTAGTAATAGTAAATAGATAGGGAAATTATATCTCTTTGAGGCAAGGAAAGGCCAGGCACCCTAACCCTAACCCAAACCCTTGACATGAATGATGTCAAGTTGGCCACCTTTAAGCCAGTCACATGACCTTTAAGCAGGGGTGGGCTACTACTCGGATTGGGGGGGAACGCAGTGGGGTAGTGAAAATGGAGTTCCACCCCAGAGCACCCAATTTGCACTGAAAGATGTTGAAAGAAAATGCAGGGCATCCTGCATAAGCCACGCCCACAGTGTGTTAGTAAAAATTTTGGTAGCCCTTCACTGGTCTAAAGTCACACAACTGGCTTTTCATAGCTAAAGTGGGACCAAAATTTCATGGTCTTAACAGAGTTGGAGTTGCAGGTCATCTAGTCCAACCCCCTACTCAAACACGAGACCCTATATCTGCCTAGGATAGAACTTACAACCTTCTGATTGTGAGGCAAGAGCTGCACTTCTAGGCCACAGCAGCTGGGTTCTTGGTTTCTAGTTCTAGTTTTAGTTCTGGTCTCTTGGTTTTGTAGCCTGGTGCCTTACTTACTAGTCCAAACTGGCTCTAGTTTGGTAGTGTCTTAATCTGTTGCCTTAATGACTATACCTAGGCTTGAGGCAATTAGTTCTCAGCCCCCTGGCCAATGAAATGAGATATATGTTGTATGACTGAACAAGTATGATTGTTTTTAAATATTGGACTTTTAAACTGTAAATTTTAATTTAATTTGATTTGCCTTTGTGTTGTTTTGTTATATTATATGCTATGAGCCTCCTCGAGTCCTCGGATAAGGGCGGCATACAAATCTAATAAATAAATACCAAATTTTATTCAGGAAAGCACAGAAAAAAATGTAACATAATTCCTATTCTTTCTAGCCCCTTCTGCAGTAGCATTAAGATTTGCATTTATAATTACTTTATATTGTTGAAACACATCTGTTCTGTTTATCTTCATCACCACCTATGAATGTTATCATGCTAGAGGTTTTTTTAAAACCACCCTGTATAGATTTCAAAGTTTTATTTTTCAGCATCACTGAATTCTGCATCTGGCATCTGTACTGAAAAAATAGCAGTGCAGTTAGATAATGTATACAAGTCCTTTCCCCAGAACTGAACTATCAGCTCACTATAGTTGCAATGCTAGCTAACAGATTAGCAGAGGATGTTTGTTTCTTGATTATCTGATGTACTAGTTGCACATGTTTTGACTCTGGATGATACAGCTGAGAGCCATGTGCTAGACTAATCCAAACCACTATTCTCATAGGCTCATAGGCCTTGTAGAGGTTAGGTCTACATGATTACCAACCAAATGAACTTTTCTGAACTTACATCTGTTTTCCGAGCTTCCTTTGGAAAGTTGTCAAAAGTATTGCTAGCACTATGAGATCAGAGCTGTACAGCATCCCATATGCTGAAATTAGTTGTTTATTCTGACTAAGCCAAATAACTTTGTCTGAGAAACACTTAAGTTGGGACAGAACATTAACTCTAAATTTTTTAAACATAATTTTCAGTTGTGCTTCAAAACTTCGTACATTAAGTACTATAACTGGTTTAATAACTTTACTGTTTGTGCCAGTATATCCCCTCACTAATTTGTGTCATCATCAGATGTCCTCATAATCCCCCTGAAATATTTTTATATGAATGAAATAAACCTGATCCCTCAGTAAAAAAATTAGCAAGTAACTACTCTTAAAGTTCTGCAAACAGACATTATGCAAACACTTACATTTCCAGCAAATATGGTTAAGATCACCATAATGTGAAGCTAGATTTCTTTGATTTTGAGTTAGTGTTATACAAGCCTAGCTAATTTAAATTTATTCCACAGATCATGGTTATACATATTGTGGTTCAGGTCTGATCAGATCGATATAGGGCTGAATAATAATATTCTATTGAATTAATTTTTAAAATCTGAAATTATAAATGAAAATGAAAACAAAAAATGAACTCTGCCATGTATGTTTGGGTGCAGAATATTTAACTATTCTGTGATATAATTTGCAACTTTACAAACTTTTCTGTCCCCCCCAAACAACATTTATTATAACAGGCCATTCTATATGTCATCTTTAGCTGTTTCACTTTATGCTCCCAGCCATTTTTAAAGCCAACTTTAAAAACTCCCAATTCTTTTCCTTTCATTTTCCTTCAGGTTTGCAGGCATGGATGCCTTTATACCTCTTCTGCTTTCTCTCCTTTCACACAAATGTAAGTCATTTCATTATGAGTGTCATCACCATGTCTTTGATCCTATTTAAAGCAAAAAAAAAGCATGTTATTTGTTCTTACTTTCCACTGTAGATAAATTTTGTGGGAAGAAAAAAAAATGGTTATAGGAGGACAGTACCAATTGTCCATGGGGATCTTGAGCAGAAAGAGAAGGCAAAACCCTCCCTTTCCCTTGATCCCCAACAAATAGTACTCAAGGGAATCCTGCCTGCCTCAACCAACATAGAGGTGGCACTTTCACATCCGTTTCAAAAATACCGATACACTTGGCATCCATAAATCTATCTAATCCTGCCTTGAAGCTATCAAGGCTGACAGCTATGATGACCTCTTCTGGAAGTGAATTCCGGCATAAACCAACGACCCTCTGGGTGAAGAAATATTTCCCTTTATTTGTCCTATAGTGACTATGGTTCTTTATTAAGTAGATCCAGAGGTGGGCTGCTAAGGTGGAATGGTGACGGGTGCTTGTCTCTGTGGCTCTGAGTGCGCCCCTGCCTGTCCGTGTGCGATTTCGCTCCCTGCCCAGGTGCAGTAGCAGGCAGGGCCGCCGATAGACGGGTACTACTGGGAGTGCCGTACCGGGCCCGGGCAAATTGAGGCCTGCAGTCAGCGGCTCCTTGCACATGCCCAGTCTGTACCCTCCCTCTTTTGCCGGCTGCCTGCCTTTACCAGCAGCAGAGAGAGGTAGAGATCGGGCGCGTTACCGGGTGGTGGAGGCGGTGTGGGGCCAGACGCTGGGTGCCGGGGACGCGGGGGGAGGATGAAGGGGTGGATGTGGCTGCTGCTTCTCAGCTGCAGAGCCGAACGGGGGCGGAGATCAACGGTGGAGTCCGGCGCTGGGGCCATGCGGGACCGCTTATCCAGGCGGGCGTGGACCGGCAAGCCGCCCTCCGCTCTCTCTCTTTCTCTCTCTGTTGCTGGCGTGGTATATGAGAGAGAGAGCGGACCCTGGGGTGCGGGCGTGGGGGGAGGGCCTGGAGTGGGAAGCGGCGACCCGGCCAGCGCGGAGAAAGCGAAAGAGAAAGGCACTTTCCCTCCCAGCCCTCCGCCTGCGACACCCCGAGATCGAGACTGAATCCTTTGATCTCCCGAAAAATCACTTCGGTTTTGTTAATCGGCTTTTCCTGCTTTTCTCACCCAAAAGTTTTTCTTTTTCTTTCTTTCCTTTTTTACATTCTGGCAAGTGCGGGAAACCGAGGCGCATCTCGCCCGCGTTCCTGAGCCTGCGTGGATGTTTTGGGCCTGAAAACTAGAGAGTCTCTTTCGTCCCCGGGACCTTTGGGCAGGGCGGGGGGTTCCTACAGACACGGCTGAGGCCTTTGGGCTGGAAGCCCCCCCCCCCCCCCCGCAGCCCATGCCCTCCCCCCAGGTTTCCACGACCTGGTCAGGTGAAACTCTACATTTTGCTGCCCAAACAGAAATTCGCTTTGCTCGCCTGCACGGAGAGAGTGGGGAACTGTTCGGAAAGAGGCCCTTAAAGTGGGACAGAAGCAAGGCCCCCCTTTCTTGCCCTTCGAAGCCCTCGGCGGGACACTTCGGGCGGCCTGAGCCCCCCTGGCCGGTTTTGAAGCCCCCTCGGCCCCGCGCGGCGCCTGTCAGAGGAAGCTGCCCTGTCCCGGCCAGGATCCGGGGGCGGCGGAGGGCCCCGGGTGCGAGGTCGTCGGGGTTTGAGGGGCCCTAAAGCGCCTGGCAGATTGCCCAGCGGGTCTCGGACGCCACTCGGGAGCCATGGAGGCCCCTTTCTGCTCAGGGTCTGGCCCGCACCCTCTCCGCCCACAGCAGAAAAACAGAAAAAATAAGGGAGAGAGAAAGAAAGAGAGAGAAAGGAAGAGGAGAGATAGAAAGGGGGAGAGAGAAAGAGGGAGAGATAGAGAAGGAGAGAGAGAAAGAGAGAGATACAAAGAGAGAAGGAGAGAAAGAAAGAGAGGGACAGAGAGAAAGAAAGAGGGACAGAGAGAAAGAAAGAGAGGGACAGAGAGAAAGAAAGAGAGGGACAGAGAGAAAGAAAGAGGGACAGAGAGAAAGAAAGAGAAGAACAAAGAGAAAGAAAGAGAGGGACAGAGAAAGGGAGAGAGAGAAAGAGAAAGAAAGGTAGAGAGAAAGAGGGAGAGATAGAAAGAGAGTGAGTGAGAGAAAGAGAAGAGAGAGAAAGAAAGAAAGAGAGAGGGGGGAGAGAAAGAGGGAAAGATAGAGAGGGAGAGAGAAAGGAAGAAGAGAGATAGAAAGGGAGAGAGAGAGAAAGGAGGAGACAGAGAGGGAGAGAGAAAGAGGGAGAGATAGAAAGAGAGTGAGCGAGAGAAAGAGAGAAGAGAGAGAAAGAGAGGACAGAGAGAAAGAGAGAGAGAGAATTAGAAAGACAGAAGGACAGAGAGAAAGGGAGAGAGAGAGAAAGAGGAAGAATAAATATTAAATATTGTATTTGTTCCCATTTTGTTTTTTACTTTAAATAAGGTATGTGCAGTGTGCATAGGGATTTGTTCACACGTTTTTTTTAATAGTCCGTCCCTCCAACAGTCTGAGGGACAGTGAACTGGCCCCCTGTGTAAAAAGTTTGGGGACCCCTGATCTACACTGTTCAAAAAAATAAAGGAAACACTTAAACAACACAATATAACTCCAAGTAAATCAAACTTCTGTGAAATCAAACTGTCCACTTAGGAAGCAACGCTGATTGACAACTTGGAGTTTATATTGTGTTGTTTAAGTGTTCCCTTCACTTTTTTTTTGAGCAGTGTACTTTGAAATTAACTTGGATACCACAGGCTCGTTCAGACCTGCGTTCACCGATGGGCGTAAAAACTAGATCGAAAAGGATATTGAGATGTGAAGCAATATGAAATTGTATTTGGTTTTTTCTTAACAGCTCCTATTTTAATACCACTGATAACTACACAACCCCCTGGATAATTAGAATAGAATAACAGTGGGAAGGCACCTTGGAGGTCTTCTAGTCCAACCCCCTGGTTAGACAGGAATCCTACACTACTTCAGACAGATGATTTTTTTTAAAAAGTAGTTATTATGTAAACATTAAAAAAATAAGATAGTACATAATCTATCATTTTACAATATACTTATTTGTTTGTTTAAATTTTGTATTTGGATTTTATAAGACAAGCAACAAAACAACACAACATAACAAACACCACCCCCGTCCCTTTTGAACTGTTATCCTCACAATTCCTTCTTTATATAGTTATACAGCCTGTAACATCAGCGGTTATTATATGATTATTCTATAGTTCCAGTAAAACTAAGGTCAAGTTGTTGCTATCATAATCTTATGAATAAAGTTAATTCTGGGAACATCGGGTTTTATTTACAGCTATTTTCAGATGATTATCTAACATCTTCTTAAAAACTTTTAAAAAGTAGTTTTAAAATGGCGGGGGTGGGGCCCAGACACTTAGGCGGTATGGGGCCCCAAAATTCCTGATGGCGGCCCTGGTAGCAGGATTACGCTGGACTCCGCTATCACTCAGAGCCACGGGGACAAACACACGGCACCGTTCCACCTTAGCAGCCCATCTCTGGGTCGATCGGTAGAACTGACTGCCTTGACTGTCCGCCAGCTCCCTCTTTTAAAGGGAGTTGTCAGGCAGTCCAACCACTGAGGTTGTTCTATTTTCCTGCCAATAGTGTGGACCAATTATTTTAAATTATTATTGTTCCTGCCTGGAATTCAGAACTGAGGGAAATCTTTTGTCCAAGGCTTCACTTCCTACTAACATATTTAAGATTAGAAACAAAAGAGAAAGAGAGAGAAATCTCATGAACTCAGGGTTGGAAAGGACCAGCCTAGACCGAAAGTGAATTCACTGAGCAATCAGTTTTTAAAAGGGGTAAGCAAAGAAGTTTCATTGACCAAATGGTTCATTGGTAAATCAACCAGAAGACAATTTTAAAAGTAGCAGCTGCCAATCACCCAATAATATAATAGCCCTGAACAAAATGACTGCATGGAGCAGCAATCAGTTTTATGTGCCACCTACTGTGGCCTATTGAAATTGATGACTGTTACAAAATTAGAATGAAATGCAATAAACCAACAGCTCAAAAGGGCTTAAGATGGCTCAGGAGAGAAAATAGCAGTTTGGAAGTAGAACCATGGGTAGCAGGATAGGGACAGCAGTGGGTTCAATTTTTGTTTTTATACCAGTTCTGTGGGCGTGGCTCAATGAAGGGCTGCAAAAAATTTTACTACCACAATGTTGGTGAGGCTTATTTTGTGGGTGTGGTTTGCTGGCCATGTGACAAGGTGGGAGTGGCTTCACAATCATGTGACCGGGGGTGGCTTAAAGGTCATGTGACTGGCTTAAAGGTGTCCAACTTGACGTCACACACATCAAGGGTTTGGCTTAGGGTGTCTGGCTTCTCCTTGCCTCAAAGAGATACAATTTCCCTATCTATTTACTATTACTGAATATCCAAAATATATTATTTAATTCTATGTATATATGCCATATGTGTAAGTACATATTAAACACAGGCACACAAAAATATACATTATCTACTGTGTAAACTGTATGTTTATGTACACAAACAAACACACAGCTCCTCTAAAATTATACACATTCAACTTCATTTACTGCAATAGGAAAAACATACCCAGAGCCCAGAAGGGAAAAAAAGAAAAAAAAAATTCTACCCGTTCTGTGTACCTGACCGTACCCGTAGGAGCCCATCACTGCCATGGCTTATTGTGTGCGTGTGTCTTTATGGTCATGTGACAGTGGGCATGGCTTCATGGTTATGTGATTGGGTGGATGTGGCCAACTCATTGTCATTCACATCAAGGGGTGCCCCACGTGGCCCCTTCCCTCCCAGCCATTCCTTGTCACACCCACCCTATAGTTCTGTAAAAATGTTGTTCACCTTTTTTCAACTTTACTATCTATATACTAACTATAGATGTACTTTCATGGACCCCTGAAACAGGGGTGGGTTCCAACTTTTTCCTACCACTCTGTGGCCATGGCTTAATTTTGTGGGAGTAAACTCCTTCTCCTTTCTGACAATTTACTCTCTGTTAGAGGCACCAAAATAATCCAGACAGTGTAAGGTTTCCTGCTGCAGCACAGCATTGGACTAAATGATCTCCGATATGTCTTCCAGCCCTAACTTGCTGTGCTGTTTCAAAGTGTTTTATGAAGCCACATTTAGTGCCACGGTTTGTGATGCTTCCTTCCTCTTCTCTCTCTTCCTCCTCCTCTTCTTCCACCGCCTCCTCCCCCAACTCAGCCACAGCGTTCCATGTACTTCGAGCGCTCGATCACCCCTTTGGTGATCCCAGCCTCACTGAAACAATGAGGGAGGGAGGGAGGGAAAAAGAACAAGAGAGAGAAGAGGGAATAGAGAGAGAAAAAAACAGGAAGAAGGAAGAGAGAGAAAGGAAGAAAGAGGGAGAGAGAGATAGAGAGAAAGAGAGGGAGAGAAAGAGAGAGAAATAAAAAAGGGAAAAAGAAAGAGAGAGAAAGAGAGTGAGAGGGAGGGAAGGAGGGAGATGGGGCTGCTGAGCTCCTTCTCCTCCCCTCTTCTTCCTATACCGTCCCCCTGACTTGACCATGGCGTGCGGCGCCACCTTAAAACAGACTCTCAATGGCCTCTTTGCTGATTCCAGCCTAGCTGAAAAAATGGGGAAGGGAGGGAGGAAAAGTGTGTGTGTGAGAGAGAAAGAGACAGGAAGGAAGAGAGAGAGAAAAGAGAGGAAAGAAGGAAAAGAGAGAGAGAGAAATAAAGAAAGAAAGAAAGAAAGAAAGAAAGAGGGAGAGAGAAATAGAGAGAAAGGGAGGGAGAGAGAAAGAGAGAGAAATAGAAAGGGAGAAAGAGAGAGAAAGAAAGAAAGAAATAGGGAGAGACAAATAGAGAGAAAGGGAGGGAGGGAGAGAAATAGAAAGGGAGAAAGAGAGAGAGAAAGAAAGAAAAAAAAGAGGGAGAGAGAAATAGAGAGAAAGGAAGGGAGAGAGAAAGAGAGAGAAATAGAAAGGTAGAAAGAGAAAGAGAGTGAGAGGGAGGGAGGGAGGGAAGGAGGGAGAGGGGGGTTGCTGAGCCCCTTCTCCTCCCCCTCCTCTTTTTCCTCCGCCCTCCCCCCCCCGACTCAGCCACAGCGTGTGGCGCCACCTTAAAACAGACTCTTGATCGCCCCTTTGCTGATCCCAGCCTTGCTGAAGCAATGGGGAAGGGAGGAAGAGTGTGAGGGAGAGAAAGAGACGGAAAGGAAGAAAGAGTGGGAGGGAGAAAGAGAGAAAAATAGAAAGGGATGGAGAAAGAGAGAGAGAAAGAAATAGAAAGGGAGGGAAGAGAGAAGGAGAGAGAGAGAAAAGGAGTGGAAGGAAGGGAGAGAAAGAGCGAGCAAGAGGGAGGGAAGGAGGGAGAGAGAGAGAAAGAAAGAGGGGGGAAGGAAGAGAGAAAGAAAGAGGGATGGAGAGAGAGAAAGAAAGAGAAATAGAGAGAAAGGGAGGGAAGATAGAGAGAGAAAAAAAGAGAATTTTTTTTTGCTCCATATGGACCAAATTTTTAATCAAGAACCACCCACCCCCAATGGTGTCCCTCTTTATCAATGTTAAAATCTTTATCAAAAGGTATCTTCCCTAGTTTCTGGGCTGTAAAGAAGATGGGTGTGAAGAGAAATTTACTTTCATACTTGCAGGATTCTGTTAATGTAATCTTACAACAACATAGAATTAGCTCATCAGGCCAAGCTTCCTGGCTACATCACAAGGCAGCCTGAAAAGATTACAAGTGAGAACTGGCTGGCTGGCTGGCTGGTCAGGCCATAGACCACAAAGGATAAGCACCGATTAACTGATAATTGTCTGAAAACCTTGGAGTCAAAAACAAGCAAATATGACTGCATTCAATGTCTTGATATCTCCAAATAATAAAAATGACCTGGATCATCTCAGATGTATTTTTAAATTGGGTTGAGAAGATTGGGGAAACAAAAAGGCCAGACATCAGGAAAAGATAACAAAGTTCTTTTCAAGTGAAATATTGGATCCTTAAAAGTACTAGGCAGTACAGTAATATGAAGAACCTACACTGTAACTTCTATGATTGTAATCACAAGATAAACATGTTCTTTAAAGTTTTGAATACTTTATTTCTCACCCCCTAAAAGGAAAGTGGGTCATATTTTCTTCACCCAAGCAGAAGTCCAGTCACGTTCATTTGCTTATATGATTACTGAAAAGATTCAGCTGTTGTCACAATAAATACTTAGGATTTTATTTCAAATAAAGTGCATCTCTATAACATATGGTCTTTTCCTTATATATCTGCTATTAAAAAAAAAATTATGGTACTTTAAATATGTAAGGAAAACGATATATGTAAGATATTTTTTGTCACACACTACACATTTTGCTGAAAAATTAATTGTAAGAAGTGTCCTCTGCCATTCTTTAACATACCACAAGATACTCAACATATTGGAAAACCCCTTAGTAAGAATGTGCCAGTATGGGACAATGCATGTTGAAATACAAAGTTTGAAATTAAATTTCAATGTCATGCATCTCATTATATCTTTATCCATTCCGTTATAGAATACAGTTCAATCTGAAATGGATTGGGCCCACAGCAACCATCTACTGTTTCTCAGGTTGCCACACCGCTTGGGGCAGAAGGAGAGGAATGGAAGGCAAATTAGCCAAAACTGTCTCCTGGGAAACAAGGTCACTCCCAACAGATATTGGCCAGAGAGTGAGACTGATCATCAAGGAGATGCAAGGACAACCAATGGGACAATGTGACCTGTAACACCAGGGAAGGGAGGAATTTCTAATGTTTGAGTATGCTGAAACCTTGGAAAATAACTAGAGCTGATTTCAGGGTTATTTATGCTGAAATGATGTACTGTACTCAATAAAGCCGTTCTTTGAGGAAACGGAAAGTCTCAGAGTGCTGACTTGTTTGGGTTCATTCGTTGGAACCTTGACAGAGTAAAAAATAGCTATAATGAAAACCATGGGATACAGTTTGAAATTGGCAGAATTTATTTGTTTAAAAAATCAAATATTTTAATATCATTTTGATATTTAATATTTAATATATCATTGTATAAATACCATTGTACCAAAATACAGTGTTCCCTCGATTTCCATGGGTTCAAACTTCGCGAATGGCCTATACCACGGTTTTTCAAAAAATATTAATTAAAAAATATCTCACGTTTTTTTTCCTATACCACGGTTTTTCCTGCCCAATGACGTCATACGTCATCGCCAAACTTTTGTCTGCCATTGCTGATTGGCCAAAATCTCAGCCAATCAGCGTTGTTATCGCAAAAATTTCACCCGTCGTTGCTGATGGCCCGAAATCTCAGCCAATCAGCAGTGTTATCCTGGCGTGCATTAGTACTTTTACAACTATTAAAACTTATTAGAAGACATACCCAAGATGCCTCCTAAACATTCCACGTGGAGTGGAGGCAGCGACAGTAAAAAAAGTAGGAAAATGCTGACGATTAAAGAGAAGATTGAACTGTTAGATATGCTAAAAGGGGGTCGCTCATATGCAGAAGTTAGGCAGCATTATGGAATAAATGAATTGAGTGTGAGATACATTCGAAAAGATAAAAAGAAGATAAGACAAACAGGAAGCAAAAAGTGATGCCTTATGAAAATGGAAGCTGCTTTGTCCATATGGGTACAAGACTGCCGTAAGAAGAACATTGCATTGGATACCAATACGATATGGACAAAGGCACAACAGGTAGCGAATTGTTGTAAATTTTACAACAATTCACTTAGTGACCATTAAAAATTACAACCTAGCTCTCCTAGTACTTACAACCCAGTCCTGAAATTACAAATGTTGTGACACCACAGCCATTGTTCACCTTTACGAACGATGGCAGATTCATTTGCCCTGCCTATTCCCCATCTACCCCACTGGAACTTACTTTGTGATGATTTAATAAGTCTGATTTGGTGCATTTGTAGAAAATAGAGGCCTGAGAGTAGTGAGAGATCGCACAAGATCAGTAGCATGAGATCTTACATTACGGATCTCATGTGATCTTGCAATATTGTAAGGATTGCCTCTCTTCTAAATTAAGAAAGTGAGAATTTCTGAGCCAGATAGTTCAAAATGATCTTTTATTAAGCAGATGTGAAAGCATTCCATTCAAAGCAATATGTGAATGCCCTTAGGCAAAATAAGGAGATTTAAAGGAGTTTAGCCAGAATGCAGAGGCCAGCAATACACAAGTGTGAAAAATTCCCTGAGCATCTTCCCTTCTCCATTCAAATGAAATATCCCAGATTGCCCCCCCCCCCCCCAATAAACCATTCTCCCAAGGTGAAGAGATCTCAAAATGCTTGGGGACAGGATACACATTGTAAAACATCCATTGATGCAGGCAATGCTAATAAAGCAAACCCAAGACCCCCCCCCCTCTTTTCTCAACTGAATGGCAGAGTTACTCTTGAGATTCTGTCAACTATAGTAGTTTAGGCCTGTGTTCACTACTTTGGTTCATAGAGAACACAGGCCTAAAGTACAGTAGTGGGAGATCACAAGACATCAGTAGCACAAGATCTCATGCTACTGATCTTGCATGTTATTGCACTACAGTACTTTAGGCCTCTGTTCTCTGCAAACTGATGCCTGTGCCAGATCTAGCCAAAGAGCGCTTGCAAGCTGATGAGACTGCGGGACAGCAAAATTGCCTTCCTTCAAGCCTCCCATTGGCTCGCAAATGCCTTTTGCACCATTCCAGTCTCAATGCAAAGAGTGTTTGCAAGCCTATGGCAGACTTCAAGCAACATAATGAGACTTTGGGGCAGCAAAATCCCTTGCTTGAAGTTGAAGCCTCCCTTCAACTTGTACACTCTCTTTGTGCTGAGACTAGGACGATGTGAAAAGTGTTGGTAAGCCAATAGGAAGCTTGAAGCAAGGGATTTTGCTGCCCCAGAGTCTCATTGTTTGGAAATGGTTTTCACGCCGAGACTGCAAGCAGGCAATTGGGAATTCTTATTTCAATTGCTAATAAAAATGAATTTTGGACAAAAATTTATTAGAACAATTCAAACAATGTATTCAAATCAATCAGCTAAAATTATAATTAATGGGGATATAACAGAACCATTTCAAATATATAAAGGAGTCCACCAGGGATGCCCCCTATCACCGCTACTCTTTATCCTATGTACAGAAATTTTATTAAACCAAATACGTAATAACAAAGAAATAGTAGGCCTTAAATCCAGGGGCCAAGAATTTAAATTACAAGCCTTTGCCGATGACATAGCTTTTATTATTGAAAACCCATTACAAACTGGTACAAAACTAATGGAAGAAATAAATAAATACGGACCCCTAGCAGGATTAAAAATCAATAAATCCAAAACTAAAATTATGACTAGGAATATGACTATAGAAGATAAACAAATATTAGTTAGGAAACTAGGATTGGAAATCACCGAAAGAACCAAATACTTAGGAATTAACCTCTCATCCAAATGTATGACACTAAAAAAAGATAATTATGACCTATTACTAAATAAAACAGACTGCAAGCAGGCAAAGAGACTGGGGGTGTGACTAGAGAGGAGACAGAGCTTCACAAACTGAGTGGCCTGGTGTGATAGGATGGGAGAGGGGGGAGAGAAAGCAATGGTGTGGTCCCCAGGGGAGGAAGCATGAGATATCCCAGGGGGTCGGGGAGGCCGTGGATGGTCTGAAGCAGATGACCTGTTCCATTGCTAGGCCTCCATGGTGCCCACTCTGAGATACCTCATGTGCACTTAACGAGATGCAAATTCAATCAGAGAATACGCAGATGAAAGCTGGGAGTGATCATGGACAAGTAATGTGATTCACTCCTATAAATCCCCAGGTTCTGAATGTAATTGGCAGACTCCATTACATTCATAACTAGAGGGGGGCACCTGTATGTGATTTGAATAACTAAAACTGAATCAAATATATTTCCAAGAATGCTGGAAGCTAGATTATGAGGTGTTAGGGTAAAAATCTTGACTTATTTAATAAAGTAAATGTTATTACTTTATTTTAAGAGAATACTTTATTACTTTAAGAGAGTACAGTGGTACCTCTACTTATGAACTTAATTTGTTCCATGACCAGGTTCTTAAGTAGAAATGTTTGTAAGTAGAAGCAATTTTTCCCATAGGAATCAATGTAAAAGCAAATAATGTGTGCAAACCCTTTAGGAAAGAAATAAAAGCTCAGAATTTGGGTGGGAGGAGGAGGAGGAAGAAAAGGAGGACATTCGCTGCTGAAGGAAGAAGGTGAGGTGAGAGGAATAAAACAAATCCCAAACTTTAAGGCTTTAAAAAAAAAGAGGTACTCTGAGGCAGCGAGGAGGAGCATACGCCTCCCATACATCCGGTGCGAGGCTGCCTCCCATAAACTGTGCCAGAGAGAGAAACCCAGGCAGGCATGAGGGGGAAACCTTCCGCTCTTTTGACTGAAAGGCGGCAGCTGCTGCTGTTACCTGCTTTCTCTTCCTTCCCATGCTGAAGACTCCCCTCTCCTCTCGTTCACTCGCTTTGTAACCGGCGCCTTTCCCTGGTTTGGCTGAAGTCGAGTTGATCTGGCTGGGGTGAAGTGCCCCCTTTTGCCTTTCCATGCTCAGACACTCTGGGAGGCAACCTCGCGCCAGATGTATGGGTGGCAGCGCGAGGGAGTCACAACAGTGAAGTGGTTTATTCCATCTCCAAGTGCCCAGACAAAGGAAAATACTCTGTTCGCTCTGGGCTGCCCAGAGCGAAGGGAGTGTTTCTTTTTTCTGGGTGCTGGCAGAAGTTTATTCCCTCTCCATGCGGCCGGAGAAAGGAAAATGCTTTGTTCACTCTGGACTGCTAAAGCCTCCTTAAGCACCACGGAAAGGCTCCTGTGGCAGCCCAGAAAAGCCCGAGATGGCCAGGATTAAAGGGGGAATGGCAGGAAACTGCCTGGGCCTTTGTGCCGCTCTCAAATTTCCTGGGAAATTTTTCTGGGCTTGGGTTCTTAAGTAGAAAATTGTTCTTAAGAAGAGACAAAAAAATCTTGAACAGCTGGTTCTTATCTAGAAAAGTTCTTAAGTAGAGGCGTTTTGCCATATCAGGTAGGGGTACCACTGTACTGCTTAATTTGACTCAAAACTGATATGGCAAAATGACTACGAATGGCAAATTTCCATTCTGCAAGATTGGCACCCTAAATCCTCCTTGAATTAGTACAGTGTTTCTCAATTACTTTCAGTTATGCCCCCTCCCCAGGAAGAAGTAAATATTTCACGTGCCCCCAACTCTCCGCTGGAAGGATTGTTTGCAATATTCAGCACGTTTTCGCTGAAAAAACTCAAGCGGCTTATCAGCATGATTGTGGTGTAATGTATGTAAGTGACATCCTAATTTATTTGGCTTCATACTATCTGATGCCAACATTTTTAGACACAGTAAACATACTGATCTTTCTTCATTTCCCATCATAGTCACAGTGAAGCCAAGCGCTACATACTCTTTGTCATACACTGCTCAAAAAGTAAAGGGAACATTTAAACAACAGAATATAACTCCAAGTAAATCAAACTTCTGTGAAATCAAACTGTCCACTTAGGAAGCAACACTGATTGACAATCAATTTCACATGCTGTTGTGCACATTCAACTTTGTACAGAACAAAGTATTCAATGAGAATATTTCATTCATTCAGATCTAAGATGTGTTATTTGAGTGTTCCCTTTATTTTTTTGAGCAGTATATTTCCTCATCTTAGCTTTTGGGAGACTTACATTTGTCTCATTATCTCCATGTCTCTCCTCCTTTCTTTTTACCCCTATTAACTATTTTTCCATGGTGCTGCAACATCCTGCCTGTCAATGACTACTTCAGCTTCAACCACAACAACACAAGAGCACATAACAGATTCAAGCTGAATATTAACCGCTCCACACGACTGTAAAAAATATGACTTTAGTAATAGAGTTGTTGAAGCGTGGAACTCATTACCGGACTCCATAGTATCATCCCCTAACCCCTAACATTTTACCCTTAGACTGTCCACGGTTGACCTCTCCAGATTCCTAAGAGTCAGTAAGGGGTGTGCATAAGTGCACTGGAGTGCCTTCCGACCCCTGTCCTATTGTCTCTCCTATATCCCATATATCTTCTCTTCTATCCCTTTATCTTTCCTCTATTCCCTCATTGATTTATTTTATCCTATACTCTCTCTTCTATTCCTTCTCTAATTTTATTTCCTTGAAGGTGTCCTCTACTACCTTCATTGTGTATTATTGTGTATTGGACAAAATTAAATAAATTTAAAAATATATTAAAAAATCTGCACTTCATATCTCCTGCTCTGTGTCTGTATGCTATTGTTTGGTGCAAAAACCCCTACTCCCTGGGTCAAAAAAGCACGTTCCCTGGGGTCACATGCGCCCCGGCATCATTCCATGCCCCCCAGAAAGGCTCAACCCACTATTATTTCTGGTAGCATGCACCATTTTTGGGGGGGTTTTTTCTGTTTTTATATTATAGGTATTATTATTTATTCAGTCAGTAGAAAAGTTTTCAAGTCAGCAAAGATCCTTCTAAGAAAGATGGGTTTTCAAACTATATTATTCCCAAATATATTAAGGTAACAAGCTATTATCTTCAGAGCTTTACAGTAGTATCCACTATGTGAGCCCTCAAGCCTAAAAATCACCAGTTGCTTCTTGAGTGTAAGTTCTCATTACAAAAATAAAGGGAAAATAACTGACAGAGAAGAATGGAATTTGCCCTTTTCAAATAGTCTTCTTGGCCACTGTGGATTTGGAATTCCAAAGAAAAGAGAATGTGAAACTTGTTATCTGGCAATCAAGCAACAGCTCTTTCTTATGCTTTTGAAGCTGAAGCTGAATTGTAATGTCTCATTTGTACCCTATTTGTTAAATGATACATGTTTTCCTGGCTTTAAAAACTGGGACATACTTAATTCCAAGTTCAGTAGTATTATTCCCTTTAAATAGATTCAAAATGCTAAATCCCCTTTTACAACTCAGGCACTCATTCAAATCAAATTCTGTCTGTTTTTACAATCAGCAGCAAACTAATTCTAGTGAGTGTTTCACAGATTCCCCCAAACCTTGGAGAGCTATACAAATATTAGTGGTGATGGACTAGGATGCACTTTACATAATATGGTATGTTCAGGGGTGGG
Source organism: Erythrolamprus reginae (assembly GCF_031021105.1). Classification (NCBI taxonomy): domain Eukaryota; kingdom Metazoa; phylum Chordata; class Lepidosauria; order Squamata; family Dipsadidae; genus Erythrolamprus; species Erythrolamprus reginae. The sequence goes on along the minus strand of NC_091951.1, from coordinate 218,317,935 downwards.
CAGCAGGCAGGATGGGGTGAAACACAGTTCCACCGGTGGAAATGAAGATCCGTACGCAGCTCTAGCTGATCGGCGGCTGTCACTTCCTGGATTACTGGTCTCAGCTCTCCTTTTTCCCCCTGCTGTGTCTGCTGCGTCTGCACTCCTCACTTTTTTCCTCTTTCCTCCTTCCTGGCCTCGGACAAGCTTCCTTCTCTCCTGCCCGGCTCCCTTCCAGCTTCATGTGGCCAGCAGAAGGCGTGAGTGGAAGCGGCGCTGGCAGCATTTATGCTTCTGGCAGAACCCGTTCTCCTAACTACCCAGCCTGAGGCGGGGGGTGACCCAGGAAGGAGAGCACGGAAAACACAAAGCAAATTATCACCCCAGTGAGTGACACTGGTGAGGTTGTAAGTCGAGGACTTAACAGCTCACTTGAACGATGATGATTGTTCAAGCCACTCCCACCTGATCACATGACCGGCAAGCCACTCCTACCCAGTTTACATGACCATTAAGCCACACCCACAGTGTGGCAGTAAACATTTTGGCTGCCCATTACTGGGTATGTTAATGAAAATCTATATAAATACTGTACATATTTATATAAATTTTCATTAACATACCGTATTTTTCACAGTATAAGACGCACCTAGATTATAGAAGTGGAAAACAAAGAAAAAAGTTTTCTGAAACAAATGGTGTAGTAATATATTATTTAATAAAATACCAGTGTAGCAGAATACTTTTTACAAACTTCAAACCTGACAGCTTTAAGACTAGGGTAGGGTGTAGTATCTCCTGCTTGGGCAGGGAATTGGATTAGATGACCTACAAGTTCCCTTCCAACACAAACAAACAAACAAACAAACAAAATATAAAGATGGCATGGATTTCTATGGAATGAAAAAAAACCCCTACATATTTTAGAAACCATAAGATCAGAGATGCACTAATGGAGACATGGAATAACATCAAAAAACACATTATAGGGAAATACCAAGATGGTTCTCCAGCATGGAAGCTACAACACATCCGAATACAATAGAATTAAATAAAATGGTTAATTACAAGCAGATATTGGATGAAAGAGGGAAACTAAAATCAAGGCAACAATTAGAAAACCAAGGAATTATAATTGATTGGTGGCCGTAAGCCCAGATTCAATTTAGACTACAAAAAGATAGGAAGAATTTTGGAATTCAAAAGCAATTTTCAGTGTTAGATAAACTTTTATTAGGAGGAGAGAAAAAATTAATTACCAACTTATATAAATTCTTACTTGAACATAAGATGGAAGTAGAATTGTGAAAGGAAACATGACTAACTGGGCATGGAATATAGGATATAATATACATCTAGATCAATGGGAAAGCATGTGGACAAGAAGTTATAAAAGGACTAAGTCAATAGCATACAAAGAAAACATCCACAATATGTTTTACAGATGGTATCTAGTGCCAGCCAGATTAGCAAAAATGTATCCCAATCTAAGACTGAACTACTGGAGATGTGGATATGATAGTGGAACTTTTTTTCACATGTGGTGGACATGTCCCCAAATAAGGACAATTTGGAATAAAATTAGGATGCGGATCAAAGAAATTACCCCACAATAACTTAAAATGAAACCTGAAATTTTCCTGTTAGGCATAATCAACCAGAAAATGAAAAAGGAACACTACTACCTTATACAACACATAATTACAGCAACAAATATAGGTATTGCCCAAAATTGGAAGAATGAGGAAACGCCAACAGAAAGAATTATTATCAAAAAATATAATATTATGAAATATGGAAGGGATTTTATAGTTGGATAGAAAAAAGGAATAAAGCTGTATAAAGGGGTATTATGCTAAATAACTGTAAAATTATAAGAGGGCTATTGTTGAAACTAAGTCTAAGAATATATACACAAACCCAAAAAGGTTTTACATAAAGCCTAATGAAACCGTTGGTACCAAGCTTTGTAAAATAATATATAAGATAGAGAACAAAGGGGAGGAGGGGTTGTTACATGTTTTTATGTTTCTCTTCCCTCTTTCTTTTTTTTTTTTTTTTTTTACAATTTTTTTTATTATTTTTCATAAAACAGACATACAGACGTACAAACATTAAACATAAAATGGGGATGTATTTCCCCGCTTCTTTTGAAAGTATACATTCAAATAGAAAAAAGAATACATAATCAAACATTTGTTAAATGTTAAAAAGTCTAGTAAAAAATTTTCAAATCTTAAATGCAATATTAGTACGGTATAAGTAAAAATGCTTAATATGTTATTTATGTGTAATATATTCATCTAATCAAACATTCAAACAAATCTCAATTGCTAAACATACATAAAACAAAATTTTTAATATATCGCTTATGAATAAACTACTATATCAAAATCATCAACAAATACATCTAATGTTATTATTACCTAAGTAAAAACAGATCTATCTCTTATTTTTTCTTATCTAACCATTTATATATGTTGTTCCATGTTTCATAAAATTTTGTATCTTCTTGATCGTTTAATCGTCTTGTCATCATATCCATTTCGGCGCAATCTAATATTTTAGCTATAACTTCTTCTTTCTTGGGGATTTCCTCCCCCTTCCAGTTTTGCGCATATATTATTCTAGCCGCAGTTAATATGTGTATGATTAAGTAAAGAGTTTCCTTCTTATAAGTCTGATTAGTAATTCCTAATAAGTAAAATTCCGGGGTGTTGTCTATGTCATATTTTAATATTTCTTTTAATATCTTCTCAATCATCTTCCAATAAGTTTTAGCTTTGCTACATGTCCACCATTGATGGTAATAAGTTCCTATATCTTTCTTGCATTTCCAACACAGTGGGGATGTTTTAGGAAACATTTTAGCTATCCTGTTTGGTGGAAGGTGCCATCTATAAAACATTTTAATTTGGTTTTCTTTTAATGAAACTGACTTGGTCATTTTCCAATTATTAATCCAGACTTTTTCCCAAGTATCTATATCTATTTCCTTACCTATATTTCTGCACCATCTTATCATGGTGTCTTTTAGAGTCAACTCTATATTTTTGTGAGCGATAAGAAATTTATATATTTTCCCTATCATTTTTACTGAATTATTAATAATTAAATGACTTAGCAAATTCTTACTTTTATTAAAAGTGTAAAGAGTTATATCCTTCTGGTATCTGGATCGAATCTGGGCATAATGCCACCAATCTATTATTATCCCTTCATCTTGTAGTTTATTCCTAGGCTTTAGCTTCATCTGATCATTTAATAATTCTTTATATCTATAAAATATTTTCGTGTCTTTTATAGATTTTGGGTGTGTTATTGCTTCTAGGGGGGCTATCCATTCTGGAACATTTAAGAAGTGATTTTTCTTTATGTCCTTCCAAACCTCTAGTAAATACTTCCTTAATGTGTGTCTTTTAAAATATGAGTGATTTTTTTCCTTGTCATACCATATAAATGCATGCCAACCCAGCATAAGATCATGTCCTTCTAAATTTAATATTCTTTTATTCTCTAAGGTTATCCAATCTTTAATCCATGTTAAGGCGGCGGCCTGATAATATAATTTCCAGTTTGGAAGACCAAATCCTCCTCTTTCTTTAATGTCTTCCAAACAGTTTATTTTTATCCTTGCTTTTTTCCCTTGCCATATAAATTTTTTAACTAAGTTTGTCAAAGTTTTAAAGAAAGTTCCCCCTGGGTTTATTGGAATTACCTGAAAGAGAAATAAAACCTTAGGCAGAATATTCATCTTGATTGTGGCAATTCTTCCTAAAAATGATATTTTCAGGTTATTCCATGTTTCTAAATCTTTTTAAATTTCTGATAATAATTTTGTGTAATTATCATTTTTTAAAGTTATTGTTTTCGCTGTTAAATTTATTCCTAAATATTTTACTTTCTTTACAGTTTTTATTCCAGAAATATTTTCTAATTTAGTTTCTTGTATTTTATTCATATTTTTGGTTAAGAAAGAAGTTTTGCTTTTATTTATCTTTAAACCTGCTACCTTTCCGTATTGTTCAATAGTTTGCAATAAGGAAGGAACAGTTGTTATCGGTTCTTCAATTATAAACGTTAAGTCATCTGCAAAAGCTTGGAGTTTGTAAGTTTCGTCTCCTATAGTTAAACCTTTTATTTCGGAATCCGCTCTTATTTTAATTAATAAAGTTTCAAGTGTCATAATAAATAACAATGGTGATATAGGACATCCTTGACGAACTCCCTTGTTTATATCAAGTGCTTGTAATTGGTTATTATTTAATATTATTTTAGTCGTTTGTTTTGAGTATATAGTATCTATTAAATTAACAAATTTTGAGCCAAATCTCATTTTATTTAATTGCATTTTTATAAATGTCCAGTTAACGTTGTCAAAGGCCTTTTGAGCATCTAAGAACATTAAGGATGCTGTCTTATCTGGGTGTTGTTCATAGTATTCTAATGTGTTTATTACTGTTCTAAGGTTATTTTTAATTTGTCGCCCTGGTAGAAATCCATTTTGGTCTTGATGTATTATTCCATTTATAATTCTTTTAAGTCTATCTGCATAAATGGCAATAAATATTTTATAATCTACATTTAATAAAGATATGGGTCTATAATTTTTGATTTTTAGTGGGTCAGTGCCGGATTTATGTATTAATGTTGTCAGCGATTCTGACCAAGATTTCGGAATTTTACCCTCAAGTCTACATAAATTAAAAATTTCTAACATATAGTTTCTTATTATTTCATTGTCTATCTTATACCATTCTGCCGGTATAGCATCCGGACCAGTGGCCTTATTGTTTTTCTGTTTTTTAATTATAGTTAGGAGTTCTTCCATTGTTATTGGACCATCCAACATAGTCTGTTGATCTTCTGTTATTTGTGGTAATTTTGAGGCCTGTAAGTAATTAAAAACCTCATCTTCACTAACATTGTCTTTGGCATAAAGATCTTTATAAAAATTATAAACAATGTCCGCCTTTCCTTCTGTATCATATTTTATTGTACCATCTTTGTCTTCTAATTTTTTTATCAATTTGGATTGACTCTGCTTTCTAAGTTTATATGCTAACCATCTGCCTGGTTTATTTGCATGTTCAAAATAATGTTGTTTTGCTCTTTTAATTTTTTCAGTTATTTGATTTTGTTCTATAATTCTAATTTTATGTTTAATTACATTTATTTCTGTTTTAAAGTCTCTGTTCTTGGTGTGTTGCTGCGATGCAAATTCCAATTGTTTCAATTCATTTATTAGTTGTACGTACTTTAATTTATTTTCCTTATTGTATTTTGCTGTATAAGATATTGTTAACCCTCTTATATAAGCTTTGAGTGTATCCCATATATTCTGTGGAGTGGTGTCTGGGGTTTTATTAATTTCAAGAAATATTTTTAATTCCTTTTCAATCCAATCTTTATATTTCTTATCATTTAGTATATTTCTATTCATCCGCCAAATATTCTGTTTGTTGTTCCTTCTTATATAAACCACTATTGGGTTGTGGTCAGCCCATGTATTAACATCTATCTCTACTTCCCTTATTTCTTCTGCGACCATTTTTGATGTCCATACCATGTCTATTCTTGTCCAGATTTTGTGGGGATTAGAATAAAACGTAAATTGTCTTTTATGGGGGTGTCTTTCCCTCCATATATCATTAAGCAATAATTCTGTTTTCATTTTTTGAAAAGTACTAGGTAGTAGATTTCTTTTTGTTTTTTTCCTTTTATTATGACTCCCTCCCCCTGAATGGTCTAATTGCCTATTCACAATAGCATTAAAATCACCTATTATTAATACATTCTCAATAGCTAAATCTATTATTATTTGATGTAAATTTTTATAAAATGTCATTTGGTCTTCATTGGGAGCATAAATAGAAACAACCACTATAGGTCTAGGTTCAATATCAACTTGTACAATCAATATTCTACCATCATTATCCTTATATATCTGTTTGGAATTTATAGAATTCTCTACGTACATCACCACACCTCTTTTTTTTTGATCTGCTAATGCAGCATACATTTTTCCAATTTTGGGATTCAACAATAATTTTTGGTTATCATTTTTGATATGTACTTCTTGTAATATTGCAATTTGAGAATTTTGATTTCTGATTTTAGAGAAGATTTGTTTCCTTTTCCTTGGTTCATTAAGTCCGTTAACGTTTACCGAAAAGATCTTTAGATCTTTAGTTGTTGTCATTTAGTGGGTTTTTTGGTTTCTCGCTGAGGCTGAACTCTTCTTATAGCACCTTGGTCCTGCTCTATTACTTGAGCTGTGGCCCCCAGTAGTTCCTCTTGTTGGATTGCTAGTATCTCCCCTGGTTGGTGTTGTGCTGGTTGTTGTTGAGCCTCTTGTTGTTTATCTGAAAAGTCCATGTGGCTGATGCCACTATTTTCAAAGAAATACCTAGCTTGTTCTACATTTTCCAGCTTGTATCTTGTAGAACGCCATGTCAGAGAGAGACCTTGTGGGATTAACCAACGATAGGTTATATTTTCTTTGATCAAAATTCTGGTAAGAAACTGGTAATCTCTTCTGCTCTCTCTGACACTTCTTGGAACTTGTTTTAATATTTTTATTTCCACTCCTTGATGTTGGAGTTTGGAGTTTCTTGCCCAATGGAGTATGTCATCTCGCAAAGTTTTCCTGGTGAATTTGATATGAATCTCTCTTGGAAGATTGTGGCGACGGATGTAACTATTCGAAGTCCTGTAAACTTCATCAATTTCTTTCACTAGCGCAGCAGGATCCTCCTGGAGTATTCCTCCAATCGTTTCCGCCATAGTCATTTTTAAATCTTCATCTTTTTCCTCTTTCATGTTCTGAAATCGTAGTCCATACGAAGCACGTTGCATCTCCAGCTGAATAATTGATTCATCATGTCTTCTGTGTCTTGCATCAGCTCTCCCTTCGAGATAATCAATTCTTTTTGCGTTTTTGTCGGATTTCTCTTCAACCTTTTTCACTCGATCATCACTTTCTTGTAATGCTTGTTGGATCACCTTTATCTGGTCTTTCACCTCGCCCATATCAGCTTTCAGTTGGGCCATCTCCTTTTTAAATTCTGCCAAGTCTGCTTTTATAGCTTCCCTTTGTTGTGTTGCATCCTCTTTTATAGCCTCTCTTTGTTGGGTGGCATTCTCTAGAGATTTAAAGATAGAGTCCTGCATATTATTTAAAGTTTCTTGTAATGTTGCAAAGTTGGGCTGCGTTGTTTTGTCTTTTTCTTTATCCTTGGAAGACATAGCTGAGGCCTGGTGGGTCGGGGAAGGACGTGGGGACACTTGTGGAGAAGAGATTGTTGCAGTAGGTTGTTTTTTGACTGTTTTAACAACGGTTGAAGAAGTTGACATTATCAATTTTGGATCCGCTGTTTAGAATTTGAATTAATTTAAATCAAACTAAATTTATATATAGTGAAAAGGAGAAAATTTCTATAAATTCCAAATCTATTCAATCTGTTTTATTAGCGGTTACGCTTAAATTGTAACTATTCAATTATCAAGAAAATTCAAAATTCAAAATCCAATATATATTGTTATTAATTATTTTAAAAATTTAAAAATTTAAAGATATAATAACTCAGGAAACGAATATAAAACTTTTAGGAATAGAAAACCAATAAAAGTTAAAAATAAATGGTCTAATAAAAAGACAAAATAAATGACAGCAAAGAAAGAGTAATAACTATTTTAAAAAGGGAGACTTTGAAAAAGTACAGAAAAAAAAAAGGAAGAGAAAGAAGACTTAATAAGGCAGCAAGAAGAGGGAGAAAAAGGGAGAGAGAAAAAAGAAATGGGGAGTATTTCAATTCAAATAATTAGAATAGAGCAGGAAACCAAGGTTTGCTAACAATGCATAGTCTTCAATTCAAACTTCTTTTTTAAAAATAGGAATAATAAGAATAAAAAGAAGGAAAATCAGAAGGAGAACAAAAAAAAGAGTTAATTAATCAAAAAGAAAACACAATATGTATAGTTATGTTCTTCTTATAAATCAGGAAATTATATTAGATGAATAAAGAGTGTGAATCCCAATGTCAGAAAATACAATTGTACTTAATCCCAATTGCAGGTCTCACGAAAAAAAAAGTCAAATTAATAATTTTCTTGTAGTTAAAATGGAGTCTATGTTCTTTTCCAAATTCTAGACAAAGGCAAAAAAATAGATCCCAAGATGGAGTCAGGTTAGAAGTCAGAAGTTCATATGATCAGGCAGATGTGAAAAGGTTCTCAGAAGAAAAAATAATCCCAAGGAAAAAAAGCAATCAGCAAGTAATCCAAAGTAGTTCAAAGGCAATCAGCAAGTAATCCAAGTAGGTTAATCCAAAGGTAAATATTCCAAAGGAAAGGTATCAGTTCCTTCTATTTCCCATTTATTTTCAAGTTGTTATATAATGATATTATGTTGCAAAGACAACAGGATGAGAAAAAATAAGGCAACAAAGTTATATTCCTCCGCTGTTAAGATATCAGCCCGGAACACGATGTTTTGACAGACTTGAGTCCTTTAACAGATGTATTCTTTTTCAGTTAGTTAAATGTAGAACTTTCAATTTAGAGCTTTTTCTCAGCTTCCCGCTGGGTGAGGGGAGAAAGCGCTGGCCGGTCCTCTCAGGCGAAGAGGATCGGTTCTCCCGTCTTTGAAGCTGCGGGGCGAACCGCTGCCTCTGGAGTCTCAGCGATGGCTCCTCGGGCAGAGGGGAGCCCCCTGTTCTGGGATCGGGCCATCCGAGCCCGATCCGATCGCAAATGCGACCTTCGAAGGGGGTAGAAGGGATCGCTTGGCAGAGCCCTGCCAAGGATGTCCCGCCGCGATCACCGCCAAACCGGAAGCCCCTCTCTTCCCTCTTTCTTATTGGCTTTTTGTTTCTATCTCTGTGTAAGATGTTTGTCCATTTTAAGACAATGCATAATATAAGATTAGTGTAAAGTATGAAGCAGATTCCAAGATTATGTACTGTCTTTTAAAATTGTATATACTTTCAATAAAACTTTTTTTTCTAAATAAATAAATAAATGAATGGTGGGCTTCAACTCTCAGAATTCCTTCTCCAGTCATACTAGATGGGGTAACTGGAAGGCAAAAACAACAATTTTTGCAAAAAAACGACAATTTTTCGCCCTTTTTCCCCTGCAAAAATGGGATGGGCAAGGGGTCTAGGAAACCTGCAGAGAACTCCTGGGTACTGGGGGATGGCAAAAATTCCCCCTTTTTTGTGAAGAATTGCCATTTTGGGGGCATTTTTGCCCAAAACAGAAGCAGTGGGTTCTAAACCCTTTTACTACAGGTTCAGGTCCTGGGCAGGTGGGCAGAACCTCTCACTGACAGCACAAACCAGTTCTAAGAACCGGTCCAAACCAGGAGCAACAATTTCAAAAGCACCTGAAATATTTGGATATTTAAGAGATCAAATATTTGAAATAAAACCAATAATTAAATTAAAATGTGATGCAGGAAATAAGGGATTGGAAGATATAGTTTTGGCAAAATCAATGGGCCCAAAATTTAAGAAATGTTAAATGTATGACATATGATCTGGGAATTACCGTAAATCAATTCATCAGAAAAATAATATTTCCTGTTAATGACACTTCACAAAAAATATTTAAAAACATATTTTTATGTCTGCACTGTAAGATATTAAGTGGCTTCTGACATATGTGTCATATGACCTTTTCCGTTATGATTATTCTGAGCTATTCATAACACATATGCTTACACAACTTTGTACTTAAAATGTGAACCTGAGACAGTATTGCATCCGGGCTTGGGTTCGCCTATATTAATGATTCCGTTTGGAACATAGAACATAGATTAACAAGATTGGAAGGGACTTCACAGGTCTTCTAGTCCAAAGCTTGAGCAGGAGGCCCTAGACAGCATGGACAAATGATTGTCCAAATTCTTCTTTAAAACCTCCAGTGACGGAGGCACTGTAATTAAGCTTGGAATTACAATGGCAGTTTTAAAGTGAGTTATTATGTAACAAACCCAATTCTACAACATTTGTTAAGCAAACATAATGGTCACAAAGTGAACATGGTTAAGCAGACCCATTATTTGCAAAGGGCATTTCGCCCCCTAGAAGCAAACTCTGGTTTCCAGCAAAAAAACACCATAAATTGTGATCACACAAATATGGAATGCTGCAAAAAACCATAAATGCAAGCTAGTTGCTAATCATGTATGAATGCAATTATGTGACTCTAAAGGTGGGGTGAATATTGAATTTGTGAATCTATGTCAATAAGTATCTTTTTCCAGAGGTGGGCTACAAAAATTTTAGCAAGGGGTTCTGGGTGGGTGTGGCCATGACAAGCGGTTTTTTTAAAATCATCTTCACTGACCTCTGTATCTGTTATAATTTCTCTGAACTGCTCTTATATTGCATTATTCAGAACTGTACCTCATATGAAGGATAGGGTGGAGTCTAACCAAAGCTAAGCAGAGTGATTACTTTGTGTGGTTTAAAATTTTAATTTCAGCAGATGTAGCTGTTTTCCCTTTTTGTAGCTACATTGCACTGCTGACTAACATTTAATTTATCACTTCAATATTTTTTTCATACGTTTCAGTACCAAGGCAGATATCTCCATCTGTTGAAGAGAAAGTATATGCAAGTATGAAAATTCTTAAACAAGAACCTAATCGGAGCAATAAAACAGGCTTATGAAGATTTATATAAGATTTACGGGACCGCCTTCTGCCGCAAAAATCCCAGCGGTCGATTAGGTCCCACAGAGTTGGCCTTCTCCAGGTCCTGTCAACCAGACAATGTTGTCTGGTGGGGCCTAGAGGAAGAGCCTTCTCTGTGGTAGCCCCAGCCCTCTGGAATCAGCTTCCTCCAGAGATTCGCACTGCCCCCACCCTCCTCGCCTTTCACAAGAGCCTTAAGACCCACCTATGTCACCAAGCATGGGACAGCCAGACCATGCCCCCCCTCCCTGACCATTGAATGTTATGTGTGGATGTGACTGAGTTAATTGACTCTTTTTTAATGTAGTGGGATTTTAGCTTATAGTTTTAACTAATTAGATTTCTATACATATTGTTTTGTATTGTATTCTGTTAGACGCCCTGTCTTCGGAAAGGGGCAGCATACAAGTCAAGTAAATAATAATAATATAAATAATATAATATAAGGGGAAAAAAGGTAAGGGTAGGCCGAAATACCCTAAAAGATGTCAGAGAGCAAAAGTGCTATGTGTGAGCAGAAGAACAAAAACGAAAGGAAATCATCGAGGAGTGGTTAATTAAATTAAAGAGCAAATCATCAAACTACAAAGTGCGTTGAGACTATATACTGTATATTGTGAGTTTCTGAAGAATCAATGCTACTGAATTCACATTGTTACAGTTGAAAATCCATCTCAGCATGTCTTAAGCCAGTTTTCTCTCTCCCTCACTCTATACTCTGGAAACCACAAGGCTGGATTCCATGGGCCTCTGTTCTCAATCCAGATGCTCAAATATTCAATTCTCTCCCCATCCAGCTAGGTTCAGAAAGCTTGTGGAGCCAAAAACAACTTTATGGAATTATGTAGGGGGTGTGCATGTGTGTGGAAATTATTAAACATTCATAGGCCTTCAGGTAGAATGCACTGCTTAAAAATATATATAATAGATAATTTATTTTCAAGTTTTAAATTTTCCCATGCTGAGGAAGGCATTTACTGTGGAATGACTGAAGATACAGTATTTCCCATTATCTATTTGTGAAATGTATGCTAGTACTATGGTAATAATACATTTCTGTTTCATTTTATCTAGTAATCGGAAAATGTTCCAACAATGAATAAGTGCCCTTTCTGCAGATGGAAGTTGTTGGGTCGCCTACCCATTTATTCCATTTTTGTTGCTGCAAAATTATATATCTCTTCCTCACTATATATGATGAAGACAACACTGCACTATCGCTATCTTGGTACATTACTTTGTCATCTCACAATCACTACTCCATTTAAAAGAAACTCAGATTTAGCATCACAGCTTTAGATAGTGGTGGGTTCAGAGGTGAGTTCCTCCCAATTCGTACCGGTTTTAAAGAACCGGTAGTAAACCGGAGGTGACATCACAGAACCAATTCTGTCAGTGCCGGTTTGTGGATGCCACCATATTTTGGGGGGGATTTTTTTTGAATGTATTTTTTGGGGGTAATTTTTTGCTGGTTTTTGCTTCTGTGCATGCTCTGTGCAAAAGCCAAGTTTCCAGCACTGTGCATGCACCACTGTCTTGTTTTTGGCTTTCTTTGCTTGTTTTTCAGCACTGGTCATGTTCACTGCTCAGCACCCATGTGGCACAGCCATGTGGTGCAGGAGGAAGTGAACTGGCAATGAGGTAACTTTGAATCTACCCCTGGGTGAATTACTGCCAGTTTGGACTGGGTCTTTAGAACCGGTAGCGCTGATTCCAAGCCGAGAGAGAACCGGTTCTATGTGAAAGTGCCCATGGCTTATACTGACCTTTATCTCTGTTTCTGAAGCCCAGCTGACCAGAGGCTGCAGATTGAATTGCTGCTCCACAGCTGTTTTCCATGCTCTGTGCCTAGTTTACAATGCGGAAGTTCTATTCCCTCTGAACTGCACACATACAGCGAAGCACACAGCAAAGTGTGCACTCAGAGAACTGGCAGCGATGAAAAGTGGAACCCACCCCTGAAATGCGCACACAGCTAATGATACACAGATGGCCGAGTTTTTCCAAAATCATTGCTATGCGCAAAGTGATCTCTCACCCATTACTTGTCATCAAATAGATGGTCATTTGCATTTTTTTAAGCCAGTCATTAAGGTCAGAGTGGCTTGAGTCCACATAGGAAAACAAATATATCCAGACAAGATTCAGTAGTCCGTCTGCATTTAAAAGACACAGGCAGTGGTGGACTGTCAAAATTTTTTACTTCCACACTGTGGGTGTGACTTATTTTGTGGGTGTGGCTTGATAGTCATGTGAGCGGGTAGGAGTAACTTGCCAGCCATGTGACTAGATGGGAGTGGCTTGACAATCATGTGACTAGGGGTGGCTTAAAGATCATGTGACTGGGTGGGAGAGGCTTACCGACCAAGATAAGTTTTTAAATAGGTGCTTGGACTCTTTTTCAGTTGATTCAGTTGATTAAGTCACATTATTTGAACAGCCACAAAAAGGACAAATGATAGACAGCATTATTTGTTGAGGAGCACAGTAACATTTTAAGGTTTTGTAATGAACCCACAAGCTTCAATATGATAACAGATTAGGCAAGTATCTCAAATTTCTTTAATTGCTATAAAAGTTCAGTTCTAGATAATGATTAAAATGGTTAAAGCATTTATGGGTAAAAACATAGTATTTACTTGTTTCCTATTTTAAAAGTAATTAAGAATCATATTAAGGTACTAGAGAAGGAAGGCCAATAAAAAACCTATTAAGTATTCAATAAATAGTGCATAAACTTACTACCCCCACTGCTTCCCTCCCCTGTGGGGGCAGCAGCATATTATTGGACACAGGTCACTCTTTTGAAGATAACAAAGTCCACATTTTACACAAAGAGGACATCTGATTTGAAAGAGGGATCAGATAGGCCATCTATGTCAAAATTGAACCGCTTTCTCTCAACAGAGAGGGAGGAATATGACTATAATATGTATATCATCTATCTCCAGTCTGCACCCTGATCCTTTCAACAGTTTCAAGGTTTCACACCCATTTGCACTACTCAGGTGACATACAGACAAATCTCCAGGTGGCTTCAACAACTTTCTAAGAATGCAAATGACCAGATGTCTGCAAGGAAAATACCATATTTTTCGGAGTATGAGACGCACCAGAATATAAGGCGCACCTTAGTTTTTGGGGAGGAAAATAGGAAAAAGAATCTACTTACCAGGTATTCATCTGGCTAGTGTCCTTAGTCTGGTCAGCTTCAGCACATTATTTTATCCCCTGATTAAGGCCTTAAAGATTAAGGGCTTAAAAAATTATTCTGAGAGAGTAACAATGAAAAAGCTTGCAAGCCAATAAGAGCTGGGAACATCGTTAGACCTGGAAAGAAACAGTCTGAGCAAGTAGAGCAATGGAAAAAACCCTGCAAAGACTTAGGGCTTGGAAAACATTTTTCTTTGTAGAGGGTAACAATGAAAAGCTTGCAAGCCGGTAAAAGCTGGGAACATTGTTAGCACCTGGTTACGGTTGGAAAGAAACATTTGGAGCAAATAGAGAATGAAAAAAAAATCAAAGTCAGGGTTTGGAAAATATTCTTTGCACAAAGTAACAATGAAAGAGCTTGCAAGCTGGGAGCATCATTAGAGCCTGGTTAAGGCTGGAAAGAAACTTACTCAGTGCAAATACTCAGCCTAAAACACAATTTGAGTATTGCCCACAAGATCATATGCTGCAACGTCCTACCGGTCAATGACTACTTCAGCTTCAACCGCAACAGCACAAGAGCACGCAATAGATTCAAACTTAATACGAACCGCTCCAAACTTGACTGTAAAAAATATGATTTCAACAATCGAGTTATCGAAGCGTGGAACTCATTACCGGACTCAATTGTGTCAACCCCTAACCCCCAACATTTCTCCCTTAGACTCTCCAGGATTGACCTCTCCAGGTTCCTAAGAGGCCAGTAAGGGGCATACATAAGTGCACTGGTGTGCCTTTCATCCCCTGTCCAATTGTCTTTCCTTTCTCTCACTTATCATATATATTTTCTTTCTTTCATATATCCTCTCCTCTAAGTTCACTTTACCCTTATATATATCACTACATGTCTATTTTTCTTCCTATGTATTTGTGTATTGGACAAATGAATAAATAAAAATAAAAATAAAAATAAAGTTAGAGTAATGAAAAAAACCCTGCAAAGACTTAGGGCTTGGAAAACATTTTTCACAGAGAGTAACAATGAAAGAGCTTGGGAACATTAATAGCACCTGGAGGGCTGGAAAGCAATATCTGGAGCAAGTAAAGCAATGAAAAAAAACCCTACAAAGACATGGTTTGGAATACATTCTTGGCAGCAGTGAAGGGCTACCAAAATTTTTATTACCACACTGTGAGCATGGCTTATGCAGGCAGCCCTGCATTTTCTCTCAACATCTTCTTGGATGAGAAGCAGCTTCTTGGATGAGAAGTGAAACATTTTAAAAGAAAAACCAGAAAGTCCAGTTGCTTCTTGAAAAAAAGCACCCTTGAGACAACCATGACCTGGATGACTGAGAATCTCCATAGACATTCACAATTTGTATATTTGTACCATCTCCAAATAGAGATCAAGTTTTCAGTGAATGACAGGAGGTTTATTATCTATTTTTGAACCAGAACCCTATTAATACAAAATGAGTGGCCAAATTCTTATTGACAGCTATTGTCCTTATTTGGAACAATATCTTAAGGCAGTCCTCTTTTATTCCTTTGTCTTAATATTCTTATTTTTGTCATATTTTGTTTGGCTTTGCTTTGTTCTATTTTATTTACTTCTTATGAAAGTATATTTTAACTAGCAGACTGGTATTATGGTTTTCTTACTGTTTTGCATTTGTTTTAGTGTTGTAGCTATTTCACAATTAACTGACCATAAATAAATACAATTTCAATTTATTAAATATCAGCAAATATCTAAAATAGTTAATTGACAAAAACAGGACAAGGCAGGCAAAGCAGGGGGAGATAGAGAGAGAAGAAGTTAAAAAAATTAATTAAAAAAAATCTTCCAGATTTCAAACTAGTAAACTTTGCTATGCAAGTGAAAAAACATATCCACTGTAGTATTTCAACTATACCTTGTATTCTGGTGTATGACCATAATAAATGTTTGATTTCATTTGATAAAGGCAATTAAAGAATCTATTAAAGTGCTTTTTAAAAAGCAGTTTGTTATGCTTGCCTATATTTACATTTTGATACTTTAACATTTATATATACAAATTTAATTTAGCATTGGGTGTGTATATGCAAGAAAGCAGAGCACCTGTAGAAATGTCCAAGGGAGGCCTCAGTCTGAGCACCTTCCAAAATGTTGCCCAAAAGAGCTGGGGTGGCGCAGCAGGTAGAGTGCTGTACTGCAGGCCACTGAAGCTGACTGTAGATCTGTAGGTCAGTGGTTCAAATCTTATCACCGTCTCAAGGTTGACTCAGCCTTCCATCCTTCCGAGGTGGGTAAAATGAGGACCCAGATTGTGGGGGCAATATGCTGGCTCAGTTAAAAAGTGCTATTGCTAACATGTTGTAAGCTGCTCTGAGTCTAAGGAGAAGGGCGGCATAAAAATCGAATGAATGAATGAATAAATACAATATCTTGGTCTAGAAAGCAATTTTATTCTTAAGCCATCTTATTGTCAAACTAGCATAATAACAGGAATAACTTAATAGTAATTGTGAATATGCCCAAATATAAAATACATCTGGCAATTTGGAGGTTAAGTTGTTTGATGAATCCTTTGTGACCACACACTTACACACACACCTACGTTACATTACTGCAAGGTGTTTTAGCTTTATAAGGTGTCTACCTTAGTCTTTATGGCTAGTTTACCTGTGAAATTGCTACCTTCCATTAAGTTCTTGTATCTGCATGTAATCCTCTTAGAAATTGTGTACATAAAACACATCTTGAAATTGTACTGCAGCTGTGAAATTCTGGAAAACAAAACAAAAAATACAACTGTACTAAAGAATCCCCAGCAAGTACACAATAGCATCTTTTTCCCTTTGATCTTAAGTGCTGCATAGGCACAGCACAGTACAACAGCTTTCCTGTTATTAAGAATTGTTAGAATCAAAGTTTAAAAAGAAGAATGCTCTTAAACAAGTTTAATGGTTTTTTTTTACAATGTTTTTTACATAGACATATGTAGACACATGCCAGTAAATAAACAACTCAGGGTATCAGCTTCTTTTTTAAAAAAACAGGCAGTGAAAATCAATTCTGATATAATTAATATGATTTGTGTCCCTTCAAACCCCTTGTAGCCAGAGAGTCCATATTTACTATTATTATTTCCTTCAGGCTCTTTTGTAACAGCTGGATTATGTTATCAAAGAGCTAGAACATCTGCAGAAATAACCCTTTCAGTTGCTTGTTGGAGGATCATGCAATCATTCACAGGCAGGAATGCAGGAGTCCTGCGGTGCAGCAGAACCGAGCCAGAATGGGTTGGACATCATTACATTGTTTTCTCTAGGAAAAACATGCAATTGGCTCCAGTGTTCAAGCATGATTAATTCTTCTGTTGATTTGCAATTTAATTATAATGTAATAAATATTCACTTGTTGAGTGACAGCAGTGAATATTATATGGGTTTTTATTTTGCAGTCCATTATATTCCATGACATGCTGTTACTGTTGCAGGAGTTCATTGCTTTTGTATGTCCTAGCAGTAAAAGCATTACAGCTATTTCAGTGGTCCTTTGGCACAATATCTTTGGAATATAATACAAGAAACAGACTTAAATATTGGATTATGTTTCAAAGAACCAAAAATATCTATGGATCAGAGTTCCTAAATAAAGTTAATCCAATCACAATAGTTCCAGAAACTGAAATTAGACATTATATGCATCACACAAAACCAAAGTATAAAAATACAAATGATTTCCTTAAAAGAGATTACAAAATTGGAACTTTCAAAGTGAAATAAATGTGAAATTGATCCTAATTTTTTTGGCAGAGATATATAAAACAGTAATGAACAAAATGCTTCTGTTGCTTTCCCTTTTCAGAATTTTTAGTGCTTGAGTGATATATTATTGTTTTTTTAATGGTTTTTTGGGGGGAGTTAGATTTTTAATTAGTTAATTGGATTAAGATATTTTGTATTGTATATTTTATACGTTGTGAGCCGCCCCGAGTCCTCAGAGAGGGGCAGCATAGAAATCAATCAATCAATCAATCAATCAAACAAACAAACAAACAAACAAACAAACAAACAAATAAATAAATATTCACTTGTTGAGTGACAGCAGTGAATATTATATGGGTTTTTATTTTGCAGTCCATTATATTCCATGACATGCTGTTACTGTTGCAGGAGTTCATTGCTTTTGTATGTCCTAGCAGTAAAAGCATTACAGTTGTTTCAAAACCCTATAAAGGTTGCCCTACACAGGTTCTTCCTATCAACTTAACCCTGAAATAATAGAAAAATAGAGAGCTGCATTTGTAGAAAGAAAATGTTTCAACATAAGCACCAGCAGGAAGGAAATGGGAGCTTGGTCCACTGATTTGCAGCTATTTCAGTGGTCCTTTGGCACAATATCTTTGGAATATAATACAAGAAACAGACTTAAATATTGGATTATGTTTCAAAGAACCAAAAATATCTATGGATCAGAGTTCCTAAATAAAGTTAATCCAATCACAATAGTTCCAGAAACTGAAATTAGACATTATATGCATCACACAAAACCAAAGTATAAAAATACAAATGATTTCCTTAAAAGAGATTACAAAATTGGAACTTTCAAAGTGAAATAAATGTGAAATTGATCCTAATTTTTTTGGCAGAGATATATAAAACAGTAATGAACAAAATGCTTCTGTTGCTTTCCCTTTTCAGAATTTTTAGTGCTTGAGTGATATATTATTGTTTTTTTAATGGTTTTTTGGGGGGAGTTAGATTTTTAATTAGTTAATTGGATTAAGATATTTTGTATTGTATATTTTATACGTTGTGAGCCGCCCCGAGTCCTCAGAGAGGGGCAGCATAGAAATCAATCAATCAATCAATCAATCAAACAAACAAACAAACAAACAAACAAATAAATAAATATTCACTTGTTGAGTGACAGCAGTGAATATTATATGGGTTTTTATTTTGCAGTCCATTATATTCCATGACATGCTGTTACTGTTGCAGGAGTTCATTGCTTTTGTATGTCCTAGCAGTAAAAGCATTACAGTTGTTTCAAAACCCTATAAAGGTTGCCCTACACAGGTTCTTCCTATCAACTTAACCCTGAAATAATAGAAAAATAGAGAGCTGCATTTGTAGAAAGAAAATGTTTCAACATAAGCACCAGCAGGAAGGAAATGGGAGCTTGGTCCACTGATTTGCAGCTATTTCAGTGGTCCTTTGGCACAATATCTTTGGAATATAATACAAGAAACAGACTTAAATATTGGATTATGTTTCAAAGAACCAAAAATATCTATGGATCAGAGTTCCTAAATAAAGTTAATCCAATCACAATAGTTCCAGAAACTGAAATTAGACATTATATGCATCACACAAAACCAAAGTATAAAAATACAAATGATTTCCTTAAAAGAGATTACAAAATTGGAACTTTCAAAGTGAAATAAATGTGAAATTGATCCTAATTTTTTTGGCAGAGATATATAAAACAGTAATGAAACAAAATGCTTCTGTTGCTTTCCCTTTTCAGAATTTTTAGTGCTTGAGTGATATATTATTGTTTTTTTAATGGTTTTTTGGGGGGAGTTAGATTTTTAATTAGTTAATTGGATTAAGATATTTTGTATTGTATATTTTATACGTTGTGAGCCGCCCCGAGTCCTCAGAGAGGGGCAGCATAGAAATCAATCAATCAATCAATCAATCAATCAATCAAACAAACAAACAAACAAATAAATAAATATTCACTTGTTGAGTGACAGCAGTGAATATTATATGGGTTTTTATTTTGCAGTCCATTATATTCCATGACATGCTGTTACTGTTGCAGGAGTTCATTGCTTTTGTATGTCCTAGCAGTAAAAGCATTACAGTTGTTTCAAAACCCTATAAAGGTTGCCCTACACAGGTTCTTCCTATCAACTTAACCCTGAAATAATAGAAAAATAGAGAGCTGCATTTGTAGAAAGAAAATGTTTCAACATAAGCACCAGCAGGAAGGAAATGGGAGCTTGGTCCACTGATTTGCAGCTATTTCAGTGGTCCTTTGGCACAATATCTTTGGAATATAATACAAGAAACAGACTTAAATATTGGATTATGTTTCAAAGAACCAAAAATATCTATGGATCAGAGTTCCTAAATAAAGTTAATCCAATCACAATAGTTCCAGAAACTGAAATTAGACATTATATGCATCACACAAAACCAAAGTATAAAAATACAAATGATTTCCTTAAAAGAGATTACAAAATTGGAACTTTCAAAGTGAAATAAATGTGAAATTGATCCTAATTTTTTTGGCAGAGATATATAAAACAGTAATGAAACAAAATGCTTCTGTTGCTTTCCCTTTTCAGAATTTTTAGTGCTTGAGTGATATATTATTGTTTTTTTAATGGTTTTTTGGGGGGAGTTAGATTTTTAATTAGTTAATTGGATTAAGATATTTTGTATTGTATATTTTATACGTTGTGAGCCGCCCTGAGTCCTCAGAGAGGGGCAGCATAGAAATCAATCAATCAATCAATCAATCAATCAATCAATCAATCAAACAAACAAACAAACAAATAAATAAATATTCACTTGTTGAGTGACAGCAGTGAATATTATATGGGTTTTTATTTTGCAGTCCATTATATTCCATGACATGCTGTTACTGTTGCAGGAGTTCATTGCTTTTGTATGTCCTAGCAGTAAAAGCATTACAGTTGTTTCAAAACCCTATAAAGGTTGCCCTACACAGGTTCTTCCTATCAACTTAACCCTGAAATAATAGAAAAATAGAGAGCTGCATTTGTAGAAAGAAAATGTTTCAACATAAGCACCAGCAGGAAGGAAATGGGAGCTTGGTCCACTGATTTGCAGCTATTTCAGTGGTCCTTTGGCACAATATCTTTGGAATATAATACAAGAAACAGACTTAAATATTGGATTATGTTTCAAAGAACCAAAAATATCTATGGATCAGAGTTCCTAAATAAAGTTAATCCAATCACAATAGTTCCAGAAACTGAAATTAGACATTATATGCATCACACAAAACCAAAGTATAAAAATACAAATGATTTCCTTAAAAGAGATTACAAAATTGGAACTTTCAAAGTGAAATAAATGTGAAATTGATCCTAATTTTTTTGGCAGAGATATATAAAACAGTAATGAACAAAATGCTTCTGTTGCTTTCCCTTTTCAGAATTTTTAGTGCTTGAGTGATATATTATTGTTTTTTTAATGGTTTTTTGGGGGGAGTTAGATTTTTAATTAGTTAATTGGATTAAGATATTTTGTATTGTATATTTTATACGTTGTGAGCCGCCCCGAGTCCTCAGAGAGGGGCAGCATAGAAATCAATCAATCAATCAATCAATCAATCAAACAAACAAACAAACAAACAAATAAATAAATATTCACTTGTTGAGTGACAGCAGTGAATATTATATGGGTTTTTATTTTGCAGTCCATTATATTCCATGACATGCTGTTACTGTTGCAGGAGTTCATTGCTTTTGTATGTCCTAGCAGTAAAAGCATTACAGTTGTTTCAAAACCCTATAAAGGTTGCCCTACACAGGTTCTTCCTATCAACTTAACCCTGAAATAATAGAAAAATAGAGAGCTGCATTTGTAGAAAGAAAATGTTTCAACATAAGCACCAGCAGGAAGGAAATGGGAGCTTGGTCCACTGATTTGCAGCTATTTCAGTGGTCCTTTGGCACAATATCTTTGGAATATAATACAAGAAACAGACTTAAATATTGGATTATGTTTCAAAGAACCAAAAATATCTATGGATCAGAGTTCCTAAATAAAGTTAATCCAATCACAATAGTTCCAGAAACTGAAATTAGACATTATATGCATCACACAAAACCAAAGTATAAAAATACAAATGATTTCCTTAAAAGAGATTACAAAATTGGAACTTTCAAAGTGAAATAAATGTGAAATTGATCCTAATTTTTTTGGCAGAGATATATAAAACAGTAATGAACAAAATGCTTCTGTTGCTTTCCCTTTTCAGAATTTTTAGTGCTTGAGTGATATATTATTGTTTTTTTAATGGTTTTTTGGGGGGAGTTAGATTTTTAATTAGTTAATTGGATTAAGATATTTTGTATTGTATATTTTATACGTTGTGAGCCGCCCCGAGTCCTCAGAGAGGGGCAGCATAGAAATCAATCAATCAATCAATCAATCAATCAAACAAACAAACAAACAAACAAACAAACAAACAAATAAAAAAATAAATCTTATTTAAAAAATTCAAAGCAGATTCAGATTATATTGGGAAGTGACTATTGTACATTATTTTGGGGGAAATGGGAAATGGGCAGGGGAGGCAGTTATTGTGCGTTGTTCTTTCCCCTTTCAACTTAGAAGTCATAACAGTAAAACTAATACAGGGCAGCACTGAAACAACCTATGAATTGATCCTTTGACAAGGATTAAAAAGAAAATTATGGTATATGCAAGAATTACAAGTACAGTGGAACCCCGACATGAGAGCTGCTCTACTTAAGAGCAACTCGAGATAAGAGCTGGGAGGGGAGAGATATTTTTGTTCTACTTACAAGCCCAAATTCGAGATACAAGCGCCAAGGAGCTGTCTCCTGAAGCCAAACGCTAACTTCCGCGTTCGGCTTCAGGAGACAGCTGCGAAGCGGTGCGCGTGTTTTAAAAGGTTGCAGCCGGCCTGGGGGGCTCGGGGGGGTGCTTGCAGCTTTCTTTCTTGCTCTTTTTCTTTCTCTCTTTTACCTTCCCTTCCTCTATTTCTTCTTTTCTTTCTCCTTCCCACCTTCTTCCCTCCCTCCCTCCCTTCACTCATTCCTCTCTTACTCTCCCCTTTCATAAGTTTCCTTGCTTCCTTCCTCTGTTCCTGTCCCTTCCCCCTTTCTTTCTTTCTTTCTTTCTTTCTTTCTTTCTTTCTTTCTTTCTTTCTTTCTTTCTTGCTCTTTTTCTTTCTCTCTTTTACCTTCCCTTCCTCTATTTCTTCTTTTCTTTCTCCTTCCCACCTTCTTCCCTCCCTCCCTCCCTTCACTCATTCCTCTCTTACTCTCCCCTTTCATAAGTTTCCTTGCTTCCTTCCTCTGTTCCTGTCCCTTCCCTCTTTCCTTCCTTCCTTCCCACCCTCCGTCCATTCATTCACCCATTCCTCTCTTGATCGCTTAAAGTCGGTCCCTGGTGCAAAAAGGGTTGGGGACCTCTGTCCTACAGGATTGGGTGGCAGAGAAGTTGAACATATGTAAATTTAAAAGTTTAAGAAAGTTTACAAGTTAAGTGAAAGAAACTTCATTATTCATTTATATGTACATGTACATTTCTTCATTAAAAACATGTCTTTCTGCATAATTTAGACTAACTTTGTGAGTTTTTTGAGGGCTGGAACCAATTAAAATTATTTACATTAATTCCTATGGGGAAAAGTCGTTCGAGATAAGAGCTGCTCAACTTAAGAGCCCAGGTCCGGAACGAATTAAACTCGTATCTCGAGGTACCACTGTAAGTGCAAGAGAGTGACCAGGAAGAGATCAAGGTTAGGAAGAGATCCTCAAAACCCACTTCTGGAGGTCTGGCTTTATGTGGATAGCTTGGAAAGGACAACCCACCAAGACCCTGATGGATCCTCATGGTCAGGAAAAAGGAAGAATGGGAAGAGAAACCCATGGGAATGACATTCACCTATGGGGGCCATGGTAGCTGCTGGCAAGTGAAGTTGGAGAAACTGGAGGAAGAATCAAGCAAGGCAAACTGGAACAAGAGTTCTGGATGTTGGAACAAGCCATAAAGTTCCTGAGGGGGACTTTTGGTAGTGTCAAAGCTCGAAAAGCTCTAGCCCAGGCACCACATCCTGCTTACAAGCCAACTCCAGCCACCACAAGCAAGGGGGCAACAATGTCTGCCACTGCAATGGCAGCAGCAGCGAGCTCCTTGGCAACTGCAACCATCCCAGCCCCAACAGCACCAGCTGCAGGAGCAGCACCAGCAAGGAAGAGGGGATGCAAGTCATATCAGGCTGAAGCCATCGGGGACTTAGAGACTTTGGTTTGCTACACTTTATATTTTAGATTGTATTCGTGTAGTGGGAATTTGGGATGGGCTGTTGCATGAGGTCTGTAGAGATGTAACCATAACAAATTCCTTCTAGATCAGTGATAGCAAATCTATGGCACGGACTCCACAAGTGGCACGCAGAGCCATATCTGCTGGCACCCAAGCCATTGCCCTAACTGAACTCCAACGTGAATGTGTGTGCCGGCCAGCTAATTTTTGGCTCACACAGAGGCTCTGGGAGGGCATTTTTGGATTCCAGAGCCTCTGGGGGGGATGGGGGAGGGCAAAACCCAAGTCTACTGGGCCCACTAGAAGTTGGGAAACAGCCTTCAGAGGGACTTAGGTGAGTGGGGGAAGCTGTTTTTGCCCTCACCGTGCATTGAATTATGGGTGTGGGCACTTGTGCATGCATGATGATGCATACCCATACTCTTTTGGTCCTGAGAAGCTGGGAAGTTTTCACTCCAGTCCAACAAGGAAATGGAGCAGGAAAATTCTGATTGGCTCATTCCCAAAAGGGCTCCCTATTTAAACCCCTGCCAAAAGCAGACGGGCTGGTGTTTGTTCACTATAACTAATAAAGAGCTGAAGTCTCACTGCCAGTCTCCCGCTTCTTCAGTATCTGAACTCAATAGTTTCACCTTACCATTAAACTTCAGCTCTTGTGGTCATTGGTCATCTTATGCCGATGGAATGGCATGGCCTAATGGTGCTGCAGTGGCTGGCAGTGCTGGAATGAATGGCATGGCAGCTGGCATCGGTCCCCAAATGGGTGTTTGGTGGGGTAGTTCTGGGGTTCGTGAGCACCAGCTCCTCAAATCCCTCTCTGATAAGATTGACTACTTCGTCAATTGCAGTGGCCTCTTGGGCCATCCTATGTAGGATCACATCTCCAGTCAATTTGTGTCTGTCTCTTGGGTGAGGTCACTGCTGCTGAAGGCTCCTCCAGGTTTCTGACTCCAAGCAACCATTGGGATCGATCTCTTGTCAGCAAGGACTCTCCCTGCTGGGTGGAGGTGTCAGTTTCCATGCTGATGATTTTGGCCATGCACCAGCGTCAGCTTGAGCCTATTGGCTCCTCTTCTGGATGGGTTGGAAGTCCAGTTCATCTCCCAGATTTGGGGTCTCGCACCTGGTCTCAGGTCTCGCTGCAGCGGCATTCTGAGCTTACGCTTTCTATCTCTCTTTGTTCCCCACTAGAGACAGACATGGCCACACAATCCGCATAGTAAGTAGGTGGATTGATAATGCAGTTCTGGCTTAATATCAGGCCTGTCCAGTGAAGGGCTGCCAAAATTTTTACTACCACATTGTGTGCGTGGCTTATGCAGGACGCCCTGCATTTTTTTTCAACATCTTTCAGTGCAAATTGTGTGCTCTGGGGTGGAGCTCCATTTCCGCTACCCCACTGCGTGCCCCCCCTGTCCAGGCAGTAACCCACCCCTGGGCCTGCCACAATATGAACTTTAAGCAAGAATGATCCTTGACTCCATTTGTTGAGAAAGATATACAGTAGTTTACAAAATGTCAAGTGAAATACAGTTGAGCAAAGCCAGAACTTAAAAGTGCACATCTAAATCCTCAAGTGTAACTTTCCCTGGGTGCATTCCTTTGCTGGACCCCATTGTCCAATCAAATTCAGATACTGTATTGTTTTTGGAATGGTAGCTTCAAGTGTGGGTTGGAATGTAGCTGCCATTCTCAGCCGTCTGACCTTGAAGTTGAATCTCTGGTAGATACAGTGAACTCTTTGTTACCTCTGAATCCTCCTCCCACCCTTCCCGAAGAGTTTTTGGCAGGCTGGCAGTGATAGCAGAGCATAAGTGTGAAGTGGCAGTTCTGACAAGCATGTTATCAGCCAGCGATATTCCAAAATAATATTGATCCATTTACAGGACTGCTGCTAATATGTAGAAGGCCTGATGCTCAGACTGTCTAGGCTGCTTTGTGTTCCTCTGCTCCCACTCTTCATTTTTTTAAAAAAATCTCACAGAACAAGTTGAACAAACTGAGCACAATAGGATCATAAAGTGAACCATTAGGAGCAGTTCTTGGAGTAATATTTGTGTTTAGGATTTCCCCCCATCTTTTCCTTTTCTGCCAACCACCAGTTTCTCCATGCTGATCTCAAGGGACAAATGAGGGAGGGTTCGTTTTATGTCATTTCGCTATTATATAATCAAACCATTTAAACTTTGTGCCAAATCAGATGGAACCATCTACAGTTCCTTTGCCAATTGTTATACCACTGGCACAATGATGATCCAGGTTGGCACAGCTTGCAAGAGACTTTGGAGGCCAAAATGCTGCATAACCGAGAGAAGCAAAGATGTAGTTTCTCGTCCTCTCCAAAGAAACAAAAGCAAAACAAGGACAAAAACCTTACGGAAACATGTTTCTTTGCTCACAACTCTGTTGTTTCCCATTCCACTGAGAAAACAACTGTTCTGAGAGTTATAAGAATCCCAAGATGCTATAATAAATAATAAATGTACAATAATCTATTGGGGAGAATGGGGAAAAGTGAGGAAAATGTCTGAAGTTCTGATTCAAGTAACATTTTTAAAGTGACAAGAGAATTATAGTCAGCTGTAGTAATTTCAAACATTCTTAACTGCTCTAAAAGTCTATAAGAAAGGAACTATGAAGAATGTTGACAAAGGTTTTCTAAACTGCCTTATGTGAAATCCGTAAGATGAAAGAAGCAGAGAGATTGGAGAGAGGAGAATTTCTCCAGAAAGAATTTTGGCCAGAAACAGGAGTAATCCAAACCATCATTGCCCCTTCCACCCACTCTGCTCTAGGGACTAAGGAACGAATTTGTAAGGATGCAAAATTAGAATCCAGGCTTGTCTTTAACAAAGAAATTACTGTTCTAACCAAACTCTTTTTCATAAAGTTTCTTCGGGCCAGATTAAATATAAACTGCTCAGAGGTCCATAGAAATCTTAAAATGCTAAGTTTTGAAATTTCTTTCCAACAAAGTTCTGACAAGTAAAAAACAAAACAAAGTTTTATTTCCTTTCGTTTTGGGTAGAAGGTGAATCTTTTTTCAGAGGTTAAGAAAAAACCCTTATCAATTCAGTTCTAAAAATCAATCATCTAGCTGGAACTTGAGTTCTGAAGACCAGAAGGACCATTAGACAGTATTCTTAGAAAAGTAGTTATACAGTACAGTGGTACCTCTACCTAGGAACGCCTCTACTTACGAACTTTTCTAGATAAGAACCAGGTGTTCAAGATTTTTTTGTCTCTTCTCAAGAACCATTTTCCACTTACAAACCCGAGCCTCCGAAACTGAAACCGGAAAAGGCAAGGAGAAGCAAGTAGAATGCTTGGCTGCATAGCTAGAGGTATAACAAGCAGGAAGAGGGAGATTCTGATCCTGCTGTATAGAGCACTGGTGAGACCACATTTGGAATACTGTGTTCAGTTCTGGAGACCTCACCTACAAAAAGATATTGACAAAATTGAACGGGTCCAAAGACGGGCTACAAGAATGGTAGAAGGTCTTAAGCATAAAACGTATCAGGAAAGACTTAATGAACTCAATCTGTATAGTCTGGAGGACAGAAGAGAAAGGGGAGAAAATGATCGAACCATTAAAATATGTTAAAGGGTTAAATAAGGTTCAGGAGGGAAGGGTTTTTAATAGGAAAGTGAACACAAGAACAGGGGGGCACAATCTGAGGTTAGTTGGGGGGAAGATCAGAACCAACGTGAGAAAATATTATTTTACTGAAAGAGTAGTAGATGCTTGGAACAAACTTCCAGCAGACATGGTTGGTAAATCCACAGTAACTGAATTTAAACATTCCTGGGATAAACATATATCCATCTTAAGATAAAATACAGGAAATAGTATAAGGGCAGACTAGATGGACCATGAGGTATTTTTCTGCCGTCAATCTTTTATGTTTCTTTTCTATGTTTCTATCCTGGGATGGATTAAATTTTGTTAATATTTGGTCATTAGTACTTCTAGACATCCGGGATATTAGAATAGTGAGTAATTTTTAAAATATTAAATATTAGCGACAGTAGGAGTCTAGGCGACAACTAATACAAGGTGCAAGGAAATGTTATTTATGTTTAAACAAATTAATGGAAAAATGATAAAGAATTATAAAGAGACAATGGAATTGTTGCAGTTGGTAGATTACGATTATGCATACTTATTTGTATTATTATTGTTAACATTGTTTAAATAGGACATTGACTCAGTCAATACAATGTCCACAAAAATATATATGTACAGTATAAGGGAAACTACAAATAAAACATGAATTTAAAAGAAATAGAATAGAATATGTTGGAAGGGACCTTGGACATCTTCTAGTCCAATCCCCTGCTCAGACAGGAAACCCTATATCATTTCAGACAAATGATTGTCCAATCTCTTCTTTAAAATTTCCAGTGTTGGAGAATTCATAACTTCTGAGGCAAGTTGTCCCACTGGTTAATTGTTCTAAGAGTCAGGAAATTTCTTAGTTCTGGGTGGCTTCTCCCCTTGATTAGTTTCCATTCATTGCTGCTTCTCCTGCCCTCAGGTGCTTTGAAGAATAGCTATATATGAACACTGCTATCATGTCACCTTTCATGTCCTTCTTTTCATTAAACTAGACATACCCAATTCCAGCAACCATTGTTTGTATATTTTAGCCTCCAGTCTCCTAATCACCCTGGTTGCTCTTCTCTGCAGTCTTTCTAGAGTCTCAACATCTTTTTTACATCATGGTGACCAAAACTGGATGCAGTATTCCAAGTGTGGCCTTACCAAGACATTATAAACTAGTATTAACACGTGATCTTGATTCTATCCTCCTGTTAATCAGCCTAGAAATGTGTTGGCTTTTTTTGGCAGCTGTAGCACACTACTGGCTCATAAATGTCCATTAGGACTCCAAGATCTCTCTCATAGTTACTACAATTGAGTGAGGTACCACTTTTACTATACCTGTGCATTTACTATTTCTTACCCAAATGTAAAACCTTACTTTTTTCCCCATTGTATTTAATTTTGTTAGATAGCACACAATTTTCAACTGTCAATATCCTTCTGAATCTTAAGCCTATCTTCTGGAGATTTGGCTATTCCTGACAGTTTGGTGTCATCTGCAAATTTAATGAGTTTCCCATCTATCCGCTCATTCAAATCATTGGTGTAGATGTTGAAGGTTACTGGGGTGGGTTCTTTTTATCTTCCCCACTGGTTTGCATTGCATCAGAAGTGCGCCTTATCCCCATCACATTGCATGCGCAGAGGGTTCTTGGCAAGCTGATTTCATGGAGAAGTGAATGCAGATCAGGCTGATATTTTCAGAAGTCTATAGAATATGAAGAGATAAAGATGCAGCCAAAACACCTTTTATTCAAGTACAGTATCGAGTCTTTGGAGAAGGGCGGCATACAAATATAATAATAATAATAATAATAATAATAATAATAATCATCATCATCATCATCATCATCATCATCATCATCATCATCTTTTAACCCTTAGCTGTATGAATATACTATGTGATTTCAGTCCACTGAGAGCACTATGAAGGGCTATTTGATGAAGAAAACTACTTCATTGCCAATGCAATAGCTGTGACATTTCAAAATTTGCAGCATGAAATCAAAATCTACATTAGCCACTTGACCATTATATGTTAAAAATCATCCAGGTTTTAACATTCAAGATAACCCTGGAGAAATACCTTACTGAAGCAAAATGAAGCTATCGTGCATGCTTATCATGCACACATGCAGCCAAATGATATGATAAAATCCTGAACTGATCACTTGGAAAATATCACACTGAATCTCAATCACAAGAATGATATAACCTTTAGAAAAATAGAAAACAAAAATGAGACCATATATAGCTGACTCGTTGATGTTTTCTGCCTACAGGGAGCTTTTCTATAGAGAAGCATTAATCTGAGTTCTGTTACCTGACATCTGAAATTATACAGTCCATCTCTCCAAATGTATGATTACACTCATTCTGCTATGTGTATAGCTTAGACATATGTTAATATGCTGAGCCGGCAATTGGTTTGCCAGATACAAATGGAAGGCTTTGTTTTGCCAAACTGAAAATCCACTTGAAGACAAGAACTATAATTAGTAAAAAATCAGAAACTCCAAAACTTTATTCCAGAAAAAAAAATCCTCTATTGTTTATTAGTTTTCTGCTTTCAAATACCTTTGGAAGCAAATGTAAAGTTAATGTTTAATGGTATGTTTACTTTCTTGTTAGTTGATATTTATTTAATTGAGGGAATATGCATATTTTATGTCCTTTATTTCAGGCATCACAGTGAGGAATCATAAAGCTGTTAGGAAGAGATAGATAAGGAATCATTTCCAAATACAGTGATCCCTCAATTTTCGCGGGGGTTGCGTTCCCAGACTTCCCGCGAAAGTCGAATTTCCGCGAAGTAGAGATGCGGAAGTAAAAACACCATTTTTGGGTATGGACAGCCAAAAACTACCCCCGCGCACCCTTATCCAAGGCCGCGCAAGGAGCCGGGCTTGAAGTTGGAGACAGGGAGCGACAAAAGTGCAGAGGCCGGCAAAGATTGTTTTGAATGTCGGCCGCCCCCGCCCCTCCAGCGCCTACGG
The DNA here is from genome assembly GCF_031021105.1 of Erythrolamprus reginae. Taxonomy (NCBI): domain Eukaryota; kingdom Metazoa; phylum Chordata; class Lepidosauria; order Squamata; family Dipsadidae; genus Erythrolamprus; species Erythrolamprus reginae. The sequence continues at coordinate 218,287,439 of NC_091951.1, read as the reverse complement.
CCCCCTTGCCATTACCACCCACCCACCCGATCCGCCCCTCTCACCGGCTTTCTTGGGTCACAAGTCCTGCAGCAGCGCTGGTGGCTACGGCTTCTCATCTTCCTCATTCGGCCGCTAGCCGCTCTGAGCGCTTTGAGAATGCCCGCCCCGCCCCTCTCGCAGTCCCTTAGCTGAGAGCGCTTTCGTCCCAGCTGTCAGTGAGGGGGCTGCAGGAGAGGCGGGGCAGGCGTTCTCACAGAGAGAGAGCAACAGACAGAGAGAGATAGAAAGGAGAGAGGGAGAGAGAGTGAGAAAGAGAGAGAGAGAGAGCAAGAGGGGGGGAGAGTGGAAGGTAGAGAGAGAGAGAGAAATGATAGAAAAAAGGGGAGAAAAAAGAGAAATGAGAAAATGATTGAAGCAGAGAATGACAGGAAAGAGAGAGAAAGAGAGAGAGAAGTGACTCTTGGTGATGACGTATGACGTCATTGGGTGGGAAAAACCATGGTATAGAAAAAAAAACCCGTGGAGTATTTTTTAATTAATATTTTTTGAAAAACCGTGGTATAGCCATTTCGCGAAGTTTGAACCCACGAAAATCGAGGGATCACTGTATCTGCAATTTCACACCTGAGGAAATAAACATATCCCAATACCTTTAAGAACCTTTATGGAAAATATGAGCTTGGGGTCCTTTTCTCTAGTGCAAAAAAGAAGCTAAATCAACTCCTGCCCTTGCTACCACAATGGGTTTGTCCACGTTATTCCTTCTGTTTAGCAACTTTTCTAAGTTCTCCTAGCTCTCAAGAGACTAACAGTGCAGGTTTCTTAGTTATATGCAGCCAGTCTACTCATTAATTCAAGATGTAGATTTGGATATAAAATATGAGATAGCAAAAGAGTGCAAAGTAAAAATAATAAATTATCTTTCAAAAATTGATTTGTCCACAATGTTCCTAAATAAAGCTCTTTGGCCACACAAACATTTGTCTCTTCACTCTGTCTCCCAGTTCTCAAGTTATAGCTAGAAGGCAAAAGCTTCATCATCACTATCACCAGTTCTACTGAGACTGCATTATTAGCCCTTGTTAATTTTGCTTGGTAGAAATGAATCAGTTTTAAAGCATGCGGAGATACAATTAACCTTCTCTGTGTTTTAGGCCCGAGATTGCTTGTGTCTGACTGTTGAGTGGTCAGTTAATGGTTTTGGGAAACTGAATAGGAAGAAAATGTCCTGGGCTGGATCCTCCCTCCCTGTTTCTTGAACTGTGGAAGCTTTGGTGTGGTGTGTCTTTGCAAATTGTAACATATGTTCCATTTGTGGTGATTTCTGGAACAGGATGGTTTCCATATAGTCATTTACATGCTTCTCTCCTTACAGCTGTCTGTTACAATTTGCTGTAGATAGGACCTTGAAGACGATTCATAAACTTCAGCTTATTTGCAATGGCCCATGTTGAATCCTATGTAAATAGTTGGGAAAAATAGCTGCCATAAAATCAAACATCCTTCCAAGGTTTCTTTACCTATTTCAGGTTGCTCCAATAAATTTGAATAAAACTTTTTTTAATATTCTTCACAAACAAGTTAAGAAGTTTATTTGGACCAAGAAGAAGGCCAGAATAAAATTGAAAAACCTTCAAGACCTTAGATCCAGGGGCGGACTTGGACTTCCAGATTTTTACATGTATTATCAAGCTACCATTCTAACCATGATTAAAAATTGGATCACACTCCAAAACACAAGACTCTTAACTCTGGAAGGATTTGATCTTCTTGCTGGGTGGCATACTTTCTTGACAGCAGACTACCACAAAATATCCAAATACTTCAAAAATCATTACTTACGCAAAACACTAATAACAATTTGGTTTACTATAAAACAAAATTACTACACCTCAATACCAAAATGGATATCCCCCAATGAAATACTAACTTTTCCCAACCTTTTCTCGTACTCTAAAACTCTGAGATACCAACAACTACTCGATGAATCAGATGCTCTTATTTCTAAACAACAATTGAACAATCAAGGAATTAATATAGATTGGTTAACATATTTACAAATTAAACTAAAATACGAACAACACAAAAAGCAATTTGGATTTCAAAATAATAATGTATTAGACACGATTCTTTTCAGCCCTTCTACAAAAATGATTTCAAAACTGTACAACTACTTACTAATTCAAGAAAATCCCGAAGAGCAAGTGAAATGTTGTATGATAGCTTGGGCTCAGAATTTTGGATATACGATTAACTTAATTGAGTGGGAGAAAACATGGACATCAAATTATAAAATGACAACTGCAATGTCTTATAAGGAGAACCAAATTAAAATGTTTTATCGTTGGCATTTGCCCCCAGCAAGAATATCCAAAATGTTTCCCAACTTCTCACCGACCTGCTGGAAGTGCAAGATCAAACCTGGAACCTACTACCACACATGGTGGACATGCCCAATTGCACAAAAATATTGGACAACAATTCAATCCCTAATTGACCAAGTCATGTCAATCAAATTACCACTCAAACCTGAGCTCTATCTTTTGGGGATATTCAGACAAAATCTTACTAAGACACAAAAATACCTTATACTACAAATTATAACTGCAGCCAGAATATCATATGCCTCTCTTTGGAAAGCCGATCAAGTACCCTCTTTCTTTACAATAATTACGAAAATTAACGAATGTGCTGAAATGTCCAAAATAGCAATGGAAGCACAAAACAAAAAAGACTCAGAATATTACGAAGCATGGGATAGTTGGCATAAATGGGTTTCTCAGAAAAAATACAAAAAATTCTTATTGTAAAGTTCATACGTTACCATACCCAAAAGTACCTTCAACACTCAAATTAATATTAAAATAAATTAGAAAAGAAGCACCAAAAATTAATCAAATTTGCAACAAGAAAATATATCAAATCTCTTTTTATCTGTTTTCTAACTAACTTAACACACATTACAAACATACTGACTACTTTCAGAATAATTAATCTTTATACACACCCACCATATCACCTATATACTCCCCACTTTACAATTAAACAAAAGTCGTCCATAAAAACGTCTGCATTAAATGCAGACTCTTCTCTCTCTCTCTCTCTTTTCTTTTTTTTATATTTTTTCTTTCTTTTCTCTTCTCCCTTTCTTTTTTTTCTTTACTCCACCTCTTTACAACTAGAACTTTAATGTCAATATATGTATACTAAGAAATACTACATTTGAGTTGCTTCCAAATATAAATATTAAGATTAAGAAAGTAAGAGTTATTACATTTCTTCTAAAACACTCGTGTACTATAACTCACTTGTACTACAATTCTATTATAACATGTTTTGTTTTTGAATTCTCCCTCCCCCCCCACCCTATCCTACCCCCAATTTTTCATTCTGTTCCCCCTTCTCCCAATCCCCTTCCCTGTTTTTAATTATTCTTGTAAATAAATAAAGTATTTTTCAAAAAAAATAAAAAATAAAGACCAAAGTACTCACCATGCTACATGTGGGCCACCCTGGTATTGTCAGGATGAAGGGTCTAGCTAGGGGGCACTTATGGTGGCCAGGTCTGGATACTGATATTGAAAAGTGGGTAGCCAAGTGTGATCCATGCTAAGAATCTCGGCCAAGTCCCCCCAAAACAACTCCAGCTGAGTGGGAGCAACCTGCAGGGCCTTGGTCCAGGGTCCATATTGATTTTGCAGGGCCAGTGGAGTCGCAATATTTCTTAATAGTGGTATATGCATTTTCCAGGTGGGTTGAAATCATTGCAATGAATAATATAACCACTAGTGCTACAATTAAGGTTCTGCGCCATTTGTTTGCCACCCATGGCTGTCCGGACATCTTAGTGTCAGACAATGGGCCCCAATTGACAGCCAGGCAATTTGAATTGTTTTTAGATAACTTGGGGGTCAGACATGCTCTCATCTCGCCTTACTCACCCTGGGCTAACGGGTTGGCAGAACGGTACGTTCGGGTTGCAAAAGAAGCATTGCGCAGGTCAGGCCCTGGAGATGTACAACAGCATCTGGACCAATTTTTGTTAACACAGCATATTACACCAAATTCCCACACACACATAAGTCCTGCTGAAATACTAATGGGAAGGAAACTTAGATCCCCACTGGATAGATTACACCCAAGGTATTGTACTCATAATGCTATGTATGTAAATCCTGAAAGACAATTGTATTTGGGTCAAAGTATTTTTGCAAAGAATTTTGATGGGGGTTTGAATTGGATGAAGGGAACAATTGTACAACAAACTGCTCCTAAAACATATATTGTAAAATTGGAAGATGGTCGAATGTGGAAGCGGCACATTGACCATTTACGAAAGCGCATTGAGACCTCCCCTGTGCAAACCGCTAATACAGACTTTTCCCCGCTAATAGACTTTAACGCGCAACCCGCTTTAATGGACATTCAAATGGACTTACCGAGCCAGGGAAGGTCCTCCAGCGACGCCGAGCCATCTTCATCCTCAGAGGCCGGTGTTGTGCCTGCCCAATCGACACAGCGGCCGGAGCCCAAACTCGGCCCCAGCCGCATTGTGGAGGTACAGGCGAACCGACCTCCACCGTTGGAAGCGAGGACTCAAATGATCTGTGCAGGTCGGAGAGAACCCTGCGTAGACCGAGCAGATTGGAGGATTTCGTCACATGGCTTACTTGATTGATGTATTCCTGACTAAGGAGGGAGGGGTGTTGAATCCTATGTAAATAGTTGGTTCCATGAAAAATGCTGTCTCTGTGCTGAAGCGGAAGTCGCGCCTGATTGGCTCAGACGCTGACTGTTCTCTTTTGGCGGGAGCCGCAAAAGTATAAAAGAGCGGCTGCTCTCCAGGTAAGCCCAGACGTGTTCCCGCTGATTGTCACTTGCCTTTAAGAGCTGAATAAAGGAACCGTCTTGTTTAAGCCTTGTCTCAGGACTCTTCAGGCCATATAATTATGGCTCATATAATTATGAGAATATTGAGCTTTGCTCATGTAACACTATTATGGCTATCTTCTGATGAATTTCTGAGTATTGATTGTCACCTTTAAAAATTTTATATGGCTCAGGGATGATAATTTTGAGAATGCCTTTTCTTGGTTGAATTTACCAGTCTAGTAAGATCAGGGATGTGAAGGATCTATGATCAGTCAGAAGTGTAGACTATATGGGCTTGCAGTTATCATTCGCTAAAAATCTTGGTGCCTCCTAGATATTGCTGAACTACAACTCCTAATGTGTTTAATATTTCAAAACCACTTAAAATATCCAAAACTAAAAATTTAATGGGATATAATTTGCAGAACAATTAGAGAGTTGAAATCTACCTCAGTACAAGAAGTACGGGTGTTTTAGAGGTAGACTCAAAATTTTGATTGAATCCAACAATTATTGGAGAGATTAAACAAAAGACTGCCATTACTACATCATGGGTTTTTTTTTAAAAAACTTTTTTAAAAAACAAATCACTCTACCATCCTGTACATTAAATAAAAATGACTGAAGAGTAAGCTGCCCTAGCAAGGTAGGGGATAGACAGAGGGAATTTCTTAAGATTTAGAAATCTTAAAGATCTTAGGACATTTCTAGGAATAATTGTCTACCAGCCCTTTGCTTTGCTTTTTGTGAATCTAGTGAGTGATTATGCTCACACCTAGATCTTGCTACCCTTGAGTATTGGCAAGTTGTGATTGGATAAAGGCTGCGCAACTTAACCAACAGCCAACCAGAAACAGCATTATCCTGGTCAAGAAATACTGCTACTTCTAAATACAGTGTTCACTCGATTTTCGCGGGGGATACTTTCCGAGACCGCCCGCGAAAGTCAAATTTCCGCGAAGTAGAGATGCGGAAGTAAATACACCATTTTTGGCTATGGACAGTATCACAAGCCATCCCTTAACACTTTAAACCCCTAAATTACCATTTCCCATTCCCTTAACAACCATTTTCTCACCATTATTACTGGTACTCACCATTGAATAAGGCACTTAGTGATCCTGATATTTATAAACATAATTATTTATTAACAATAATTATTTTTTTTGTTATTTATTTGCAAAAATTATTAGTTTGGTTTCATCGGCGGGAAAACCCGTGGTATAGAAAAAAACACGAAGTATTTTTTAATTAATATTTTTTGAAAAAACGTGGTATATACTATTCGCGAAGTTCAAACCCACGAAAATCCAGGGAACACTGTATATAGATGGTAGTGGAAGTGGTGTCTGTCCTAGTTTTCAAAGGTAGCAGTATACCAAACAAACATTCCATCATTGTAACCAATTTATTGATTTGTATGCTGCAGACAAGAAAAAAGTGACCTGGAAAAAATGTTTCATTCAAAGTCCAACATTAGTTTTAATGCAAAAAGCATGCAATAATATAGCATATTAAGATGGTTGACTTGGCAAAGGACAATTGAACACCCTGAGCTTCTTCCAAAGCCGACAAGAACTGACAGCATCTTTCCATTGGCTTCAGTGGCCTCTGGATAAAGATTCCCTGTAATTATAAAAGCAATTGGCAGAACCATGCTTGACATAGCTATACACTTTTCCCCTTTCTTTCCCACATTATTTAATGGCACTGAAAGGTTTTTTTTTAAATGCTCACTTTACAAAATAAAAGTGTGATCCACTGCTGAATATAGCAGAAAAAAGATTGCATTCTCATTCCCAGACGTCTGCTCCCTAATCTGTTTCAGGACTGAATATTACTAGTTAAATTCCTTTGCAGAGCAAAGGGTTGGAGCACCACTCATTTGAGAGAATTCTGTTTCCATTTACAGCTATCTATTCACAGGCTGCCCTACTTGCCACTATCTTTGTTCAGAGAATTAGAAAGAATAGCCCTCCCCCAATCTGTTCTGTTTGACTGACATATGTAAGCAACTTAAATATGCACAGTATATCCCCAAATTGAAAAGTCAGGAAAAAGAATATAAAGCCATCCCATTTCAGCCACTGTAATGGTGGAAAGAATAAGGGATAGAAATATTTATAGTACAGCTTAGGTGAAAACATTTTAAAACATTTCAATACTCCTCTATACCTAAAAAAAATCAATACATTGTAAAATATATTGCATAAAATATATTAAGTACTTAACAAAAAACAGATTTTTCTTTTCATATGTTTTATAGATATGGGGGGATATAAAGTCAATTTTTATAACTCCCCCATTGTCCAATGAGACATTGATTAACAAAATTAATAAGAGTTTATTAATAAATACAGTGGATTTCAACAACTATTTCCAATTATGAAATATTAATTATTAGCTTAAGAAATAAATGCAAACACCCTACATACAGAGCATATTATATAAATTTAGCACTTTCATATCAGCTATTCCAAAGATATAATTATAAAGATTCTGTTTCACTGAGAGGCTTCATTTAAGAAATGATTCCATACCACAAATTCACCTCTGTTTTTTGAACTTATAATTGACCAAAATATAAAGATTTTTGAAAATTTTGCACATTGTGTTTTTGATTTGATAAATTACTATCTAAAATAATGATAAACAAAGTAGAGTTCAGCTAATTGTTCTAAGAAAAACATGATAAATGCACTTTTATGCCCCTTCATTATTTTTCTGCTTTTGAAATATTACGTTTAGCAACAGTACAAAAGAAAAACTTTTGTAATATCAGTCTTGGTTTTTCTCTTCATTTTCTTATCCCAATTTTCTCTGTATATTTTTACTTCTTTTTTTTGTTAAAATAGTTTTAATTTACATTATTGAAAGAGGCATCGCCTTCCTCATAACTAAATACAGTGGTACCTCTACTAAAGAACTTAATTCATTCTGTGACCAGGTTCTTAAGTAGAAATGTTCTTAAATGGAAGTAATTTTCCCCATAGGAATCAATTTAAAAGCAAATAATACGTGCAAACCCATTAGGAAAGAAATAAAAGCTCAGAATTTGGGTGGGAGGAGGAGGAGGAAGAAGAAGAGGAGGACAGTTGCTGCAGAAGGAAGAAGGTGAGGTGAGGGGAATAAAAAAAAATCCAAAACTTTAAGGCTTAAAAAAAAAAGAGGGACTCTGAGGCAGTGAGGAGGAGCACGCACGGAAACGGTCAGGAACACAGTTCCGGTAGCAAAATTTGGAGCTCCATCCCAGAGCACCCAATTTGCACTGAAAGATGTTGAAACAAAATGCATAAGCCACGCCCACAGTGTGGTAGTAAAAATTTTGGTAGCCCATCACCGAGCACGCGCCTCCCATACTCTGCGCCAGAGAGAGAAAAGGCAGGAAACTGGCCGGGCCTTTGTGCCACTCTCAAATTTCCTGGGAAATTTTTCCAGGCTCGGGTCCTTAAGTAGAAAATGATTTTTAAGAAGAGGCAAAAAAATCTTGAACACCCAGTTCTTATCTAGAAAAGTTCTAAGTAGAGGCGTTCTTAAGTAGTGGTACCACTATAAAGACCTATAGACCTATAAAGCCCTTCATGGCAACAGACCAGAATATCTCTGGGACTGCCTTCTGATGCACGAATCCCAGCGACCAATTAGGTCCCACAGAGTTCGCCTTCTCCGGGTCCCATCAACAAAACAATGTCATCTGGCGGGACCCAGGGGAAGAGCCTTCTCTGTCGTGGGCCCAACCCTCTGGAATCAACTCCGCCTGGAGATCAGGACTGCCCCCACCCTCCTTGCCTTTCGTAAACTTTTGAAAACCCATCTATGTCACCAGGCATGGAAGAATTGATATATCCTTAGCTGTCTTGACTTTATTTGCCTTTCGTAAACTCCTTAAAATTCACCTCTGCCGTCAGGCATGGGGAAATTGATTCCCCTGGGCCATTCCGTTTTATGCATGGTTTGTCTGGGATGCATGACTGTTTTTAAACTGTTTTTTAATCATTGGATTTGTACTGTGTTTTGTTGTTGTGAGCCGCTCCAAGTCTCCGGAGAGGGGTGGCATACAAATCTAATAAGTAAGTAAGTAATATAAATAAATGAATGAATGAATGAATGAATGAATGAATGAATGAATGAATGAATAAACAAATAAGACAGAAGAAGGGTCAGTCTGAGCCTAGATATCTTTGGTTTCAAGCCAAAAAATCCAATTGCCTTTAGACAGGAAATTCAAGACAAGAAAGGGGGGGAGGGCAAAGCTATTGGTTCTGCTTCTTTATTTGTTGAATAGTTCCAATAAATAAATATGCTTCCCCTGCTCCAAATACTTTTTCCTCAAGGACTCTGCAAATACTATGATTGTCTAGGGCTGAAAAGTACATGGTAAATTACCAATTTATACATTTGTGTTCTGTGATTATCCCATGTGGTTGCATTAAATAGACAATGCAGCATCCTGAGAAATGCTCCTTTAGTATAGAACTATTATTTTTGCAACTTTAAGCCCTTTTCATTCTAGAATGGAAATAATAGTGGACAAAGCAGCAGAAGCTAAAGATAATGCAAGAAGTGAACAGCAACTTCAGCTCCTCCAAATTTCCCATCCCCTACATATTCCTTTGTTAATAGAATTTGTTTCTACTAAATAAGTACTTATGTACTTATGCTACAAGTGTGCAATTTAAAAGTATCTAACTGTGGGAAATAGGGGACATAATATTGGGACTACTTATGGTCAAACTGGTTTCTGGACGCTTTTCCTGCTAGATGAGACTTTTGTTCCAAAGGGAGTCCTTTCTTCTGACACTGGCCAGGCAGGTGGGCAGCCTCCCGGACAGCACAGGGATACAGCCTTGCATCCCAAAACAGCAGTTTTCGTGTGTGTGTGTTGCATCCCAAAACAATGTGTGCAAGCAGCCTGACATCCCAAAACAGCAGTGGAGGGAATCTCCGGAGATCTGGGAAGACATGGGTAGCAGAAAGTGAGGAGAAAGGCGTAGCATGCACTGGGGGGGGGGGATCCTGGGGGGGGGGAATCTGGGAAAGCAGGCAGGCAGCGGTTCAGGAAGCAGAAAGGTAGGCCAGGGCATGGGGGAGGCAGCTGAGTGAGGAGCGAAGATTGGGGAAGGCAAATACCTGAGGCAGAAAGGTAGGCTCTGAGCGGGGACCGCATGGTCAAGACAAGAGTCTTCGGAGAGGGGCGGCATACAAATCCAAATAATAAATAAATAAATAAATAAATAAATAAGTGAGTGAGTGAGTGAGTGAGTGAGTGAGTGAGTGAGTGAGGAAGGGAAACAGAGAGATGCAGCTATGCCACGGGCCCAGTGATGGGCGCCTATGGGTATGGTCAGGTACACAGAACTGGTAGAAAATTTTGGTCAGGTATGCAAAATTGGTAGAAAAAATAATAAATAATAATAATAATAATAATTTATTAGATTTGTACGCCGCCCCTCTCTGGAGACTCAGATCAGCTTTGAAAAAAATTGATTTTTTTTTTCTTTTTTTCCCTTCTGGGCTCTGGGTATGTTTTTCCATTGCAGTAAGTGAGGTTGAATGTGTATAAATTTAAAAGAGCTGTGTGTGTGTGTGTACATACATATGCAGTTAATATAGTACATAATGTATATTTTTGTGTGCCTGTGTGTAATATGAATGTACACATATGGGATATACATATAATTAAGTAGCATATTTTGGATGTTCAGTAATAGTAAATAGATAGGGAAATTGTATCTCTTTGAAGCGAGGAGAGGCCAGGCATCCTAATCCAAACCCTTGCTGTCAGTGATGTCAAGTTGGCCACTTTTAAGCCAGTCACATGACCTTTAAGTCACCCTGGTCACATGATTGTCAAACCGCTCCCATCTGGTCACATGGCTGGCAAGCCACACCCACAAAATAAGCCATGCCCACAGTGTGGTAATAAATTTTTTTGCAGCCCTTCATTGCATGGGCCTGTATCAGCCAAGGTAAGTGAGGCGAGATAAGGAACGACTGGGTGGGGAGGAGTGGGGGAGGCAGGCCAGCCAGAATTTTCACACTACTAATTCACCTGAACCTGCCTGAACTGGCTGAATCCCACTACTGCTTCCTATTCTATTCTATTCTATTCCACTCTACTCTACTCTACTCTACCCTACCCTACCCTATTATCTATTCTACTTTTGAGAAGAAGGAGAAATATGCCTCAGTTCTAGGGCAACCTTTTTCCCCCTGTGTCTATCTCTGCAGCATTGTATCTCATTTAGCCAACTTGCCTTTGTTGCCTCTACTTACTAACTAATCTAGATATTGACAGGGAACTCAGTCTTGATTACATTGTGGAAGGGGCCAGGGTTGCCCAACAAAATCAAAGGACTGGAAGCTACAAACCACAACTTTGGAATACCCAGAACAGCAAGTAAAAATGTACATAATTATTTCTAAGAATGTTTTGAAAATTTAGATTAAAAACTATTTTAATTGATTTTTAAACTGGACAGAACAGTTGCTCTATAAATTCTTTAGGAGTCTTTTCATAAAATTAGGAAATTTTGAGATTGATTTTGTTGTTTTCTCCTCGACTGGCTGTCTCTTTGCCTTAAAAATATTATGGGTGAATAGTTTGGGATTTTATTGAGGTAAAAACCTTGACGTTTTCTGGCTGAGACTAGGCAGATGTAATATTTTATAAAACATCTATTCTCCCTTCAATTTTCATCCAATTCTGCCAAAAATTAAACATCTTCAGATGTTTTGATGTTATGGTATATAAACACTTTTTTCCAGATTTAAACTCATATACACATGATTTATTTTACTCCAGAAAAGCATTTGATAAAATCTTCCATTAAATCTAGTATAGGGGATGACAAAATATAGGACTGATTATGCTAGTACTAGATTCTAGATTTGATTGCTCCTATCTGGCTTCCCTGTACTTGTCAATAATGGAGGGTGGGGGGAATGAAGGTCAAGTATGAAGAAGAAATGAAATGACAGAAACAACATCTACATCTCCTTTGGAGGATGAGAAAGAGTGAATTTGGTCAACGTCACATAACAGTTCACCTTAAGGATTACATCCGGGCATTAAGAGGAGAAAAATGTGTTAAATTTTCTGCCCTTATTATACCTGCAGATATCCATTCAATCTGAGTTAAAGTGGCCCACTTCCTGATAGGGAGAAATTGGTCCCATTATCTGGCAGAGGTTTTATTCTGCACCTCCTTTCGGGAACTACCATTTGTGAAAAGCCTAAATATTTATCCATCAACTTGTTTCCAAGTTTCTTTCACATTCACCATCATATGAAAACACAGAGTGACTGAATGTTTTGAGAATGATATGATTATTTATTGAATCTGGAATTTAAGTTCAGGAATTTATTTTTTATTTACTTTAAAATTTCACTCATTATTATACCATCCTAAATTGCCATCTAGATTTTTATTATCTTTATTACAATATTTAGAATTCTTTTACACTGATCAATAATATCAAAATAGTTTCAAATGAGGTGCAATACATGCTATATATAAAATAAAATAATGTAATTCTCAGAGTTTATGAAATGTATGATAAAGACAAAACATTCTCTTTCTGCATGCAAATCACACAAAAAAGAAGTACTAGGCAAAAATAATTAAATGTTCTCAAATTGTAAGAGGATCTTGTCAATATGGAATATTAGGTAGAAACCAGCTAGTGAGATGCAATTGTGTAAAAATAAATGTAATCTAGGTTGCATGAACAGAAGCACTGTGTTTTTCAAGATCAAGAGAAGTTATTGTTTTTCTGTGTTCTATATTAGTTAAACTAAACCTTCAATTTTGCACCTTCCATAACACAACTGCCACAAGCCAGAACAATAATCACCCACCTTCTGGAAGTAAAGTCTATCTAATAGAATATCAGGTTAATAGTATCGAACTTAGATGTCCAGAAAAACAAACAAGGCTACAAATTCACCTGTCCTTTTCTTCATACACATCATCTAACATTCCACAATTAAGATAATTTCTCTTCCATTGATAGGACTGAAACTCAATTGAAAGTGATTCAGTTTCATCCAGGAGAACCTGGAGTTGATTGGCCACCTCTTCTTCAAGCACCTTATCTAAGAAAAGATGGCAACTGCTCTACTATTATTACCTAGGTTCAATTTCTTCAAGAGCAGCCTGATCACTGCCTCTTTTAAAAAGTCTGGAACTGCTCCTTCTCTCACTGAAGTATTTGCAACCTCCTGGACCTCCCAAATCAATCATGTCAACTATTGTGTTCACTTCCTCAGACCTCAACAATTAAAACTCTGAAGAATAGGTGGACAGCCTGAATGGGTGCACAGGCTGAATCTCCTTTAATTTTAACACAATGGTCCTTATCCTGTCACTGGTTTAATAAAGGATAGATCCACTCCATCTTAACATTATAACATTATAGCGTTATAATATCCTTCCAAAGTCTTTTCTTTCGCTTTTGCTAAACAAACAACATAAAGGTCCTTTAACCATTCCATATAGGTCTTGGTTTGCAGATTCCTTATCATCAAGGGAGCTCAACCTGCACGGGAGTTTTGTTGCTGTTGTTGGTAATTGTAATACCTTTAACTGGGCACAGTGTGCTAAGTGCAATTTCTGAAAAATTCCACAAAATTGCAAAGGCTTTCTCCAGAATCAGCCTTTGCATAGTGGTTATAATCACTTGGCCTTTTGGCTAGGATCTAATGAAGTACTGTATCTATTGTTAGTTCTTTATGTATAAAACATCACTAAATTCACATGAAACAACTCATATTTACATTTTCATCTTTAAAGAGGATTAAACGTTATATGGATGGAAATAAATATTCAATTTTATATGAAATGAATTACTATGAATTACTAACTGGAATTACTGAAATTAGATACTTATATTCCAACTTGTCATCTTTCTGTGTTTTATCTAATAATAGTGTTTATATAACACCAGTTTTTAATCAGCAAATACTTTGGTTTGGAAACTACTAATGCCTCATAAAGGGACCAGTTCTGAAAAGTTCATGAGTGGGATAAAAAATGAATGGTGTAAAATATTGCTATAATTACATAACTAGAATATGCTATATTGGCAACATCTAGACCCATTCCTAAATGGAAAGGAGAGCACACTTTGTTCTATCTGTAGTGGCAATTTGAAAGGCATTGTCAGAATCCCAAAGAATAACTCTGCCATTCAGTCAAGAGCAGGGAGGTCTTGGATTTGATTTATTAGCATTGCCTGTACCAACAGATGTTTTACAATGTATATCCTGGCGCCAAGCATCTTGAGATCTTTTCACCTTGGGGGGATGGTTTATGGTGGGGTCAATGCTTACAGGCATACTGCTTAGTCAGAAAAAGAATTCCTTTTTTAAAATAAAATATTGTTATCACTTTTAATATATAAATAAAAGTAAATGACAAGAAATTTTAAAATGAAAATGGGCAAAAGAATATATCAATGTCTATATCTATAATGAAATAAATGAATATTCATGTTACCTGCAAGATGTGAAAAGCTGACATTGCATAGAATGCCTAAGAAATCTATAAAATACATGAATTTTAGGCAAAATATGAAATGTCTGTGTTATTTTAACTTGCTATATATATATTTTTGAGACTTTGGAAAAAGTTCAGAGAACAGCAACTAAGATTGCCAAAAGCCTGGAGATTAAAACGTATGAAGAATGGCTGCAGAATTTGGGTTTGGCTAGTCTAAAGAAAAGAAGTAGGGGTGACAGGATAGCAGTATTCCAGTATGTGAGGGGCTGCCACAAAGAAGAAGGGATCAAATTATTCTCCTAAGCACCAAAGGGCAGGACAAGAAATAATGGTTGAAACTAATCAAGGAGAGAAGGAATCTGGAATTAAGTAGAAATTTCCTAACAGTGAGGACAATTAACCAGTGGAACAGTTTGCCTTCAGAAGTTGTGGGAGCCTCATCACTAGAAGAGATTGGACAGCCACTTATCTGAAATGGTATCTTCTGCTTGAGCTATCTGGATTAGCAGATGTCTAAGGTCCCGCCCAGCTCTATTCTATTTTCCTAGGCATTGTATATAATACCTACAGTAGGTACTATATAGAATGACAAGAACTATTTAAGTAAAGTATAAAAAGAGAATCATGAAAAGGTTAATTCTAATGCTGTATTAAAAAGGCATATAGTACAATGGCATATATGAAAATGAAAAAAGAAATGCAAAATAAAGTAAAAGACCTTTTTACTAAAATAAAAACAAAGTGAAAAAGACAAGAAAAGGAAAAAGATGTACTTGTTGCAACAAGGAAGGGTGGAATTGCATTTTAACAGGCATATTTTATACTTCACCAGTTTTCCTTTTGACACTGCATAGAATGCTAGGAAATGTATGAAATATTAAGTGTTTCATAGTTTGCGTCCCATTTTTGGCATGCCATAGATTTCCTAGGTATTTCTATAAAATGCCTGATTTCACACATTGACAGTAACATATATAATTCTCAATTCTTAAACACCAAACCTTGACCACATAGAATAATGTTTGTTACAGAATCATAAATTATGTAGCTGAAAGTGACTTAAGAGATCATATAGTCCAACATTCTGTTTAGTCCAGGATATACTAAAACACTTCACAGTGCTTGTTTTAAAATCATCAAGAAAGAAGTAACAAATTCTTAGTTCCTCTTGCCACTCATGTGTCTCCCTTTGTTTCCTGTATTGTTGGCCCACTCATTGGCAACATGTCCACTTCCTGACTTTTACTGCCCTTCATTTTTAATTCAAGATTTCTTTTGGCAGCAAATGTAAATCAGTAGGGATTTACTGACACCTACACTGGGAAACCTGAATCTGAGTTTCCCACCCAGTTGAAAGTTCACATCCCTTGTCCCCTAACCACAAACCTGTCACATTGCCCAGTATGGGCAGTCCTCCTTCCGCTTGCGCCCAGGTGGATGGGCATAGGTTGACCGTGAACCACTCAAAATAATGCTTTGTGGATTGATAGTTAAAGATGGACTTGAAAAATATCAGCAACCTATTCAGATCTTGGATAGAAATATGCCAGGTCGATGGGAAATAAATTTACTCTTGGATCAGGAGGCCGATCTGGCATCTGTGACTGAGACGTAGCTTGGCCCAGAGGGGGAAATTCCCCTCTCGGAGGTGTACCCAACCAGGTTTCAGATGGGGCACCAGCCATGACTCCAGGGAAGGGGTGGAAGAGTGGCAGTCATAGTCTGGAAGACCTCCAGTCAATGCAGGCTCCTTGCACCCCAGACAATCGGGTGTAAGTCCCTCCTCCTGAGGTTGGATCTAGGGGTTCAGGTGGGCCTGTTGCTCACTTACCTGCTTCCAGCTACATAACAACGGCCCTGCCTGCGCTACTAGAGGTGGTAGCCGAGCTGGCAGTGGAGTTTCCCATAGTCTTAGTGGGGGAATTTAATCTTTCTTCGCTCAGTGAATCCTCAGAAGTGGCGCAGGAGTTCATGGCCTCCATGGTAACCATGGACTTGACCCAAATAGTTCAGGGTCCAACCCACAAGGGGGGGAAACACTCCTGACATGGTATTTCTCTTGGGACAAAGGAATTAAGATCTGAAGTTAAGGGGCTTAGATATCTTGCCTTTGTCATGGTCAGATCATTCCCTGTTGCGGCTTGACATCACTGCTCCAATCCTCCTCCACAGAGAGGCAGAACTGATTAGGTGATTTCGCCCAAGACGCCTAATGGACCCAGAGGGATTTCAGAGTGTGTTTGGGGATTTTCCGGACTCGCTTATACACAATCCGGTGGACTAAGGGTCTGAATACGGCCTCAATGAAGGCTCTGGATCCAATTGCACCTTTGCGACCTTTCTGTGGCAGTAGACCCAGGAAAGCTCCTTGGTTTTCTCTCCCCCCTGCTGTTTAATATCTACATGAAACTGCTGGATGAAATCATCCACTATCATGGGGTGCGTTTCCATCAGTACACTGATGATACTCAGCTGTATGTTTCCACCCCATGCCAATTCAGTGAAGCAGTTGAAGTGATGTGCCAGTGCCTGGAAGCTGTGAAGGTCTGGATGGACATCAACAGGCTAAAGCTCAAAGACAGAATGGCTGCGGGTTTTGCCTCCCAAAGACAATGCCATCTGTCCGCCCATCACTCGGGGGGAGGGAGTTTTGACACACCCCTCAAAGAGGGTCCACAACTTGGGAGTCCTCCTAGATCCACGGCTGAGGTTAGAGCAACATCTCTCAGCTGTCGTTGGGGGACTTTTGTACAGCTTCACCTGGTGTACCAGTTGCGGGCCTATTTGGACAGGGAGTCTCTTCTCACAGTCACTCGTGCCCTCATCACCTCAAGATTCAATTACTGCAATGTGCTTTACTTGGAGCTACCCTTGAAGAATGTTCGGAGACTTCAATTAGTCCAACATGCAGCAGCACAAACCATATTGGTTGTACCTAGATACAGTGGTACCTTGGTTTTTCCAATGCTGTTTTATTTTTCCAATAAAATAGTGCTCACAATTCACAATAAAATAGCACTGTTCCAATATTTGAGGGGCTCCTTCAAAAAATGTGGGGTAAATCTATTTCCCAAAGCACCAAAAGGCACAACAAGAAATAACGGATGGAAACTAACCAAAAAGAGAAGCAACCTAGGACTAAGGAGAAATTTCCTAAGGGTGAGAGCAATCAACCAATGGAATAGTTTGCCTTCAGAAGTTGTGGCTGCTCCATTACCAGAGGCTTTCAAAAAGAGATGGGACAACTATTTGTCTGAAATGACATAGGGTCTCCTGCTAGAGCAGGGAGTTGGACTAGAAGACCTGTGAGGTCCCTTCCAAATCTGTTATTCTATGTTCTCTATGTTCTAAATTGGGTGCTTCACAGCAGAAGCAATACAGCTGATTTGATCACACATGCATTAAATTCTCACTGATCACCCTTCATCATTGTATCTCCCCCCCCCCCCCCAATGAAGAAACAAGAAGTAGCAGCTATAAAAGATCTTGGGGAATTTCAGGGAGTATCAGCTGATCACAGAAGTGTTATTTAATACCCTTTATAATTTAAAACAGTAATAATCTTGGTCAACCAGCTGGATGCATTGTCATCAAGATTCATTTCATTCTTTTGGGAGCAGGGCATCCTTTTTCTTAAAGAAATTGAGATTTATCTGCATGATGATTATGGTATGGCCTGAATCCGTTCCTTTCAGGCAAGGAATAATTTGAAAGGAAGTACATCATGATGCAGTAGGCCACTACTGTATTGTATTCCTACCTTTTTAATCACTCACAATAAAGCATGCAGAGTCTGGATTCAAAACAGGGAATGCTGGTCTGAGAGTTGAATTTCAAACATTGTATATTTTCTGAGGCTGAAAAATTGATATAAAGTGAGATATAAAAACTTATCCTGCTTTCTTTCTAATATTCCTTAGGAGATGGTAAGTTCAGTACAGCACAACTGGGAAATTTGGGATTGTAGAATGGAGGAAGTGAACTTTTACTTACACAGTAGATTTCCCAATTAAAATAACTTGATTCCATAAAACTAATAAATTTAGGATTAAAATTAGCTTCACTGGTGGAAAAAAAAAGTACTGTATAACTTGCACAGTGAAACCTGAACTATTTTTTAATAGACCATAATAGGTCATCTTCCTAATAAAGTCTTAATTAATACCATCTTTGTACATTTAGTACTTGGTAGGTTAACTCTTATAATAGGCATCGAATTGTCATGTTTTGGAATTCAATAACACAGTTCAGCCGCAACCGCATCTTTTTCTTTCCAGCCCAGTCTCTGATCGGAACAGCACTTTATGCTTCTTTTCACCAATGCGATGTCTGGTGTAGCCCACTTGCTGGAGAGGAACTGGGGATAGTGGTTTTTACAGGCATTCTTGCTGAGCTTCTCTGCTCAAAGGGAAAGTGTGGTAAAAAGCTGTTTTATTTGCAGGGTGACCTCTGGCGGACCCCTGAACAGATAAAATTATGGGGGTGGGGATTAGCATTCATAAGAATCAGCTTGGAGAGAAAAGTTCCCTTTGGTGAAGGCTGGGTGACCCCTTTCGTTCACTGTTTGTCCCTCGGCGGCATCCTTATTCCAGCCCTGCATGTGGAAGTCAACTGCAGAATGGGGCCAATGCAACAGTCACTCCTTGGGTGACAGGAGAGCAGTCCAGCTCCTGCTCTAATCCCGGGGCATCAAGCAGGAGGCGGAGGTGGTCAGAGCTGGAGCCCTCCCCCCACCCCCCAGCCCTACAGGAATGTGAGCCGTTGAACCCTAGGGGAAGTTTCCGTCTCTGGGGAAAGGGGGCCTTCTCATCAGGGGAGCAGATGAGGGGCACCAGCTTGCAAAGGGGATATGCTCCATGGCCTCAGTGAAGGTGGCTGTTACTGTCAAACTCATAAACGTCTCTCCTCCTCCCCCAGGCTTCACACTTTCAGCCAGTTTGCCAAACTGCACAAAAAGTTAGCTACCGGTTCTGGCGAACTGGTGCAAACCAGCTGAATCCACCACTATTTGTATGACCATCTGGGCCTGGATGGTCATACAAATTGATTTCATTTAAGTTCTTAAAGTGAATATGAAGATAAAATGAAAAGCTTTTCTTTTGGGTTTAATGGAAAAAGACTTAAGGGGGAAATTGCATGATTGATGTTACATATGTTGATGGCAGCAAAATTACTTTATGCGCATAAATTGAAGGGACACTTCTATCCTCACAATGGACGAATGGCTGCAAAAGTTGATGGAATTAACAGAGTAAATTAACTGCTTTGATAAAAGAAAAAAAAGCATAATTATTTTTGTTTCCACTTGGAAAATACTTCTGGACTTTGTGTTTGAAGTAGAAAAAATTAAAACTTTTGAGTTTAAATTTTGAAAAATTCAAACTTTTAACCTATCTCATTCTACTGCACCACAGGGAGTCAACGCCTTTTCTTTCTTTTCCCTTCTTTTTTACATTCTTCCCTTTTCTTTTCCTTCTCCTATTTTTCCTATCATTTGTTTTTGTGATTTTGTATTTTAGATTAGATTAGATTAGATTTATTGGATTTATATGCCGCCCCTCTCCGAAAACTCGGGGCGGCTCACAGCAAGACAAAAACAATACATAATGACAATCCAATACCCACCAATCCAATGACAATTTTAAGCTAAAATTCATAAAAAACAACCCCAGAGTATTAAAACAAATAAACAAAACACGCATACAATCAATCTAATACCAAAACAACATGGGCAAGGGGGAGATGTTTCAGTTCCCCCATGCCTGACGGCAGAGGTGGGTTTTAAGAAGTTTGCGAAAGGCAAGGAGGGTGGGGGCAATCCTAATCTCAGGGGGGAGCTGGTTCCAGAGGGTCGGAGACGCCACAGAGAAGTCTCTTCCCCTGGGTCCCGCCAGACGACATTGTTTAGTCGACGGGACCCGGAGAAGGCCAACTCTGTGGGACCGAACCGGTCGCTGGGATTCGTGCGGCAGAAGGCGGTCCCGAAGGTATTCTGGTCCGGTGCCATGAAGGGCTTTATAGGTCATAACCAACACTTTGAATTGTGACCGGAAACTGATCGGCAACCAATGCAGACTACGGAGTGTTGGAGTGATATGGGCATACTTAGAGAAGCCCATAATTGCTCTCGCAGCTGCATTCTGCATGATGTGAAGTTTCCGAACACTTTTCAAAGGTAGCCCCATGTAGAGAGCATTACAGTAGTCGAACCTCGAGGTGATGAGGGCATGAGTGACTGTGAGCAGTGACTCCCGGTCCAAGTAGGGCCGCAACTGGCGCACCAGGCGAACCTGGGCAAACGCCCCCCTCGCCACAGCTGAAAGATGTTTCTCTAATGTGAGCTGTGGATCGAGGAGGACGAGTATAAAAGAGTAGAACAGGACAATTGAGAATACTTACTTTCAGAAATACATCCCATTATCAAAGAATCCATAATTTCTGTTGGTACCATTGACAAAGCAAGTTATTGTCCCAAAGGTGTTTTTTCAGAAGGCAACTGTGATTTGTTTTGTTTTGTTTTGCTTTCAGATGTTTCACTTCTCATCCAAGAAACTTAAGATGTCTAGATATAAGAAGCTTCTTGGATAAGTAAGCAAAATGTCCTAAAGGTGAAAAAGCACCTTTAAGGACAAACATGACGTGGATGACTAAGAATCTCTATCGACATATAGTTAGTTGCTAATTTCTACTTTGTCTTCCCGAGTCATGTCCTTTGACAGGAAGAAAATACAACCCATTTCCCAATTTTTTCATCCTTCTGCCCAGTCTTGCTCCGTTAATCCTTCACGATGAATTTTCCTCCTCATGGATTAAGGCCATCGAGTTTAATCTTCACAAATTAGGCTTCTCCCCAGATTTAATACTCGAGATGAACTATGATCTAGCAGGACAGACCTTGCGACAAAGGGTGGAGGACATCGAGAGGCAGGAGGACTTGGGTAGAGCTCCACTGTTTCTGGCCCCAGATGCCACTAGATATGTTGCGGCTCCTGCAAGATACCTGGGACAGCTAGAGTCAGCAAGCCATCGAAAGGCATTTGCTCTTGTACGGTGCCGTGTGCTTCCATACGCCATTTTGTACGGCAAGTACAAGGGAACTCCAGCCACTGAAAGATTTTGCCCTTGTGGCTCAGGAGAGGTGGAGACTGAGGGACACATGCTCCTGAGATGCTCCTTTTACACTGACATTAGGAGAAAGCATATTCTACCACTTATTGAGGATATCCTGGCTGCTCGGGCGCTGCCTATCTCCGGTGGTTGCTTGGGGATGAGCCGGCCAGGATTACGCCACAGGTGGCCAGATTCTGCACAGCAGCAGCGGGGATTTTTCACAAATGTGTGCCTTCATAGCAAGATATGCACATCTCTTGTATAGTTACAATGGGTCAATCTTGGTTGCTCAGCCAAAAGTCCTGTTTCCTGTTCTTTTTCCTTTTAATTATTATTAATATTATATTGATGGTCTTTGACCATAAATAAAATTTTATTATTATTAGTCAAAACTGAATCTGGTCATATCATGTACGCAAGGGACATTTGTACAAAGAGACATGTCAGATCTCATAGATCCCTATCAGGATATTGCAATTCTGATGTAAGAAGGGAGGACGATTGATTTTGTCTCAGTTCTGAAGCCTCCAGCAAGAGATGCTTGGGAACAATTTCTTATCACCTTTTCTCCCTGCGCTTTTCAAAACAACTTCACTCCTGTGGAGTGGCTTTAATCAACTTCAGACCAAGGGGAAGGGTTTCTAACTGCTTTATCATAACTGAATTAAACGGGAATCCAGAAGTGAGCAGGGGGAATCTGGAAGAGATCCCAACCCCAGGGGAAGCGAGAGCCTTTCAAGTTGCAAACTGCCCTCTCACTGCAACCTTCTATTTCAAGTGCAGGAAAGAAGGAAACCTCAAAAAACCCCATTCAGAAGCCTAATACCTATCAAGTGGAAAGCCCGCAAAAGCCACCCCACACAATAAAGTCAATGCACTAAGAAGCAGAGAGGCCATGGAGTTTTTCCCCATAGTAAAACTGGAAGAGGGAACTCCAGCCTCATCAGGAGAAGATCCGTGCCCATTTGAAAGCAACCATGAGGATGACCCACTGGTAAGCAAACTGGTCATACTATCAAACTATGAGTTTGCAATATATAATTAAACAATTTCCCCAAATGTGGCAACAATTCATTCGTATAGGATTAATAAAATTCTCCTGTAAACCCATCTGGGCTCGCTGCTTTGGCTTGTTTTAACCCTTTAATTACCCTAGCAATTTCATTCTGTGTAATTTCTGCATTCAGTATTTGTTTATCTTCTTCGCTTACTATTCCCCAACATTAAGAGCTCCTACATTTACCTGCTCTTCTTTATACAAACCCTCATAATAATGCATTCCTCCTTCCGTAACAGAATACCATACGAAACTAGACTTACAATCCTGGGTCTAGAAAGCTTAGAACTACGACGCCTTAAACATGATCTAAGTATTGCCCACAAGATTATATGCTGCAATGTCCTGCCTGTCAATGACTACTTCAGCTTCAACCACACAACACAAGAGCACATAACAGATTCAAGCTCGATATTAACCACTCCAAACTTGACTGTAAAAAATACGACTTTAGTAATAGAGTTGTTGAAGTGTGGAACTCATTACCAGACTCCGTAGTATCATCCCCTAACTCCCAACATTTTACCCTTAGACTGTCCATAGTTGACCTCTCCAGATTCCTAAGAGGTCAGTAAGGTACATGCATAAGTGCACTAGGGTGCCTTCTGACCCCTGTCCTATTGTCTCTCCTATATCCCATATATCTTCTTTTCTATCCCTATATCTTTCTTCTATTCTCTCATTGATTATTTTATCCTATACTCACTCTTCTATTCTTTCTCTAATTCTATTTCCTTGAAGGTTTCCACTACTACCTTCATTGTATTATTGTGTATTAGACAAAATAAAGAAATAAATATAAATAAATAAATAAATTTTCTCATGATCTTCTCCAATAGATGGGTCAATCTCAGGAGATTGAAGGGAGGGGTTTCTAACTGTTTGATCATAACTGAATTGTGCGGGAAGTTTTTGTTCCTGCCTCTTTTGTCCTGCGATCTATTTTCTTCAATAAAAAACTCCTTTTGAAATATTAATTGTTTCAAGAGTTTTACTTTCTTGAATGGAGAGGAGAGGCAGACCCTTACAAGATATTTTTTACTAGGTTTAATCATTCCTGAGAGTCTTTCCCTCATCTCACAAATATATGCCCACTGAACACTGAACAATTCTTAGCAAACTTGCTGGCTGGCTTCAGTTATTCTCACTTATTGTTTGGTCCTCTGCAGAACAGAGGAATGGATCTTTCCTTTTGTAGAATCTGTATACCTTGTGGATTGTAGCCAAAAGGGGCAACAAAATCCATTCTGATGTTGCATTGCAAATGACATTTTATTGACATGCTAAGTTTTAGGATTCCCTTATCTCTTTGTACCTATTGCTTAGCTTTCTTTTGAGATACTTCTTGGTATTTTTGTGGAAAATAAGTATTATCTATCTTTGATTCATTCTTCTCCTATTATAAACTGGGATATGGGCAGTTTATTTCTAGCCTCTTCTTCTCTTCCAGGAGAGCAGTCTGCATTTGTAGTATATATTCTTCTTGTTGTCCTCAGGGAGGAAAACAAATACAGTATGTTACATTCCCTGCAGATGAGTCCACATTCATCTGGTAAACAACAATTACCATCTCCACTGCCAAATTTCTATTTCCTCTCTTTCTTTGTTCAGTATATATTTGCAGATTGAAAAGACACAAAAGAAAAACTGTTTAGAAACTGTTTAGTTTATACTTACTTTTTATTTTATGTTATATTTATACAAACTACGACTATTGTATATATGTTTGACAAACAAACAAACAAACAAACAAACAAACAAACAGTTGAGTTGATTTAGACCTTGGTTGCTGAATACAGAACAATAGCAGATATAACAATAAGTGTATATATATCCTCAGCCTGTCTACAAAAATAGCCACTGATTTGGCTTTTGTCAGCTACTGAGCCTGGTTTTCTATACTTTATTCTGTAATTTTTGGCCTCAAGTTTTGGAGGATGACATATCCATGCTAAATTTTTGGATGGGGGGTGGGGGTGGCAGGAAACCATCCTAGCATAGCAATATCCTTAACTGAGAACTTCAAATCTTTCAGTAAAATTAACATTCAGAAATAGTCCAAAACAGAAAACAATGCAGCGAACCCTGCTGTAAGCTGTTATATGGACAGAAATGCATAATATAAATTTAATTGAATAAATAAAATAAGCATGAATTTTCCAAAACCATTTCCCCCAAAATTTATTTATCACATGAGGTTCCATTAGGATTAGACCTAAGAGAGATTTTTTCAATATTTTAATTAAAGATTTGAAGGATGACTTGAAGATAATGTTTATCAGATTTGTGGGTGACACAAAATTCTTTCAGTGTTCAAGTTAAATTCTAGGCATTTGCTTGGGTTCTTTATCTTGTGGGGTAGGTCTCCTGTTTTCCTTTAGTGATGTGGACACACATTAGCATGTTCATTACCTAGAACAATATGATTTCAAGATGTCATGGCAGCAGAAAAAAAGTTGCTTTCCATCCAAAGAACCCAGATGTTACTTATTCTGTATTTTGCATACTGTCCAACATATGAAATTTATATGAAAATATATCAATCAGAATGTACTAAGTTCATTTTCAAGAGGCTTTCTGGTTTTTCTTTGAAAACATTTCACTTCTCATCCAAAAAGCTTCTTCAGCTCGGACTGGATGGTGGGAAATGGAACAATTTCTACTCCTTGCAGACATTGGTCATTTGCATTTTTAGCAAGTTGTTAAGGACACCTGGAGGTTTATATCTGTTCCCAGGGCCACCTGAGTAGTGCAAATGGATGTAGAGCCTTCTTGGAACTGTCGAAAGGACTGTGTTGTAGACTGGAGATAGATTATGTCATAAACCTCCTCACCCCCCACCCCCACCCTGTCTATTGAGAGAAGTCTATTCAATTTTGACATAGATGGCCTATCAAGATCTTTTTGGATTTTGAGCTTGTCTTCTGGGGGATTGGCTATTCCTACCAGTTTAGTGTCATCTGAAAATGTGGTGAGTTCCTTTTCTATTCCCTCATCTAAGTCATTTATGATGATATTGAAGGGTACTGGGCCTAAGATGGAATCCTGTGGCATCATACTGCTTACTTCCCTCCATGCAGATGAAGTAGCATTAAGAACAACTCACTGAGTACAATTTGTTGGCCAATTACAAATACATCTTGTTGAATCCTTGCAAGAATGAAGGACTGCAAACTTGGAGTAAGTAACGGTTCTTTTTATTAGAACAGAAGGTAACGGTTTACAGAATGAAACAAGACAACAACCAAACATGGCCGTGCCTGGCAGCTATATATACCCCAGGCTGCCAGGCTCAGCCAACCAATCACCTTGTCGTATTTTCCCGCCCCAGGAATATGGGGCGGGTTCAAGGCCTAACTGTCCTCTGGACACAACACATCTGGTGGTGATGCTGTCTACCCCATATTTCTTTAGCCTACCAAGAAGTAAGTATTTGCAGCCAAACTTATGTTGAGAAGAATTTGAGTTTTCCAACAGCTGCTCATAGCAATGGAAAAACAAAAATAGCTTTTGCTTGTAGTCAAAGGGCAATATCTCTTCATTTAAACAATATTTTGCCTCCAAGGCAGTGTCATTTCCAAAATTTTGGCATGCTGTGTGAAAGAACACTTTTGCAAATGAAAAACTTACATCCTTTGTATGATGGAGCAGTAGATCTCTGCTGTGGTAACAGGTCTACTTCTATTCATTTTAAAAGTCTATATGACTAATATTATATTATATATTCTATATATTCTACATATGCTTTTTAAAAAAATAAATTTTATTAATTTTTTAATAATAACAAATACACATTACATAAAACACAGTGCACAGTGATGCGTGCTCCCACCACCCATCATCATTCATTCAGACCCCTCCAACAAAATGTGGGTGTACCTTTTTTATATCATTTTAAACCAAGAACATTACAAAATTTGCAAATTATAGAGTGATTCCAGTTTATTCTTTATGTTCTGCCTGACGGGCCTGTCACGCAACAAGGCAGTACACAAATACACACACAGACTAAGGATTACGGAACACAAAATAATATTGCTGTACAAATTGGCTGAGCACCACAATGACGGCAGAAGAATGTTGGTTTATGACCCAAAGGTCAGGGTTAATGGCCAAGTGTCCAAAATCTGGGTTTAGTTGTCTCAAGATGCAAGATGTCAGTTTAGGAACTCTGTGTCATTGTCCCTGTTAAACTGCAAACGATAACTCACACAAGAGTTCTCCCACAATACCTCCCATTTTAAGCCTGCTGCAAGATTCCCTGATTGCTTCCTGCTGTGCTTCAAGAGCTGCGTAAGAAAAAAACTAAAATAATAACTAAAATATGATACAAAAATAGATTACAGAACTAGAAGAATCCCTTAAAATACAAACCACAAAAAAGGTTAAGTATCTGGGCCTATGGGTTACAGCAAACTGCAGTACCATCAAAAAAGATAATTACAAAAAAAATAAGTACCATATTTTTTGGAGTATAAGACACACTGGAATATAAGACGCATCTAAATTTTAGAAGTGCAAAACAAGGGAAAAAGTATTCTGAACCAAATGGTGTAGTGTCATATTATTTAATAAAATACCAGCGTAGCAGAGTACATTTTACAAACATGTATACTTTTTACAACCTTGGACAATTTTTACAAACTTCAAACTTGACAGCTTTAAGACTTGTGGACCAACTTGCAGAATTCCTCCTCCAGTCATGTTAGCTCAGGAATGGGAGTTGAAGTCCACAAGTCTTAAAGTTGCCAGGTTTTGAGACCTTTGCACCCTTAATCCCTAACCCAGGGGTCTTCAAATTTGGCAACTTTAAGACTTGTGGACTTCAATTCCCAGAATCCTCCAGTCGTGCTAGTTCAGGAATGGAAGTTGAAGTTCATTAGTCTTAAAGCTGTCAAGTTTGAAAACACCTGGATTAGGGATTAAGGTACAGTGCAAGGGTATTCAAACTTCCTGAACTAGTCCTCCTCTAACTGTGGCTACTTTGCTCTTTAAAGTTTTTAGCTGTATTAACAAAGAGCCATAAAGATTATATTCAGGAAAGGAAGTGCGAGGGACAAAGTTGCAGTCTTTTGAGAAGGAGTGGGGGGAGGGAAAGAGGAGAAAAGATCAAAAATGATCTAACAGGAAGTGAACAGTAGTCAGGGCAAAGCTGGGGTTGCTTTAGTCCGGTCTCACCCTGGGAAAGAGAGACTGGAGTCCAGATCACTTTAATACTAGAGGTTGGTGAAAGAAACCGTGTTGAATTCAGGTTCCTTTCAGTGTGATAACTGGAAAGGAAGGTGAAGTTTCTGTGCACACGCGTTGTGTCTCTCTTTTCATTCTGCTTTGGGAAGCCAGAGATGTGGGTGGGGCTAGTGAGTGATAATGGAGAGAAAAACGCTGGAAGTTTGCATTAGCTACCCTAGAAGAAGGCTGCTCAGAAGCACTGAGCAATTTTGCATAATGATACAAGCCCTTCTCCCTTCTGTCCTCTCTCTCTCTCTCTCTCACACACACACACACACACACACACACACAGGGAAGAGTCTGACACTCGGGTCATGCATGGAGAGCACAGGGAGAACAGCTTCTCCCGTCCTTCCCCAAAAGCATCTCTGCTGATTGACTGCCCGGGGCATGGGGGGGAGCATTCCCCAAAAGCCTTTCATTGCAGCTGAATGTTTGCCCTTTCAGGCTGCCTGCTTTCCTTCTCCACCTCGGGGGTGCTCTCCCCCCCAATGATCTTCCGTGTTGCTGTCCTCAAAGGTTGATCGGAGCACACTAACCTCCACCCCAGGCACTGGAAATTAAGCCTTGTGTTTTCTCTGGTGAAGCTGCCATTTCAATCGCTAACTTTGCTATCTCCCCCTTTGTTCTTTCTTTCTGATTGGCGGTTGGATCAATCTCCTGGAATACAGCCAGTCAGCTGTCTATTGCCACCAATTGCAGCTATTACTGTTGTCCCGCCAACTCCCTTCCTCCCATTTGGTGTATAAGAAGCACCCAGTTTTTGACCCTCTTTTGGGGGGGGAGTTAAAAAGGTGTGTCTTATACTTTGAAAAATACGGTATAGACATACAAAAAGATCTGACTAGACGGTCTAAACTTCATCTTTCTCTTATGGGAAAAATTGCAGTAATTAAAACCAACATACTCCCAAGATTTCTGTACCTATTTCAGGTAGTACCAATTAAGCTAAACAAAATGTTTTTTAACAACCTTCATAAAAAATTCCACAAGTCCATATGAGCAAAAAAAAAAAAGGCAAGGATTAAACTTAAAAACCTGCAAGACCACAGATTAAGAGGAGGTTTGGTCTCCCAAACATGGAGTTATATTACCATGCTTCAATGCTAACCCTGCTAAAGGAATGGATAATAATAAAAAACTAAAGAATATTAACACTTGAAGCCTTTGATCTCCAATCCGTGTGGCATGCCTTCTTAACAACCAGGGATGGGCAGCAACCGGAATGGTTGGAAACGCTGCTCCACCAGCGGAAACAGAGTCCATAGGCTCATTCCATTGCCACTGGACATGCACACACAACCGGTGCGATTCTGGTAAAAAAATGCAATTTTTTCTGCTACCGCGCATATGAGGAAGCAAGAAAATTGGCAACTTTTGCCCAAATCTCACTGCCAGAAGGACATCTGTACGCACATGCACAGCAGCCGAATCTCGCTGTGGCACCTAGACTTGCAGCTGGGGCCAGCAACAATGAACTCTGTCCGCAAGGCTTGGTTTCTGCTCTCCCGCACTGCAGGCAGATGCCTGCGGCATGGAGAGAACAGAACAAGCCATTCAGCTGGAGCTTGGGGCTGCATGGTCTGCTCCCAGCACCGCATGACATCTTCCTTTCCGGGTCGCATGCAAGCACCATCCATAGAAAAAGGTAAGACAGGCGGTGGGTGGGGAACCGCTCCGGCCCCAAGCAGCAAATCCACTGCTTGTTGTGGGGGCCAGCGGCCAGGACCGGCAAAGCACTCCAGGGGGAGCAACCAGTGAAGCGCTCCGGGCATCAGCAGCAAAGCTGCTGCTCGTGGCAGGGGAGGTGGCAGGTGGGCGGGGAGGGCAGGTGGGGGGATTACTTACCTGCAGGCTGATTTTCACTGTTACTGGCTTTTTTGCTTCTGTGCATTCGTAGATGCAAAAAGATGGAAATTGCTTCTCCTCACGCAAACTTGTGTGTACACCATGCATGTGCACCTTGTGCGTGCTCTCAGTGCCATTCTGGTGGCTCCGGGAATGGTAGCCCATTGCTGTTAACAACCGAAAACAATAAAATACCAAAATACTTCAAACATCACTATTGGATTACATAAAAAAGACCACTACCACTCTATCCTGAAATGGGTATCTCCAACACAAGTGACAATATACCTGAGTGCCTTATGAGTTGACCAAATTATAACATATGAACAATTGTTAGATGATAACAATTTAATTACTAAAGAAAACTTACTGAAAAGGGGGTTAAACTTGATGGTTACTGTATTTACAAATTAAATCAAAATACAAAGAACATAAAAATAAATTCAGTTTCCAAAAAGCAACACACTAGATAGAATCATCCAAGGACCAGAGAGAAAAACAATATCCAAAATTTACAATTTTCTTTTAGAACATGACACAATAGAAGAAGAGGTCAAAGGGACATTGGTCTCATGGGCCCAAAACTTTGGATACTCAATTAACTTAAGCGAATGGGGGAGGAAATCTGGTCTACAAATTACAAACTAACATTGGCAACCTCATATAAGGAAAACCAATACAAATTATTTTACAGCTGGCACTTGTCACCTTCTAGACTTGCCAAAATGTTCTCAAATATGTCAGCTCTTTGCTGAAAATGGAAAAACCAGATAGGAACCTCCTACCATATTTGGTGGACTTGCGACCACTCAAAAAAATGCTGGCAAAAAATTAAAAATCTTGTAGACCAGATCACCTCTCAGACAATCCAACTTAAACCAGAGCTTTTCCTTTTGGGAATTTGCAGGCAAAACATAAAAAAAAGAAGACAGGTACATTATCTTACACATTCTGACTGCAGCAAGAATTTTATATGCACAGTTCTGGAAGCAGGATAAAGCCCCAACTACCTTAAATCTTTTAATTAAAATTATGGAATGCGTTGAATTGTCCAAATTGACAATGGAGATCCAAAATTGGAATGAATCTGACTTCTATAAGGCTTGGGAGAAATGGTATTATTGGCTATCCCCACCAAAATATTTACCGGTAACCATTATCAAAAAAGAACAAAAGAATTTAGTAAAATCCCCACCCTCAACATGAAATCAAAAGGAAATATCTTCGTAATTTCTGTCACAAAAAGGCATTGATCATGACAACTTGAACATTACTACCAAATTTTAGGAATGTAACCCTTGATTTTGACTACACAGACAAAACAAGCACAACAACCAATTGGTATTGATGCATCAATTTTAATCAATGGTATGTTACTGAATATAAACATAAAATAATTATAGTATTTAATTGTTACTGCTGTTATCATTATGCAATTTAAAAAAAAAATCACTGTATACTATTACCCTAACAAATTTAACTGAGAGAATATCTACACCTACTACTTATTTGAAACCACTGGTCATATAATATTAATGTGACAGCCTATAGCTGACACCCCTCTTTCTTTCTTTTCTTTTTTTCCTTCCCTCTTTCCCATATCCTCCTATCCTCAATTCATTCTTCCCCCCTTCACTGTTTTTCTCTCTTTTTCCTTTCTTTTCTTTTCTCCTTCCCCTTTTCTTTTTCATATTTGATATTATTGTTATACCGTTATACCATGTACTACATTCCTTTTTAATGTAAATATCTAATAAAGATTTTTTTTTTTTTAAAAAAAAGATCTTTGTCTGCGTCTGCACAGCTGCTCCTGGTGTCTCATTATTCTAAGCATCCTGACATTGAGAATGGGGTCATTAATCACCCCATCCTCATCCGACCCAGATGAGGCTCTAACTGGGGGTTCCTCAGGCACTGCAGGGGCCTCCACCTCTCATTCTCCAGCACCTTCCGCTTCCATCTCTCCTTCCCCCTCACTGTCTGAACCAGGGGTCGGCAATTAATTTTGCCATGGGGCCGCACGAGAAATTGGGATGGTTTTAGAGGGCCAGACTAATATATTTATCTCAGTTCTACCCAATACTGGGTATTATAATTATATTATAATTATAAATTAATTGCCCACCCCTTCCTTCATTTCTTCCTTCCTTGTTCCCTCCATTTCTCAAAAATAACAATGTTATTTTTACGAAAAAGGACACCGCCGCGGCACTGGAAGCAAAGGGCGGTTCTTTCACGTAAAAATAAACATGTTTATTTTTACGTGAAAGTGCCACCCTTTGCTTGCAGCGCTGCTGCGGCGTCCTTTCACGTAAAAATAACAATGGTTATTTTTACGTGAAGACCTCCCTTTAAAGGAGCTGGGGAATCCCTACCACAAAGAGATTCCGGGGGCGGAGCTTTGACGTCATTGGCAGGTTGCTAAAGACACCAAGGTAATCACTTCCTGGATTCCAAGGAATCCAGGTAGTGATCATCTTGGCATCCTTAGCAACCTGCTGGTGATGTCAAAGCTCCGCCCCTGGAATCTCTTCCTGGGAGGGATTCCCCGTTCGGGTTTGAGTTCGGGTTCGGTTTGGATTCGGCTGAATTTTGCGTAAAATTCGGCCAAACATGCCGAACCCGAACACCATTGGGTTCGCCCATCACTAGTCACCAGCAGCTTTGTGGAGAACAGTGATATACTGGTTAACGATCTACCCCTCTTGCTGCAGTCTCTGCTGGAATTCATAGTGCCAGACAACTTTGGATGGAGTGGGAGCATAGTGTGTCTTCAAGGTTTTCTTTTCCTGGCTCAGCGTGGGAGGATTTTGCTACGCCCTGCTCCGCGGCATTTGTTCTGGTCCATCTTAGCCGTGGAGATTTTGTGGAGGAAGCAGCTGGGCTGCGGGGAAATGGTGGCCGCCCTTGATTGCATCGGGAGACTGTGGCTGAGAATGGGGGGAGATTGAGACTGAGAGGAGCGGAGCTTTGAAGGGAGGAGAGAACGAGGAGAGATGGGATTGAGAGGAGAAGGTGATGCTGGTTGGAGGGGCTGCTGCTGGAGATGACTTGAAATAGGGGACTCCCCCCCCCCAATGAACTAAGGACACTTGTGAGCTGCTTGGTGGGAGCGCCCAAGCGTCAGAGGTTCTACCGGGTGAAAGACCTGCATGGAAAGATTAGGCTGGATATTGCAGTCGAGGAGGAGGTGCCCCGTGAGAGGAGCGTGGAGGCTGGGGAAGATGTCGAAGCAACATCGAGGTGGAAAAAAGAGTTTTTGGAGGCCATGCAGTGGGGTTTGGCAGACAGAGAACTGGAAATGTCGCCCGGAAACCAGCGACGTCATCGGAGGCCACCGAGGAGTGACCAGCGAGGGGCGAGGGTCCTATGAAAGCCAAGAGACTGGTGATGGAACTGAGGGACTGAGAAGAGACCTGGGAGACATCATAGAGCTAGAAAAAGGGGTGATTAATATGAAGAAGAGATCCTTCCTTTTAACCAGGTTGAGACATTCTCCTGGGAACCTGAACATTGTTGTAATCCAGAACTTCCAATTAAGAACTAATTAAGAATTTAACACTACTTTATTGCTGGCTAATTTCTGATATTTATATATATATATATATATATATATATATATATATATATATATATATATATATATATATTTATATTTATATTTATATTTATATTTATATTTATATTTATATTTATATTTATATTTATATTTATATTTATATTTATATTTATATTTATATTTATCGATTTTTAAATTTTAGATAAATTTAGATATTTTTTCTTTATTTGTATTTTAATAATCAATTTAATCTATTTTAATTATTACTAATTTAATTCATTTTTAATATTATTGGGGGGTTTCTTAATGGATGACTGGGGTGGATATAATTTTGTGCATGGGATGAATGATTGGTATGAGTGTGATGGTTGGAATGGGTGGGGTTATGGTATGGATGAGATGAATGGAAATAGTATGAATGATAGATCTGGCTCACCTGACGCCGGAGAGGCAGGAGGGGAGGGGGCACCAGTCTCTGGGGTGACAGAGGGTCGGAATATTCCGGTGTTGCTGGGGAGAGGTAGATATGGCGGGGGCCACGGAGTTAGCCGTTCCAGGGGAACGAGGGATCGTTGCTTAATAACGATCCCTTGTTCTGGCACCGTGAGCTCAACCTTGGGTACTGGTGATGAGTGTAATTTTGGCCCTGGGCTCAGGTTGCTGCTGCTTAATGCCAGGTCGGTGGTAAATAAAGCTCTCCTCATCCAGGATCTAATCCTGGATGAGGAGGTCGACCTGGCATGTATTACTGAAACCTGGATGGGCCCAGAGGGAGGAGTTCCTCTCTCTGAAATTTGCCCAGCCAGGTTTCTGATATGGCATCAACCTCGACCCCAGGGAAGGGAGGGAGGAGTGGCTATTATAGCCAGGGAGAGCATTTGCCTACGTGGACTCATTGCTCCAGAGATTGTGGGTTGTGAGTCTCTCTTGATGAAGTTGGACTTAGGGGTTCAGGTGGGCTTGTTTCTCATGTACCTGCCTCCCACCCTGCATGTGCTGCTCGAGGAGGTAGCTGCGTTGGCGGTGCAATTCCCCGGACTTATTGTCTTGGGGGACTTCAACCTGCCGTCACTCGGCAAAGCCTCTGGACTGGCACAGGAGTTCATGGCCACCATGACAGCCATGGACCTGACTCAAGTAGTACAGGGTCCGACTCACGAGGGAGGACACGCACCCGACATGGTATTCCTCTCCGAGCAATTGAGTAATGGGTCTGAGACTAAGGGGCTAAGAAGCATTGCCTTTGTCATGGTCAGACCATTTTCTACTACGGCTTGACTTCCTGGCTCCAATCCTTCCCCGCAGGGAGGCGGAACCAATTAAGATGTTCCGCCCCAGACACCTGATGGACCCAGAGGGCTTTCAGACGGTGCTTGGGGTTATTCCAGATGCACTCATCCACAGTTCGGCAGAGTCTCTTGCGGAGGCCTGGAACAAGGCTGCAGCAGAGGCTCTTGACCGGATTGCGCCTTTGCGACCTCTCCGAGGCGCTAGACCCCGTAGAGCTCCATGGTTCAACGAGGAGCTCCAGGAGTTGAAACGCCAGAAGAGACGTCTAGAGAAGCGATGGAGGAAAGAGTAAGTCCGAATCTGATCGAACACTTGTAAGAGCTTTTATTAAGACTTACAAAGTGGCGCTCAAGGCGGCAAGATGCGCGTATCATTCTGCCTTGATTGCATCAGCGGAATCCCACCTGGCCGCTCTGTTTAGGGTGACCCGCTCCCTTCTTAACCAGGGGGGAGTTGGGGAGCCCTTACAGAGCAGTGCCGAGGATTTTAACATGTTTTTCGCTGATAAAATCGCTCAGATCTGGGCCGACCTCGACTCCAATTGGAAAACAGAGTCGACTGACAACGAGTCAGTCGAGGTGTCTGGGGCCCGTACTTGTCCACTTGTCTGGGAAGAGTTTGATCTGGTGACACCTGATGAAGTGGACAAGGCCATTGGAGCTGTGAGTTCTGCCACCTGTTTACTGGATCCATGTCCCTCCTGGCTGGTTTCGGCCAGCAGGGAGGTGACACGGAGCTGGGTCTAGGAGATTGTCAACACTTCCTTGGGGAGGGGATTCTTTCCATCACCCTATAAAGAGGCGCTCGTGCACCCCCTCCTCAAGAAGCCTTCCCTGGACCCAGCCGTACTTAATAACTGTCGTCCAGTCTCCAACCTTCCCTTTATGGGGAAGGTTGTTGAGAAGGTGGTGGCACTCCAACTCCAACGGTCCTTGGAAGAAGCCGATTATCTAGGCCCCCAGTAGTTGGGTTTCAGGCCCGGTTACAGCACGGAAACTGCTTTGGTCGCGTTGATGGATGATCTCTGGCGGGCCCGGGACAGGGGTTTATCCTCTGTCCTGGTGCTTCTTGACCTCTCAGCGGCTTTTGATACCATCGACCATGATATCCTTCTGCGCCGGCTGGAGGGGTTGGGGGTGGGAGGCACTGTTCTCCAGTGGTTCTCCTCCTACCTCTCTGGTCGGTCACAGTCGGTGTTAGTGGGGGGTCAGAGGTCGACCCCGAGGTCTCTCCCTTGTGGGGTGTCTCAGGGTCAGTCCTCTCCCCCCTGCTATTCAATATCTACATGAAACCGCTGGGTGAGATCATCCAAGAGCATGGGGTGAGGTATCATCAGTACGCTGATGATACCCAGCTTTACATCTCCACCCCATGTCCAGTCAACGAAGCAGTGGAAGTGATGTGCCGGTGCCTGGAGGCTGTTGGGGCCTGGATGGGTGTCAACAGACTCAAACTCAACCCGGATAAGACGGAGTGGCTGTGGGTTCTGCCTCCCAAGGACAATCCCATCCTCCTCGATCCACAGCTCACATTAGAAAACCATCCTTCAGCTGTGGCGAGGGGGGCGTTTGCCCAGGTTGGCCTGGTGCACCAGTTGCGGCCCTATTTGGACCGGGACTCACTGCTCACAATCAATCATGTTTCACCAATACTCTGCAGTTTGCATTGGTTGCCGATCAGTTTCCGGTCACAATTCAAAGTGTTGGTTATGACCTTTAAAGCCCTTCATGGCACTGGACCAGAATATCTCCGAGACCGTCTTCTGCCGCACGAATCCCAGTGACCGATTAGGTCCCACAGAGTGGGCCTTCTCCGGGTCCCATCAACTAAACTTCTCTGTGGCGGCCCCGACTCTCTGGAACCAACTCCCCCCAGAGATTAGAACTGCCCCTACTCTCCTTGCCTTTCGTAAGCTCCTTAAAACCCACCTTTGTCGTCAGGCATGGGGGAACTGAGACATCTCCCCTGGGCATATACAATTTATGCATGGTATGTTTGTATGTATTTTTGTTTAGTAAATGGGTTTTTTAAAATCAAACCGGGGTTTTTTAAATATCTTAAATTATATTTGGATTTGTTATAAATTGTTTTATTCTGTTGTGAGCCGCCCCGAGTCTGCGGAGAGGGGCGGCATACAAATCTAAATAATAAGTAAATAAATAAATGAATGAATGAATGAATGAATGAATGAATGAATAAATAAATAAATAAGGTTGCTTACAAGCCCTGCCATGGTATGATGTGTACCAGGGTTGGGTCTGACAGTGACTCTGCAGTATCAAACACCTTGGGGGCCACAATGACTTCAGAAAAGTGCTCTTTTTCTGTTATTGGTCAGGCCCAACAGGTCATTTGGTTCCAAGAAACATTCAAACCTCCTCATATATGACTCCCATTTTTCTTTGAATGTGTTGAAAGTGCCAGTGGATAGAAGGCGGATATCCTCTGAGAGGAGTGCCTGGCTCCTGCCTAAATAGATCATCTTCATTCTCCTACTCCCAATCCCTAATCATCACTGTTGAATAGTGGGAATAATGACAGGAGACAGACTTCAAAAAGAACTTCTTTACTTGGCAACTTCTCTGTACAACCAGCAACTTGCAGTCTGACAGCTTCCCTTTTATAGGGAGCTGTCAGATGCATCAACCCATGGCACTTGAGTATTTTCCCACTGAAACACTGGACCTGAGTGAACCCATGTAGGCAGTTGATATATAACAGACAGAAAGACAGATAATGATGAGAGAGGGTGGGAGGAAGGGAGAGAGAATGCTTATCGTTGTACTTTTGGGATAAGCAAGATTATTGGAAGCATAAAAAACAATGTGTTGTTTCATAATTGCTCCACACTTCCCCAGAATATGCCTAGAAAGTAATGCATGTATGCCTCTATCTATGTGTTCCATTAATTGTTTGCTTATCTCCATCCAAGACTTCAAGAATCTTACAAGCATAAAAACAATAGAACAATACATAAATGTATTCTATTATAAAAGAATAAACATCAACCAGCAGTAATCAAACCTTGAACCTGGTACCTATTGAACAGTTCCTTCAAAAGCCTGGCCATCTTTATGCCCACAAGGTTCTTCATGGCCAGTGTTAATGAGAGAAGGAAATCTCTTGATCTTGAATGACCTTGAATGAAAGAAGGAAACCTCTTGAACAAGTTGCTGTAGCATGAGGAGGCTTCCATGTTTCCTACTATCTTGATATCTCTAGATGGGACATCTACAATATGCCAAAAACCCTTTCACTATCACTATTTTAGTAACCAATTGTGCCTATTAACAACATCCATGGAATTAATTTCTATCTTAATCCAGTACTACAATAGACTGGATTGAAGTAAGAATTAAGATAGAAGCTGGCATAACAATCACTCAGAGTCACTGGAAATTGGGTGTCGTGTAATATTGAAAAATAAGAGTGTGTTTTTAATCTAAAATCTAAATCATTCAGATAACATTATTTATGAATATCCAATATTTTCTGAGCTGAGCTGAGAAATGCTTTGAAAGAATGGAGGTCTTTTGATGTATTCTTGGAGTAATTGTTAAACTTGGAATTTGTGTTTAAAACAATAGACTGATGGGTATCTCAAGAATGTTGTTTGGAAAATTAAGTAAATGTGAAGGCTTTTTTAAAAGATAGGGTTATATTGTCAATCTTTCTACAGTACAGACTGATTATGGAAAAATGGCCTGGCTTGCTGTATGAGAGCCATGAATTTTCCTCTTGGCCAGAAAAAACATGAGGCAATTTGTCTCGGTTTCCATTACAAAGGATTTCCCATAAGTTATTCCCTCATCTCCTTTCCTGCCATGGCATAGCTTTATTAAAATTGCACATTAAGTGCACATTGGAACTATTAGTTACAGCAAAAGTGCATCTCCCCCTCTCCTTTCTGTCTTTCCCTTTTAAATATATCTACTGTAGCAGATGTTAAGTATGTGTAGAAATAATTCTGATTTCCCATACTGTGTCAGGTATTTTAATAGTTTCAAGCCATTTAAATAGATTTTCTGAAAATAAGGATATTTCTGTTGTATCCCTTGTCTCAAAGTACACGATTAAATATGCTTTCAAGAGTCAGTGGAATGACTAAGAAGGTAAGTTGATAGCTACCAGAATCAGGATTGCCAAACCAGATAGATGTTATTCATATTACCTAGCAGTGTACAATTGCTTGCTGGTGAATTTAGGTAAATCATGATGTTGATTGGGGCATAGAATTAAATCCCCATATCATACTCTTTATCCATCATCTCCATTCTCTATTGAGTTATTTTTATAAACATCTGTGCAGAGCTGAACATCATGATCCCTTTTTCAATCTCAGAACTTTTCATCTAAGCCTTCCTTAATCTTCTGGTCCTTTGGTTGCTGTCTTCTACATATTTAATGAAAACTGCTTTGAAAGCATTGGGATAGAGAAGCCCATTGATTGATTCTCTTGTTTTAAAAACAGCTCAGTTTTTAAATTAGTTTACTCTATTTTAATCTCCCTTGATTTATGTTTTGCTTGTTAATTGCCTTGGGTTCAGAAACTGTAAAACACCCTTTACATAAATTATCAAAGGGAACCTGGTCCAACTGAATTTTATTTTGAGCAAGGGGTGGAGTCATTTTTTTTTTATCATATCCATTTAAGATAAAAATGTGCTCATGGGGTTTTAAAGTTTTCAAAATGACATTGCCACATAGGAATTTTTCTGATGCTTACGCTTTTTAAAAATTTGGTCAGATAAGCACTTTTTGCTATAGAAAGAGTGCTCTTAGCATGAGCTACCTACCCCAATGACTGGGATTTCCAACTCAAATGATCTACTCACAAAAGACTACCTGTAAATCAAATCCTCTTTTTAATTATAGAAAAAGAAAGGAACAACTAAAAAGCGTATCTGATTCAGTCCTTTTGCAAAGAGACGGTAAACCATATCATCAAATGTTTACTACATTTTTGGAGCATAAGATGCACAGAGTATAAGATGCACCTTAGCTTTTGGGGAGGAAAATAGGGGGGGAAATCTTCCTACCAGATATTCATCTGGCTAGCATCCTTAGTCTGGTCAGTTTCAGCATATTATTTTATCCCCTGGTTAGGGTTTTAAAAAAATCTTATTCAGAGAGTGTAACAATAAAAGAGCTTGCAAGCCGGTAAGAGCTGGGAACATCACTAGCACCTCACTAGGGCTCAAAAGAAAAATTTGGAGCAAATAGAGCAATGGAAAAAAAACCTGCAAAGACTTAGGGCTTGGAAAACATTCTTCACAGAGAGAAACAATGAAAGAGCCTGCAAGATAAGAGCTGGGACATTCATTAGTACCTAATTAGGACTGGAAATAAAATAAAAGCTACATTCAGAGTATAAAACGTACCCAAATTTTCAGCATCTTTTAGGGAGGAAAAGGATGCGTCTTATACTCTGAAAAATACAGTAATTAACTATAATATGCAGAAGAGTAGACACTGCTGTGGCTGGAGAAGGGATTTCCCAATTGTGGATGATTTACCAGGTTCCCCCAGACATAAGGAGCTCAGAATC
The DNA here is from genome assembly GCF_031021105.1 of Erythrolamprus reginae. Taxonomy (NCBI): domain Eukaryota; kingdom Metazoa; phylum Chordata; class Lepidosauria; order Squamata; family Dipsadidae; genus Erythrolamprus; species Erythrolamprus reginae. Next base: position 218,247,441 of record NC_091951.1, on the reverse strand, counting down.
TGCCAAATGGATTCCTATCTTGGTGAACTATTGAAACTACCTTTGAAAATAATTCAGAAGCTTCTGTTCATGCGCCATGCAATTGCTTAGGAGGACCAGAATTCTGCTGCAATGCCAATAATTGTCTTCCAGATACCAGGTGCTGATTTATCTCCAGGTTCAGACAGTGAAGGGCTACCAACATTTTTACTACCATACTGTGGGCGTGGCTTATACAGGACACCCTACATTTTCTTTCAACATCTTTCAGTGCAAATTGGGTGCTCTGGGGTGGAGCTCTATTTTCGCTACACCACTGCGTCCCCCCCCCATCAAGGCAGTAGCCCACCCTTGGGTTCAGATATAAGTCTTTATCTTTGAAACCCCAATTTGATTGGAATCAGACAGTCAACTCCTAAATTAATCTGTCCTAAATTTATAATCAACAAGAGAGCTCTGTTCATTTATAATAAGATCCAATCGGGTTTCTTGGTGGACCTATAATTATATAAGTCACTTATTAAATATTTTAAAACAATCTTTAAAATCTGATTGGTTGAATCTGATTGATGCAGAGATAGTAATTTAAAATGGTTGCAGCAAGTGTAATCATTCTGGGATTTATGTTCCATCTTTTCTACCAAGAATGATGCTCAAGACTAACAAAAACCTAGAACAGCAATATAGTTAAAATAACAATTAAAACTTATTTGAACATACCATGAGGATTGTTATTAGACATAGCATAAAAATAATAACAGCTGTCTATAACTATACAAGAAAAAATAGGGATACTCATACAAAATGAGGGATTCATGTCAGGGAACACTACATTGAAGGAGAGCTTAGTTCTGGAGCCAGCAATGTTAGTGAACTGCTAGAAGAAGAAACATAATTGCTGACTGCATTAAATGAAGCATTTTATGAGAGATGCATGAAGTCTTATTCCTCTGGACTCTGAACTTGCGAGACCAGACAGACCTACACTATTGTGTTTAACTGGACATTACATTTACAGGCAGATATTTACAGATTACAGCAAGTTCAGAGAAATATGATGCAGAGGCTCTGTTCAATGAATATAGACTGAAGAAACTGAAGATATTCAGTGCAGAGAAAAGAAGATATCAGTGTTCAGGCAGATTAAAAAAATGTCATAGGGAAGGAATCAAGAATTATTTTCCACTTTCACAGAAACTAAGGTCAGAAAATTTTTTAGTTCCAACATTTTTACTAAAATAAATATCAGAGTTTTTTCACAGCACTATTTAAAAGGCTGGACATTTTTTTTAAAAAAACTTTTATTACTTTACCTAACTGATTTGGGAATATAACTCCAATTTCTAGTGCTCTGGAAAAGCAGTAAATGATCTGCTCCTTCAAACTCAAGCTGTCAAAATCATTGATTTCTCAGCTTCAGGTAAATTCATTATAACTTCTTCCCATACATCTCTAGTTAAAAACCTCTTGAACTTCTTCTACAGTGAAAGTAGAACAAAAGCAGACCACCAACCCAGAAGTGGGTTGCACTTACCCTTATACTGGTGCACCGTACACGTATGCTTCTGATTCAGGCACACCTGTGCGTGCATCCCTTGTACGATTTTGCTTCTGTGCATGCGCAGGAAGCAATAACAGGCCAAAATCTCATGAGGGGATGCTTGCGCATGTGTGATTTTGGGGATTTTTAAAAAGTCACCAAAATCTCACGTGCGTGAGTGTCCCCTCGTGAGATTTTGCTCCTGCGCATGGGCAGAAAGCAAAAAAGCCCCCAAAATTCAGAAAAAAAGATGGCACTGATGGATTGGCGAAGATGGCACTAGAGCAGTTGGGCACAAATTGCGCGATCTGGTGGCCTCTACTGGAACGGAGTCTCCTAGTGCACCAGTAGGAACCTACCACTGCACCAATTCCTTTACACCCAGCTCAGTTTCCATTGATTTATATTACAGAAACAAAGTCAAATTAGGAGTCTATAATGAGATACAACAGAAATCTAATAATGTAACCACTTCAACTTTTAAAAGTAACAACACAGGAGTGAAATGCTACTGGTCTGGACTGGTTCAGGCGTACTGGTAGCCACCGGTGGTTCACCAAACCTGTAGCGATGGCTAGCTGGCAATGCTCCCAAACTGGTCCCCTGGCCCCAGCTAGCTTGCCCTGCAAGTGGATGTCCCGGGGCTATACAAGCGGTGTGTAGACTTCAATCTATCCCCATTACTCCTTGGTGCACACTGACCATAGATGAATTAGTCTCTGCCCAAAACTTTGCCGCCACAATCTGAGCTCCCTTTGGAGCTCTTCTTTGCAACAGCCAAGGACTGAAGAGGTGCCTCTTATGTCCTCAGCAATCACATTACAAGCAACTGCTTCCTCTTTGCCAATAACACAGCTACTCTCCAAAAAGATCTTGACTTTGTGTCCACATGTGGCAACTCCAAATCTCAACCAAAATATGCTCTGTCCTTCACATTGGTAAAAAGAATCAGAACACCAAATACAAGCTAAATAAACAAGGCTTTACAGACAACCCTCACTCCATAAAAGACCTTGGAATACTCATATCAAATGACCTAAGGGCCAAAGCCCACTGCATTGCCAAAAAGATTTCAAGAGTTGTTAACCTAATCCTATGGAGCTTCTCTTCTGGTAATCTCACAGTACTAATCAGAGCATACAAAACTTTCAGACCAATTCTTGAATACAGGAAAACAGACCAATCCTTAAATACAGCTCATCTGTCTGGAACCCAAACCACATTTCAGACATAAACACTCTGGAAAATGTCCAGAGATACTTTACCAGAAGAGCCCTCCACTCCTCCACTCGCAACAGAATACCCTACAATCCTAGGTTTAGAAAGCTTGGAATTACAATGCATTAAACATGACCTAAGCATAGCCCACAAAATCATCTGCTACAACATCCTTCCTGTCAATGACTACTTTAGCTTCAACTACAACAATACACAAGCACACAACAGATACAAACTTAAAGTAAACCACTCCAAACTCAACTGCAGGAAATATGACTAGTAACCAAGTAGTTGATGCGTGGAACTCACTACCAGACTCTGTAGTATCATCACCTAACCACAAACTTTACCCTTAGACTATCCACTGTTGACCTCATCCGATTCCTAAGAGGAAAGTAAGGAGCATGCATAAATGCACCAGGGTGCCTTCAGTCCCTTGTCCTAATGTTTCTCTCTTACTAGTATCATGTTTCAGATATGGCATCAACCGCGACCCCAGGGGAGGGGGGGAGGAGTGGCTATTGTAGCCAGGGAGAGCCTTTGCCTGCGTAGACTCATTGCTCCGGAAATAGCGGGTTGCGAGTCTCTCTTGATGAAGTTGGACTTAGGAGTTCAGGTGGGCTTATTTCTCACGTACCTGCCTCCCAGCTGCGTGTCAAAAGCCCTGCCTGTGCTACTCGAGGAGGTAGCCGGGTTGGCGGTAGAGTTCCCCAGACTTATTGTCTTGGGGGACTTCAATCTGCCGTCACTCAGCGAAACCTCTGGGTTGGCACAGGAGTTCATGGCCACCATGACAGCCGTGGACCTGACTCAAGTAGTTCAGGGTCCGACTCACGAGGGAGGGCACGCACCTGACATGGTATTCCTCTCCGAGCAATTGAGTAATGGTCTGAGACTAAGGGGCTTAGAAGTGTTGCCTTTGTCATGGTCAGACCATTTTCTACTACGGCTTGACTTCCTGGCTCCAATCCTCCCCCGCAGGGAGGCGGAACCAATGAAGATGTTCCGCCCCAGGCGCCTGATGGACCCAGAGGGCTTTCAGACGGCGCTTGGGGTTATTCCAGAGGCACTCGTCCACAGTTCGGCGGAGTCTCTCGCGGAGGCCTGGAACAGGGCTGCAGCGGGGGCTCTTGACCGGATTGCGCCTTTGCGACCTCTCCATGGCGCTAGACCCCGTAGAGCCCCATGGTTCAACGAGGAGCTCCGGGAGTTGAAACGCCAAAAGAGACGTCTAGAGAAGCGATGGAGGAAGAGTAGGTCTGAATCCGATCGAACACTTGTAAGAGCTTTTATTAAGACTTACAAAGTGGCGCTCAAGGCGGCAAGATGCGCGTACCATGCCGCCTTGATTGCATCAGCGGAATCCCGCCCGGCCGCTCTGTTTAGGGTGACCCGCTCCCTTCTCAACCAGGGGGGAGTTGGGGAGCCCTTACAGAGTAGTGCCGAGGATTTTAACACGTTTTTCGCTGATAAAGTCGCTCGGATCCGGGCCGATCTCGACTCCAATTGTGTAACAGAGTCGACTGACAACGAGTCAGTCGAGGTGACTGGGGCACGTACTTGTCCACCTGTCTGGGAAGAGTTTGATCTGGTGACACCTGATGAAGTGGACAAGGCCATCGGAGCTGTGAGTTCCGCCACCTGTTTACTGGATCCGTGTCCCTCCTGGTTGGTTTCGGCCAGCAGGGAGGTGACATGGAGCTGGGCCCAGGAGATTACCAACGCTTCCTTGGGGAGGGGAGTTTTTCCATCACTCTATAAAGAAGCGCTTGTGCGCCCCCTCCTCAAGAAGCCCTCTCTGGACCCAGCCGTACTTAACAACTATCGTCCAGTCTCCAACCTTCCCTTTATGGGGAAGGTTGTCGAGAAGGTGGTGGCACTCCAGCTCCAGCGGTCCTTGGAAGAAGCCGATTATCTAGGTCCCCAGCAGTCGGGTTTCAGGGCCGGTTACAGCACGGAAACCGCTTTGGTCGCGTTGATGGATGATCTCTGGCGGGCCCGGGACAGGGGTTTATCCTCTGTCCTGGTGCTCCTTGACCTCTCAGCGGCTTTCGATACCATCGACCATGGTATCCTTCTGCACCGGCTGGAGGGGTTGGGAGTGGGAGGCACTGTCCTTCAGTGGTTCTCCACCTACCTCTCTGGCCGGTCGCAGTCGGTGTTAGTGGGGGGCCAGAGGTCGACTCCTAGGTTTCTCCCTTGTGGGGTGCCTCAGGGGTCGGTCCTCTCCCCCCTGCTATTCAACATCTACATGAAACCGCTGGGCGAGATCATCCAAGGACATGGGGTGAGGTATCATCAATATGCGGATGATACCCAGCTTTACATCTCCACCCCATGCCCAGTCAACGAAGCGGTGGAAGTGATGTGCCGGTGCCTGGAGGCTGTTGGGGCCTGGATGGGTGTCAACAGACTCAAGCTCAACCCGGATAAGACGGAGTGGCTGTGGGTTCTGCCTCCCAAGGACAATCCCATCTGTCCGTCCATCACCCTGGGGGGGGAATTATTGACCCCCTCAGAGAGGGTCCGCAACTTGGGCATCCTCCTCGATCCACAGCTCACATTAGAACAACATCTTTCAGCTGTGGCGAGGGGGGCGTTTGCCCAGGTTCGCCTGGTGCACCAGTTGCGGCCCTATCTGGACCGGGACTCATTGCTCACAGTCACTCATGCCCTCATCACCTCGAGATTCGACTACTGTAATGCTCTCTACATGGGGCTACCTTTGAAAAGTGTTCGGAAACTTCAGATCGTGCAAAATGCAGCTGCGAGAGCAGTCATGGGCCTACCTAGGTATGCCCATGTTTCACCATCACTCCGCAGTCTGCATTGGTTGCCGATCAATTTCCGGTCACAATTCAAAGTGTTGGTTATGACCTTTAAAGCCCTTCATGGCATCGGACCAGAATATCTCCGAGACCGCCTCCTGCCGCACGAATCCCAGCGACCGATTAGGTCCCACAGAGTGGGCCTTCTCCGGGTCCCGTCAACTAAACAATGTCAGTTGGCGGGCCCCAGGGGAAGAGCCTTCTCTGTGGCGGCCCCGGCCCTCTGGAACCAACTCCCCCCGGAGATTAGAACTGCCCCTACTCTTCCTGCCTTCCGTAAACTCCTTAAAACCCACCTTTGCCGTCAGGCATGGGGGAACTGAAACATCTCCCCCGGGCACGTTTAATTTATGCATGGTATGTCTGTGTGTGTGACTGTTAGCATATGGGGTTTTTTAAATATTTAAATATTTTAAATCTGTCTGATTGCTTATGATTTGTTTTTTTACATGTTGTGAGCCGCCCCGAGTCTTCGGAGAGGGGCGGCATACAAATCTAAGTAATAAATAATAAATAAAATAAAATATAAACATTGTTATATCTTTGTATACTACTAATTTGTACTTGCCAAAATGGATGGATGGATGGATGGATGGATGGATGGATGGATGGATGGATGGATGGATAGATAGATAGATAGATAGATAGATAGATAGATAGATAGATAGATAGATAGATAAACAGACAGAGACAGACAGACAGACAAAAAAATAATAATAAATAAATAAATAAATAAATAAATAAATAAATAAATAAATAAATAAGTGGTGGCTTTAGCTGCCGTCATGCCTGCTTCACTCTCTGTCCCTCTGGCTACTGCTGGGGAAGTCTCAGCTGAAGCTGAGATGTAAGCAGCCTGCACATGCCCCAATCAGAAAGCTGAGAAGCTGGAGCAGTAGCCCACTCTCAAGGGGGAAAGAGCATACTTTGTGGTGCCTCCAAAGATTCCTTCAGCCTGGGTCCTAGCCAAGATGTTTGTGCAACACATCTAAAGATTACCTGGAGTCCAGAACTGCATTATCTTGGACAGGAGGATGCAATTCACCACAAAGTTTTGGTGGGAGTTTTTGAAAATGATAGCTCTGCCTATCATCCTGGTACCAATGGGGATTCTGAATGGAACAACTCATTAGTAGAGCAATTCCTTCCTTGTCAGGTAAATTATAAATAGAGTAATTGGGCTGAGCTCCTGCCTTTTGCAGAGGTGGCATATGCAGCAGCACAGGTTTTACCCCTTTCAAGGTGGCCACAAGGACTGAGTTCATGCCCATACCAGAGCTCCCATGGGAGGAAGTGCCATCCTCAGTGTCATTAGGATGGATACTCTAAAAGTCACCCTGCATGAAGTGCTGAATAAAGCTAGAGAAAGTCAAAAAAGGCAAGCAGCTTGGAGAAAAGCCCCCCAGAAAGAATTCAGAGTGGGGGGATAAGATTTATTTTTCCACCAAATATCTAAAATTGAGGCAACCTTGGAAAAAGAAGTTGGGTGCAACCTTGGAAAAAATTGAGTCCCACATACATAGAGCCTTTCCAAATTGTCTGGATGATAAATCCAGTGATGGTGGAGCTGCCAAAAAGCCTCAGGTGGGTTCATCTGGTATTTCATTACAGTCTTCTAAAATCTTTGAGAGTCTGGACTGAAACCAGTCAGAGAACCACTTTCTTCCCTCATCCCAGTAAAAGGAGAGGGGCACTATGAGGTAAAAGGTTTCTTGACTCCAGATATCACAAGGGAATGTCACAGTATCTAGTACTGTGGAAAGGCTACTCATTACCAGATGCAGAGTGGGTGGCTACTCCAGATGTCAGGGCAGCAAGGTTAGTTAAGAAGTTTCTCACTATGTACCCTCAATGGCCCCAATAGGGAATGCAGCAGCATTTGGTTGGTAGTAATAATGTATACGTATGTTTATTCTTTTTTTCAGGTCTACCCTTTCGGGGGGAGGGTCAGCATATCAAGACTGACTCTCACTTTCATCTACATTTTTCTTCACTCTCAGCTTGACAATGAAAGGAGGTGGATGGAATGCAAAGGTGGAAAAATGTTATTCAAGCATCTGTCAGCTTCCATGAGGCATTGCTGTCATCCCAAGGACACATTGAGCAGATATCCCAGTATGGCTGGTTGTTTTCCATGACAAAATGAACAGAAGTGATTGCTGGACATATTGGATTGTGGATAGCCCATAAGGAAAGGGGGGAAATAACTATGCTTGCTTTTGTGTGGGAAACCCAGAGCTGGTTTCATTTCTTTATATAGTGCCCTATTTCTGAGTGGCTTAGAATATTAGTATCAGAAAACTGAAAACAAAATAAATTAATATAATATCCCAGCATTGACTTAGCATGATATTTTGCCTTTCCAAAAACGTGGTAAAGAGGATGTGGTCAAAATATATAGGGACAAGTTGTTCTGAAAGAGGGGAACCATCACAGACAAGATTTTCCCCATGCAATTTTTATCCTCAGAATAAAATCTTGAAAACCATCCTACTTGTGCTCAAGCTTCATTTTAGAAACATAGAAACATAGAAGTCTGACGGCAGAAAAAGGCCTCATGGTCCATCTAGTCTGCCCTTATACTATTTTCTGTATTTTATCTTAGGATGGATATATGTTTATCCCAGGCATGTTTAAATTCAGTTACTGTGGATTTATCTACCACGTCTGCTGGAAGTTTGTTCCAAGGATCTACTACTCTTTCAGTAAAATAATATTTTCTCATGTTGCTTTTGATCTTTCCCCCAACTAACTTCAGATTGTGTCCCCTTTTTTGAATAGGTGTGGCTAAAGATACAGCAGTGGTCAGTTTTACCCCCGGGCAGATCCAAGCAGTGGGTAGATTGAGATGGTAGATGGAGATCCACTGCATTCAAAACATATGTCCGCCCCAAAGAAGCAGGGGCACTATGACTGTTGATTAACTCTGCTCCATTTCATTTTAGATGGCATGGTGAGAGAGAAGCCCGGGATCCTGATCTGCGGCCACAGCATGGTGCTCTAGGCCGGAAAGAGAGCTGCAAGGTTGGCTTTTGGGCCACAGCTGAGGCTGAGCCAGTAGGCCAGCGTGCGTTGGCTGGGAAGGAAATGGGATGGGCTTCTCTCTCTGCTGTTTGACTGTTTGAGTTACCCAGTTGGCTGGTGTTACATATTGGGGGCAACGATCTGGGGGCAGTGAAGAGTGTGGCTCTACTGCAGAGGGCAATTGTGGACCTCTGGGTCATAAAAATGCATTCACCGGCTAGGAAAAATCACATCAGATACATGTACAATTAGCACAGGTGCCCCCCAAGGCTGTGTACTCTCACCACTTCTCTTCTCTCTATACACTAATGACTGCATCTCAAACGATCCATCTGTTAAACTACTGAAATTTGCAGATGATACAACAGTGATCGGACTCATTAGAGACAATGATGAATCCGCATACAGACGGGAAGTTGAACAACTATCCTTGTGGTGTGACCAGAACAATCTAGAACTGAACACACTCAAAACCGTAGAAATGGTGGTAGACTTTAAGAGAAACCCTTCCACCCTTCCACCTCTCACAATACTAGACAACACAGTATCAACAGTAGAGACCTTCAAATTTCTAGGTTCTATCATATCTCAAGACCTAAAATGGTCACCTAACATCAAAAACATCATCAAAAAAGCACAACAAAGAATGTTCTTTCTGCGCCAGCTCAGGAAGCTCAAACTGCCCAAGGAGCTGCTGATACAGTTCTACAGAGGAATCATTGAGTCTGTCATCTGCACCTCTATAACTGTCTGGTTTGGTGCTGCAACCCAACAGGACCGACACAGACTTCAGAGGATAATCAGAACTGCAGAAAAAACAATTGCTGCCAACCTGCCTTCCATTGAGGACCTGTATACTGCATGAGTCAAAAAGAGGGCGGGGAAAATATTTACTGACCCCTTGCATCCTGGGCACAAATTGTTTCAACTTCTACCCTCAAAACGTCGCTACAGAACACTGCACACCAAGACAACTAGACACAAGAACAGGTTTTTTCCGAACGCCATCACTCTACTAAACAAATAATTCCCTCAACACTGTCAGACTTTCTACTAAATCTGCACTTCTATTCTACTAGTTTTTCTCATCATTCCTTTCACCCATTTCTTCCCATGTTGACTGTATGACTGTAACTTGTTGCTTATATCCTAAGATTTTTATTAATATTGCTTCTTCATTGCTTATTTCATCCCTATGACAATCATTAAGTGTTGTACCACATGATTCTTGACAAATGTATATTTTATTTTATGTACGCTGAGAGCATATGCACCAAGACAAATTCCTTGTGTGTCCAATCACACTTGGCCAATAAAAATTCTATTCTATTCTATTCTATCTGGATTGTTTGGTCAGAAATGATACCACGGTTGTCGTGGAGACACGCCAAAGACATCAAAGCAGTGAACAGGGCTAGGGAAAGGTGAGCAGGGTATTGGGTAAGTTGGTGGTGGAGCTTGGTGGTGTCGTTGTCCACCATCCAGATATTTGGGTGTCACATGAAGGGCTCTTCTGCCCAAACAGGGTCCATTTAACCGATAAGGGTAATGACATTCTCTTGGCAGACCTGCAGAGGTGCCTGCAACATTGTTTGCGGCGGGGGGGGGGCAAAGTCAGTGTGCCAAAATTAAGAAATTTGACCCCCTGCTGTGGCAGGTAGGGGCGGAAAAGAGGCTTTAGCAGCAACTGTGTGATCTCCTTTTGGGCACCCTTTGGACAGTGATATGTTGCCCCTCGCCAAGACTTCCAGGAAGATTCCGCCTGAGTAATGGCGGGGGGATGCCTTTGAGGCTCACTGGCCAGGACCTCCCAGGGACTAGGGGTGAGCCTTCCCACACACCAAATGTGGTGTGGCAAAGGGGCAAGGGAACAGTGGGACCATCCCCTTGCCCTGCAAGGAGCTTTCACACATTAGTTGCAAAGAAATGTTATTGAAAGGGAAATTTCCATCCCTCTGTCTTCACCTCTGCAGGTGTTTGTTTTTATTAAAACAAATAAATAAGGTGACCCTTATAACCCATATAACTCTTGTCCATGTGTCATTCTGTCTTTGCCACAAAAGAAATATGACTGGAGCTCATGAAAGTTTTAATAAAGATTGTTAATTGGGAAAGATACTACCAGACTTCTCCTGATTTATTTGCCACTATAATATAAAACATTTCTTCTCCTACAATGAATATGTTTTAGAGATCCTTCAATTTATTTCTTAAGTGGCATAAATTAAATACTGGGTGAGATCATCCAAGGGCATGGGGTGAGGTATCATCAGTACCCAGTTGTACATCTCCACCCCATGTCCAGCCAACGAAGCAGTGGAAGTGATGTGCCGGTGCCTGGAGGCTGTTAGGGTCTGGATGGGTGTCAACAGACTCAAACTCAACCCTGATAAGACAGAGTAGCTGTGGGTTTTGCCTCCCAGGGACAATTCCATCTGTCCATCCATCACCCTGGGGGCGAAATCATTGACCTCCTCAGAGAGGGTCTGCAACTTGGGCATCCTCCTCGATCTACAGCTCACATTAGAGAAACATCTTTCAGCTGTGGCAAGGGGGGCATTTGCCCAGGTTCACGTGGTGCACCAGTTGCGGCCCTATTTGGACCGGAAGTCACTGCTCACAGTCACTCATGCCCTCATCACCTCGAGGCTTGACTACTGTAACGCTCTTTACATGGGGCTACCTTTGAAAAGTGTTCGAAAACTTCAGATCATGCAGAATGCAGCTGTGAGAGCAATCATGGGCTTTCCTAAATATGCCCATGTTACACCAACACTCCGCAGTCTGCATTGGTTGCCGATCAGTTTCCGGTCACAATTCAAAGTGTTGGTTATGGCCTATAAAGCCCTTCATGGCATCGGACCAGAATATCGGGACCGCCTTCTGCCGCACGAATCCCAGCGACCAGTCATGTCCCACAGAGTTGGCCTTCTCCGGGTCCCGTCGACAAAACAATGTCGATTGGCGGGACCCAGGGGAAAAGCCTTCCCTGCAGCGGCTCCGGCCCTCTGGAACCAGCTCCCTCCAGAGATCAGAATTGCCCCCACCCTCCTTGCCTTTCGTAAGCTCCTTAAAATCCACCTCTGTCATCAGGCATGGGGGAACTGAGATATCCTTTCCCCCTAGGCCCAGTGTTCCCTCTAATTTTTTTTGGGGGGGGGTGGAAAAGTATAGTGTCTGAGTGGCAGTCCCTTTGGGACTGGGTGGCACAGAAATAATAAACAAACAAACAAACAAATAAATAAATAAATAAATAAAAAACCCACCCTGTTTTGCCTCAGATAATTTCAAAATAAAATACTGTACTGTGTGTCTATAACAGTGAGCTCATAATAGGGCAACTCTATCAATATCAAAATGCCACTTAAATAGTTGAGCTAGTTTCAAACTAGATTTTGATTTTCTTTCTCTCTTCCTTACTCCCATTCTTTTTCTTTCTCTTTTCCTTCCTCTCTTTTTTCTATCTGTTTCTCTCTCTTCCTCTCTTCCTCTCTCTCTCCTTCCCTCTCACTCTTTCCCTCTCGGCTTCTGGGCAGGTTTGGAAAACTCTGAGTTGATGATGATTTTTAAGTGAGCGATTGCTCACTGCTCAGCTTAGAGGGAACTATGCCTAGGCCTATACAATGTATACATGGTATGTTTGTATGTGTGTTTGTTTGGTTTTTAATAAGGGTTTTTTAGTTATTTTAAATATTAGATTTGTTATATGCTGTTTTTATTATTGTTGTTAGCCACCCCCAGTCTACGGAGAGGGGCGGCTTACAAATCTAAATAAATAAATAAATGGTTGAGGATATCCCCAAAGAAAAAGCAATAGACTGCTTTTGAAAGTGATCCTAATGTTATAAGAAACTTCTGGTCGTGACCATCTATTAAAGTGGCCACAGTGCACTTGCTGGCCATGAAGGGTCCCCATGAGATAAAATTTTAACAAAAAAAAATTGTATCTGGAAGAAAGAAGATTATTATTATTATTATTATTATTATTATTATTATTATTATTTATTGGATTTGTATGCCGCCCCTCTCCGTAGACTCGGGGCAGCAGACTTGTATCTGGAACATGTTTTCCCTGGATTTTATTTCTGAACTTCCAACTCCCCAAGTCTTCAAGAATATTTTAACAGTAATGAATGTGTTTAGCAATATGGCACATTTTATTTCCTTGCATGAGGCTACCATCAACTTAGGAGACTGCTCAGTTTTTTCTAGACCACAGTTTTCAGTATAACACTTGGCCAATCATATAATCTCACACTGTGTCTCTTAAATTACACCCAAGTTTTGGAAAGCCATTTTCCAATTATTGGACAATCATAGTAATCTGTTATTTTCTCATCATCTGGCACTGATGTATAATCTGAGATTAAGATATTTACTTGAGTAATGTTTACACTGCTATTATTTTTATCAGTTGGACAATTGAACTACATTATTGTCTTTTGCAGAATTTCAACAGAACTCAGTGCATTCCTGTATCAGTGTGTTCCCCTTTCATATGATCTACAGCTACCATCCTCAGATCTTGCCCTTCAAGGCTCCTGCTTTTATTGTTCCTTCAGATTTCAACTATCACCAGGAGATAGCTTCTCAGCTCTTCTTAGAAATAGATCTGGCTAATGCTGTGTACAGGTAATCCACAAATGAAAATAGAGATATCAAAATAGAGAGGAGGGAATTTAGTGTTGCTTTCAACTAGATTTGTACCTTTCTTCTACCCATTCAAGAAGAAGTTGGAAACACCTCCCCTTCTCACATAATGAATGGGTTCCCAAAAAAACATGTGTATGCCCCTAAATTAATACATATATTTCATCAATTGTATTTGAAAATCTAAACTGATTTTATGTTTTCTTTATCTCCTCTTCCCTCTTTTTTGTTTTCTTTCAGATTGGTTTTCCATTTTTCTAGGGGGGTGGACATGTCAGGACCCAAAATATCTCTATTGGGATGCTGGGATTCCGGTGGGAGGGGGGAGGATTGGAGGCAGGGGTGAGCTACTGCCCAGATGGGGGGGATGCAGTGGGGTAGCGAAAATGGAGCTCCACCCCAGAGCACCCAATTTGCACTGAAAGATGTTGAAAGAAAATGCAGGGTGTCCTGTATAAACCATGCCCACAATGTCGTAATAAAAATTTTGGTAGCTCTTCACTGATTGGAGGGATCTCTATGTGAAGTTTCTGTTTCTGTTTCTTGCATTGCTGTGTTGTGGGAAGGGTTTTGTTTGCACCACTTTAAATTGCTGTTTTTAAGTGGGAAAACTTAGTTCCTGCCTAAACTCTTGCTATCACAAGCCTTTCAATAAAAACTACTTTTGGAACAACTTCAGTTTCAAGAATCCTGCTTTCTTGGGAAGACTGGAGAGGCAAAGAGTTTAAATTGACTATAAAAGCAAAAATTCAGTAGGCTAGAAGTATAGGTGACAGAGGGTCAGAATATCCCGGTGTTGCTGGGGAGAGGCAGATATGGCGGGGGCCACAGAGTTAGCCGTTCCAGGGGAACGAGGGATCATTGCTTAATAACGATCCCTTGTTCTGGCTCTGTGAGCTCAACCTCGGGTACTGGTGATGAGTGTAATTCTGGTCCTGGGCTCAGGTTGCTGCTCCTTAATGCCAGGTCGGTGGTAAATAAAGCTCTCCTCATCCGGGATTTAATCCTGGATGAGGAGGCCGACCTGGCATGTATTACTGAAACCTGGCTGGGCCCAGAGGGAGGAGTTCCTCTCTCTGAAATTTGCCCAGCTGAGTTTCAGATATGGCATCAACCTCGACCCCAGGGAAGGGGGGGAGGAGTGGCTATTATAGCCAGGGAGAACCTTTGCCTACGTGGACTCATTGCTCCAGAGATTGCGGGTTGCGAGTCTCTCTTGATGAAGTTGGACTTAGGGGTTCAGGTGGGCTTGTTTCTCACGTACCTGCCTCCCAGCTGCGCGTCAAAAGCCCTGCCTGTGCTGCTCGAGGAGGTAGCCGGGTTGGCGGTGGAATTCCCCGGACTTATTGTCTTGGGGGACTTCAACCTGCTGTCACTCGGCGAAGCCTCTGGACTGGCACAGGAGTTCATGGCCACCATGACAGCCATGGACCTGACTCAAGTAATACAGGGTCCAACTCACGAGGGAGGACACGCACCAGACATGGTATTCCTCTCTGAGCAATTGAGTAATGGTCTGAGACTAAGGGGCTTAGAAGTATTGCCTTTGTCATGGTCAGACCATTTTCTACTACGGCTTGACTTCCTGGCTCCAATCCTTCCCCGCAGGGAGGTGGAACCAATTAAGATGTTCTGCCCCAGACACCTGATGCACCCAGAGGGCTTTCAGACGGCGCTTGGGGTTATTCCAGATACACTCGTCCACAGTTCGGCGGAGTCTCTTGCGGAAGCCCGAAACAAGGCTGCAGCGGAGGCTCTTGATCGGATTGCGCCTTTGCGACCTCTCCGTGGCGCTAGACCCCTTAGAGCTCCATGGTTCAACGAGGAGCTCCGGGAGTTGAAATGC
This sequence comes from Erythrolamprus reginae, assembly GCF_031021105.1. Lineage (NCBI taxonomy): Eukaryota > Metazoa > Chordata > Lepidosauria > Squamata > Dipsadidae > Erythrolamprus > Erythrolamprus reginae. The sequence goes on along the minus strand of NC_091951.1, from coordinate 218,232,356 downwards.
CAGAAGCGATGGAGGAAGAGTAAGTCTGAATCTGATCGAACACTTGTAAGAGCTTTTATTAAGACTTACAAAGTGGCGCTCAAGGTGGCAAGATGCGTGTATCATGCCGCCTTGATTGCATCAGCGGAATCCCACCCAGCCGCTTTGTTTAGGGTGACCCGCTCCCTTCTTAACCAGGGGGGAGTTGGGGAGCCCTTGCAGAGTAGTGCTGAGGATTTTAACATGTTTTTCACTGATAAAATCGCTCAGATCCGGGCGGACTGCGACTCCAATTGGAAAACAGAGTTGGCTGACAACGAGTCAGTCGAGGTGACCGGGGCCCATACTTGTCCACCTGTCTGGGAAGAGTTTGATCTGGTGACACCTGATGAAGTGGACAAGGCCATTGGAGCTGTGAGTTCCGCCACCTGTTTACTGGATCCGTGTCCCTCCTGGCTGGTTTCGGCCAGCAGGGAGGTGACACGGAGCTGTGTCCAGGAGATTGTCAACGCTTCCTTGGGGAGGGGATCCTTTCCATCATCCTATAAAGAGGTGCTTGTGCGCCCCCTCCTCAAGAAGCCTTCCCTGGACCCAGCTGTACTTAATAACTACCGTCCAGTCTCCAACCTTCCCTTTATGGGGAAGGTTGTTGAGAAGATGGTGGCACTCCAGCTCCAACGGTCCTTGGAAGAAGCCGATTATCTAGGTCCCCAGCAGTCGGGTTTCAGGCCCAGTTACAGCACGGAAACTGCTTTGGTCACGTTGATGGATGATCTCTGGCGGGCCCGGGACAGGGGTTTATCCTCTGTCCTGGTGCTTCTTGATCTCTCAGCGGCTTTCGATACCATCGACCATGGTATCCTTCTGCACCGGCTGGAGGGGTTGGGGGTGGGAGGCACTGTTCTTCAGTGGTTCTCCTCCTACCTCTCCAGTCGGTCGCAGTTGGTGTTAGTGGGGGGCCAGAGGTCGACCCCGAGGTCTCTCCCTTGTGGGGTGCCTCAGGGGTCGGTCCTCTCCCCCCTGCTATTTAATAACTACATGAAACCGCTGGGTGAGATTATCCAAGGGCATGGGGTGAGGTATCATCAGTACGCTGATGATACCCAGCTTTACATCTCCACCCCATGCCCAGTCAACGAAGCAGTGGCAGTGATGTGCCGGTGTCTGGAGGCTGTTGGATGGGTGTCAACATACTCAAACTCAACCCGGATAAGACGGAGTGGCTGTGGGTTTTGCCTCCCAAGGACAATTCCATCTGTCCTGCCATTACCCTGGGGGGGGGGGAATTATTGACCCCCTCGGAGAGGGTCCGCAACTTGGGCGTCCTCCTCGATCCACAGCTCACATTAGAGAACCATCTTTCAGCTGTGGCGAGGGGGGCGTTTGCCCAGGTTCGCCTGGTGTACCAGTTGCGGCCCTATCTGGACCGGGACTCACTGCTCACAGTCACTCATGCCCTCATCACCTCGAGGTTCGACTACTGTAATGCTCTCTACATGGAGCTACTTTTGAAAAGTGTTCGGAAACTCCAGATCATGCGGAATACAGCTGCGAGAGCAGTCATGGGCTTACCTAGGTATGCCCATGTTTCACCAACACTCCGCAGTCTGCATTGGTTGCCAATCAATTTCCGGTCACAATTCAAAGTGTTGGTTATGACCTTTAAAGCCCTTCATGGCACTGGACCAGAATATCTCCGAGACCGCCTGCTGCCGCACGAATCCCAGCGACCGACTAGGTCCCACAGAGTGGGCCTTCTCCGGGTCCCGTCAACTAAACAATGTCAGTTGGTGGGCCCCAGGGGAAGAGCCTACTCTGTGGCGGCCCCGACCCTCTGGAACCAACTCCCCCCGGAGATTAGAACTGCCCCTACTCTCCTTGCCTTTCGTAAGCTCCTTAAGACCCACCTTTGTCGTCAGGCATGGGGGAACTGAGACATCTCCCCCGGGCATATACAATTCATGAATGGTATGTCTGTATGTATGTTTGTTTAGAAAATGGGGTTTTTAAAATATTTTTAAACTGTAATTTAGATTTGTTGTAAATTGTTTCACTTTGTTGTGAGCCGCCCCGAGTCTGCGGAGAGGGGCGGCATACAAATCTAAATAATAAATAAATAAATAAATAAATAAATAAATAAATAAATAAATAAATAAATAAATAAACAAACAAACAAACAAACAAACAAACAAACAAACAAACAAACAAACAAATATCAAGTATGCAGCCCAGATTTAGGTTACAAAATTCTAGATGGCTAGATGGGTGGATTGATTTATGAGTTTCTCCAATCAACTGACTGGTTCCGAGTTGCATACAATTATTTATAATTGTTCAGTTAAACACATAATAGTTAAAAAGTTAAAGCACAGTGCATAAGATATAAACAGCCATATTTGCCAAATCCCAGAGGTAGAACATTGTACTGGGGATGTCAGTTGTGTAAGAAAGAGATCAATATCTTGGACCCCACCTTAAAAGGAACAGCCTATTGAACTTCTTACATTGAAACAATACATTTTGTATTTCAAAAAGTATATGCAGTTTTTGGGTTCTGTCCAAAGGTATCAAAAACAGAAGAGAATATATGAAGTATGAATATGTTAGAAGCAAGAATGATCTGCAAGTATAAAATATATTATTATTGTTGTTGTTATTATTTAGATTTGTATGCCGCCCCTCTCCATAGACTCGGAGATATAGAAAGGGACAGTGAATGTTTTAATGTAAACTGTATGTAGTTAATTTATTTTTAATGGCCTGACTTTAATATCCTTTGCTTTCTACTAATTCATTTTTGCACTCTTTGTAAAGTTGTTTTCACCAGAAACCAGTACATTGGGTTCCAGCCAATATAGGCCATCTCATAGAGTGGTAGCAAAAATGGAACTGCACACGTAGCTTTGCTTGATTGGCAGGCGCCCAGAGACACCCACATGAGATTAGGCTTCTGGGTATGTGCAGGAAGCCAAATCTTACGTTAGGACGCTCACGCGTGCAAGACAGATTTTTGACTTTTTTTTTTCTTCCACGCATGCGCGAAAGCAAAGAAATCCCCGAAAATCACCGAAATCTCCTGTGTGTAAGTGTAGAAGCCAATTCTCATGCTAACCATGTGTGCCCACCCACCCACCAGATGCATGCACACCCGCACCGGTCACTAGGAGCGCACTGGTAGCGCCGGCAGTGGGGAACCCTTGCCTGCCAGACACTAATATCATGAGGGATGTGTATCAGTAGTGGGTGGGCAGAGTCTCCTGCCACTCATACTACTGGTGCTTAGATCCAGGCTGAACCAGGAGCAATCCACCGCTGACATGTATGCTTCCTAAAAAAAATCAGTAAAGGTGAAGGTGGGTGGATTGTTAAGTACTTTAACAATTTATTAAACTGTCCCAGCTAAATAGAAAGGCAAGGAATAAATAAAATCAATAAATAAAGTACTTTAGTGACACTCTCAGAGGACTTCATAAGCTGCAGAAGATCCTAACATATCTTCCAGGGCACATTCTTACAGGGTTGTGCCTTCCTGGGTCTCACTGTTGTCCTTTGGACTCTGCTCCTTGAAGTATTATGTTTTTGTCTATGTAGTTGGCTGTTTCTGATCTCACTGCAGAACTCTAAACTTTCTGGAAACACAGCTTGAAACCATATACTATATAACATAAGGAATCGGAAAAATAACACTCCCCCCAAACCCCATCCTTGGCCATCCAGAAAATCTCATGTCTTTTCTCTCCTTAAAAAAATTACTAAAAATTGTAATTCACACACGTTATTGGAAAAAAATTCTCAAACTAGAAATATAAAAGGAACCCTGAATTATTTTTGACAAAACACAGTAGAATTAAGGCACCGCATTTAAATTTCTTATTTCATTTACAAGACTCCTTGTAATATAAATATATGAAAGAATAAGCAAATAAGGTAATTAAAAATGACAATTTATAAACAATCCCATGTTAATAATGATTAATAGCATAGTATTATAGATAAACATTTTTAACTGAATTCTAAATTTTATATTATTTCCCAACAGAAGTAATTATTCAAATAAGGTTGCTTTTTATTTTTAAGGCAAATGTTTCAGAAACGTTATAATTGTCTTCTGTACATAAATGATATAATGGAGATACACATACATATATTCAGATTATTTAATATACAATGGCTCAGAAATAAGATCCAACAAAATCAATGGAACTTATCTGTGTTTGCATACTTTCACAACATCTACTCTAATCAGTTATTCATAGAAAACAGATAAATTCTAAATTTATTTTTTCTAACATGTAAAATTTTGTAAGATTTTATTCAATAGTGAGTACTATACCCAATTCCTAATGCGAACACATGAGTTAGTAAAATATTTCCCCTGTTAATTTTTAAAAATTTGTTTAAACTTTCAAAACTTTTTCAGTTCCCTCTCTGTGGATTTTGTCTTCTTGTGCCAGGACGGACAAGTCTTGTTCTTCTCCGAGGCGATCCTTTTAATCCAAAAATAAGTCAAATAAGGTTATTTTATTTATTGTTTTATCAGTTAAATGTTCATAAAAATATAGCAAAATACATTAATTATAATTATTATTGCTTAAAATAAAAATATGCCTATAACAAAAATAACAATACACATAAAAAGCTATAAAAGTTCAAAAGTAGGCATTCTTTTGAATATCCTTCAATATCTATTAGTGATATTGATACAGAATTGTTCTTCTGTGCTTTATTGTTTCAATCTTTGATACTATATGCTCAAGCTAGTATAATGCAAGTTCATATTTTGTGTAAATGGATATAACATATTTCTCTCTAAATATTTAATATTATTATATTTTATAAAGTAGTTCACATATAGAATCTCACCACGATTTTTAATTAGAACATATTTAAACTTTTTTAGTTAAGCATAGTTAGAACATGTTAATATTAGAAACCTTTTCTTACCTTGTGCCCTTCTAGATGATTGTACTCTTCTTACTGGAATATCTAAAAAATATTGAAACCAATATCCTTTATTGTAAACATTTGATAATAATATAGGTTCAAAAGTACAGTTTTCTGACCATACAGTATAAGGGGAAAAGTTCAAGTAACATGGCAGTAATTATTAGTTCTCTAGATTCTGAAACAGTGGTACAACATCGATGTAAAACTATTAGGTCAAACATTTCGACAAGACAAAGATTTAAGATTTAAGTTTAAGATTTAATCCATACTATACAAAAAATAAAATAGGAAATAATGCTTTCTATCCATAAATAAATAAATAAAATTTATTGTAGCATATGCATCAGTTTAGCTATAGGACTTACAAATAAACACACACACACACACACACGCACACTATGAAACAATTTCTAAAGCCTCTCATTTATGGTAGATAGAAGGGAAGTTTCAGGCATGTTTTATCATTCTAATTAGCAAATTTGTTAGAAATACTGTTTTTTCTCGCTTTCACCATAACCACTGCCATATAGATAATTAATGCCCCAAATAATTACAAGAATAATTCCATTAATTGTATGACTGACCTTCCAGATGAATTTTCTTTATTTCTGTTTCAATAATCTGTGGTTCTCCTTCAATTGTTTCAGTAACTTTAGTGTATTCAGATCCAGCTACGATAAGCATTAAAAAAAACAATAGTTAACATAAGGAAAATATTTTTGGCAAAAGAGTGATCCAGGCATTAAATTCTGAAATCTTACTGTGTAGGCAGCGATAGTCAGGAAGGAGTGACAAATTTCTAAACATTTTCTTAGAAATGACCATTGCGACTTCTATTGTAGAACTGGTAGTTAAGTATAGAAAGCCAGTTTGCTGAAGTAATTAAGGCATAAGCTAGAAACCAATATAGTTTTAGTGCCACCTTAGGGACAATGCCACCTGGCTTTGGGTCAGTGAACCCTAGGCAAATGGCAAAATACTTCTGAAAAACCTTGCCAAGAAAACTTCAGGGACTAATCCAGGCAATTGCTAACATTCAATGCTACACACACACACACACGTGCGCGCTCATACACACACACTCCATTTATTTGATGTATTCATAAAATATGCAAGGAGTACACAACTTTTTCTCAAAGCTTGCAAGGTTTTATTTGTGTGGTATTTTGACCTAAATAATTCTAGATATTATCTCAAATGTCTATGGACCAAATGAAATTTTAAATTGTTGTATGATTCTCTAATTGTATATAAAGGCTTAAGCTGCACAAAAGAGGAAAGTTTCTAGATGGCAGTAAAGATTCTACCTATAGCTTACTATGGATAGAGAAGTCTGAAATCTTTGACACCCAAAGCATGAATAAAGCTGTTAAGAACAGAGACTGAGATATCTTCATTTTTTTGTATTTGTATTTGATAGCATAATGAGTCTGAATAAGTTTTAACAATCATTTTATGCTATAACAAGCATTTCAGTACATGAAAATAGAAGTATTAACAGGAGCATTTTAGCAATAGGGGAAGCAGTTCAGCTGTTTAAAAATCTGTCTGAAATTAGATTCATAGTTTGTCATCTGAGGCAAAGCTGGGTTCGGACCGATTCGAACTGGTTCACCAAAAACTGGTAGCAAATGACATCATGGGACTGGATTGGTCAGTGCCGATCCATGGGCACCGCCTTCTCTTTTTTTTAACTTTCTTCCAGCGTGGGAGGAAGCGAACTGACAGTGGGGTAAGTTAGAACCCATCTCTGATCTGAGGTAATATATATCTTATCCAAATTGAACAAGAATTCATTCACTCATTTAAATGCAGAATTGTCATTATTCTACGGAATAATACATACAAAAATTATTCATTTTTGTCCTGTCCTGCTAGAAAGATGTGCTGACATTCTTTTGCCATGGTGAGTTTACCCAGGTAAAAATGAGGACTAGATGCAAAGGAATACTGCCATTTTAACTCATAAATTTACCAATGGCTTCATTGCTTTAGGAGGGCTGGCCCATTTATGCTAAAGAGTCATTACAGGGTAAGGGTGAATGTTATTTTCATCAATAGACTTTTTAAAAAAGCAATGGCAAGAAAAATAGATTAGTGATTTGGAATGTATACCTGAACGTGTTTTGTTGGTATACTTGAGATGACAGAATCTCTGTTATTAAATTTTGTTTTGCAACTAAGGTAATGCATTATAAATCTTATCTACTGATAGTAACGTATAAAAAATAATCCTTTTCATCTTTTACTGAAGTTAAAAAGTTATATGTTGCAAACTGCCAAGAATCTTGAGAGATGGAAAGTATATAAATAATTTTAATGTATAAAAATGTTATACATTATTTTAATTTCAGCATGAGGTTAGAAAATATTGGAAAAGGAAACTACTGATTTCCTTTTTAAAAAAACTTTAAAAACTTTTTAAAAAAATATTGGTGTGGGGGGAATTTACCAGAGGATTGGAAAAGAACCCATGTGTTCCCACCTTCAAAAAAGGAGAAAAAAAAACAGACCCAGGAAACTACTGACCAATCAGCCTAATATCAATACCTGGAAGATACTGGAAAAATAATAAAAAAGAGATTTGTTAACATCTAGGAAAAAATAAAGTTATAACTAGTAGCCAGCACGGGTTTATTAAAAACAGATCATGCCAAAACAATCTTATTTCATTCTTGGACAAAGTGACTAAATCAATAGACCAGTGAAATGCTGTGGACATAATATACTTAGACTTCAGCAAGGCATGTGACAAAGTAAACCACAACCTACTTTTTTGTAAGCTAGAAAAATGTGGTATAAAAAGCATTACTACCAGATGGCTTTGTAACTGATTGATAAATGGTACTCAATGAGTAGCCTTTAATGGTACTACATCTACCTGGAGGGAAGTAAGCAGTGGGGTACCACAAGGTTCTGTCTTAGGCTCAGTTTTTTTCAATATCTTCATAAAGATCTTCAGCTGCCGGAGAGGGGCAGCATATAAATCCAATCAATCAATCAATCAATCAATCAATCAACCAACCAACCAACAAACAAACAAACAAACAAACAAACAAACAAATAAATAGAAAGACTTAGATGAGGAAATAGAAGGGGAACTCATCAAATTTGTGAATGACACTAAGCTGGCAGGAATAGCCAACACCCCAGAAGACAAGCTCAGGATCCAAAAAGATCTTGATAGACTTGAATAATGGGCCCTATCCAACAAAATGAAATTTAGTGTAAAGAAAATCAAAATCATGTGAAGAACAAGCACAATGATAGTCAAAAACTTTTAGAATGTGCAGAGATGGACAAGCTAACAATTGAAATATGCAACAAAGTGGATATGATTATTATAAAGTATGGAACAAATGGTATAATTGGTTAGAGCACAAAAGTAAAATCAATGTATAAAAGTATATGGATATTTGGAAATATGATGAAAGGCTGACAGTTTAAATAGAAAATAAAATTATAACTATTGGTATATTATGATAGATGTAAAGGTGAAAATATAAGTAGGGATTGTGAAATGTACAAATATTACAAGTTAAAAGGAGAAATTGAAAAAGTTTTGTCACTGATAATAGATAGCTGCAAAATTGAAGTTATGGTTTTTAAATGTAGAAAATTAAATAAAAACTGTTTAAAAAAACAAAATCATGTGAAGAATTACTTTGCTTTATAAAGCCTTAATATGACTGCACCTGGAATACTGCAACCAGTTTTGGCACCACACCACACAGCACACAAAAGATATTGAGACTTTGGGGAAAGTGCAAAGAATAGCAACTAAGGCCTAGAGACTAAAATATATGAAGAACGTTTGCACGATTTGGATTTGGCCAGTCTAGACAAAAGAAGGATTAATGGGGACATGATAGCAGTATTCCAATATTTGAAAGACTGTCACAAAGAGAAGGTCAATTTATTTTCCAAAGCACCAGAAGGCAGGACAAGAAACAATAAATGGAAACTAATCAAGGAGAAAAGCAACTTGGAACTAAGGAGCAACTACCTAACAGTGAGGACAATTAATCAGAGGAAAAGTTTGCCTTCAGAAGTTGTGGGTGCTTCATCAGTGGAGGCTTTTAAAAAGAGACTAGACTTATCTGAAATGGTATATCATCTCTTGCTTGAGCAAGGGTTTGGTCTAAAAGACCTCCAAGGTCCCTTTCAACTCTGTTATTCTGTTCTATTCTTCATTCTAAATCACCTGATGGCCAGACAAGGAATAATGGATGGAAACTGAACAAGGAGAGATTTAACCTGGAAATAAGTATAAATTTTCTGACAAAGCAATCAACCAGTGGAACAGCTCTGAGAGGGGAGGGTGACCAAACTATACGACAAAACACTGAACAAAACAAGGAAGGGGAACGGGACAAGCCTACAAACAAACCTGAGAATAAAAAATTTCTACCTGCAAACAAACACAAACATCTAAAATGCCTGTACACGAACGCACAAAGCTTGGGAAACAAACAGGATGAACTGGAATTATTAATACACGAGGGCCAATACGATCTAATTGGAATCACAGAAACCTGGTGGAACGAAACACACGCCTGGAACACACAGATAATGGGTTACAACCTCTTCAAGAAGAACAGGTCAAACAAGAAAGGAGGAGGTGTTGCACTATACATCAAAGACCACTACACTGCCACAGAACTACATCCAACCAAAGATGATAACCCCCTAGAAATCATATGGGTCAACATAAAAGAAAAAAAGAGCAACACCACAATTGGAGTATACTACAGACCACCCAATCAAACAGACACAATGGACGACCTCTTCACATGCAACTAACAGACATATGCAACAAACACAGCACGACAATAATGGGGGACTTCAACTACCCAGACATCAACTGGAAAACTAACTCAGCACCAAGTGGAAAGTCTGCCAAATTTCTTTCCAGTCTAGCTGACAACTTTCTAACCCAAAAAGTTGAAACAGGAACCAGAGGGAATGCTATATTAGACCTAATACTAACAAACAGGGAAGAAACAATAGAGGGAACAGAAGAAGAAGGGAAACTGGGAGAGAGCGACCACGTCATCCTCAAATTCAACATAGTGCAATCACTAGCTACTATACCCAACACCACTACAGTCCCAGACTTCAGAAAAGCGGACTTTAACAAGCTCAGAGCGAACCTTGAACAATGCCCCTGGAACGAACTCTTAGAAGGAAAAACCACTCAGGAAGCCTGGGTGATCCTAAAAAACAGCATCATAGACGCCCAAAACAACGCAATCCCCATGAAAAGGAAAAACAGGAAAACCAAAACTAAACCTGCATGGCTAAACAAAGCCCTTGCAGATGACATAAAAGGGAAAAAAAGCTAAGTAAAAACAAAGGAAAGAAGGACTCATAACCAAAGCGGAATATCAGCAAACAGCCAGTTCCTGCAAACAAAAAATAAAAACAGCAAAGGCACAATATGAACAACACCTTGCAGCGGAAGTCAAAGACAACAAAAAAAGATTCTTCCAACACATCAACAATAAGAAGAAAATCAAAGAAACAATCGTCACACTAAAAAACGAAGAGGGTAGAGAAATCACAGACAGCAATGACCAAGCACAGCTACTCAATGCCTACTTTGCATCAGTCTTCACACAAAAGGGAACCTCCCTCCAACCAATCTGCAATTTAACTGCAACAAACTGCCCCAGAACCGAACTCAACATAGACAAAAGCACAGTGAGGGACTACCTGAGGGAACTCAACGAATACAAATCACCAGGGCCAGACGGACTTCACCCCAAAGTCCTAAAAGAATTGGCAGACACCATAGCGGAACCACTCCTCCTCATCTACCAAATATCCTGGATCACTGGAGACCTACCGGAAGACTGGAAGCGAGCTGACGTAGTCCCCATCCACAAAAAAGGCAAAAAGACCGACCCAGGTAACTACAGACCAATCAGTCTGACCTCTATACCTGGAAAAATACTGGAGAAAATAATCAAAAAACAACTTACCCACTTCCTAGAAACAAACAAGATCATATCCAATAGCCAGCATGGATTCATCAGAAACAAATCATGCCAAACCAATCTCATATCATTTTTCAACACCATAACCAAGTCAGTTGACCAACGCAACTCAGTGGACCTCATATACTTGGATTTCAGTAAGGCTTTCGATAAAGTCGACCACAATCTCCTAATCCACAAACTAGAAAAAAATGGAGTAGATTACTACACATGTAGATGGATAAACAGTTGGCTGATCAACCGCACCCAACGAGTTGTCCTCAACGACACCAAATCCACATAGAAAAAAGTAGACAGTGGAGTACCACAGGGCTCTGTCCTGGGTCCTGTACTCTTTAACATCTTCATCAACGACCTGGACGAGGGAATAAAAGGGGAACTAATAAAATTTGCAGATGACACCAAGCTGGCGGGGGTAGCCAACACCCTTGAGGACAGGCTCAGAGTACAAGAAGACCTAGACAGACTATCACAGTGGGCCCATACCAACAAAATGAGGTTCAACACCGACAAATGCAGAGTCCTCCACCTCGGCAAAAAGAACCCTAGACATACATACAGCCTGGGAGATACCCCACTCAGCAGTAGTGACTGCGAAAGAGATCTTGGAGTCTTGGTGGACAATCAACTAAACATGAGTCAGCAATGTGCAGCAGCAGCCAAAAAAGCCAACTCAATCCTAAGCTGCATCAACAGAGGAATACGCTCCAAGACCAGGGAAGTACTAATACCACTCTACTATGCCCTGGTCAGACCCCACCTGGAGTACTGCATCCAATTTTGGTCACCTCACTACAAAAAAGACATCGAAACTCTGGAGAAGGTGCAAAAAAGAGCAACCAAAATGATTAGGGTACTCGAAACCAAGACTTACGAAGAGAGATTGAGAGAACTGGGAATGGACAGCCTAGAAAAAAGAAGGTCTACAGGGGACATGATAGCAGTTTACAGATACTTGAGGGGTTGCCACGGTGAGGAGGGGGTCTCTTTATTCCCCAGGGCACCAGAGGGCCGGATGAGGAACAATGGTTGGAAGCTGACCAAGGAGAGATTCAACCTGGAAATAAGGAAGAACTTCCTGACGGTCAGAGCGATCAACCAAGGGAACTGCCTGCCAGGGGAGGTGGTGAACTCCCCAACTCTGGACACCTTCAAGAGGAGATTGGACTTCCATTTGGCTGGGGTGCTGTAGGGTTTCCTGCTCAGGCAGGGGGTTGGACTCGATGACCTAATGGTCCCTTTCAACTCTATTAATAAACAATAATAATAAACAAGCTTGCAATTGAAAGTTGTTAGAGCTTCATTACTGGAGGCTTTCAAGAAGAGAGGGACTGCCATTTGTCAGGAATGGTATAGGTCAGTGATGGCGAACCTATGGCATGGGTGCCACAGGTGGCACACGGAGCCATATCTGCTGGCGAACGAGCCATTGCCTTAGCTCGGCTCCAACATGCATGTGTGTGCCGGCCAGCTGATTTTTTGCTTGCATAGAGGCTCTGGGAGGGCATTTTTGGCTTCCAGAGCGTTTCCGGGGGGTGGGGGAGGGTGTTTTACCCTCCCTGGCTCCAGGGAAACCTTTGGAGCCTGAGGAGGGTGAAACACGACCCTACTGGGCCCACCACAGGGTGGGAAACAAGACATTTTTCATCTTCAGAGGGCCTCTGGGAGGTGAGGAAAGCTTTTTTCACCCTCCCCAGGCTTTGAATTATAGGTGTGGGCACTCTGACATGTGCAATAGCACCTGCACACACTGTTTTGGCACCTAAGGAAAAAAAAGTTCGCCATCACTGGTATAGGTCTTCTGCTTGGGAAGGGGTTGGACTAGATTACCTACAAGGTCCCTTTTAACTCTGTTAATCTGTTAATTCTAGCTATTTGGATAATTCAAATCTGCCAACTAAGCAAAGGCATTCTAAAAAAATAAAGATGAATAAAGTAATCATAGATTTAAAAGTTATAGATCACTTAGTTGTTTCTTGGCAAAGAATACTTAAGCTGAAGAGCCAGGATCTCATTTTTGGCTATCTAATAGAATAAATCTTTATTTCTTATGATGGCTAATGTTCTCAAATGTGGAATACCAAGAACGCTAACAATAAAATGGAAATAAAATCCTCCTTGCATGTCTGGCTGAAATTGGGAATGGAGCAGCATGTACTGTCACAGCATCCTTTGAGAAGCAGTAATATCAAGCCTTTGCTGTGAATTGGAAGGCTATTACTCAAAGCACGAGGTTCTATAATTCTGAAGTAGCCTTTTCTGGAGTAGTTCACAAGTTTTCAGAATATATGCATGAATCATTTTTCAACTCTATCAGTCAATCCTTATTTACATGCATTCTTTATGTCAGCTAACAATTTTCATGATACTGCTATAATATATATTGGCAATAAACTTGCTATTCCGCAGCTGTACTGAACATTGCTTGAAGGCTTTCATTTTGGTGAATCATAGTGCCAAGCATAGCAACATGATGTTTTTTGCCATGATAAATTAAAGGATTAGAACCTTGAAACTCTTCAAGTTAATTAACTAATAATTTTTTAAAAGCTGACATCAACATGCTTAGTATTAAGACAGAGAATTGTAATTATTAAGTTTCTAATTGTAAGTTTAAAGCATAGAATCTGTAGTTGATTGAAAAGAATATTAAACATGCCTTTGTTAACTTATGAGCAATGAATATTCACAATAATTAATAAAGATCTGGAATTTTCCCAATGATTTTATAAAATATTTCTTGGAAGTTCCAAATGTATTGAGGTGTGTGTGTGTGTGTGTGTGTGTTTGTGAATCTTCAATGCTCACTTAAAACTGTTTAAAGACTGAGTATAAGTAATACATATATTTTTCCTCAGTATGGACTTGTGGAAGTAAGCAGAATACCCAAATATCTTGTTTTCATAAACAATCCTTGAAGTCTGATCTATAGATTTTTCTTTCCTTGAATCAGTCTTTAAAAAGTTAAGACATTAGCTTGTTAACTCTTCATTAGGCTGAAATTAGTTTTCTTGCACTCACTAACCTCCCTGGAGAAGCCGTTTGATTTCTTCATCATCCAGTAAATGACCATCACCTTCAATAAGTTTAGTCACCTTGGTAACCTCTGATAGGACATGTCATGAAATTATTTTATAGGACAATATGGGAAAATATAACTACAGTAAATGTTTAAAAATTGTTTTATAATGATTTCATTTATTATAAATAATCAGTTTTTGGCTAATTTTGAAGTAAAATTCAATTGAAACGATTTAAATATTGATACTGAATGCTGAAAATCTTTATGTTATAAGGATTTCCATTGACAACATTCAGTACAGTAAGTTATGTTGCGATTGCTCTTTTATTTTTATTCATTATTTATACATACTATGAGTCAAGCAGGCTTTGAACTGAGTTTAGAATTCAGGTGCTGTTCTAGTATTGTTGAATTTTCATAAATATAGCCATTTCAGATAATGAGCATGCTTCCTAACCTTCCTCTAGCAATTTCTTAAGAGTCTCTTCATTATCTGTTCCTCCTCCAGCAGTGATTCGAGTATATTTCAGTTCAGGGCCTGAAAAAGATTCAGCAATTTTTACTTGGAATTTCTATACAGTACTCTTAATGTTATATTGTAAACATCAGGATCTTCCTTAATATTATATGATTATAAAATTATATTATATGTGATGTTTTTGGCAGCCAGCATGTCATACACAGAATGAAAACACTGAGATTTCAAAAGATGGATGAACTCTTGTGACAACTACCATACTTTTCGGAGTGTAAGATGCACGGGAGTATAAGACACACACCTCTAGATTTTAGAGGTGGAAAACAAGGGAAAAAATATTCTGAAGCAAATGGTGTAGTAATATATTATTTAAAGAAATACCAGTGTAGCAGAATACGTTTTACAAAGATGTATACTTTTCACAACCATGTACACTTCTTACAAACTTCAGAGTTGACAGCTTTAAGACTTGTGGACTAAATCCCAGAATTCCTCCTCCAGTCATGCTAGATGAAGTAATTAGAAGGGGAAAACAACAGTTTTATTGTCAAAAAAATGGGGTGAGCAAAGGGTCTGGGAAGCCTGCAGGGAATTCCTGGGTGCTGGGGGATGGCAAAAATGCCAATTTTTGTGAAAAATGGGCTGGTTTTGGCTGGTTTTCCCCCACAAAATTTGGGGCATTTTTGCCTTTCCCCAGTCCCCAGGAGCTCAGTGCAGCCTTCCCAGACCTTTTGCCCACCCTATTTCTTGCGAAAAAAACCAAGCGAAAAATCATTTACAAAAACGTGGGGCATTTTTGCCATCCCCCAGCACCAAGGAACTTCCTGTAGGATTCCGAAACCCTTTGTCCACCCCATTTTTGCAAAACATGCCCCATTTTTCACAAAAATGAGATCAGGCGGGGCTTCAGTACAGCAAAAATGGCTGTATTTAGTGTATAAGACACACCAATCTTTCCCTCCTTTTTTATGGGGGAAAAAGGTGTGTCCAATACTCCGAAAAATACAGTAAGTAAAGAAATCGCTGAAAGATGGCTACATATAATTCATTATCACATTATTTATAAAAGATTAAACTTCTATTGACTTCACTGAGAAATTCTGGAGTAAAATACAAAATTGGATAGAGGAACAGACTAAAATTCAAATTAACAAAAAACCCGAAGTATTTTATTAGGCTTCATAGGTCAGAATATGAAAAAAACCCAATATTATTTAATATTACATATTTTGACAGCAGCCAGAATATCACACAATTCTGGAAACAGAAAGATCTACCAGATGACTCCATATTACTAAGAAAAATTATGGACTGTGCCGAAGCAGACATGATGACACTCAAAATAAACAATAAAGAAGACTCCAAATATTATAAAACATGGAACAATTTTTATGAATGGTTAAAAATAAGAAAAAAATAAAATTGAGATATTTATATGAAATAGATAGATAGATAGATATATATAGATATAGATATAGATATAGATATAGATATAGATATAGATATAGATATAGATATAGATATAGATATAGATATGACGGTCTTGGTATATTCGGGTTTCTTCCCGTGTAGGATTTGGAAATTTCTGGTGACGTTTCGACGAGGTCTCACTCGTCATCTTCAGGCTGGTGTTTCTGTCCTTGAGACCTCGTCGAAACGTCGCCAGAAATTTCCAAATCCTACACGGGAAGAAACCCGAATATACCAAGACCGTCATACCTGTACCCGTGAAAATCTACGAAATATGAATGAATTTACATAAGCGTTAAAATCTTTGAGACAAATTATGAATAATTTGATATATAAGAAATGTATTATTATACCTATTGTGTGGTCAAAAGCACAACAAAATCGTAAATTAAGGGAATAACCAAAACCATTTTTCTTACATTATCGCTTGTATCAGCCGTAGAATTGACTTATTCTAAGATGTGTTTGATGGATATGTACAAAATAATTAATCATTAGATTTTTTATTTATTTTTGTTTTGTTTTATTTGTCTGGGTTTTTTAAAGTTCTGTTTTTAATGTAAATAATTCAATAAAAACTATTTTAAAAAAGAGATTTAAATGTACTATAAACATGCATAGAGTAAAATAAAAATCAGTAAGTGGAGCACATACAACTAAAGGAAATGTTGAGATATACATCTTTTTATATAGAGAGCAGGGGATATAGCTAGGAAATTTTACTTGGATAACTGAAGATTTCTTAGTATTATTTCTTGTGCCTTTTCTTAAGAAGCTATGTTGTACTATCAATCATTAGAGGGTTTTTATTGCCAAAACTAAACATAAATGCCCCAGAATCAGAACTTACAAAAACATTCAAAATAATACATATTATTCCCCATAGATCAGTATGAAATTTGAATTTTTAAGACTGAAACTACTTAAATGAATTTACCTTGAATAATTCTTTCTTCAGTCACCTCTTTTTCAGTCACTTCCACAGGATGCCCATCAATTATTTTTGTGTATTTTTTAATTTTAGGCTCTATAAGAAGACATTTTTAAATGGTTAATGGCAAGATCATTGCAATATACTGGGTTACTTTTGGATTTCCATGGGGAAAGGGTTAGAAATAGTTAATTCAAATGTTTTCACTACATTGTAGAGATGCCTTGAAAAAAATAAGAGCATGCCAATTTTGCCAAGACTATATACTTTCAAACAAAAAATTGTTGTTTTTTTTTAAATCTGAATAAAAAATATTTATGGTAGTTATTTTAAAACATATATTGATTTTTTTTTTGCTTGTTGGTTTATAGGGGTTTTTTTGAGAGCTTTGAATAACAAAAATATAATGTTTCTTGATTATTCTGCAGATGAAAACTGATTGAATCACTAAGAAATTAATAGAATTGGCAAATTGTTATTGCTACATTGCACCTTAGGTCTAAAGTTCAATTTTTTTAGCATGCAGAATGAAAAATAATTTCTTTTATTTGCATTAATAAAAAAGAAATGAAAGTTAAAACATTTAGTTCCCTGATGCAATATATATGATTAAAACATGCTAAAAGCAAATCTATAGATGCAAGACTCAGTCTTCCCACTTGTATCTAAACTTTGGAACTGGTATTTGGAACTCTTTTCCAAATCCTTTTAGTTAGTACTGCTCAGGCCACAAAATATATTCACCTCCATGAATCACTTTAGTTATTGTTTCTCCTTCCCTGACCAGCTTAAATTCTGGCTCCCCTTCAATAACTTTGGTGAACTTTGTAATTGATGGCACTGCAAAGCATTGTTAAAACATCATAAAATGTGTTATGAAAGTGACACATGAAAATTTTATGTACGTTTCAAAATATTTCAGAGAAAATTACTCTTGAAAACGTAATAACTAGAAATCAACTGCAGACCCAGTTCTAAAGCTTGGCAGAGCATATTCAGCCCAATATATAGGGTGTGTTCCCAAAGTAATGCAATTTTTTAAAAGTAATTTATCAAACAGATTTGCACAAACACTTAAAATTCTTCAAAGTACTGTCCTTGGGCCTCTACACATTTTTTCCAGTGACTCTGCCATGACCAGTATGTGCCCTGGAAGGCGTTTTCGGGGACTTCTCGCAAGATCTTCATCACGGCTGATTGGATCTCTTCTATAGATGAATAATGGGTTCCTTTCAGGGCTGGGAACAAAAAGAAGTCCTGATGTCTGCTGGGGCGACATCAGGACTATAGGGGGGGCAGTGTTGGTACCTGGCATTTGGCCAGGAACTCATGGACTCATAGCACATTGTGGCAAGGCGCGTTTTTCATCTATAGAAGAGATCCAATCAGCCGTGACAAAGACCTTGTGACAGGTCCCCGAAGACACCTTCCAGGTCGCCCATGATGGGCTACCAAAATTTTTACTACCACACTGTGGGCGTGGCTTATGCATTTTGTTTCAACATCTTTAAGTGCAAATTGGGTGCTCTGAGGTGGAGCTCCAAATTTTGCTACTGGAACTGCATTCCTGACCATTCCTGTAGGAGCCCATCACTGCAGGGCGTATACTGGTCATGGCAGAGTTGCTGGAAAAAATTGGTAGAGGCCCAAGGATAGTACTTTGAAGAATTTTAAGTGTTTGTGCAAATCTGTTCAATAAATTACTTTTTAAAAATTGCATTACTTTGGGAACGCACCCTGTAGTCATACCATAATCAGAGTGTAGTATTAAACTGATTGAGGTTTCAGGTTGGGTGGCCAGATTTAAAGTATGAAAAATTGTTGACAAATTGTTTAATTTATATTGGTATTTATTTATTTTGATAGTCATATTATATAAGCAAAAATATCATAGATGTTTGCATGCATGGGCAGATTCAAAAATTGGCAGCTCTTTGATACAACTGTAGCAAATCATAATTCCCATTTGCCATTTTGGTCTTTAACATTATTTGGTTGTCAATTTTTATAAGCCATCTCAAATGTCCAAACAACTTTTTAAATAATAAACCTAATAATGAACAACAACAAAATAATAATAATTATATATAATTATTATTTTAGGGAAAGAAGTTGCCCCCATTTTGGTTTCTGTTGCTTTTTGGGTAAACAAATCCTTCTTCTCTATGTGGTTTTTCTGTAGTTCCAAGTAAATGTATAGATTTTGTAAAGATTTTCACTTAAAACATAAATGTTTATAGGGACAAAATGTTTCTGAAAGTTATTCGATTATTATATGGTATTTCCAAGAGAGATACTTGGAGAGGCTGCTCTTCGTTCTCTTTCACACATCTTACCTTCAATCTCTTTTCGAATTGTAACCTTTTTAATATCTATGGGAAGAAATAATTTGTTCAGTTATGATTATTGCCTCTTACACATAGTAATCTAATCTAATTAATACTTCTAGGATTTTATCTTCCTTTATTCATGGTAGTTGTAAAATCTATTAAATCTTTCTATACAAATGAGAGGAGGGGGAACTAAAGAAGATAATAAGAATAAATAATAATACAGCCATACTACATGGATAAACACACAAACATTATTCTTTATGCCTATTGTACTCAGTCAATATTAGATTTGTGTGTGTGTGTTTGTTTGTGTGTATATGTGGTGTGTGTTAGTGTAGTAACAAATTTGAACGTTCTCTAATTTATGTGATCTGATACTATTCTAATTCTCTTTTTGTTACAGCTACCATATATGTAATACAATCCTGGAGTAATTAAAGAAAAACACAGTAATTAAAGATGTAAATGGGATATTGAATTATATTGCAAAAATTATATTCTTGGCTTTAACAACATGGGTTTGGTCAAGAGAATTATTTTACATAGGATGTAAAGAAAAGGACTTTCTGGATGTCAAAACTGGACTCAAAGAGATATTCTCTTTTTAAAATATTACATATATTGCACGTATAGAACCTTCTCTGTGGGGGCCCCACCTTCTGGAATCAGCTCCCCCTGGAGATCCGCACTGCCCCCACCCTCCTTGCCTTCCGTAAGAGTCTTAAGACTCGCCTTAAGACTTGCCAGGCTTGGGGCAATTAGGTATCAGCCCCCTGGCCAACAAATATGTTGTATGATTGAACTGGTATGATTGTTTTTAAATATTGGATTTTTAGATTGTAATTTTAAGCCGTTGTACTGTATTGTTATATTATATTCTGTTAGCCGCCCCAAGTCCTCAGAGAAGGGCAGCATACAAATCTAATAAATAAATTAATTAATATACAAAGATGGAAAATTTGTTTCTGAATGGACTAATTTTAATAACATGTTACTTTAAGGTCTTGTGCCATTTTAAAATTTAGTTCACTCTTAATTTGAAATATTTTGTTGTATTATCATTGCTTAATTTCATCATAATTTATAATTTTAAGAAAGTTATAACTCTGTTTAAATCAGGATCTCTTGACAATAGGCTTTGATCATCATTCCGCTGAATGCACAGTCAACATGGGGTTTTCTTTAAGATGATCCAGAAGGTGTAGCATATGGTAGTTAGGTTACTGATGGACAGTTCTATCATAGCTGTGTAATATCACTATAAAAGTCACTGCATTGGTTATTAGGCTTTCATGTCCAATTCAAATTCTCTCAAGTCCCACCTTTCCTAAATTGAATCTGTCATTCTAAATAATAACAGAACAAGTATGTCTGTTTAGAGTCTCCTCTTTGTTTGAGATGTGATGTGCCTTCTCTGTTGTGGTTTCTATACTTTGGATCTCTTTGCTTTGGAAGGTTCACACAGCTCTCTCCCTTCTGGCATTTCATACAATTATTAAAACAAAAGTATTCCATCATACTTTTAAGATGGGTTAAGTGTTTCTAGTCACCATCTGAGGGATTTCAGTTAATTATATGTCTTTATTTTCAATTTGTATTTTTACTTTGTTGTATGATGCCCAGAGTCTATGGTTTGGAGAAAGTTATAAAAACTGTTGAATAAATAAAATCTTTGTATATAAAGTAGAGGACTATTATTGACTCATCTGCAATGGTATTCTAAGCAATGATTTAAAAAACCCTCCAATATTAATCATATCCTGGGGTAAAGTCAGATTACTAGGTTGGCAACCAATGATGTGTTGGCTGCATAAAGGAATAATTACTACTATTTTCTGTGCTTATTTCAGCTGTATTAGTATTCCAAATGTGGTTTTACCAGTGCGGTATATACTAGTACTAGCACTTCATGTGATCTTGATTACTATTCCTCTGTTTCTAACTCACTAACTGACTGATCAAGGTTAAGAGCCTTATAACAAAGACTGCAAACGAATAATCGGTTTTATTATGGTATTATGGATTCAAGTCAAATAATCCAAAGATCTATGTTAGTTTTGAAAGAACTCCTTTGGAGCTAAAAGCATTCCAATAAGACAGAACTAGCATTCTATATTATAAAACGAGCTCTGTTTCATCTCATGATAATGAGTCTGCGGAGAGGGGCGGCATACAAATCTAAATAATAAATAAATAAATAAATAAATAAATAAATAAATAAATAAATAAATAAATAAATAAATAAATAAATAAATAAATAATAAAACCATCCAAGAGTGAAAGATAAACTTGTGAATCTTCACTAGCTTCATCGTAATTCATTTGAGTTTTGTCTTGAGATTATCACAAATCTGTATAATAATAATAATAATAATAATAATAATAATAATAATAATAATAATAATAATAATAATATAAAATAAAAAAAATAGAAATAAAAGGAGTTGGGACTTGGAACTATAAATGCCATGATCACCACCACATCATCCTTCCCTTCTTTTTCTACATGGTTAGATATAAAGTCAGGATAGCTTGTAGCAAATACAAGATTACTATGATGTTGTCAGGTATAGCATAACTAAAACATTCAAAATCCACACATCTTCAAATTGCCAAGGCTAAGAAACACTGCTAAAAAACTGCTAAATGAGTTTCCAATATTTTAGCTTTTAAACTACTTACTGTAAAATGTTAGTGGAATTTCTTTAAATGTGCTACCACGGATAAACTGTGAAAAAAAATGAGATTTAATCAAATCACATATATTTATTAGTAACAAGAAAATGAAAATGAAAACTTCTCAGTTACAGTGCATTAAGTGGGCCAATTCTATTACACAAAAAGTTTAATGAAAATCTGAAAATAAACAAAGTAGAAAAATTATACAGAGAATGGCTTCTGGAAGTTTTTCAAAGTCCTCAATAGTAGCTCTATTCTGAATCATATACTCAGAGACCAAAGGAATGGTGCAATCAGCAATATTCTGAGCTACTGAATGATTTTATCTACTATAGGGGGGCATAGCTCCCAGCTAGTCCATTTCTGAACCCTGTTTTCTTGTAATAGATTTCACTTAAAATTGGTGGGTGTGTGGGTGGGTTGGTTAGACAGACAGACAGACAGAGAGACAGAGAGACACTGCTGGACTACTGAAATTCGTTATTTCTGAGTACAGTACATATGTCTAAAATTGGAGTAATCATAGATTGGGAAGTAAATGCCAATTATATTCATTTTATTGTGAAATATAAATAATATAGATTTACAGAATCATCTTTTGAGGGAGAAACGTGCTTTTTCACAGCAAAGAAGCAAAAATGCTTTTAAATATTTTGAAAGAGGAGGGTGGGGGGGATGTTTCCTTTTTTTTCTTTTGACAGGACTACCATTGTCCTAGGAAATTACTGATCATATTGGGAAAAAACCCATTATCATGACTAACCCATTGAAGCATTAAAAGGATATGGATAAAATGGAGTGGAATTCTCTGTATCCTAACCATGCCCTCCATTTTTTCTAAAATGTTTTTTTTCTAAAATGAGTGGGAATGGCAAAGAATTCAGGATGTCCATTAATCATTACTCTAAAATTGTTTGACATTAAATCTCCAAGGGCAACTGTAGCTCCCAACTGCATTATAGAGGTAAAATAAAGTTTAGCTAAGTGAGAAGCATAGTTTATGTTGACACTTTTCAATGACAGGAAAAATGCTCATTAACATAGCCATTAAGAAGAGTGATTATCTATGTCAGACCTGAACTCATGGCAAATAAATTGTTTGCAAAATAATGTTTTGTGACAGAAAAACTATAGACATATTGCTTGGATGGTAATTGATCTCTACATCTTATTTAAGACTGAATTCCCCTCAACTAGTTGTCCATAAATGTTGCTAAAATGTTTCTAAAATATTTTGTCTCTAGCTGAGATGGGTGGCATATAAATTTAATAATCATAATAAATAAAAGGAAGAGGTAATATGGTGGGTGGAGATAATAAATATGGTCTGCATTGTTCTACCTCAAAGCATAATCAAATAATCATACCTTGATCTGAATGTACTTAATCAATTTTCTGAGAATTGCAAGGAGCTGATCATTTCCAACTGGCATATCTGAAACAAAATATATTAAGTTAAATAAGGCATTTAACAAACTAGACCACAACCTACTTCTTGGTAAGCTAAACAACATGGATTTGTAGTTGGCTGACAAATTGTACTCAATGCATAATCTTTAATGATACTACATCCACATGAAGAGAAGTAAACAGTGGGGGCACCACAACGCTCCATTTTAGGCCCAGAACTCTTTAATATCTTCATAAATGACTTAGATGAGGGAATAGAAAGGGAATCCATCAAATTTGCATGTTTTCAATGAATTATCAGAAATAGCCAATACCCATGAAGCCAAGCTCAGGGTCCAAAAAGATCTTGACAATGTTGAACAATGGGTTCAACAACTAAATGAAATATAATGTGGAGAAAAGCGAGGTTTTACACCTGGGCAGGAAAAATCAAAAGTATAACTGCAGATTAGGTGAGACCTGGCTCAAAAACAGTAACCGTGAGAAAGACCTTGGAGTCCTAGTGAATGATCACTTGAATATGAGCCAGCAGTGTACAGCAGCAATCAAAATAGTTAAAACAATCCTGGATTGTATAAAGAGAGGCATAGAATCAAGAACACATCAAGTGTTAATACCATTTTATAAAACACTAACTAAGACCACATCTGGAATACTGCAAACAATTTTGGTCACCATACTATAAAAAAATATGTAGAGACCTTGATAAAAGTTTCAGAGAAGATCAAAGGCCTGGAGACTTATATGAAGAACGGCTGCAGGATTTGGGTTTGGCTAGTCTAAAGAAAAGAAGAATTAGCGGTGACATGATAGCAGTATTCCAGTATTTGAAGGGTTTGCCGCCAGGGGTGAAATTCAAAAATTTTCTCTACCAACTCTGTGGGCATGGCTTCGTGGTCATGTGACTGGGTGGCTGGGCGTGGCCAATTCGACATCACTTCTTTGCTCTAACAACCTACAAAAAGATGATATACCAATTATTATACACAAAACAATAAAAGCGGTAGACAAATGCTTCCATAAGAGCAATACGACTCTTATTGTCTTAAGACTCTTCGCTCTTATGTAAGTATTTGCCTACCTCTTTTATTATTTTGTGTGTAATAATATCTTCTTTTTCAATTTCACCCGTGCTCTTGCTTTTCCTAACCTGGTGCTTTCCTGTTTGTTATTAAACTACATGTCCAGAGGTGGGTTGCTCCCCTGTTCTATGGGATTTTTATTTTTGTTCTACTGCCCGTGTCCATATTGAAAGTGAATTATTAGATAGGAATAGTGGAAGCAGCCCAGTGGGAAACAGCAATCCTTAAGCAATATGTCCCAATTAATTTCAAGTCTCAAAATTCAATTTAAGGCATCTCATACTCAAGTATGAGTACTAATTTTAGGGATACCCATGGTGTGTCAAGTAGGGCTTTAGAAATTTACTATTTTTAATGTCTCTAAAGCATTCTTCTTCATATACAACCTGTGCTGCATAAAGTATTTCAGCTAAGTCAGTCAAACTTGCTGTCAGCTGCCATGGAAATGGGGAGAGGGAGCAATGGGCATTTGGAAGAGTGAAATGCTGGGAACCGATGTGGAGGATTGGACTCATGGAAGGCAGAAAGGCCAAAGGGAGCTATCTCACATCTTCAAGGCCAACTTTCCTAGGAATGGACCTATACGAAGGCAGCATAGAGCATCTGGCTTGGAGACGTTTCCAAAACATCTTAGTGGATGGTGACTGGACTCTATTTGCCTGACTATTGGGAGTACGCCCTGGGGTAACTTTCAATCTACAATTTTCATGTATGCTTGCTTCACATGACTTTGCTGCATTTTGATTTTTCCTGACTTTTGCTGCATTTTGATTTTTCCTGACTTTTGCTGCATTTTGATTTTTCCTAATAAAAGAACCTTTTCTCTAAATTCACGGAGTCAAGGATTTTCTTTCCTAAGAATTGATCGGGACAGTCCTGACAGCTATGTTTTTTCTTCGAAAAGCCTGAGTGCTGCTTGACTTTCAACTCCTTAGGAGTAGAAAAGTTTTCTCAAGGCTAATATAGTTTTTGATGTCAGCACAGGTAGTCCTCCCATTTGGGACTGGCGTGATTGTTCTACTAACTTCTCCTTGCTTATGTTAAACTAACTATATTCGATGTTTCATAGGATCACACCAATGGTTTAGAATTCTATTTTCAAAATGCCACAGATATTTTGTTGGAATACCATAATCAGGAATACATGTTTCAGCTTTATGTTTCTGAAATATCTTTATTGCCAACCAATATAGCATATAAATTGTACTATATTGCACAATATAGCACAATCATTCCAATATATTGTCAGTATGGATCATATTGCTGCCTCCAAACTTCCTATACTGACCATATGGACTGTAAGCAAGAATCAAACTGTCACTGTTGTCTGGCATTTATTTTAATATCCCTGCTTTCTAAAATTTCCTATTCTGTTTAATCCGTGCAGAGTGAATGATGAAACACTGCATCTTATTAAGTAAGATCTTAATTTCTTACTGGAAATTGTTTCAATAGATTTCATAGTCATAGGCTGGAAAAGACCTTAGAGATCTTCTAGTCCAACCCACTGCTCAAGGCAAGAGTTTTATAGCATACCAATCCAATAAATAATACAAATCCAATAAATAATAATAATAATACCAGTCCAATATTTGTCCAGTCTATTTTTTTAAAAACCTCCAGTATTTTACACAATACCTTCCCAAGTTATTGTTCCTGCAACAACTCTCAAAAATGCCAACCATGGATGCCTCCCATCCAGTCAATTGTCACTCTAACAATTGCACACAAATACTATATTTCTATGATGATGCGAACTTATGGGAAAAATCAATATATCTCATGAATACATTGTAATAATCCTTAAATTACCTGCAGGATACAGAAGCTTATCTATGACATGAATCACACCATTAGTTGCCATGAGATCAGATTCTGTTGATTTCAGTTCATTTACCAGAAGAGTGTCATTTATCTAAGCAATAATGAAAACAAGAAAATTATCCACAATTAGTGAAAGAAATATTTTCATTTCTAATATTAAAGAAATTTGGAGATTTAGGTAAATTTGAAGAAGCTGGTAAATTTTAATTATCAGTAATAGTTTTGCAAGGGTACTCCTCATTGTCAGTTTGGATATATAATGGTTAGTGAATAACTTTAAATAAAGGTAAGGATCTTTTTTTTAAAAAAAACTAACTTCTTACCATTTTCAAATATAGTTTGCCACCTTGGATAGTTTTAAGAATGCTAGTCACACCAGGTTCAATTCCATTTGCAATGTAAGCTCCTTGTATCAAATGATAAAGCAAAATATTCCTAAGAGCATTTTGGTCTCCTGAAAAAAATGCAAAAGATATTGGTGCTGGTTATCCCATTTGCAGCAGAGGCGGAGTAACGATGCGGACACAGAGCTGGATTTAAAACTGGGTCATTTTTATTAATTAAAATTATCATAAATTTAATTCAACCTAACAAGGACCCGCAGGGTCAACCGAATTACTACCATCACCTGGATCCCAGCTATGCGAATGCATGTGGGAGGTCTCGCCATCTAACTCCTGAAAGGGGATAGAAATGGGCGAGACCCAAAGGCAGGTTCTCCCCAATTGTTCAGATCGATTTAAAGGCACCATGAGCCCTTGGAGAGAATCTGCCAATCATCCCCAAAGATGACCAACGGAGAACACGCAGTTGCTAAACACCACCCAATTTCCGCCCCTAACATGCCAACCCAATGACCAAAGGTAAGCCAATTAAAACTAATCGGGGAGCAAAGCACCCCCTAACCATCCATCCTTCATCACAGTGTGGAATAGGCAAAAAAACGGTCACAGAAAATACCGAGACCGCCAAAAATTCCTATTCAGCCCCCTAGGGGCGACCCCAGTAGCACACTGAAAGATAGGGAAGGAGGGCGGGTGTTCACCTGCTCGTCGTCAGGGCGAAAAGGAGGCCCCAAGCCTGCACAGCCCCTTTTATAGGGCTGGCAGGCTCCGCCCCCCCCCCAACGACATCATTGGGTGAGGCCGATGACCAGCAGGGCCGGGATCTCACGAAATCTCATGAGATCCCAGCCTTCAAAATGGCAGCTGCGCTGGGAGCCGTGTCTCCCTGGCCCTGCCGCAAATCCAGGCCGGGGAGGTAAGTCACCGGCTGGGCATTCTATGAATAAGTGCTACAAATAATTTATTTCCTTTAACCAACACAATTCTGTATCCATACTCTGGGGTTTTGTTTTGTGAATCAAAACCTGAAGTTAAGACAAAGTAATTAGCAAAGAGATTTTATATCATGATTGCAATGGAAATCTAAACAATAGTAATAGTTCATCCAATTAATCTTACAATTCCACAGAGAACACAGAGATTTTCTATTTGGATTTGCAACTTGATTTTATAAACTATGGGAGAGTTGCAAGAACTCCTGCTCTTGATATTTTGGAAAAAACAGGGAGGAAAACATAATAATTAAACAAAATAAAGCAAATTTTTAACTTCTTTGCAAATAAGTCATTTATTGAGATCTGACATATACTGGTAATTCACAAGTGAGAACAAACCAAAAATAACTCATATATGAGAAAGAACAAGGATCTCAATGGAAAATGCTTATTCAAGTAAGGTAGGATAATGCCATATGTGGATGGGGAGGGGGATTGAAAGATAACATTAGGAAGGAAATCATAAAGTCGTGATTTGTGTATTTTTGAATCGTATGATCTACCCCATACTGAAATCCAAACTAAATCAAAAGCTGTTGAAAAAAATATTCAGTAGCTAGAATTAGCTAAAAACATATTCAGTGATGGCGAGACTACCAAAATCAATCTTTCTCTCTCTCTCTCCCTCCCCCTCCCCCCTTCCATCTTCTCTTCCTCTTTCTACCCATATCAGTTGGAGAAATATTTATTCCTGAGGCACCCCTAGAAATATCTGAAATTTCAATACATTTGTGTATATGACATATTATGGAATTTTCTAAATACCAATGAAAGTCTGATTTGTGTGTCTTCCCCCCACCCCGCCCTCCGTTTCAAAATACCTGCAAGGTCCCTTCCAACTCTGTTAATCTATTTGTCCTCAATTTATTATATTCTACATGGTTGCCTAGTTAAACCCATATTACTCTTCAGATACAAGAATAAACCAAAAGAGATGAGTAGAACTGTTAGCATTTTTAAAAAAAATTGATTGAATAGATAATGTACTTTCATCTTCCTTTAATTTTCAATGTATCTATAGAAGATTTTCTATAAATTATATATATAAAGATTTTCTATATAAAGTTGTAAGCTGTTTGATACCATCTCATATATGTGTATTTTTCTTTTGTGACCTTTCTCAATTTCTATCTCTTATAGGTATTCTTCTGATCCATTTTAAGTTCTTTTGTTAACCTCTTCAGTATTACCTTTTTAAAGAATATATAAGTCTATACAGTATTTAACTTCTGCCATGGATTCATATAATAATTGCTGCAATACCGCACCCTCTTTGAAATTTAATAGACATACATATTCAGATTCTTATAAAATCGGGAATTCCAGACTGTTTTGGTCACCTTTCAACACTGAGTATTGGTCAGCATCAAATCAAGGAAAACATTGTCAGTAAGACATAATGAATCTCCTGGTCACTTAAGAGAGCAAGAGGCAGAATATATTGCTAAAGCAATAACCATATGCCCATAAGGTATCAAAAACCAAACAAAAACACATAGGAATTGTATATAATCAAATAGTGCTGACTTATTTTTATATTTTCATCACCTGTGGACAAAATGGGTGGCACACAAATCAGATAGATAGATAGATAGATAGAGAGAGAGAGAGAGAGAGAGAGAGAGAGAGAGAGAGAGAGAGAGAGAGAGAGAGAGAGAGAGAGAGATGGGAGAGAGGGAGGGAGGAAATGAGAATATTTGTCATGGAGTCACACTTTGTTTTATTTGGTGGGAGGCTTTTACCTCACCTAGAGGAGGGAAATGGCCATTTTTTTAAAAAAATAATCAAAGTTTATATATGAGATTTATTTTATCAAAAAGGAGGAAAAATGAAATAATTGGAAATTAGATATTGCTGCTGAATTTTGGCAGTATAATATTAGGACTATAAAGACCATTTTAAAAAATAGTCTTTATAGTCCTATAGGACTATAAAGACCAAAACCAAGAGAAATCACATTGCAATTCACATAGTGGAAAAGAAGAAATGCAATAATTCATTCCAGGGATGCCCTTATTTATCTTGTTATGACTTACTTATCAGAATCTCTTTCTCGTGTTCAGTCAAACCTTTGAAAGCATCATTTGTTGGAATAAAGAAAGTCCAGTCACCAGGCTGGGACAGAATTTCTTCTAAGCCTGCAGCTTCCAAAAGACTAAGGAAAGTGCTGGGGATGAAAACAATACCAAATATAATATATCTCTCAGTATTGCCATTTGACAAAATATTAAAATGAAATTGTATATAGAAAGAAGAATATGCAATATTTCCAATATCAAAACCATTTTTATTTTGTGTTCAGTTTCTACCACTTAATTACGCTGCCCAAGTAGCAATGATAGAGGGACACAGATGTAAATTTGAGGACTAGTCACAAAGCTGATTCCAACCCCCACCCCACCCCGATCATAACTTCAAACAATCAACAAATAGGCAGTTGATAAGAGTCAACTACCCATACTCTAAAGTCTTGGAACACCTCCAAGGTACTTTCCAACTCTGTTACTCTTGGAGCAGAAGTAGTATAGTCTAGTAGTTATTTATCTGTTTGTTTGTTTGTTTGTTTGTTTGTTTACTATTTATTTATTTATTTGATTTTTTTTAATGCTGCCTTTCTCCTTAGACTCAGGGTGGCTTACAACATGTTAGCAGTAGCACTTTTTAACAGAGCCAGCCTATTGCCTCCACAATCCGGGTCCTCATTTTATCTATCTTGGAAGGATGGAAAGCTGAGTCAACCCTGAGCCGATGGTGAAATTTGAATTGCTGTCCTGCAGATCTAGCAGTCAGCTTTAGTGGCCTGCATTACTGCACTCTACTGATTGCACCACCTCGGCTCATTTTTACTAGGTTTTTTTCATCATTCCTATCACCCATCTCCTCCCACTTATGACTGTATCACTGTAACCTTTTGCTTGTATCCTTAAGATTTCTATTAATATTGATTGTTTCCTGATTGCTTATTCGACCTTGATGACAATCACTAAGTGTTGTACCTCATGATTCTTGACTAATGTATATTTTCTTTTATGTACACTGAGAGCATCTGCACCAAAGACAAATTCCTTGTATGTCCAATCACACTTGGCCAATAAAGAGTTCTATTCAAATCAATTCAATTCAATTCTAATCTAGTCTGGTCTAGTCTAGTCTGTTCTATTCTAGTCTATTCTATTTTGCAGTCTTCAGCTTAGGCTCTCTGAATGGAATTCCTGTAGAAAAACTCTAGACAGGTGAATAATGGAGAGGCAAGGGATAAAAATGGACCTAAACTCATTGAATTTGATTACAGTGGCTAGACACTGTCTTTCAATTAAAAGGGGGGGGGGCGATAATCCCTAAAACAGTGATGGCAAACCTATGGCACGGTTGCCACAGGTGGCACGCAGAGCCATATCTATTGGCACGCAAGCCGTTGCCTTAGCTCAGCTCCAACATGCATATGTTTGTCAACCAGCTGATTTTTGCCTTGCACAGAGGCTCTGGGAGGGCATTTTTGGCTTCCAGAGGGCCTCCGGGGGGATGGGGCAGGGCATTTTTACCTTCCCTGACGCCAGGGAAGCCTTTGGAGCCTAGGGAAGGCAAAACACGAGCCTACTGAACCCACCAGAAGTTGGGAAACAGGCCATTTCTGAACTCCAGAGGGCCTCCGGGGTGTGTGGGGCAAGCTGTTCCTGCCCTCCCAAGGCACTGAATAATGGGTGTGGGCACTTCAACATGCGTGATAGTGTACGCGCATGCTCTTTCGGCACCCGAATGAAAAAAGGTTCACCATCACTGCCCTAAAAGGAATGAATTATTCTAAGGAAAATGGAAGGCAGCTATGCTCAGTACTATACCACCAATGCATTTATCAATTATCAGAAAACTAAAATCATGGCCATTTGCCAAAAGACCCAAGAGCCATTCTTGGAACATAGATGACCACAAAATTAAGCACATCTCCTGGTTCCAATACCTGACTGTAGTCTGTCCTTCTGGTTATCATAAGAAAGCCATAACTGTACTGCACCACCATAAATGTTGCAGGAAATGCTCTAGTTGCTTATCTGCCATTCTTAAATTCTCTATATGCTTTGAAATTATTCAAAGTCAATCTAATAACATGTTCTTTATGGTTTCCCAACTGAGCCCCTTCACCACTTTTTACTATTAGAACCTACACAATCCAAATTTCTATGATCAGCCATGATCACAATCAGCCATGATCCACCTGGAAAAGGGTTGTGACAACAATACAGAATAACAGAGTTGAAACTTGGACGGGACTTTGGAGGTCTTCTAGTCCAAACCCATGCTCAAACTAGAGAACCATTTCAAACAAGTGGCTGTCCAGTCTCTTCTTAAAAACCTCCAGTGATGGAGCACCCACAAACTCTGAAAGCAACCCACTTCACTAATTAATTGTTTTCACTGTCAGGAAATTCTTATCCTTGTACTTCTCTCCAGGTCTTTTAATCAGCATAGTACTGTATATGGTCTTTCCAAATGTTCATTAAACAGCATGTAGCAGACACAGATTGCCAAATTGGATATATCCAGGATCCCAACATTTATTGTCAGTGAATCCCATAGATAATCTGCATCCCTATGGCATAACTAACCTTGAAGTACCTAAACACAGGAGGGCCTTTACTCTGGCACAAAGTCATGACCTCCCCTCAGGTATCTTTGAAGATTGATAGACCAAGATTCCTTACTTGGAGAGATAATGCCCCTATAATCTGAACACACATAAATAGCACAGTACATGTTTCTGGGTGACTGTATTACAAAAGCATTTACATATTAGCCTCATCTCGCCATTATTTCATAAACTTCCAAGGTACCCAGGATACTTTTATACCTTTCAAATCTATATTTTTAGATACCAACCCTCATGCTTCACCAGTCTTCCCAAGAAAGCAGAACTCTTAAAACAAAAGTGATTTTATTGGAAGACAGTGATAGCAAGATAGCAGGAATTGCAGTATTTTTCGGTGCATAAGACACGCCTTTTTCCTCCCTAATAGAGGCTGATAATTTGGGTGCGTCTTATACTCTGATTGTAGCTCCCCCCCCCCCCGCGCCACCGTCCTAACTAGCTGCTGACAATCTTCCCAGCTCTTACCTTGCAGGCTCTTTCATTGTTTCTCTCTGCAAATAATGTTTTCCAAGCCCTAAGTCTTTACAGGGTTTTTTCCATTGCTCTACTTCCTCCAAATGTTTCTTTCCAGGTGCTAATGGTGTTCCCATCTCTTACTGGCTTGTAAGCTCTTTCATTGTAACTCTCTCCAAAAAAAGTCTTTTTAAAGCCCTAACCAGGGGATCAAATAATTTGCTGAAGCTGACCAGACTAAGGATGCTAGCCAGACGAATATCTGGTAAGCAGATTTCCCCCCATATTTTGCTCCCCCAAAACTAAGGTGCGTCTTATACTAAGTTGCGTCTTATACTCCAAAAATACAGTAAGTTTTCCCACTCAAAACATTAGATTAAAACATTGCAGACAGAGCTTCTCCCAAATTCCAATACATCATCAAGCCAATCCCAGTGTTTGAAGATTATGGGACACTGCTGCTTTTCTCCAGAGATGAGCTAAGGCAGCTGGCCCAAAGCACATTCCATTCCCACTCTCAAGGTCTTAAATGTTACACCAAAGCAAAGCAAGGAATAGAAACAGAAACCCCATACAGAGATTTCCCCTTAAAGCCTTCCATTTCCCACCTGAATGAGTGTGTTCCTATAGGAGGTTTTGGGACCTGACACTGTTACAATATACATTGTTGCCAAGCATGCATAAGCACACCAACATGTCTACCATCCCTGTACTAATGTCACCATGTATTCGTAACCATCTCATACATACATAACCATGTTTAACTATGTTTATACATTTTACGTATTCACAATCATGTTTATGCTTTTTCTATAATTTTATATATGCTTGACAAAATAAAAATATAAAAATATAAAAATATAAAAATATAAATAAACAAACAAACAAACAAACAAATAAATAAATAAATAGATTCTGTATAGCAGTACTTAAAATTGGTCATAGTATGACCTATGTCATAAATTAGACTTAATAAGTGTCTACTGTGTCATACTAGAGTTTTTCTCAATCCTCTTCTGGATACTGTAATTTCTGGTACAATACATAATCTTTGTAACTATATA
Organism: Erythrolamprus reginae; assembly: GCF_031021105.1. NCBI lineage: Eukaryota > Metazoa > Chordata > Lepidosauria > Squamata > Dipsadidae > Erythrolamprus > Erythrolamprus reginae. Next base: position 218,198,701 of record NC_091951.1, on the reverse strand, counting down.
GTCATATCCTCTAACGTTTGTAATATAAAATATGAAAAGCATTATTGTATAGCTTCATATTTTTGGTATCTCCTAATAGTTAAAATTCTTACTATACCTGAACCGTCTGTCAGATCTCAAGATGTCATGCAGAGTTCTTTCTGTTGGTTTGATTATTTGCCTAAAAATATGGATAAATCCATTTCTTCCCTCTTTGCTTCCTCGAATCATGCATGAATTTTCAATACACACAGCCTAGTAATACAAAAGGCAAATAGCATATGAGTTAAATCTCACTGGAAAATGCATAAAAACATTTTGTATTGAAATGTTTCATGTAGCATAAAATATTATCCATTTAGTTCTTGTACAAGCAATCTGCTAAATCAAATATAACATTTTCTTTGATGGCTGAATAAAAGGCACCATGAAAATAACATCATAGGAGCAGTGATGGGCTCCTACGGGTACAGTCAGGTATGCAGAACGGGTAGAAAAATTTTGGTCAGGTACACAGAACTGATAGAAAAATTTTGAATTTTTTTCTTTTTTTCCTTTCTGGGCTCTTGGTAGGTTTTTCCTATTGCAGTAAATGAGGTTGAATGTGTATAATTTAGAAGAGCTGTGCATGCATATGGGTGTGTACATACACATACAATTTATATAGTAGATAATATATATTTTTGTATGCTTGTGTGTAATATGTATGTACACAAATGATATATATACATAGAATTAAATAGTATATTTTGGATGTTCAGTAATAGTAAATAGGGAAATTGTATCTCTTTGAGGTGAGGAGAGGCCAGGCACCCTAACCCTAAACTAAACCCTTGATGTGAGTGACATCAAGTTGGCCACCTTTAAGCCAATCACATGAACTTTAAGTCACCCCTGGTCACATGATCATCAAACCACTCACACCTGGTCACATGGCCAGCAAGCCACACCCACAAAATAAGCCACCCCCACAATGTGGTAGTAAAAAAAAATGCATAGGTGTGGCTAACAAAGCAACACTACAGATGTCTCCTGCAGTAGCACCATGGGAAACCCCAAATCCCAGCTGCTTAGGGACCCAGAAATGGATTGGAACCAGGTTGGAACCACCCTGGAGGGGCATGAAGAAGAGAAGCACCAGTTGGTGATCGGGTGGCGGGGATTTGCAAACCCCCAGGGAGCCAGCACCAGCCTCTCAACCAGAAGCTGTGGAAAATGACTCTGTCACCATTAGCTGGGACCGCCATGATCGGAACAATAGGAACAGAGAGATTATGGGACTGGCTGAGTGACGAGATCCTATTGTGCTGAAGAGATGTGAAGAAGTGTTGAAGCTGGGTGAGTGTTTGGCCAATTTAATAATAAAAAGAAGAAATTTAAAAGAAGACAAAAGAGATTCCAAAATGAAGCTCGTGGCTATCTATCAATTGGAAATACCATAGAGAGAGTTAAAGGAACATAGTTTAAAAGTTCAAGAAATTTGAGGATGTTTTTATAATTGGATTTGGTGGAAGTTAAAGAGACTGAAAAAGAACAAAGAATTTGAAGAAAATATCTCATATGTGGGTCCAAAGCATTTTCAAGATTGTTGGGGGCAATGTATTGCATTGGAAATCCGGTAACAACATCTGCTGGTTGGAAGAAATATTGCATCAATTTGTGGAAAGATGTTTTGAAATCTTCAATTTTACTTACTGTTCGATATATAAATACTCTTAGCTTCTTTCCTCCTAGTGTTTCCAAGAATTGTCCATTGTAGAGATCATTCAAGCCAACTTTCACTTTCAAAATGTGATTCTGCAGAATCAGTTTAAGGGTTCTCTGATCCATATTTAAAGTATCATCTAACAATTTTAAAAGAGCATAAAATCTACATTAAGTTTTTTGTGGAATTTAACATATGCAAGGCAAATTTTTTTATGCAGTGAAAATACTATCTACACATAGTCATAAATTTGGTGCTTAGCTTTTCACATCAAAGTTAACATGCCATCACTTTATCTTTATTGCAAGTAAATGATATCTTCATAAAATCACAGAAAAGGTCATTCACAGCACTGAAGCAAATTCCCTGATTATTGCAAGATTCCAAATTAAATAATTCATGACAAATAGCCAGCTAGTATCTTGTTGAAACACCCAGTGCACAGAAAAGATTCTCACAGACCTTTTACAACATAATCAGCTTCATCTGCCAAAATCTAAAGCCCGCCTCGTTTACTGTCACCTTTCTCCTTTTCTCCCTCCCACAAGTTTTGATTACTCTGAGATGTAATTACTTACATTTAAGTTCAAACTAATGTTTCAAATAAATGTACATACCAGCTCTCCATAATCACAATTACACTGGGTGGTGTCCAGCTGATGTAGCAGAGAGATAGGACATGAGGAGTGGGTCTAGGCACTCCCATGCCAAATTATCTCTGTTGGAGGGCTCTAAAAGGAGCTAAAGCCACCCTGTAGGGGTGGTGAAGAAAAGAGGGGTGCTTTGCAGGATACGGAGATCAGCAACTCTCCTGCTTGACCCAGGGCTTCTTCCCCCTCATCCATGACGAGGAGAAGAGGTAACCATCATGTCTATCATGATGCTGGGGCAGCCAAGGCGACAAAGAAATGTGCAGGAGCAGTGTTCAGGCAATCCCTGTCACATATTTTATTTTAACAGTCTTTTCATAGACACCAGTTGAACTAATATATTATAAAGGCAAATTAGGTAGAAGGAGGACAAGGACAAGAAGGAAGAAAAGACCATCTTCTGTTTTCCAATACAGTGGTACCTCTACTTAAGAACTTAATTCATTCCCTGACCAGGTTCTTAAGTAGAAGCATTTTTTTCCATAGGAATCAATGTAAAAGCAAATAATGCATGTAAACCCATTAGGAAAGAAATAAAAGTTAGGAATTTGGGTGGAAGGAGGAGGAAGAAGAGGAGGAGAACAGTCGCTGCTGAAGGAAGAAGGTGAGGTGAGGGGAATAAAAAAATCCAAAATTTTAAAGCTTAAAAAAAAAGAGGGACTCTGAGGCAGCACCCAGAGAAAGGAAAATGCTCCATTCACTCTGGGCTGCCCAGAGCAAAGGGAGCATTTCTTTTCTCTGGGCACTGGCAGAGGTTTATTCCCTCTCCAAGCACCCAGAGAAAGGAAAATGCTTTGTTCACTCTGGACTGCTAAAGCCTCTTTAAGCACCACCAAAAGGCTCCTCTGGCAGCCCAGAAAAGCCCGAGATGCCCGGGATTAAAGGGAATGGCAGGAAACTGGCCGGGCCTTTGTGCCTCTCTCAAATTTCCTGTGAAATTTTTCTGGGCTCAGGTTCTTAAGTAGAAAATGGTTCTTAAGGAGAAGCAAAAAAATCTTGAACACCCAGTTCTTATCTAGAAAGGTTCTTAAGTAGAGGCATTCTTAAGTAGGGGTACCACTGTACATTGTTTTTTAAAGTTCAAAATATATTTCATTTATTGATTTAATTATTTCATGTATTTATTTATTTGTCAAGCGTGTATTAGATGACATAGGTTATTAATAAACATGGTTATTAATTCATGAATTGAGTGTGTCTATTATGTATATATTAGAGTGTGTCTGTTATGTATATGTTAGAGAGCCTGCGAACTATATCTTCGTGAGGATGTAGGACCAAAAATACAAAAAGGCAAGTAGGTATCAGCCCAAGTCAACAGTTCTCATGTGAGTGTATGTATGTACTGTATGTATGTATGTGTATATTGGATATTGTTTATTATTTGTGTATTTATACTTATTCTTAACAACTTGTTTTTTATTCCTCATATGTAAATTATTAAATTGAGCCGGGGTGGTGCAGCAGGTAGAGTACTGTACTGCAGGCCACTGAAGCTGACTGTAGATCTGTAGGTCAGCGGTTCAGATCTCATCACCGGCTCAAGGTTGACTCAGCCTTCCATCCTTATGAGGTGGGTAAAATGAGGACCCGGATTGTGGGGGCAATATGCTGGCTCTGTTAAGAAGTGCTATTGCTAACGTGTTACAAGCCACCCTGAGTCTAAGGAGAAGGGCGGCATAAAATCGAATAAATAAATAAAATAAAATAAATAAAGTTGTCTTCCTGACTGAAACAGCAGATAAGGTGATTAAATAAAATAAATAATAAAGTAAATCCTTTCCTACCATATCCTGAACAAAGGTCATCCAGAGTCTTTTTATCTCCAGTAAGGATGAGTCTATCACTTTCCAGCAGTTCATTGTTGAACTGCTTTTACTCTTAGGATTCACTTAACGACCATGATGATTCACCAAATGAAATGGTTGTAAAATCAGGTCCAACCATAAAGACCATATCACCTAGCAACTGCCATTCTGGTCCCTATTGCGGTCATAAGTCAAGGATTACATGTTTGCCAAGTGCAGTCTTAGAAGAAACTACATGAATTATCTTGATCTTGACACAATAATTCTGCTCCAGTTTCTCTTTCTTAGGCCCCAAGATGACACAATCATTATCATTTAATTCTTGAACTACTTCTTTTACATTGATAGGATTAGATCTAAGAGGGCCAGTTCCCTTGTCTTTTCTTCAACCAGTGAAAAGGATTGTGATCTTACAGTGATGTTGTAATTTCATTGTCAAGGTTCTTACTGTTGGTTGTCTCAGAATGGTTTTTGATACATAGAAAGTATTCTATGTTTTCATAGGTAATGTTTACATTGTGATAGGTAGTATAGTTAAGCACTTTTTAAATGAAATTGCATGGATATTTATTGAATTGGAAGGCTTATATGGAATAATCTGTTTCTTTCTTCTTTTCTTTTTTTATGGCTTAATGCAATGTGTTTTTGCTTGCAGATTAATGCTCTTACCCAGCTCTTCCTGTAAACAGTTGGATTATTGCTTTGGGAATGAAGCATTTGTTTAGAATGGGCTGTTTTTCAATACACTTGAATTAGAATAGAATAGAATAGAATAGAATAGAATAGAATAGAATTCTTTATTGGCCAAGTGTGATTGGACACACAAGGAATTTGTCTTGGTGCATATGCTCTCAGTGTACATAAAAGAAAAAGATACATTTGTCAACACTTAATGATTGTCATAGGGGCCAAATAAGCAATGAAGAAACAATCAATATTAATAGAAATCTTAGGATGCAAGCAGCAAGTTACAGTCATACAGTACTAAGTGGGAGGAAAAGGATGATAGGAATGATGAGAAAAAACTAGTAGAAATAGAAATGCAGACTTAGTAAAATGTTTGACTTTAATTAGTATATACTACTGTATTCCCTGCTTATGGTCCCATCAAAAGAAATGGACTTTTGTCTGGAATGATAAAGGGTCTCCTGTTCTAGCAGGACATTAACCTAGCAAATCTCAAAATCCCTTCCAATGCTGTTGTTCCATTATCTCTGCTCCCTCTAAACTGGATATACCAATAACCAAAGAAGAAAAACAGGTGCCACCTGTTTAATTAAAGACTATAACAGCCATTATGTAGGGCACATACATAAGTATCTATGAAATTAACTGGCACTCAGAAGACATTATGAAAATACCTTAATCTCTCAAAAGCTACAATTTCAACTGGAAAACTTTGACATTTTAGAGCAAGCCAAATGTAAAATTGCTAGGGGCTTCCTAGCATTCCCAAAGTAGCCATCAACAGGCACATAGGGATAAATCATACAGTTTAAAATATATCAAAAATCAAGGGAAACAAGTAGCCCAGACTCAGAGCACAACCATTACTTAGATAAGCAGAAAACAGCATCAAATAATCAGGAAAGAAACAATAGAGCTAAGAAAAAATTCATCATGATCCTCACTATGATGCCATAATATCAGTGGCTGATAATTATAATGTCAAAAGTGTGAAAAAAGTAGAAACCAGTAGATAAAATTATTAAAAGCTGATAGCAGCTTGCAAATCCTAACAAAAAATAAGGCTCCAATTATTTATCCCTTTAATTCTTACACAATTTTAATATGGCCCACCTACCAGAAAAAGCCCCATTCAATGGAGCTAGCAGGGTATATTCTGCTTCTGGTCGTAGAGATGCAGCCAAGCCAAGCTGAGCCACCAAGTCTTTGAAGGTAGCTTGATGGGGGCCAGCAAGTTCAATAACTTGTTTAGCTAAAATTGAAAATAAAATAGTAAATAGAGGTTTGGTTTGCTTCAAAATTCTCAATGCACAGATAAATATTTCATATGAAATTTAAAGAATTATAGTTATCAATTTTGGCTACAAAATCATGATTCTCCTTAATTGAGACAAAAATTAGATCACCTGTTGGTCCAGTCTGGTGATTAATAATATGAAAAATATGAGACTGAATTTACTCCTGTTTCACTTACCAGAATCAGGAATAAGCACTTGATCTATGAGATGAATGACACCGTTACTTGCCACAATGTCTTTCCGGATCACCATTTTGACTCCATTGATTGACAAGCTTTCACCATCACAGCCAATTTCAATTGTATTCCCTTCCATGGTCTCAAAGACTGCCCCACCCATGATGGCTTCAGAACACTGAAGGGTATTTAAAATGTGGAATTTCATCATAGCTAAATGGGGAAGAGAACAAAAAGATCCATCCTCCAATGAAAAACAAGATATATACTGAAGTATTGCTGTAATTTGATTGCCTTCCCCTCAATTCAGTCCCATTATAAACAGACCTAAATTGTGCAGACACATATTGATTGGTCAAACGTTATGCAGTCATATAGCAAACATGATCATCTAAGTCCATCATCTAAACAGATTTGTGATCTGAATTTTTTTCTCCCTCTTAGAAGAAAAGTAGTTTACACATTTATCTCGCAGCAGTTGTTCTGTAAGATGGGAAAGTAGTTTATCCCATCTCCCATTCCCTCTTATTCCCCAGAATGGGCATTATATCTGAAGATTTTTTTAGTTACATTGAAACAGGTTTTATTGAACTGAATAACCCTTGGTTATGGACAGCTTATATCTCTAACAAATATATCTAAATGAGAAAAGAACTAAGGAACTTACTTGAGCAACAAACCTATACCATTTGTTTTAAGATTACTCCCCTTCAAGAAGTAATGAAACCAATCTGCAAAATCCACTAAACTAAAAAGGTTGACTTCACTTATGTATGGAGTATCAATCACTCTGAGTAAAGAGAATTATTCTCCATGCCATTTTTCTTTTTTCTTTAATGTATACGGGCATTTTTATTAACCAGATTTCTTTGAACCCAACAGGTAGAACATTAGTCTTAATGGGTACACCTTGTTTCAAAGGAACAGCAACACAAGAGAGGAGATGCTGTATTAACATTAATATTAATGCTGTAATTTTATTGAAACTTTGGAAAAAGTGAAAAGCAACTAAGATGATTAAGGACTCAAAACGTATGAAGAACAGTTGCAGGAATTGGATATAGCTAGTCTAGAGGAAAAAAAGAAGCAGGAATGACATGATAGCAGTATTCCAATATTTGAGGGACTTGCCATAGAGAAGAAACATAGAAACATAGAAACATAGAAGTCTGACGGCAGAAAAAGACCTCATGGTCCATCTAGTCTGCCCTTATATTATTTTCTGTATTTTATCTTAGGATGGATATATGTTTATCCCAGGCATGTTTAAATTCAGTTACTGTGGATTTATCTACCACATCTGCTGGAAGTTTGTTCCAAGGATCTACTACTCTTTCAGTAAAATAATATTTTCTCATGTTGCTTTTGATCTTTCCCCCAACTAACTTCAGATTGTGTCCCCTTGTTCTTGTGTTCACTTTCCTACTAAAAACACTTCCCTCCTGGACCTTATTTAACCCTTTAATATATTTAAATGTTTCGATCATGTCCCCCCTTTTCCTTCTGTCCTCCAGACTATACAGATTGAGTTCATTAAGTCTTTCCTGATACGTTTTATGCTTAAGACCTTCCACCATTCTTGTAGCCCATCTTTGGACCCGTTCAATTTTGTCAATATCTTTTTGTAGGTGAGGTCTCCAGAACTGAACACAGTATTCCAAATGTGGTCTCACCAGCATTCTATATAGTGGGATCATAATCTCCCTCTTCCTGCTTGTTATACCTCTAGCTATGCAGCCAAGCATCCTACTTGCTTTCCCTACCGCCTGACTGCACTGTTCACCCATTTTGAGACTGTCAGAAATCACTACCCCTAAATCCTTTTCTTTTTCAGTATTTGCCAACACTGAACTGCCAATACAATACTCAGATTGAGGATTCCTTTTCCCCAAGTGCATTATTTTACATTTGGAAACATTAAACTGCAGTTTCCATTGCTTAGACCATTTATCTAGTAAAGCTAAATCATTTACCATATTACAGACGCCTCCAGGAATATCAACCCTATTGCACACTTTAGAATCATCGGCAAATAGGCAAACCTTCCCTACCAAACCTTCCCCTATGTCACTCACAAACATATTAAAAAGAATAGGACCCAGAACAGACCCTTGTGGCACCCCACTTGTAACCTGACTCTGCTCAGAATACTCGCCATTAACAATAACTCTCTGATGTCTATGCTTCAGCCAGCTGCAAATCCATTGAACTATCCAGGGATTAAGTCCAATCTTCACTAATTTATCTATCAGCTCTTTATGTGGAACCGTATCAAAGGCTTTGCTGAAGTCCAGGTAGGCAATATCCACGGCACCACCTTCATCCAACACCTTTGTGACATAGTCAAAGAAATCAATGAAATTAGTCTGACATGATTTGCCTTCAGTAAAGCCATGCTGATTTGGGTCTAATAAGTTATTGTTTTTTATGTGCTGATTTATCCTCTTTTTGAGTAGAGTCTCCATCATTTTAACTACAACTGATGTCAAGCTAACTGGCCTGTAGTTACCAGCTTCTTCTCTACTGCCCTTCTTGTGAATAGGCACAGCACTGGCCATTCTCCAATCCTCAGGAACTTCTCCTGTTAACAAGGATTGGTTAAACAAATCAGTCAGGGGGGTAGCAATGACAGATCTGAGTTTTTTAAGAACTCTGGGGTGGATGCCATCTGGACCCATTGCCTTATTTATCTTTAATCGTTCAAGTTCTTCTAAGACATCGGCTTCTAAGATCACTGGAGCTGAATCCGTACAGCTGGAAGCAATGCTATATCCCTCTATAGTATTATTTTGTAAGGTGTCTTTTGAGAAAACTGAACAGAAGTAGCTATTGAAATGGTCAGCGATCTCCTTATTCCCATTAACGCATGTATTATTCCCGGTACTAAGCTTCGTGATGCCGCAGTTTTTCTTCTTCTTATCATTAATATATCTGAAGAAGGTTTTATCCCCCTTCTTTACAGATTTGGCAATTTCTTCCTCTTTTGAGGCTTTAGCAGCATATATTATCTGTTTCGCCTCCTTCTGTCTCATTTTATATACCTCCCTATCAGCTATACTTCCAGACTCTTTAACCTCCTATAGGCAGCCTTTTTTTCATTGACTATAGCCCTTACATCATTGCTAAACCATAGCGGTTTCTTCTTCCTTTTACCTTTAGTTATTTGTCTTACATACAGTCCAGTGGCTTTTAAGATGGCCTTTTTTAATACAGTCCACTGGATGCTTGCTCCTGCCATTTTATCCCTCCCCTTTAATTCATTATCTAAATATTCTCCCATTGCATTAAAATTTGTTTTTCTGAAATCCAATACTTTGGTTGCATTATAGGATTGCTCACAATGAGTTTTTACATCAAACCACAAACATAGATGGTCACTGCAACCTAAATTTTCTCCCACCTTGACATCTGAAACCCAATTCCCATTCGTAAAAACTAAATCTAGAATATTCTCCCCTCTAGTTGGTGTCTTAACCAGCTGTGCCAGAGCTGCTCCTGTAAAGGCCTCTACTATATTCTTACTTTTGCATGTAAGGGCACTGGGGATATTCCAGTCAACATCAGGCATGTTGAAATCACCCATAACCACAATATCTCCCTTTACTGCCATTTGGGTAATTTCATCCACCATCTTGTTGTCATATTCCTCGGATTGCCCTGGAGGCCTATAGATCACCCCAATTCTAATGACAGAACCTTCTTTATTTTGCATTCAAATCCAGAGAGTCTCTAGATCTTGACACGTATTTTGAATTAGTGTTGTTTTTAGACTTTCTTTAATATAAATGGCTACTCCACCTCCCCTTCTCTCTATTCTATCCTTCCTATACAGTGTATATCCTAGTATGGATATTTCCCATTCATTAGAATCCTTAAACCATGTCTCAGTTATGGCAACCGGGTCCAAATTATCTCTAGATATTATGGCCATTAATTCACAGAGCTTGTTGCTCAAGCTTCGAGCATTTGTGCACATTACCCGAAGAACATTATTTTCGTTATTAGTTTGCCCCTTATCATCAACAACTACATCTATATTATTTGCAGCTCCCTTTTCATAAGCTTCCAAAAACTGCTTTATCCTCATTGGTCGGGGACAGAAATCACCCACATCAGTTACATCTCTGTCCCCTTTACCTAGTTTAAATGCCTGTCCAAAAAAGTTCTGAATTCCTCACCGAGCACCTGGGTACCTCTGTATGATGGATGCAAACCATCCCTCTTAAACAACTCCCTATTAGACCACCTACTGACATCATGACTTACATAGCCAAAACCTTCAGCTTTACACCACTGCCTTAACCACACATTAAACTCTCTGATACACGTTGTTTTATCCTCTTGGCCACAAACCGGTAACACCTCTGAGAAAGTCACTGAATCAGTTATTTTACCCAGCTCCACACTTAGACATTGAAAATCGCTTTTTACTACATTAACATTTCTCTGGGACAAATCATTTGTGCCAAGATGCACCACCACATCAACGTTATTACCTTTATTCACAGTCTTAACAATGTTTGTAATCCGCCTCCTGTCCCTGCTGGCAGTGGCCCCTGGGAGACACCTCAGCACCTTAACCACATCCTTGCTCTGTCCCAAATCAACACCTCTAACGGTCGAATCACCCACAAGAAAATGTGTCCTCTTTTTATTTCTACTAACTGTACTTGATGGTTTGGTGACATTTACGACAACTTCCCCTTTGAACATCCCCTCATTCTCTGCCTGAGGGACCTTGCTAATATCTCCAACATCCTTACTATTTAAATCCGCAAGAACACTATAGGAATTCGATACAGAGAGACCAAAATTGCTATGTTTTTGCTCAACTGCACGCAATCTTCCTGAACCGACAGTTGTCCACACAGCCCTCCTCCTCGGGGGGCGCTGTGGAAGTGGAGGCTGGACACATGGCTGCATTACAGCACGTGGCTGGGACAATCTTTCCACTTCTGACTGCAAGCTACAAACTAAGGACTGCAATCTAGAGATCTCGCCATCTAACCTAGATGTCCTTATGCAAAGAGGGCAGTACCCCAAGTTCCACAAGGTACTACGGAAGATAACAGCCAAACAAATGTTACACTGCACCAAGCCAGTCATCTTAACAATGTAGGTCAACTTATTTTCCAAACCACCTGAAGGCAAAGCAAGAAACAATGGATGGAAGCAACCTGGAATTAAGTAGAAACTTCCTAACAGTGAGGATAACTAACCAGTGGAACAGCTTGCTTTCAGAAATTGTAGATGCTTCATCACTGGAAATTTTAAAGAAAATACTGGACAGCCACCTATCTGAAATGGACAATGATGACACACCTTTTTTTCTTCGGGTGCCGAAATAGCATGTGTGCATGCTATTGTGCATGCACAAGTGCCCACACCCATAATTCAATGCCTGGGGAGGGCAAAAACAGCTTCCCCTGCCCCTTGGAGGCTCTCTGGAGGCCGGAAACAGCCTGTTTCCCAACTTCTGGTGGGCCCAGTAGGCTTTTGTTTCACCTTTCCCAGGCTCCAAAATGTTTTCCTGGAGTTGGAGGAGGGTAAAAACGGCCTCCCACATGTGCCCAGAGGCTCTCTGGAAGCCAAAAACACCCTGTACGAGCCAAAAATCAGCTGGTCGGCAAACATATGTATGTTAAAGCTAAACTAGGGCAACAGCCTAGTGCCAGCAGATATGACTCTGCATGACACCTGTGGCACCCGTGTCATAGACTCACTATCACTGGTATAGGGTTTCCTGTTTGAGCATGATCTTGGACTAGAAGACCTCCAAGGTCCCTTGCAGCTCTATTCTGATTTGTCATGGCTTACTGGCTATGCCCTCCTGCTTGCAACCAGACAACAGAAACAGGGAGAGGGGATGGAAAGTATTGGAATACATGGAAACCTTGGGAGGGACTTGAGGAATGCAAGTGAGCTGATATAGCCTGGGACCATCCCAACAATCCCAGGGTCAAATGCTGGGAAAGCTTCAAGGCACTCAGATTGTTTCCAAAACAAAATAAAGGCAATTGATTGGTGGACAATGAACAGTGGGGAGGTCTAGAGGAAAAATGGGGTTTTACCTATGCTCGTTTTCATGTAAAAACTTTAGAGCTGGTTTTGCTACTGTCCCTACGGGGAATTATCAGTAAAGTCATATTGGTAAAATAATGTCCCAGTAGTTTCTTTTGCTGCATTTACCAATGGGATGGTTCACAGTAATATTATAGATATGGAATGAACCTATCTATATGAAACTTTACTGTACTAATGAAGCGAGTGCTAAAACAAAACACCTCAAATACCCAAGCCATGATGCAATATACTGTAGAATATTGAAAGAACTGGTGAAAGAGATGGCAGGACATCTGTCAATTGCCTGGGAGGAATCCTGGGGAAATGGGAAAGTATCAGAAGATTAGAGAAGAGCAAAAGTGCTCTTCCTTCAAGAAAGAAAAAAGTAATTATTATTAACCAATTATTAACCAATTACACATTGGAAACCTGGACAAGGAGCAACAAAAAAATTTCAATTGAAAAAGGAAATATATAGGACACACATACCAGATGGAGGATTCATGTTTTGGAAGCAATTCATTAGATTGACAAATTGAACATAAGCAAATGTTGGAGCTAATGTACTGTACTATGGAAATGCATTAGAAAAATCATTGCATCATAGCTGTGTGAAGTTGTTATTCCTCTCTATTCTGCACTGATGAGATTCTACTGGAGTACTATATACAATTCTGTTCAAAACATTTCCAGAATGATTTTTACCAGGTTGTCAAGTTCAAAAGAGAATAAAAATGAATAAATAAATGACTAGAGGTCAGGCTCAAGGAACTTGAATGTAGAAGGTAGACATTCTCTCCCTAGGAGAATGACCCTTGGTTGTTACTATAGGTATTAGAGGAAAAGTACTTTTATTAGAGGTACGGCGTGTAGCACGAGCAAGGCAAGCTTTGAAGAAAAACTTCACGAAAATCACATATTAAAGCAATCCCCAATGTCTAAAACTCTCCCCCCCCCCCCTGAGAGTAGTCCAATCAAGTTTTGTTATGATGTTTTGGCAAACTAGTACCTCAGACACCACTGTAAATTCCTCTCAGATGGCTGGCGTCCTTGGAGGTAGGAAGATGACAGTAGAAATTTAGATTTAGGGATACAAGATAGCTATTTAGGTATTTAGGGATACAAGATAGCTACAGTGAACATGATCAGGAATTATTTTTTCTTGCCACAAAAAAATCAGTTCTCAAAATAATAGAAGCTGCCAACACTTCATTTATAAAAGAATAACACAGCGGGAAGGGACCTTCGAGGTCTTCTAGTCTAGTGATGGCGAACCTATGGCACGGGTGACACAGATGCCACGCAGAGCCATATCTGCTGGCACGCGAGCCGTTGCCCTAGCTCAGCTCCAACGTGTGTACCAGCCAGCTGATTTTTGGCTCACACAAAGGCTGTTGGAGGGCATTTTTGGCTTCCAGAGAGCCTCTGGAGGAACGGGGGAGGGTAAAAACACCAGGGAAGCCTTTGGGTAGGGCGAAACATGAGCCTAATGAGCCCACCAGAAGTTAGGAAACAGGCAATTTCCAGCCCCCAGAGGGCCTCCGGGTGGTGGGGAAAAGTGTTTTCACCCTCCCCAGGCTTTGAATTATGGGTGCGGGCACTCGTGCATACGAGATAGCACGCATGCACACTCATTTGGCACCCAAAGGAAAAAAGGTTCACCATCACTGTTCTAGTCCAACCCCCTGCTCAAAAAGGAAAAGCTATATCATTTCAGACAAATGGCTATCCAGTCTCTTCTTAAAAGCCTCCATTTGCATTTAAAATAAAAGGAAAAATGTCTTGTGGCCTTGCTCTATTTGGAGGTGCTTTACATGAAACAGGTAAACCACATCTCTAGGATGGTTTCATTAGTTTTCCTGCATATTAGAAGGGTAGGATTAGATAATCCTTGTGATCACTTCCAATTCCAGAATTTTATGAACCGATTCCAGTATAACATGCATTCAAAATTGAACAACTTAATAAGGAGCTTTTGATATTCTGATTTATGGCAAATCTTTTGGTATTAGTCATGGTTATTAATATAATATGCACGGTGTGATAAGTATAACATATGTTTAGCATTGTATCCTTACTTTTAGTAATTTAATTATCAAGTAATTTTGAATAAAGTTAGTGTAATACCTTTAGAAGCCACCTTGTCTCTCATTATCCTTTCCAAGATTCCACGTGGAAGTTTTTCAAAAGCTTCATTAGTAGGTGCAAAAAGTGTATAATGCCCAGGCTTCCCTAAAGTTTCCATTACATCTGATGTAAGGGCAGCTGCCTATGAAAAATAGTGAATAAAGAATCTTTTAAACTATTATGCAAAAATTAATAGTATAGTTTTATTTTAAAAATTCTGTATTGCCAATTGTCATTGACATCATACCATAATTACATGATAATTAATTGTGCAGAAAAATGTTCTTAGCATAAAATATAATGCATAAATATTGTAATATGAAATATTTATATACATGCAAATTGTATGTTACTTAAAGTAATTCCTATTGAATTGTGACAGATTTCCCTTTTTGTAGACCTGAAGGAATTAGCAGAAGTGAAATTGGAACTACTAAATCATATCTTTCTCAGATCTTGGAAAGTTGGAAAACTACCAAAAGACTGGAAAATAGCTGATGTGGTTCCCATCTCAAGAAAGGGGAAAAACAGATCTAGGAAACTATGGAACAATCAGCCTGACAGCAATACTTGGGAAGATCCTAGAAAAGCCAATTAAGCAACAAATCTGCAAACAACTACAAGTAGACAAAGTTATAACCAGTAGTCAACATGGGTTTGTCAAAACAGAACTTGTCAGACAACCCTTATTTCATTCTTTGACAAAGGGACTAAATGCAGTGGACATAGTATTTTTGGACTTCATTAAGGCATTTGACAAAGATCATAACTTATTTCTTTCTAAGCTAGAAAAAAATGTGGAATTGACTGTATCACCACTAAACGGATTTGTAGCTAGCTGACAAATTGCATTCAACATGTAATCCTAAAGGGAACTATATCTACATGGAGGGAAGTAAACGATGGACTTCCCCAAGGTTCTGTATTAGGTCCAGTACTCTTGAACATCTTCATAAATTATTTAGGTGTGGAATAGAACTCATCAAATTTGCAGATGACACTAAGCTGGAAGAAATAGCCAATACCCCAGAAAATAGAGTCAAGATCCAAATGGATATCAACAGCCTTGAACACTAGGCCCCATCTAACAAAATGAAATTTAACATAGAGAAAAGCAAGATCTTACCCTTAGGCAAGAAAAACCAGAAGTACTGGTACAGACTAGATGAAACCTGGCACAACAGTAGTAACTGTGAGAGAGACCTTGGAATCCTAATGGCCAACCATCTAAACATGAGCCAACATTGTGCAGCAGCAACCCAAAAAACTTATACAATACTAGATTGCATTAACAGAAGGATAGAATCAAGATCACACAAAGTAATAGTACCACTTTATAAGAGGTGGGGGGCAGAGAAAAAATGATCAAAAATAGCAGACTTGCTATCAGGTGTCAAGAATTAGGGCCATTTGTTAAGCTGCAGCTTAGATATAGGAATATTGTCAACTAAAGTTCAGTACTAAATTAGCACCGGATAAGGATCACCAGAATTTAAGAGGGGCTGGTCTTAGATCATTTGTGTGAATGTAAAAATATTAGCTGATGATTTGCTTAACTCCACCCTCAGTTCTGTCTGCTTTTCTACACTTGAAAATTTAATCAATATTCTAACACTGATCAATATACAGCCCATTAATTTCATTCCTTCTCTCCAATGCAACTTTCTCTATTATATAAAAAAGTTCATTAGAAAGAATTCCAAGAACAATATAAATAGAGGTAAAATTTACAGATTCCTTTATTTTATGACAAAAGATCATAGCCAAATATAAATTAGATGGTTTATCCCAAATATTGCAGCTCTCTTCACAATTGCAAAGATAGGTACCCCCTTCTCAATCATTTTAAGGAAAGAGCAGACAATTAAAAATATTTCCAGTTTGTCTGGAGAACAGGATGCACTTTCAGTAAAACGCAAAGAAGATTGGGCTAAGCTCCATTCATTAGACAGTTGCATAAATTGCCAAATAATTCATTGCCTCAGCTCTGTTTAATGGGCTTTTTGCCTACTGGTAGTAGATTGAGTATGACCATACAATGATTCTAGAAAGGTATACAAATATGGGATCACATTTGCATTTCAGATTATCAAAACATAGTGTCTGTAGCTCAAGAGGAGTGAGGTTCAGATTTGTCCGTGAGCAGATTTTATTTTATTTATAATGTCCCTTGACACTAGTAATTCTGGAAAATCAATAGTTTTCTACATAATCTTTTCTACCACTGGCTGGCCTAATAATAGATCTGAGTGGGTGGATTAATTATCAATCAAACCACTTTTATTTTTAAAATAAAAAAGTATCCTGATTGCTTATTTGTACCATATGACAATCATTAAGTGTTGTGCCTCATGATTCTTGACAAATGTATATTTTTTTTAATGTATACTGAGAGCATATGCACCAAGACAAATTTCTTTGAGTGTCCAGTCATACTTGGCCAATAAAGAATTCTATTCTATTTTACTATACTATCCTCTTCCATTACATACAATTTAGCTTGATTTTTAGTTATATATAGGGACACCAACTATTTTAAAAGACAAGATTCAAAGAAAATAAGAGTAAATAAAAACTTACTCTGAGAGATGAGAGATCATCTTCAGATTCAATGAAGTCTTGAATGGTATTACCAACTGGAGTTAGCACACGATCAATTACATGAACAACACCATTTGTAGCAATTTGATTGCCATGGGTGATTCTGGCACAATTAACAGTCACAACCTAAATTGGAAGAACAGCATGAATTAATGTTTGTTATAAATCCCAACTTTTACTAAACAAGCTTTACCTAATCTTTTCTTTCAATTAATTTTATAACTTGCTTATGAAAATTGTGCTGTTTGTTTTAAAAGTTCAGAGAACAATATAGCTGGAATATATTTTGCAACATAGCCCATTAGGTTACATTTTGTATGACTGAAAAAGTGATAGCTATCATAACTACTGAATTGTTGTCTGAGTACTAATCCAAGGATTCTAATATGGTGTGTAATCTAATTAGGCTCAATGAAAGTTTATCAGTATTTAAAGTGTATCAACACCGTGTCCATGGGGACAACTAATAAATATCTATAGAGGTGCCCTCAAATGAAGTTCTTTGGACACCATTTTTATATATTTTAAGTACACTGGAGTTTTAAAATATTATTTTTGACTTACGAAGACTTACGAAGAGAGATTGAGAGAACTGGGCATGGACAGCCTAGAAAAAACAAGGTCTAGAGGGGACAGATACTTGAGGGGTTGCCACGGTGAGGAGGGGGTCGGACGAGGAACAATGGTTGGAAGCTGACCAAGGAGAGATTCAACCTGGAAATAAGGAAGAACTTCCTGACGGTCAGAGCGATCAACCAATGGAACTGCCTGCCAGGGGAGGTGGTGAACTCCCCAACTCTGGACACCTTCAAGAGGAGATTGGACTTCCATTTGGCTGGGGTGCTGTAGGGTTTCCTGCTCAGGCAGGGGGTTGGACTCGATGACCTAACGGTCCCTTTCAACTCTATTAATAAATAAATTATTTTGTATGTTGTTTTCTATTTTTTGAAAATAATCTTAACATCTTATATGAACAAATTAATCACTTGAATTTCAAGGGAAAATTAAACTGGAATACTGAATCTCAGATCTCTTTCCAAAATGTATGATGTAAGCGGAACTAGCCACATCCAAATGTCTGTTTATCTTATACAAATAAGCTTACCCCATTGGGATAATGATTTATATGTAGTTTTTGATTGTTGTACAGAGACATCAAAGTCATGTCATTCCGAAGGTCCTTTGTCAACATCCGTTTGTTTACCATATGATTGTGGAGAGCATTATATAGTTCGATGTTTACATTTTCAATCAGACCATTGTAGATTTCCTGGAGGCAGGGGAATTGAATTCAAGTAGATATTCCATTAATATTATTTCAGTTAGCTAGAGGTATTTTTGACTGCTTTTAGAATCTTCTGGCTTACCAGCCTAGCAATGATTTCATTGATATAGCCACTATTTGGCAACAATAACAAGTGGCTAAACATTTCCTTCTTCAAGGATAGCTTTAACTTACTGCTCTAGCCTACAGCCCTGATAGACACCTCACAATTAAGTACAAAGCAGGCAACCAAACAGATCAGCCATATGCTACTACTGCTAGCTACTGACTTTATTTCAGTTTCTATTTCTTCTACTAAGCATGCTCTTCCTAGAGCTTATTTTCTTGGTAATCTTTATAATTTTTTTATATCCCTTTTTTCCATCTAGCTTTTCTCCTACCTTTTCTATTCATCATTAGCAAAGATTTTCTTAGATCAAGGGTGTCAAACTGGATTTCTTCAAGGGCTGACTCAATATTGTAGTTCTCCTCCATGGGCTGGCTGGAGAAATGGGACGGATGCCTCCTCCACTTTGCTGGCCAAAATGGGGCATGGGGGGAGGGTGCAACCCATTTTGGCTGGCAGAGTGTTGCAGGAGACTGTCCAGGCTGAAAATGGGACACGGGGGCACATGCACCTCCATGCCCCATTTTGGCTTCCAGAGGCACGGTGGATCAGTCGTTTGCTATTTCTAGGCTGGCACCAGGGCCAGATTTAAGTACTCCATGGGCTGGATATAGCCTGTAAGCCTTGAGTTTGACACTCCTGTCTTAAATCAACCTGTCATAATAATTGTCAACTCAACACTGTTGAGTCATTGTTATTCCACTGTCAGAAACTGTGCAATCTCTTAAGCTTTGGCCTCTTCAATTTAGTCTACACCTAGCTTCTTATATTCATTTAATGCATCAAAGATAGATAATTTGAAAAGTCTAAAACCAGGCAAAAAACCTTTCCTGGGCATTCTCTCCCTTTCAATATTAATTCCATTTTCTAAGATTTAACAATAACCTGAGGGAGGATCATGGACTCTCCCTGTATTATCTTAGGGCTTTTCACTTTTGGTAGAAACATAGAAGTCAGGAATTGGAGAACATAATCATATTTTTACTTGCTGCATGCTACATTGGGAAAGACATGATCGATTGTCACAATAATACATTTTATTACAATAAAATAGACTATAAAACAGATTTTCTGTAGCCTACTCCTGTGAATTTGAAAATTTGCCTTTCTGAAACCAGAAGTTGCATTCTAGTAGCTACTATGTAAATCCAACTTTAAGTTACTGTTCTAGCCATCTTACCTCATGCCTGTAATGCTAAACATTGGTTAGAGTTATGTGTGTGTCTGCAAGTGAATATATGTGTGTGTCTGCAAATGAATATATGTGTGTGTCTGCAAGTGAATATATGTGTGTGTCTGCAAGTGAATATATGTGTGTGTCTGCAAGTGAATATATGTGTGTGTCTGCAAGTGAATATATGTGTGAGTCTGCAAGTGAATATATGTGTGTGTCTGCAAGTGAATATATGTGTGTGTGTCTGCAAGTGAATATATGTGTATAACATTAACCAGAATCAATAATTCCAATAATATATAAAAAAGCTGAGTGTTAGTATTTCTTCATTCATAATTTATTCATCTATAAATTTCTTAACATTAAACATTTGTTTAAAAATCAAAATTGATATAATTACACGATCTAAAAGATTCCAAGCGTCATTGCTTGGCGCAAAGAATGTGTAAGAGCCAGGTCCTTCAATTTCTTCCTTCAGTTTTGACATCTCAGAATAACGTTGAGTGGAGGTAGCTCCTATAATACCCAAAGTACCATATATATGGTCTATTGGAGCCACTGAAAAAGAAAAATAACTTATAGTTATCAAATCCTTTTCTAAATTAGTTGTTCTGTTTGTAATGAATGTTTGTTTGTTTGTTTGTTTGTTTGTTTGTTTGTTTATTCATTTATTTATTTATTTATTTATTTATTATTTATTTATTTATTTATATGCCGCCCCTCTCCGAAGACTCGGGGCAGCTAACAACAATAAAGAAAACAATGTAACAAATCTAATATTAAAAAGTAATCTAAAAACTTTAAGAGACCAATCATACAAACAAGCATACCATGTATAAATTCTATAAGCCTAGGTTGAAGGGAAAAAATTTCAATTCCCCCATGCCTGACGACAGAGGTGGGTTTTAAGGAGCTTGCGAAAGGCAAGGATTAATGGAACTTACTAAAATATTGAAGTGCTTCCTGTTTTAATGCCCGGATTTTAATGCAAATAAAGTTTTTTAGGATCTTTTGTATTGATCAATGACTTGAGTAACCTGGGATTTCTTCTGGCCTGTGAAATCCAAAGAAGTAGACAGGGCAATATTTTAGATTATCCTGTGCTATGTGTAAACTTGATCTATGTTTATCCTGGTCCAACTTGCACATGGCAGAGGATCATCAAACTTCCTTTTTATTATGTCTATAAAGCTGCTGAATAATCCATCAGAATAATATCACCAAGTTGGCAGGATTACCCAATTTTAAATCAACATTTCAGACTGTAGAGGAGATGCCATTGTCTTAGCACAGTGACTTGAAACTGACCGGATTTCTGTCAAAAATAGAATTGAACTCTGACAAGGCTCAAGTACAATTTGTACAGCAAAGCTCTCCATCAATAGCAACATTATCTCTGGACAAACAGGAATTACCTTCGAAAAAACAGATTCATGATCTGGGATTCTTCCGAATGGATTCTGCTAGCTCAATGGTTCTCAACTTGGGGGTCGGGAACCCCTTAGGGGTCGAACAACTGTTTCACAGGGGTCACCTAAGACCATGGGAAAAGACAAATTTCCCATGGTGTTACGAACTAAAGTTTCTATTCTGGTGCCTTGGAACATATTTTTACAATCCGACCAATCAGGCGTTTACAGTGGGAGTGTTCCTCTGACCTTCCTGTCAATCAGCTTAAAGCTCTATTGGGAGAATTGGCACTAGACTTATGATTGGAGAGCTCCAAAACATGAGGAACTGTATTAAAGGGGTCGCAGCATTGGAAAGGTTGAGAAGTGAGAACCACTGTGCTAGTTAAAAAGGCTTTGGCCCTGCTTTGGCACCTATTCTGAACCTACTTAACACAAGATGGCCTAGATCTCTGATGGCGAACCTATGGCACAGAGCCCCCTTTGTAGGAGGTACGTGCACCATCACATTTAGCTGCTTTTCTGGTTTCTGGCATGCATATGAATGCTGGCCAGCTGGTCATTGCACATGTTGGAATCCTGGAAACCCAAAGACCAGGTGGCCAATGCGCATATGGTCTTCGCATGTGGTCTCTGGGTTTCCAATGCTCTAGAACATGCAAAGAGTAGATCACCTAGCTAGCCCACATACATACACCATAAACTTGCTTGCCAGGTGGCCAGCGCATGCATTTATACTGGCCAGCTGGTCTTTGATTTTCCAGGTTTCTGGTGCACACAAGCATTCCAGTTTGGGCACTCAGTGCTGAAAAGGTTTGCCATCA
Source organism: Erythrolamprus reginae (assembly GCF_031021105.1). Lineage (NCBI taxonomy): Eukaryota > Metazoa > Chordata > Lepidosauria > Squamata > Dipsadidae > Erythrolamprus > Erythrolamprus reginae. The sequence continues at coordinate 218,176,809 of NC_091951.1, read as the reverse complement.
CTGCCCTAGAATGATCTAATATGTCAAGGCAATTCATGTTGTACTAGGCAGCCTTGTAGGTGCAAAGGTGCCATCTATGGGGGGGGGGAATTGTACCTGGAAACTAATTGGTAGTCAGTTCAAGCTTTTATCAATGATGGAAACTTTTAACCACCGTTTCATGTATTGAAGTAGACCAGAAGTGTCAAATTCCAGTCCTGTGGCCCATGCAGTGCTTAGATCTGGCCCGCAAGACACCCCCCCCCTGGAAACAGTGAAGGACCAGCTTGCAGTGCTTCTGCCAGCGAAAATGCAGTGCATGGCAGAGGGTTGCAGGAAGCCATTGCAGACAAAAATGGAGCTTCGGAGCCTGTTTTCGCTCAGACCACCACAGGCACCCTGATATCTGATATGAGTGACATTGAGCTGGATCTAGGGGGAATCTATTCCTAATATTCTACCATTGGGAAATAAAGGGAGCTAAAACAATGAGACTGTTGTCGCAATACCAATACCCTGGAATAGCGTCTCTGTGAAGTTCAGTCTGGAACCATCACCTGGTTAATTAAAGGATGAAAAATAGAACTGTTCTTAGGGCATCTTTAAATTTTTTCAGTCCTTTATTTCTGTAGATGTTTTAAATTTGTCAAATTAATTATGATGGATACAAAAGTAAATATATTAAAAAATGGGTTATTAAATAGTTCCATGATAATACCTGCAGGACATCCACGTTCTCCTTCCATCTTCATATAGCCAGGGCAGCACTCATATAAAACCGTTCTGGAAAGTACCAATGAAAGATGGAATACTTGCAGATATAAAGATACTCTCTCTCTCTCTCTCTCTCTCTCTCTCTCTCTCTCTCTCTCTCTCTCTCTCTCTCTCCTACAGTTTGGACTTGTTTTTGCTTCTGTACATGTGCAGAAGCTTTTGCTTAGTACTGCATATGTCCACGCCCATGTGCAAACTGTGTGCTCTGTGCACAATGCACACCCGCCCTTGTGGCACATCCCTGAGCGAACTGACAGTAGCAGAATCCAGAACCTACCCCTGAATTATACAGAATATATTAAAAATGTAGAATTTATATAATATATAAAAACAAAATGCACCATTCAAAAAATATATTAAAGCAACAATAAGAACAGGTGCACTAAAAGTTTGCAATCAGAGTAAAAGTTAGGAACAAAAGAGATACACAGAGTAAAAGGCAGTTTAAAAAGAGACACTGGATTTTCACATCATTGGCAACCTTCAGTCTTGAAAGACTATGATATCGTGCTCTGGAATGGTTGCCAAATGAGTGATCATTCAACAAGGACTATCTATATATTTATTTCCATCAAAATAGTACCATAAAAATCAAGCTGGCTCTGTTACACAGACACTGTAGGTAATCCACACAAAATCAATGAATAAAATTATTAGGTACAATGATACGTTGTCTTACGAACTTAATTGGTTCCAGGACGAGGTTCGTAAGATGAAACAATGTTTCCCATAGGAATCAATGGAAAAGCGATTAATGCGTGCAAGCCCAAAATTCACCCCTTTTGCCAGCCGAAGTGCCCGTTTTCATGCTGGTGGGATTCCCCTGAGGCTCCCCTCCATGGGAAACCCCACCTCCGGACTTCTGCGTTTTTGCAATGCTGCAGGGGAATCCCAGCAGGAGAATCCCAGCATCGCAAAAACGGGCACTTCGCTGACAACGGAAGTCCGGAGGTGAGGTTTTCCAGTGAGGGAAGCCTCAGCGAAATTGCAACATCGCAAATGCTTGAAAAGCCTATCTCCAGACTTCCATTGCCAGCGAAGCACCCATTTTTGCGATGCTGGAATTCCCCTGCTGGGATTCCCCTGCAGCATCACAAAAATGTGGAAGTCCGGAGGTAGTGTTTCCCATGGAGGGGAGTCTAAGGGGAATCCCACCAGCGTGAAAACAGGCGCTTAGCTGGCAACGCAAGTCCGGACGCAGGGCATCCCAGTGGCGGGGGCGGGTTTATAAGGTGAAAATAGTTCGGGAGAAGAGGCAAAAAATTCTTAAACCCCAGGTTTGTATCATGAAAAGTTCGTATGATGAGGTGTTCGTAAAACAAGGTATCACTGCATTATTATATTTAAAGTTAATACTCGATCAAGACTTACGCTTTCTTTCCACAGATGGCACCCTGGTACCAGTTCCTGCATGTGCTGAAATATTTCTTATTGGTTCCCATAACTTGTTGGAGAGCACAGACATTTGGCCTGTAAGAAAAAGAAAAAGGCCTCTGTGAAACATCATTTACAATTTGGATGTTTACTTACTTAAAATATTTATGGTTGTGAAAATTACACCTTTAAAAAGCAAAACATATTCCTTGAACAGTTAAGGCGACCAGCAAGCAATGCCAGATTCCTCCAAATATGCATTTCTCATAACTATTTCTATGTACATGTTAAATAGCATAGGTCAGTGATGGCAAACCTATGGCACAGATGCCACTGGTGGCACACAGAGACATATCTGATGGTACACGAGCCATTGCCCTAACTCAGCTCCAATGTGCATGTGTATGCCGGCCAGCTGATTTTGGGCTTGCACAGAAGCTCTGGGAAGGTGTTTTTGGCTTCCAGATAGCCTCTGGGGGATGGGGGTAGGGTGTTTTTCCCAGGGAAGCCTTTGGAACCTGGGGAGGGAGAAACGCGAACCTCCTGGGCCCACCAGAAGTTGGGAAACAGGCCGTTTCTGGCTACCAGAGGGCCTTTGGGGGACAGGGGAAGCTGTTTTCACCCTCCTCAGGCATTGAATTATGGATACGGACATAGTGTGCGCATATGCTCTTTCAGCACTTGATAGTGTGCGCATATGCTCTTTCAGCACTTGAGGGAAAAAAGGTTCACCATCACTGGCATAGGATGCAACCCTGCTGCTTTTTCTAACACTGAACCATTTTGTGTCTCCATATTCTATTCTTATAGTGGCTACCTGATCAGAGTACAATGACTGAATGAGTTGGCTTTGGTGTGATTATATTCCCAGTTCTTTGAGGCAGTTCCAAGGCTTGTCATGATCAACATAGCTGAAGGCTTTTGTGTAAATGAAGAATATATAGAGGTCTTTATGGTATTTCTCTACTTTTTCCATCAACCAATGCATATTGATCACACATTCCTCTCCTTTTCCAAAATCCTACATGTAAATCAGGCAGTTCTCTGTTGGCAGTTGGATTCAAACATAACTGGATTATCTTCAATATAATTTGACTCACATGTGATATCAAGGTTATGGTTTAGTGGTTGGAACAATCTTTAATATCACTTTTCTTTGGTATTGGAATAAATATTAACCTTTTCCATTCTTTTGGCCACTGACCAGACTTCCACATACTTTGGCAAAATGTTGTCACTGCTTTTGTTGGCATTGGTCTTAGCAACTCAGCAAGTTTGTGGTTAGGCAACTGGTTGAGTGCCCACACTACTTCCTCCTCCAAGGCACCTGGCTCCATTTCTGGTAAGTCAGCTTCTCTTCTTATGTCTTGGCCTTATTTTCATTTATGCAAAGTTGTTCTGCATAGTCCCATAATCTTTTTCTGAATGCTTGTTGGTCACACAATTCCTACCAATCATGTTCTCTGATCATCATGAGTTTCTGGTCCACTTTACATAAGTGAAACACTCTCTTTGTATGACCTCTCGCTGTGGTTCCTTCTTCCAGTTACTTACATTGCTCAGCCCACTTTTCTTTGTATTTTCTTGCCTCTCTCTGGAACTTTGCATTTAGTTTTCTCATTTCTTCTCTGTCACCAATGGTGTTTGCTTTCATTCTCTCTTCTGCAGTCCATTTGACCAATTTCATTGGTTTCTTGTATTATAATATAATTTTTGGGCCACTTCACTAACAGTTGTTTGTATTTCTTCCTATAACTCAGTATAGATTAGTATGATGTTGAGCAATTCAAATCTGTTCTTAACTTCAGTTTCACAGGCCAGGGGAATCAAATTTCAGAATGATAGGTGGTCGTTTGAGTTCATGGTGGGACCCACAATCTGCACCAGGGAACATTTTCATAATAATAAAACTTTTCCACTTCTTTTGGCAAAGTACATAGTCAAATTGGTTTTGATGTTCTCCATTTGCTGAAATCCAAATGTATAGTTGCCACTTGGATTGTTCAAATCACATGTTTATTATCCTTAGCTAATGTTCATGACATTATTCATATGTTTTCCTGCCTCATTTGTTTGACAAGGCCAGACTTGCCTGTGATCCCTGTTTCTTCCATTTCTCCCACTTTTGCATTGAAATCTGCAATAATATAGACAATGTCTTTCTTTGGTGTTTGTTTCAAAATTTCCTGAATTTCAGCATAGAATTATATTCTCTACTGCTGAGTCCGCAGTTGAAACATAAGCTTGCAGAATTGTCATGTTGTGAGGTTTTCTGTTGATTTCTATTACCATTTCCTATCACTGACCATTCAAAAACTTTCTGTTCTGCCATTTTTTATGCAGTATAGTATGAAACCCACTCCTCTTCTTCTAATGGTATCATTGTCAGAATAGTTTGCCATATGACCGTCACAGTTGATGAAGCCACAGCCAGTCCAATGAACTTCACTGATGCCTAGTATATCAATGTTGAGCCTATTCATTTTGTTCTTAACAATGTTTAGCTTTCCTAGATTTAAATCATTGATATTCCATGTTCCTAATTTGAATATTTTTGAATGGTGAAAAGTTTCACTAGGAACTGTGTCATTGGTTGGGGGGCCATTAGGATTAACCCATCTGCGTCTTGAATGATCCTGCTACTATAAAAGTTTCTTTGCTTTCCCCCTGTGATTAGATAGTCATTTATGCCAACCTCACTGTGTTTCATCCTTCAACTGCACTTCAGCTGTCATGAGAAATGGGGGGGGGGGTGTTGGTGTTGGGATTTGGGAAGGGGAAGTCTGCTGGAGGAGCCCAAGGAATTTTCGTTTCTCCTGAGAAGGGGTGAACAAGGGGTGGTTGGTGGTGTGCATTCCAAAAGTATGACGTGCCAGTGAAGATGCATCCACCTGACGAGGATGGACAATGGGGATTGGGTGAATTGCCATGGGGGGCATTTGGGGTCACTTTGTAATGGGCAACTATCGCGCCTTTTTCCTCAGACTTTGCTTTTTTTTGTTGCATTCACTTCTGATTTAGTAAAGTTCACTTTTGAAGTTCAAAATGGACTCTGAATTTTACTTTTCCTAAATTCTGAGCAAGGCCAGCCTGACAATTTGTCTGAAATGGTGTAGGAGTTCCTCCCTAAGCAGGAGGTTGGACTAGAAGACCTCCAAAGTCCCTTCCAACTCTGTTATTCTATTCTATTCTATTCTATTATTGGTATCTCCCAGACAGGGGAACTCATTGCTTAGCAGCATATATTTTACATTTTTGAGTTGATCCATAAAAATCATCATTGTACTGCTTTAATGGGGTCATCTTCAGAAAACTGTATACCATTTTACTATTGTACAGTAATAATGCTGGCTCTAGCCAACACTGACTGAGGATGCCCCTATACTGCTGATGAGAATACTTATATCTTTAGACTGATTGAGAAAGATGTCCCCCTTTGAGCTCCATGGGGCCCAAACAATGTACCAGCTGCACTCCCCTCTCCTCAGGCCTGGCCCCAATGAAAGAAGACTTTGAGGCTAGGCATTCCTCAAAGTTCCATTTTATTAGGGATGTCACATTGGCACAGCTGGAAAAACCCAAATCTGAAAGCTTCCAGGTTTTCCCCACCCAAAAGGAAGTCCAAGTCCCTTCCTCTGCACCTACATGTCCATCACATAGTCCAATCAATTCACCATCCCAACTGGAGATGCCTCTCAGCTACATCCCTTCAGGTGCAGGACAGAGTGACCTTGACTCTCAGAGAGAGGAATATTATTATGATTATATATCGCCCCATCCAGGCTTCATGCTATGGGATGTCCAGCGCATGATACCATGATACCATTTTGAGATCGAAGGATGCCAATACATGCATATCTCCCCAGCTCGCTACAATCCCGTCCCACACTTCCACTGTGGGTTAGGAATAGGCAAATCCTTCTAACAATAGCACAAAGATCTTATCATAATATTATCATCACCTGTCCATTTGTTTTGTGTGTGTACCAAATTGTTAAATGATGATATCAATTTACTAGGCTGAATAGAAAAATGAGAGACAAGCAAAGGAATGTAAATCAAGGTAAAGCAAATAGAATCTCTTAAAAAGAAAATTTATCTGAGTAGTTTCACTTTATATAAGAACATACAGAAGAGAAGTCAAAATTCAAGCAAAGTTCAAAGACCCAAGCCATGTGGTATTGTGTTGGACTGGAATTTTCCAAGACTCTTGAGTTGTTTTCCTCTTTAGGATTTCTATCCATCCTTCCTATGCTCTCTCTAAGTTTGTTGAAGTCAGCTCTCTTAAAGTCTAAGACACTTGTTTGGCTTTTGTTCTATTATTTGTGCCTACATTATGTTGAAAGGCAGTATGACATGGTCATTTCCCCCAAAAGTTCTCACAACTGCCACATCTTCAATCATTTTATCCCTTAGTAACAATTAAATCCAACACAGCTGACACTTTGGTTCCCATATCTTTTGGATGACAAAATTGCCTATTAGGTTGAGCTACTTCATAATTTCTCAAGAAAGAAAACATTGTGAAAACATGCTTCCACATTATATTTCATTTTGTTGGATTGTTCAAGGCAGTTAAGACCTTTTTGGATCCTGAGTTTGTCTTCCAGAGTGTTGGATATTCCTGCAAAGCTTAGTGTCATCTGCAAATTTGATGAGTTCCCCCCTTCCCTCATCTAAGCCATTTATGAAGATATTGAAGAGTACTTAGCCACCATGAGTCCTCAGAGAAGGGCAGCATACAAGTCCAATGAATGAATGAATGAATGAATGAATGAATGGATAGATAGATAGATAGATAGATAGATAGATAGATAAATAAATAAATAAATAAATAAATAAGAACCTTGTGGTACCCCAACTGCTTATTTCCCTCCATGAAGATGTAGTACCATTAAGGACTACTCTTTGAGTATGGTTTGTCAGTCAGTTACAAATCCATCTGATGGTGATGCTGTCTATGCCACATTTTTCTATTTTAACAAGAAGTAGGTTGTGGTCTACTTTGTCAAATGTTTTGCTGAAGTCTAAATATACTATATCTACAACATTACACTGGTCTACTAATTTAGTCACTTTATCAAATAATGAAATAAGATTAGTTTGGCATTATCTGTTTTTAATAAACCCTGGTAGTGCTGACTACTAGTTATAACTTTATTTGCTTCTAGTTGTTTGCAGATCTGTTTTTTTTATTATCTTTTCCAGGACCACCACCGCCACTCCATGCAGGACCCAGCCCCATGGCTGCCGGCTGGCTGCATCGGCAGAGGCACCCCGCTTAGTCCCAGATTTCTTCCTTCTGGTGGCCCAGGACCAGGACTAACCAAAGTGCCTCTGCCAATGCTGCCAGCCAGCAGCCAGGAAGCTGGGTCCTGCGCAGTAATGGCAGTGGTCCATCCCGCCCAGGAGCCACCAGAAGGAAGAAATCCTGCAGGAAGGAAAGGATTTATTTCTGCTGGCAACTTCTGGCTGGGATGGACCACCGCCACTGCCATGCAGGACCCAGCCCCGTGACTGCTTGCTGGCTGCATCAGCAAAAGCCCCCCGGTTAGTCCCGCCCGGGAGCCACCAGAAAGAAGAAATCCTGCAGGAAGGAGAGCAGCTTGTTGGGGAGATAATGTGCCTCCCACTTCGCCCGCTTGCCAGGAAGGACAGCAGCTCATCGGGGAGACTCTGGCAAGCAGGCAAAGCAGGAGCGACATCATCTCCCTGACAAACTTCTCTCCTTCCTGGGTGGGCCAGTGAGATTTGGCTGCTGCACATGTGCAGAAGCCAAATCTCACTGTCAGGCGCGTGCACGTGCATGCACCACCAGCGGTGAAGAAGCTGTGCACCCAGCTTCATTTCCGCTAGTGCCCAACCCTGGCTGTGAGTGAGTGGAATCTACTGGACAGTGAGCAAATAGCAAAAACAATATTGTGGCCTTTCCACCACAAGTTTCAGCCCTCTTATTTGTGCATGTATGCAAAAGACCAAGTTTGTGTTATAGTGCAATATTGCTTTCATCATTTTTATGAAAGCCTCCAAGCCTTTAAGTACATGATTATTTACTCTTACTCCATATAATAAAAAATTAAATAAGTCAAAAGAAAATGCCTCATGGGACTTTGATAAAGCTACCTTGGGTTACTTGCTTAGAATTATCATTTTTCTGTTGTCCCAGTAATGTTTTTTTTTCATTCTGAGATCATTTTGGTCACATAGTATAATAGTCATCTGTTTGTTGTAATTTCTTTCGCTAAGAGGTTGTTTTACTTATATTTTTGTTTTCTCTTACCTAAATGAATAAAGGCTAGAGATCAATAATTACTTTTTCATAGGTATGTAAGTCTAGATCTAGAAAGCAGGCAATGGCAGATATTTCTGAAAATCCTTGCCAAGTAAACTCTAGGGACTTATGCAGGTCCCTAGAGAATCAGGCACAACTGAAGAATCAAGAATCAGGCACAACTCAAGAATCAGGCACAACTGAACAGAAAAAAAAATGCTAAATATTACAGTGCCAGCCATATACTTAGAAAATTGCCTCTTAAGCTTTCATAGATGCAGATAGTTATGGCAGTACCATTCCATTAAATAATAGTAACATCATTCTTAAATGAACAATTATTCACAGCCACATATTCTGCTTTTTTTTGTTTGTTTTCAGATAAAACATATACTGTTGTGGTACAAATACTTCTGTGGTACTGTTCTGAAACCAACAATGTTAGGAATAAGAATACATCATAGTATAGACCAGGCATGTCAAACTGGATTTTTTTTGAGGGGCCAATCAACACTGTAATTCTCCTCCACGGGCCGGGGTGTGTGTGGCAGGCATGGGATGGGACAAATATCTCCTCAGCACCAGGAAGGGGTGGGGGATGCAGGTGCCCTGCATGTCAATTTTGGTCTGGACAGCCTCCAACAGCACTTTCCTGGCCAAAAATGGGCCACACGGAGGCCCCATGAGGCCTATACAAGGCCCATTTTCAGCTGGCAAAGTGCTGCTAGAGACTGTCCAGGCCAAAAACAGGCATCACAGGGGTCTTGTGGTCTATTTTTGGCCAGCAGATTCTGCAGGAGACCGTGGAGGCCAAAAATGGTATGTGGGGGCCACATCCAGCCCTCCACAGCCCCTTTTGGCCAGCAGAGGCACCATAGGCTGGTCATTTCCATGAGAGGGTTTGAAGTGCCCCAGTGGACCACCACTTATGCATGAGCCATCAATATGCTGCAGCTGCCAAAAAGGCCAATGTAGTCCTAGGCACAATGTTCTATAATGCACTAGTATGGCCAGACGTGGAATACTGTGCCCAGTTCTGATCACCACAACACAAAACAGATGCTGTGACCATAGTTCCCTCTAAGCTGAGCAGTGAGCAATCGCTCACTTAAAAATCATCATCAACTCAGAGTTTTCCAAACCTGCCCAGAAGCCGAGAGGGAAATAGTGAGAGGGAAGGGGGGAGAGAGGAAGAGAGAAAGAGAGAGAAACAGATAGAAAAAAGAGAGGAAGGAAAAGAGAAAGAAAAAGAATGGGAGTAAGGAAGAGAGAAAGAAAATCAAAATCTAGTTTGAAACTAGCTCAACTATTTAAGTGGCATTTTGATATTGATAGAGTTGCCCTATTATGAGCTCACTGTTATAGACACACAGTACAGTACAGTATTTTATTTTGATATTCTTTGAGGCAAAACAGGGTGGGGTTTTTATTTGTTTGTTTGTTTGTTTATTTATTATTTCTGTGCCGCCCAGACCCGAAGGGACTGCCGCTCAGACACTATACTTTTCCGCCCACCCCCCAAAAAAATTAGAGGGAACACTGGCTGTGACCATAGAATGGATGCATAAAAGAGCAACAAAGATGATCTGGAAACTAAACTGTACAATGAATACAGGGAAATAGCCATGTCCATTATGTATGCATGTGCTTGCCTCCAGAAGTTGTGGTACTCCATCAGTGAAGGTTTTCAAGAAGAGCCTCAACAGACATTTGTCTGAAATGGTCCCTTCCAACCCTATTTTTCTATGTTCTACATTCTAGCCTATCAAGGAGAAGAATTAGAGGTGACATGATAGCTGTCTTCAGGTATTTGAGAAAATGTTACATAGAAGAAGGGATTGACTTATTATCTGAAGCACCTGAGGACAGGCGACTAAACAATTGGTAAAAGATATTAAAGAGAGATCCATTCTGGAACTAAGGAGAAATTTCCTGAGAGTGAGAACAATTAAACATGGGAACAGATTGCCTCCCAGAGTTGTGGCGCTCCATTTCTAGAGAATTAAAAAAAAAAAGATTGGACAGCCATTTGTCTGGGACAGTATAAGGACTCCAGCCTTGGACTAGAAGACTCCAAGGTCCCTTCCAGTCCTATGATTCTGTGAAATATCTCTGAAGGTGGAAGTCCACTTTGTCCTTATTATATTAACAAGTATTTAATATAAATGGATACAGCCTTTTTTCCATAGAAATCATAGTTTGGTAATATGAACATGTATCAACTCGCCATCTGTTAAACTTGTGATTAATAATATTGGAGTTTATATAAATGTTGCAGAAGACAATCTGGGTCAGGAACTGCGATCAAGGTTTTGTCTAAACCAGACTGGATTCTGCAACATTATCCTGGGACATGTATAAAAGTAAAATAAAAGTAAAAGTATAAAAGAATGGTAAATATTTTACTTCTCATTTTTCCCTTTGGAAATATTTATAGTATATAATTCAGTTGGTTGATTTGATTGCCCATGTTTGAAATAAAATCAGAAAACCAAAATAATTTCGCAACTAAACAAAAACATAATATTTGATTAAAAATGAATTATTTTAATCTGAAAAATTAATTTTCTCTATAAGTTGAATGCATTCTATAATATTACTCCCTTTTAGTAATTTCAAACATTGTAATAAATTAAAATGTTTCTTTTATGAGAATATTGCAGTAAATATTGTATTATGTGTATGTGAATATTGCATTTATTTATTTATTTAAATTATATGCCGCCCAACTCCTGAAGGACTCTTATATATTGTAACTAGAAATACACAACATAAAAACATTATATATGTATTTAATAAATTTTTCAATTAAATGCATTTCATTCTTAATTTCTTGTGTTGAAATTTTGATAAAACTCAATTATTAACTAATACTTTTGCCACATGGCTATATTTTAAGCAAAGCTTAAAAGAAACTCAAAGAAACAATTCATTTGTAAAGCAAAAGTGATAATTTTAATAATATGTGATGACTTTATATTGTCTCATCTATTGATAAATAACACCTAGAAGAGCTATGCATTTTAAAATTTAAGAAAAAAGCATTCTGGAGTCATATTAACAAGCCTCAGCTTATCAATAAGAAAAAATAGTAATCATTTTGTTTAAATTCAACAGAAACAAAACTTGGAAGACTGTACAATGATTTTTATTCATGACAAACATATTGCTTACCCTTGATCACGTGCCCTGATTCGACTGTGGGTCAAAATCTTGTCATAATGAGCAATGGAAGATTCTGCTAGATGAAAAACTGACATAAAACAAATAGTGACTGTAGCAACCCAAAGGAAGTCCATGTTTCTGTCTCTCTGTTTCTTGAACGTCTGAGAAGAGAACTGGCAAAGACTCTAGAGAGCTCCAAGTTTATATCCAAGATGCAAGGCAGAGGGAGGGGAAAATATATCAACCTGAAACTTTGAACAACCCTCTGAGAAAGAGGAGCAACAAGTAATTGTAACAAGTTCTATATGTATCTGAATTACAAAGCAACCTATTCATTTTGACAGCTCCCATAAAATTAATTAGAGTTAGATATAACTAGAATTTATAATGCAGAAAATCTAAAGTTTCTGGATGACCTCACAAGTTCAACTGACTGAATGTTTTTCCACACACAGATATATAAAATTACTGGATAAAGAACATGGGATACCAGGTTTTTTTCCAACATAGTTCTCTATGAAATATGAGTCTTCATTCTGCTTATAGAAAGTAGAAATGCCACATTTACTTTATAGTATAAGCTTTTTAATATTAATATTGTATGTCTTGTTCTCTGGTTGTGAGCCACCCAGAGTCCTTAGGGAGTTGGGTGGTATGCAAATTGAACTAAATAAATAATAAAAATAAATAAATTTTAATTATCCTCATCCAGAAGGATCAAACCAAAGTTAGTGCTAGTCTTCTTGATGTACTAATTGATATACTTTTTCTATATAAAATAACATAGGAAAATAGAATATTTTAAGGAGAAACATGATTCAGTATTTGGGAACCATTGGTTTGAAATAGTTAATTTTAGGAAAATTGCTCAATGTATCAATCCTAATTTGATAAAACATATGTATTTATAAATAATTCCAACAAGAGTAATAAATATTTACCAATGTGTTGTAAACAGTTGTAAACTATTATAATAATATTCACAATGTCAATGAAAATTTAGGAATACTGGTGCTCATTGTTTTCAATAACTGAATCAAGACATTTCTAAGGAACTTGCTTAGGAACTGATTTCACAATTTCATATGAAGGCAAGAGTTGACCAAGCCAAGAGTTTGTCAAAACATCTGTTTCATGGAAATGTAGGGTTCCATAAAAGTCTCCTGAATGGTGGGTGGAGGTCACTTGAATGCAGCCAATTTTTTCATAGACTTTACATTTTTTTCAGTACTTTAAAAGCTTACAATAATCTGTTTCACACAAGTAAACTCGGAATATACAGTATATCTCCTCTATGGTGGAAGAAGCTTTGACTGTGGTGTGCATGTAGAATCAGAATAATAGAAAAATAAGTTGAAAGGGACCTTGGAGACCGTCTATGATAGAGAACCTATGGCACGCGTGCTGGAAGTGGCACATAGAGCCATCTCTCCAGATATACGGAGCTATTGCCTGTTGCTCTTCTGGGTTCCGGTGCACTGGCCAGATGGTCTTCACATGTGCGGACGTGCCATAAATAAAAAAGCAGCCACCCAATGTGCATGTGCATGTCAGGAAGATGATTTTCTGTTTTCTGGCATGTGCATGCACCCTGGCCACCTGGTCTTCCAGTTCCAGGTGCGCATTCATGCATGAAGACCATGTGGCTGGCACGCAGGAACCCAAAAGAACAAGGGGAACAGAGCTGCCAGCCAGGATGGGTGGGCCAGGACTTTCCTCCCTCCCCACCCACCGGCTTTTTGTGCAGCCCCAACCCTCCAGCCTGTGGCACTCATGTGCGTCTGGCCAGCTTGGGTGCACAGGACTGCTCCTACCACTGCAAGGGGCTGGTGGCGGTTCTTGCGCTGCTGCTCCCAGGTGGGATGCTGGAGCAGTCAGGAGGAAAAGGTGGAGGACCGGAGGAGAAAGCAGCATGGAGACACCACTTAGGGGTAAGAGACACACTGGCTGGGAAGCGGCCAGGAAGTGGGGAGGCTGGCCTGGCTTGTTCTTGGTGACAGAGATGGAGAGAAGATCTCCCTCCCGCTGGCCCCCCAACCCTAGCCCCAGGAATGTTGATGCCCCTTACCTCTGAAGACAGGAAGGGGCTCTGGCTTCCCAGCAGAGGGAGGCGGCGTTCCTCTCCCTGTCATCAGTGGGGATGTCCTGCCAGGGGGTGGGCAGGGAGTCCCAAGGACCCCTGAAAGGCCAGACGGAGCCGGTGCCTGCAGACTAGACAGCTGGTCTTCACGTGCACATGCACGCCAGAAACTGAAAGAGCAGGTGGCCAGCATGCATGCGTGCACCAGAAACCAGAAGATCATCTACTTTTCTGGTTTCTGGCAATCGCTCACGTGCACTCCCATTTCAGCTCTCAGTGCCGAAAAGGTTTGCCAACACTGTTCTAGTGCAACCCCTTACTCAAGCCGGAGACCCTATACCATTTCAGACAAATTGAATGTCCAATTTTCTCTTTAAAGTAATAGAACATCCACAAATTCTGAAGGCAAGTCTTTCCACTAATTAATTGTTCTCACTATCGGGAATTTTCTCCTTAATTCTAGGATGGAACCTTCTTTAATAACCTTCTATCCATTACTTCTTGTCCTGCCCTCAAGTCTTTGAAGAATAGGCTGTCCATCTGTTTGCTTGCCCATGGCTGCAATCGGGCCGGTGACCATGTGGTGCATCTAGCAGGATGGATTGAGTTCTTCCCCTCTGTGCCTCTGCCTCTGCCTGCTGCTTTGAGGGCTGGTCCAGCAGTCACAGTGTTCAGACGCACCCGCACTGCACAGGTTGCCCAGCCCCAGAGTGCGCTAGCCAAGGGGCCTGGGGGCTGCAGCTTCTGCCAGACATTGTCAGCCCTCACGTATGCTTGCCGCCTCCTGTCCTGGCCATGCCCACCTACTTCCCAGGGCTACTGCTCTTAATTGGGGCTTATTTGGGGTGTAGGGCTTAAATTATGATCATCCTAAAAATCATGCTAAGGCTAATTTTCTGGTTTGGTTTGGTTTTGGGAAAAACAAGGTACAGTGGTACCTCTACTTAAGAACGCCTCTACTTAAGAACTTTTCTAGATAAGAACCAGGTGTTCAAGATTTTTTTGCCTCTTCTTAAGAACTATTTTCTATTTAAGAACCCGAGCTCGGAAAAATTTCCCAGGAAATTTGAGAACAGCACGAAGGCCCAACCAGTTTCCACCATTCCCCCTTTAATCCCGGCCATTTCAGGCTTTTCTGGGCTGCCAGAGGAGCCTTTCAGTGGTGCTTAAGGAGGCTTTGGCAGTCCAAAGGAAACAAAGCATTTTCCTTTCTCTAGGACAGCGTTTCCCAACCGGTGTGCCGCGGCACACTGGTGTGCCGTGACACACCATGAGGTGTGCCGCGGCGAGAGGCGGCGGAGGAGAGTGGGCGGATCGGGCGGGCAATGGGGCAGGGTGGAGAAGCCAGGGGCGCGTTTGGCCAGAGGCACCGTGGGGAGGCAGGGGCAGCCGCGGCTCCCTTTACTCCTACTGCCGCACCTCCCTGCCCCTGCCTCCCCACGGTGCCTCTGGCCAAACGCACCACTGGCTTCTCCGCCCTGCCCCATTGCCCGCCCACTCTCCTCCGCTGCCGCCTCCTGCCTTGGGGCGAGCAATCCGGGAGTCCGGGACTGTGTGGCTTTGCGCCATGAAGAGAAAACGGCCGACTTTTCCCTGCTGCCGTTTTCTCTTCATGGCGCAAAGCCACACAGTCCCGGACTCCCGGATCACTCGCTTCTCCGGTCAGCAAAGCCATCTGCCCAGGAAAGCGCCGCGCTGGCCGGAGAAGCGAGCGATCCGGGAGTCCTGGACTGTGTGGCTTTGCGCCATGAAGAGAAAACGGCTGACTTTTCCCTGCTGCCGTTTTCTCTTCATGGCGCAAAGCCACACAGTCCCGGACTCCCGGATCGCTCGCTTCTCCGGTCAGCAAAGCCATCTGCCCAGGAAAGCGCCGCGCTGGCCAGAGAAGCGATCGATCTGGGAGTCCGGGACTGTGTGGCTTTCGGCCGGGCTAACGGGATAAGGCGCGAGGCCGGGCGCTGGGGACGTCTGGGAGGGCGAGGAGGCTGATGGCTGCTGCGCACTCCACTCTCTCTCCGGCTCTCTCTTGCTCCTTCTTTTTCTCTCTGTTGCTGGCGTGGTGAACGAGAGAGAAAGAGAGAGAGAGAAAAAAAGGAGGGGAGAGAGAATGAAAGAAAGAAAGCAAGAGAAAGAGAGGGAAAGAAAGCAAGAGAGAGAGAGAAAGAAAGGGGGGAAGGAGGGAGAGGGAAAGACATAGAGGGAGGGAAGGAGGGAGAGAGAAAGAGAGCAAAAAAGAGAGGAAGAAAGAAAGAAAGAGGGATGGAGAGAAAGAAGGGAAGGAAGGAAGAGAGAGAAAGAGGGAGGGAGAAATAGAGTGAAATGGAGGAAGAGATATTTTTTTTGTCCAAACTTTTCTTTAGCCCCCCCGCCCCCCCTTCAGTGTTCCCCAGAATTTTGAAAACATGAATAATGTGCCGCGGCTCAAAAAAGGTTGGGAAACACTGCTCAAGCCACTTTGCTACGGTGATTCCCTCGCACTGCCTCCCATACACCCAGGGCAAGGTTGCCTCCCGGAGCGTCTGGGCATGGAAAGGCAAAAGGGGGCGCTTCGCCCCGGCCAGATCAACTTGGCTTCAGCCAAACCGAGGAGTCACCACAGTGAAAGAAAGGCGACCGGCTACAAAGCGAGCAAGCAAGAGAAGAGGGGAGCCCTTCAGTGTGGGAAGGAAGAGGCAGCAGGTAGCTGCAGCAGCCACCACCTTTCAGTCAAAGGAGCGGGAGGTTCCCCCCTCTTGCCCACCTGGCTTTCTCTCTCTGGCGCAGTGTATGGGAGGCCGCCTCATGCCGTGTGTATGAGAGGGGCGTGCTCCTCCTTGCCGCCTCACAGTCCCTCCTTTTTTTTTAAGTCTTAAAGTTTTGGATTTTTTTATTCCCCTCAGCTCACTTTCTTCCTTCCTCACTTTCTTCCTCCTCCTCCCACCCAAATTCTAAGCTTTTATTTCTTTCCTAAAGGGTTTGCACGCATTATTTATTTTTACATTGGGAAAAATTGCTTCTACTTAAGAACTTTTCTACTTAATAACCTGGTCATGGAACGAATTAAGTTCTTATGTAGAGGTACCACTGTATTTAGAAAAAGGAGTCCATCATATAAACTAGGGGAAAATGACAATAGAGATCAATTACCAATTCAATCAGAAGTTAGATTTTTAATAGCAATTTAGTATGTTAAAAGTAAAGGCTTTCTTATAACATGGTCATCCTATTACAGGTAGTCCTCAACTTACAACAGTTCAGTTAGTGACCATTCAAAGCATTGAAAAAAGTGACTTATGATCATTTTTCACACTTATAACCATTGCAGCATCCCCATGGTCATGGTTGCACTGACCTGAGATTGTGTGATCACGTTTTGCAACCTTCTCACAAGCAAAATCAATGGGAAAGCCAGATTCATTTCACAACCATGCTATTAACTTAATAATTGCAGTGATTCACTTAACAACCATAGCAAAGAAAATCATAAAAAGTGGCAAAAATCAGTTAACAATTGTCTCACTTAGCAACATTAAATTTTGGGCTCAGTTGTGGTTGTAAGGAGAGGGCTACCTGTATATGTTATGCGTTGAATACAGAATGCAGTTGTAATAATTTGTAATTTACAGAACCTTCCTTTGTATGAAGTTCTGTTATGGACTCCATTTGGTGGCATGAGGTAATATACATTTAAGGTAATATACGAGGTAATATACAAGGTAACATCCACATGAGGTAATATACATTTAATACGTTTAAGAGATCTTTTTCTTGGATCTCTGTTAAACCAGAGAGATTCATGAATCCAAATGGTTTCCTGAGTCTCTTTGAGGGAACATAATTCAATAGCTGTTTTTTTCCCTCCAGATTATGATGTTTGACTGACTTTGAATCTGGGTGCAGGACAAGAAATAAGAGTTGGAACCTTAATAAAGAGAGATCCAACCAAAAACTAAGGAGAAATTTCCTATCAGTGAGAACAATTATTCAGTGGAACAACTTGCCTTCAGAAATTGTGGGTGCTCTGCCAGGGAGGTTTTTAGGAACAGATTGGACATTCACTAGTCTGAAATACTATAGGACAGTGATGGCTAACCTTTTTTCCCCCTGGTGCCAACAGAGAGTGTGCACGAACTATTGTGCATGCAGGAATGCCCTACCCATAATTCAATGCCTGGGGAGGGCGAAAACATCTTCTCCCGCCCTCTGGAGGCCAGAAATGGCCTGTTTCCCAACTTGTGGTCCACCCAGTGGGCTCGTGTTTCACCTTCCCCAGGCTCCAAAGGCTTACCTGGAGCCAGGGGAGGATAAAATGCCCTCCCACAACCCTCCAGAGTCTCTGTGCAAGCCAAAAATCAACTGGTCAGCATACACATGCACGTTGGAGTTGAGCTAGGGCAACAGCTCATGTGCCAGCAGATATGGCTCTGTGTGCCACCTGTGGCACCCGTGCCATAGGTTTGCCATCACTGGTATAGGGTCTTCTGGGGAGGGTTGCTACTTACCGCGCTACCAGTGTGATGCATGCGCAGCATGTGGGTCGCCAGCAAGATTTTGCTTCTCCGCATGCGCAGGAATCAAAGTCTCAGAAGAGGATTTTGGCGATTTTTTTTTGCTTCTGCGCATTTGCATGTGTGTGTCCCCTCATGAGATTTTGCTTCCTGTGCATGCACAGAAGCAAAATTTCTCTGGGACGTGCATGTCAGAGATGTGGAGCTGTGCGCGTAGCTCCATTTTCACTACTGGTGCAGTGTGGCAGGTAGCAACCTGATACTGGATCTCCTGCTTCAGCGGTTGTGGGGTGGTGACTGAAGTTACTAAAAGACCTCCAGACTCCCCTTCTGTTATTCTGAATTTGTTGTTCTCAATGTAAGATTCAAATGAATAGCAACATATATATATATTTGTTTTGAGCTTTCTTAAACCAGGGAGACTGCAGAAATAATGATTTTTGTGCTTCAACTTCCCAAGGAGAATATGAATCAAAAGCCGATGTTTGACTAACCTTGAATCTGCTTACAATGGAATTGTGCCTTCACTATAAGATGCTTCATAGGAGTTGCTAACATAACAATTCTCTAGGATGTTGTGTCATAGTGTCATAAATTGGTTTCTTATGAGGTGAAAATTATGAAAACAAATGTTGCTAGCTAGCAAAGGCAGGTAGGAAATTAAATATATTTTACTAATGTCTCTCACTGAAGAGAAAACAACTTGTTTGAATTTCAAAAATGCTGTCTTGGTCCCTTCAGTATATCAAACTAAAATCAAATCAAATGCATGAATGGATATATCTTTGTATTAAGAATGCCTTCGTTACAAGAAATTTACACATTAGTCACATATTAAAAAGAAGAGTACTGTATCTTCAGGTTCCATCTTAAAAGAATAAAAAAGTTGCAGTGGTGTTAGACTGCCCTCTTGTGGTAAGAGAAAGAAGAAACTACAGTGGTACCTCTACTTACGAATGTACGAACTTTTTCAGATACGAACTGGGTGTTCACGGTTTCTTTGCCTCTGCTCACGAACCATTTTAAACTTACGAACCATCGGTTCTCTCGGCTGCTGTTGCTGCGAGCAGCGGGCCAAACAAGCACTTTTAAGTTTGTAGGCTCTGATGATTGCAACTGCTACACTACACTATTTCTGACAATTGGCAGTCCAATCTCTTTTTGAAAGCCTCCAGTGATGAAGCTCCCACAACTTCCGAAGGCAAGCTGTTCCATTGGTTGATTGTTCTCACTGCCCGGAAATATCTCCTTAGTTCTTGGTTGCTTCCCTCCTTGATCAGTCCTTGTTTCTGAACTGTGCAAAAAGTTAACTACCACTTTATCCGAACTGGTGTGAACCAGCTGAATCCCACCTCTGAAAATAGCTTGACCCTTTCCTCTCAAATATTGGAACCCTGCTATCATGTCTCACCCGGTCTTTCTCTTCACTAGACTAGCCATGCTTATCCTGTTCCTGTAACCGTTCTTCATATGTTTAAGTCTCCAGTTCCCTAATCATTCTGGTTGCTCTTCTCTGCACTTTTCCTAGAGTCTCAACATCTTTTTTATAGCATGTTGACCAAAACTGGATTCAGTATTCTAAGTGTGGTCTTACTAAGGGTTTATAGAGTGGTATTAGTATAGTATATTCATATTTAACTGGTTGTCCACTAAGATTCCAAGATCCCTCTCACGGTTAATGCTATTAAGCCTGGTTTCACACAGTCTATCTGTGTACAGTGGTACTTCTACCTATGAACGCCTCTACTTATGAACTTTTCTATATAAGAACCTTCTCCTATATAAGATTTTTTTGCTTCTTCTCAAGAACCATTTTCCACTTACAAACCCGAGCCTCCGAAACTGTAACTGGAAAAGGCAGGGAGAAGCCTCCGTGGGACTCTCTAGGAATCTCCTGGGATGAAACAATGCCAGAAAAGGCGGGGAGAAGCCTCCGCGAGGCCTCTCTAGGAATCTCCTGGGAGGAAACAGGGCCTCCACTCTCCCTGTGGTTTCCCGAATCGAACACATTATTTGCTTTTACATTGATTCCTATGAGAAAAATTGCTTCTTCTTACAAACTTTTCTACTTAAGAACCTGGTCACGGAACGAATTAAGTTCGGTACCACTGTATTTTTGGTTTTTGTTGCCTAAGTGTAAGACTTTACTTTTTCTCTACACCAAATTTCATTTTGTTAGAAAGGGCCAGCGATGGGTTGCTTCTGGTTTGGCCCGGTTCTGAAAACTGGTAGCAGCGGCAGCAGTAGGAGGCTCTGCCCACCCATCCAGGATGCTTCCGCGCATGCATGTGGGCAAACCAGTAGCAGTGGGTTTTAGAACCCACTACTGGATAGGTTCCAGTGTTCACGTCTGTCAAGATCCCTCTGAACCTGGATTGGATTCCTAAAGTAACAATGTAGCTAATTTTTCCCTTGTTGGCACTTCTTTTATGGACTGATTTGGTGACATGCAGCAAACAACGAAGATTCTCAGTTTGATTGTTTGAATATCTTCTAAGTCAAAATTTCCCCAAATTCCCCCAAATCTGCTCTTTGACTGAGCTAGAAATCTTAGAATTGAAAGTGGTATTTCTGCATTGATTATAAGGGTGTCATAAGGATTGCAACATCTCCCCTAAACCAAAAAGAGATTCATAAAAACCAAGCCATATTCTGGATTCTCCTTGTGAGGGACAATATGAATCAACGGATTTTAAATCAAACCTTTAACTGAGCAGGAATCTTTACTATTAATAATAGAATACTGTATGCACTAGTAGATATTTAATAATAATAATAATAATAATAATAATAATAATAATAATAATAATAATAATTTATTAGATTTGTATGCCGCCCCTCTCCGAAGACTCGGGGCGGCTCACAACAAGCGATAAAACAATATTGTACAGGCACAAATCTAATATTAAGAAAAAACTAAAAACCCTATCAATTTAAAAAACCAAACAACATATACATACCAAACATAAACGGTTCCGGAGGTATTCTGGTCCAATGCCATGTAGGGCTTTAAAGGTCATGACCAACACTTTGAATTGTGACCGGAAACTGATCGGCAGCCAATGCAGGCCACGGAGTGTTGTAGAAACGTGGGCGAATCAGGGAAGCCCCACGATGGCTCTCGCGGCTGCGTTCTGCACGATCTGAAGTTTCCGAACACTTTTCAGAGGTAGCCCCATGTAGAGAGTGTTGCAGTAATCGAATCTCGAGGTGATAAGGGCATGAGTGACTGTGAGCAATGACTCCCTGTCCAAATAGGGCCGCAACTGGTGCACCAGGCGAACCTGGGCAAACGCCCTCCTCGCCACAGCCGAAAGATGATGTTCCAATGTCAGCTGTGGGTCGAGGAGGATGCCCAAGTTGCGCACCCTCTCTGAGGGGGTCAGTAGTCCCCCCCCCAGGGTAATGGACGGACAGATGGAATTGTCCTTGGGAGGCAACACCCACAGCCACTCCGTCTTGTCTGGATTGAGTTTGAGTTTGTTGACACCCATCCAGTCCCCAACAGCCTCCAGGCACCGGCACATCACTTCCACTGCTTCGCTGACTGGACATGGGGTGCAGATGTACAACTGGGTATCATCCGCATATTGATGATACCTCACCCCATGCCCTTGGATGATCTCACCCAGCGGTTTCATGTAGATATTAAATAGCAGGGGGGAGAGGACCGACCCCTGAGGTACCCCACAAGGGAGAAACCTAGAAGTCAACCTCTGACCCCCCACTAACACCGACTGCGACCGACCGGAGAGGTAGGAGGAGAACCACTGGAGAACAGTGCCTCCCACTCCCAACCCCTCCAGTCGGCGCAGAAGGATACCATGGTCGATGGTATCGAAAGCCACTGAGAGGTCAAGAAGCACCAGGACAGAGGACAAGCCCCTGTCCCAGGCCCGCCAGAGATCATCCATCAATGCGACCAAAGCAGTTTCCGTGCTGTAACCGGGCCTGAAACCCGACTGTTGGGGCCCTAGATAATCAGCTTCTTCCAAGGACCGCTGGAGTTGGAGCGCCACCACCTTCTCAATAACCTTCCCCATAAAGGGAAGGTTGGAGACTGGACAGTAGTTATTAAGCACGGCTGGGTCCAGGGAAGGCTTCTTGAGGAGGGGGCGCACAAGTGCCTCCTTATAAGGAGCCGGGAAGGACCCCCTCCCCAAGGAGGCGGTGACAATCTCCTGGACCCAGCTCCGTGTCACCTCTCGACTGGCCGAAACCAACCAAGAGGGACACGGATCCAGTAAGCAGGTGGCAGAACTCACAGCTCCAATGGCCTTGTCCACTTCATCAGGTGTCACCAAGTCAAACTCCTCCCAGACAGATGGACAAAGACGTTTAGCCCCAGTCACCTCGACTGACTCATTGTCAGCCTATACTGCTATACAATTGGAGTCGAGTTCCGCTCGGATCCGAGCGACTTTATCAGCGAAAAACGAGTTAAATTCCTCAGCACTGCCCTGCAAGGGTTCCCCAGTTCCCCCCTGATTTAGAAGGGAGCGGGTCACCCTAAACAGGGCAGCCGGGCGGGATTCCGCTGATGCAATCAAGGCGGCATGGTACGCGCATCTTGCCGCCTTGAGCGCCACTTTGTAAGTCTTAATAAAAGCTCTTACAAGTGTTCGGTCGGATTCG
Source organism: Erythrolamprus reginae (assembly GCF_031021105.1). NCBI lineage: Eukaryota > Metazoa > Chordata > Lepidosauria > Squamata > Dipsadidae > Erythrolamprus > Erythrolamprus reginae. The sequence continues at coordinate 218,154,044 of NC_091951.1, read as the reverse complement.
GACTTACTCTTCCTCCATCGCTTCTCTAGACGTCTCTTCTGGCGTTTCAACTCCCGGAGCTCCTCGTTGAACCATGGAGCTCTACGGGGTCTAGTGCCACAGAGAGGTCGCAGTGGCGCAATTTGGTCAAGAGCCTCCGCTGCAGCCTTGTTCCAGGCCTCAGCAAGAGACTCTGCCGAGCTGTGGACGAGCGAATCTGGTAAAACCCCAAGCGCCTTCTGAAAGCCCTCAGGGTCCATCAGGCATCTGGGGCGGAACCTCCTAATCGGTTCCGCCTCCCTGCGGGGGAGGATTGGAGCCAGGAAGTTGAGCCGCAGTAGAAAATGGTCTGACCATGACAAAGGCAATGCTTCTAAGCCCCTTAGTCTCAGACCACTATTCAATTGCTCCGAGAGGAATACCATGTCGGGTGTGTGTCCACCCTCGTGAGTCGGACCCTGAACTACTTGAGTCAGGTCCATGGCTGTCATGGTGGCCATGAACTCCTGTGCTAATCCTGAGGAACCGCCGAGCGACGGCAGATTGAAGTCCCCCAGGACAATGAGTCCGGGGAACTCCACTGCCAGCCCGGCCACCTCTTCGAGCAGCACAGGCAGGGCTGTTGACACGCAGCTGGGAGGCAGGTACATGAGTAACAAGCCCACCTGAACCCCTAAGTCCAACTTCACAAGGAGTGACTCACAACCCGCGATCTCAGGGGCAACGAGTCTACGCAGATGGAGGCTCTCCCTGGCTACAATAGCCACTCCTCCCCCCCTTCCCTGGGGTCGAGGCTGGGGCCATATCTGAAACCCAGCTGGACATATTTCCGAGAGAGGCAGCCCTCCCTCTGGGCCCAGCCAGGTTTCAGTAACACATGCCAGATCGGCCTCCTCATCCAGGATTAGCATTTCATAGTGAATGCTAAAATAAGACCAATCATTGAGGTTATGTCACCCCGAATCCATGGAGAGGGGCGGCATATAAGTCCAATTAATAAATAAAATAATAATAAACTAGAAAAGTGGAATAAACTATATTTAGGTGACAACTGTGAATTTGCTTTTGATTTCTGCAGTAACACTGCAGTTAATTCTAATTTTTCCTTTGTTGGCATTTTTGCTATAGACTGCATTGTGACATGCACTAAAACAGCAAACATTCTGTGTTTGATTTTCAGAATTCAACAGATAAGACATTGGCAGTTTAACAAAGTTACCCTGTAGATTCTGAAAAATACTAGTGGTGGAATTCTACATTTGCCATCGGATGCTTTAGATTATGATCAGGGATGGCGAACCTATGGCACGGGTGCCACAGGTGGCACATGGAGCCATATCTGCTGGCACATGAGCCGTTGCCCTAGCTCAGCTCCAATGTGCATGTGTGTGCCAGCCAACTGATTTTTGGCTTGCACAGAGGCTCTGGGAGTGCGTTTTTACCTTCTACCAGCTCCAAGGAAGCTTTTGGAACCTGGGGTGGGTGAAACACCAGAAGTTGGGAAACAGGCCATTTTTGGCCTCCAGGGGGCATCCAGGGGGCAGGGGAAGCTGTTTCGCCCTCCTCGGACGTTCAATTATGGGTGTGGGCACTTGGGCAAGTGTGATAGCTCTTTTGGCACCCAAAGAAAAAAAGGTTCGTCACCACTGGATTAGATTAACAGAGTTGGAAGCGACCTCGTAACCCTCTCTCAACAGAGGGGGGGGGGGATATGACATAATCTATCTCCAGTTTACAATATGGTCCTTTCAGCAGTTCCAAGAAGGATCCTCACCCATTTGCACTACTATACTCAGGTAACACATTCTCTAAAAGAATGATAATAGACCAGCTGTCTCCAGGGCCGTCAATAGGCCGGTACTACTGGTACTGGCGTCAGGGGCCCGGCCAAATTGAAAAATGGGGGGGGGGCGGTTTTGCCAGCCCCCTGGCGCCTGCAGTAATTTGTGCCCAGTGAGCAGCTCCTCGCACAGGCGCAGTACCGGCCCTCTCTTGCCGGCCGCCTGCCTAACCAACGGGAGCGGGACTCATTTGCAAGAAAATGGCGCGCCCTCTGGCCCTCGCGAAGCAGGACTCGAAGCCCCGACGGAGCCTTTGGCAGCGCGGTCCTCCCGGAATAAAGTAAAGCATGCAACGAAGGTAGGAGCCCCTTCGGGGTGGCGGCATTGGGGAGTGAGGCTTGGGCAGCCGGGCGCTCGCCTCATCCGGGCCCGGGCCAGCAGAGTAGTTTGCTTTTGCACCCTGTCTCGAGCTCCGTTGGTGCCAACCCGGCCCTCCCCACTTCAGAGAGAGGGGGGAGAAAGAGAGAGAGAGAGAGAAAGGGATAGAATGAAAGGGAGAGGGAGGGGGAGAGAAAGAAAGAGAGAGAAAGAGAGAGAGATATATAAAAAGAGAAAGAGAGGGAGGGAGAGAAAGAGATAAAGAGACAAAGAGACGGGGAGAGAAAGAGAGAGAGAAAAAGAGAGAAAGGGAGAGAAAAAGAGAAAAAAGAGAGATAAAAAGAGGAAGAGAAAGAGAGAAAGAGAGAGGGGGAGGGAGAGAAAGAGAGAGAAAGAGAAAGAAAGAGAGAAGGGGAGAGAGGAGAGAAAAAGATAGACAAAGTGAAAGAGAAAGGGAGGGAGGGAGAGAAAGAGATAGAAAGAGAGAAAGAGACAGGGGGAGAGAGAGAAAAAAGAGAGAAAGAGATATAAAGAGAAAGAGAGAGAGAAAGGGAGACAAAAAGAGAAAGAGAGGGAGAGAAAGAGAGAAAAAGAGAAAGAGAGAAAAAGAGAGAGAAAAGGAGAGAAAAAGAGAAAAAGAAAGAGAGAGAGAGATAGAAAAGCAGGTGGGGGGCGCACCTATTTTGCCAGCCCTCGGATGGGCCATAGGGATCCGGTGTATGTGGAGGGAGGGGTCCCCAGCTTCTGTTCTGCAGAAGGGAAGCCAAAGCCCCCGCATGGGTTATGCAGAGTGCCAGTGTTTGGGGCAAGGTGGGGGTCTTCCTTAACCCCCATTTCTTTGGCGGGGCTAAGAAGCCTGCCTAGCAGGGTTGGTGTGTTGCTGAAGGTCTTGTCGAGGGAGACCAGTGGAGCCCCCCCACCCCCGCTCCCATTCCCAGGGAAGGGGGTTCTGGCATCACTGCCACTGGCTTTGGAAAGAAGCCCCCGGCCTCTTCAGGGGGTGGAGGGAGAGGTCCGTAGTGTAGGGCTGGACAATGGCTGAAGACCAGTTGACTGCAGCTTTCAGAATTCCTCAGCCAGGAATATGGAGAAGACAGTCTGAAAATTTAAAAGGGAAGGAAGGAAGGAAGGAAGGAAGGAAGGAAGGAAGGAAGGAAGGGGATGGGGAGGGAGGGAGGAAAGAAGGAAGGAAAAGAAAAACAAAAAGAGAAAAAAGAAAGAAAAGGGGAAGGAATGAAGGAAGGAAGGAAGAAGGGAGGGGGGCAGACACTTAGGCTGTATGGGGCCCCAAAATTCCTGATGGCGGCCCTGGCTGTCTCCAAGGAGAATAAATACTTCCATTTACCACCACCCAGTCGGAAATGAAGAAACTTCTTGGATCAGAAGTGAAAGCACCTTTGGGATTTCATAGGGATTGCAACAAATTTGTTTCTTGAATCTCCCCTAAGCCAAATAGAGATTCATGAAACCAAGTTTTCCTGATTCTCCTTGCAAGAGAGAATATAAATTAACAGCTCTTTTTAAAAATTGACCTTTCACTGAGCTGGAAACTTTAGTTCTAATAGAGGACTTCTGCTTTCCCTATGAGGCCTCATATGGATTGCAACATGTTTGTTCTTTGAATCTTTCATAAGACTGAACTGGTAACTTTTGTTCTCCCTCTCCCACTTTTTTTTATTAGTTCATAATAACAAATACAAAAATACAAAAGCAAATAATAGGAAAAATAGGATGGGGAGGAAGAGAAAAATATAAATAATGGAAAAAGAAAAAAGACATTGATTCCTGGGTCCCTTTGGTGCAGTAGAATAAGAAGCAACATCAAACCTCAACTTTTTACTTTTACATAGTAGTATAAACTAGCCATTTCTATAACAAAAGGTCTATCTAATAAGTAAAACCCAAAATCAAATTTCATTTTTTTCCCACCCCAAACACAAAGTCCAAAAGCGGTTCCCAAGTAGAAACAAAAGTACTTTTGGGTTGTTGTTTATTTCTTTTATCAAAGCAGTCAATTTAGCCATCTCTGCGAACTCCATCAGCTTCTGCAGCCATTCGTCCACTGAGGGGATTGAAGCATCCTTCGATCCAAACTCTACTAGACAGATGTCCAATGCTGGTTGATCTAAAAAGTATAAAAATTGAAGAATGTTGAATTGAAATGTATCTTAGGATTAGACTATTAGAATTACAGTATGAACAGACAGATTTTAACATTTTTAGAACTTTATTTTGAAATATATATGGAATATTAATTCTTTAATGTCAAGTTTTGTAATATGTTCAGATTGGCGAAACTGGTGGTTTATGGATTTTAAACCAAATAATCCATTCAGATTTTGTCTTCCATGGTTTGATGATACCACAATTTGAGAAGGACTTCATAAATTCGATTTGTAGCAGGAAGTAGAAACGCCTTGCAAAGAGACAAAATGCAATTTCCTCAAATGACAAAACTCCTCATTAAGCAAGCATGTTCTCCTTTTTGTTATTTCAATCTTACAAAACTTTGTTTAAGTTAATGGCATTTCCCATATCTGTCTGCAAAAGATACGAGATGTTCCATAGTAATGTGGAGTTGAAAATTATTTTTCTTCTAACTGGTATGTTTTCTCTTTTCCTTTCTCTTATATCCATTTCTGAATGCTATCATAAATAGATGGAAAGTGAAGGCATATAATTAGCACAGTTACCCTAGGAAATCTCTTACTATTTTAACAAGATTTGAACCCCTTCGGGAGACAGTATGAATGCAACTGCACTGCCTGCACCCTGTTCAGGAGGGAAGGGTTTTTAATAGGAAAGTGAACACAAGAATAAGGGGGCACAATCTGAGGTTAGTTGGGGGGAAGATCAAAAGCAACATGAGAAAATATTATTTTACTGAAAGAGTAGTAGATCTTTGGAACAAACTTCCAGCAGAGTTGTGGTTGGTAAATCCACAGTAACTGAATTTAAACATTTAAACATATATCCATCCTAAGATAAAATACAGGAAATAGTATAAAGGCAGACTAGATGGACCATGAGGCCTTTTTCTGCCGTCAATCTTCTATGTTTCTATGTTTCTGTGTGAGGTCCCTTCCAACTGTGTTATTCTGTATACCAGTGTTTCCCCTACCTTGGCAACTTGAAGATATTTGGACTTCAATGGAACTATGCCTGCGTGGAGGAAAGCATGCAGTAAGATCCATCAAGGTTCTGTCTTTGGCCCAATATACAGTATTCATGAATGATTTAGAAGAGGGGATAGAAGAGGAACTTAATAATTTTGAAAATGACACTAATCTGGGAATAACTGCTAATACTTTGGAAGATATCCAGCAAAATGCAGTTCAGTGGTGAAAAAAAATAAGATGCTGCACTTTAGCAGGAAAAACCAAATGCATAGATACAGCATAGGCAGGACCTGGCTCACCAGTATACCTGTGAGAGAGATTGAGGAGTCCTTCTGGACTACCACTGAAGTATAAGCCACCAATATGGTGCAGCTGCCAAAATAGCCAATGCCATCATAGGCTGCATCAACATAGGGATAGCATCAAGATCACAAGAAGTAATAGTTCTGCTTTATTTATTTATTATTTAATTTATTTAATTAGATTTCTATGCTGCCCATCTCAAGGCGATACGACACTAGTGGGGCCACTCTTGGAATACTGCATCCATTTCTGATCACCCTGATACAAAAAGGGTGTTGATTCCCACTTCTAACATATTAAAAATTACAGTTTGGCTATGAATGAGCAGGGGATTGGATTAGAAGACCACCAAGGTCCTTTCTAACTCTGTTATTCAGAATTTTGGAGGTTTCCAGGATTGTCTGCAAGATTTTGTGGAGCTGTACTTTGCCCAAAACAAATGACTTGAAAACTGCAATTCATTCTTTAAAAAACTATTCTGATTTATTTTATCATTTGCTGGAAATATTTATAAGACTGATTAATAACATTTCATAAATTGAAATCTGGCCAAAATGGCATGAATTTGTATCCATAATTGTTGTTTTCTAAATTTTAATACAATGTCGATAAATTTCAGTCCTTCTCATTCTATTTCATGCTGTTTTAGGTTGCATGGCAGCTTTCGGCCGATTTCCCTCTCCAAATATTTTCCTGAATGTTCTTTCAAATGAAGTGACTGAAGGAGATTCGCTTAAAATAGAATGTTCTGCACCCAGTAAATACGTGGATGGTTGTTTTTATTTGTTCAAGAATAATGAATCCAAGGCACTGAAGAATTTGTCTGCTGCAGAGGCTCAGAATCATGTTACCTTCCTTCTGGAAAATGTCACGACTAGTGATGGGGGCAGGTATAGATGCCAGTACAGGATCTATAATGGGAGCCAGTTTCAGAAGTCTGAATTTAGTCAAGTCCTGGAGATTACAGTGAAAGGTAAGTATTTCTCAAACGATGTGAAAAAATGTTTGGGAGATAGGATGGTCAAGAGTTGTATTCACTCTGTTTGGAAATCATTATTCCCATTTTTAAATGTGAAGTGAATTTAACATAATGAGCCTTCAGTTAACAAGTGTTGGGTGGAATATCACAAATTTGTATTCAGGTAACACCTGAAATAATAGACTTTTTTCTGATGTTTGTCCCTATAATAGGAGGTCTTTTTTCATTATTTATGTGAGTGTTTTGTACATCTTTTATATAATTATTCAATTGTTACATTGGCAGCATTGGATATTTTTGTCATACTAATCTAGATGAAACGTTAATATATATTGCTAGCTCAGGTATGCTATGCCAGTGTTTCCCAACCTTTTTTGAGCCGCGGCACATTATTCATGTTTTCAAAATTCTGGGGAACACTGAAGGGGGGGCGGGGGGGCTAAAGAAAAGTTTGGACAAAAAAAATATCTCTTCCTCCATTTCACTCTATTTCTCCCTCCCTCTTTCTCTCTCTTCCTTCCTTCCCTTCTTTCTCTCCATCCCTCTTTCTTTCTTCCTCTCTTTTTTGCTCTCTTTCTCTCTCCCTCCTTCCCTCCCTCTATGTCTTTCCCTCTCCCTCCTTCCCCCCTTTCTTTCTCTCTCTCTCTTGCTTTCTTTCCCTCTCTTTCTCTTGCTTTCTTTCTTTCATTCTCTCTCCCCTCCTTTTTTTCTCTCTCTCTCTTTCTCTCTCGTTCACCACGCCAGCAACAGAGAGAAAAAGGAGCGAGAGAGAGCCGGAGAGAGAGTGGAGTGCGCAGCAGCCATCAGCCTCCTCGCCCTCCCAGACGTCCCCAGCGCCCGGCCTCGCGCCTTATCCCGTTAGCCCGGCCGAAAGCCACACAGTCCCGGACTCCCAGATCGCTCGCTTCTCCGGCCAGCGCGGCGCTTTCCTGGGCAGATGGCTTTGCTGACCGGAGAAGCGAGCGATTCGGGAGTCCGGGACTGTGTGGCTTTGCGCCATGAAGAGAAAACGGCAGCAGGGAAAAGTCGGCCGTTTTCTCTTCATGGCGCAAAGCCACACAGTCCCGGACTCCCGGATTGCTCGCCCCAAGGCAGGAGGCGGCAGCGGAGGAGAGTGGGCGGGCAATGGGGCAGGGCGGAGAAGCCAGTGGTGCGTTTGGCCGGAGGCACCGTGGGGCGGCAGGGGCAGGGAGGTGCGGCAGTAGGAGTAAAGGGAGCCGCGGCTGCCCCTGCCTCCCCACGGTGCCTCCGGCCAAACGCGCCCCTGGCTTCTCCACCCTGCCCCATTGCCCGCCCGATCCGCCCACTCTCCTCCACCGCCTCTCGCCGCGGCACACCTGATGGTGTGTCGCGGCACACCAGTGTGCCGCGGCACTCCGGTTGGGAAACGCTGTGCTATGCTATACACTAAATGAATGAATGAATGAATGAATGAATGAATGAATAAATAAATAAATAAATAAATAAATACTGTATCTGAGGCAGAACTGGGGTTGGAGAAACAAACAGTGACTGGGAAGAGAAAGAGGAATCTTCTGTGCTCTCCATCCCCCCAAAAGAAAAGAAAGGATAAGGATGCACTCCTGTTTTATTACTTTCTGTAACTGTATCTGATTTTTCCTCCATTTCCAGGTGCAGCCAGGTTTCTCCTCATTACCCTTTGTGTGACTGGAATTCTGCTCTTGATTCTGATCGTCTCTGCAGCTGTAGGAACAACCGCATACTGTAGGTGGAATGCAGGGACTGGGTGTCTATTTCAGACTGACAAGTACAGATGTTGCCTACTAGGGTGGAGACTTCTGGGACATGCTTCTTTCACCTTTAGCCTTTTGACCCATACCTGAAAAACAACTCAGCCAAAGCAGCTGATCTCTGTGACTGCACAGGCATTATCACCCAATGAGTAGCAATGCTATGCTCTTGCTAAATGTTTAAGTAAACGTTTAGCAAGAGCATAGCCAGCTAAATGTTTGGCAAATGTTTTGGCTTATATCATTAGCTTAACTAGTAACTACAGCTTATCTATGAGCATAGTTGCATGGAGGGGATGTTTTTGTTCTAACATTGTAAAAGAGAACATACAGTATTTCTTTTCTCTTTTAATTTGTATCTTAATAACATCAATGTATGCAATATTTTTTAAAAAGAGAAAAGGATGAATGTTCCCCCACTGTGGCTCTTATTACTTTATATATATTATATATACAGTATATCCTAGTGGACAAACAATTAAATATGAGCCAGCAGTATGCGACAGCAGTCCAAAATGCCAATGCAATCCTAAGTTTCATTAACATCAAGATCACATGAGGTATTAGTATTGTTCTATAAAGCCTTAGTAAGACCACACCTAGAATACTGCATCCAGTTTTGGTGACCACAATGCAAAAAGGATATTGAGATTCTAGGAAAAAGTGCAGAGAAGAGCAACCAAGTTGATTAGGGGACTGGATAATAAAATAAGCAATGAACAGTTGCAGGAACAGGGCATGGCTAGTCTAGTGAAGAGAAGGGCTAGGGGAGACTTGATTGTAGTGTTCAATATTTGAGGCACTGCCACAGAGAGGAAGAGGTCAAGCAATTTTCCAAAGCACCTGAAGGCCAGACAGAAGGAATAATGGATGGAAACTGAACAAAGAGAAATTCAACATAGAAATGAGGAGAAATTTTCTGACAGTGAGAACAATCAACCAATAGAACAGTTTGCCTTTAGAATTTGTGGGTACTTCATTACTGGAGATTTTCAAGAAGATACTGGCAGCCACTTGTCAAAAATGGTATAGGATCTCCTTGAGCAGGGGGTTGGGCTAGATGACCTACAAGATCCCTTCCAACTGTGTTATTCTGTATACCAGTGTTTCCCAACCTTGGCAACTTGAAGATATTTGGACTTCAACTCCCAGAATTCCCCAGCCAGCAAATGCTGGCTGGGGAATTCTGGGAGTTGAAGTCCAAACATCTTCAAGTTGCCAAGGTTGGGAAACACTACTGTATACTACAGTGGTGTAGTGTGTACAATGGTGTAGTCCAGTGTGGACTATTAGGAAGATATTTGTATCTTCTAGATGTAATTATTTTCTACTAATAATAATTATTAATTATTCAAATAGTTTTTATCTGTGATAAAGGAAGAGGTTTTAATTATTGGATTCTCTCTTTGCAGTCGGGTAAACATTTTTTATTTGTAGTGTGCTTAAATTACTATGTTTCTATTACACTTCAAATATAATAGAAGCACATTTTAAAAACGTATCAATAAAATACAGGACAGAAATAGAAGGCAAATGTACAGTATCTAAGGAGCAAATATTGATGTATTTGATTTATATAAGGCCAAGCCAGAAATTCTTCAAAGTCAACAAAATGACTTGAAAATGATTTGGACACATAAAGACAAATTTGTACATCTGTTTGGGAAGCTAGAGGGAGGGAAGGGGAGATATGGTAGTAGAGGTAGACCATCTCCCCAGCATCCTGTAATTATTGTAAAGCAAAGTAGTATCAGGCATAGGCACAAAAGAAAATCTTAAATACAGTAGTACTACTCAAAGTGGTATCAGGCATAGGCACACTCAGAGCATATTGCTGTTTGATCTTCCATTGATCACTCTCCAAATGGGTATGCCAGGCTTTTGTCTCACAGTATTTATAATATTATTTACTAATGCGCCCTCATTTCCCCTTTCTTACTAGTTAAAAGAAGAAAGAAGAAAAGGTGAGAGAAGATTATCCTAAACTATGGTGCTCAGAATTTGTGGTAGAAGTCAGGTCACCCGCTGTCTATTTTACTGGAGTATTGATGAATCCTCTTTAAGGGAATGTTTCCCCTTGAATAAAATGTTCCCCGGCAAATTGGTACAAATTATTGAAGTGTTGCGAGGGGGCATTTGTGTCAGCTCCTAATAGCTGTGAACCACCCATTCCTATTTAATTTTACAGACCACAAGTATTTTTTTTATTCTTGACACAGCCAGCTTTTCCTCTTCCCCACTACTTCCCATACATCTCCTTCAAATTACCCTTTTTCAGATTCCATGATGCATTGTAGGAGGGCAAATATTTTTATTTATTTATTCATTTTGTCCAATACACAATGAGGGATTTAGTGGGTGTATATATATATATATATTCTAGGGCAAACACAGCGAGACCTGAGCTGCCTTCCTTCTATAAATACTGGTGGCTGGGTGTGGTTTGATGGCTCAGCAATTGCCTGCTGTGTAGAAACTTCCTGGTGAGTCAGTGGGGTAACACCTGGGGTCGTTGATGTATCTGAGGTATGCTGATTAGTTAATGGTTGTTGATTAGGCATGATATCCTGAGTAATTGGAGCTTGCAGGCTACTTGATTGTTTTGCAATGTGTGTTCTGAGTCTGGTTTCAGTTTTTATGCCTGGGTTACATTTGAGGGCTGATTTCCAGATGTCTGGTAGGCGGGAGGTATCATCCCGCTTGTTCATATTTTGGGGATGTTTTTCTATCTCGATGGCTTCCATGATTATTCTTTTGCTGTAGTGTTCTGTTTTGGAAATTAATTTAGTACTGTCAAAATCAATTTCATGTCCTGTAGTTTTGAAGTGTTGGAAAAGGGAGGAGGTTTTTTCTTTTTTCCTTAATGCATTCCTATGTTCTGCAACACATGCATTTACTCTTTACATGTTGCAGAACATAAGAATGCATTAAGGAAAAAAGAAAAAACCTCCTCCCTTTTCCAACACTTCAAAACTACAGGACATGAAATTGATTTTGACAGTACTAAATTAATATATGTTTTCGTAGATTTTCACGGGTACAGGTATGATGGTCTTGGTATATTCGGGTTTCTTCCTGTGTAGGATTTAGAAATTTCTGGCGACGTTTCGACGAGGTCCCACTCGTCATCTTCAGGCTGGTGCTTCTGTCCTTGTTCTAGGGCGAACACAGCGAGACCTGAGCTGCCAAATACAATATCCAGCTAGAAAACCAGGGAGTTTATCAAATACCATGTAAAATCTGCCCAGCCACATATATTGGACAAACTAACAGGAGAGTAAATGTACGTGTTGCAGAACATAAGAATGCATTAAGAAAAAAAGAAAAAACCTCCTCCATTTTCCAACACTTCAAAACTACAGGACATTGAATTGATTTTGACAGTACTAAATTAATTTCCAAAACAGAACACTACAGCAAAAGAATAATCATGGAAGCCATCGAGATAGAAAAACATCCCCAAAATATGAACAAGCGGGATGATACCTCCCACCTACCAGACATCTGGAAACCAGCCCTCATTAACAAATGTATTCCAGCCATAGAAACTGAAACCAGACTCAGAACACACATTGCAAAACAACCAAGTAGCCTGCAAGCTCCAACTACTCAGGATATTACCCCTAATCCACAACCATTAACTAATCAGCATACCTCAGTTCAATCAACGACCCCAGGTGTTACCCCACTGACTCACCAGGAAGTTTCTACACAGCAGGCAATTGCTGAGCCATCAAACCACACCCAGCCACCAGTATTTATAGAAGGAAGACAGCTCAGTTCTCTTTTGTTATAGAAGCACCAGCCTGAAGATGACGAGTGGGACCTCGTCAAAACGTCACCAGAAATTTCTAAATCCTACACGGGAAGAAACCCGAATATACCAAGACTATCATATATATATATATATATATATATATGTCACATGTTTTTGCTGAATTTGAAAATTAAGGGAGACTAGGATAGATCTATTTCGGCCTTATTTTGGTCTCATCAGCTAGCCATACCCTCACTGGGACTTGAACCTGCAACCTTTGCCTTGTAAGGCAGAGAATTAACCTCTAGACTACAGTATCCAATCCTTTCAGCTCTGTACCAGGGAAGGGTTACATTTTGTGTTGAATCACCATATATATATGGCCAGCTGATGAGGCCAAAATAAGGCCGAAATAGATCTATCCTAGTCTCCCCTAATTTTCAAATTCAGCAAAAAAAACATGTGACATATATATATATTTATATATATGTATGTATGTATGTATGTATGTATGTATCAAATGAATATATATATATATATTCAAATTCAGCAAAAAAAAAACATGTGACACATACACATAGAATTGTCGGCTATCAATAAAATTAACTGCCTTGGAAATGGCGCTGGGTTGGGCAGAGAGGCAAATAAGGAGCTGTGATGTTCCTTCAATATACCAGGGTGATTCGACACAAAAATATGTAACCCTTCCCTGGTGCAAAGCTGAAGGGATTGGATACTGTAGCCTAGAGGATAATTCCCTGCCTTACAAGGCAAAGGTTGCAGGTTCAAGTCCCAGTGGGTATGGCTAGCTGATGAGGCCAAAATAAGGCCGAAATAGATCTATCCTAGTCTCCCTTAATATTCAAATTCAGAAAAAAAGTTATATATATATATATATATATATATATATATATATATATATATATATATATATATTCGTAGATTTTCACGGGTACAGGTATGATGGTCTTGGTATATTCGGGTTTCTTCCCGTGTAGGATTTAGAAATTTCTGGCGACATTTCAACGAGGTCCCACTCCAGCCTGAAGATGACGAATGGGACCTCGTCGAAACGTCGCCAGAAATTTCCAAATCCTACACGGGAAAAAACCCGAATATACCAAGACCATCATATATATATATATATACACACATAGTAAAATACATGATGAAGGTTATAGAGGAGATACTCATAGTAAAATATATAGAATAGAAAAGAAGATATAGTAATAGAACATATCAATGAAAGAATAGAAGAAGAGATATAGGAATAGAAGAAAGGTATAGGAGATATAGGTGAGCAATAGGAAAGGGGATGGAAGGCACACTAGTGTACTTGTACTCACCCCTTACTGATCTCTTAGGAATCTGGATAGGTCAACAATAGATAATCTAAGGGTAAATTGTTGGGGGTTTGGGAATGACACTATGGAGTCCGGTAATGAGTTCCACGCTTCGACAACTCGGTTACTGAAGTCATATTTTTTACAGTCAAGTTTGGAGCGGTTAATATTAAGTTTAAATTTGTTGTGTGCTCGTGTTGTTGTGGTTGAAGCTGAAGTAGTGTCCAACAGGCAGGACTTTGCAGCATATGATCTTGTGGGCAATACTTAGATCTTGTTTAAAGCGTCTTAGTTCTAGGCTTTCTAGGCCCAGGATTGAAAGTCTAGTCTTGTAGGGTATTCTGTTTCGAGTGGAGTAGTGAAGGGCTTTTCTGGTGAAGTATCTTTGGACATTTTCAAGGTTGTTGATGTCTGAGATGCAATATGGGTTCCAAATGGATGAGCTGTATTTGAGGATGGGTCTGGCAAAAATTTTGTAAGCTCTGGTAAGTAGTGTGAGATTGCCAGAGCAGAAGCTATGTAGGATTAGGTTTACAACTCTTGAAGCCTTCTTGGCTATGTTGTTCCAGTGGGCTTTGGCACTTAAATCTTTTATTGTTAGTATACCGAGGTCTTTAACCAAGTGGGGATTATCTGTGATAATTTGATTATTCAGTTCGTATTTGGAGTTCAGATTCTTTTTCCCAATGTGTAGGGCAGAGCATTTGCTAGTTGAGATTTGGAGATGCCATGTGTTAGACCACTCAGAAACAGAGTTCAGGTCTTTTTGGAGAGTAGTTGTGTTATCGGTGGTGTTGAAGAGTTTTACATCGTCGCCGAAGAGGACACAGTTGCTTGGGATGTAATCGCAAAGGTCATTGATATAGAGAATGAAGAGCGTTGGTCCCAGTACACTACCTTGGGGAACACCACTTTTAACTGGGATGGGGGTGGATATGGTGCTTCCTATTTTGACCACTTGTTGTCTGTTTGACAGGAATGCTGTAATCCAGCTGTGGAGGGATCCTGAGATGCCTTAGGATTTGAGTTTTAGGAGTAGTTTGTTATGGACCACTGAATCAAAGGCTTTGCAGAAGTCGATATAAATTCCATCTATAGATTTCCCTTGATCTAGATGAGTTGTCCATATATTTTTGCAGTGGAGGAGCTGCAGGTTGTAGGATAGTTTTTTTCTGAAACCAAATTGTTTGTTAGAGAGCAAATTATTAGTCTCTAGATGGAGAGTAATTGATTTGTTTATAATTGATTCCATGACTTTGCATGGGACGCAGCATAGTGAAATTAGTCTGTAGTTATCGACAAGAGATGGGTCTCCTTTTTTGAAGATGGGGATGACCATTGCTTTCTACCATAGCTTAGGAAGTGTGCTGGTTCTGAAGGATTTTTTGAAAATTATGCTTAGTGGTTTAGCTATGGCAGAAAAGAGCTTTTTTATGAAGTAAGCACAAAGACAATCGGGTCCGACTGATAGAGAAAGTTTAAGGTCACATAATGCTTTTTCAACTCGGTCTTCAGTGAAGTCTACTTGGGTTAGGTCGTTGAGGGAGTTTGAGGCGCGATTGATGAAATTGGGGGATGAGCCATTGCTGTTGACAAAGACAGAGCCAAAGAAAGAGTTGAGGAGGTTGGCTTTGGATGAATCATCGTGGTATTCTTTGTTGTTGGGTCCTTTGAGAGGTGGGATAGATCTAGAGTCTTTGAGTTTATTGTTGACAAAGTTGTAGAAAGCTCTATTAGATTTGTTGCATAGCAGGTTTTCCTCTTGTTTGCTGTAGTAATTCAGGCATTCTGCTTTTATTTGATTGCAAATGCTTTTATATCGGCTTTTGAAGTTGGAAACTTGTCCTTTTTTGTTTTTCCTCCAGAGATATTTTTTTATTGTTTGTAATTTTCTTATTGAGATGGGGAAGTTATTTTTTTTTTGTTTATGGTACATGTTAGAGGTACATGAAGTCTGATGATAATTTTCATTTTGAGTAGGAATATGTTGTAGTGGTCATCAGTAATGTAGCATTCAGAGAATAGAGTTTTCCAGTTTAATGTTGAGAGGTGGGCTTCAATGAGTTCGTAGTTCGCTTTTTTGAAATTGAATTTTGGTGTATTATTTTGGTGGATCATAGTATGTCTTAGGTTGAGACTGAAGTTTATCATGCTGTGGTTGCTATTGGAAAATGGTTCTGTTATTTGTAAGTCATATACAGTGATCCCCCGATCATTGCGAGGGTTCCGTTCCAGGACCCCCCGCAACGAGCGGGTTTTCGCGAAGTAGCGCTGCGGAAGTAAAAACACCATCTGCCCATGCGCAGATGGTGTTTTTACTCCCGCAGCGCTAGCGAGGAGCCGAAGATTGGGGTTCCTGTTTTAAAACGTCGCCGCCGGCATGGGCGGCTTCCTAGCAGCCCCCCAAACCCGGGTTGGGGGACCGGGGGGTGCTGGCAAGCCGCCCATGCCGGCGGCGACGTTGCTGCCGGCTTGGCTTCCCTCGCCAGCGCAGCCAACGCGCGCTACGATCTTCCGGGCGAGCCAGGCTCAGTGACGGAAGGCAGCCGCTTGGCCCGGGATGCTGGGCCGAGAGGAGCCGGGCTTGATCCGCTGAGCCTGGCCGGCTTGGCTTCCCTCACCGGCGCAGGCAACACGCGCTGCCATCTTCCGGGCCAGCCAGGCTCAGCGGATCAAGCCCGGCTCCTCTCGGCCCAGCATCCCGGGCCAAGCGGCTGCCTTCCGTCACTGAGCCTGGCTCGCCCGGAAGATCGTAGCGTGCGTTGGCTGCAGCGGCGGCGACATTGCTGCCGGCTTGGCTTCCCTCGCCGCTGCAGCCAACGCACGCTATGATCTTCCGGGCGAGCCAGGCTCAGTGACGGAAGGCAGCCGCTTGGCCCGGGATGCTGGGCCGAGAGGAGCCGGGCTTGATCCGCTGAGCCTGGCTGGCCCGGAAGATGGCAGCGCGTGTTGCCTGCGCCGGTGAGGGAAGCCAAGCCGGCCAGGCTCAGCGGATCAAGCCCGGCTCCTCTCGGCCCAGCATCCTGGGCCAAGCGGCTGCCTTCCGTCACTGAGCCTGGCTCGGCCGGAAGATCGTAGCGCATGTTGGCTGCGCTGGCGAGGGAAGCCAAGCCGGCAGCAACGTCGCCGCCGCTGCAGCCAATGCGTGCTACGATCTTCCGGGCGAGCCAGGCTCAGTCACGGAAGGCAGCTGCTTGGCCCGGGATGCTGGGCCGAAAGGAGCCGGGCTTGAAGATCGCAGCGCGCGTTGGCTGCGGTGGCAAGGGCTTGCGATGGAGGGTGGAGGAAGCGGCCATGGGAGGGCGAGCTGCCTCAGGGAGGAGGATCGGGCGGGACCAGGTGGGGGCTGGAATTTCTCTGCTGGGAAGAAGTGGCGATGGATCATCCGTCTACCTCTGTCGGCTGCTCCGGGCCAGGGCGAAGGGCGGGCGAGCGGCGAAGGGCGGGCGAGCGGCGAAGGGCGGGCGAGCGGGTGCAGGGGAGGGCTTCTCGCCCTCCCGCCAGCAAGAGGGGGAGCGAAAGGCGTGGGCGGGCGAAGGGCGGGCGAGCGGCAGCGAGGAGTTTTCGTGGGCGGTGGGGAAACTCCTCGCTGATGCCAGCAAGAGGGGGAAGACCCAGGGAAGCCACCCAGCAGCTGATCTGCCGGGCGCCATCTACGCA
Source organism: Erythrolamprus reginae (assembly GCF_031021105.1). Taxonomy (NCBI): domain Eukaryota; kingdom Metazoa; phylum Chordata; class Lepidosauria; order Squamata; family Dipsadidae; genus Erythrolamprus; species Erythrolamprus reginae. The sequence goes on along the minus strand of NC_091951.1, from coordinate 218,136,994 downwards.
TGCGTGCCCATAGGGAAAAAAAAGGCACGCATGCGCAGATGGTGTTTTGACTTCCGGGTTGAAAAATCGCAAATTACCCTGTTCGCAATGGTCGGGAACGCAATAACCGGGGGATCACTGTATTGCACTTTTGCTGTTGCAGAAGATGAGATCCAGACAGTTATCAAGTCTGGTATTGTTAGTTACTATATATAGTAGAATGGATGGGTTTATATATAGTAGAATGGATGGGTTCCGTGCTGCATTCATTTAAGGACCAGTTAATGTGTGGTAGGTTGAGGTCTCCAAGGAAGATAATGGGGTATAGGCAGTTGGTTGCCCACATTAGTAATGTGGATAATTTGTTAGCATGTTCGATTTCGTAGTCTGGAGCTCTATAGCAGAGTAAGAAACGAATTGTGGTATTTAGGGATAAATCACAGACAACAGTTTCGGGTTGTCTGTGCACAGATCCTGTGCAACTTTGAGGATTTTTAAGTTCAGTGATTTTTTGTAGAATATAGCTACTCCGCCTCCTCTGCGGGATTCACGGTTAGAGTGGGAAACATGGTAGTTTTTTGATGTGATAATGGAGTCTGGGTAGGAAGCATTTAGCCATGTTTCGCATATAAAAATTATATCGAAGTTGGAGGTGTCAAGTAGAAGGAGGAATTCAGACATCTTGTTGACTAAACTTCTAGGATTTAATAGTTTACATTTGAGACTGGTCTTGTGCTTGAGATTGGTTTTGGGGTGGTTAGAGGAAGTAAGGGGCACACTTTCCTATTCTTTGTTTGAGGTGGTAGGGATGTCTATTTGTTGTTGTGGGATGGTGGTCTGGCAGGTGTCAGTCTGATGTTGTGAGATGGTAGATTGTGAGAAGTTAGACCGGAAGATGTAGGGAGGATTATGGGTTTTGGGTTTGATGCGTTCCGTGCGGTAATCTATGTAAAGGCTTTTTTCACCAAGTTCATAACATCTCTTGAGTTCTGCCCGTAATTCACGAGAGCGAATATGTTGCAGGAGAGAAAGATCTGGTCTGGATCTGAGTTTGTTGAAAGAATTGTTATTTCTGGCAATGTGGCTAATGGTCTTGATGAATTGCTGTTTTATTTGTTTATTTTTGCATACCACTTTGCAGAAGTGGGGTGCTATTGAGCCATTGTTATACTTGTGCTCAGGTCCAATTCTGGTAACTTCCAAAATGTCTTCTTGGGCGATTGTGCATGTGAGTGATGGAGGTGGATGACGTTTCTTATTTTTGTTATATCTGATTCATGGCTTTCTTCAAGACCACAGGGGATAGCATTCTGGCATTTTTGTTCACGTTCCATGGCATCCTTGACTAGGGTAGGGATATCAGTGGTAGATTTAGTGGGGTTTTGGAGTATTGGAAGTGATTGAGGTTGAGGTTGAAGTGAAGTGGTGAGTTGTATTTTGTCGGGTGGATTTGGATTAATCAGTGTTTGGATATTTTTCTCCATGGATGAAAGTCTTGATTCAATATTTTCTCTGAATGCTTGTTGGTTTTTGAGAAGTCTTGGTTCAATACTTTCTATGAATGCTTGTTGAGTTTTGATGGCTTCTTTTAAGGTGTTAATCTCCTCAGACAAACTGGTGAGTATATTTAGCTTTGGGGTGGATGACCACATATAAAGAAATGAAGAGTTTACTCTGGATTAGTTATGTTTAGGCAAGACTGGTGTATATGAATTTTGCAGGATTGACATTTGATGTATTTATCAAGATCATTTATAGTGTCTTTGCATATGTTGCAACATAAAATGTTGTTTGAATCTTTTGAATGAAGATTCTGTGTTTTCTTCTTCACTGGCATAGTTGGCCTCAGGGGTTTGTAGTTTTATTGTTTTATTGTATACTGAGTGGAGGGGCTTTAGTTACCGGATGCTTTAGAGTTTGGCTAGCCCTTGAGATTCTATGTAGATCTGAGGAAAGATGATGGGGGATCATGTGGGTTGGTGCTTTGTGTCCTCAGTAATGGCAGCAGTAAAAAGAATGTATGTGATGGAGGTTCAAAGTTGTGGCTACAGGGAGGAATTAGCTGCATCAACAAACTCTCCTAGGGATCACACCTTCCTTATTGTTTCTTTCAGGCTGGCTGCCAAGGAGGAAATTTTCCTTCCTTGTAATGTTAATTTCTTTCTTTCAGGCTGGCTGCCAGGGGGGGGGGGCAGGGGGGCTTCAGAGCAATGAGGTTTGGGGAAACAGCTGTTTTAGCCTATTCCCTCTGATTTTGCGAGTCCTCAGGTTGGAGTCCTTTCGCTAGCAGCTATACCGGGCTTTATATGACCATTAATATGACCATTAGTTGATGCTACATTTTGTTTGCTTAGGAAGCTGAAGTCCTGCTGGGCAGAAACAAGCTATCCCACCACAGGTATGTAAAACGTAACTAAAGTTCCAATTGCCATGACCAGTATTGGGTTCCTACCTGGATGGAGGTGGGTGGTGATGGGTGTTCCTATATGAACAGAAGCCAAAATAATTCATGGAAGCAAAAAAGTCACCAAAATCTCATGCACCCACATGTCTTCTTGTGAGATTTGCTTCTTGTGCATGCGCAGAAGCTAAATCATGCTCCTATACGCGTGCGTGCCTGCTGGTCACCTGAACCTACACACGCAACTGCACTGGTAGCGGAGGTAAGCAGGAACCCCCACCTGGCTATAACATATCAGAGTTGGGCAGCCAGGGGGGTGGGTGAATTACCAGCAAAGAAGGCTAGAAGTCACCAATACTTGGCTTGGAACTACCAGGTTTCCAGTGAAGGGCTACCAAAATTTTTACTACCACATTGTGGCCGTGGCTTATGCATCTCCGAAGAGGGGTGGCATACAAATCCAATAAATAAATAAATAAATAAATTTTCTTTCAACACCTTTCAGTGCAAATTGGGTGCTCTGGGGTGGAGCTGCATTTTCACTACCCCACTGCATTCCCACCTGTCCGGGCAGCAGCCCACCCCTGCATGTTTTCCCAAAATAAGACAGGGTCTTATTTTCTTTGGACGTCTGAAATATGCCATGGCCTTATTACCGGGGTGCGAGTGGGGTGTGTATTATTTTGGGGGTGCAGCAGGTGGCGAACATGAATGTCCCTCCACCACTGTCACCTCCCCTCCCTGTTTGAGTGAACCCAACATGCCCCACCCCGCTCCAATGGCAACAGTAGCCTGGCTGCTTTCCTTCCCCAGTGTCTCTTTATTGAGAGAGGTGGAAGGTGCAGAATGGGGCAAGATGCACGTTACTCAGCTGTCACTCTTGCTCACCTGCCACCTCACACTCCACACCTCACGCTCCACACACTCCAAATCCTTCACTGCTGATAAGGCTGACAGTGCTCTATCCCTCCCTCCCTCCCTCTCTCTCTTTCTCTCTCTCTCCCCCTCTCTAGCTGTCGAGTCCCCCTCCCACCACTGTTGCCCCTGGGCCAAGCCCACTTGGATGCAACAGAGGCAGCCACTCCATCTCCTGGTGGCCACCCCCAGCATGCAGGACACCCATTTGTTCCAAGCCCCCCTCCTTTCTTCGGAAAGAAGGCAGCAGCAGCAGCAGGAACTCATCTAGCAGGAGGAAATGTTTGATGACCACGTCCATGATTTAACTCATGCCCAGTGGTGTGGTGCAGTGATCCATGGCAGGAAAAGACTGAGGAGGCAGGAGGGGCCCACTACAAAGCCCACCAAGAGAGTTGGCCACCAAGCCAGAGATGCAGGGAGGCGGATCCTGGGGTGGGCAGGTGAAAGAGCACTTTTGTATGTCTCCATGTCATATTGGCAGATGAATGAGCCAGGGCTCTCCTCCCTCCTACCGCGGTGGTTCCGGAGCCTCGATTTCTGCTTCACCTCCTCCTCCACACAGGCAGGAATGCATTTCAAAATCCCACCAGAGGCAGAGCCCAGAGGACCTGAGCCAGTCCCATGGGGTGTGCACAATGCTGCAGTGGAGGAGTTGGTAAAGCTCACCCAACAATATTACCAAAGAACAGGTCTTGCCGAGACAGTCACCCACTAAGCCAGAGGTGCAGGGAGGTAGATCTCAGGGTGGGCATCTGGAAGAGCCCTTTTGTGTCTCTCTGCATCACACTGGCAGATGGGGGCCAGGGCTCTCTCCCATCCCATTATGGTGGCTCTGGAGCCTTGATCCCTGCCTCGCATACTCCTCCTTGCAGGCAGGGGTGCATTTCAAGATGCCACTGGAGGCAGAGCCCACAGGAGCTGAGCCAGTCCTGTGGGTTGTGCACAATGCTGTGGTGGAGGGAGTTGGTAAAACTCACCCAATAAATATTACCAAAGAACAGGTCTTGCCTGCATGCACCCACCTCTCGCTTATTCTCTCTCTCTTTTCCCAACTGGGAGCTGCTCTTTTTGTGGGGGGCACTCTTTGAACTGGGAGAGAGAGAGAGAGAGAGAGCAAGCGAGAGAATCAAGAAACTGATTGTAGGAGAAAATGGCAACTTAGTTTTGGATAAAACTTTGTGGAATCATGTTTCCAAATGAGAAAGTAACCCTCCTTGTCTAAACTTTGTCTCTTGTGTCATGGTGACTTCTATCTTTTGTTTGCTGTCTTCCCACATATATAAAAAGATGCAATTTGGTTATGTTTAGAGAGAACCAGAGATATTCATTTGTTGAGATAATGAAAAACCATAATCTGTAAAAGTATGTAAACATCAGAAAAAGCAATTAAAAGCAATTAAGCTGATGTCATAATCAGCAATAATCCTACTTCTATGTAGATGTAATAGCATCCTTAAAAATAAACCTGTTTAGAGGTTAAGGTGTTCATATGACATTGCTTCTTCTCACAGAGACATCCTTTAACAACTGCATGTTCATCATTTCAGAGGTAAGCTATCAAAGAATGGGGGGGGCAAGTTATGTCACTTGAAGAAGTGACACCTTAAGAAGTAACTCGTCACATCTAGGTAGAACTAAAGAGAAAATTCATAATGGTTAGAGCAATTAACCAATCAAATAGCTTGTCTTCAATAGTTGTGGGAGATTCATTAGTGGAGGCTTTTAAAAAGAGCCTGGACAACTATTGTCTGAAATGATATAGGCAACAACAACAACAGCAGCAGAGTTGGAAGAGACCTTGGAGGTCTTCTAGTCCGTCATTGTTGCAAGTATGATTTTATAATACATGTGATTTTAGTGATGTTTTGTATTGGTTTTTTAAACTTATATTGTATTTATAGTTGTTGTTAGCCGCTCAGAGACCATTTGGAGTGAGCGGCATATAAATTAATTACAGTGGTACCTCAGTTCTCGACCACAATCCGTTCCAGAAGTGTGGTCGAGAACCGATTTGGTCGAGAACTGAATTAATTTATCCCATAGGAAATAGTGGAAATGGATTTAATTGGTTCCCAGCCCATTGACTTGCTGGGAACCAATTAAATCTACAGTATTTCCTCCATTTCCTGTGGGATAAAGATCTGAGGAGACGAGATGAGAACGAATTGGTGCCTGAATCCCGACACGCCCCTCCTGGCCGCCCTCTTAACAGCCGCCCAGTCTCTATCTTGTAACTGCTCCAAGCTGCAGGAAGGGTAGGGCTGGCTGCAATACCGGCAGCTTTGAGGGGCTCCTTTCCTCAGCGGTTCAGTTGGTTACATGCAGGCAGCTGCACCAACGTTTTCTTTCCCGGCGCCGGTGGCTCTGGCAGCTTCCCTTCGAGGGCGGCCAGGAGGGGCGTGTCGGGATTCAGGCACCCCTTCGCTCTCACCTCGTCTCCTCAGATCTTACATTTCGGATAGTAAACAAAATTTTCTGTTCAGTATCCGAATTTTTGTTCAGATAATGAAGCAAATTTTTGCAGAAAATTTTGTTCGGTATCCGAAATGTACAAAAACAAAAGCGTTCGAAAAATGAGCTACCACTACATTAATTAATCAATCAATTAATTAATTAATTAATTAATACAGTGGTAGCTCAGTTTTAGAACGCTTTACGTATGTATTTGCATAAATACATACGTAAGTAAGTAAGTAAGTAAGTAAATAAATAAATAACCAACCAACCAACCAACCCTGCTTGGCCGGGAGATCCTACACTATTTCAGACAAATGGTTATCCAACATCTTCTTAAAAACTTACAGTGTTGGAGCATTCACAACTTCTGGAAGCAAGTTCTTCCACTGATTAATTGTTCTAACTGTCATGAATTTTCTCCTCAGTTCTAAGTTGCTTCTCTCCTTGATTAGTTTCCACCCATTGCTTCTTGTCCTACCCTCAGGTGCTTTGGAGAATAGTCTGACTCTCTCTTCTTTGTGGCAACCCCTGAGATATTAGATCATGTCTCCCCTTCTTTTCATTAAACTAGCCATGCCCAGTTCCGCAACCGTTCTTCATATGTTTTAGCCTCCAGTCCCCTAATCAACTTTGTTGCTCTTCTCTGCGCTCTTTCTAGAGTCTCAACATCCTTTTTACATCGTGGTGACCAAAATTGAATACAGTATTCCAAGTGTGGCCTTTTTTCGATGGCAAACCTTTTTTTTGCTCAGGTGCCAAAAGGGTGTGGTTTGCACATGATAGTGCACATATGTGTGCCCACACCCATAATACAATGCGCATGCATGCATCTCCCTCACACTGCCCCCCCTGCATGTGTGCAGGCCATTTTTTTGCCTTCCCCAGGCTTCAGGAAAGCCTCTGGAATCTGTGGATGGTGAAAAATAGGCCCAACTGTCTATCAGAAATTTGGAAACAACCTTCTGGTAGGCCCATTTTTCACCATCCACAAGCTCTGGAGGCTTTCCTGAAGCCTGGAGAAGGTAAAAAGGACCTTCCCCCAACCCTCTGGAAGGTCAAAAATCAGCTGGCCAGCATTGACATGCACACTGGAACTGACATAGGGCAACACTACATGTGCCCTCAAATATGGCTCTGCGTACCACCTGTGGCATGTGTGCGAAAGGTTCGCCAACACAGGTATAGGGTCTCCTCCTTGAGCAGGGGATTGGACTAGAAGATCTCCAAGGGTCCCTTCTATGTTCTGAAAGTGAATAGAGAATACCAGAGTTGGAAAGGGCCCTGAAGGTTTTCCAGTCTCTTCTTCTCTCATCCAGAATCGCAGAAAGCAAATTATTCCATTGGTTAATTGCACTGACTGACTGACTGTTTGACTGTATGTATGCATGTATGTATGTATGTATGTATGGATGGATGGATGGATGGATGGATGGATGTAACCTTACCAGCGCAAGTCAGATTTGGTTTTTTATATCATCTAACATTTTTTGTATCTTTCCTTTTCTCATCTTTTTTTATTCCGCAAGAAATCAAATCAAGAAATCAAACCAACAGTAGAAAACCCAAGTGCTTCAATCTCCTCAGCCATCAACCCAAGACTAGTATCCAGAATCTCCCTGGAAAAGCAAGATTTCTCCACATTCAGAGCATCAGAATGAAATCCTAAATGAAAACATATCAGATAGCCTTAGTATAAAACTATAAACAGAATTAGATAAACTTCTGCACCAGAGGCTTTGCTCACCTTTTCTAAGCAAAGGGACAGAGAGACACCTGAAACTGGTTACATTAAGCCCAAAATGTGGTTTATAAGGTCAGGATGGAAATTCTGCTGACAAATACAGTGTTCCCTCGATTTCCGCGGGGGATGCGTTCCGAGACCGCCCGCGAAAGTCGAATTTCCGCGAAGTAGATATGCGGAAGTAAATACACCATTTTTGGCTATGGACAGTATCACAAGCCTTCCCTTAACTTTTTAAACTCCTAAATTACCATTTCCCATTCCCTTAACAACCATTTACTCACCATTATTACTGGTACTCACCATTGAATAAGACACTTAGTGATCCTGATATTTATAAACATAATTATTTATTAACAATAATTATTTTTTTGTTATTTATTTGCAAAAAATATTAGTTTGACAATGACATATGACGTCATTGGGTGGGAAAAACCGTGGTATAGGAAAAAACCGCAAAGTATTTTTTAATTAATATTTTTTGAAAAACCGTGGTATAGGCTATTCGCGAAGTTCGAACCCGCGAAAATCGAGGGAACACTGTACAAAAGAAGTGGCCTTTGCACTGGAATTTTGTGATGTGTTGTTTGTTTGTCTCATATGGACTGACATAGTGGGACATTCAGAATATGTTTCTTAGTTCAAAGCAATAAAGGTTTGTGGCATCTTAAAGACTAAAATGCCTATCAAGGCATGAGCTCTAAAGCTCCCCTCATGAAATACAGTGGTACCTCTACTTAAGAACTTAATTTGTTCCCTGACCAGGTTCTTAAGTAGAAAAGTTTGTAAGTAGAAGCAATTTTTCCCCTATGAATAAATGAAAAAGCAAATAATGCATGCAAACCCATTGGGAAAGAAATAAAAGCTCGGAATTTGGGTGGGAGGAGGAGGAAGAAGAGGAGGAGGAGGAAGAGTCGCTGCCCAAGAAAGAAGGTGAGGTGAGGGGAATTAAAAAAAAATCCAAAACTTTAAGGCTTAAAAAAGAAGAGGGATTCTGAGGCGGTGAGGAGCACGCACCTCCCATACACCCTGCGTGAGGCTGCCTTCCATACACTGCGCCAGATAGAGAAACCCAGGTGGGCGAGAGGGGGAGCGCCACTGAAAGGCTCCTCTGGCAGCCCAGAAAAGCCCAAGATGGCTGGGATTAAAGGGGGAATGGCAGGAAACTGGCCAGGCCTTCATGCCGCTCTCAAATTTCTTGGGAAATTATTCTGGGTTCCAATTCTGAAGAAGAGGCAAAAAAATCTTGAACACCCAGTTCTTATCTAGAAAAGTGTTGTGGTTCAGCCTGAGGCTGCTCAGGGACTAGCTGTGTCTCTGCTGGCTCCATGCCCGGAGGAGGATGACAGCGAAGAGGAGGGGGCTGAGCAGTCGGACGGGGGAGGGGACAGCCAGGAATGGGATGAGGAGGAACAATATGAGAGGGGGGGGGGCTCTCCCCAGCCAGTAGCTTGGAATCATTAGGGGATGACACACAAGCTGTCATTGACATGCAACAGAGACGTTCAGAGCAAAGAAAGGAGCAGTTAAAGAAATATTATCACCATTGAATTAGAAACAGCTGGGTTTGGGTGTGATCCTCATCAGCAGGGTTTAAAAGGCAGGCAAGCCCTTGAAGCCATGTGGAGTGTTATCAATTGGAGTTACGGTGTCCTGCTTTGTTCTCGGGGTCTCTGTTCCTGGCTTGTGGCCCAGCAGTTTGGAAGACCTGTGGGAGGTGTAGGTCTGCTATCTACAGCCTCGGCTTGGTAGCAAGAATCCTGTATTGCTGCATGGACTTTTGCCTTCGTGGATATATCTGAAGATACAGCATTTTCCTGTTTGCAAGGACATTTTCTGTTACCTGTGTTTTTCTTGAATTTTATAAACTGCCTTTGCCTTTTACCGGTGTGTTTGGCTTCTCTTTTTGGGTTGGTATTGGCTTCTGGAGTGACCCAGACAGAACAGAAAAGTTCTTAAGTAGAGGCGTTCTTAGGTAGAGGTACCACTGTATATGGCTATCCTCAGCCATAGGTAAAGAGAAAATAATAAACAGAGAAAATCATAATATGTTCAACTGGGACAAATTAAAAAGTTAAATGTGCAAAAATTTTGGTTTAAAATGTACCATGAAGGTTAATTCAATTACATCACACTTAATTTAGTTTGTGGTTTTAAAATAAATAAATGGTGAATTTATTGCTGGTATGGTTGAATAATTCCTAAAATTTTCTGTACATAATGAATTTCCACTGAACATGAAATAAATTTTTATATTTCAGAAACCTTTGCCTTCAAATTTGTTTTATTTTCTAGACACCATTGTTTCAAAGACGCTCATATTGGGATGGGCGTGAATCCATTTGCTTGAACATTTAAAAACTAACCTACTTCCCCATTGTTCAAGTATCACATTATATCAAATATTCCTTGCCCACTGAATCATACAATGTTTTATATGTTCATTTTCCAATTCAATTCCAATAACTTTTTATAAATCTTAGCAATAATATGTTCATCGTTGCCACATTCCCATTCATTTTTAACAAAGTCAAATCCATAATATTTTTTATCCAATTTGAACCTTTCTTTCAGTTGCTGGTAAGTAAACCAGTGGCAAACATAATTTTCTGTTTCAATTTTTTCCCTCGGCTTTAGTATTGGTATTTTTATTTTAACTTCAACTCTTACAGTCCAACTGTGAGGGCAAACTAAAAGTATCAATAAACCTAAAAATACTGAATGTTTAATCCTCATACTGACCACAAGAGGGATCTCTTGGATCGCATTGTAGGGAATGTTGAACATTCTGATGTTATTCCCAGTAAGATAACTAATAACTAGCTTTTATTGGGACCCAATAGCCTCTAAAATTACCACGATTTTCTAGGACTGAATTTTTCCCCCACAACACTCTTGCCTAAGCTGTTTTTATTTTGAAACTCATAAATTTTCACCTAAATTGAACTTCTGGGTAATTTTTATTTTATTTTTTCCTCCATACCAACTTTTTCAATACATTTCAAAATACACAGTACCTTCATATTACTGTAAAAACAGTATTGAATTAGTAAAACAAAGATAATAGCCTGCCAAAATTATTAGTTCCAAATTAATTACTTCCAGTGTTCATCGATCCTCCCCCATCTTGACCTCTGATTTTGTCATCTAGATATCTAATTTTCTTCTAATTGAATTCAACATTAATTTCCTTTTAAACTTATAGAAACATAGAAGATTGACAGCAGAAAAAGACCTCATAGTTCATCTAGTCTGCACTTATACTATTTCCTGTATTTTATTTTAGGATGGATATGTTTATCCCAGGCATATTTAAATTCAATTACTGTGGATTTACCAACCACATCTGCTGGAAGTTTGTTCCAAGCATCTACTCTTTCAATAAAATTATTAAATTAGTATCATTATCCTCTTACAAATTCAGTGATGCCATCAGGCTTAGTCCTCCTTCTTAAACATTCTCCAAAACCCTTACAAAAAAAGATTTATCAACTATAAAGAAAAGAAAACAGATTATAATATTTAAAAGAAGGAAAAAAACCAGACTCTATTACTATTAAAACTGAAAAAAATCAACAAAACAAAGAACATACAAAAAAGAATCATAGATATTAATCAATCTATTATTTTAAATCCTTAATTTTTAAACATTTATCATATTATAATCATGGGGTATTATTATAAAAGCTTATCAAAACTTCAGTATGTAAATAATACCTTTCCACATTTGCTTTTCTATTATTTTATTCAATCTAATAATCAGTTAATATTAAAAAACTTATCATTTCATTATCGTTATCTTTTACCAATCTTTTGCAATTTCAGTAATCTAAATAATCTATTTCTATATAATTCTATATTTTAATAAAATTACATAAAGCCATACATACCTTAAAGCAACACCTAAATGATTCTAATTAGATCATTCCATAATCAGTGCATATTTAATAATCTATCAGCCCTCCTCATGGTGCCATCTTTGCCAATCCCCAAGGAATTTCTTTCTTATCTTTTTGTAATTCATTGTTTTCTCCTTTATTCTCTTTCTGCTCAAGTATAGAATCTTTCCAAACTTTTTTATTTCCGTTCTAGTTCCTTTCTTACTCTGCCTATTCCAGGGTGTTGGGTCACATCTATTCTCAATTTTATTAGCGCTTTTTTTAAATAATCACCATCAAGGATGTGACCCTCAACCCCTTCTTCAATCAAACCATTTTCTAATTCATTTATATTTTTGCATCCCTTGCCCTCCTCTTTTAGCTCAATAAGTATGAAATCATCTGTCTTATCAATATTATATCCTTTAATCTGTCCCTTTTGAAAGTGCCCATCTAATGACACTTTTATATTTCCATCCTTGTTTCCCTGTTGATCAGTCTCTTCCAGCTGTTTGGCATTCTTCTTTCTCCCTTTCTCTGTAATCCTGATTAAAACTTTGAATAAAGAAAATTGTGTTGTTGTTTCTGTTTTCTTCTTTCCACTCTTTAATACTGTATTTTTAAGTACTGTGTGTCTTTAAATAAGTCTCTTATGTCTTCCATCTCGTCCAGAGTTAGTACTGTATATCAAAAAACTTTGTCCAAATGTCCAATCAATCGCCCAGAAGCCAAATTTCTTCAAATGAATCAATCTATTTTCCTTTTCTCTTTTCTTCTCCCCCTTTCAGGTTCAGCTAAAGTTCAAATCCAGAATGTTTTCTTTCTTTTTGAGTTCTCCACACCTCCTCTTTACCCCTTGTTATAAAAACAATCTGCCCAGTTCCATTGCATCAAGTGAATTACAAATCCAACCAAATATTGCCTCAACTTCACCAGCAGATGTCCCCAATATACAATCTCACAATTACTTTCAATTCTTTGGCTTCTGTAAAAGCTTTTAAATTTAAATTCTAATGTAGTCTCAAAAGTCCAAATTTAACTCCCAACTTCCAAAAGCAAAGCAAATTATAAAATTCTTAGGTTTTAATTATTTTAAGTCCATTTAATGCTAATTAAACAGTCCACTAATAGTACATCTGCTTCCGCTTTAGCTCAGCTTCTGAAACAATTTTTTTTAATTGATTTTTTTTTTAGCAGGATATTCAGATAGCTTTCTATTTATGGATTACAACACAAGCAGTAATTTAGAATTACTTCAGAGATAGCAATATCTGGAGTTATCATGTCTGCTCCAGTCCTTCACATAAGCAGCAGAAAGTAAATCAGTTGGAGATATCTCAGTATTGTGCTTTTAGTAATGCTGGTAATTACCCCAGATAAATCTGTTTCATGTTTGCTTCCCTTGATTTTTTTCTCTTGAAAGCATCAGAGATTATGTGGGAGGGAGTTGCAGAAAGTTGCTTTATATGCTGGAGAAGAAGTTATTTTTCTGCACATTTCAAAATTTAATTCATGATAGCACAGATCAGATTTTACTTGATGATTAATAAACCTGGCAGATCAATACGGTTTTCATTTATTTTTATTTATCTATCACATTTAGAATCCACCCATCTTCCTCACCCAGCCTAATTTTCATGCCTAAAACAGGACTAGAAGTGGGTAGAGCTAGCAAAATCCAAGTGTCTTTCCTAATTTAGATTGTCCAATTCTTCAGCAGAACAGTTCTCTAGTCCAGTTTTTCCCAACCTTTTTTGAGCCGCGGCACATTATTCATATTTTCAAAATCCTGGGGAACACTGAATGGGGGCGCGGGGGGGGGGGGCGCGGGGGGGCTAAAGAAAAGTTTGGACAAAAAAAATATCTCTTCCTCCATTTCACTCTATTTCTCCCTCCCTCTTTCTCTCTCTTCCTTCCTTCCCTTCTTTCTCTCTCTCCATCCCTCTTTCTTTCTTCCTCTCTTTTTTGCTCTCTTTCTCCCTCCTTCCCTCCCTCTATGTCTTTCTCTCTCCCTTGCTCTCTCTCTGCCTCTCTTGCTATCTCTCTCTTTCATTCTCTCTCTTTCTCTCTCTTTCTCTGTCTCTCTTGCTATGTCTCTTTCTTTCTCTCTCTCTACCTCTTTCTCTCTCTCTCTCTTTCTCTGTCTCTCTCTCTGTCTCTCTTGCTATCTCTTTCTCTCTCTCTCTCTGTCTCTCTTGCTATCTCTTTCTTTCTCTCTCTGTCTCTCTTTCTCTCTTGCTATCTCTCTTTCTCTCTCTTTCTGTGTCTCTTGCTATCTCTTTCTCACTCTCTATCTTTCTCTCTCTCTCTGTCTCTCTTGCTATCTCTTTCTCTCTCTCTCTCTCGCTATCTCTCTCTCTCTCTCTCTTGCTATCTCTTTCTTTCTTTTTTTTCTCTCTCTCTTGCTATGTCTCTTTCTCTCTCTCTCGGGTGGGGGGGCACGGGGGGGCTAAAGAAAAGTTTGGACAAAAAAATATCTCTTCCACCATTTCACTCTATTTCTCCCTCCCTCTTTCTTCCCTCCCTCTTTCCATTGTATCTCTCCCTCCCTCTTTCTTTTCTATCTCTCCCTCCCTCCCTCTTTCCTCCCTCCCTCTTTCCTCCCTCCCTCTTTCCTTTCTATCTATTTTCTTTCTATCTCTCCTTCCCTTTCCTCCCTCCCTCTTTCCTTTCTATCTCTCCCTCCCCCTTTCCTCCCTCCCTCTTTCCTTTCTATCTATTTTCTATCTCTCCCTCCCTCTTTCCTCCCTCCCTCTTTCCTTTCTATCTCTCCCTCCCTCTTTCCTTTCTATCCTTCTCTCCGTCCCTCAGCGGCGGCAAAGAAGAAGGAAGGCAGGCTGCAGAGGGCACCAAGGACAAGAGCGCTCGCTCGCTCCCTCGCCCTCTGACTTCCCTCCCTCGCTGCTGAAGGACGAGCGCGGGCACGAGCGCGCGCGCGGGCCCGCTGCAAGAAGTTTTTGTTTGTTTGGTTTTTTTCCTTCCCCCACCTCACGGGAGAGAGAGAGAGAGAAAGAAAGAGCGCAGCCAGGGAAAGCGGCCTCGAGCCGAGTGCGAACTGCAGGATGCGGCAAAGGACTCCTTGTCAACCAAAAAGGGGGTGGGGTGGTGAAGGCAAAGCCTGGGAGGCGGGGAAGGGAAGAGCGGGAGACCCCCAGACAGAACGGCTGAGGGGAAGGAAAGACGGAAGGAGGTAGGCATTGAGAAGCGAAGCCAGGGAGGGCTGAGAGAAAAGGGGAGTGGCGCGCGAGAGAGAGGGGTGGGGTGGGCATTCCCGAAACGGATGGAGAAAGCCCTCTCTCGCAGCGAAAGCGCTCCCAGCCAGGGGGCTGCGAGAGAGGGCATTCTCCGTCCGTTTCGGGAAAGCCCGCCCCGGCACCGGCAGCGCCCCGCCCAGCTGCAGCTTCGCTAGGAGCTCCGCGGCACACCTGGCTGTGTCTCGTGGCACACTAGTCTATCTCTTTTCCAAAGAGCAATAAGCTATGTATTTAAGAAGCCCAGAGATATACTTCAGAATCCTTCAGGTAGGACAACAGTGAATGCTTCAGCAGAAGCTAAATACTGTACTTGATCTCTCCTGTAGCCAAACCAAAATGATCCTTTGAAATTATACTCAGTAATTGAAGGAGAACAGGAGGAAAAAATATTTCAGCCGGACTTGCCAGCCAGTATCCATGTAATCAATTATTGTATAATGTGGATGAAGCATCATAGGCCATGTTCATAGCAAAAATTGTGTTGAAGACAGAGGGAATTACTTTATTGGACAGCTAAAGTTGACCTTAAGCTACTTATTTGGCTGAGGATAAGAAGACAATGCTACAATAACTCATCTATTAAAAACAGCATATTTGTACCTATATTTAGGAGCACATGGGGATAAACCAAGATCCTGCACAGATTTAGGCTATTGTTTTAACAGATTAACAGAGTTGGGACCTTCTGGGTTATCTAGTCCAATCCCGCATCCAAAGAGGAGACCCTACACCATTTTGGACAGATGGCAGTCGAGTCTCTTATTGAGAGCTTCCAGTGATGAAGTTCCCACAACTTCCAAAGGCAAACTGTTCCATTGGTTGATTGCTCTGTCAGAAAATTTCTCCTTATTTTCTATGTTGAATCTCTCCTTATTCACTATCCATCCATTATTCCTTCTGACCTTCAGGTGCTTTGGAAAATAGCTTGATCTCCACATGCGCACCAGCCAGCTGGTGTTCATGTGTGTGTGAGCACTAGAAACTGGAAAAGCAGCTCCGCACCGGTCACCTGAACTCCTGGTTTTCTGGTTAGTGGTTTACAAGAATGAACGAAGAGCAGCATGAACCCAGAAGAGCAACAGGCAATGGCTCATGTCCCCGGAGAGATGGCTCTGCGTGCCACTTTCAGCACATGTGCCATAGGTTCGCCATCATGGTTCTACTCCAGTCCTAAACCATTTCAAACAAATTGTTTTCCAGTGATGGAGCACCCATGACCTCTGAAGGCAATCCATTCCAATGGTTAATTCAGGAAATTTCTGGTTAGTTCTAGGTTGCTTCTCTCCTGGGTTATTTTCCATCTGTTGGTTTTTGTCCTGTCTCCAGGTGGCTTTGGAAAATAGCTTTACCCCTCTTCTATATGGCAGACCCTCAAATATTGGAACATTGCTATCATGTCTCCTCTGGTCCTTCACTAGACTAGCCTTGCCCAGTTCCTACAACCATTCATCATATATTTTAGCCTCCAGTCTGCTAATCATCTTTGTTTATTTATTTATTTGTTTTATTTCTTCATTGGATTTATATGCCGCCCCACTCTGAGAACTTTGTTGCTCTTCTCTGCACTCTTTCTCGAATCTCACCCTTTTTTTTTCTGGTGTGGCGACCAAAACTAGATGTGGTATTCCAAGTGTGGTCTTATCAAGGCATTATGAAGTGTATTACCACTTCATGTTCTCTTGATTCTATCCCTCTGTTAACGTAGCCTAAGATTGCGTTGGCTTTTTTGACAACTGCAGCACATTGCTGGTTAATATTTAAGTGATTGTCCACTAGGACTCCAAGATCCCTCTTGCAGTTACTACTATTGAGCCAAATATCACCTATGCTATATCTGTGCATTTGGGTTTTCTTGCTTAAATGTAGAACCTAACTTTTTTCACCACTTAATTCATTTTTTTTAACTGAATTGGCTTTTTACCAAAAAGACAAATAAAGCACAACTTAAGGATCATCTTAGATAAATTAGAATATTATGTACTGTACATCCAGAAAAACAAATGGCACTAATCTTCTTAGATGCCCAGAAGGCCTCTAAGACACAGGAGACTGTTATATCTAGAAGGACATAATTTACAATTAGGATGGCATGCCTTCCTATATCAGAAAAATAAAATTCATAGTTGGCGGCACGGTACTTTCAAAATCACTATATAAGAAATTCACTAATATCGATATGGAAAAAGATAAAACCTAAAATATACTTGAAAATCCCAGAATGGTTTTCCCATTCCCAAATCTGGTAAAGCTAGAAAAAAAAATTATGAAGGCATTTTAAACACTTAAGGGAAATTAAAATTGAAGCAAGAGCTTGAAGAACAGGACATTATACAATCATGGCCTCAATTGCAAATAGGATCTAGATATGATATAGATATGAAAAAGTATGGCTTCTATAAAGGACAAACACCATTTGATAAGATAGTGTTGAACTCTGATGAAAAATGGAGATGTCATGGATTGAATAAAATGTGGTGAAACTCACTTAACAACGTTCCCACTTAGCAACCCAAATTTTGGGCTCAATTGTGGTCATAAGCCATGTGTAATGCCAGGGTTTGCAGTCCCTCCTTCCTCTCCTTTTCTTTCTCTTCCTTCCTCCCTCATTCCATGTATCTATCTGTCAATCCATCCAACCATGCAACATTATTATTATTATTATTATTATTATTATTATTATTATTATTATTAATTAGATTTATGTCATTCACTTTTCCCTCCCTCCCTTTTTAATTCTTTCTCTTCCTTCATTTCTTTTTCTTTTTTCCATATAGATTCCATGCAGCTCTGAACCCTTAA
Source organism: Erythrolamprus reginae (assembly GCF_031021105.1). Lineage (NCBI taxonomy): Eukaryota > Metazoa > Chordata > Lepidosauria > Squamata > Dipsadidae > Erythrolamprus > Erythrolamprus reginae. The sequence goes on along the minus strand of NC_091951.1, from coordinate 218,119,567 downwards.
GGCAAACCAAATACAAGTGGTCCTTGCTTAACGGCCAGTTCTAATTTACGACTGATCTCCCCAGAGCTACTTGACCTGCTTTTGGAGTTTTGACAGCCATGCACCAGTTACAACATCCCACACATCTTTAGATTTTTACTCCAAAAGCATTTTATTAGAATAAATTTGATAAAAGAAAATCCGATTTAAAGAATCCGATTTAAATTTTAAAAAATCAAGATCTACCCTGAAACGAAATATCTGTAACTAGAAATTTGTAGCCCTGTTTCTTATGCCAATTAAGTTGATTTTGTCCTTTTTTCCCAAGGGCCCTGAATAATACTAATCCTCTATCGTTTTACTCCCATGACCCGAATCCCTTAACTTGCCGTCTTTTCACCAGCAGCGCCTCGCCTTCCCTCTCACCGCCGATTGCCCCGAAGCGCCCCCCTTCCTTATCCCCGCCGGCCAGTAGAGGGCGCAGCTGCCCCTTTGCCTTGTCCAGCCTAGCGGTGCTCACAAGGCACGGGTTCCGGCCGCTCCTTCTCTGACGCCTTCCTCAGTCGCCTTCGGGCTTTACCTACAGCCGCCGCCGCCGCCGCCGCCGCCGCGGAGCGGGCCTGGGATGCCAAGATGGCGGCGGCGGCGGTGGTATCGGTCTTTCCGGGTGTGCGGCTCCTGACTATCGGCGATGCCAACGGGGAAATCCAGCGGCACCAAGAGCAGCAGGCGCTGCGTCTCGAGGCTCGCACCGGGCCTGACGCCGCCTGCCTCGCTTTGTATAGCCGTGAGTGAAGAAACGGGGCTGAGAGCTGGCCGGCATGCACGCGCTGACAAGCGGGCCGGCGGGGGCCTAGCCGCGTGAACAGGGAGGATCGGATGAATGAATGGAAGCGAATGAATGAGCGGATGATGATTTGCAGGACGGACGAGCGGAGGGGGAGGGGATGCGGGACGGGCTGCTCTGGGAGCTGCTTTCTCGCCGTCGTTTCTGCTTGACGTTGCGAGGGAGAGCGGTCTGTCGGCCCTGGCTTGAAGGCCAAAGAACATCTGAACATGTGCGAGTGATTCATATCTGCAATGCTTCATAGCAGCTCCTAGGAAAGGGACCAGGTTTCACCCAGGAGTACATCAGGGAAATCAGGGGGAGGTCCCGAGATATTCCGGAGGTTTTTTTTGTGTTTTTTTTAAAATCTGTCCTAACAATTCATCGCTTCCCTTGGAGAACAGTCCAATTATTTTCGTTTGCAGGCAAATATTATGGAGATTTATTTATTTTATGATTGAGATTTATAGGCCGCCCAAACTCCTTGCGGACTGTGGGCGGCGATTGGGATAATAAAGGATATGGCTTGATAACGTTTCAGCCCAGTCAATGCTCGGTGACTGTTGCCCCAAACGTCTAATAATTTTGCATCAGTCAGAGAAATTCCAGGATTTAAAACATTGTTAATAATATAATGCCAGGATTTATCTGAAGTATTTTAAACTAACCTGTCAAAAGTTAATCGCCATCCTATGTATTCTTAAAAGTCACATTAATAATTAAAGACTATTAAGCCATACACTTAAAGGCATATATGTATTGTGGTACCACAACAGGGAAAAGTAAATTAGAGAAAAGTATGTTTGCAGGTAATTAAAAAAAATAGATTAGGCTTTAAATGGGATTGGGATTGGAAAAGTGCATTTTATTCATTCATTCGAATATGTATGCCGTCAACTCTGGAGGGACTTTAGAACTTTATATTAGCAAAAGAGAGTAAAATCTTACAAATTTGTAGGTTGAATGATCAGTTGGGTTTTTTTGAATACTCTTTTATCAACATATTTGTAGGTACAGGAGGAATTTATTTATTCGATTTCTAGGTCGCCCTTCTCCCGAAACTCATGTAAAATATTTGTTCTGAGCATAAAACAGCTTTTTAAAAACATAACCTTAATAACTCCCAAAACTCTTTCATCAATAATTCCATAATAACAATTCTGAATTATATTTGTCCTCATTCATTAGGAACTACTTTTTTAGTATTTTTTCCTCTAATCCTGGAGAGAACTTTTTTGTAATTATTATTACACTTTTATCCCTTCAATGGGATCTGATTTGGATCTGTATGTTGACATGATTGAGCATCAGATGGCTACACTTAGTGTGCATCCCATAGTTGGTTGCCTTCAATACTGATACCTTTTAGAAACAGGTATTTTACAATTAATGAATATCATTGCTGTTAAGTATGATGAATCAACAGCTGGTTTCACAGAGACTAATGTGTATACCGTACTTTGTGAGTTTTGCTTGATAATGTGAAGATAGTTGTTTAGATAGTTCATAGTGTTAAATTGGCTATACTGGATGTAAATGTGAATACTGCAATATATATGGTTTTCTGCACTGTGACTTAATTACTGTAATTCAGTCAGAATGAAACCATAACTTGAACATGTTAGGTGGGTTCAAACTACACTGTTGAAAAAAATAAAGGGAACACTTAAGCAACAGAATATAACTCCAAGTAAATCAAACTTCTGTGAAATCACACTGTCCACTTACAAAGCAACACTGATTGACAATCAATTTCACATGCTGTTGTGCAAATGAAATATTAAATGAGAATATTTCATTCATTCAGATCTAGGATGTGTTATTTGGGTGTTCCCTTTATTTTTTGAGCAGTATACTTTGTATACTGATTTCTGTATTGTTTGACAATTTTTGATATTATACCACGAGAGGTGGAGACTTGTATACAAAATATTTAGTTAATTAGATCAGTAAAACTGAACTGAATATTAGAATGAGAGAAAATCAACCTTTTTACATACTACATTAATTCTGTTGAAATCTCTTTTTGTATGCTATCACTTATTTTTGCACTTCCTCACATGAATGCAGAAAGTATATCTAATTTATAGGTCTGTGATAGTAAGGAGGCCACTTTTTCAATCTGGGTGATTTGGTTCCAGAGAGCCAGGGCATCCACAGAAAAGGGTCTTCCCCGCCAGCCCGCCATCTGACACTGTTTAGCTGATGGGACCTGGAGAAGACCAACTCTTTGGGATCTTAGTGGTTGCTGGAAACTATGAGATAGAAGGCGGTCTCGAAGATAACCTGGCCCTGAGACATGTAGGGCTTTAAAAGTTAATAACCAACACCTTGAATTGAGCCCGGAGACCAATAGGAAGCCAGTGCAGCTCACGGAGGATTAGTGTAATATGAGTGTACCTATCCTAGATGAATCCACAACCACTCGTGTGGCTGCATTCTGACTCCAAACACTGTTCAGGGGCAGCCTCATGTAGAGTGTGTTGCAATAATCTAACCATGAGGTGATAAGGGCATGAGTGACTGTGGGAGAGTCTCCTGATCTAAGTAGGATCGCAATTGGTGCACCAGACAAACCAATGCAAAGATTAATTTTAAAATGTGATATTTAGATACCAGATAATTTACTCTATAAATGTTTAATGCAAGATATTCCAAGTCATTTTCCACGCCTTCTTGTATTTTTAAATATTTTGATATCCTAACGTTCTTTTATAAGTTATTACTCTAGGTTTATTATTTTGTGTATTAGTAGTGCTCTGCAGAGCAACAAAGTGCCATATAAGTAGATGCATTGTTTCTAATTTAGAAAGACCAGTTTCATACTCCTAGATCTATTATTATTATTGTTGTTGTTGTTGTTGTTGTTATTATTATTATTATTAATTAGATTTGTATGCCGCCCTTATCCGAAGACTGTGATGGCAAACCTATGGTATGTGTGCCACAGGTGACATGCAGAGCCCTATCTGTGGGCACACCAGCTATTGCCCCAGCCCAGTTCCACCACGTATGCAGTATCTCCTCCCGCCAGCCAGCTGGTCTTCAGGTCATTGCTGGGCATGTGCAGGTGGAGGGATGCATATGGAAGATGTGTGAATGGATGGGTGGCAGGGTGCATGCGGGGGACCTAGCGTGCATGCGAGGTGGGCGCTTACATTGCATTTTAAGGTTTGCCTTTGTTGGTGCAGCTGGGCACAACTCCGCCCCAAGGCACTGGTCTGCTGCCACCTTTTTGCCAGTGCAAACGATCTGCAGCTGCAACCTCTCTGCCAATCCAAATGGCTTGCTGCTGCTGCCTCTTTGCCAGCATGAATGGCCTGCCACTGTAGCCACTTTGTCAGTGCAAATGGCCTGCCACCGCAGGCTCTTTACCAGTGCATGGCAACTTTCTAGGCCCAAAACGGGACACAGGGAGGCTTCGCACTGGCAAAGAGGCTGTGGTGGCAGGCTATTCATGCCAGCAAAGAAGCTGCAAGAGACAGGCCATTCTTGTGGGCAAAGAGGCTGCAGTGGCAGGCTATTTGCATCTGCAAAGAGGCTTCTGTGGCAGGTCGTTCATTGAGGGGGAGGCTACAGCTGCAGGCCGTTTACACTGGCAAAGAGGCTGTGCTAATGACAGGCCAGTGTCTTGGGGCGGAGTCGTGCCCAACTGTAACAACAAGGGCCATAAGTAGCTGCCTGCCATGTTTGGCTTCCAGGTTGGCTTTCCAGGACCAAAACGAGGCATGGGCACCTCTGGGGCACATGCACGCGGGCAAGGTGCAGGGGCACTCACTGAATTTTGGGGGTTCAGGCACACACACATGCATTTACGCGCACATGCATGTTTTAGGTACTTGGCACCAAAATGGTTAACCATCACTGTTCTAGATTCTTACATCTTGCAGTTTCAGTGAAACCACTGCAGCTTTTAGTCTCCAACATCCTTCAACTTATTAAATGTGCCGATTTCAGCCAAATGTGCTGATTTCAAAGTCTCCAAAGTCCAATTTCAAAACACTGTTTTTTAAAGAAGGAAGTTACAGTATTTTTTTTAATATAAATAAACCCTTTTCTGAAAATCCAAGCTTTGTAAGTGAAAAATAAGAGGAAGAATTTCTCCAGATTAGCTTCTGGAGTAGTCCAATAGATTTTTGAAAACGTGTTTCAGAAATATAGAGGAATATCTCATATAACATACATTTTTCATGGAAATCATTTTTATGTTATTAATTTTATGTCAGATATTTTAGCCTTTCATATTTTTATGAATAATAATTTGAGGCCTATTTTTAAATATTCTCAGTTCAAAATAAGATGTTCTTTATGTGTCCCCTTGAAATAATAATTACTTCTTAGTAACATTAAAGGATATTGATTCAGATTAAAGGGAATTACCGTATTTTTCAGAGTATAAGATGTATCGGAGTATAAAATGCACCTTTGTTTTGTGGGAGGAAAATAGAGGGGGGGAAATCTACCTACCAGTTATTTGTCTGGCTAGTGTCCTTAATCTGTTCAGCTTCAGCACATTATTTTATCCCCTGGTTAGGACTGAAAAAGCCTTTTTCAGATACAGTAGGAATGAAAGCAAGCCTGCAAAGATTTGGGGCAGGAAAAACTGCTTTGGAGGGAGTGGGAATTTTAAAAAATGCAGCAAGCCAAGAAATTTGTAAGCAATGTGTTAGGGCTGAAAAAGCCTTTTTCAGAGGGAATAGGGTTAAAAGCAAGCCTGTAAAGATTTAGGGATGGAAAAAAACTTCTTTGGGGGGAATAGGAAGCCGGGAAGATTGTTAGCACCTAGTTAGGGCTGGGGGGAAAAGCTTTGAAAAGGCTACATTCAGAGTATAAGATGCACCCAAGTTTTCACCCTCTTTTAGGGAGGAAAAAGATGTGTCTTATACTCCAAAAATACAGTAGTATATTAAAAAGATTCCAAACCAATTAATTTTGTAATAGTATATTTGTATTTATCAGTAAATACTATCTGGAAACAGTGCTATAATAAATCCTTCATTAATTTGATGGTGTATGTGTCCAAAGTATGTCATTTACATCAATGTAAGTTTTTGAATGCAGTTCATTATTTTGGGAGGGATGCTGTTTGTGGCATTTGAAGTTTGTTACATAGGTGTCTGCTAAATCAAGGGCCATTGTATTTTGTATTACTTGTCTGTGTGTATCAGAGTTTGAATCTCAGGAATTCCAAATGTAAAACACGCAAAAAGGAGAAGGAATAACTTTGGTGGATATTATTCACCAATTAAAAAGGGTGATCTTTTTTAAAAAGACAGTCTAGTCATTCCTTATTGTTTCCCTGGAGAAGAATACAGAATTGTAATTAATTTTATTGCACAAGGAAAAGAAAAATGTGAAAATATAAAAATGATATTGTCTATATATGTTATTAAAAGCCATCTTTGCATGTAGTGAAATCATTTGAAGAGGATTTGGTTTAATAATACTTAAAGCTAAGGAAATTTTTTGTGTTAGAAATTTGATTAATTTTTGCAATAATTGCAGTTTATTGAATGGAAACATTTGTTCTGGGAGAAAAGAATGTACAAAGTGCTGAAATAATTGCAGTTTTGTAGTTCTCCGCTAAGGTATGCTGAAACAATGGTTGTCTTTGCCAAAATAATGGCCTATACTTCTGGAAGATCCAAGTGTATTCTTCATGAATTAGCATGCTGATGCCTCCATTGTGCTGCGCCTTTTAGGAGTAGAATCAGTAATCTGGGATTTGCTAGAGGAGTTTAGTATATAGCCAGCTGATCCTTTCGATTTCGTGGCTCCACTAATAAATAGGAGTCTGAAATCAGAACTTGAAATTAAGTTTGGATTGCTGGATTGTTTTGACATGACATGCTTTTACAGTTATTAAAAATGAAAGGTGTATCTTCTAGTTTTTATCTAAGTCAATGACCACCATAAAACAAGAATCAGCCAAAGACAAAAAGCAAAAGACCAATGTGACTTCTTAAATGTAATTGGAGTATAATATGACAAAATATTATTAACATTTTGTCATTTAAAAAAACCTTTAAGGTTGTTAAAATGATATCATAAACATTGGGCAAATGTTTCTTTACCTAACCTGGTTTGGTTAGGAGTTGGAGTATTGGGGAGGGAGAAATAACCCATATTTTCACATTTTTGTATCATACCAATTAGCTGGAATAATCACCTTCCTTAATTACAATGAGTAAACTATCTTTAATTTTTTATCTTAGGAATCCTTGACTAATTGAGTCTGCATATATAATGTGCTGATGTCTCCTGTTTAAAGGTAAATCTCTAAATGGAAGTCTTGACATTTTAAAATGAAAATTGTCTTATATAAGTTTAAAATATCTGAAAAATTGGTCAGAAATTGTCATACTTCTAAATATCTCAAACACACTTGCAGTAGGGTTGGAATTTCCAAAATAAATGTTGGCACTTCACAATTACGGAAAGGCAGCTTAAAGCTTTCTATTTGAGGCTTTAACAGCAGCAAGATGATCAGTGGAAAGCACTGCAGCCCAAAATGTATGATGGAGAACATCAGTTCTATACTATTACTAGCATTCGATAATATTTTGCAAATATGCAGTATATTTATGATTGAAGGATTTAACAGATTTTGACATTTATTTAGAGGCTTGGGGAGTTCAAATATATAATGGCTATTTTAACGAAATGTGTAAAGTCATCATCATCATCATCATAAGAGCAAGGAGTTATATCTGCTGTTCTGACAAATATAAGAAGGCATCTTGATGCAATTAAAACGTTAGTCTGTCATGAAACTACCAATATCCACGAAGCTGTCAATTGATCTGTACCTCATATTATTACTTACTTTTGTTGCCCACATGTTGTTGTTATTTTTTGTTAAATCCCAGGTTCTGTGTTGCAAAATCCAACTATTGAAGGCCAACTCTTTTTTATCATAAGCACTGAGTTTTTGTATAAACTTAACTGCAGGTCCAAAATGGTGTGCATTTTAAACAAAAGCATTTTAAAAAGAGTGGTGTGGTGGGGAAAGCATCTCTTCAACTTATAAATCCAGCTCTGGTGTGACAGTTCAGTGGCAGCCTTTTGAATCCCTTGATTTTACCAGGCATTTAGCTCTTTTGTGATGTGTATATGGAAGCCCTAGGGCACATCTGCTATCCCCTTTATTGCTCACAAAGAACGGAGAGAGGCCCAGCTTGACAACCTAATTAATGTGCATGGGAGACATTTGCATTGAATATCTTCCAAAGGCAGAATCTTGAAAAGGCAGGGCTCTCTTTTCTAGGATCTGAATTGTGTTTTTTTACATACCAGACAATGCTTTTGGGCTTTTCCCCCCTCCCCTCCTGGTCTTGAGCTAACCCTTGCTTTTCTAATCAAATTAAGTCTGAGCCATTGTTCATGTCCTGCCTTGGTCCCTTATGCTTTCTAGAAACAAAGCTCCATTGTATTAATACTCTGCAATAAAAGGATTCCTGCTGAGCTCATAAGTCTTGTCTCTGCCCTTCCATTGAATTGCAAATTCTCTGTGAGCAGGAAAATTGCTTGGTGGAATTCTTGATCTTCTCAATCCTGCTGTCTAGATCCTTGTGTCCTGCATAAGATGCCTGAGTGGAAAATAGGAATCTTTGAATATTGGAACTTCTAAGTTGTTACCTCTGTCTGGTAGCTTTTGATCTTCTAGTCCAGAGTTCTCCAACTTTTACAGTTTTGGAGACCAGGTGGTGGTGGTGGTGGTGGTAGTTCTGTGTGAGTAGCTGGTACAGCTAATGCAAATGGAGCATTCATGCACATTCTTGCCCACTGCTTGTGCAAGTGGGGATGCTCGTGTGCTCGCCTGCCATTTCTACCGCCTGGTGGCAAATGCCTAACAGCCAAGAGGGGGGCCACGGGGACTGTTCTAGTCCAACCTCCTGCTCAAGTAGAAGACCCCATACCACTTCAGACAAGTGATTGTCTTCTTAAAAACCTCCAGTGACATTTTTTTCTTAAAAACCTTCACAATTTCTGAAGGCAAGCTGCTTCATTGTTCTCACTGTTAGGAAGTTTCTCCTTATTTTCTGTTTGCTTCTTTCCTTGATTAGTTTCCATCCATTTTTTCTTGTCTTGCTTTCTGGAAATGGAAAATAAGTTGACCTCTGCTTCATCGTGATAGCCTCTCAAATACTGGAACACTGCTAACATTTGACCCCTAGTCCTTTTTTTTCACTAGACTAAGCCATATCCAGTCCCTGCAAACGTTCTTCATATATTTTATTCTCTAGTCCATTAATCATTTAGTGGCTCTTCTCTTCATTTTTTACAAAGTCTCAAAATCCTTTTTGTAATGTGATGACAAAAACTGGATGCAGTGTTCTAGGTGTGGTCTTACTAAGATTTTATAAAACAGTTTAATATTTCATGTGATTTTGATTCTAAGCCTCTTGTATATGCAACCAAGGATTGAATTAGCTTTTTGGCTGCTTCTGCACACTGCTGGCTTATATTTAAGTACCTACCATATTTTTTGCACTATAAGACGCACCTGAACCTAAGATGCACATCAGTTTTAGCAGAAAAAAACAAGAAAAAATGATCAGCTTCAGCACGTTATCACAGCCCCAACATATGTCTTGTCAGGGCTCTGCTCCATTGCGCCCACCATCAGTCAACTGAACTGAGCTGCTGCCGGCAGCGGGGAACACTGGAGCCTTTGCTGCTGAGCAGCTGATTGGCTGTTGTATCGGCCTCCTGGAATACTGCCAACCAGCTGTTGTGGGTGACCAGAACAGTGCATGCCACTGTTCGCAGCAGCAATCCTCGCTACCTAGAACAGCTGATCAACGGTATTCTGGGAGGCTGATCTAACTGCCAATCAGTTGCTTGGCAGCGAAAGCTCTAGCATTCTCTGGCAGCCGCCGCACCAACCTCGCTCTATAAGATGCACAGACATTTCCACCCACTTTCTCAGGGGTGGGGAGTGCATCTTATAGTGTGAAAAATACAGTAATTGTCCACTATGACTAAGATCTCTCTAACAGTTACTGTTCTTGAGCCAGGTTCCACCAAATCTGTACTTTGATTTTTCTGCCTAACCCTTGCTTTTATCTACATTAAATTTCATTTTGTATAGGGCTCATTATTAAAGCCTTTTGGACCCTGAGCTTGTCTTCTTGAGTGTTGACTATTCCTGCCAACTTAGTGTCTTCTGCAAATTTGATGAGTTGTTCTTCTATTCCCTCATTTATTAAAACATTGAAGAGTACTGGACATAAGGCTGAACCTTGTGATATCCCATTGCTCATTCCCACATAGAGTAGCACAGTTAAGGACTATTCATTGAGTGCAGTTTGTCAGCCAGTTACAAATCCATCTGGTGGTGATACTGTTCGCCCACATTTTTCTAGCTTACTGAGAAATAAGTTGTGGTTTACTTGAGGGAACTTAAACCATATAATTTTTTTTGCTTATGTTCTGCATGCTTGTGTAGCGGGAGCTGGCAAGTAAATGTAAGATTATGAGTACTTGCCAGTTGAGTGTGTGCATGTGTATAATTTCTGTAGCATTAATACAATTCCAGTAAAAAAGGTATTCTGTATTTTATATATAAAATAAATGAAAGTACAGTAGTCTGTCACCTATCGCTGGTGTTACGTTCCAGACCTGGCTGCGATAGGTGAAATCCGCGATGGGGAATTTATCGACTGATAGTACTTATTTAAGTATTTATATTGTAATTGTTTGGTAAGTTTTCATTGTTTTAAGTGTTTATAAACCCTTCCCACACAGTATTTATTTTAGATACAGTATTTAAATACAGTATTTACAATTTTAGATATTTTTTTTTTAAAAAAAACTGCCGATCAAGTTCGGCGGGCTGTTTAAATCTGCCGATCGACTTCCTCAGAAACCCGCGATGAAGTGAAGCCGCAGTAGGTGAAGCGCGGTATAGCGAGGGACTACTGTATTGTATTCCCAAAATTAGAATACCTTATTTTTCGTAGTACAAGACACATCTTTTTCCTCCCTAAAAGAGGCTGATAATTTGGGTGTGTCTGAATGTAGCTTACCCCCCCCCCAGCCCTAACTAGCTGCTAATGATCTTACCAGCTCTTACCTTGCAGGCTCTTTCATTGTTTCTCTCTGCAAAGAATGTTTTCCAAGTCCTAAGTCTTTGCAGAGTTTTTCATTGCTCTAATAATTTATTTCCAGCCCTAACCAGGTGCTAACGGTGTTCCCAGCTTTTACGGGCTTACAAGCCCTTTCATTGTTACTCTCTGCAAAGAATGTTTTTCAAACCCCATCTTTGAATTTTTTTTCATTGCTTTAATTGCTCCAAATGTTTCTTTCCAGCCCTAATCAGGTGCTAACAATGTTCCCAAGCTCTTTCATTGTTACTCTCTGTGAAGAATGTTTTCCAAGCCCTAAGTCTTTGCAGGTTTTTTTTTCATTGGTGTCACTTGCTCCAAATGTTTCTTTCCAGCCCTCACCTGGTGCTAATGATGTTCCCAGCTCTTACCCACTTGCAAGCTCTTTCATTGTTACTCTCTGAAAAAAGAATGTTTTCCAAGCCTTAAGTTTTTGCAGTGTTTTTTTCCATTGCTCTACTTGCTCTGAATGTTTCTTTCCAGGTGCTAATGATGTTCCCAGCTCTTACTAGCTTGCAAGCTCTTTCATTGTTACTCTCTCTGGATAAAGTTTTTTTTAAAGCCCTAACCAGGGGATAAAATAATGGGCTGAAACTGGCCAGAATAAGGACGCTAACCAGATGAATACCTGTTAGGCAGATTCTTTTCCCTATTTTCCTCCCCAAAAATTAAGGTGCATCTTATACTCTGGTGCATCTTATACTCCAAAAAATACGATATTTAAAGTTCTGAACAGTGTGAATCTTGAAGGGAGAATAGCAGAGATTGTGGTTGAGCTTTTCCCCATAACTCTCCTTAAGAAGGCTGAAATTATAGGCTTTAAGTTGTATTAAATGAGATCTGGAATTCAAAGTTAGAAGTAACTAACTGGGTTGAAATCTGGCTTACCCCAAGCAAAGCAACATAAAATACCCTGAGTTTTACCTTCATCACTCTTTTCAAAATAAAAGAGAAAAGATGCAAGGCTGTGTTTCTATTTCTTTGAAGGCAAGACACACCAATGCTTATTTTAGAGGGTCTGAACATTATTTAGCGTTGTAGTCTTAAAACCCAATCTTGTCTGTAATCATTTTCCTTGTTTATATTCAGGATTTTTTTGGTGTTTTGATGGAGCATATCAGAATACGTTTATGAGGGTAAACAGATAGGATGTAAGGAAGGTCCAAAGATCCCCTACAGCTTATCCTCTTGTTGTACCATGTGTGTGCTTGGTAATAGATTCAGAAACTATTTACCACACCTATGCAGAAGGAAGTCTACGGAGTCTACGAGTCTACGGAGGGGGGCGGCATACAAATCTAATAAATAAATAAATAAGTGAGGGACCTGGTAGAGTCATTTCTGAATTACCTTTCTTAAATTGGTAAAGGCAGGTCAGAAGTATTAGCTTGGTGATTCAAAGTCCCAGCCTATTTGAGGCTATGCAATTAAAGTTTGGCTGGCAAGTATTTTTATCCTGTTATTTTAGTAGCCCTCTCTTTTTAAAAATATGATGGATTATTTTTTTGAAAGCTTTATAAACCTTTCCTTATTTGGCTGAGTATCTGCTTATTTTGCTAAAAAGGTTGAGTTTAATGTCTATAGGTATGGGTGCATTTAGTTATTTATTCTCATATTCATAGTGCTAGATGGGACCTTCAAGGTCTGCTAGGCCAACCCCTGCCCAAGGCAGGAATCCTTATACGATCCTGGACAAATGGTTGTCCAAATCATTTCCTGAAACCCCCTAGCAATGGAGCACCCACAGCACTGGAAGGTAAGGTGTTCCATTGATTAAATGTTCTCACTATCAGGAAATTTCTCCTTAGATCCCTGTTGAATCTCTCTTTAATCAACTTCTGTCCATTGCTTCTTGACCTGCCCTTAAGTGGTATGGAAGATAAAATTGATGCACTGTTCCCTGTAGTAGCCCTTTTTGCATTGGAAGTGTAATGGTTGGCTTCCAACCTACCAGACAATAATAACGGGAGGAGGGAGGGAAGGCCTCGGAATGTAATGATGGTTTGGGAAGGAAATTCTGGGATGCAAATGTGCCATCTGAAGCCTGAGATATTTCCATCCCAAGGTCATCAGCTCTGGGAAGTCAGAAGCAGACAGAACTTTCTCAAAACAACTCAGCAACCGATTGATGGACAAAGGACAATGAGAGGTCTGGATTGGGGGATTTAGCTTATGCTTTTTACACATACAAACCTAGAACTGGTTTTTCGAAGTCTATACCCACATGCTTTTCAGTAAAGCAGGTGGGTATACTCTTGAAGAAAAAAAATGTCTCAGGAGTTTCTTTTGATAGCTAGCATATTGGGTCAGTTGACATAAGCCAGTTCTCACAATAAAAACCTACCTGGACTCCATGAGGAGGTCAACCTCAAGATGTTGGCTGCGGACAAAAACATGGAGGAGAAAAAGAAGCTGGGAGAGATCCTAGCTTGGTAACAACTAAGCTGGAGCGGGATGCAAGCCACTGGGGTCTCCCTAAAGCCAAAACCCGAGAAGTCTGAGCAGCCACCCACATCTGTGAAGTAGTGAGTAAGGGAAGTCCCTGCATCAGAGGCCAAAGACCCTTTTGGTGGCAAACATGAGCAAGACAACAAGAAGCCTCCAGACGTACGGCCGACGGGCCTATCAGAAGTTTGGAATTGAACTTCTGGTAAGCTTGTGGGTTCATTTTTCATCCTCCATAGACTCCGTAGGCTTTCCTGAAGGCTAGAAAGGGTGAAAATGTCCCTCCCCCACTCTCCAGAAGGCCGAAAATCAGCTGGCCACCGTGCATATGCACACGAGCTGACTTAGGACAATACCTCACGTGCCTTCAGATCTGACCATATGTTTGCCATCACCACTATAACCTCTATAGGATTTAATCTGCATCTACATCTTATGTTGCCTTTTAATTGGGGAAGAAATGGCACACATATTTCATGGCTTTTGATAGTAATTGAGCTTGCTCAATTATTGCCAAATGTTGGGGTAGCTATGAATTGCTTTATTTATTTATTTGTTTGTTTATTTATTTATTTAATTGGATTTGTATGCCGCCCCTCTCCACTTAATGACCCCTGATCTCTGCTCTCATGATGCAGCTGTTAAAAAAACATACATAGCTTAGGGCCAGATTATCTTCGAGACCACCTTCTACCACATAGCTCCCAGCAACTGGTAAGGGCCCAAAGAGTTGGTCTTCTCCAGGTCCCATTAGCTAAACAATGTCGGCTGCTGGTTCCGTGTGGGAGGGCCTTCTCTGTGGCTACCCTGGTTCTCTGGTAACCAGTGAGATCTGTCCATAAATGGTATGCAGGGGTTTAACTGTTTGTATTGTAAATTGTTTTTTAAACTGTTTTTAGAGGTTTCTGTACTATTATTGAAGTTTTATATTTTTGCTGTGAGCTGCCTAGAATCCTTAGGGAGTTGAGTGGCATAGAAATTGAAGAAATAAATAATAAATAAATAAATAAATACGGGTTTTTAAGTGGAACATAAGACTCTTAACGGTCTGAAGGGCTCCTGAGGTGGCCATGGGAAACCTCCTGGACAGTTATTTATCTGAAATGGTCTAAGACAGTGATGGCGAACCTTTTTTTGCTCGGGTGCCAGAAGTGTGTGGGCGCGTGCCAGCACAAGTACATGTGCCCGCGCCCATAATGCAATGCCCTCCCACACATGCACACAAAGCCTACATCCCTGTACTGACCCCCCTTGCATGCGCACAGACCTCACTGAAGCCTCCAAACTTCCCCAAGGGACATGGGGTGTTTTTTGTCCTCCCCAGGCTTCAGGAGGCTTTTCTAAAGCCTGTGGAGGGTGAAAAAGAGCCCAATGGCCTAACCGGAAGTTTGTTTCCAAACGTGCAGTAGACCCATTTGGTTCTTTTTTCCTCATCCACTAGCTCAGTGATTTTCAACCTTTTTTGAGCCGCAGCACATTTTTTACATTTACAAAATCCTGGGTCACACCACCAACCAAAATGACACAAATCTAATAAATAAATAAATAAATAAATACATACATACATACATACATACATACATACATACATAACCCCCTCATATATACAATCCCATGTAACATCCCCTTATAAATACAGTCAATCATCAATCATCCCTCCTCAAATTCATACCACTGTCTCATTTCTGGGTACTTCTCCTGTCTTTCCCCCTTTTCTCTCTCATGTTTCTCATTTCTCTCTCTTCTTCTCTTTTTCCCTCATTCCTTCTCCCTCTCACTTCTCCTGTTTTTCCATCCCTGTCTCTCTCCCCCCTTTATGCGTGTGTGTGTATACACACTCAAACCATTTCCAAAACCAGTTGAGGGCTGGTTTTTTTTTCTCTTTTATTCTTTTCAAAAACAGGTGTGGGCTGGTGGGGTTTTCTTATTATTTGGGTGCTTTTTACCATATGCTTCAAGAATCACCTCTCTCTCTCTTTTTTGTTTCTCTCTCCTCTCATTCTCTGCCTCAATCATTTTATCATTTCTCCTTTTTCTCCCCTTTTTGTTCTCATTTCTCTCTCTCTCCTTTCCTCTCCCTATCTGTCTCTCTTGCTTTCTCTCTCTTGCTATCTCTCTTTTTCTCTCTTGCTTTCCTTCTCTCTCTCTCTCGTTCTCTCTCTTATTTTCTTTCTCTCTCTCTTGTTCTGTCTCTCTCTCTCTGTTGCTCTCTCTCTCTGTTGCTCTCTCTCTCTTGTTCTCTCTCTTCCTTTCTTCTCTGTGGAGGCCGGCGAAGGTTTTCCTTAGTTTGAATGTTCTGAGCAAGCTGGCAGGGGGATGAGAAGCAGCCCCTTTACTGACAGCCCGGGACGGGACTGTGAGAGGGGTGGGCGTTCCCACAGTGCTCGAAGCGGCTAGCGGCCGGATTGCCAGCGCCGCTGCAGCCACCAGGAGGAAACGGGGGAGCTGCCTTTCTGGCGGCAGTCCAAAGTGGCGGGATTAGTCATCTGTTGTCCTCCTGATGCTGCTGACGTGGTGCCAGGGACAAAACGCCCACCCACTCCTGAGGGAAAAGACGGACTGTTTGGGATGGGAATTAGCATCTCTCCCACCACGTTACGTAGGCAAGACAAGGCAGAAACTCGCCGGACGCGGAGCCCCAAAAAAAACGCCTCAGGAAGGCAGAAGCGAAGCGCCCCCACTGCCCGCTTGCTTTCCAACACTGCGCCCGTTGCGCCGGGCTCTTTGCCTGAATCCGCCTCCTTTCTGAGGCTCAAGCGAGCCTCCTTCGCCGGCAGCCGGGGGGTCGGCTTCGCCCCCTGCCCAGCCGAAAGTGTGCGTGTGAGGTGGGGAGAGGCTGCTTCTGCAACGGCATGGCCAGAGAGAAGCGGGATAGCAAGGCGGCGGCATTCTTTTGCCTGGCCTGGGCGCTCTGCTTGGTTTTTCCAGGCTCCCCGCAGCATGTAGGTTGCCGAGAAGACCGAGCGGGACTGTGGGAGGGGTGGGCGTTCCCACAGCGCTCGGAACGGCTAGCGGACGGATTGCCAGTGCCGCTGCAGCCACCGCTGTGGGAGGAACCGCACCCCAAGAAAGCCGGAGAGAAGGACGGATCGGGCGGGCGGGGACAGCCACAAGTGGAAGCCTCAGCCCTGGAGCTCCCACTTGCAGAAGCCGCCCCTCCCCCGGCTATTGCCTGCCGCCGCTATTAGCAAGGAGAAGCCATGCGCGCGAGGGGGCCGACTTTCAAAACAACCTTTGCCGGCCTCCCGTGGGAGGGTGCCAATAGCAGCGGCAGCGGCGGGTAATAGCCGGGAGCGGCTTCTGCAAGTGGGAGCTCCAGGGCTGAAGCCTCAGCCCTGGAGCTCCCACTTGCAGGAGCCGCCTCGCGGCACACCTGACCATGTCTCACAGCACACTAGTGTGCTGCGGCACACCGGTTGAAAAACACTGCACTAGCTCTGTAGGTATTCCTGAAGTCTGGGGAAACGCCTTCCCGCTCTCCGGAATGCCGAGAACCAGCTGGTTAGCACACACATGTGCACTGGAGCTGACATAAGGCAATGCCTCACGTGTGCTGCTCGTGTGTCATAGGTGGCATACGTGCCAGAGGTTCACCACCACAGGTCTAGGGTCTCCTGCTTTAGCAGAGGTTGGACTACAAATCCTCTAAGGTCCCTTCCAATTCTGTTACTCTGTTAACCTACCTCTGCTTCCCAGCCCCCAGAGTTCCACATGCTCCTCCTCATCTCTATCACTGTTTGCTCATTTACTTTTTACCAGATCTTGTTCTGGAAGCTCTGCAGATCACATTGGAAATGAAACAAGTTGTCCCATCCCTCAGCATTCCTGCATGGCTATAGCCCAGACACAAGTGCCATCTTCAGAGTAGATGTAATGAATTGTGAGCTATTCAAAATGGTGCTCAATTCTGGAATGGAGGAAAGTGGCCTAGGAAAATGCAGTTTGCTCTTCTTTCATAATGCCTCGTTTGATTGCCCACGTGCCTGCCACACAGTGGCTGACTGTCTTGCCAGTGGGAAACATTAGAGAAGGACAATGATGGGCGTTCCTGCCTTTGCCAGTCCCACTGTTGCTTTTTCTCCTAGAACAGTAATGGCAGAACTGGCAAAGACAGGTTGTGCTGAAGCTGATCAGGCTGTTGGCTGTAAGGAGGCAAATTGCTGGGAAACAGGCAGATTTTTGTTGTTGTTTTCCTCCCCAAAAGCTAGGTATATCTTATAGTCCGGAGAGTCTTATAATCCAAAGAATATGGTAATTAGTGGGCCAGCAAAATGCTATGGACATATTATTACTTAGAGTTCAGTAAGGCATTTGACAAAATAGAACACAACTTCTTTGTAAGGTAGAAAAATGTTGGATGGACAGCAACACCACTACATGGACTGGCTGACAAGCCATACTCAATATGTAATCCTTAATGGAAAGAGGTAAGTAGCAGGGTACGCCAAGGTTCTGTCTTACCCTTGGTAGTCTAATAGCTTCATAAGCAATTTAGTTGAGGGAATAGGCAAGGAACTTCTTGTCAGAACTGCTACATTATGCCTGCGCTCTGCATTCATTTGGTACCAGTCTGCCATGGACAACACCAAACTGGAAGGAATAGCCAATATCCCAGAAGATAAGCAGAAGGATCTCTATCTAACAAAATGAATTTAGTGGTGAAGAAAGTATGTTTTTCTACCTAGACAAAAAAACCCACATGTACAGGTACAATATAGATGGGACCTGGTTCAATAGCAGTAACTCAGTGAGATATCTTGGAGTCCCAGTGGATAATCACTTAAATATGAGTCAGCAGTGTGCTGCAGCTGCTAAAAAAAGTCCTAGGCTGCATTAACAGAGGGATAGAATCAAGATCACATGTGTGTTAGTACTACTTTATAATGCCTCAGTAAGATCATACTTAGAAAATTGTATCTAATTATTGTCACACAATATAAAAAACAATGGGACATTTGAAAAGAGCAATAAAGTTTATGAGGGGTCTGGAAGCTGAAACTTGAAGGGTTGCAGGAATTAGGTATGTCTAGTCTAGTGAAAAGAAGGCCTAGGGATGACATGATGGCAATGTTTCAGTATTTGAGGAGTTGCCACATAGAAGAGGGGGTCAATCTATTTTCCAGAGCACCAGAAGGCAGGACTAGAAGCAGTGGATGGACACTAATCGAGATAAACAACTAGAAATTTAAATAAATAATAGAAAGATAAACAGGAGAATTTTCCTGACAGAATAATTAATCATTGGAATGGGTTGCTTTCAGGAGTTGTGGGTTCTCCAATACTGGAGGTTTTTAAGAAGAGATTTGGACAGCCGTTTGTCCACAATAGTATAGGGTCTACTGTTTGTGTATGGGATTGGACAAGATCTCCCTTTCAACTCTGTTATTCTGTTTAGTTACAGCAGTGCTTCTCAATTATTTTTGTTACGTCCCCCCCCTCCGCCCCCCCAGAAGAAGTAAACATTTTGCCCACGCCAACTCTCCAATCTGGGCCTCAATGAAATTTTAGTGTTAATATTTTAAAATTATTATAAACTGCAAATAAACTATTGGTTGGGGAAGGCTACTATACTTACTTACCTGGGAGTAAGTCACACTGAACTCAGTGGAACCTGTTTTCAGTTAGGCTGGCATAGGCTACCGTAGTTAGGGCCCTCTTTTGACATGGGGCCAGGACAGCTTAATCAAGTCGATATTTTGGGGTCGCTGGCCTGGCCCATAAGCACTGCCTCTGCTGGGCGATCACAGTGAATGGTGTGGATGAAGGGTTTAGGGTGCCGTTCAAAGCTTTCGCCCAGCTGCAAAGGTTGCTCCGCCTTGTCCAGCAATAGGTTCACCACACTGTTAGTGGCTACCGCAGCACTGGCTGAGAACCAGAAGAAACCACGCAGCCGCCCCGCTTCCTGTAAATTGCACTAAGGAGGAAAACCGAGTTGTCAGAGTTTACTGACTTTTTGTAACAAGGGAAGAGTTACTGTCTCATGATTTGATTTTTTTTTACAGATGTCACCCAAGACAACTTGTTGCGTAATTATTTGGGGCTCGATGCTGTGGCAGAACAAGATGCCTTCCCACTATGTTATTCTGTTATTCTGGTTGCCTAATTATTGAAATCACTGGCATACAAAGATTCCAACTGAAATTAGCATGATCAATAATTTAAAGAACAGAAGACTACAAATAGGCAAACTTAGATCGGGGGAAGAAACCATGTTAAGCTTGTTTATATCTTATTTGCTAACCAAACTAATTTATGAGTGGAAATAATAGATTTAAAAGATATATTTGCTCTCAGCTAGTATATTATGTTCACAGAAGGCTTCATTTTAACGGAAGGCTACAATTGCTTGCATGTTTCTTTGGATATAAATGCCAACTAGCAGTGGAATATACTAAATATCTTGCTAAATATTGGTCTAGTCGCTAAAGTATCATGCATTTGCTGATTCCTCCAGTTCAAAGTTTGGAAATGTAAATTAGCATGTTACTTAATGTTCAATTTTATAAGAGCTCTGTTTTAAGAGAAATGTCTGAGACAGCTTATCTACAGTTTTGTTCAGGAAACTATCTTTACTGCCCAAAAGCAATATCAGTACATCTGACTAAGCCCAATATTTATTACAAAAGTGAGTATCTTAATATAATATGAGTATCTTAATATACCTTTTTGTGACAGTTTCCATCATTTTCCAACCATAGTTTGGGGGGGGGGGTCCTACTCTTCTGAGCCTGGAAGTGAAATCTGTGGCCACACTTGGAATACTGCATTCAGTTTTGGTCACCATGATGCAAAAAAGGATGTTGAGACTCTAGAAAAAGTGCAGAGAATAGTGACAAAGATGATTAGGGGACTAGAGGCTAAAATATATGAAGAACGGTTGCAGTAACTGGGTATATCTAGTTCAATGAAAAGAAGGACTGAAGGACATGATAGCAGTGGTCCAATATCTCAGAGGTTGCCACAAAGAAGAGAGAGTCAACCTATTCTCCAAAGCACCTGAGGGTAGAACAAGAAGCAATGGGTGGAAATTAAACAAGGAGAGAAGCAACTTAGAACTAAGGAGAAAATTCCTGACAGTTAGAACAATGAATCCATGGAACAGCCTGCCATCAGAAGTTGTGAATGCTCCAACACTGGAAGTTTTAAAGAAGATGTTGGATACCCATTTATCTCAAGTAATGTAGGGTTTCCTGCCTAAGCAGGGGGTTGGACTAGAAGACCTCCAAGGTCCCTTCCAACTCTGTTGTTATTATGTACCTTTTCCTTCCAAAATGGTTTTTATTTCTTGCACCTTTCCATTTTTGGGCCTACTACTTCCTCCTTCCTAAATCTCTTCCTCAATATCTTTTTTTTATTCCTTTTTTATCCTAACCAAAAACCTCCAAAAATATCTTTAGGTATGTAATCAAACCTGTTATTTTCATCTTCATTACAATATCATTATAATTTTCTTAACAATTGGGATTTCATATATTATTCCAAACAATCGCTTAAATCAAACTTCCATATGATATTCAGATTTTCCATTTAAAACATATGTCATAAGTTAAAATCATTACTATCTCAATTGATCAGTAAATAACAATTTGGGGTTACTCAATCATTAATTGTAAAATATTCTACAAGATGATATTTATCTTGTATAAAGAGAAACCACACTCTCAAAAAAAGTAAATATATTCATATCAATTATGTAGAACAAATACTGTAATGCCAAAATTTGAACTATTATAAAATTATCCTAACCTTTGTATTGTTTTAAACTCATGATTTTTATAAATCAAATTATCATCAAATTTTACTATTGTTATCTTGTTTATCTGCAAATAAATATATAAAATGTATTCACCTATTTCAAAGAGAGCTTACTTTTAATCAAATCTTATAACTTATAAAATATATTTGCTTATTTCAAAAAGAAACAGTATACAGTGTTCATTAAAAACAAGAAAGACAATCAGAAGCCAGACAAAAATCTCCAGTACTTATTCTGTTATATATTGTTATGTATTGCACTGTACAATTCCTTGAAGCAGTCTGGCTGTGAACAACCTTGCAGCATCAGTTTATGTTGGCGTGGGGACATAAGGGCTGGTTGGGGCACAGACTTGAACATTTGAGCATTCTTCTGTGTAAAAGAAGAATTTGAATAATTTGTGACATGTTGACTGTAAAATCATTTTCAGTTACTAAAAATCAAAAGTCAGCAGAACTCACTATTATTATTATTAGTATTATTAGTGTTGTTGTTTTGTTGTTGTTGTTGTTGTTATTATTATTATTATTATTATTATTATTATTATTATTATTATTTAGATTTGTATGCCGCCCCTCTCCGAAGACTCAGGGCGGCTCACACTAACAATCCTCTTGGGTGTGATAAGTATAGTTGAAAGAAAAGGTTAAATTACACAGGGTTAAGTATGTTCCCATTTTAAGTAACATTTTATTACAAAATTACATCTGTTACTAGAAATGAATCAAATTTAAATGGATAAATTATTTTACTTGTAAAATATATCGCTGGCTTGCTGGAAGGGACTTCTATTTCTAAGCAGGAGAGAAAGCCACAGTCACCTGAAGCATCCCCTTTATCTTCCAAAAGTACCTTCTACCCTCCCGCCCCTCCTCTCAGTGCCTCTTCTCCGGACTGAGAGAGCAGATCCAGCAGTCACGTGGGTTGCTCACTGTCCAATCCGTCGAAGACCGAGCCTAGTCTTTAAAAAGCCTGCTGGATCCGCCCCTTCCCCAGAATTTGCTCGGTCCTGCGATCCAGCAGGACTCGTAGTGGCTTGTTCCTCTCGCAAAACACCTTCCCTTCGTCCTCTTTCTATCCAGATAAGTAAAATTTAATATTGTATTTTACTTAGAGCTTGCCTTGGTTTGCGCGCCAGCCTTACCGGGCTCGGCGCCAAGGGAGAAGCTGCAGCGCGGCTATAGTGGTTTTTTTCTAAAATGCCCTGCTCACGCTGCTGCCGGATTGTATTTTTTCATAAATCTAATCAGCCAGGAGGTTTACTGGCAAGCTAAAGATTGTTTCAAAAAGGGCTTTTTTCCTCCTGTGGTGTGGGACTGCTAGCAAGCTTCCCTTGCTTGTCCCCTGGACTTTAGCCTTCCCTCCGTTTGCAAAATCATCAGAGTGATTTATTTTGGCGCGAAGGCCTTCAGCGCCCAGTAATTTTTCGGCCCTTTCGGATCGCCCATGCATGTCCCGCCTGGCGCCATTAAGTCCGCCGCTTGGCCCTGGAGTAAGCTGTGATACCCTCAGGCCTTTTCTCCCTGGCTAGGCCTCCAAATCAGTATGCCTTGGTTTACTTTGTTTAAGGTTAGCGAGGCCTGCCCCTCTGCACTCCCTGGCACAAACTCTGGTACCGTCCAGATTGACTGTGAGTTGCAGACGCTCCTGGCCCTAGGAGCAGGGCCCCCTTCCTCTTGGGAACGTTGGCCTAGAAACCTCTCCCACCAAATTTTGGCTCAAGTCTTGTCCCTGTAGTTTGTTCAGGCCATGACTTCGTTTCCCAAGAGAGGCACATCTAAAGGTCCCAAAGAGATTAGGCCTACTGGCGATAAAATTGATAATATCCCCCAGGCCTCTTCCTCCTCTTCCTCAGGAGCCCCTACAATGGCTAGACCCACCATGGCTGAGAAGAGAAGGGACCAAGCTCTGCAGAAAATACATTAAAAATCGGCTAAATGTTTAAAGGTGCAGGCCCAAGTGCACATTAGCCCTGACCCCTCAGAGGCTTCTAACCTGCCTCCCTCCTGGATCCCTGTGCTTTCTCTGGATGAGCCAAACCTAAACAGACCCCAACCTAACTTATGGGGCTTAGGTCCAGAGGAGCCAGACATTATGGAAGATCCCTCCGAGCCAGATCCATCCCAGGACTTCAGGGAATCTCCATCTCTACCTGCTACCATTACTAACCTGCCTCCAGAGTTTCTTTTTTTTTTTTTTTCAATATTTTTATTAATTTTCTTTAAAATAACATACAGACTTACAAACATTTAACATACAATGTAGGGATGTATCATCCCTGCTCTTCTCAAAAGTATAAATGCAGATACAGAAAAAGGAATACATGATTGAATATCTAATTCAATGCTACTAATACAAAAAATATCTAATAGAAAAAATTGATATCATGAGAAAATTTCTAACTAGTTTCAAGTCAAAAAATCTTTAAAAAAAAAGCAAATTTCTATTCTATATATATAAACTAAATCTAATATAAATCTCAATGAGAAAAAATTATCTAAAATATCTATACTTATTGTTACTCTTTCTTTATTTTTTATTCTTATCTATCCATTCATATACAGTGGAACCCCGACATAAGAGCTGCTCTACTTAAGAGCAACTCGAGATAAGAGCTGGGAGGGGAGAGATATTTTTGTTCTACTTACAAGCCCAAATTCGAGATACAAGCGCCAAGGAGCTGTCTCCTGAAGCCAAACGCTAACTTCCGCGTTCGGCTTCAGGAGACAGCTGCGAAGCGGCGCGTGTGTTTTAAAAGGTTGCAGCCGGCCTGGGGGGCTCGGGGGGGTGCTTGCAGCTTTCTTTCTTGCTCTTTTTCTTTCTCTCTTTTACCTTCCCTTCCTCTATTTCTTCTTTTCTTTCTCCTTCCCACCTTCTTCCCTCCCTCCCTCCCTTCACTCATTCCTCTCTTACTCTCCCCTTTCATAAGTTTCCTTGCTTCCTTCCTCTGTTCCTGTCCCTTCCCCCTTTCTTTCTTTCTTTCTTTCTTTCTTGCTCTTTTTCTTTCCCTTCTATTTCTTCTTTTCTTTCTCCTTCCCACCTTCTTCCCTCCCTCCCTCCCTTCACTCATTCCTCTCTTACTCTCCCCTTTCATAAGTTTCCTTGCTTCCTTCCTCTGTTCCTGTCCCTTCCCTCTTTCCTTCCTTCCTTCCCACCCTCCGTCCATTCATTCACCCATTCCTCTCTTGATCGCTTAAAGTCGGTCCCTGGTGCAAAAAGGGTTGGGGACCTCTGTCCTACAGGATTGGGTGGCAGAGAAGTTGAACATATGTAAATTTAAAAGTTTAAGAAAGTTTACAAGTTAAGTGAAAGAAACTTCATTATTCATTTATATGTACATGTACATTTCTTCATTAAAAACATGTCTTTCTGCATAATTTAGACTAACTTTGTGAGTTTTTTGAGGGCTGGAACCAATTAAAATTATTTACATTAATTCCTATGGGGAAAAGTCGTTCGAGATAAGAGCTGCTCGACTTAAGAGCCCAGGTCCGGAACGAATTAAACTCGTATCTCGAGGTACCACTGTACATTGTTCCATGTTTCATAAAATTTGGTTTCTTCCTGATCATTCAAGCGTCTTGTCATCATGTCCATTTCCGCGCAGTCTAATATTTTTGCAATAACTCCCTCTTCTTTGGGGATATCTTCCCCTTTCCAGTTTTGCGCGTAGATAATCCTTGCCGCTGTAAAAATATGTATAATCAAATACAAAATTTCTTTTTTGTAATTTTGGTTAGTAATTCCTAGCAAACAAAACTCCGGGGTGAAATCTATTTTCTGCTTTGTAATCTCTTTTGTCATTTTCTCTATCATTTTCCAGTACATTTTAGCTTTATTACATGTCCACCATTGGTGGTAGTAGGATCCTATTTCTTTTTTACATTTCCAACATTGAGGTGATGTCTTTGGGAACATTTTTGCTATTCTACTTGGTGGGAGATGCCATCTATAGAACATTTTAATTTGGTTCTCTTTCAAAGAAACTGACTTTGTCATCCTCCAATTACACATCCAAACTTTCTCCCATGTATCTAAATCAATTTCTTTACCTATGTTTCTACACCAGTGTATCATACTATCTTTTAATGTTAACTCAATATTCTTATGAGTAATCAAATATTTATATATTTTTCCAATTACCCTATTTTGATTTTTAGTAATTAAGTCGCTTAACAAATTTTTACTTTTATTAAATATGTAAAGTATACTGTCTTTCTGATATCTAGATCTAATCTGTGCGTAGTGCCACCAATCAATTTGTATCCCTTCATCTTGTAATTTAATTCTAGATTTTAATTTCATTTGGTTATCTAACAAGTCTTTATATCTTATATTTCTTGTGTCGTTAATAGAATTTGGGTGTATTATTGCATCCAAGGGGGTAACCCAATCCGGGATTGTTAAAAAGTGGTTTTTCTTTATATCTTTCCAGACGTCAAATAAGTATTTTCTCAACGTATGTCTTTTAAAATAAGAATGATTTTTATCTTTATCATACCAAACAAATGCATGCCAGCCAAGCATAAGATCATGTCCTTCTAATTTTAATGTTCTCATGTCCTCTAAAGTTATCCAATTTTTAATCCATGTTAAAGCGGCTGCCTGATAATATAATTTCCAGTTTGGGAGGGCAAAACCCCCCCTCTCTTTTATATCTTCTAACATATTTATCTTAATTCTTGCCTTTTTCCGTTGCCATAAAATTTTTTTAACCACATTTGTTAGATTTTTAAAAAAATTGGCCCCTGGATTAATTGGGATCACTTGAAATAAAAATAATACCTTAGGTAAGATATTCATCTTAATCGTGGCAATTCTTCCCAAAAATGATATTTTTAAATTATTCCATATTTCTAAATCCTTTTTGATTTCATTAATTAATTTTATGTAGTTATCATTTTTTAATGTTATTGTTTTAGCTGTTAGCCATATTCCCAAGTACTTTACTTTTTTAACTATTTGCATTCCAGTAATACATTCTAAATTACTTTCTTGTATTTTACTCATATTTTTAGTTATAATTTTTGTTTTATTTTTATTTATTTTCAAACCTGCTACCTTACCATATTGTTCTATTGTTTGGATTAATCTTGGTGCTGTAACTAACGGATCTTCCATTATAAAAGTCAAATCATCTGCGAAAGCCTGGACTTTATATGTCTCTTTTCTAACTGTTAAGCCCTTTATCTTTGAGTCTGCTCTTATTTTTATTAAGAGTGTTTCTAAAGTCATAATAAAAAGAAGAGGTGAGATGGGACATCCTTGCCGCACTCCTTTATTTATTTTAAACGCTTCTAATTGCTCATTATTTAATATAATTTTTGTCGTTTGTTCTGAATAAATAGCGTCTATTAAATTAACAAATTTGGGGCCGAATCTCATTTTATTTAATTGCATCTTTATAAATGTCCAATTCACGTTATCAAAAGCTTTTTGAGCATCTAGGAACATTAGAGATAATGTTTTGTCTGAGTATTGCTCATAGTACTCTAATACGTTAATAATTGTTCTAAGATTATTTTTGATTTGTCTACCTGGAAGGAAGCCATTTTGGTCTGAATGAATTTTGCTATTTATTACAGTTTTCAGCCTATCTGCATATATTGCTATAAAAATTTTATAATCTACATTCAATAAGGATATTGGTCTATAGTTTTTAATTTTTTCTTTTGCTGTATCTGGTTTATGAATTAAAGTTATCAAAGATTCCGACCATGATTTAGGAATTTTACCATCTACTCTACATTCGTTAAAAATTTGCAACATGTTATTTCTTAATACTTCATTTTCTATTTTATACCACTCTGCTGGAATGGCATCCGGCCCCGTGGCTTTATTATTTTTCTGCTTTTTAATAACTGTGAGGAGTTCTTCCATTGTTATTGGGCTCTCCATCTTTTCTTGTTGCTCTTCTGTTATTTGTGGTAGCTCTGCACTCTCTAGATATTTAAATACTACTTCTTCAATATTGTCATCTTTATACAATTCTTTAAAAAAATTCTGAACTATGTTTGCTTTTCCCTCTGAGTCATGTTTTATTGTTCCATCTTTATCTTCTAACTGTCTTATTAGTTTAGATTGTCTCTGTTTTCTCAATTTATATGCTAACCATCTGCCTGGTTTATTAGCATGCTCAAAATATTGTTGCTTAGCTCTTTTTATTTTTTCCAATATCTGGTTTTGTTCTTGTAGTCTAATTTTATGTTTAATTAAATTTATTTTTTCCCCCAAGTCTTTGTTTTTCACATTTTGTTGTGATAAAAACTCTAATTGTTTTAGTTCATTTATTAATTGTTCATATTTTCTTTTTCTTTCTTTATTATATTTTGCGGTATAGGATATTGTTAATCCTCTTATGTATGCTTTAGTCGCATCCCATAGGTTCTGTGGAGTGGTGCCTGTATTTTTATTAATTTCAAAAAATATTTTTAATTCCTTTTCAATCCATTCTTTATATTCTTTCTCTTTCAAAATATTTCTATTCATTTGCCAATTATAATACTTTTTAATATTTCTCATATAAACTATAACTGGATTGTGGTCCGCCCAAGTGTTAACATCTATTTCTACCTCTTATATATACAGTGATCTCTCGGTTAGTGCGGGGGTTACGTTCCAAGACCTCCCGCGCTAACCGATTTCCGCGTTATATTGGATGCGGAAGTAAAACCACCATCTGCGCATGTGCGCCATTTTTTTCATGGCCGCACATGCGCAGATGGTGGAGTTTGCATGTGGGCGGCGGGGAAGACCAAGGGAAGATTCCTTCAGCCGCCCAACAGCTGATCTGCTCCGCAGCGCGGAAGCAGCGAGGAGCCGAAGATGGGGTAAAGGCAAAGGGGAAACCCCATCTTCGGCTCCTCGCTGCTGCCGCGCTGCGGAGCGGATCAGGTGTTGGGCGGCTGAAGGAACCTTCCCTTGGTCTTCCCGCCAGATCACTTGCCGCTTGCCGCTTGCCAGTCCACACACGCCCCCCTGGATGAGCGGCCCCGCATGGCCCCAGCGCCGGACTCCATTGCCGAACGCCAAAACCGGAAGGGGCGAGGTGGGGGAGAACGGGAGGCTCAGCATTCCGTCAGTCGCAGCGCTGGCTGTCAACTTTTCTTTTTAGCACTGGGGAGGCAAGTCAGCTCCTGCCCAGTTTTAAAAAGAAAAGTTGACAGCCAGCGATTGTTCCGCTGCCGCCAGCATGGCCTGGCTGGCAGCGGAAGATGTAACGGAGCCCACGGGGGATTCGCCTTCCTCCCACCCGCAGCCGAGACTGATCGTGGGCTCCTTCGCAACCTCAGAGAGCTTCCAGGGCATGAAAGCTCACGAAAACCAGGAAGCTCTCCGAGGTTGCGAAGGAGCCCACGATCAGTCGGCTGCCGGCGGGAGGAAAGCGAATGCCACGGGGCTGGGCTCGGCTCCCCCCTCGGCTCCCCCTCTTACCAGCCCCGCCGCAGAAGGCTCCATTCTGTTCCCTGCCGGCCCGATTGAGCGGCCGGCGGTCTCCATTCAGGGAACAGACGTCCACCCCCTCCTCGGAGTCCCCGGCACCCAGCGTCCCCACGCCGCCTCCACCTCCCGGTAATGCGCCCGACCTCTGCCTCTCTCTTTCTCTCTCATATACCACGCCGGCAACAGGGAGAGAAAGAGAGAGAGAACTAGCGTGGACTTATTTTTTATTTTTTAATATTTTATTTTTTTAATTAATATTTTTTGAAAAACCGCGTTGCAGCGTTTCACGCTAATCGAGAACGCGCAAATCGAGGGATCACTGTACTCTGCTGTTATTTTAGGAGCCCACACCATATCTATTCTAGTCCAAATTTTGTGGGGGTTTGAGTAAAAAGTATATTGCCTTCTATGAGGATGTCTTTCCCTCCAAATGTCATTCAATAACAATTCTGCTTTCATTTTTTGAAAAGTGGAGGGCAATAAATTCTTTTTTTTCTTTTTACAACTTTTCTTCACCCCCGAATGGTCTAATTGTCTATTTGTTATAGCATTAAAATCTCCAATAATTAACATATTTTCCAAATTTAACTCTATAATTTTTTGATGTAATTTTTCGTAAAATGCAGTTTGATCATCATTTGGGGCATATATAGAAACAATAACAAGAGGTTTGGGTTTAATATCAACCTGGACAATCAAAATTCTACCTTCATTATCACTGAATAATTGTTTGGAATTTATAGAGCTCTCAACATACATTGCCACTCCTCTTTTCCTTTGATCTGCTAATGCAGCATACATATTTCCAATTTTATTATTTAACAATAAATTCCGATTGCTTTTTTTTATATGTACTTCTTGAAGTATCACAATTTGAGCTTTTTGGTTCTTAATTTTGGAAAACATTTGTTTTCTTTTCTTTGGTTCATTAAGTCCATTGACATTTACTGAAAAGATTTTTAGATCTCTCGATGTAGTCATTTGTTGTATTTCTTGGTTTCGCGTTGAGGTTGCTTTCTTCTGGTCCCTTGGTCCTGCTCCTCCGCTTGGGTGAATGCCCCCATGGCTTCAGCCTGCATTGCTTCCAGTTCTTTTGTTAACTGTTCCATTTCGCTTATTCCACTGTTTTCATAAAAATCTCTTGCTTGGTCTAAATTCTCCAACTTATATCTTGTTGATTTCCATGTCAATGATAGTCCTTGTGGAATAAGCCAGCGAAAAGTTATATTTTCTTTAATCAGAAGTTTGGTCAAGAAATGATAGTCTCTTCTAGTCTCTCGGAATTTGTTTTAATATTTTTATTTCTTTGCCTTGGTGTTGTAATTGACCAGCTCTTGACCAATGCAATATGTCATCTCTCAAGCTTTTTCTTACAAATTTGATGTGAATCTCTCGTGGAAGATTAAAACGGCGTATGTAGCTGTTAGAAATTCTGAAGACTTCATCGATTTCTTTTTTTATGTCAAGTGGGTCCATTTGGAGGATTTTCCCAATAATGTCAGCCATAATGGCCTTTAAATCTTCATCTTTTTCTTCTATTACATTTTGAAATCGAAGTCCATATGACGCACGTTGCATTTCCAAATGTGTGATTGATTCATCATACCCTCTGTAACGTGAAGCAGCTTTGTCCTCTAAGTGATCAATTCTTTTCTCCGCCTTTTCCGCCTTTTCTTCCACTGCCTTCATTCGTTCTTCATTGTCTTGCAAAGCTTGTTTAATCTCCTTCATCTGGTCTTTCATCTCACCTGTATCCACTTTCATTTCAGCCATCTCTGCTTTAATTTCATCTCGCTGTTGAGTTGCATCTCGCTGGGATTGTAACATAAAGTCATTTAATGTGGTTAGTGTCTCTTGGATTGAGTCCAGAGAAGGCTGTTTCTCTCTGTCCTTTTCCTTGGTAAACATGGTTGCTGATAAGACCGGCTGTGCGGGGGATGGATGAGGTGAACTTTGCGGAGAGGAAACAACAGTTGTCTGCTTCTTGATTGTTTTAGTATGGGTGGAAGTACTTGACATTTTCAAATTTAAATTTGATGTTATTTTATGTTGGCAGTATGTAGACAAATACTATAAATTCCAAACCCTCAGTAACAGTTGTGCTAAGTTAATAACAATAAGGATTCTAATTCAAATAAAAGACTAAATTTCTACAAATTCAAATACAATTAGAATTCAAAATATAAAATATAGCTAATTAATTCTCAACTTATTAATTCTTATTACTCTAAAGCCAAAATTTATATCAAGAAGAGAGAAGAAAGAGAGGGAAAAAGAAAGAAAAAGGTTGGTTTAGCACAGCCGAAAAAATAAAAAAAGAAAGTCAGCAGAAAAAGAAGGAGAAAGAAAACAGAGAGAAAGAGGATATAAAGAAAGGGGCAATCAAAGTTAAAAATTATTGTTCAATTAAGGAGGAACAGGAAACCAAAGACCAAAAATTTAGCAATGCATAGACAAAACCAAGATTAATTATAATGTAATATAATATAAAATTAAAATTCAAGAGTTAAAGTTATCAGAGGGAAAACGCAAAAAGAAAAAAACAATTATTAATATTCCAGTTATAATAGGATGGTTTGATTGAAGGTCTAGTTTGTTGTCAGAAACGCCTTAATAAAGGCTGCAAGGGTATTCCGTAATTTAAAGAGGAGTATAGTCTTTTAGGAATTTATAAAGCTTTTTCCAAACAAATGCAATTTAATTTCACAAAGTTAAAATGAAGTCGGTCCGTCTCTCACAGCCCAGGAAAAATCTCTCCGCCGCAAATCCAACGAACCGCTGTTAATCCAAAACCGCTATTAATCCAAACGAAATCCAAACAAAATGCTCCAACGAAATAATCCAAATAATGTCAATCAGATAGTCCAAATTTTGAAAATCTCAAGTATAGGAAAAGAGTTTTTTCTTTATATATATTTATTCAGAAGTTGTAAATAGATAGTGAGCAGTCCTGGTCCTTCCGCTAGAAAAATCCCAGCCCGGACTTCATTTTGCAATGTTTCGTAACCAATTACTTCAAAAAGGGAAGAAGAAAATTTTTTTTCAACCAAATAATATCATTTTGTATATAATAAATCCTTTAGTGTCTCATTTTTAAAATCCTCTGGATCCCCTTGTTTGCAGAAATTTTACAGTTCCAAACGAGTGAAAGTGTTAAGAGTAAGTTCCGGCTGTTAAATCGCGCCTGGATACAATGTTGTTTTAACAACTTTCTCTTTCGCCTTCGTTTAAACTCTCAATTCTCCGTTTTCTTATATTTCAATCTTCTTACTTAACATGGAACATAGAAGTTTTTTACCTTAATTGTAGCTTCTTTTGAAGTATTCCCTTTTCAGATATAGTTGTTTAATTTCTCTGCTTTTTACTTTCTGATGCTTCTTGCTTCCCGCTGGTTAGGTGGGATCGCAATGGCCGTGTCCTCTCGAAAGAGGACCGGTGCTCCCTGCACCAGAGCTGCAGGACAAACCCTCTGTCCCTGGAGCCTCGGCGATGGCTCTCCGGACAGAGGGGAATCCCCTGTTCTAGGATCGAGCCATCCGGACTCGATCCGATCGCATTGGAGCGACCTCTGGGAGGGTTGAAGGGGTCTCAAGGCAGAGCCCTGCCAAGAGACTCCGCTGCGGTCCTCAGCGAAACCGGAAGTCCTGCCTCCAGAGTTTCAATCTATGTTTTCTGCCTTATCTAAAGCCATTGATGCCAAGCTCTCGGCTATCAATGGGCCTTCTCACTCTCGGCCCATGAGTTCTCTCTCATCCTACAGAATTCCAATTAATGAGGATTCGGATCCTTCTCAGGATGAGAACAGCGATACGGACGTAGAGGATAAAGATGACCCGTTCCATTGCCTGTCAGAAGATGAAGAATCTCAAATCAAGATTCCAATCCTGGCTGCGATTTTTCCATCTCAACTCTTCAAATCTCTTCTATTCAAGGCAAGAGTTTCCACAGGCTTAGCCAAGCAAAATAAACAATCTGTTCCTTCCACAGATCCTCCTGAAGAAAATCTACCATACTTCATGGAGGAACAGGAAGACAATGAGGTCATCCCAATGCCCAATTTTTTTTAAAGATGCTCTGCTTAAGCAGTGGGATCACCCAGCCTTTGGCTTCAATCCCACAACTAAAGACAAGAAATTATATAAGCTTTCTCCATCTTATGAAGACCTTCTTCTCTGCCCTAAAGCTGATGAACCGGTAAAGACTCTACATTCTGTGGCTGCTATGCCTGGTGAAGCAGAGGAGGTATTAAAACCCGAAGACAAGCGCTTAGAGCAAATGTTCAAAAGATGTTTATTTGTGGATACCTGGGCTATTAAGAGTGCAGCAGCAGCATCTTTCTTTTCTAGAGCTTTTATGGCTTCAACAGCTCCAGCAGCATATCCCCCCTGATGATCTAAGGGGCCAACAAGACTTCAATATAGTTTTTGCAGCGGCCCAATATGTAGCTGACGCTACCTTGCAATCATCAAGATTTGCAGCCAGGTCAGTAGTGGCCTCAACGACAGCCAGAAGACTTCTATGGCTCCGCTCTTGGCAGGCGGGAGTGAGACAAAAGTTGCAGCTGGCCATGGGTCCTCTGAAGCATGACCTCCTATTTGGCGACCTCCTGGACCCAGTTCCCCTCGTTTTCGCTCCCAAGCTGGTAGAAACCCCAGGGGTATAAGATCCCATTACCAGAGAGGTTCCTCCTCGAACAGAGCTTTCAGAAAGCCCAGATGGTGAGCCTCATTCCACTCCCATAGGGGGGCACCTGGCCTGGTTCTCCTCCAGCTGGCACCGTTCCTGTAAGGACCCCTGGGTTATTGCTACTGTGGAATGGGGTCTTCAGTTAGAGTTTATTTCCGTACCTCCCAAACGTTTCATTTCTTGTCCATCCCCCAGGTCCTCTCCATCCTGTCTCCGAATGGAGGAGGCTATTCAACACCTGTTCTCTATCAGGACTATCCAACCTGTTCCCTCCTCTCAAAGAGGAGGCTTCTACTCCATCCTCTTCATGGTCCCTAAGACATTTGGAGGATGGAGAGCCATCTTAGACCTTAAAAGATTAAACCAGTTCATTAAATATAGGAAATTTAAGATGCATTCCTTGTCATCCATCTTAGCCGCTATCCATCCAGGGGACTTTATGGTCTCCTTGGATCTCATGGAAGCCTATCTCCATATCCCTATTGCCAAGGGTCACAGAAAATTCCTTCGCTTTGCCTTCCAGGGCAAGCACTATCAATATAGGGCCGTGCCCTTCAGGCTCTCCTTGGCTCCTCGAGTCTTTACTAAGCTCCTAGGAGCCCTGGCAGCTCACATCCAAGCCAAGCCCATTCATATTTTATGCTATTTGGATGACATATTAATTCATGGTTCCTCTAAAGAGGATACCTGTTCAGACCTCAACATTGCCATGTCTATCCTACAGGATCATGGTTTTTCCATCAATCTCAAGAAAAGTCAGCTCCATTCGTCTACTTCTATTCAACACCTGGAGGCTATCATAAATTCAAACCTCTCTCAGGTTTTCCTCTCTACTGAGAGAAAAGTCAGTAGAGCTCATTTCCCAAATACAGTAATACCTCATCTTACGAACTTAATTGGTTCCAGGACGAGGTTCGTAAGGTGAAAAGTTCGTAAGATGAAACAATGTTTCCCATAGGAATCAATGGAAAAGCCAATAATGCGTGCAAGCTGATTAGTAAAATCCAAAACATTAAGGCTTAAAAAAAAAAAGCTGCCGGCAGACGAAGCTGAGGCGAACGGAGTGGGGGGAGGGAAACCCACGGAGATCCAGAGGGGAGAATGGGGCAGGACAGGGTGGAGAAAAACGAAGGAAACCCATGGAGATCCAGAGGGGAGAATGGGGCAGGACAGGGTGGAGAAAAACGGAGGAAACCCATGGAGATCCAGAGGGGAGAATGGGGCAGGACAGGGTGGAGAAAAACGGAGGAAACCCATGGAGATCCAGAGGGGAGAATGGGGCAGGACAGGGTGGAGAAAAACGGAGGAAACCCATGGAGATCCAGAGGGGAGAATGGGACAGGACAGGGTGGAGAACATGGGAAGAAACCCATGGAGATCCAGAGGGGAGAATGGTGCAGGACAGAGTGGAGAAAAACAGAGGAAACCCATGGAGATCCAGAGGGGAGAATGGTGCAAGACAGGGTGGAGAAAAACGGAGGAAACCCATGGAGATCCAGAGGGGAGAATGGTGCAGGACAGGGTGGAGAAAAACAGAGGAAACCCATGGAGATCCCGAGGGGAGAATGGGGCAGGACAGGGTGGAGAAAAACGGAGGAAACCCATGGAGATCCAGAGGGGAGAATGGGGCAGGACAGGGTGGAGAAAAATGGAGGAAACCCATGGAGATCCAGAGGGGAGAATGGTGCAGGACAGGGTGGAGAAAAACGGAGGAAACCCATGGAGATCCAGAGGGGAGAATGGGACAGGACAGGGTGGAGAACATGGGAAGAAACCCATGGAGATCCAGAGGGGAGAATGGTGCAGGACAGAGTGGAGAAAAACAGAGGAAACCCATGGAGATCCAGAGGGGAGAATGGTGCAAGACAGGGTGGAGAAAAACGGAGGAAACCCATGGAGATCCAGAGGGGAGAATGGGACAGGACAGGGTGGAGAACATGGGAAGAAACCCATGGAGATCCAGAGGGGAGAATGGTGCAGGACAGAGTGGAGAAAAACAGAGGAAACCCATGGAGATCCAGAGGGGAGAATGGTGCAAGACAGGGTGGAGAAAAACGGAGGAAACCCATGGAGATCCAGAGGGGAGAATGGTGCAGGACAGGGTGGAGAAAAACAGAGGAAACCCATGGAGATCCCGAGGGGAGAATGGGGCAGGACAGGGTGGAGAAAAACGGAGGAAACCCATGGAGATCCAGAGGGGAGAATGGGGCAGGACAGGGTGGAGAAAAATGGAGGAAACCCATGGAGATCCAGAGGGGAGAATGGTGCAGGACAGGGTGGAGAAAAACGGAGGAAACCCATGGAGATCCAGAGGGGAGAATGGGGCAGGACAGGGTGGAGAAAAACGTAGGAAACCCATGGAGATCCAGAGGGGAGAATGGGGCAGGACAGGGTGGAGAAAAACGGAGGAAACCCATGGAGATCTAGAGTGGAGAAAAACGGAGGAAACCCATGGAGATCCAGAGGGGAGAATGGGGCAGGACAGGGTGGAGAAAAACGGAGGAAACCCATGGAGATCTAGAGTGGAGAAAAACGGAGGAAACCCATGGAGATCCAGAGGGGAGAATGGGGCAGGACAGGGTGGAGAAAAACGGAGGAAACCCATGGAGATCCAGAGGGGAGAATGGGGCAGGACAGGGTGGAGAAAAACGGGGGAAACCCATGGAGATCCAGATGGGAGAATGGGGCAGGACAGAGTGGAGAAAAACGGAGGAAACCCATGGAGATCCAGAGGGGAGAATGGGGCAGGACAGAGTGGAGAAAAACGGAGGAAACCCATGGAGATCCAGAGGGGAGAATGGTGCAAGACAGGGTGGAGAAAAACAGAGGAAACCCATGGAGATCCAGAGGGGAGAATGGGGCAGGACAGGGTGGAGAAAAACGGAGGAAACCCATGGAGATCCAGAGGGGAGAATGGGGCAAGACAGGGTGGAGAAAAACGGAGGAAACCCATGGAGATCCAGAGGGGAGAATGGTGCAAGACAGGATGGAGAAAAATGGAGGAAACCCATGGAGATCCAGAGGGGAGAATGGGGCAGGACAGGGTGGGAAAAAACTCAAGTCTGGAGGTGGGGCATCCCAGCGGCCGGCGGCAGGTTCGTAAGGTGAAAAAAGTTCGTAAGAAGAGGCAAAAAAATTCCGAACCCTGGGTTCGTATCTTGAAAAGTTCGTATGACGAGGGGTTCGTATCATGAGGTACCACTGTACGATCTCAGAGAAGGAGATAATGCACCTCATTATCCCCTGGGCTCGTCTTCACGCCAGGGATCTCCAATGGCTTCTGTTACCATTCCAGAGATCGGGGAACAGCAACTCGGCACGCCTCATCACCGTTCCAACCACAATCTTAAGATCTCTTACGTAGTGGACCTCCCCCACTCTGGACAAGGGATCTCCCTTCAGGCGTCCAGATCAATTTACCATCACCACGGATGCATGGGGAGCCCATGCACAGGGCCTGATAGCCCAAGGCACGTGGTCAGCGGAGGAGGCTTCCAGACCTATCAACTGGCCGGAATTGAGAGCAGTGTCCTCAGCCCTCAAACAATTCAAACCACACATCATTGATCAACATGTCCTGATTCTCATGGACAATATAGCTACAAAGAGTCATATTTGCAGACAAGGAGGCACCAGGTCCAAAGCCCTGATGAGAGAAGCCCTGAAGTTGGGTCTTTGGACAGAGAGGCCTCTACAGTCGTTAGGGGCTGATCACATATCAGGAGTCCTCAATGTACAGGCAGATTGGCTTTCCCGGTTGACTCTGGATCCAGGGCAGTGCAGCCTTCATCCGGCTCTGTTTCAGCAAACTTGCCTCAGATTCGGTCTCCCATCGCTAGACCTATTTGCGACCGAGGCCAATGCTCAACTCCCTCGATTCTACTCCAGGTTCCCATCCCCGGGAGCGGAGGCGACAAATGCACTCAGAACCCCTTGGCCTTGAGGGCTGCTTTACACCTTCCCTCCAATTCCAATTCTTCCAGATGTGATCCACAAGATCATCCTCGAGAAGGCCCATGTGATTCCGATAACCCCTCACTGGCCACACCGGCCCTGGTTCGCGGACCTACAACGTTTGTCCGTCCAGCACCTCTGGCGAATCCCCATTTTGGAGGATATGTTGCAGCAGGGGGCCTCTCTCCATCCAGATCCGGAGTGGTTCCACCTCACCGCTTGGCTATTACCCGGCGCGACTTAGATCTGCGAGGATACGACCCGGACACTGTAGAAATAATCCTAAAAGCTTCCACCAACAGGATTTACGACCATACATGGTCCAAGTTTCACCAATGGTGCTCACAGGAGGATCTATCCCCCCTGTGTATTCCCATTCACAGAATCGTAGCCTTCCTCATGAAGGGGTTCCATCAAGGCCTCTCACCCAGCACCATCCAATGTCATCTGGCTTCGGTCTTAGCAGGGCCTCGCAGACAACCACTCCGCTCCTTTCTGGAAATCCAAGAATTCCTAAGAGGTATTTCGAATCTCAGGCCTTCCAAGGTTCACAGATACCCGTCCTGGGACTTACTGCAGGTTCTAAATTCCCTCACTCAGGCACCATACGAACCCCTAAGATCAGCGTCCTTCAGGTACCTATCTTACAAGGTAGCATTCCTGGTGGCGATAACATCTGCCTGACGCATCTCAGAATTGGCAGCCCTTTCCATTCAGCAGGATTTATGCCTGTTCCATTCGGACAAAATAGTCCTGCGCTTGGACCCCACCTTTCTACCCAAGGTAAGTTCCATGTTCCACAGATCCCAGGACATTGTGCTGCCTTCTTTTTGTTCCAACCAGAACCATCATCTAGCGGTCAGATGGCACACCTTAGATCTCACCAGAGCGCTGAGAATCTACATCCAACGGACGAGACCCATTCGATGGTCTGAAGCCCTATTCGTGGCCTCCCATCCCAGATCCCTGGGGTCCAAGGTATCCTCAATCGTAATAGGTCGTTGGATCCGAGGGACTATCTCAAAGGCTTATGAGTCAGCTTCCCTCACCAGACCTAGAAGTATCACAGCACATTCCACAAGAAGTGCAGCCACATCTGGACAACTCAAGCTCCATTGGAGGACGTCTGCAAAGCAGCCACTTGGGCCTCTCCAAACTCTTTCATAAGGCATTACAAAATTGACTCTTACGCTTCAGCGGATGCTGCCTTCGGTAGAAGAGTTCTCCAATCCGTTATCTCTCACGATAGCGAACTAATCCCTCCCTAGAGACTCATCTATTGGGTATGTCCCACGAGACTGTTGGACCCGCTCTCTCAGTACGGAGAATAGGCGTTGATTGCTTACCTGAACGCCTCTTCTCATATGATGAGCGGGTACAGCAGTCACTTCCCCCCGTTTTTTCCTTTCTAACTATGGTTATTCCTTTAACCTGTATCTTTTCCTATCATGAGAGTTGAACACAATTGAGCCTAAGTCTACGGATTCGCGAATTCTGGGGAAAGGGCAGATCCAGCAGGCTTTTTAAAGACTAGGCTCGGTCCTCGACGGATTGGACAGCGAGCAACCCATGTGACTGCTGTACCCACTCATTGTACAAGAAGAGGCGTTCAGGTAAGCAATCAACGCCTATTTTCTGCGCAGAGGAGGAGCTGCGATAGGTTCAGCTTGCTGCCAATCAGGCGGCCGAGGGGTGTTGACAAGCTAGGCTCTAGCAAGAGCAGAAGCGGCCGTCCAAGTCAAAGCCTTCTGTTGCCAGAGCCATGACGTTTCCTTCCTTCCCACCCTTTGCATCCTGACTGCGCAGCTTTGAAAAATGCTGTGCGGCAGTTTCCTGATGGGTGCGCGGCCATGCAGCTTAGAGAGAACAGTGCTCACAATATGTTTCAGATGTCTTGTTTCCAAAACAGTTATTCTTAGAAGAGTCTGGACATATTGGATAAAGTATTTCAAGGAGCAAACACAAAGTTAATTTTCACACAGTTTAATAATACAGGTCACTCCTTTAGAAGGCTTCCATATCTGGGCTGCAAAAAGTAAGTTGATTAGTAGGTGGTAGCAACTGGCATTGGGATTATCTGTATTTTTGCATCCCTAGTCATAATAGGTAATGGAAATTATGTCTTCAAGGAGTGCTAGAGCTGACCGTAACATCTGTTTAGATTCATATCCTTTACTTTCTTTTTTCTGTGACACATTTTTGGTTCTTTTACAGAATCTCATCCGGAATATAGATTTACTGAAAATTCCTGTGTCAGTCAGTTTATACAACTTACATTCCTGGCATAGTCAATAAAAATGTATTTGGCTTTGGTTATGATTGTTAACAGAAAGAAGTACTCCAAAGGCTCTTGTTAAACCCAAATATTGTGACAAGGCTTTTTCTTTTCTTTTTTTTCTGAGAATGAGACTCCATAGTTGTCCTTGTAAAACCAAACTATAAGTACAGTTAAGGTAATGAAAAAGGCAATAGGCGCCAAAAAGTAAGATCAAAGAAAAGTTGACATTTCTTTATTTAAGTGGCTATAAATGCCCAGTGATGCTGCCCTGCAGTTTCAGGCAAGCTTCAAACTGGAGTATCCTTTTCTTTACATCTTGTGTCTGGCATATTTTGCGGAATTAACTGATTGATAGGTTCTTGAACAAATAAATTGTTTGGTCTTTTCTTGAGTATTGGAATTAGAAAAGTTTGAAAACCACACACAAGATTTGTAGTGGCCGTACAAGGTTTCTCAGATTATGCTAAATCATGGATTATGGAACAAACTGTAGTGACCTAGCTCATATTTTGCTTAATCTATAAAACCATAGTATTAATAACAACAGATGATTTGTAAAACTCTGCAAATCATATTTTGGTTTAGTATGATGTGTTGGACCCAGTTTGTGCAAACTCTTATTTTTTGAATACTGTATTATTCATCTGATAATGCCGCAGTCCCCAATTCTTTC
Organism: Erythrolamprus reginae; assembly: GCF_031021105.1. Lineage (NCBI taxonomy): Eukaryota > Metazoa > Chordata > Lepidosauria > Squamata > Dipsadidae > Erythrolamprus > Erythrolamprus reginae. The sequence goes on along the minus strand of NC_091951.1, from coordinate 218,079,418 downwards.
TTGCTCCATGGACCAGTGGGGAGGGGAGGGATGGTTGCACACGCATACCCTAGCCTCCACAGGTGCACAAATGAAGCTTCCCGTGTTTGCCTACTGCGTAACCCAGTTTTCATTGGGTCACAGACAGGATCGCTCTGTTAGTAGATTAAGATATAGAGGTGGAGAGGAAAAAAACTATTTTATGGTACTGCCCACAGATTTTAGATGCAAGGAAAAAGGGGCCTGAGGAGAGAATATAAAGGTAAAAAAGGCAGTGTGAGTTTCACATATTTGTCCTGACCAAATAGAAAAATGTCTGAGGAGTCCTGGTCTCTCTGAGCTTGGTTGTTTTCTTGCAGACGTTTCATAACCCAAACTAGATAATATCATCAGTGATAACCATAGTATTTCCTAGTTTGGATAATGAAACATCTGAAAGAAAACAACCCTTCATTTCAACCATGAGTTACAAATATTCTCCTTCATTAGAAAGATATCCTCTCACTTTGCTGAACATTTCTAGAAACTGTCAATAGGAATTTCTGGTCAGCTATAGGGAATAAGAAGCTAAAAAATTAGTAAATTCTCACTTCCACAGCAAAGAAAAAGTAACTTTGAAATAGTCTGTAGAGCAGTGTTTTTCAACCAGTGTGCCGTGAGACATGGTCAGGTGTGCCACGAAGCTCAGAGAGAGAAAGAAAACAAGAGAGAGAGAAAGAAAGAGAAAGAGAGAGAGAAAGCAAGAGAGAGAGAAAGAGAGAGAGAGAGAAAGCAAGAGAGAGAAAGAAAACAGAGAGAGAAAGAGAGAAAGCAAAAGGGAAAAAGAGAGAGAACGAGAGAGAAAGAAAGGAAGGAAGAGAACAAGAGAGAAAGAGAAAAAAAGAGAGAGAGAAAGACATAGAGGGAGGTAGGGAGGGAGAGAGAAAGAGAGCAAAAAAGAGGAAGGAAGGGAGAAAGAAAGAGGGAAGGAGAGGGAGGGAGGGAGAGAGAAATAGAGCGAAAGGGAGGAAGAGAGAGAGAGAGAATTTTTTTGTCCAAACTTTTTTTAGCTGCCCCGCCATACCCACTCAATGTGCCCCATGGTTTTGTAAATGTAAAAAATGTGCCACGGCTCAAAAAAGGTTGAAAATCACTGCTGTAGAGAGCCAAAGTGGCAGAGCGGTTAGAATGCAATATTGCAGGCAAACACTGCCCACAGTCAGGAAGTATCAATGGTTCTCAACTTTCCTAATGCCGCGACCCTTTAATACAGTTCCTCAGAATTGTGGTGACCCCCAACCATAAAATAATAAAATTATTAGGAAACTCAGGGGTGGGTTCTAACTTACCTCGCTGTCAGCTTGCTTCCTCCTGCACTGCGTAGCTGCGCCTCGTGGGTGTGCGTGCATATTGCATGTGCATGCATGCATAGTGCTGAATTTTAAAAATTGCAAAAAAAGAAAAAACGATGGCGATGCATTCGCAGTGCCGGAAATTCGGCTTTTGCACATGCTCAGAAGTTCCCATGGTATAGGGTTTTGGTTTTTTTGCAGTAGTCTATTTGCATGTGGGTGGACCCGCCTGGAGACGGATAGAGGAGCAGTGTCTTGGATAGAGGAGCGGTGTCTCCGTTCCTAAGACCATCAGAAATAGGTGTTTTTTGATGGTCTTAGGTGACCCCTGTGAAAGAGTAATTTGAGCCCAAAGGAGTCACGACCCACAGGTGGAGAACCGCTGATTAGATCATGACCAGTTTGAGATTGACTCAGATTTCCATCTTGAGTTCAGTAAAATGAGATTGTTGGAGGCAATATGCTGACATTTGTATATCACTCAGTGCTGTAAAGTACTACAAAGCAGTACAGTGATCCCCCGCTCGTTGCGAGGGTTCCGTTCCAGGACCCCCCGCAACGAGCGGGTTTTCGCGAAGTAGCGCTGCGGAAGTAAAAACACCATCTGCGCATGTGCAGATGGTGTTTTTAACTTCCGCAGCGCTAGCGAGGAGCCGAAGATTGGGGGCGGCGCGGCTGTTTTAAAACGTCGCCGCCGACATGGGGGGCTCGCTAGCACCCCCCCGAACCCCCAACCCGGGTTTGGGGGGTGCTAGCAAGCACCCCATGTCGGCGGGGACGTTTTAAAACACCCGCGCGGCTTTCCAATGAGTCCCGAAGACAAACGCGGAAGTTTGACGTTTGTCTTCGGGACTCATTGGAAAGCTCCGATCGTTTTAAAACAGTTGCGCCGTTCTCCGCTGACTCCAGGCGAACTTCCCCGCTTTAGGAGTCAGCGGAGAACGGCGCGCCTGCTTTAAAACGATCGGAGCTTTCCAATGAGTCCCGAAGACAAACGTCAAACTTCCGCGTTTGTCTTCGGGACTAATTGGAAAGCCGCACGGGTGTTTTAAAACGTCCCCGCCGACATGGGGGGCTTGCTAGCACCCCCCCAAACCCGGGTTGGGGGTTCGGGGGGGTGCTAGCGAGCCCCCCATGTCGGCGGGGACGTTTCAAAACACCCGCGCGGCTTTCCAATGAGTCCCGAAGACAAACGCGGAAGTTTGACGTTTGTCTTCGGGACTCATTGGAAAGCTCCGATCGTTTTAAAACAGTTGCGCCGTTCTCCGCTGACTCCTGGCGAACTTCCCGGGCGAAGGGCGAAGGGCGGCGAGCGGGTGCTGGGGGGGGCTTCGCCCTCCCGCCAGCAAGAGGGGGAAGACCCAGGGAAGCTGCCCAGCAGCTGATCTGCCGGGCGCCATCTACGCATGCGTGCCCATAGAAAAAAGGGCACGCATGCGCAGATGGTGTTTTGACTTCCGGGTTCAAAAATCGCAAATTACCCTGTTCGCAATGGTCGGGGACGCAATAACCGGGGGATCACTGTATATCTAAGTGATATTGCTACTGGTCATGATCATATTCTATCCTATGAGCAGGCCTAACATGTCCCTGAATATCAGTTGATGAGATTCAGGAGCATATAAAAGACATAATCTGCTCCTGTTCCCTTTATGAATTTTGCACCTGACAGTTTGGAAAGTAGGATGGTCCAAAATGGCTTTCTCCATCTTAAAAAAGCAAAATCTCTAAGGGTTGATGAATCATTGCTTTTTCTCTTTTCTTTTCTAGAAGATGATGTTTGCGTATTCAAGTGTTCTGTATCAAAGGAGACAGAATGCAGCCGAGTGGGAAAGCAGTCCTTCATTATCACATTGGGATGCAATAGTGTCCTTATACAATTTGCAACACCAAGTGGTATGTACTAGCAATTTTGAGTTGTATTTGAAGTTTTTGAAATTATTAATATTGTCTGGCAAATAATTCTGTGCCCTGCCAACACATAGCATTTACAGGAAGGATAACATTTGCTCTGCTCAATAATTCAGTCTGATATTCTCTCCTAAGACATCATCTGCTATTTGTTCCCCTTAATAGAAATTTTGGACCATCAACTGGCAAAGTCATGCAATGTTTAGCCCAACTCTGTCCAGATTTTAATTTTAAACCTGTATTTAGTGGACAGGTTGGACAATTGCTGGGGCATTTGGAGCAATTAAGATATAAGAGAAAGGATATTTGTGAGAAAAACAAAAGACAAAATTGTGTCTATCATGTTAAAATTGTAACATTTTTATGGATAGTTATGTGTACTTTATTTATTTATTTTCTTTAATTATATTTCTATGACAACAAAAGTGAACATGAATCAGTATAAAAGCATTTCAATTTAAAATAATTGGAGCCATCCATACATTCATGGGCTGACCTCGCTAGTCATTGCCCCCCCGATATCAATGTCCCCAGACCTGTCGCAAAAAGCCTTTCTTCTGGAAGGCCAATAAAGGGAGGGTAGTGCAGATCTCAGGAGGTAGCTGATTCCAGAGAGTCTGGGCAATCACAGAGAAGGCTCTCCCTTGTGGACCTGCCAGCTGACACTGTTTAGCTAACAGGAACCAAAGAAGACCAACCCTGTGGGATCTTATCAGTCACTGGGAGGTATGTGGTAGAAGGTGGTCTTGAAGATACTCTGGCCCTGAGCCATGTAGGGCTTTAAAGGTGATAACCAACACCTTGAATTGTGACTGGAGACCGATAGGAAGCCAGTACAGCTTGCAAAGAATTGATGTAGTGTGAGTGTATCTGGACATACCCATAACAGCTCACATAGCTGTATTCTGGACTAATTTTAGTCTCCGAACACTCTTCAGGGGTAGCCCCACGTAGATTGCATTGTAATAATCCAACTGTGAGGAGATAGGAGCATGAGTGACTGTGAGAAGAGCCTCTCAATCCAAGTAGGGTCACAATTGGTGCACTAATCGAACCTGTGCAAAAGTCCCCTTAGCTACAGCTGTCAGGTGTTGATCTAATCTTAGCTGTGAGTCCAGGACACCCAAATTGAGAACCCATTCTGAGGAGGTTAATTTCTTTCCCCTCAGAACTAAGGAAGGACAATCGACAAAATCCTTCGGAGGCAGTATCCACAGCCACTCGGTCTTGCCATGGTTACGTTTGAGCCGGTTGACTCCCATCCAGACCCTCACCTCATCCAGGCACTGGCACATCACATCCACTGCTTCACTGAACTGACATGGGGTGGAGATGTATAGCTGGGTGTCATCAGCATATTGCTGAAACCTCACCCCGTGTCGTGGGATGATCTCACCCAGTGGTTTCATGTAGATGTTAAACAGTAGGGGAGAGAGGACTGAGCCCTGAGGCACCCCACAAATGAGGGGTCTAGGGTTCGCTCTGCCTTCCCACCAACACCGACTGTGATTGACCAGAGAGATAGCAAGAGAAATCATCGTAATACAGTGCGTCCCAATCCCAGCTCCCTTAGTCGCCACAGAAGGATACCATGGTCAGTGGTATCAAAAGCAGCTGAGACGTCAGGAAGCAGCCAAGGTAGAGGAATGACCTCTATTTCGGGCTCGCCAGAGTTCATCCATCAGAGAGACCAAAGTAATTTCCGTACTGTAGCCAGGCCTGAAATCCAATTGAAAAGGGTCTAGATGATAAAAAATTAACTTAAACATGAATATAAATTTTTGATGCATGTACTGTAATATTATTTACCTGTAATTGTTTCATAAAAATGTACATTCTATTTTTGTATCTAGAAATTAACTAAATATACATGTAGCATTAGAGAAGAAATTGCAAGCAATTCTGCCATTTGTAAGCATGAGCTAGTATTGAAAACTTTAAATAATGAAAATGTGATTTAGAGAAAGATTCACAGTTTAAAGATGCTCCTTGATGCTGAATTGTCATTGGATTCACAGTTGATTATTGTGGTCTGAACCACATTGACACAGATGTGACTAAGGTGCCAGCTGTGATCCTTGCAGCAATGATTTAGACATAGTAATAGTACCTTAGTTAAAATTCTTGTGCATAACTACTATAACATGCTATATGTTAGGTACCCCTTGAGAAGCATCTAAGAGCTGCAGTTGGTCCAAAATATATCCCTTAAACAGTGGAAATTATAGGGATGGTATGATTCCTGTTGGGAAAAATCTCTCCTCCTTGCTGATTGCTTCCTGGGTATAGATAATATGATATTGACCTTTGAAGCACCACACAGCTTAGAATTCGAGTCTCTCCAGGGATCACGTTTTACAATGAATATGTCTGTTAATGAAAATCAGCAAGAGAGGACTTTTTGAAAAAGATGCCCTGTGGATAGTGGTTTGTTTGTCTCATCTCTTGTCTCTTACCATGGATGCTCTCCCTAGAATTTTGTGAAATGGAGAACATATCATTTCCACATTAACTGATTTTTAATCTGTTGATCTGAATGCTACATTCTCCGTACTGAAGGAGCGGGTCCAGCAGTCACATGGGTTGCTCATGTCCAATCCGGTGGAACTGAGCCTAGTATTAAAAAAGCTTGCTGGATCCGCCCCTTCCCCAGAATTCGCTCAGTTCTCGCATCCAGCGGAACATTTGTGAATAGCTCGTTCATCACTAACACCTTCCCTTCGTTCTATCCTTCAAAACAGTAAGAAATCCTTCCTTTGAATTTCGGGACTTTGCCTACTTAGCGCCAGCCATTTGCGGCTCGGCTTTTCTCTTAGGGGAGAAGTAGCGGTTTAGCCTCCCGCGGCTTCTCTTGCCGCTGGCTATTCCTGCTGCCGTTTTGGATTATTCAGCAATCCTTCGGCCTGGAGGTCACTAGGCAAGTCTATTTATTATATTTATTACTTTTAAGGGGCTTTACCTCCCGCGGTGTGAGACGCTTCCCTCTCAGTCTCCCGGACTTAGTCGACCGTTTCTTTTAAAAACTTTTCGGAACGGTTTCGTTTTTGGCGCGAAGGCCTTCACGCCCTGTAATTTAGTACCTCGTGTTGGCCTCCTGCCGGCCGTTGGTGCTTCAGTCCGCCGCCTGGATCCTGGAGTGGGCTTTGAGACGCTCAGGCTTAATTCTCCACCGGCCAGTCCTCCAACCAGGGTGCCTTGGTTACTTTAATTGAAGTTTAGGGAGGCTGGCCACGCTGTATTTGGGGACACGAACTCTGGGTTTGCCCAGATTGCCTTCAAGTCGCAGCAGCTCCGAGGCCTAGGAGCAGAATCCCATTCCTCTTGGGAAAGCTTGGAATTCTTCTCCCCCCCTAATTCAGATTTCTTTTGGCTCAAGCCTTGTCTTCTGTAGTTTGTCAGACTATGGCTTCCTTTCCCAAGAGAGGCACCATTCAGGGTCCCAGAGAGGCCAGGCCTACAGGTGATGAGATAACCAGTATCCCCCAGGCCTCGGCCCCCTCTTCTTCAAAAGCCCGTCCCTTGACCAGAACCACCAAGGCTGAGAAGAGAAGGGACCAAGCCCTACAAAAAATCCATGATAAATCAGCAAAACGCTTGAAAGTGCAGGCCCAAGTGCTCAGCAGTCTTGACCCCCCAGAGGCTCCTAACCTGCCTCTTTCTGGTGTCACTGTGTTATCTCTGGATGAGCCAAACCTAGACAGACCCCAACCTAACTTATGGGGCTTAGGTCCAGAGGAACCAGATATCGTTGAAGATTCTTCCCAGCCAGGAACTTCTCAGGCCATCAGAGATTCTTCTGCCACTCCTTCTGATATTTCTAGCCTCCCTCCTGATTTCCAATCTATTTTCTCTGTGTTGTCCAAGGCCATTGATGCCAAACTCTCTGCCATCAATGTGCCCTCCTCCTCCTCTGCGCCCCCTCCGTTCCTTGAATTCTCCTCCAGCGGTCAGAGCTCCTATTCAGGAAGAATCAGATTCTTCTCAGGATGAATATGATCAGGATATGGAAGAGGAGGAGGATCCGTGTCAAGGCCTCTCGGAGGATGAGGAATCCCAAATCAAGGTCCCCTCTCCAGTTACCATTTTTCCCTCTCAATTGTTCAAATCTCTCCTTCTCAAGGCTAGAGTTTCCACAGGGCTAGCGGCGCAAGAGAAGCAGGCCACTACATCCACTGATCCTCCGGAGGAACACTTACCCTACTTCACAGAGGAACAGGAGGATAATGAGGTAATCCCTATGCCAAAATTGTTTAAAGATGCTTTGCTTAAGCAGTGGGAGTTTCCAGCATCGGGGCTTAACCCCACCACCAAAGACAAAAGATTGTATAAATTATCCCCTTCTTATGAGGATCTCTTATCCTGCCCTAAACCTGATGAACCGGTCAAAACCCTACACTCTGCGGCTGCAGTTCCAGGCGAAGCAGAAGAGGTTCTCCGCCCAGAGGACAAGCGGATTGAACAGATGCTCAAGAGAGGGTTCACCGGAGATTCCTGGGCTATCAAAAGCTCCGCATCTGCTTCCTTTTTTTCTAGAGCCATGCTCCTATGGCTTCGTCAACTTCAACAACATATTCCTCTCGATGACTTAAGAGGTCAACAGGACTTCAACAAGATATTTGCGGCCGCCCAATACGTGGCTGATGCCACACTGCAATCTACCAGATTCGCAGCCAAGTCCATTGCGGCCTCCACAACGGCCAGAAGACTCCTGTGGCTTCGCCCCTGGCAGGCAGGAGTACGTCAGAAGTGGCAGTTAGCTTTAGGTCCATTAAAACGCGATCTCTTATTTGGAGATCTCCTAGATCCACTCCTAACTGAAACCACGGACAAGAAAAAAGTATTGGGCCCGACTACCAAAAAGACCACCAAAACGCAGTCCTTTCGTCGCCCGGGGCGCCAACAAGATCAGGCGCCCACCTACCAGAGGAATCCAGGTCAGTATTCCCCTCGTTTTCGTTCCCAAGGTAGGAGCTCCAGGGGTAAAGGATACCGCTTCCAGAGAGGAGCGTCCTCTAACAGGGCTTCAAAAAAGCCTAGATGGTAATTCCCCTTCGGTCCCCATAGGGGGGCGCCTGGCTTATTTCTCTTCTAGCTGGCGCCAATCTTCCAAGGACCCCTGGGTTATTGATACAGTTCAAAACGGTCTCCTTTTAGAGTTTATTTCTTCTCCCCCTAAACGTTTTATTTCCTGTCCCTCTCCCAGAACTCCCTCTGCTCGTAGCCGTATGGAGGAAGCCATCTCCCATTTATTATCCATCAGAGCCATACAGCCGGTCCCCTCCGGTCAGAGAGGCGGGGGTTTTTACTCCATCCTCTTTATGGTCCCTAAGACCTCCGGAGGTTGGAGAGCTATCTTGGACCTCAAAAGGCTGAATTTATTCATCAAATATAGAAAGTTCAAGATGCATTCCCTTTCATCTATTTTAGCTGCTATTCATCCGGGGGACTTCATGGCTTCCCTAGACCTCACTGAGGCCTACCTCCATATTCCCATTGCCAAATGCCACAGAAAATTTTTACGCTTCTCCTTCCAGGGCAGACATTTCCAGTATAGGGCTATGCCATTTGGTCTTTCCTCGGCCCCTAGAGTCTTCTCAAAGCTTTTGGGGTCCTTGGCGGCCTATATCCGGGCCAAGCCCATCCACATTTTATGTTATTTAGATGACATTTTAGTTCATGGAAATTCCCTAGAGGAAGTAAAGGTAAACCTTTCTATCACCATGTCAGTTTTACAGTCCCATGGCTTTTCCATTAATTTTGACAAAAGCCACCTCCAGCCTTCTACTTCCATATTGCATCTGGGATCTATCATTAATTCAGAATCCTCCCTAGTTTTCCTCTCCCCTGAGAGGAAACATAATATAGGGGAGTTGATTTCTCGCATTTTACCCCTGCAATCAGTTCCCATAGTCACCTTGTCCTCCCTTTTGGGTAAAATGGTGTCGTGCATAGGCATCATTCCCTGGGCTCGTCTCCACGCCAGGGAACTACAGTGGCTCCTATTACCCTTTCAGAGATCGGGGCTCAGCAACTCAAGTCGTCGCATTGCCATTCCATCGATGGTTCGCAGATCTCTCAAGTGGTGGATGTCTCCGGCCATGGACAAAGGATCTCCTTTCAGGTGCCCGGATCAATTCGTCATCACCACAGATGCCAGCCTATCAGGATGGGGCGCCCATGCCCAGGGGATGATAGCCCAGGGCACGTGGTCACCGGAGGAAGCATCCAGGCCAATCAATTGGTTAGAGTTAAGAGCCGTATCCCTGGCTCTAAAACAGTTCAAGCCTCGCATCCCCAACCGGCATGTTCTCATTCTCACCGACAACATAGCCACAAAGAGCCACATCTGCAGGCAGGGGGGCACGAGATCCAAGGCTCTCATGAGGGAGGCCCTCAAGTTAGGCCTTTGGGCGGAAAAACATCTTCAGTCGCTCTTAGCCGATCACATCTCGGGGAGCCTCAACGTCCAGGCGGATTGGCTCTCTCGAGCAACGATAGACCCAGGAGAGTGGAATCTCCATCAAGAACTGTTCCATCAAATCAGCCTCAGGTTCGGCCTACCAGTGCTGGATCTCTTTGCGACCGAAGCGAATGCCCAACTCCCTCGATTCTTCTCCAGGTTCCCATCCCCGGGAGCAGAAGCAACCAATGCCCTCAGGAGCCCCTGGCCTCCAGGACTCCTGTACGCATTCCCCCCAATTCCAATTCTACCGGATGTGATTCACAAGGTCCTCATCGAGAGGGCCCGAGTAATCCTAATCGCCCCTCATTGGCCCCGCCGGCCCTGGTTCGCGGATCTCCAACAGCTGTCCATTCAGGACCCCTGGCGACTCCCCGTTTCGGGGGATATGCTGCGGCAGGGGGCCTCATTCCATCCAGACCCGGAGTGGTTCCACCTCACCGCCTGGCTGTTATCAGGAGAGACTTAGAACTACGTGGACACGACCCCGACACAGTGGAGGTCATCTTAAAGGCCAGAAGAGGTTCGACCAATCGAATCTACGACCATACATGGTCCAAGTTTCACCAGTGGTGCCTACAGGAAGGTCTTTTCCCCCTGTGCATTCCCATACACAGGATCATATCCTTCCTTATGCAAGGTTTCCATCAAGGCCTTTCCACCAGTACTCTCCGTCGTCATCTGGCGGCCATTTCCTCTGTTCTAGCAGGGCCTCGCAGACAGCCTCTCCGTTCCTTCCCAGAAGTTCAGGAATTCCTCAAGGGTATAGCCAACCTCAGACCTTCTAAGGTCCACAGATATCCTTCCTGGGATTTGCCACGGGTTCTCCATTCCCTCACGCAGGCTCCCTACGAACCCCTAAAATCTGCGTCCCTCAGGTACCTATCCTTTAAGGTAGCATTCCTGGTGGCTATTACCTCTGCCCGACGCATTTCGGAGTTGGCAGCCCTCTCAATCAGGCAGGACCTCTGCCAATTCCATCAGGACAAGGTAGTCTTACGACTGGACCCCACCTTCTTACCTAAGGTCAGTTCCATGTTCCACAGAATCCAAGATATTGTCTTACCTTCCTTCTGTCTCCAACGGGACCATCCTCTGGCAATTAGATGGCACACCCTGGACCTCACTAGAGCGCTGAGGATCTATATCCAACGCACAGGACCTTTTCGGAGGTCGGAAGCACTTTTTGTAGCCTATCACCCCAGAGTCATGGGTGCCAAAGTGTCCTCAACAGTGATAGGCCGTTGGATCAGAGGGACTATCTCTAAGGCCTACGAGTCGGCCTCCCTCTCAGTTCCAAACAACATCACAGCGCATTCCACCAGGAGCGCAGCCACTTCGGCCGCTTGGGCGACTCAAGCTCCGTTGGAGGAGGTCTGCAAAGCAGCCACTTGGGCCTCGCCAAATTCCTTTATCAGGCACTACAAGATTGATTCTTACGCCTCAGCGGATGCTGCCTTCGGCAGAAGGGTACTCCAATCCGTTATCTCTCACGATAGCAATCTAATCCCACCCTAGGGACCAATCTATTGGGTATGTCCCATGTGACTGCTGGACCCGCTCCTTCAGTACGGAGAATAGGCGTTGATTGCTTACCTGAACGCCTCTTCTCGTACAGTGAGCGGGTACAGCAGTCACTTCCCGCCCTTGTATGTGTCTTCTTTACCTTCTATAACCTTTCTTTCCTCTAACAATGAGAGTTGAACACTAAAGAGCTTCACATCTGAGCCTAGTCTACGGATTCGCGAATTCTGGGGAAGGGGCGGATCCAGCAAGCTTTTTTAATACTAGGCTCAGTTCCACCGGATTGGACATGAGCAACCCATGTGACTGCTGTACCCGCTCACCGTACGAGAAGAGGCGTTCAGGTAAGCAATCAACGCCTATTTAAATTTAGTATTTTATTTGAAATGTTCTAACTGCCTTGAGTAAATAAAAAAAGGAAGGCATAAATTTAGTAATAAATAAAATGATTTAGTCTTAGAAATAAGTAGTCCTCAACATAGGACCATAATTGAGCCTAAAATTTCTCTTAAGTGAGACATTAATGTGAATTTTGCCCTATTTTTACAACTTTTCTTGCCACAGTGGTTAAGTGAATCACTGCAGTTGATAAATTAGTGAATCACTGATTTTGTATGTCAGAAGGTTGCAAAAGATGATCGCATGACCCTGGGAACACAGCAAAGGACCAATTGGCAAGCATCCTGAATTCTGATCACATGGAACTATGGATGCTGCAAAAGTTGTAACTATGAAAAACAGTCATGTCACATTTTTCAGTGCCGTTGTAACTTTGAATGGTCACTAAACAAATTGTTGTAAATTGAGGACTATCTGTATCACATAACCTGATTAAATGTACCTAGAGAAAAATCCTGGGCAAATGTTCCCATAATAAAGTACCTCCAGGTATTGGATTACATCTCCAACCAAATTGTTTGTACCCTTTTTGGATGCAATTGGAACAATGTCATTTGAAGTCTGAAAAGCATTTTTGGCTTTATCTTTAGACTTCTGCTCATTTTATAATATTTTGAAAAATTGTCGAGATCACAACATGGAGCAGTCAGTGTTCAGTGAGCGCACCGAAGAATCATCTGCTGTGCAGTACTTCCAGGTAGGTCATTTCAGTAGTTGTTTTTTTTCTGGTGGAGAGGAGGGAGGAATTTTGTCAGGTCCTTGGGTCCATTACTGAGGATCTGTTGCTTGCATGTTCTTGCATAACCAACTCTAGAGGGCTAGGTAATGAAGAAATTGAGGTGGACTTTTTCTGTCATAAAACCATGTAGATTCTTGATGTGCTTAAAATGCAGGAAAATTACCAATACACAGCTCAGGGATCTTAAGTGCAAGGGTCTCAGACATGGGTCCAAGATTACCAGGTCTTGGCTATATAGAATAGAATAGAAATAGGATAAAATGAAATGGAATAGAATAAGCTGGAAGGGATCTTGGGGGTCTTCTAGACCATTCCCCTGCCTAAGCAGGAGAATCTATACCATTTCTGATAAGTAACTGTCTAATCTCTTCTTAAAAATATCCAGTGATGGAACACTCACAATTTCTGAAGGTAAACAGTTCCACTGACTAATTGTCCGTACTGTTAGGAAGTTTCTCCTTAATTCCAAGTTGCTTCTCTCTTTGATTAGTTTCCAACCATTGCTTCTTGTCCTGCCTTCCGGTGCTTTAAAAAATAAATTTAAGCCCTCTTCTTTGTGGCAGCCCTTCAAATACTGGAATACTGCTAATCATGTCACCCCAATTTTTCTTTTCTTTAGACTAGCCAAACCCAAATCCTGCAGTCCTTCTTCATATCTTTTTGTTTCCAAGTCTTTGATCATCTTAGTTGCTCTTTGAATTTTTTCCAAAGTCTCAATATCTTTTTTGTATTATGGTGACCAAAATTGGTTGCAGTCTTCCAGGTGTAGTCTTACTAGGTGTTATACGTGATTTTGATTCTGTGTCTCTTTATACAACCCTGAATTGTAGTAACTTTTTATCTCATATTCAAAAGATCATCCACTAGGATTCCAAGGTCCCTCTCATAGTTACTCACCTAATCTGTACTTATACTTTGATTTTTCCTCACTAAATGTAAAACCTTGCTTTTCTCCACATTAAAGTTCCTTTTGTTGGCTAGAGTCCATTGTTCAGGTTTCTCAAGAACTTTTTGGATCTTGAGTTTGTCTAAGTCATTTATGAATATATTGAAGAGTACTGGGTGTAAGATGGAGTCTTGTGGTATCCCAACTGCTTCCTTCTCTCCATGTTGATGTAGTACAATTAAGGACTACTTTTTGAGTATGGTTTGTCTGCCACTTACAAATCCATCTGATGGTGATGTTGTCTATCCCACATTTTTCTAGCTTATCAAGAAGTAGGTTGTGGTCTACTTTGTCAAATGCCTTGTTGAAATCTAAGTACAGTGATCCCCCGAGTTTCGCGATCCCGATCATTGTGAATCGCTATATCGCGATTTTTCAGCAAATGATACCATCTCGATCTTCGCGAAATGCTATATCGCGATTTTTCGGGGGGAAAATAAATTAAAAATACGTGCGCGGTTTTTTCCCGCCCGATGACGTCACGCGTCACCAAATTGACGTCTACCATTGCTGGTTGGCCGAAATCTCGGCCAATCAGCTTTGCCATTGCAGTAAGTTTGCCCTACAGCAAAATTTCAGTCAATCAGCGTTGTTTGCTCAGCGTGCTTTGGTTTGCAACTTTTGCAACTTTTGGAGCCGTTTCTTGGAGTCTTGGAGCTGTGTCTTGGAGCTGTGTCTTGGATCTGTGTCTTGGATCTGTTTCTTGGAGCTGTTTCTTGGAGCTGTGTCTTGGATCTGTGTCTTGGATCTGTTTCTTGGAGCTGTGTCTTGGATCTGTTTGTGAAGACTTCTTGGAAGATGGCACCTAAACGTTGCACACGGAGTGGAGGCGGCGACGCTAAAAAGAGCAGGCAGATGCTGACAATCAAGGAGAAAATTGAACTTTTGGACATGCTGAAAGCGGGACGTTCTAATGTAGATGTTGGTCGGCATTATGGGATCAACGAATCGACTGTGCGATACATCCGGAAAGACGAGAAGAAGATAAGGCAAACTTCTCTGATAACATTCAACAAGGCTGCAAAAAGAATGGTGACGCCTAGAAACAAACGCCTTATGAAGATGGAAGCTGCTTTGTCTGTGTGGGTACAAGACTGCCGCAAAAAGAGCATTGCTTTGGATACGAACACTATACGAACCAAGGCGCAGCAACTGTACAACCGTCTTGCAGACACAGAAGGAGGCGATGCAGATGAGGGAAACCCAGGTGAGGGCTGGGGTTTTTTATTCTGTCATTATTTAAGTGCTTTTTAAGGAAGGAGGGAAGGAGGGAGGGAAGGAAGGAGGGAGGGAGGGAAGGAAGGAGGGAAGGAGGGAGGGAGGGATGGAAGGAGGGAGGGATGGAGGGAGGGAGGGATGGAAGGACTGTATGCTTTCATTCAAGTCACTTCTCTCTCCCTTTCCTGTCATTCTCTGTAGATGAAGGGGCTGGTGACTCTGAAGACCCCCAGCCATCAACATCTTCTGCTTCTTCAGCCCCAGCCACATTCACATCAAGCAAAGGGTGGTTTTACAAATTTCAACGGCGCTATGGCCTGAAGAGTGTGTCATTGCATGGAGAAGCTGCCTCAGCAGATACAGGTGCAGCCGAAAACTTTGTCCAGCGCACGTTTAAAGATCTAATTGCAGAAGGGGGCTACCTTCCAGAACAGGTGTTCAACATGGACGAAACAGGCCTGTTCTGGAAGAGGATGCCTTCACGGACTTTCTTGATGCAAGATGAAGCCAAAGCCCCTGGCTTTAAGGCCATGAAAGATAGAGTGACTTTGATCATGTGTGGGAATGCAGCAGGCTTTTTGCTGAAGCCAGGGCTAATTTATAAGTCACGAAGTCCAAGAGCCCTCAAGAACAGAAATAAGAATGCATTGCCAGTGTACTGGATGCATAATCCTAAAGCATGGATTACAAAACCCCTCACGCGGGACTGGTTTCATCAGTGCTTCATCCCACAGGTGAAGGATTATTTGGCTGCCAAAGGACTCAATTTCAAAGTGCTTCTCCTAATGGACAATGCTAGAGGCCATGATGACCTGGCACATGAACATGATGGGGTGGAAGTCGAATTCTTGCCACCAAACACCACATCGCTTATCCAGTCGATGGATCAAGGTATTATCCACGCATTTAAGGCACTGTACACGCGCAATTCTCTTGGAAGCATCGTGGAAGCAATGGATGCTGATGAAAACTTCACATTGAAGGCCTACTGGCGTCAGTACACAATTGCATCTTGTCTGAAGAACATTCAGAGTGCCTTAATGGATATGAAGTCACAGACAATGAATGCCTGCTGGAGGAAATTGTGGCCAGAAGTGGTGCATGATTACAAGGGATTTGCTCCCGAAGAAATTCAAGATGCTGCAGTCCAGAACTCTGTGAAGCTGGCACAGGCACTGGGTGGAGAAGGCTTCGTTGACATGACACCAGAGGAAGTCAATGGTTTGCTTGATGAGCATGGCCTACCGCTGACAGACAGAGATCTGGAGGAGCTGACCAAGTCAGCGAGTGAAGAAGAGGAGGAGGAAGTGGAAGCTGAAGAAGCTGAGGAAGAAGAAGATGTTGGCCTAACGCTTGAGCGGCTTGCAGAAATGAACAGAACTGCTGCACATCTGCAACGCATGGCGGAACTTTGGGATCCCAACATGACTCGCTCTATACACTTTAAGGCCTCCCTTGACAACACCATTGCACCATACAGAGCCATGTTAGCCAAGCAAAAGAAAACGCGCCAACAACTGCCCATAACTATGTTTGTCACGAAAACCAAGAGGTCTGCCACACCATCACCTGCAGCGTCCATTGTAGACATGGTGATAGAAGAAGATCCCGATTTATCCTAGTTATGCTAACCCCCCCCCAAAAAATTTAAAAATAAATAAATATTGTTATTGTTTCTATCAGGATGACTAAGTGTGTTATTCAATGTGTACAGTACAGGTACAGGTAGAGGTACAGTACAGTACATTAAGGGGATGGGAAATTTTAATTTGTGGGTTGAAAGTGTTGGGACTGAGTGGCATACAGAAGAATGAATGAATGACTGAGTGATTGAAATTCAAACACAGGTGAGGGCTGGGGGTTTTTATTCTGTCATTGTTTAAGTGCTTTTTACGAAAGGAAGGAAGGAGGGAGGGAGGGATGGAAGGAGGACATGAGGGCAAAAAAACCAGGTTCAAATTGGACTTGAAAATCAGAAGTGTGGAAAGTGTTCTCACTGAGAGCTAGCAACTTGAGAGGGCAAAAAAACCAGGTTCAAATTGGACTTGAAAATCAGAAGTGACAGAAGTGTTCTCACTGAGAGCTAGCAACTTGAGAGGGCAAAGAAACCAGGTTCAAATTGGACTTGAAAATCAGAAGTGTGGAAAGTGTTCTCACTGAGAGCTAGCAATTTGAGAGGGCAAAAAAACCAGGTTCAAATTGGATTTGAAAATCAGAAGTGTTCTCACTGAGAGCTAGCAACTTGAGAGGGCAAAAAAACCAGGTTCAAATTGGACTTGAAAATCAGAAGTGTGGAAAGTGTTCTCACTGAGAGCTAGCAACTTGAGAGGGCAAAGAAACCAGGTTCAAATTGGACTTGAAAATCAGAAGTGTGGAAAGTGTTCTCACTGAGAGCTAGCAACTTGAGAGGGCAAAGAAACCAGGTTCAAATTGGACTTGAAAATCAGAAGTGTGGAAAGTGTTCTCACTGAGAGCTAGCAACTTGAGAGGGCAAAGAAACCAGGTTCAAATTGGACTTGAAAATCAGAAGTGACAGAAGTGTTCTCACTGAGAGCTAGCAACTTGAGAGGGCAAAGAAACCAGGTTCAAATTGGACTTGAAAATCAGAAGTGACAGAAGGACTCGTGCCCCAAGAAAGCCGGTGAGAGGGGCGAATCGGGCGGGCGGGCAGGGGTAGCGGCAAGGAGCCCGGAGGCGCTGGGGGGGGTGGCCGGCATGAAAAATAACCATTGCCAGCCTCTGAACTGCCGTCGCCCCACCATCTGCGCATGCGCGGCCATGGAAAACAGGACGCGCATGCGCAGATGGTGTTTTTACTTCCGCGCCGCTACATCGCGAGATATCGATTATCGCGAGGGGTCTTGGAACGGAACCCTCGCGATAATCGGGGGACCACTGTATACTATGTCCACAGCATTTCACTGGTCGTCTAATTTAGTGACTTTGTCAAAGAATGAAATAGGTTTGGTTTGGCATGATCTGTTTTTAACAAGCCTGTGCTGGCTACCAATTATAAATTTATTTGCTTCTAGTTGTTCTCAGATGTTTTTTTATTATCTTTTCCAGTATCTTCCCAGGTATTGATATTAGACTAATTGGTCTGTAGTTTCCTGGGTCAATTTCCCCCCCTTTTTTGAAGATATGAACTATATCAGTCCTTTTCCAATCCTCAGGTACTTCTCCGGTGCTCCAGGATTTTTGAAAGATACGGCACAATGGTTCTGACATACATCTGCCTGCTCCTTCAGAATTCTGGGATGTAATCTGTAAGATCCCGGTGGTTTATATTTGTCAAGGTCATATAGGTGTTTTCTTGCCATTTCCTGCTTATTTTAATTTTTATTTCTAGTTTTTCCTTTAGTCTTTTTGGTATGTTGGGCTATAATTTCTTTTTGCATGAAGACTGGTGCAAAGAATGGGTTAAGCAGCCCTGCTTTCTCCCTACTGCCTGTTACTTCCTTGCCATCTTCTTTCTTTAATGGACCTATTGTTTCCTTGACTTTTTTCCTTATTATTAATATGTTGAAAAAAACATTTTAAAATTATCTTTGACTTTTGTTGCAAGTCTTTGTTCATTATGAACCTTTGCTTTCCTGACTTCATGTTTTCATGTTCTGCCTATCTGCCTTAATTATTATATCCCTCTTCATTTTTTGTATTTGTCCTGTCTGTCTTTCAATCTGGCAGAGAGATCTTTTGTCCAGCCATGCTGGTTTCTACTTGAATTTCTTGGTTGTTTTTTTCCCCCCAGTGGTATTGTGCTGGACTGAGCTTTTATGATCACATTTTTCAGAGCTTCCCACGCTTCTTGAATTGTTTTCCCCTTTAAGATTTTCATCCATCTGTTTGGAACCCATATCGCATCTCAGACATTAACACCCTTGAAAATAGAAACATAGAAACATAGAAGTCTGACGGCAGAAAAAGACCCCATGGTCCATCTAGTCTGCCCTTATACTATTTTCTGTATTTTATCTTAGGATGGATATATGTTTATCCCAGGCATGTTTAAATTCAGTTACTGTGGATTTATCTACCACGTCTGCTGGAAGTTTGTTCCAAGGATCTACTACTCTTTCAGTAAAATAATATTTTCTCATGTTGCTTTTGATCTTTCCCCCAACTAACCTCAGATTGTGTCCCCTTGTTCTTGTGTTCACTTTCCTATTAAAAAACACTTCCCTCCTGGACCTTATTTAACCCTTTAATATATTTAAATGTTTCGATCATGTCCCCCCTTTTCCTTCTGTCCTCCAGACTATACAGATTGAGTTCATTAAGTCTTTCCTGATACGTTTTATACTTAAGACCTTCCACCATTCTTGTAGCCCGTCTTTGGACCCGTTCAATTTTGTCAATATCTTTTTGTAGGTGAGGTCTCCAGAACTGAACACAGTATTCCAAATGTGGTCTCACCAGCATTCTATATAGCGGGATCATAATCTCCCTCTTCCTGCTTGTTATACCTCTAGCTATGCAGCCAAGCATCCTACTTGCTTTCCCTACTGCCTGACTGCACTGTTCACCCATTTTGAGACTGTCAGAAATCACTACGCCTAAATCCTTTTCTTTTGAAGTATTTGCTAACACAGAACTGCCAATACAATAGTCAGATTGAGGATTCCTTTTCCCCAAGTGCATTATTTTACATTTGGAAACATTAAACTGCAGTTTCCATTGCTTTGACCATTTATCTAGTAAAGCTAAATCATTTACCATATTGCCGACGCCTCCAGGAATATCAACCCTATTGCACACTTTAGAGTGTGTTCAAATGTTCAAAGATACTTCACCAGAAGAGCCCTTCACTCCTCCACTCGAAACAGAATACCCTATGAGACTAGATTTTCAATCCTGGGCCTAGAAAGCTTAGAACTAATACACCTTAAACATGATCTAAGTATTGCCCAAAGATTATATGCTGCAACGTCCTGCCTTTTTAAAAAATATATATATAATTTTTTATTGATTTTTTTTAGAATTTTACAAAAAACAAAACAGAAAGCATAAAGTGTACCATCACCATACAGAAAAAAAAACCCTTCACCAGGGAAGAATCCATTTTGTATCCTTCATTTGCTTTGTCTCTGGGTTACATTGTTCATTCTTTATAGAGTGATTGAATTTTATTTCTAACATTTGCATCGCTTACTGATGTTGTTAATATATAATTTTTAACCTTCTCCCACCGCCTCATTGTTGCTGCTAATTTTCCTTCATTATAATTATGTAGTCTAATTTCCATAATTTCATAGTGAATGTGATCCGCCATGTATTTGCACCAATTTTTTATTGTCCATTTATTGTCATCTTTCCACCCAAGCACTATAGTTGCCTGGGCATTTTCTATCGCTGCAATTTTGATTTCTTCGTATTCTTTTACCTCACTATTTTTTATCAATAATGCTGCCTCCTTAGTTATTTTCCAATTACCATTCGTAATTTTATTCACTTCCATTTGTATTTGTTTCCAGAATTTTTGAACTTTATTACATTCCCAAAACATATGCATAAATACTCCTTTTTCCTTGCACCCATGCCAACAATTTCCTTTCTTCGTTGTTTGAAAACGTGCTAATTGTACTGGTGTATAATACCATTTATGTAGTATTTTTCTTCTCATCTCTCTTATTCTTGTGTTTTTAATTTTTTTAATATTTTCAATTATACCTTCCGTATCCCATTCATCAATTTCTAATTTGTCCTGCCAATATCTCGTCAGTCCTTTTACTACTTGTTCTTCCGCTTGTAATAATTCTCTATATATATTACCTGTTTGTGCTTTTATATTCTTACACTTATCCCTTAGTATCTTTTCTAAATTTATTTCTTGTCTCATAAATATTTCTTTATTTTCCCTTTTACTTAAATATGTGTTTATCGCATTGATTTGTAACCAGTTTTGTTGTCCCAGGCACCTCTCTATTTCATTTCTATTAATTCTTCCATCCCTTTCATATAACTGTTCTATTCTCTGTATACCTTTCCTCCTTAGTTCCCATATTATCTTTGTGAGGTTACTTTCTTTCTTTGTATTTATCACATGCAGCGTTGCTAATTTAGAGTTTGTCATTTTCAATTTATCTTGCCATTTCATCCAACTCTATTATCGCTTTAGTAGGGTCTAATAGTCTATTTATTCCATTTCCTAAATAATAATTCCTGATTCTTAATATAATTAATTTCTTTCTCTAATTCTACCCATGGTTTTTCCTCTAATAATTGTAATTCCATTAGCCTAGCAATATGATATGCGTCCCTATAATACTCCAAGCTTGGATTTCCCCAGCCTCCCTCGTCCTCCGTTGCTATCAGCCATTTTTTTAAAATCCTTGGTCTTTTATTACCTTCTATCCACACATTCAATTTGGTATCCCATTCTCTTATCTTTCTTATTGGGAAGGTTCCATGCATTACCTGTAAAATATATAGCATTTTTGGGATAATCATCATCTTTAAAGCTCTTACTTTAGCCAATCTTCTCAATTTTTTTATTTTTCCAGTTGTTAATTTGTTTCTGAATTTTTTTCCATATTAAATTATAATTAAATTCCACCATTTTTTCCGGATTCTTTAATAACCATACTCCTAAATATTTCATTTTCTTGCTACCCAGTTTTAAACCCGATACCTTCCGTATTTCAATTTGCTCTTTAGGCCCTGTATTTAAAGAAATGATTTCTGATTTTTCCATATTCACTCTTAATCCTGATTGGTTTTTAAACTCCTGAAGTATTGTGATCATTCTTTTAATCATATCTATTGGTGTTTCTGTAACTATTATAGCATCGTATGCAAATAAATTTAATTTTAATTCCATACTTCCTATTTGATATCCCTTCCATTGTATATCTTTTCTAATTTATTTGCCAATGTTTCAATTGCCATTGCAAAAAGCATCGGGGATAAGGGACATCCCTGCTTAGTCCCATTATTTATTCCTATCTTCTCCGTTCTATTTCCGTTCACTCTGACATAGGCTGTATTGTCCTTATATATTTCTTTTATTATTTGACAAAACCCTTTCCCCATATTCAAGCTATTGCATAATTGGAACAAATACTCATGATTTATTTTGTCAAAAGCTTTGTAAACATCTAACTTTAGTAATCCCATTTTCCTTTTAGTTTTGGTAGCATGGTGCAGCACATTCACTATATTTCTAATTGGCTCATATATTCTTCTCCCTTTTATAAAACCATACTGGTCTTTCCCAATTATCCTTGGCAATATATTTTCCAACCTATTTGCTAAAATTTTCATAAAAATTTTATAATCTTGATTTAGCAGACTAATTGGGCGGTAGGAACCTGGTTCTTTTAAGTCTCGACCTGGTTTAGGAATTGTTACAATTTCAGACACCTTCCATGTTTGTGGAACATATAGTGTTATACAGTTTCTCCAAATGAGGTAATAGAATTTCTATATACGTTTTATAATATTCACCTGTAAATCCATTGGGGCCTGGTGCTTTACCGGGTTTTAACCCTTTTACCACTTTAATTATTTCATCCCTTGTTATATTTGCATTTAACATTTGTCTTTCTTCCTCATTCAGCCTTTCTTTAACCTCTATTTCTTGTAGCATAACATGTTCTTTTTCATATAGTTTTGCATAAAATTCTCTTATTACATTTTCTAATTCTGTTACCATATTTCATTACTCCATCCTTATCCTTCAAACCATTTATTATTAAATTTTCTTTTCTTTTTTTAAGGTATTTTGCCATTTGTAATGCTGATTTTTCCCCCCATATTTCAATACTCTGTTTCACTGCTATTCTCATATTATTCCAATTTTCTTCCTCTATGTCCTTTAATTGTCTTTGTTTAAGTTTTAACAAGTCATTCCATTCTTTATTTCTGGTTATTCTCAAATTTTCTCTTATTGATTCTATTTCCCTTATTCTTTTTTCCCTTTCCATCCCCCAACTTTTTCTGATATAAGACTCCATACGAATTAGATTACCCCTAATAACTGCCTTCTTCGTGTCCCAGATAACTGATTGTCTCATCCCATCATTTTGATTTATTTCATAAAATTCCTGAATATCTTTCTGAATTTTTTCCTTATTTTCTTCTTTTACTGAGACAATTGTATTGTATCTCCAAATTCTTTGTCTACCAGTAGGGTCTATCTTTATAACTGCCGTTATAGCTGCATGATCAGATATCCAATTACTTTTGATTTCTGCCTTTTTAACTTGAATATTTCCTGTTTTGTTCATGAATATATAATCAATACAACTAAACTTATTGTGTCTTGCTGAATAATATGTCCCTCTATTTGAATTATCAGCGTGTAAATCTATCATATTTAACTTATTCAAATTTAATTGCTTCTTTTCTTTGTTATTAGCTGTTATTTCTACATTGAAATCCCCAGCAAATATCACTGTTCCCTCTGAAAATAAATCCAGTTTACGTTTTGCATTCGTAATAAATTGTTTAGCATTTACATTTGGAGCGTACATTACCGCTAACGTTATCATCTTTTGATTCATTTTTCCTTTTACAAATAATAATCTTCCTTCTTTATCCCCTTTTGTTTGTATCACCTGAAAAACATTTCTTTGATTTATTAATATGGCCACTCCTTTACAGTTTGTTTCTCCTCTACTCTCAAAAATATATTTCCATTCTTTACTCTCAATCAGTTTATCCGTTTTTTTCCTTCCCTTATGAGTTTCAGTAAGAAATAAGAAATCCACATAGTTTTCTTTCACTAATTTTAATAATCTATACCTTTTCACCGGCGATGCTAAACCATTTATATTCAACGCCATAATTGTTCGATCACCCATAGTATTTCCATTTAACCTTTCTCCCTCTTGCAACCCAGAGTTCTGTTAATTTTTTCATTTTTATTAAAGGTTCTCCCCACCCAGGTGCCTCCCCCCGAATCTCTCTCACAAGGAGAGAAAAGCGGGGGAAAAATCTGCTGCTTTGGCTAGGCACCATAAGGGGCGTGGTTCCACCGAAGCTAATGCCCCCCCAAACACCCTTTTAAAGTTGGAAATAAAACCCCACACTCCCCTCCCCAAGTCTCCCTTAATTTGATTAAAGTTAAAGCAGATATTAAATTGAAACAGACCTCAACTTTTCCCCTTAATATGTAAAACCATTAAAACAGTTAAGACAGAGATTTTTACAAACATTTCATTTCTTTTTTTGCCTCGTGACTCTCGCTTCCATCTTGGCTTCCGGTGCTTCTTTCCCCAAAAGAGCTTGTTTGCCAAGGAATGTTGATTGTAAAAGTTCCATAAGATCTTTACTACCCCCTCCTCCTGCTGCCCCCCCCCTTCTTCCAGCACTTCTGTTGTTCTTCCTGCCTGTTGCTGTAGATCTGGATTCAAGCTGTTTCCTTCTTGGAATGTTTTTGCTCGATACATCCTGCCTTCATGAAACACGACGATAGTGGCGGGATACTGCCAACTGAAACACATATTTCCTTTAAACAGGGCCTCCGTTATCGGGCGCATTTGACTTCTTAATTGTAGGGTTGACACTGACAAATCTTTTAACACCCGAATTGGGGCTCCTTTAGAAGTAAGGTTAGTGATTTTTCTTAATTCTTTATAAACTTTTTCAGCCGTTCTTTCTGAGAGGAATTTAATTACAATGTCTCGTTGATTTGGGTCTTTTCTTGCTCCAAAAACCCAGTGTGCTCTCTCTATTTCATGGTCCAACACTTCAATTTTATTCTCCTTAAACCACTGCTGGATATTTTGGATCATGTTTCTGCTATCAACAAAATCAGCTTTGAAGCCCCTCAGGCGTAGATTTGCTCTTCTTAATCTGTCTTCTAACATACTTGTGCGTTGACGATCTTGTTGTCTTTCTTCTTCCAGTTTGGAAACCCTGTTGCCTTGGACTTTTTGCTCTGTTTTCACTGTTTGTAAATCAGTTGCGGTCTTAGTAACCACATCTTGCATTTCTTTTAACTGCTGACCGACCACAACAAAAGCTTTTACCAAGGCATCCATTCTCTCTGTGAGCTCCTCCCCCACTTTCTCCGCCATCTCTCCTCTTAACTTTATTGTTTACTCACAGTTCCGAGTGGAAAGAAAACTGTTTCCAAGTTGTTTCTCTCTCCTTCAATTAGCCCAAGGTATCTCTGGGTTCCAAATTTATGGCTTTATTGCTTAGTTCAATTTATTTGAGACTTAGGGTGGTTCGACAGGGTTTAAAATCCAATGTTTACTTTCTCATTTGAAGAGCGTTCAGCAGAGCGTCTTCACTCACTGACGCATGCTCAAAACCCCTGCTGCAACGTCCTGCCTGTCGGCAACTACTTCAGCTTCAACCACAACAACACAAGAGCCCACAACAGATTTAAACTTAATATTAACTGCTCCAAACTTGACTGTAAAAAATACGACTTCGGTTGTCGAAGCGTGGAACTCATTACCAGACTCCATATTATCATCCCCAAACCCCCAACACTTTACCATTAAGACTGTCCACAGTTGACCCCTCCAGATACCTAAGAGGTCAGTAAGGGGCATGCATAAGTGCACTACAGTGCATTCCATCCCCTGTCCTATTGCTCTCCTATATCTTCTATACCTTTCTTCTATTCCTATATCTCTTCTATTCTCTCATTGATATATTTTATTCCTATATCTTCTAGTCTTTCTTAGATATATTTTACTATGAGTATATACTCTATAACCTTCATTATTTATTTATTGATTTGATTTGATTTGATTTGTATGCCGCCCCTCTCCGTAGACTCGGGGCGGCTCACAGCATACAATTAAACAATTCATGACAAATCTAATAAATTTAAAAAACATTTAAAAACCCCATTATTAAACCAGACATACACACAGACATACCATATATTAATAGTATAGGCCCGGGGGAGAGTGGGGGGAATGCCTCAATTCCCCCATGCCTGACGGCAGAGGTAAGTTTTAAGGAGTTTACGGAAGGCAAGTAGGGTGGGAGGAGTTCTAATCTCCGGGGGGAGCTGGTTCCAGAGAGTCGGGGCCACCACAGAGAAGGCTCTTCCCCTCGGACCTGCCAGACGACATTGTTTAGTCGATGGGACCCGGAGAAGGCCAACTCTGTGGGACCTAATTGGTTGCTGGGATTCATGCGGCAGAAGGCGGTCCCGGAGATATTCTGATCCGATGCCATGAAGGGCTTTATAGGTCATAACCAACACTTTGAATTGTGACCGGAAATTGATCGGCAACCAATGCAGACTGCAGAGTGTTGGTGTAACATGGGCATACCTAGGGAAGCCCATGATTGCTCTCGCAGCTGCATCCTGCACGATCTGAAGTTTCCAAACACTTTTCAGAGGTAGACCCATGTAGAGAGCATTACAGTAGTCGAATCTCGAGGTGATGAGTATTTTGCTATGTGTATATACCCACTAAAACCCTCATTGTGTAATGGACAAAATAAATAAATAAATGCACACATACATTCATTCATACCTACCTACCTTTTGGAATCTGTTTGATCTCCTACTGTAGAGTTTTGTTTCACAGTTGATATCTGGATAGTTAAAGTCTCCCATTACTACTGTGGCATGCTTCCTACATATATTTGTTAACTGATTGGCAGAGTTCATCTATTTCTTCTGATTGGTTGAATGACCTATATAATATATACCTATAGCAATGTCTCTTTTTTCCCTTTTGTATTGATCCATATATATTCTGGAGGGGTTTTATCATTGATCATGTGCATTTCTGTAGATATCTAGTGATATCTATCATACCATGTGGTAGTCAGCATTTTCTAAAATTGTAGCATTTCTTTCTGTGAGTGAACATGTTGGTTTTAGCAAAGACTTTTTGTTTCCTCTTTCAGTTTTATGGATATTTATCCCAACAGCAAAATATGATGCAGGATTATGTCCGAACAGGCACATATCAAAGAGCAATTCTGCAAAACCATAGTGATTTCAAGGATAAGGTATGGCTAAAGTTTAATAATGTCTTAAGTGTATGTAACCAGTGAAGATTCTTCTGAATATTGCATAGTTGGTAAAGGATAAGCCTGAATTTACGTATTGTAAATATATATTCAAATATATCTAACTCACCTTACTCTTCGGCTTAGAATATTTTGCTTAGTCTATCTGGAAATGATGGAACCCTGAAGAGTTTGAAAAAATAAAGTGTGGTCTGAGTTAGTAACATAGGGATAGTACAATAAAATTTATTTCAAATAAGGTACCCTGAAAAGGAAACTCTTGATGGAGACTTGTGGCTAATCCTGAGTGAGGATCAAAAGACAGGGTACACAATTTGAGATTTTTAATAAACCATTGCTGTAAACTGAATTACTGGTAGCCAGAGATAGGCATTATCAGCTTCCATTTGTTCATCAACTACACTGTTTTCTAGAGATGACTATGCCATAATTATCAATGTCTTCAAACCTCTTCCCTCCTCTTGTCTCCTCTTCCCTCGTTCTCCTCCTCCTTCCACCTCATCTCTTTCCCTACTCTTTCCTTCTCCCTCTCCCCCTTCCTTTTCCTTCTTTTTTGGGGTGGAGGGGGGAGGCGGAGAGTCTGCGAAGAGGGGGTGGCTCAATCAGGGAGGGGTCCAGAAGCACCCTTTCCAACTACATCCCCCCTACTCCTTTGATACCCAGATAGGAGATGTGTGTGTGTGTGAGAGAAGTAGACTGCGCTGGCTGAGGGAGGTTGAGCTGCTGGGGTGGAAACTGCAGAGGGGATGATGGGTTCTGTGGTCTCTTTCCCCCCGCTCCTGCCACTTTTGATACCCAGGCAGGAGTTGTGTGTGTGTGAGAGAGAGAGAGAGAAAAGGTTTTTTCTTATAGAAGAGAGCTTTTAGGCAGGAATCACATTGAGTCTCTTGCCGTGAGGAGTGCGGAGCGTGGTCCAGGCATTGCGCAGCAACCCCGGGTCAGCCCTCGGCAGGGAGGGAGGGATGGCGTGCTCATGCGGAAGGGGAGGAGGAAGAAGGGAAGGGAGGAAGAGGAAAGACGAGAAAGGAGGAGAAAGAGGGGGAAGGAGAGAAAGGCAGGATAGAAAGAAGGGGAAAGAGGAAGGAAAGGAAGAGGAGGAAAGGGGAAGGGGGAGGGGAAGAAGGGAAGGGAGGAAGAGGGAGGAGAGAAGAAGGGAAAAGAGGAGGAGGAGGAAGGAGGAGGAACAGGGAAGGAGGCACCAATTCGCTGGATGGTGGTTTAATATGACTCTTCATGATGAGTCAAATGCAGCAAAAAAACTCCATCCTTCCACCCACTGCCTTCCCTTCCCAAAAGTTCCAATTCTTTTGATTGTCTATCTTTGTTCAAAAAAACCCTTTGGAGTCTGCAATGCCAAAGGGTTTTTTTTTTCCTCCACCCGGCCTCTCTTCCCATTTGACAGGACAGGAAAGGACACTTTTCTTTTGAAAAAAACACCTGGGATCTTCCGGACGGAAGAATTGAAATAAAGCTGCCAGGTGTTCTGTCAAATCTCCACTCGCCTCCTTTGAAGGAGGGTAGGGGTGGGTGTGGGGGGGCAGGTGGGAGGTAAGTGGGGAGAGCCCAGCAGAGAGGAGGTGGCGGGGTGGGGCATCATCTCCGCACCCAGCAAAAAAGAGACAGCGGGCCACCCGCAGAAGAAACGGCCGAGGCAAAGCTCTTGCCAGTGGACCTGGGCTGCACGGGGGAGGCAGCTGTAGGCCGGGCCCCCCGCCCTGCCAACCTGTCCTGGGAGCGGTTCGAGACCTGCCCCGCCAACCTGTCCTGGCAGCGGGGGTTCCCGGGTGGTCTTAGTGCGACTTTTGGTGTGGGCGCCATTGGCCGAGGGTGGGGAGGGGAGACGAGCAAGACAGCCGGGTGGGAAGACAGTGGCTCCGGGCTCTCCTGCCTGTCCAGGAGCCGAAAGTTCCGCCCTTCCCCACACCCAGCTTTGGCCCCCGCGGGCTTCTGGCAGGATGGGGCAGTGGGCAATGGATGGCTGGGGCTCCCACGGACACATTTTCGCAGTGAGATGGGGGAAATCCCCTCTCGCCCGCCGCTTCCTCAGCTCGCCACTTTTTTTTTTTAAGCCTTAAAGTTTTAGATTTTCCTATTAGGTTTGCATGCATTATTCACTTTTATATTGATTCCTATGGGAAAAATTGCTTCTACTTCCGAACTTTTCTACTTACGAACCTGGTCACGGAACCAATTAAGTTCTTAAGTAGAGGTACCACTGTATTTTGAATGGCTACAGATCTCCTAATCTGGTGCCCTCCAGATTCATTGGACATTAATTGTCAAGAGGCTGTGCATGAGCATTCAAGTTGTATTTTCTTCAAAGCAGTTTTTCTGTTTTGGATCCAAATAGATGCATATCTTCAATAAATACACTAATACAGTAAACAAAGTTAGAACTCTGAGCATTGGAACTGGAGCTTGCGTATAAGATCCACTCTTCTAAATGTTGTAGCTGTCAGTAAGGATGGCTTAGTTTTTCCTTATATACAGTGGGGGGGGGGGGGAGTATTTAGTCAGACACCAATTGTGCAAGTTCTCCCACTTAAAAAGATGAGAGAGGTCTGTAATTGACATCACATTCAGATCACAGAGAAGGAGGAGAGAAAGGTAGTGCTCTTTAAGATATATTTTCTATTTTTAAATTCAAAGAGCTTGGCCATATATTACTGGCTGTAAGGTACAATT
Organism: Erythrolamprus reginae; assembly: GCF_031021105.1. Classification (NCBI taxonomy): domain Eukaryota; kingdom Metazoa; phylum Chordata; class Lepidosauria; order Squamata; family Dipsadidae; genus Erythrolamprus; species Erythrolamprus reginae. Next base: position 218,050,271 of record NC_091951.1, on the reverse strand, counting down.
TTATTGGCAGTTTGAGTTCAAGCTTTAAGGGACAATTTTATTGGCACTTTGAGTTCAAGCACAGATTACTCACAGATTAGGCTGGGGCAAGACTAGACTGGGAAGGATAAAAAAGGAGGGGAAAGCTATTTTAAATTGCACTTTCAGATCACAGAGAAGGAGAGAGAAAGGTAGTGGCCCGCCCGCCTAACAGCGCACAAATCATATAACTATAAACCAAAATCAGCAAAGTTTGGTAGCAATAGGGGTTGTTGATTTTCTTGCTAAGTACAGTGGTACCTCGGTTCTCGACCACAATCCGTTCCAGAAGTGTGGTTGAGAACCGATTTGGTCGAGAACCGAATTAATTTATCCCATAGGAAATAATGGAAATGGATTTAATTGGTTCCCAGCCCATTGACTTGCTGGGAACCAATTAAATCTACAGTATTTCCTCTATTTCCTATGGGATAAAGATCTGAGGGGACGGGGTGAGAGGGAAGGGGAGTCGGAATCCCGACATGCCCCTTCTGGCCGCCCCCTTAACAGCCTCCCAGTCTCTACCTTGTAACTGCTCCAAGCTGCAGGAAGGGTAGGGCTGGTTGCAATACCGGCAGCTTCGGGGGGCTACTTTCCTCAGCGGTTCAGTTGGTTGCCTCCACTCCAAGCAGCTGCACAAATTTTTTCTTTCCTGGCGGCCGGGAACGTCATGTGATGAAGGGAAGCCGCCGCCGCCAGGAAAGAAAAAAGTTCGTGCAGCTGCTTGGAGGCAACCAACTAAACCGCGCGATGCTCCCGGCGCTGCTGCTGCTCCTCGAGCCGCCCAGTCTCTACCTTGTAACTGCTCCAAGCTGCAGGAAGGGTAGAGCTGGCTGCAATACCGGAAGCTTCGGGGGGCTCCTTTCCTCAGCAGTTGATTACCTCCAGGCAGCTGCCTCAACCTTTTCTTTCCCAGCGGCGGCTCCGGCGGCTTCCCTTCATCACGTGATGTTCCTGATGCTGCTGCTGCTCCTCGAAGGGAAGCTATCGGAGCGGCCGGCGGCGGGAAAGAAAAAGTTGGTGCAGCTGCCTGCATGTAACCAACTGAACCGCTGAAGAAAGGAGCCCCCCGAAGCTGCCGGTATTGCAGCCAGCCCTACCCTTCCTGCAGCTTGGAGCACTTACAAGGTAGAGACTGGGCAGCTGTTAAGAGGGCAGCCAGGAGGGGCGTGTCGGGATTCCAACTCCCATTCCCTCTCACCTTGTCCCCTCAGATCTTACATTTCGGGTAGTAAACAAAATTTTCTGTTCAGTATCCGAATTTTTGTTCGGATACTGAAGCAAATTTTTGCAGAAAATTTTGTTCGGTATCCGAAATGTACGAAAACAAAGGCGTTCGAAAACCGAGGTACCACTGTACTTGTATTTCAATACATTGTTAAGATGACTGGCTTGGTGCAGTGTAACACTTGTTTGGCTGTTGTGTTCCGTAGTACTTTGTGGAAGGACCGTTGTACATACCTGAACGGTCTTCTCGATGCACTGGAAGGAGAGTCCAACATGGGTAAAATACCAATCCTATTGGTAGAGACTGAGTTAATTTAAATATTTAAATATGAGGTAGTTACCGCCCCTTAGCAGCCCCCAATACCTCAGTTTTAAAAATGAAGACAGTATAAAATTAACACAATTTATTGAACTTTAAGCATATAACAATCAACTTGAAACCTCGCAAACCCAAATACTCCGGCGACCTGGCAACTATGCCGGGTGGGTTTGGACTCTCCTTCCAGTGCATCGAGAAGACCGTTCAGGTATGTACAACGGTCCTTCTCCACTGCACTGGGAAGGAGAGTCCAACATGGGATATACCAAAGTTCACATCCCCTGGGAGGGAAAAGGCTGTGCCACAGTCGACGGAGAGGAACACACTCTCTGCAACACGCGCCTCCCAAAGGAAGCTTCAGCCGAAGCTACAGTGTCAAGTTTATAATGACGGATGAAGGTTGTAGGAGAAACCCAAGTCGCTGCCTTACAAATGTCCTCAATAGACGCTTGAGTAGCCCATGCCGCTGATGTGGCCGCACTTCTGGTGGAATGCACAGTCACCCCAGCCGGGGGAGATTGAGACCTAGCTTTGTACGCTTCCGCAATGCAATCTCTAAGCCAGCGACTGATAGATTTCGAGGAAACCCCAAGTCCCATAGATTTCTGAGCAAATGACACAAACAACTTCTCAGTTTTCCTAAACTGAGCAGTCCTTCTGATATAAATTTTTAAGGCCCTCCTAACATCTACCTTGTGCCACCTCAACTCTGAAGGATGGTGGCCATGTGTACAAAAGTCAGGAAGCACTAGTTCCTGTGTCCTGTGAAATCCAGAATTGACCTTTGGTATAAATGACGGTTCTAGTCTCAACACAACTCTGTCCGGGTGGAACACACACAAATCCGATCAAGTAGACAGGGCCGACAATTCGGACACTCGGCGTGCTGATGTGATTGCTACCAGAAATGCAGTCTTAAAGGTTAGTAATCGAAGCGGAATAGATCATAGCGGCTCGAAAGGAGGTGCAGTAAGAGCTTTTAACACGAGAGACAAGTCCCACGTTGGGAACCTACGTATCGGAAGTGAGTGGGAGTTGATTGCTCCTTTAATAAAATCCCGTACCCAAGGGTGTTGAGCAAGAGAACGAGATTGAGGCACCTGAACAATGGTTGCGAGAGCAGCTATCTGCCTTTTCAAGGTATTCGGTGCCAGACCTCTATCAACTCCTGCTTGCAGGAATTGCAACACCAATATAACCGAGGCTTGTTGAGGATCAGAATGCTGATCTGAGCAAAATCTACAAAAGGCCGCCCATGTAGCTTGGTAAATCCTCACCGTAGACGAACGACGAGCTGCCTGCATGGTAGATATAACATCATCCGGTATACGCTGGTACATCAACCTGACCCTCTCAAGTGCCAGGCGGTCAGCTGGAACCATTGAGGGTTCGGATGACACACTGACACCTGGCTCAATGATATTTCGTGATCTGGAATTCTCCACGGGGGAGACACAGAAAAGGCTATCAGGTCGGCAAACCAAGGGCGTCTCGGCCAATGGGGGGCCACCAATATCACCTCTGCTCTTTCCCGAACCATCTTGTCCAATGTTCTTTGAATGAGGCACGTTGGTGGAAATGTGTAAAGCAGATCCTTGGGCCAGGGAGACAATAGGGCATTGACGCCTTCCGCCCCTGGCGTTGGAAACCGGGAATAGAACCTGGTCAATTGGGTGTTGCCCGGGGTTGCAAAAAGATCCACCGATGGGGAACCGAATCGAAGAACTATGCCGTTGAAAAGAGTTGGGGCGAGTCGCCATTCTGAAGGATCCAGGGTCGCCCTGCTCAACCAGTCCGCTTGCACATTGCTGGTCCCAGCAATGTGTTCCGCTGTTAATGAAGCCAGATGAATTTCGGCCCAATCGAAGAGGGCTGTAGTCTCGATCATGAGACGCTGTGACTTCGTGCCCCCTTGATGATTTAGGTGGGCCCTGGTCACCACATTGTCTGTTAGGACCCAGTCTGCCCTGGACCCAGTAAGCAAAGGCTTGAAGTGCCAGAAAAACTGCCCTGAGCTCCAGGAAATTGATATTGATCGGACTCAGGTCCTCCTCAGACCATAGGCCCTGAGCCATATGAGGACCCATGTGAGCCCCCCAACCAGACAGACTCGCATCTGTTGTAAGAATCAAGCGTTCGTGGCTGTGAAGAGGGGAACCTTGGAACAACGCCGGGGTCAACCACCATCTCAGTGATTGTCTGACGGACGTTGGAATTCTTACCTTCTGGTATGAATGGCTTACCCTGCTCTTTTGGTATGGAAGGAGGAACCATTGGAGTCCCCTGATGTGGTGCCGAGCCCATGGCACAATTCCTATGGACGATACTAGAGTCCCAAGCACCTTGGACAACATGGCCAGAGATACCTGACGTTGCTGACAAAGTTTGCTGACCAGTCGCCGAATGTTGATTAGCCTGTCTGGTGTCAATGATACCGTGTCCTGGGTGGTATCTATAATAGACCCCAGATGTTGGATGCATGTAGAAGGATGAAGATGACTCTTTTCCTCGTTGACCGTATAGCCGTGCCGCTCCAGGGTACGCCGTGTGAGAGCCAGATCTTGTTGCGCCTGGGGCAGTGACTTGGACATAACGATGATGTCGTCCAAGTATGCCATCACACGCACGGACTGGGCCCTGATATGGGCCATCAGGATGTCCATCAGCTTCGTAAACGTCCAAGGCGCTGAGGACAGTCCGAACGGCATGGCCCGGTACTGGTAGTGGACACCGTTGAGGCAAAACCTGAGAAAGCGATGATGGGCCGGCCAAACCGGAACATGAAGGTAAGCGTCCTTTAGGTCTATCGACGTAAGGAAATCGTGATGACGAATAGAGGCGAGAATCGATTGGAGCGAGTGCATTCGAAATCTCCGATACCGGATGAAGGTATTCAAGAATTTTAGGTTTAAAATCATCCTGAACCCTCCTGATGCCTTTGGCACGAGAAACACGATGGAATAGAACCCCGTGCATTTGGCATGCTCGGGCACCCTCTCTATTACCTCTATATTCAAAAGATGGTCTATTTCCTGCTGTAGATGATGTCTCTTCAGCGGGTCTCGAGTTGATGGACATTGGACAAACCGGTTTGGTGGGGGCTAAAGGAACTCCAGACGCAGTCCTTGAGATATTGTAGCTATCGCCCATTTGTTGGTGGAGGTATTCCTCCAGGAGACACTGAAATGTTGGAGTTTGCCTCCTATGGGCGGTAGCGGAACCAAGTCATTTGGAGCGTTTGAAGCCCCGTTGGTTTCCCCTGAAAGGCCGTCTTGCCTGTTGATAACCCCTCGGACGGTCTTGAAAGGCCACACGGTCATTTCTAAAGGCTGATTGATTATACTGGCCTTGTTGAAATGGCCTGGTATTTTGTCCCACCGATGAAGAGGAGTCCCAACGAAATGGCTGACGATGATTATAGGGGTTGGCTCGGCGTTCTTGTCGCCTGTACGCTCTGGGGAGGGACTTCCGTTTGTCCTTGTCCTCAATGAGGACAGGATGCAACGCTTCCCCAAAGTTTTTCCCCTTGGTATGGGGAGGCAGCCAGGTTCCACTTGGACTTCAAGTCAGCTGGCCAGCTCCTCAGCCAAAGGAGTCTCCTGGAAGCCAGTGACGTCGCCATCCCCCGAGCCGAAAATTTTGCTGCGTGGAGGGTGGCATCTGCTGAAAATTCCGCAGCCGCTAATAATTTACTGAGGTCCTGACGCAATCGGCCATCGTCTGGACCTAACCGGGCCTGCACCTCTTGCAGCCATATTATGGAAGCCCGATTGAAAAAAAGAAGCCGCAGCGGCTGCCCGAAACCCCCAGCTGGCCATTTGGTGCGATTTGCGCAACAATATCTCCGCCTTTCTATCCTCTGGTTTCAAGCTATCGCCAGTCTCAGAGGGAACCAAAGCCTTTGAGATCAGAGTCATTACTGGCTGGTCAATGGGCGGAAACTCCAGCAGCTTCTCCATATCATCATCCAGAGTGTAAAATTTCCTCTCCATGACAGAAGGTCCTTGAGCTGCTGCCGGAGTCTGCCAGGGGCGCTTAATACTCTGTCGAAAGATCTCCGAGGATGGCACATGATCAGTCTCGGGCTGGGGTTCTTTAAACAACACTGTAGATGGTTTAGGATCATCAGTGGAATCTGCTGCCTTGGTAGGACCTGGCAAATCCACCGTTTGTTTTGCCTTATGCAGTAATACTTTGAAAAAGGAAGTCTTGAAGAGACCAGCTACCACTGGTTGTTCAGGAGCGGTCTCATCATCCAAAAAATCATAGTCTTTTTCGGTGTCATCTAGCTGGGAAGGTTCTTCCACCCAGGACCCCACACCCGAGAGGGGCGGTACTGACCAAGGATTCCTTGTTGGGCGGGGGTGTTGTGTATTCTGCACCCTCGCTGCCATCCCCTGGGAATATGCATCAGTAATAAGCTCCTGTAATGCTGGAGACATCTGTTGCCAAGTATCAGGCTGCACTCTAAGCCCAGCTGCAGTGGGTGTAAAAGTTGCTGAAGGCCCACTCTTGAATGAATGATTAGCTGAACTAGGCCTAGTTTGACTAAGGCCTGATGCAGATTGAACCGCTGGAGGCAGAAATGGGCTTTGCCTTTCTGGGGACCAATCCCTTTCTGATAGAATCTCTGCTGGTCTCAACCCAGAATATGGAGCTTGTGGATCCCTGGCCTGTGCCAACTGTGCAGGGAGAGGCGAGGCGATTCTAGGTGTCAGAATGGCTGCCTCCAGCCTCTGCTCCAATGCCTTAATTCGCCTCTCTGCCTCTTTGAGAGAGGAGGAGGAGGCCTGAGCCTTGGATTTCTCTTTGGGCTTTGACTTGCCTTTATCCTTAGGCACTATGCTGGGGGAGGATGCCTTGTCAGAAGCCTTCTCCTCCATGGCTACTCACAATTAACTGTTGTTAAACGTCAAAGAATACTGCTCTACACCAGAGCTGTCAGCAAAATGGCGTTTTAATCCCCTCAGGAATTGACGCCTGTGTATTGCCGCTGTTGTTCGCGCCCACTAATTAGGCGGAGAGCAACCTCTTCGCGCCCCAAAATGGCGGGCGCGGGAAGAATTGGCCAAAAAAATGGCGACTTCCCCGGACTCCGCGGCTGCTCTACTTCTCGGGGACCGGCCTCCCCACCTGGAAGGAGCTTATTTCGCCGCCCAAATAGCCTTCCCTGCCGCTCAGAGGCTTAAAGTAACCTGCTCTTTACTGCGGAGATCGTGGCAGCAGCGGCGGCAGCGCGCTTTTCCTGACAGCGCCGAACAGCTGACAGGCGCTGGCCCTGTGCCAGGTACTTGATTCAAAGGGGGAAAGGCGATCCCCGAGCCTCCCAGTGAGGGGGGCGGACGCCCTCACCTTCGGCTCTCAGCCGGGTATGGCCGCTGAGGCCAGTGACCCCAGGCTGAGTTGCTTCCCGCTCAGAATATTCCCGCTGAGGGAAAGGATCCCCGGGAAGAAAACGTTGGGGGCTGCACCCACGGAGGGCAGAAACCCCTTCCCAGAAATTCCTCTTCATTCTGCAACGAGAGAAAAAAGGGAAAAGAAATTAAACAAGTCATTTTATTAACAAACATTAATAATACTTCACATAAGATACACTAAACAGTCTCTACTCTTGGACTGAGTTTTTAAAACTGAGGTATTGGGGGCTGCTAAGGGGCGGTAACTACCTCGTATTTAAATATTTAAATTAACTCAGTCTCTACCAATAGGATTGGTATTTTATCCATGTTGGACTCTCCTTCCCAGTGCAGTGGAGAACCTGGGGTGCTGCCCTCTTAGCATAAGAACATCTAGTTTATATGGTGAGATCTCTAGATTGCAGTCCTTAGTTTGTAGCTTGCAGTCAGAAGTGGAAAGATTGTCCTAGCCATGTGCTGTAATGCAGCCACGTGTGCAGCCTCCACTTCCACAGCGCCACCCGAGGAGGAGGGCTGTGTGGACAACTGTCGGTTCTGGAAGATTACGTGCAGTGGAGCAAAACCAAAACAATTTTGGTCTCTCTGTTTCGAATTCCTATAATGTTCTTGCAGATTTAAATAATAAGGATGTTGTAGATATTAGCAAGGCCCTCAGGTGGAGAATGAGGGGATGTTCCAAGGGGAAGTTGTTGTAAGTGAGGTGCATAGTGTCACCAAACCATCATGTGCAGTTAGTAGAAATAAAAAGAGGACACATTTTCTTGTCGGGTGACTCGACAGTTAGAGGTGTTGATTTGGGACAGAGTAAGGATGTGGTGAAGCTGATGAGGTGTCTCCCAGGGGCCACTGCCAGCAGGAACAGGAGGCAGATTACAAACATTGCCAAGGCTGTGAATAAAAGTAATAATGTTGATGTGGTGGTGCATCTTGGTACAAATGATTTGTCCCAGAGAAATGTTAATGTAGTAAAAAGAGATTTCCAATGTCTAAGTGTGGAGCTTGGTAAAATAACTGATTCAGTGACTTTCTCAGAGATGTTACTGGTTTGTGGCCAGGAGGATAAAACAACTTGTATCAGAGAGTTTAATGTGTGGTTAAGGCAGTGGTATAAAGCTGAAGGTTTTGGCTATATAAGTCATGATATCAGTAGGTGGTCTAATAGGGAGTCGTTTAAGAGGGATGGTTTTCATCCATCATACAGAGGTACCCAGGTGCTTGGTGAGGAGTTCAGAACTTTTTTGGACAGGCATTTAAACTAGGTAAAGGGGACAGAGATGTAAATGATGTGGATGATTTCTGTCCCCAACCAATGAGGATAAATCAGTTTCTGGAAGCTTATGAAAAGGGAGGTGTAAATAAAATAGATGTAGTTGTTGATGATAAGGGGCAAACTAATAATGAAAATAATGTTCTTCGGGTAATGTGCACGAATGCTCGAAGCTTGAGCAACAAGCTCTGTGAGTTAATGGCCATAATATCTAGAGATAATTTGGATCTGGTTGCCATAACTGAGACATGGTTTAAGGATTCTAATGAATGGGAAATATCCATACCAGGATATACACTGTATAGGAAGGATAGAATAGAGAGAAGGGGAGGTGGAGTAGCCATTTATGTTAAAGAAAGTCTAAAAACAACACTAATTCAAAATACATGTAAAGATCTGGAGACTCTCTGGATTTGCATGCAAAATAAAGAAGGTTCTGTCATTAGAATTGGGGTGATCTATAGGCCTCCAGGGCAATCTGAGGAATATGACAACAAGATGGTGGATGAAATTACCCAAATGACAGTAAAGGGAGATATTGTGGTTATGGGTGATTTCAACATGCCTGATGTTGACTGGAACATCCCCAGTGCCCTTACATGCAAAAGTAAGAATATAGTAGAGGCCTTTAGAGGAGCAGCTCTGGCACAGCAGGTTAAGACACCGACTAGAGGGGAGAATATTCTAGATCAAGGTTCGACAAACCCAGGCGCCTGGTCGCCAGTGGCGCCTAGAAAATGTTGTCTGGCGCCTAGAAAATGTTGCCTGCTGTACTGTATGTCAGCGTTTCCCAACCGGTGTGCCGCCTGGGCAGGGCGCTGCGGTGCCTCTGACCTCTCCGCTCCTGCCCGATGCCGCGGTTTCTGGCGCTCTCCTGCTGGGTCCCAAAGAAGGCAGGCAGGAAGGAGAGCTCCATTCTTCGCGCCTTTTTCCCGCCTTCCTTCTTTGGGGCCCAGCAGGAGAGCGCCAGAAACCGCGGCATCGAGCAGGAACCGGGAGGTCGGAGGCACCGGCACGGCAGCGCCCGCCCAGCTGAAGGTTCCCTGTCGTCATCGGCAAGTGTCCTTTGGGGCGGGAGGGCACTGGCGGTGGGAGCGGGGGGGGGGGCCGCGGCTGCAGCGGCACAGGCAGTCGCGGGGAGATGGCGGGGGGAGCGGGGGGCGGCTAAAGCGGCCCCGGGCACCATTCCCTGTACGCTTTTCCAGGGGCGCGCAGGGAGCCGCGGCCACCCGCCCGCCTACCGGATTTCCCTCCGCGCGGCTGGGGAGGTGGATTCGCCGCCCCCGCCAGCCCGATCTCCCTCCAGTGGCTGGTGACGTAGTTCTACCGCCCTCGCCAGCCTGATCTCCCTCCGTGGGGGGGTGGGGGGCGACGAACCGACGACCGGGGGCTGTCCGTCCGTGTTGGGTGGTGCAGGGCAGGCACAGGCAGCCCCAGGGGAGAACAAGGGAGGGAGAGAAAGGAAAGAGAGAGTAAGGGAGGGAGAGAAAATTGAATGAAGGAGGGAGAGAAAGAAAGAAAGAGTAAGAAGCAGAAAGGATAGAGAAAAAGGAAGAGAAAGGGAGGGGGAGAAAGGAAAGAGGGAGGAAGGGGGGGAGAGAAAATTGAATGCAGGAGGGAGAGAAAGAAAGAGTAAGAAGTAGAAAGGATAGAGATAAAGGAAGAGAAAGAGGGGGAGAAAGGAAAGAGGGAGGGAGGCGGGAGAGAAAATTGAATGAAGGAGGGAGAGAAAGAAAGAGTAAGAAGTAGAAAGGATAGAGAAAAAGGAAGAGAAAGGGAGGGAGAGAAAGGAAAGAGGGAGGAAGGGGGGGAGAGAAAATTGAATGAAGGAGGGAGAGAAAGAAAGAGTAAGAAGTAGAAAGGATAGAGAAAAAGGAAGAGAAAGGGAGGGAGAGAAAGGAAAGAGGGAGGAAGGGGGGGAGAGAAAATTGAATGAAGGAGGGAGAGAAAGAAAGAGTAAGAAGTAGAAAGGATAGAGAAAAAGGAAGAGAAAGGGAGGGGGAGAAAGGAAAGAGGGAGGAAGGGGGAGAGAAAGAAGATATGAAGGAGGGAGAAAAAGAAAGAGAGATAGGAAGGAAAGAGGGAGAGAAAGGAATGAGAGAGAAAGGGAGGGAGAGAAAGGGAATGAAAGAGGGAGAAGGGGTGAGAGATAGAAAGGATAGACAGAAAGGGAGAGAAAGGAAAGAGAGAAAGGGAGGGAGAGGAAGGAAAGAGATGAGAGAGGAAGGAGGAGACAGAAAGAGAGGAAGGAAGGAAGAGAGAAAGAAAGAGGGATGGAGAGAGAAAGGAAGGAAGAGAGAGAAAGAGGGAGGGAGAGAGAAATAGAGCGAAAGGGAGGAAGAGAGATTTTTTTTGTCCAAACTTTTTTTAGCGCCCCCCCCCCCATGTTCCCCAGGATTTTGAAAATATGAAAAATGTGCCGCGGCTCCAAAAAGGTTGGGAAACACTGCTGTATGTGTATACAGTATATTTTTCCCGCCTTGTGTTTACGCCCAGAAATGGTACATCTTGGCTTCCGTAGCTCCGCCCATCAACCTCGGAGCGAGCTGCTTTCCCAGCGTCCCCTGCGCTTGCGTGCGTCTCTCCCTCCCCCCCTTGCCTCCATTCCGCCTCCTACTCGAACCCCTTCACTCCCCCCCACCGCACACAGACGCTCCGATCTTGGCCGCTCACCCGCCTTCGGAGAGAAGCGGAAGCCCCTCCCCTCCCGGCGTGAGGTTTTGTTCATTCCTCCTCCGGCCGCGTGCGCGGTGACTTCCGACCAGTAACCCCTCCTCCCCCCTCCCCCCCTCACCCGCGTCCCCGGCCCGGTCTCCCTTTCCTTCTTCTCTGTTTCGGTTTCTGACTAACGGTCTCCCCTCGGATCCCGACGGGAGTACAGCAGAGCCGGCTCGGCGGAGCCAGGCCTGCGCCGGGGGGGAGGGGGTGAAAGCGATGTCAGGTGGAGACTCGGCAAAAAACCAAGTTTGCTTAAAAAAAATTCTGGCTCCTAAATTTTTTGGCTGGCTCCTAGATTCTGAACAACTTTGTCGACCCCTGTTCTAGATTTAGTTTTTACGAATGGGAATTGGTTTTCAGAGGTTAAGGTGGAAGAAGGTTTAGGTTGCAGTGACCACCCACCTATGTTTGTGGTTTGATGTAAAAACTCATTGTGAGCAATCCTGTACTGCAACCAAAGTATTGCATTTCAGAAAACCAAATTTTAATGCACTGGGGGAATATTTAAATAATTAATTAAAGGGGAGAGATAAAATGGCAGAAGCAAGCACCCAGTGGATTGTATTAAAAAAGGCCATCTTAAAAGCCACTGGACTGTATGTAAGGCAAATAACTAAAGGTAAAAGGAAGAAGAAACCGCTATGGTTTAGCAATGATGTAAGGGCTATAGTCAATGAGAAAAAGGCTCCCTATAGGAGGTCTGAAGTGTCTGGAATTATAGCTGATAGAGAGGTGTATAAAATGAGACAGAAGGAGGCGAAACAGATAATATATGCTTCTAAAGCCTCAAAAGAGGAAGAAATTGCCAAATCTGTAAAGAAGGGGGATAAAACCTTCTTCAGGTATACAGTGGTCCCCCGATTAACGCGAGGGTTCCGTTCCAGGACCCCTCGCGACAATCGATTCTTCGCGAAGTAGCGGTGCGGAAGTACAAACACCATCTGCGCATGCGCAGATGGTGTTTTTACTTCCGCCGCAGCAGCGAGGAGCCGAAGATTGGGGTTTCCCCGCCGCCCACGCAAACTCCTCGCTGCTGCCGCGCCCGCCGCTTGTCCGCCGCCTGCCTGCCCGCTCGCCCGCCCTTCGCCCGCCCACGCTGTTCGCTCGTGCCGCTTCCCAGCTGAGTCCTGAAGCCAGAAGGCAAAGGCGAACTTCCACGTTTGGCTTCGGGACTCAGCTGGGAAGCGGCGCTGGGGTTTCCCCGCCGCCCACGCAAACTCCTCGCTGCTGCCGCGCCCGCCGCTCGCCCGCCCTTCGCCCGCCCGCGCCGTTCGCTCGCGCCGCTTCCCAGCTGAGTCCTGAAGCCAGAAGGCAAAGGCGAACTTCCGCGTTTGGCTTCGGGACTCAGCTGGGAAGCGGCGCTGGGGTCTTACCGGCCGCCCACGCAAAGGGGAAACCCCGGCTCCTCGCTGATGCCCGCCGCTCGCCCTCCCGCCAGCAAGAGGGGGAAGACCCAGGGAAGCCGCCCAGCAGCTGATCTGCCGGGGGAACGCAAACTCCACCATCTACGCATGCGTGGCCATAGAAAAAAGGGGCGCGCATGCACAGATGGTGTTTTTACTTCCGGGTGGAAAAATCGCGACATAGCGTTTAGCGAAGATCGGGGTCGCGAAACTCGGGGGACCACTGTATTAGTGATAGGAAGAAGAAAAACTGCAGCATCACAAAGCTTAGGACAGGGGAATCCATTGATGGGAATAAGGAGATCGCTGACCATTTCAATAGCTACTTCTGTTCAATTTTCTCAAAACACACCCTACAATATAATACTATAGAGGGATATAACATTGCTTCCAGTGATCTTAGAAGTCGATGTCTTAGAAGAACTTGAACGATTAAAGATAAATAAGGCAATAGGTCCAGATGGCATCCACCCCAGAGATCTTAAAGAACTCAGATCTGTCATTGCTACCCCCCTGACTGATTTGTTTAACCAATCCCTGTTAACAGGAGATGTTCCTGAGGATTGGAGAATGGCCAGTGTTGTGCCTATCCACAAGAAGGGCAGTAAAGAAGAAGCTGGTAACTACAGGCCAGTTAGCTTGACATCAGTTATAGTTAAAATGATGGAGACTCTACCCAAAAAGAGGATAAATCAGCACCTAAAAAACAATAACTTATTGGACCCAAATCAGCATGGCTTTACTGAAGGCAAATCATGTCAGACTAATCTCATTGATTTCTTTGACTATGTCACAAAGGTGTTGGATCAAGGTGGTGCCGTGGATATTGCATATCTGGACTTCAGCAAAGCCTTTGATACGGTTCCACATAAAGAGCTGATAGATGAATTCGTGAAGATTGGACTTAATCCCTGGATAGTTCATTGGATTTCAAGCTGGCTGAAGCGTAGACATCAGAGAGTTATTGTTAATGAAGAGTATTCTGAGCAGAGACAGGTTACAAGCAGTGTGCCGCAAGGGTCTGTTCTGGGTCCTATTCTTTTTAATATGTTTGTGAGTGACATAGGAGACAGTTTGGTAGGGAAGGTTTGCCTATTTGCCGATGACTCTAAAGTGTGCAATAGGGTTGATATTCCTGGAGGGGTCTGTAATATGGTAAATGATTTAGCTTTACTAGATAAATGGTCAAAGCAATGGAAACTGCAGTTTAATGTTTCCAAATGTAAAATAATGCACACAGGGAAAAGGAATCCTCAATCTGAGTATTGTATTGGCAGTTCTGTGTTAGCAAAAACTTCAGAAGAGAAGGATTTAGGGGTAGTGATTTCTGACAGTCTCAAAATGGGTGAGCAGTGTGGTTGGGAGGTAGGAAAAGCAAGTAGGATGCTTGGCTGCATAGCTAGAGGTATAACAAGCAGGAAGAGGGAGATTATGATCCCCTTATATAGAGTGCTGGTGAGACCACATTTCGAATACTGTGTTCAGTTCTGGAGACCTCACCTACAAAAAGATATTGACAAAATTGAACGGGTCCAAAGAGGGGCTACAAGAATGGTGGAAGGTCTTAAGCATAAAACGTATCAGGAAAGACTTATTGAACTCAATGTGTATAGTCTGGAGGACAGAAGGAAAAGGGGGTGACATGATCGAAACATTTAAATATGTTAAAGAGTTAAATAAGGTTCAGGAGGTAAGTGTTTTTAATAGGAAAGTGAACACAAGAACAAGAGGACACAATCTGAAGTTAGTTGGGGGAAAGATAAAAGCAACATGAGAAAATATTATTTTACTGAAAGAGTAGTAGATCCTTGGAGCAAACTTCCAGCAGACATGGTTGGTAAATCCACAATAACTGAATTTAAACATGCCTAGGATAAACATCTATCCATTGTAAGATAAAATACAGGAAATAGTATAAGGGCAGACTAGATGGACCATGATGTCTTTTTCTGCCGTCAGTCTTCTATGTTTCTATGTTTCTATCATAGGTAGACCTCAACCATGAGAGACAACATGAGAAAACACATCCAGAAAATCACATTGTCTGATTTTTAACAAATTTATTTCCAAATTATGGTGGAAAATAAGTATTTGATCACCTATAAACAAGCAAGATTTCTGGCTCTCACAGACCTTTAACTTCTTCTTTAAGAGGTTTCTCTGTCCTCCACTCATTACCTGTAGTAATGGCACCTGTTTGAATTTGTTATCAGTATAAAAGACACCTGTCCAGAACCTCAAACCATCACACTCCAAACTCCACTATGGTGAAGACCAAAGAGCTGTGGAAGGACACCAGAAACAAAATTGTACCCCTGCACCAGGCTGGGAAGACTGAAACTGCAGTAGGCAAGCAGTTTGGTGTGAAGAAATCAACTCTGGGAGCAATAATTGGAAAATTAGAAAATGGAAGATATGCATTTGATCTGTATGATGTAGTCCTTGATCTGGGACTACATGCAAGATCTCATCTCGTGGGATCAAAATGATCACAAGAACAGTGAGCAATAATCCCAGACCCACACAAGGGAACCTAGTGAATGACCTGCAGAGAGCTGGGACCAACATAACAAAGGCTACCATCAGTAACACACTACGCCGCCAGAAACTCAAGATTCTGCAGTGCCAGACGTGTCCCCCTGTTTAAGCCAGTATATGTCCGGGCCCGTCTGAACTTTGCTAGAGAGCATTTGGATGATCCAGAAGAGTATTGGGAGAATGTCATATGATCAGATGAAACAAAGTAGAACTGTTTGGTAGAAACACAACTTGTCGTGTTTGGAGGAGGAAGAATGCTGAGTTGCATCCAAAGCTACTGTGAAGCATGGGGGTTGGCAACATCATGTTTTGGGGCGGTTTCTCTGCAAAGGGACCAGGACGACTGATCTGTGTACATGAAAGAATAAATGGGGCCATGTATTGTCAGATTTTGAGTGCAAACCACCTTCCATCAATGATCCCAAATATACCGCCAGGGCAATGAAGGGGTGGCTTCATAAGAAGCATTTTAAGGTCCTGGAGTGGAGGGAGTTGAAAGTCCGTGTTGCCCAACGACACCCCCCAAAACATCACTGCTCTAGACGAGATCTGCAGGAAGGAATGGGCCAAGATACCAGCAACAGCAACAGTGTGTGCCAACCTTGTTAGGACTTACAGAAAATGTTTGACCTCTGTCATTGTCAACAAAGGATATATAACAAAGTATTGAGATGAACTTTTGTTATTGACCAAATACTTATTTTCCACCATAATTTGGAAATAAATTCATTAAAAATCAGACAATGTGATTTTATGGATGTGTTTTCTCATGTTGTCTCTCATGGTTGAGGTCTACTTATGATGTCAATTTCAGGCCTCTCTCATCTTTTTAAGTGGGAGAACTTGCATAATTGGTGTCTGATTAAATACTTTCCCCCCCACTCTATTTAGTATTTAATAAATATTTAATAAATTGTAAGACTACATTTTATGGAAAAGGTTTTACTGATATTTACTTTTTTGATTTTATTGATCTAATTTTTCCTCCAGATTGTATTAGACGTTGGCTGTGGTTCTGGCATCCTGTCATTTTTTGCAGCCCAAGCTGGAGCAAGAAAAATTTATGCAGTGGAAGCAAGCACGATGGCTCAACATGCAGAGGTTAGTGTGACACAACCACTTGGCTCTTCATTCAGTGACCACAATCCTAGCTCTCCTGTTTCAGTTGTTAAATGACCATATCTGGGATATCTCAAGGTAGGAAAGGTCTTTGGAGATTTGGCTCCCACTGCCAACTGGAATTTTTGCACCGATTGAAAAGCCTTGGCTAGCTAGGCCCAACTGCATGCAGGACTCTTCCTTTCTCACTCTCATAAGGCCTCAGCCAGCTATGCCTGCTGGCACACAGAAATGTGCTGTGTGCTGGAAGGCTTCAGCTGGCTGGACCCAGTGGCATATGGGCCTCCTCCCTCTCCCCTCCTACTTCTGAGAAACCTGAACTAGGCCCCCCTCCCCCATACTACTGGCCTTCTCTCTCCCCCATCAAGCTTGGATCCAGTTCCCTTTTTCTTTTCCTGCAGCTGCTGGCAAGCACACTCAGCTGATGAGAGGCTCAGCTAGAAAGCTAGTGAATGCAAACTTCCTGAAGGCTAGAGAGGCAATCCTTCTCAAGAGCAACCAGGAATAGGATCTTTGACTTCAACCATACTGATTGGGGCTTCTTTGAATTTACCCATGAAGCTGCATTTGATAACATGCCTGGGGAAGAAAGGAACATACAACAACCACTTATAGCAAATATTTTATTGTAAATGTAGTCTTACCTAGCTGCCAAGCAGCAGACCTTTCTTATGTCCAAACTGGATTTCATTTATAAATAGAGGTTTGAGGTGAATTAGTATGCTCCTGTATCTTAAACACCTCTTTCTTTCTAATTATCTGTTATCTGAAAACCAAATTCTCGTAAATATCTATGGAATGATTGTTTTCTAATTTTTCCTTTTCTGTCCAGGTTTTAGTGAAGAGTAATAATCTTACCGATAGAATTGTGGTTATTCCTGGGAAGGTAGAGGAAATCTCACTTCCAGAACAGGTGGACATCATTATTTCTGAGCCAATGGGCTACATGCTTTTCAATGAACGAATGCTGGAGAGTTACCTACATGCCAAGAAGTATTTAAAACCTAGTGGTAAGTTTCTTTTTTATTTTCTTCCGTTCAGTTGTGTTCGATTCTTGGAGACTATCCAGACAAATCCCTGCAGTTTTCTTGGCAATGTTTTTCAGAAGTGGTTTGCCATTTTCTTTTCCCCTAGAAAGTGGGAGAATGTGACTAGGCCAAGATAGCAATAGCATATACTGCTTCACAGTGCTTTACAGCCCTCTAAGCAGTTTACAGAGAGTAAGCATATTGCCCCCAATAATCTGGGTCCTCATTTTACCGGCCTTGGAAGGATGGAAGGCTGAGTCAACTTTGAGCCTACTGAGATTCAATCTGCCAAACTGCTAGCAGCCGGTGATCATCAGAAGTAGCTTGCAGTACTGCACTCTAACCACTTTACCACCGAGGCTCTATATCACCCAATGATAAAAAAAATAGAGGAAGGAGGAAGAGGAGCTCTGTTCTGGCCTATTAGCTCAGGATGGTGTTGGGAATTCTAATACTAGACATTGTTCAATTAGTTAACATTAGTTTACAGTGTTTTTGGCAGCCTCTTTGGTGGGGATCTTTTCCACAAGATGTTGAAGACCTATCTATGTCGCCAGGCATGGGGGGAATAACTATCTCTTCCCCCCCCCCACCACCTTTTTTCCTGACTGTAATACATGAGAATGGTGTGATTGTGCAGTAACGTTTGTTTTTAATATCTATGGGTTTTAAATTTCGTTTTTTATCTAATATTGGATTTGTACTCTGTGTATTGTATTGTTGTTGCTGTGAGCTGCCCCGAGTCTTCGGAGAGGGGCAGCATACAAATCTAATAAATCTTAATCTCTACATCAATTATTGAAACTGGTCTGGTTTTTTTGCTTGTTCTGGAAATTTTCTAAACCAGAGGATCTGGACCAGAGGGGATAAGGTTAGTCATAAGTCAGGAATTTGGATATATGCTGCTACTTGGGTTCCATGTTGGCTCCTCCAACAACAGCTTTCATCAAATCAGCATTATATATGACAGTAAATACTTGTTATATTCTGATCACTAACTAACTATGCTCCTGCTTATAAGAAGAATTAGGACTAGAATATCAGTCATAACTCATGACAGTCTTAGGTTGGGTATCCACTTACAATTATTTTTTTACAATTTGCACCATAACTGAAGGAAGAAGGCAATGACCAACTGCTTTTGAAAAACTTTGCCAAGAAAACTGCAGTGTTTTTTTCAGGCAGTCTCTGAGAATGAGATATGAGTGAATGGAAGAAAAAATATCTTAGATATTTTACTTTTTTTCTCAATCTGAAAATGACTTTTTGCAATCAACATCTTCAGAGGACAAGTTTCTTAATTTTAAATTCAGCTAATGTATAAAATTCCTTGAAATCGTTCATTAATACCTCAATTATTTCATAGGGTTTTTCCAAAATTAAAACCAAAGTGTCCGCAAATGCCGTTGGTTTATATACTTATCTATTGTTTGTTTGAAGACCAATTTTACTATGATTAAATTGTTGGGAGCGGCAGAAATTGATAAGTTGGTATTCTGCTTTATTTTGTTTTCCAAAGTCTTATACTCCAAATATATTTTCCTCATTAATGTTTCCAGGTTTGACATTCCAGTCACAAAGTAGCATATCTTGCTTGCATTTTCTATCGATTTTAAATTGACCATAAAACAATTCTTTTTTTGAAAAAGTGCTTGGAGCATAAAGTTATTTGAATGTCATACTAAACGTTGTCTACAAGAAATAATTGATATTGCTTGATTATTGATTAGATTGTAGCAAAGTACAGGGAGTCCTCAACTTATGACTGGTTACATAGTGATTATTCAAAGTTACAGCAGATCCCCAAAATGAGTCTTAACAAACCAGATTTGAAGTTCCAATGACCCTCCTGTCCCATGGTCACATAACTGCATTTTGGATGATTGGCAACTGGCCTACATTTATGGTTGCAGCACTCCATGGTCATGTGACCATGATTTATGATATTTTGACTGCAAACTGGCATTTACTTTCAATTTCTAGGAAAAACAACCTCACAGCAAACTGAATAATGACCACTACATTCCCTTTATCATCACTCTATTCATTTAAGGATTGCCACCAAAAGGTCATAAAATCAGTTCTGGTCACACAGTGGCCCACTTTATGATTGCCACAATTTGTGATAAAATTGTGGGCTTAATTACAGTCTTACGTTGATAAAAATTATCTATATTGTTCTTGCTATAACTTTCCTAACTACCCTCTTTTTGATGTCCTGAGTAATTAATTGTAATCTTACCATCCATCTCGATTTGGTGATTTAAGGTGTCAATTTGGAATTTAATTTCGCTGTTCACTATGTTGAGCCTTCTTGTTTCTTGTTCCCACTTTAATTTTGTCTTTGTTGCTTCTAACTTCTTTTTCTACATGGCAATATTGATAACTAGATGACCCAAAGGCTTTAATCTAGCCATATCATAAACTCTTCCCCAGCTCTTCCTCAGTAGCATGTTGAGTGCCATCTGACCTGAAAAGATCAATCCTCCAACATTATATCCTCAATCCTGTTATATTTTCTGTCCATGTGGGGTTTTTAGTAGAGGTATAGGAGTGGTTTAGCATTGCCTTCTCCCATGCAATATGAATGGATACTTTTACTGTTGTCACTAAAATGCTTCCAGCATTTTTCAGTATTGTTTCTGCCCAAAGTAGATGTCTACTTGCTAGGCAGCTACAATTACTGTAATGCTTTGGGTGACCCTAATGGGAATGGGAATATAATGGGAATACAGTGGAACCTCGACATACGAGCAGCTCTACTTACGAGCTACTCGAGATAAGAGCTGGGAGGGGAGCGACATTTTTGTTCGCCTCCCGAGCTCACATTCGGGATACGAGCGCCAAGGAGCTGTCTCGGCTTCAGGAGACAGCTCCTTGGCGCTCGTATCCCGCGTGTTTTAAAAGGTTGCAGCCGGCCTGGGGTGCTTGGGGGGGGGTGCTGGCAAGCCCCCCAGGCCGGCTGCAACCTTTTAAAACACGCGCACCACTTTGCAGCTGTCTCCTGAAGCCGGAACGCTAACTTCCGCGTTCGGTTTCAGAAGACAGCTGCAAAGTGGCGCGCGTGTTTTAAAACGTCAGAGCCGGCCTGGGGGGGTCGGGGGCTTCCCCCCAACCCCCCCAGGCCGGCTCTGACGTTTTAAAACACGCGCGCCGCTTCGCAGCTGTCTTCTGAAACCGAACGCGGAAGTTAGCGTTCCGGCTTCAGAAGACAGCTGCGAAGTGGCGCGCGTGTTTTAAAACGTCAGAGCCGGCCTAGGGGGCTCGGGGGGAAGCCCCCGACCCCCCCAGGCCGGCTCTGACGTTTTAAAACACGTGCGCCGCTTCGCAGCTGTCTTCTGAAACCGAACGCGGAAGTTAGCGTTCCGGCTTCAGAAGACAGCTGCGAAGTGGCGCGCGTGTTTTAAAACGTCAGAGCCGGCCTAGGGGGCTCGGGGGGAAGCCCCCGACCCCCCCAGGCCGGCTCTGACGTTTTAAAACACGTGCGCCGCTTCGCAGCTGTCTTCTGAAACCGAACGCGGAAGTTAGCGTTCCGGCTTCAGAAGACAGCTGCGAAGTGGCGCGCGTGTTTTAAAACGTCAGAGCTGGCCTAGGGGGCTCGGGGGGAAGCCCCCGACCCCCCCAGGCCGGCTCTCACGTTTTAAAACACGTGCGCCGCTTCGCAGCTGTCTTCTGAAACCGAACGCGGAAGTTAGCGTTCCGGCTTCAGAAGACAGCTGCGAAGTGGCGCGCGTGTTTTAAAACGTCAGAGCCGGCCTAGGGGGCTCGGGGGGAAGCCCCCAACCCCCCCAGGCCGGCTCTGACGTTTTAAAACACGCGCGCCGCTTCGCAGCTGTCTCTGAACGCTAACTTCCGCGGTTTTTTTTGTTGTTGCACGGATTAATTGACTTTACATTGTTTCCTATGGGAAACAATGTTTCGTCATACGAGCGTTCTGACTTACGAGCCTCCTTCCGGAACCAATTAGTTTCGTAAGTCGGGGTTCTACTGTATATAGATTTGGCATAAACTTTTGACATCCCTCCCAGAAACATGCAAATACCCCTGGCCACAGTGAGACAGCATGGCAAGATTTGGGGGAGAGGAAGCTAGTTTTTATCAAAGTAGCTGTTAGAACCTGCCCCATCCTGATTCTATCCTGTTTCTACTTCATTAATAGAAATTTATCCTGTTCTATTAAATGAGTCTCCTGTATAGATAAGCACTGTCTTCAATTAGTGATTTTAAATATGCTAGGTTTATGGAGATTTTTTTAGATTCTTGCAGTTAGTTATTAAGAACTTCATCCACAAATTTTATTTTGGCCCACATCACTATTCTCCCAATACCAGTATCCTTCTCCTATTTTAAAAAATGTCCAAAAATGTAATGAACATTCCCTTATATTTGAATGATCTTGGTTTACTTTCAGGTTGATCAACACTCAATTGCTAGAATTGGCTATTACAGTTATTATATCAAACTGTAGCACCATATTTTTTTAATTAATAAGATTAACAAAGTATTGGTACTGGTGATTCTTGGTATGGTGCTTTTGCTTATGCATATCCACATATCTTATTCTATACTGTACATATAATTTTTGAAAATGAAGAACAATGGAGTAATGGGAAGAAACATCAATCTTTCATGAAAGATGACCATGGGAATGGCCAGGGCCCAGGCTATGAAATAGCCAGGGCTTCAGGATCAGTATTGAACCACTGGTTTGATAAAACTTCAGTCTCCTTCTGTGAGGTGTTCCTATTGATATGTTGTGACTGTCTTTCAAGTACTTTGGTCAGGATGCAAAGAGAATTTGGGGTTCTAAGCATAGATATACCAGAGGTTTCAAACCTCTTCAGATGGATTATTCAGACACCATTAAAGCATTTTGATGGTGGGCCATTTCATGGATAGAATTCTCTTGGTAAGTTGTGAACATTTTCAGTAGGTAGAATAGCCCATTCTCCGATGTACTGCCTTGAGAATCCAAAGTGTGGATATTGTTCCGCCTTCTTCCTTTGAAGACTGAATCTATTGAGCTTTCTGCCACGCCTTTCCTGGTTACTTCCCAGTTTTGATTCAGTCTTGCATCCAGGAGAGACATATTTTTTGTATTGAGCTTCACACGTATTTTAAATTATTGTTTATTTTGGATTCTCAGAGTAGAGAGAGAATTGTCACGATACCTAAGCAACCCAATTTCACTTTCCAAGCTTGCCGATTTAAGCAGCTGAGAAGACTGAAAGACTGGAGCTTGGGAAGCAGCGCTTCCAGAGCGCCTGGAATTTCTAACAAAAGTTGGTTCTTCAATTTCTAATGAAAGAATCAGAGGTAAAGGGAAAAGCAGCTGGGAGCCGGGAGCAGCTCGAATTGTTAAGAGCGCTGTGGGACTTCAGAGGCTGGGGGGAAGCCCACAACACAGCTGATTGGTGCAGAAAGCCTTTCAGAAGAGCCGTAACCACGCAACTTGGATTTTAAAAGACAGATGTTTCCCATTCATAATGGGGGACCTTGGAGAGAGAGAACAGCTGATGACCTAGCTTGACTGGGAACCCCTGCAACATAATTAGCAGGCTAACCAGTTTAACTGGCACCGCTATAAAGCGGACATTGGATCTACAGACAATCCTAAAAAAAAGTGAGTGCTGATGAGTCGACTTACCAGCAACCACTATGTCTAAGTGGCTAAAGTGTAAAGACCTCCAGACCACTGCCATTTTCGGCTTCTTCACAGAAGGGTTTAAGTTGGTGTGCTTCTTCAAAAGACATTCTGGTGTCCCATCCCCAGCAAGGATCTGGAAAATCACCAGCACATCAAAGGATAGTTAATGCTGCTGCAGGAGATGGCCATGAGGCTCCCATAAGTGGGGAAAAGAGGGGGCATGCAAGGCATTCCCAGATAGAACAGGGAAGCCTTGTAGCTTTTCCCCAAGATAGTGGAAAATCAACAACAAAGAGAAGGATCTCTAAAACAGAGGAACGAGATGCCCTCAGGAGGGAAAGGTCTTTGGAGAAAGAGATTGCAAAGGCAAGAAAGCAGGAAGACTGTAGAGTACTAGCACAGTCTGCTACTAGATAAAGTTGAAAAATGTGGGTTAGACAGCAGTACCACTGGATGGATTCAAAACTGGCTAACCAACCACACTCAACATGTAGTGCTCAACAGAACTGCATCTACATGAAGGGAAGTATCCAAGACTTTGTTTTAGGCCCAGTACTCTTCAATATCTTCATCAGTGACTTGGATGAAGGGATAGATGGGGAATTTTGCTCAACTCAAATTTGCAGATGACCCCAAACTGGCAGGAATAGCCAACTCTCCAGAAAATAGGCTCAAGATACAGAAGGATCTTGACAGACTTGAACATTGGGCACTAACAAACAAAATGAAATTCAGTGGTGAAAAAAGTAAGGTTCTACATTTAGGCAATAAAACCAAAATGAACAGGTACAGTATATATTGTACTTTGCTCAACAGTAGTAACTGTGAGAGGGATCTTAGAATCCTAGTGGGCAACCATTTAAATATGAGCCAACAGTGTGCAGCAGCTGCCAAAATAGCCAACACAGTTCTAGGCTGCATTAACAGAGAGATAGAATCAAGATCATGTACAGTATTAATAGCACTATATAATGCCTTGGTATGGCCACACTTAGAATTCTACATTCAGTTTTGTTCATCACGATGTAAAAAGGATGTTGAAACTCTAGAAAGAGTGCAACAAAGATAATTAGGGCAGTGTTTCCCAACCTTTTTTGAGCCGCGGCACATTATTCACATTTACAAAATCCTGGGGAACATTGAGGGGGGGGGCTAAAAAAAGTTTGGACAAAAAATATCTCTTCCTCCCTTTCGCTCTATTTCTCTCTCTCCCTTCCTTCCTCTTTCTTTCCCCCTCTCTCTCCATCTCTCTGTTTCTCCCTTCCTTCCTCTCTTTTTTGCCCTCCTTCTCTCTCCCTTCTTCCCTCTATGTCTTTCCCTCACCTTCCTTCCCCCCTCTTTCTCTCTCTCTCTTGCTGTCTTTCTCTTTCTCCCCCCTCTCTCTCCCTCTCTTTCTCTTGCTATCTCTTTCTCTCTCTCTCTCTTTTGCTTTCTCTCTTTCTCTCCCCCTCTCTCTCCCTCTCTCTTTCCCTCTCTCCCTCTCTTGCTACCTCTTTCTCTCCTCCCCCCCTCTCCCTCTCTCTTTCTCTTTCTCTCCCCCCTCTCTCCCTCTCTTGCTATCCCCCCTCTCCCTCTCTCTTTCTCTCTCCCTCTCTTGCTATCTCTTTCTCTCCCCTCTCTCTCCATCTCTTGCTATCTCTTTCTCTCCCCCTCTCTCGCTCTCTCTCCCTCTCTTGCTATCTCTTTCTCTTTCCCCTCCCTCTCTCTCTCTCTCCCTCTCTTGCTATCTCTTTCTCTCCCCCTCCCCCCTCTCTCTTTCTCTCCCCCTCTTTCTCTCCCTCTCTTGCTATCTCTTTCTCTCTCTTTCTCTTTCTCTCCCCCCTTTCTCCCTCTCTCTTTCTCTCCCTCTCTTGCTATCTCTTTCTCTCTCTTTCTCTCCCCCTCTCTCCCTCTCTCTTTCTCTCTCTCCCTCTCTTACTATCTTTTTCTCTCCCCCCCTCTCCCTCTCTCTTTCTCTCTCTCCCTTTCTTGCTATCTCTTTCGCTCCCCCTCCCTCTCTCTTTCCCTCTCTTCCTATCTTTCTCTTCCTCTCTCCCACTCTCTTTCTCTCAGCAGCTGCATTGGGCAGTAGTCGTGGGACGGTGCCAGGGTGATCAGCTGTGAGGCGGAGCTTTGGAACGGAGGCACCGGCGCCGGCGGCTAGACGTGTTGCTAGACGCCGTACATGCTGGCGTTGCGCTGGGCATGGACGTGGGGCTGGAGCCTCCGTCCCGGCCCAGCCAGCAGGCAAGTGCCAGCCACGCAATTCCAGCATGTCTAGCCACCGCCGGTCAGTGCCTCCGTTCCGGAGCTCCGCCTCACAGCTGACCACCCTGGCGCTGCCCCACGGCTACTTGCCACTGCCACCGCCATCACCCTCCCACTGCGCACCGCCCTCCCGCTGCTGCCGCCGCCCTCCCACCAGGCCCCAAAGCTCACCTGCTGCCTTCGCCAGGGAAGCTCCAGCCGGGCGGGGCGCTGCAGCTGCCGGGAAACTTGGAAGGCGCAAAGAAGGAAGCTCAGTTTTCAGTCTCACAACTTTTTGCTCTTCGCAAAAAGTTGCGAGACCAGAAGCTGAGCTTCTTTATTTGCGGCACACCTGACCATGTCTAGCGGCACACCAGTGTGCCGCAGCACACCGGATGGGAAACACTGCATTAGGGGACCGAAGGCTAAAACCTGAAGAACGGTTGCAGGAACTGTGGGTATATCTAGTTTAATGAAAAGGATTGGTGGACACATGATAGCAGTGTCCAAGGGAATCAGGTTTTTCTCCAGAGCACCTGAGGGTAGGACAAGAAGCAATGGGTAGAAACTAATCAAAGAGAGAAGCAACTTAGAACTAATGAGTAAATTCCTGACAGTTAGAACAATTGATCAGTGAAAGTGCTTGCCTCCAAAAGTTGTGAATGCTCCAACATTGTAAGTTTTTAAGAAGATGTTGGATAACCATTTGTCTGAAGTAGTGTAGGGTTTCCTGCCTGAGCAAGGGGTTGGTCTAGAAGACCTCCAAGGTCCCTTTCAACTTGTTGATGATGATGGTAATAAATTAGTAATAATAATAATTAATAATAATAATAATGCTACAGAGCCTTACCATCCAATCTGTCCTCGGCATCCAGGGTGTTCACCAAAATCCTAGCAGCACTCTTGGCCCACATCAGAGCACTACTGATATGAGTCCAATGTTACCTGGACAACATTCTAATCCAGGCCTCCTCACCCAATGCCACACCATCAAACAGCCAGCTGCCGAGATTTTACTCCAGGTTCGCAACACCTGGGGCAGAGAGAGTCAACATACTCCAAACTCTGTGGCCAAAAGGATTCTTTACACCCCTCTTCCAGTGATCCCGAGAATAATCAGGAAGGTGTTAGAGGAGAAGGGGGAAGTATTACTAATAGCTCCCCATTGGACGAGGAGGCCATGATTTGCAGACTTGGCCAGTCTGGCAGTAGTCAGACCATGGAGGATAACACAGGAAAGGATATCCCTCAGGCAGGGGGCACTGCTGCATCTAGAGCCACAGTGTCTAAAACTAACTGTTTGGCATTTGAGCTGAAAGCCCTGACATGACAGTCCAGGTTTCCCAGAAGCCTTCGACTGATAGGATATACGAGTTGATTTGGAAGACCTTTTGCAGCTGATACTCCAAGGATGACATCAACCCACCTCAGCAACAGTGGTTTTTTCCAAACCACTTATTGTCCCCAAACACCATATGTAAGCAGGTAGCAGCGCTAGCATCAGTTTTGTCGTGGGGACCTACAAGCCCTCGCACATCATCCTATGGTATGCAGCTTCATTAAGGGGGCAACCAATTTAAGGCTGCCAGTGGTAGACACGTATCCCACTTGGGACATATCCAAGGTTCTGCAGGCAGTCACCTTGAGCCCATTTGAACCGAGAGACTAGCCTGCAATACCTCACATGCGAGATGATTTTTGTAGTAGAATCAGCAGCTCTGTGTATTTTCCATACAGACAGATTAATATAGTGGTACCTCTACTTACGAACGTAATTCGTTCTGTGACCAGGTTCTTAAGTAGAAAAGTTTGTAAGAAGAAGCATTTTTTCCCAAATTTTCCCAAAGCAAATAATGTGTGTGATTGGGGAAACCACAGGGAGGGTGAAGGCCCTGTTTCCTCCCAGGAGATTCCTAGAGAGATCCCATGGAGGCTTCTCCCCACCTTTTCTGGCCCTGTTTCCTCCCAGGAGATTCCTAGAGAGGCCCCACAGAGGCTTCTCCCCACCTTTTCCGGCCCTGTTTCCTCCCAGGTGATTCCTAGAGAGGCCCCACAGAGACTTCTCCCTGTTTTTTCCGGTTACAGTTTTGGAGGCTCAGGTTTGTAAGTGGAAGATGTTTCTTGAGAAGAGGCAAAAAAATCTTTTTGGGGGTATAAATTTTTTATTGTTTTTCAGACCTTACAGAGATTTCAATTTACATACCTCAAATTAAAATATAATGCAATACAATATCAAATGCCAAATTCTTAGTCAAATTAATCAAATTTTTCTAATTATTTATCCAATTATTTCTGGTATACAGTAGTACCTCTAGATACGAGTTTAATTCGTTCCAGAAGGGAGCTTGTATGTCGAACAACTCGTACGTCGAACAACTCGTATCTGAAACAAATGGCTTTAGACTTTGTTTTTCCCCTCCGAGATAACCAGAAGCAAGGATTCTTGCGCCACCTAGTGGACACTCGGCTGGTATCCCGAATTTGAGCTCGGGTCTCGAAAAGAAATTTCTCTCCCCTTGTGGCTCGTATCTTGGAATACTCGCATGTGGAGCAGCTCGTATCTAGAGGTACTACTGTATATCATTCATCCTGTGCTACATCCTTTCCAGGTGCTATCATCCGGATTTTAGATAATGTTCTTCACTTTCATTTATATTTAAAGTGCTATAGCTATCTAAATTTCTCTTGGCTATTTGCTATTTTTCTTAACTATGCCCTCGTGCTTCAGTCCCTTTCTAGCGTTTTTAGAAAACACATTCCTACTTTCATTAAGAAAAAAACCTCATTTTAGCATAACTGCCCTTAACAATAGAAAATATCCAAATTTACCTCTCTTTAAAAGCCCAGGAAGGAAAGAATTTTTTTAAAAAAATGAATAAAAGGAAAGAAAAAAGAAGAGCAGAAAAGAAAAAGAAAAGGAAAACCACTATTCATATCGTATCTTAATCTATACATAGTAGAAAGGGTTGTTATTAGAAACTTTAAAATACATTTCCTACTCAATTCATTTATTTCACTTATTTTATTATATCAGTAT
The DNA here is from genome assembly GCF_031021105.1 of Erythrolamprus reginae. NCBI lineage: Eukaryota > Metazoa > Chordata > Lepidosauria > Squamata > Dipsadidae > Erythrolamprus > Erythrolamprus reginae. The sequence continues at coordinate 218,022,307 of NC_091951.1, read as the reverse complement.
ATCATTTCTACTTTAACCAATCAAAATAAATATACATCCATTATTTTATGCGAAAAGTATCTTCCATTAAAAAGGACCAAAGTATTAATATTCTTCTCTAATCTAGACATTCTCCACTGTCATTCTTAGTGTGATGAACTTCCCTAATCGGTAAGACCTGCTGCCAATCCCAGCGTAATAATCTTCCCTAATCTGTGTGTCACTGTCACATCAGTGCAATAATTTTTCCCATTCTAATTATTTTCACTGCAAAATGCAGTGCGATAATCTTCCCTAATCTATATATTTCCCTAATCTATATATTATCCCTAATTCTAAATATCTTCCACCATCGAACTCAGTGATAATCTTCCTTAATCTATTAATTTTATCTCTTTGTTGTTTCAACTGTCTTTCCTTATAATGCCTAACAAAATTAGTGCCAGTTACTATCCCATATTAATCCTATACCTATTACTATAACTCTCCTCCCCTTTCTTTTCCCCCTTCCTTCCACTTTGTTTATCACCATAAATCAAATAAGCAATTTATAATTCAATCAATAAGAATAATAAAAAAAGAAAAGAGAAAAAGAGGCAAAAAAAATCTTGAACACCCAGTTCTTATCTAGAAAAGTTCATAAGTAGACCATTCTTAGTTAGAGGTACCACTGTACTGTGATCGGATCCTACATTTTTACCCAGGATTAATTCTTGTTTCCACAGGAAATCATATTGCTGGACTTCTATCCAAACCCAAAACATGAGTTAGAAAGGAAGTTGCACACCTTGGATGTAAGGAGGGTACTTCGCATTTACAGTGATCCCTCACCACTTCGCGGTTCACTGCTCATGGCTTCAGTGCATCGCGAGTTTCTGTGAGGCATGTGCGCACGGTCGGGCTTGCCGTATCTGCCAGGATTCTAAGGCTGCCTGGAGGCCGGGAGGCAGTGGCAGAGCCAAGGGGGAAGCGGAAGGCTCACCGTCCTCTGCCTTGGTGTGTCAGAATGAAGCAGGGAGGCAGGGGGAAGGCCTTGATGGTTGCGATTCTAGGGCTGCCCAGAGGTCAGGAGGCTGTGGCAACCAAGGGGGAAGCGGAAGGCTCACCGTCTTCTGCCTTGGCAGCTTTGGATGGGACAAGGGGAAGCAAGGCGGGCATCTCCTTTCTTCCCCTACGGATCCCTGAGCGCTTTCAAGGAGGCGGCGATTCTTTAAGATTTCAAAAAAGCCTAATGTCCTGACTTCGCATTTTTTCGTTTATAGCGGTTGGTCCTGGAACGTAACCCCTGCAATAAACGAGGGATCACTGTACATAAAGAGAACAGCTTCTGCTCTAGGTAGTAAGGTCAATGCAATGACAGTGGGATGATGGACTCGGACATGAATCACCAAGGCATACAAAATACAGGCTTTATCGTTGCCCAGACAAGTGATCGCACATTTTACCAGAAGCACTGCCTGGGCGACACAGGCTTCTGTAGATCAGCAGATCACCACCCCCATTCATCAGACACTATAAACGATGCATTCACCTCAGCTGAGGCAGCCTTCAGCAGATGGGTCCTCCAGAAGATTTATACAGACAGGAGACTCGAGATAAGAACATGGGCCACTCTTAGGACATGCCAGCTTCATTTATTTATTTTATTTATTCATTCATTCATTTATTTATTTATTTATTCATTCATTCATTTATTTATTGGATTTGTATGCCGCCCCTCTCCGGAGACTCGGGGCGGCTAACAGCAACAATAAAACAGTGTACAATAGTAATCTAATACTAAAAACGATTAAAAACCCATTAATATAAAAACCAAACATACATACATACATACCACGCATAGAATTGTAAAGGCCTAGGGGGAAAGAGGATCTCAATTCCCCCATGCCTGACGGCAGAGGTGGGTTTTAAGTAGCTTACAAAAGGCATTGGTGCAGAAGGATACCATTGTCGATGGTATCGAAAGCTGCTGAGAGGTCAAGAAGCACCAGGACAGAGGACAAGCCCCTGTCCTGGGCCCGCCAGAGATCATCCATCAACGCAACCAAAGCAGTTTCTGTGCTGTAGCCGGACCTGAATCCAGACTGCTGAGGACCTAGATAATCGGCTTCTTCCAAGGACCGCTGGAGTTGAAGTGCCACCACCTTCTAGGTTGGAGACTAGACGGTAATTATTGAGCACGGCTGGGTCCAGGGAAGGCTTCTGGAGGAGGGGGCGCACAAGTGCCTCCTTATAAGGAGCCAGAAAGGACCCCCTCCCCAAGGAGGCGTTGACAATCTTCTGGACCCAGCTCCGTGTCACCTCTCGACTGGCCGAAACCAACCAAGAGGGACACGAATTCAGTAGACAGGTGGTGGAACTCACAGCTCCAATGGCCTTGTCCACTTCATCAGGTGTCACCAAGTCAAACTCCTCCCAGACAGATGGACAAAGACGTTTAGCCCCAGTCACCTCGACTGACTCGTTGTCAGTCGACTCTGTTTTACAATTGGAGTCAAGGTCCGTTCGAATCCGAGCAATTTTATCAGCGAAAAACATGTTAAAATCCTCGGCACTACTCTGCAAGGGCTCCCCAACTCCCCCTTGGTTAAGAAGGGAGCGGGTTACCCTAAACAGCGGCCAGGCGGGATTCCGCTGATGCAATCAAGCTTTGGTATGTCCCACACTTTGAATTCTCAAGGTAGTACATCAGAGAAAGAATGTTGGTCTTGTCTTGATACGCTTCTTCTTGATGTACTGTTGGAGAATCCAATCCCACCCCGTCGATTGTCTAGTCCAGAGTACAGGAGTGAACAGCAAGGTCAGATAAAAGTCAAGTCATCCACTACATCTTCATCAAACTGGGAAGTAACCAGGAGAGGCATGGCAGAAAGCTCATCGGATTCAGTCTTCACAGGAAGAAGGCCGAGCAATAATCCTAACTTTGGATTCTCTGGCAATACATCGAGAAGAAGCGTATCTGGAAAAATCAACACTCTTTTAATGTTGAAATGCTTTAATTTGAAATGCTTTTCCATGCCGGTACTTTTGTACCATTAATAGTTTAAGGTAGCCTTTATTTGGTAAATTCAATTATATGCTAATTTTTAGATCCTTGGAATTTGACAGCCAGTATGTTAAACAAAAACAAAACAAAAATGAGGTGGGTCAAAATTTTGATTTGATTAGTTAACATGCTTTTATTTAGTTTTGTTTATCAGTCTTTACAATTGACCTCCTGTTTTGTTTGGTTTAAAAAAAATATTTGATTAAACTTTAGAGATTTTATTAAAATTGAAAACAAGATAAAATGATTCTTTTCTATTCAAAAAAATTAAATGAAACTATAAATATATGTTATCTTCTGCTCCATTTTAGGAAATATGTTTCCAACTATTGGCGATGTCCATCTAGCCCCATTTACAGATGAACAGCTATACATGGAACAATTCACAAAAGCTAACTTTTGGTGCGTCTTTTCTCTTCTTTAATCCAGTTTTTGCTACTGTAGTTTATCCCACAGAAAATGGGAACTGTACTTGTACTTCAGCCTTCCCCACTTGATCACCCCAAATGTATAAGATTTGACGTGTATGAAGAGGAGTTATGGAATTTGTTGCCAAAATGTTCAACTACATGAGGAATCTCTGGTTTCATCATCATCATCATCATTATTATTATTATTATTATTATTATTATTATTATTATTATTATTATTAATTAGATTTGTATGCCGCCCCTCTCCGGAGACTCGGAGTGGCATTTGAACTTAGCACTGCCTGTTCTGCCTACTCTAGTTAATGAGCAGGCAGGTTCCTCCAGGTGTTTCTTTTCAAATCTTTCCTCTTGGATTTCATCTCTTTAATATTTAATATTTTATTTAATATTTTTCATCATGTTGGTTGATAAGATACAATTTTTTATATTGCAGGTATCAGCCATCTTTTCATGGAGTAGATTTATCAGCACTCCGAGGTGCAGCAGTAGATGAATATTTTAGACAGCCTGTTGTGGTAAGTTGTATTGTTCCTATAGCACTTTGGAGGTTTGCAATAGTTGAAATAATAATAATAATTATTATTATTTATTAGATTTGTATGCCGCTTCTCTCCGAAGACTCGGAGCGGCTCACAACAATTAAACACAGTACAAATCCAATTATAAAAAACAGTTTAAAAACCCTTAATATAAAAACAATCATACATCCCAAACATACCATGCATTAAACGGAATGGCCCAGGGGAAGCAGTTCCCCCATGCCTGACGGCAGAGGTGGGTTTTAAGGAGTTTGAGAAAGGCAAGGAGGGTGGGGGCAATCCTAATCTCCGGGGGGAGTTGGTTCCAGAGGGTCGGGGCCACCACAGAGAAGGCTCTTCCCCAGGGTCCCACCAACTGACATTGTTTAGTCGACGGGACCCGGAGAAGGCCAACTCTGGGACCAAACTGGTCGCTGGGATTCGTGCGGCAGAAGGCGGACTCGGAGATATTCTGGTCCAATGCTATGAAGGGCTTTATTGGTCATAACCAACACTTTGAATTGTGACAGGAAACCGATCGGCAATCAATGCAACCAATTGAAAATAGGGGGGGGGAGGGACCTATGATAGCATGCAGTGAATGCTATACATCTGGAATTGTGCTAAGCACAGATATTGTGTTAACTTGTCTTCAAGGCAGTGTTGGCATGAATATTACCCATAGTGGTTCTAATCTAGATATAGTTGTTTGATTACCAGACAGTTGCCTCATTCTTGGCCCATGTTCAGTAAATAACACCTTTCCCTTTCCCTCACACTGAATAACTACATTTACTAGTAGTTGTCCTTTTGTCATTAATCAAAAGTTGGCTGGAATGCTTTAGACAAAGCTTCACCTCAAATACCACTTTATGATTTTGAATACATTTATAGAAATTTTGGAAGTTCTTTGAGAAGAATTTAGTCTGATTTATACAGAAATTTGATACAACTCCTTCCCCCTTTTTATAAAGATTTTATAAAGAAGCAGACAATGTGAGAGAGAACTATTTTCTGTTAAGAACTTCATGCCCTTTGGTCCAATGTTTACAGATTCACTGTGTCGTTTAAACTAATTTAAATTAATTAGCAAAGAAATCCTCCTGGTTCAACTCTTTTTCCAAGGTTATACTAAACAGATAATAAACCAATTTAAGAATAGAGCAAACATAATCTGTTGACTGGGCGTGATAATGCTGTAATTAATTTTCCTTTTTTCCTGGCCAACCCCTCTTTAATCAGTCATTGTCCAATTGAAAGTTCTCAAGTTGTTTTGGAAACGGACCCTAAGTTTGAGCTTTTCCCATTGTCGCATTCCTTTTGTTGATCTTGTTTTTCCCGAATGACATTACTCTGCTTAACAACTAATTCCCACAACACTGTCAAATGGTTTTCTAAGATTGTATTACTATTATTATTGTCTTCCTCTATCTATTTCTTAGCACTTATTATTATAACCATGTGGCTTGTATCTTTCAATTATGTTGTTTTTATTTGTTTTCTAATACAATTTGATAGCTTATTAGTAACCTTGACTATCACTAAGTATTGTATCTTTTTATTCTTGGTGAATGTATTTTATTTATGTAAACTGAGAGTATATACATACCTAAGACAAATCACACCTGGCCAATAAAGAATTATATTCTATTCTTGATTGAATCTCCTCAATCCAGGCCAACTCTGCTTCAAACCCAATTCCTCCCAAATCATCCATATTCCAATTCCTCCCACCATTACAATGTCAGGCTGGCAACATGCAAAGTGAAGTTGGCAGCTGTGACACAGTTAAAACATTCTTGTTTCCTTTCTTGAAAATAAGACTACTTAGAATGAAAATTCTGGATGCAAACACTCTGCTTGTGATTCCATTAAGTTAACCTTTGTATTCATGGATAGCTGGTTTTCCTCCATTTAAAGATTTTTGGAATTAATTGTGACCAAAATTTTGACAGGCTAAAGTTTTAGAACTACGGGGGGGGGGGGGGGGGGGGGAGTTAAATCGCAGAGTAGTTCCATTTTCTACCATCTACATTACCTTTGATTCTGCTTCAGAGTGCCTGAACACTGAGAAGGAAAGTATAGCATAATAGAACTATGTAATGCGTTAGATGTGAAATAGCTATATTTCCCCCCAGGTTTGTACAACTGCCAGCACAATATCAGAAAAATGTGTGCTTTGTTTAAGGAGTTGCAATCATGTGCCATATGTGTGTACTGACAGAAAGCTTTTAGTCATTGTAGAAAGTTCACAACAACAACAACAACAACAACAACAATAATAATAATAATAAAATTTATTAGATTTGTGTGCCGCCCCTCTCCGAGGACTCCTATAATATAAATCCTATAATATAAACTAGCTTTCTCCCATTTGGTGAACTGCAGAAGAGCTGGAGGAAAAATCAACTGAAAGACACACACACACCCCGACATTTTCTGGTCTAAAAGACAATATTTTATCATTTTTCCTTTTAATTGGGAGCCAAGCAGTGATGGGTTCCTACGGGTACAGTCAAGTACATAGAACCGGTAGAAAAATTTTGGTCAGGTACACAGAATCGGTTAAAAAAAATTGTTTTTTTTTTTCTTTTTTCCCCTTCTGGGCTCTGGGTATGTTTTTCCTATTGCAATGAATGAGGTTGAATGTGTATAATTTTAGAAGAGCTGTGCACGCGCATGTGTATGTGTGTGTACATGCACAAACAGTTTATATAATGGGTAATGTATTTTTTTGTCTCCTGTGTGCAATATGTGTGTACACACATGGCATATATATATAGAATTAAATCGTATATTCAGTAATAGTAAATAGATAGGGAAATTGTATCTCTTTGAGGCAAGGAGAGGCCAGGCACCCTAACCCAATCCCTTGACGTGAGTGACATCAAGCTGACCACCTTTAAGTCAGTCACATGACCTTTAACCCATCCCCGGTCACATGATCATCAAGCCACTCCCACCTGGTCATATGGTGGTAGTAAAAATTTTTACAACCCTTCACTGAGCCATGGTTTTAGTCATCCTACCTTAACCAGAACTAATCATTAATTTATTTTTTTTATTCCTAGGATACCTTTGATATTAGGATTCTAATGGCCAAATCTGTTAAATACACCGTAAACTTTTTAGATGCCAAAGAAGCAGATTTGCACAGGTAATATTTTCTCCAAAACATTCAACACTCTGATCCCACTGTAATTCCATTTTGGCAAACTTATATTTTCTTAAGAAATATTATGGTGTTTTTTTTACATTAGTAGGACTTGTTTGCAATTAGATGCCAAAATATGAACCATCATAATTATGGTCAGTAATTTTCTATAGCATATTGGCAAATCTTTGCAGCTATCTTTTGACTTTACTTGGTGGTATACATGGTGCGTTCCAAAAGTAATGCATTTAAAGTAATTTATTGAACAGATTTGCACAAACACTTAAAATAATTCAAAGTACTGTTCTTGGGCGTCTACACATTTTTTCCAGCGATTCTGCCATGATCGGTACGCGCCCTGGAAGGCATCTTCAGGGACCTCTCGCAAGGTCTTCGTTACGGCTGATTGGATCTCTTCTATGGACGAAAAACGGGTTCCTTTCAGGGCTGGGACCAAAAAGATGTCTGCTGGGGTGACGTCAGGACAATATGGGGTGAGGGCAGGGTTGGCACCTGGTGTTTGGCCAGGAACTTGCAGACTCGTAGCACATTGTGACATTTTTTATCCGTAGAAGAGATCCAATCAGCCGTGATGAAGACCTTGCGAGAGGTCCCCGAAGACGCCTTCTAGGGCACGTACCGGCCATGGCAGAGTCGTTAGAAAAAATGTGTAGATGCGCAAAGACACAGTACTTTGAAGAATTTTAAGTGTTTGTGCAAATCTATTCAATAAATTACTTTTTTAAAATTGCATTACTTTTGGAACGCACCCTGTAACTCTCCTTCTTCCATGCACTTCCCATTCACAATCTATACAGATGAGCCATCATAGGCTTATAGTGTGGGAATCTGCCATGAAAACAACCTTTTGTGAATTTTCATTCATTACTTTGAAGTTGATAGAACCTTTCCCTGAAATATTTGCCATGGTGATCCAAGATACAATGGACGGGGGGGAGGTATTTAGTCAGACACCAATTGTGCAAGTTCTCCCACTTAAAAAGATGAGAGAGGCCTGTAATTGACATCATAGGTAGACCTCAACCATGAGAGACAACATGAGAAAACACATCCAGAAAATCACATTGTTTGATTTTTAACAAATTTATTTCCAAATTATGGTGGAAAATAAATATTTGGTCAATAACAAAAGTTCATCTCAATACTTTGTTATTTATCCTTTGTTGGCAATGACAGAGGTCAAATATTTTCTGTAAGTCCTCACAAGGTTGGCACACAATGTTGCTGGTATTTTGGCCCATTCCTCCCAGCAGATCTCCTCTAGAGCAGCGTTTCCCAACCGGTGTGCCGCGGCACAGTAGTGTGCCGCGAGACACGGTCAGGTGTGCCGCAGGAAGCTCCAGGTGGGCGGGGCACTGCCAGTGCCGGACCGCCAGTGCCTCCGACCTGGAGGCAGCTATCCCCCGGCTACTGCCCGATGCAGCTGTTTCCGGCTGGGCCCCAAAGAATGAAGGCGGGAAAAAGGAGGCAGGGGCGGGGAGGTCCGGCAGTAGGAGTAAAGGGAGCCGCGGCCGCCCCTGCCTCCCCACGGTGCCTCTGGCCAAACGCGCCCCTGGCTTCTCTGCCCTGCCCCATTGCCCGTCCGATCCGCCCACTCTCCTCCTCCGCCGCCTCCGCCTCCTGTATTGGGGCGTGATCCGCCCCCTCTCCTTCGCTGCCGGAGAGAGAATGGAGGGCGCCGTTGTCTTTGCCTCCGCCCGCCGGCTCCCCTCGCCCTCCCAGACGTCCCCAGCGCCCGGCCGCGCGCCGCCTCCCGTTAGCCCGGCCGACCTTTCCCTGCTGCCGTTTTCATGGTGCTCGCTCGCTTCTCCGGTCAGCAAAGCCATCTGCCCAGGAAAGCGCCGCGCTTGCTGGCCGGAAAAGCGAGCGATCCGGGAGTCCGGGACTGTGTGGCTTTGTGCCATGAAGAGAAAACGGCAGCAGGGAAAGGTCAGCCGGGCTAACGGGAGGCGGCGCGTGGCCGGGCGCTGGGAACGTCTGGGAGGGTGAGGAGGCTGATGGCTGCTGTTGCCTCTTAGCTGCAGAGCCGGCGGGCGGAGGCGAAGACAACGGCGCCCTCCATTCTCTCTCCAGCTCTCTCTCTCTCTTTCTTTTTCTCTCTGTTGCCGGCATGGTGAACGAGAGAGAAAGAGAGAGAGAGAAAAAGGAGGGGAGAGAGAATGAGAGAAAGAGAGAAAGAGAAAGAGAGGGAAAGAAAGCAAGAGAGAGAAAGAGAGGGGGGAAGGAGGGAGAGGGAAAGACATGGAGGGAGGGAAGGAGGGAGAGAGAAAGAGCAAAAAAGAGGAAGAAAGAAAGAGGGATGGAGAGAGAGAAAGAGGGAGGGAGAAATAGAGTGAAATGGAGGAAGAGATTTTTTTTGTCCAAACTTTTCTTTAGCCCCGCCCCCGCCCCCCCTTCAGTGTTCCCCAGAATTTTGAAAATATGAATAATGTGCCGCGGCTCAAAAAAGGTTGGGAAACACTGCTCTAGAGCAGTGATACTTTGGGCTGTCGTTGGGCAACACGGACTTTCAACTCCCTCCAAAAGTTTTTTATAAGGTTGAGATCTGGAGACTGGCTAGGCAACTCCAGGACCTTAAAATGCTTCTTATGAAGCCACCCCTTCGTTGCCCTGGCGGTATATTTGGGATCATTGATGGAAGGTGGTTTGCACTCAAAATCTCACAATACATGGCCCCATTTATTCTTTCATGTACACAGATCAGTCGTCCTGGTCCCTTTGCAGAGAAACCGCCCCAAAACATGATGTTGCCAACCCCCATGCTTCACAGTAGCTTTGGATGCAACTCAGCATTCTTCCTCCTCCAAACACGACAAGTTGTGTTTCTACCAAACAGTTCTACTTTGTTTCATCTGATCATATGACATTCTCCCAATACTCTTCTGGATCATTCAAATGCTCTCTAGCAAACTTCAGACGGGCCTGGACATGTACTGGCTTAAACAGGGGGACACGTCTGGCACTGCAGAATCTTGAGTTCCTGGCGGCGTAGTGTGTTACTGATGGTAGCCTTTGTTATGTTGGTCCCAGCTCTCTGCAGGTCATTCACTAGGTTCCCTTGTGTGGGTCTGGGATTATTGCTCACTGTTCTTGTGATCATTTTGACCCCACGAGATGAGATCTTGCATGTAGTCCCAGATCAAGGGAGATTATCAGTGATCTTGTATGTCTTCCATTTTCTAATTATTGCTCCCAGAGTTGATTTCTTCACACCAACCTGCTTGCCTATTGCAGATTCAGTCTTCCCCAGCCTGGTGCAGGGCTACAATTTTGTTTCTGGTGTCCTTCCACAGCTCTTTGATCTTCACCATAGTGGAGTTTGGAGTGTGAGGTTTTGAGGTTCTGGACATGTGTCTTTTATACTGATAACAAATTCAAACAGGTGCCATTACTACAGGTAATGAGTGGAGGACAGAGGAACCTGAGAGCCAGAAATCTTGCTTGTTTGTAGGTGACCAAATACTTATTTTCCACCATAATTTGGAAATAAATTTGTTAAAAATCAGACAATGTGATTTTCTGGATGTGTTTTCTCATGTTGTCTCTCATGGCTGAGGTCTACCTATGATGTCAATTACAGGCCTCTCTCATCTTTTTAAGTGGGAGAACTTGCACAATTGGTGTCTGACTAAGTACTTTTTTCCCCACTGTATATTTTTCTCCAATATGGGTGTAGATAGTATCCAGGAATGGGTTAACTCTGTCTAGGATCTGATTGAGGATAAAAGAACCCAAATGGCAGCGTCCGGGTTGGTGAGCAGAGCCTTGGACTGCCTTCGGGACCAGCTCTCCAGGGATCAAGAGACACATGCAAACCGGGAGCATTCCACCCCTGGTCTGTCTGTAGTGATACCTTCATCGCATGCTGGGGAAGATGGCGGAGGAGGCATGACTTTAAAGATTGCAGATTCAGTCCAATCAGATCCTAGATGGAGTTAAACCATTCCTGCATGCTACCTCCACCAGCCAGAGAAAAGGGGTGTCAGGTAAGACCAACACCCTTTTTCTTACATTTGGGATGTGGATTTTGCCCTGGTAAGGTGTCTGTATTAAACATACTTTACTTGTGGGAAGCCAAGACTTCATTTGCTCAGTATCTTGTGAAAATAGGTTTTGAGTACTGGAAAAATCATCATGCTGGATTATTTGAATTGCTGTGGATTAGGTGCTAGTGGGATCATTTTTAAGGGTTGTCATTTTTATTTTTATTTTTTCATTTCTTAGAAAGTAAAAATAGTCCATCCCCTAAATAGAACCCATATTATTTAGTTAATGTCTGTTCTCAATCCAGGTAGGTTTCTTTTGGGGTCAAAGTTTCAACCTAGTTGATAATTCTGAGCTATCAGCATAGATAAAACATCTAACATTTATTGTACATAATATTTGATTGAGGATTTTTTTATCTTGAAATGTGAATGTGTAAATGTAAATTAAAATAGGAATTAAGAACTAGTCTTTTATTAAAGAACGATTACATTTTTTAATACAGATTTTCTCAACCTTGGCAACTTTAAGATGTTTGTCTATCTGGGAAATACTGGAACTGACACCAAGACATCTTAAAGTTGCAACGAGTGAGAAACATATTTTAGTAAAATAACACTTCAAGGAAAATTGTTATCCTTTATGTCAAAATGTCTCTATATAAACCATTCTGAGTCTCTGAAGTGTGCAGTGAGAATTCTTCTGTATTGGGAAAGTTCTGAATACAATTCTCAGCATTGCTCCAGACTATAATGTTCGATGAGTAATAGTGCCTTATATACTTTGTGAAAGGAGTTATTATATTCCTAGTATGTAATGTGTACTATATATTTTCCATGTATATAGAACAATGTGTCTACAAGAAGTTAGTGTCATGTGACTCACTCTGACTTTTATTTTCCAGGATAGAAATTCCATTCAAATTCCACATGCTACATTCAGGATTAGTCCATGGGTTGGCTTTCTGGTTTGATGTAGCCTTCATTGGTTCAGTGTAAGTGAGGACAAAGATGTGCTTTCCTACATCGTGTTAACTTAATTGTTATTACAATCCTGTGAAACATTAACTTGAACATGCCAGATTAAAATAGCAACTGTATGTGGCAATTATTTTTTTATTTGTGCCCTGTGGCTAAATATGTGAAAAAGAAAGAAAATGTGTATTTCTGCATTTTGTTTCTTACTGGGAAACAATTATTATTACTTGGGAATTTCCTAATCCAACATTATTTATCTCAAGACTGATTAAAGAGGGTAGTTAATACTAAAGTTATGTTGTTTGACCCTAAATTTATGCACCTAATAAGTTACATGTGAACTACTCATGTATGTTATATTGGCTTGCACAAACCAATTGTGCAGCTGAATCTGTTTTTAAAACTACAGTAAATATTTCAAAGATGGACTATGGATTCATGAAGTTTCTACTTTTGTCTCTATCCTATTAGAATGACTGTTTGGCTTTCAACTGCTCCCACAGAACCTCTTACTCACTGGTATCAAGTCCGATGCCTGTTTCAGTCTCCACTTTTTGCTAAGGCTGGTGACACCCTCTCAGGGACATGCCTCCTCATTGCCAACAAGAGGTAAGATGAGAGGAATCGGCTTCAGAAAATGGCAAGTGTCCTCAAAATAACTTGTCAAATGGTCTAACCTCTGGTCTAATGGATTCAATAGTGAACTTGAATATATTTGGAATATGTTTGTTAGGTGTTGTGAGTTGATTGTTACTTCACAGATTCCAAAATCAGTTACAAAGTACAATTTAATATAAAAACTATTTTTTCAACTAAACATTTTGCTATTTATTTATTAATCAGATTTGTATGCCACCCCTCTCCGCAGACTCAGGGCAGCTCAGAGCAATAATAATACAATGTAAACAAATCTAATATTTAAGTTAATTTAAAACCCCAATTTAGAAACCAATCATACATACTAGCATACCATGCATAAATTTTATAAGCCTTGGGGGAGGGAAAGTATCAATTCCCCCATGCCTAACGAATATTAGGATTTTATTGTCAATTTTCCTTCATTATCTCTAATGTTACTGATTTATCTTTCAATACGGTACATTTGAGAACGGTTCTTGAAAAACAGCAAGCTATATTTGTGTATTCATGAAATAAAATAGGATAGGCCTACATAAAATTAGTTATTTATTTACAATTATTGCACTTTCTAGATTAAATAATGTAGAAGAGCAGTGGCTGAAATTGATTCTAATGCCTCTTATATTTCCTTTTAAATCAAGTTCACAATTGCTTTCTTTTATCTTTCAATACATTCAGGATCTCCATTATCTTGAACTTGTCTTGTCTAATTGTCATAAAGGATAACTAATGACTATTCACCACTTACTCTTCTTTTTCAGACAGAGTTATGACATAAGTATCGTTGCTCAAGTGGATCAAACAGGCTCTAAATCCAGCAACCTTCTTGATCTGAAAAATCCCTTTTTCAGGTATTACACTGAATTTTTATACATATCTTTGCTTCTCTATGTGAGTGAGAGTAAGAGAGTATAGGTCTGTAGTCTGAAAAGGATGTGTCTGAAAGAAGAGACTACTGTAATATATTATCAAGCAGAAAGAACCAAAATACAAATTTTTGCTATATATCAAACAAATAAAATCCTATACCTAGGTAAGAGAAACCAAAGTCATACATATAAATTGGGTGAAACCAGACTCAATAGAGTGACTTCGAGAAGGATCTTGGAGTCTCGGTGGATAACCAACTAAATATGTCAGCAATGTGCAGCAGCAGCCAAAAAGGCCAATACAATCCTGAGTTGCATCAACAGATACAATCTAGGACTAGGGAGGTACTAATACCACTCTATAAAGCTTTAGTTAGACCACACTTAGAGTACTGCATCCAGTTTTGGTCACCACACTACAAAAAAGACATTGAAACTCTAGAAAAAGTGCAGAAGACAGCAACCAAGATGATAAGGGAATTGGAAACTAAAACATATGAAGAGAGATTGCAGGAACTGGGCATGGCTAGTCTAGCAAAGAGAAGGACCAGGGGAGATATGATGGCAGTGTTCCAGTATCTGAGGGACTGCCACAGAGAGGAGGAGTTCAGGCTGTTTTCCAAAGTACCAAAAGGCCAGACTAGAAATAATGGATGGAAGCTGACCAAAGAGAGATTCAACCTGGAAATAAGAAGGAACTTTCTGATGAGCGATCAACCAGTGGAACAGTTTGCCAGCGGAGGTTGTGAGTGCTCCAACACTTGAAACTTTCAAGGGGAGATTGGACTGCCATTTATCTGAAATGGCATAGGGTCTCCTGTCTCTGCAGGGGGTTGGACCAGATGACCTACAAGGTCCCTTCCAGCTCTAATAAAATAAATCAATATATATATTTAAAACCTGTAATTAAAAAAACTTTTCTAATTGCTCTTAGCCAAAAGGTACAGAAGCAATTAAAAGCTCTGGTTTAATGTAAGACTATTAATATTATTCTAATGTTTTAGTTATGCTTCAAAACTTTGGAAACTGGACTTTAAGATCAAAGTATGAGTCGGTTCAGTTTTATATGCTATGAGGGATTAATAAAATACTGTTTACATTAATACTGTCAACTATCCAACTTGATAAGACAGCAAAAGAAACTCCTGGGACAATTTTTTACCAACAGTATGAAAATACCATATGGATACAGAAATAGAAAAGCCAGTTCTAATTATTTTGCGCACAAACAGTATAGGAAAACCTTTCCCTCTAATCCTCCCAATGTCCATTTTTACCAATCATTTGCATTCACTTCGTTTTGGGAGTGATCTGTCTGCCTCGACATTCCCAGCCAGTGACCTTCTGGTGTTGACTGAGTCTGTTTCAGGCTTCTAGTTAGCCTACTTGAATTCTAAATTTCCTTCCAGTACCTTCCCTCCCTTCTGTTGTCTGGTTGCAAGTGGGGCTGCATAGCGAGTCAATCATGACATGTCGACCCTCTACAAAGATGATTAATCTTACAAGGAAACAAACACGCATGTATACCACAATTTCTTTCCAGATTTTATCTTAGTGGGGTAGGTCCTGGTACCTAGCATAGAACCTCTGGGTGACTCTAGAGCAGAGGTGTTAAACTGGTGGCACGTGGGCCAGATGCATCATATGCAGGCCACTCCAGCTCCGCTTATGAGAAAAAGTCATGAAATGATGCGGCACGTTTGACACCTGTGGTCTAGGGGCATGGTCTTTTGTTGACATCACCTATTCTGCCTCTGCCAAGAGAAACCCCTTCCATAAGACTAAATATTGCAACTTCCCCTTGTAGTATTGAGAATCAAGAATCTCCTTGATCTTTCTCCTTCTACCCATATAGGGAGGGGGAGGCTCAATGAACGGCCTCAACGGTGAGCTTCGGAAGGGCTTTAACAAACTACAGTGAAACACTGGGTGAATGCGCTTGAGGTTTTTTGGCAATTTCAATTCCACCAACCCGGATGATAGGGAAAGGACCTATGTACTTAGGCCCCAACTTCTTGCAGGGCTATCCCAACTGCAAGAACTTCATGGACAGGTACACCCCATTTCCTATTCTAAACTCCTTCTCAGGTGGTCTCTTCTTGTCAGCCTGTCTCTTCTGCTTCTCCCATGCTGCCTAACACTTTGCACCATGATTTTCAAAGTACTTATCCACTCAATGTAATTGACAAAGGGGTTTCTTGAGGGAGCTCTGGCATAGGCAAAAATTCCCCATCGGCGGCCAGTTGAAAGGGGGTAAACCCAGTGCTGCTATGTACAGTGTTATTCTATGCCATCTCAGCGAAGGGCAGAAGTTATTCACAATTGTCTTGCTGGTATGGTAGTTCATGTATCATCTAAGATATTGCTCCAAGACTATATTTGTATGTTTACAGGCGCCATTCGTTTGAAGATGCTAGGCAGAACTAAGATACTGGGAGTATCCTAACAAGCTTAGGAACTCATGCCAAAACTTTGATATGAATTGCATTCCCCAATCTGAGATCGTGTGTTTCAGAACACCATGCATGTGCTGTACAAAGTCTAGTTAGGAATTGAGCAGAAAGGATCCTCTGGCACACCACAAAATGGGTGGTGCACCACAAAATGCTTAGAAAATAGGTTCACCATGACCCAGATCACAGTATTCCCAGCATTCTCCAGCAGCTCCTCAGTAAAGTCTATAGCTATGTCCCTTCGGTGAGCTGTAGGGCTAGCCACAGTCTGTAACAGGTCTGGAGGCTTGCTGGGCAGCCTCTTCACTGATACACAAACAGGACAGCTGGCTTCTTCACCCGTACCAAAACTCTCTCCTTACAAGATGAAAGGCTTGTACAAATCCAAAATGCCCTACTGTCTTCTCATCATGACTCTGCTGCAATACTAAGATTGTTGGCTTGGTGGGATGTATAGTTTGCTCCCCATCCATGCCAATCTCACAGGACAGCTCACATTGGTATTGTTGGAACTACTCATCCCCTGCCTAGGCTTCTATTAGTGGTTTCATTAAGATTTTGGGTCAGCAGTGATGGCAATGCTTCTTGCTGTCTTGTGAGGGCTGGTGCTGCTACTTATTTGGAAGGAGTGATGAAATTGACAACCTCCTTTCGAGCACTGTTGTACTGTGCATTTGTGAGGGCGCTTGCCAAGAAATTTTTCCCTCTTAGTAGATAGTAGAGTGAGGTTGAAGTGATTAAGTATTGTACTTGGGAGACAGCTTTTGGGGAGCTTCAGTGTTTCTAGATTCTTATGGTCCATCCACACCTCGAAAAGAATCTTAATGCCTTCCAACAATAGTCTCTAGGTTAGGAGAGCCCAGCTGACTGCTTAGGCTTCCTTTTCCCAGATAGCCCATTGTCTCTCAGTCTCTGAAAACTCAGTCTCAGTCTCTGAAGACGTGTAGCTTTATAGCTGCAACTCTCCTTTTGTATTCTTATGGAGCAGCACCACCCTCAGGGTCACATCACTGGCATTTGCTTTTATCACAAAGGACTCATCTGGATCAGTGTGCTTTAGGACTGGCACTCAAGTGACCACTTCAGGGGTGAACTGGGCTTGGCTTCCTCTTTAATCTTCAACAAATTCATGAGCAGTAGGGCTAGTTGAATGAATGTGGTCATGAATTGATGAATTCATATAAAACCACCAAGACCCGACAGATTACATCCCAGAGTTCTAAAGGAGCTGACAGATGTCATCTCAGAAGCACTGTACCACATCTTTCAAAATTCCTGGAGCACCGGGAACTACCAGAGTTAATTGAAAGGCTAAGTAAGGGGCAAGAAGATGCAAGTGCAAAGGGCCAGGGATGAAACGGTATTTTTGTATTGTTTTATTTTTATTTATTTATCCAACAAATTTATATGGTTATCAGTCACACAAGAAGAGATTTCTTTGTTTAGTTACTGTGAAACTGGATCAGGCAGTGACTAGAATTTAGGCTGAAATCTTGCATCAAAAATGGAAACGCATCAGAAAAGGCAAACAAAGTAAAGGAAAATGATATCTCTCCACTAATACTGATCAGCAAGAGGGAAGGAGAACCATCTTTTGGTAACTGATTTGCTTTGGTATTATTGACATCTTCAGTGGGAAATCAGAAGGATGAAGGAATCTCTGTGCAGCTTCTGCAATTCTGGAGTAATACTAAAAATTATTGAAGGCAAATATACATGTTCCAGGATAATGTTGCAGGATCGAATCTGGGTCAGCCACCAGGACCAGAAGATTTGTCTTCCAAGCTTTTTGACTCCTGCTGGAGCCCCACCTTCTCTAGCAGAGTGTGTGCTGTTCTGTGTGTGGTATTTATAGTACTTGTTGTATGCGGTTTTTAAAAAACGTTGATTGGGGTTTGTTTATGGCTGCCTTTTAAGATTAGCTGTCGTTTGTTTGTGTTGTTCAGCCCTTGTCTTTTAAGTTCTGGTGGTAAATCAGCATTCTGACTGAAAAATCTTATTGGATGAGAAGCAAAATGTCTTCAAGGAAAAATAGTCCAGTTGCTTTTTGAAAAAGCACCTTTGAGATGGAGAAGAGAGAAAATCTGAACTCTTCCATTAGTTTTATTTGTAAAGATTTCAGGGATCAAAGGATAGGAGGCACTTTTATTGTGGTCCATCATGGCCTCTTAACAAAAAGTACAGACTAATTTTCTGTAGCGCTTTAGGCTTTATACTGCAAAAAGACAAAGGGCTCCTTTAAAATGAAGAAAAATATTTCCTGCAATACAAGCTTGAAGATGTCCCCCAAAGGTATACAGAAACAGCATAAACTCTGGAGGAAAAATGAAAGAGTGGACACTATCTAAATGCTTTTTATATATTTTTCCTTTCTTTTAAAATAAATTATTTCATTGTTGTATCACATTAAAAAAAGAACAATTTTAAATATTTACAAAATGCTGATTGAACTGTCAATTATCAATGAATAGAGTTATACACTGCTTAAAAAAAATAAAGGGAACACTTAAACAATAGAATATAATTCAAGTACATTATTCAATTAGAATATTTCATTCATTCAGATCTAGGATGTGTTATTTGAGTGTTCCCCCCCCCCCTTTTTTTTGAGCAGTATATTATTGATCTATACATGTATAGGAAGGCCGACTTTGGTGTAATGGTTAAGACATCAGGCAGTGAGTTCTAATGATAACCACCGCAGAATAAACATCATGTCTTTCTGCAAATGACCTGTAAGGCTCTCATGGGATCTTTCACATTAGAAAGGCAAATAGCCACTTTATCCAAGATGTGGCTTAATGAGCAACAAGGGATTGTACTGATGTTGCTGGTAATGAAATGAATGTATGTGTGTCTGCATTTCAGGTATACAGGTACAACTCCTTCTCCACCGCCAGGTTCACACTATACATCTCCTTCAGAAAACATGTGGAACACAGGTGGCGCCTACAACATGAACACAGGGATGGCTGTTGCTGGTACTGTATTTCTTTCTCCTCTCTTTTAAGCCAAGATACTGTTTTACATCCACCTCTTCTTTATTTTGGGTCTACGTCATGGTCAGGATATCAGTAGGATCCTTTGGCATCTTTCCAGCTCAGTTCGGAAAGGATAGGCTTGATGTTTTTTAGGGTCCCTTTGCAAGAATGATGGCAGCTTTTTCCTCTGGGTGAACAGCATAAGCTTGACACATGTATATTCCATTGGCATTATCACCACCACTCCTGGAAGAATCTTGATTATGTTATGATAATAGTTATGTAGTGTATCACATTTGTATCATCTATTGAGAATACCAGAGCAGAAGGAAAACTAAGTTGCCTCTTACCAAGCACATGCATAAAGTTGCTTTTTCCTCCTTCAGTTCCCAATCAACATTGACTGCTAGTCTTATTCTCCTGATTGGGAAATTGAGTCTAAAGAGTCCTTGTCGACTGATGATGTCAGCCACATCTGTGTTATTATTTATCTGCCATGCTTCTCCATACTAGAATATAATTTTGTATATTCAGTTATTTTACTGCCCTGCATCCATATATCTAGTAGAAAACCTTTCAGATTGGGCAGGAATAAATATCCCATTTAAGTGTAGCTTATAGAGTGTGTGGTGGTATATCTGCACCTGCCTAAAGAGATTTCTATGTCTGTTAAGTGCTTTTCCCCATCCCCAAAAAGCTGGGCAGAGTCCTTGAAAGTCTGTGTCTTGAATGGCGCCTTGCTCACATTTGATTCTTCCTTTCTAATGTGCTACAGGAATGCCCACAGCCTATGACCTCAGCAGTGTGATTGCGAGTGGCACTAATGTTGGCCACAACAACCTTATTCCTCTAGGTGAGTTTATTTGCATTGTGCAGTAGATTCTGGCTTAAAAGGGGAGTCCTAGGAAGCAGTCTTTGTGACAGACCTGAGGAGCCCAGATCATCACCATGACCTCAGTATTGAGTCTTTGGGGTGTTATACATCTTTCAATACTTTTAGGCAAGCCCTTTGGAAAGCGAATATATCCTGCTTCATCTAAGTATTTTGAATGCCTAGTAGGGTATGTGGGCCTTCGGCCACAGAATTACCTTTCTATTTTTTGACCTTGTGTTGTGCCTGTTTCACCCCTTGTGAAAAAAAATGTACTCTACTGCCTTAGAACTCAACCAGAGTGGTGCTATTTTATAATTTTCTGGTTCAGAAAAATAATTTTTAAAATGGTTTAGTACCTGCAACATGGTTCATTGCGAAAGTATCTAAATTTGCTATTTGCACTAATATTGACAATTGAAAGTTTATGTAATAGATAGATAAAGCTATTATGGCCAGAAGCCAGCAAATGTATTAAGAATAATTCTCATTACCCCTTATTTTTCCTCTTGTGATCTCTATTTTTTGTATCTCAATATCTACTAGAATTAGAATTTTCATTATGGCACTGAACAGAATTATAGATAGAAATATAAGTTAAATCAAAAAGGATTAAAAACAATGTAATTAGTTTCACTAGGCAGTCAAAATCTCCCCAATTTTACAAACAATATAACCTGATTTCCCTGGGTAAATGATTCTCTCATGAAAACAGGGTCTGCAGAAAGATCAAGTCTGGGTTCCACATATTTAAATAGCTACAGAAATTGTCTTTCCATCTACATGAATGGTATAGATTAGGCAATATCACTGCAGAGCTCAGTGATTTAATAAAAAGTCAAATAACTCTTTTATTCTTAGTGGCCCTTGTTAGAAAAGACTGTTTCCTCTACTGGATATCAGAGGATAATAGCTTATGGAAATCTAATAAAACATAAACACTGTATTCATGATTGAAATGAATAGCAGCAAATCAGGACGGTTTCTTCCCATAAAGTATATCTTAGAGCTTTCCAGGCACCTCGTACACTTATGGTTTGGTAATGTTAATATCTCTTGAGAAGTGAAACTCCAGCATAACCTTTAGAATTAAAGCGGTTATACAAGGTATAGGTGTATATTATACCATCTTGAACTTAAAATGACTTTGTAGAAAGAACTTCTTCCAGTCCTTTTGAGTATTGGACTTTATTAATGAACCTTGTCAGCAAAGTGGGTTTGAATCACTTTTTAGTAGAAATGAGAATCAACGTCATGGCACCTTGTAGTGTAAATGTATCAAGTGTGCCTGTTCTTCTGCTATTTGGAATAAATTATATCTGAATTGATTTGTCAGATACAGTTGTGGGGCTCAAAGCTCCTAAATTATTAGAACATTAAATGCAGAATTTTGCCAAGAGTGTGGGAGGAAATAACATACTCAATGGGGGATTATATCCTTGCAAATTCATTTAGCTATAGCCAAGAAACAGCTGAATTTCAAGCCATTCCTTAAGGCATAGGTAGATAAAATATTCATTCTGTAAGTACCAATTTTGGAACCCACCTGAATCATTGTATAACAAAAAAGGTTATTCTGTGTTTTAAGGGATGATAAGAAGTAGTGCCTAACAAGTGCCCACAGGTGATTTTGCATGCACCATAGCTTGAAGAGGGATGAATCTCTTCATTTGCTTGCCAGTTAATGTTTAACATGGGGAAAAACTTCCAAATATCTTCCAGGCATATTCAGGCCCAAGGTATTCTGGATGAGAAAGATTTAGGATTGTTGGTTACAGGATGGAAACATAAAAAGATTTGCACATCTCAAACTTGCTGATATGAACTTTGTAATCAGATGATTTTTTTTTAAAAAGGACTTTATATTTGAGCTGATTTCCCAAGAGATACCTATTGTTGATGGTTAGGTCATCTTCAAAGCCACCTGTGTTCTATTATTTTCCTAGGAACAAATTATAACTACTACTTTTAGGATCAGACCAAGTAAAAGATTATATTCTGGAACACCCTCGGGATAAAACGCTCCTGCTCCCCAACCCTCCATATCAAATCTCCTTCTCCCTGGATAATTTTATCAATGATGGCTTCTTTGTCACAGTTTATTTATTTATTAAATTGGATTTGTACACCGCCCTCTCCGAGGACTTGGGGCGGCTCACGGTTAATGATAATAGTGCCAAGCTGGAAAAGTAGTGTATCTAGAGAGGCTAGGGAGAGATTAATGTCAGTTACATTCAGCTCAGGTTTAGATTCCTAAAATTTAACATTCCAGTTGCCCCCTCCCTTGTAATTTGTGAGAAATAGCTTGTGTTTGATCTTCAGATAAATGCAGGAGAAAGAATTCTCAATTCCCAACCTCCATTCTTGTTTATGATGACTCGCTGAGTTGTTAATCAGATGCAGTGTAAGAGATAACGCCTTTTGCACACACATGGACTGCTTTTGGACTAGAGATGGGTGAGGCATCTGTAATGTATGTACTTGCAGATGATGGAAACATGTTAAAGGTGAAGTAGCCCCATGTAGAGATTAGGCCTGTCTGAGTATTTTTCTTTTTTCCCAAGCAGCCAACACTGGGATTGTCAATCACACCCATTCCCGGATGGGATCCATCATGAGCACAGGGATTGTCCAAGGTAAACCTGCCCTTGGGCTTTTTTGGAACTGAGGGGAAAGTGGCCCTGTGTGCTCTCTTCTCCTCTGTAGGATTTTGAACACTTTGGCTGAGAAAAGTAGCAGGCAGCATGTTGGGTTTGAGAAGGGGCAAATACTTTTACAGTACATTTTGAAACTGACATTATCCCTGAAATTGAAACTAAGCTAGATAAAATTCTAGATGGAATAAATTCTACTAGCTCATTGCGGCATCAGATCAGTTTGCATCAAGGCAGGCTTGGGGTCACTGTGGTTATTGGTTTATTCTGGCTTGAGTTTTCAGGGGCAAGAACCTGCTATCTTTGGTACGTAATGTGGACTATAACTGAGCAGTTGAACCCATTGGCTATTTGTCAGTCCTTTTCCATGCAAAGAAAGGCAGCAAGCTCTTCCTTATAGATGGAGCTCTAAGACAGCATATCTCCTCTTTTCTATTTCTTACCCCCATATTCCCATGGCATTAAAACTACATTTTGCCACCTATATTACAAAATGTGAGGTTTCAATTTTAAATTGAAATTTACTAGATCAGGAATGGATCAAGATCCACTTTTTAAAAACAGGTGGCTAGTTGTGCTTAGACTTTTATGCTGAAAACTAGAATTGCTTCTGCTATATCCAGCTGAATGCTTTTCTCTCCTTCTACAGGCTCATCTAGTGGCCAGAGTGGAGGAACTTCAACGGCTCATTACCCAGTCAACAGTCAATTCACTATGGGGGGACCAGCCATTTCTATGGCATCCCCCATGTCTATCACCACCAACACAATGCATTATGGGAGCTAAGAAACCCTCATCCCTGAACTGACAGCATCAGGAAACCAAATGGAGAAAAAATTCCACCATCCTGCCCACCTGCCCACTGTATCTCACCAGTTGGCAGTCAGTTCTCTGGATCTCTTCTGCCCTCCAGTAGGTTATCCAGAGATGGTCCAATCGTTGTACAATAGAAGGCAAAAACCCACTGGCTTAATAGCGAACCTGCATACGTTTTTCATGAAATGTTGAAAATTTCAACTTGCTCAACCATGACTGAGTTTCTGTACTTACTGTGTCTTACAACCAATCATGTCAATAATAGTATCCTTCTTCAGTCTGCCATGACTGATTGGCATTAGGCACAGGCTATAGATCTGAACTGCCATAGGGCCTCCAACATGCTCTAGGCAGCCCACCAACAACACAAACTTGATCATTTATTGCTACACTCCCAGTATTTTAAATGAAGGGGCTGCAGCTGGCTGTAGAATGGGCACAGGTAAGAATCCAGCAGCATATCCATGTTGATTCCTTAGGCATCCCAGTTTCTGGGCTAGTGTTTGTTGCATCATTAAGACTTAGGAGGAATATCTCCTGGGAAAGACAAAAGACCCATCAACTTCCTGGCTTTCAGAAAAATTCCAGCATCTTACTGCTGTAAGTCTTGGGCCATGTGAAAAACATCTGAAATGAAAGAAGACTGTTTTATATGCCACAAGCGTCTTATCAGCAGGTCTGATGAATGCCTGTCTCTTGGGAATATTGATGTAGCATCAAAGGGTTAAAAAATTTAAAACACAAATGTACCAAAAATATTGTTGCTGGCTGAAAATGGTTTGTGTATCAATTTCTGTTGCTCATTTTAAACCTAATCCCATTTTCTAGTCTGTTCTTAAGGTGTGAGAGCACCTATGATTAGTTCCTCCCTTCTGGGCAGAAGCGGATGCCAAGTGGTTTAGTATGTAACTTGTCTGCTTCCCGCAGTAACCACCAGGAGACTCTAAATAGATTGGCAACTGTTACAGAGTCCCTTTGTAGTACTTTTATGTGTAATTTGTAATCCATTCTTTTTTCCTTCTGAAGAGCCTCAAACCAATGTTTCTGAAAGGACTTGACAAGCAACTATTTTATGGAGGAGAAAAGTGGTTTACTTAAGACAATGTTCTTTGGGTCCCAATAGTGGCTGAATTGGGGGGAGGGGGGAGACCATTCTGGAGAATCTTCTAAAAGTGGCTGGATGGTGGGTCTATAAAATCAATTGTTGGGTCTGGCTGATCAATGATTTTGTGACTATTGAATAAAACTGGGAGGGTTTTGAAGATCTGTTTGTAGTGGCTGGTTTCCCAATCCCAAGTTTAGATGAAACAGCTTAAAATTGTATTTGTATTCACTTATTCACTGGACAATCCTGTTTTGAAGAGCAGTTCAAAGAAGTGATTTCTCACAGAAATGTTCCTCAAATGATTTGACTTTCCTTACATTGCTAAAGAGTTGCCTAATTCTCTCCAATCATACTTAAGAAAAGTTTAGGAACTAACTTGTTCCGTTAGGCTTCTTATGACTACCCTTGACATGATCTCATGTCTCTTGTCTTTAGTACTGGCTTTTAACAGTACATTACAGTACAGTATCAGCAGAAGTACTGGCTTTTTACAGACATCCCTGCAAAGATCTGCTCTATATTAATATAAGAAGTTAAGAAAAAGCTAAGGTACTTTCCAGAGATGATAGTTTAATTCAAATTAGCCTTGCATGCCAAAGAAATTAAATGGTTAAATTAATTTTAAGTGATATTTTGGTTTATATGATAAGTTCACTCGCATAGTAATTATTGCTAAACCCATTCAGTTAAATTTTGCTGGGTTTTTTCCTTTGCAATTGACCCAGGATTTAGCTGAAATATCTATAAGAGACAAAGCCTTCATTCAGCCCATCTCTTCTGTCCTATTGCAACAGACCACTCTGCTACAGCAGAGCAAATAGCAGCTGCATCAAACAAAGCAGCTCTGAATGCTTAGAATTGCCAGGCCTCACAAGCAGCTTCTAGTGTAAGCTGCTTCTTAAATCAGGCCAAATGCTGATGTGCTCTGGCAGCAACAAAATAATGAATTTTGAAATGGTAATATATGACATTGCTTGGCCCACTGGCAGGATCCTTTTCCAGGTCAAGGGTTTTTGTGTCTCTTGAATAATGTGCCTTGAGTGTCTCTTCCCCAATACTGGATATTCAAGATCGATGTCTGTAAAAGAAGCAATTCAGTATAAAAAATATTGGGGAGAGATCCAAAGGTCAAACCTTTCCAACAGCATTGTGATTCTGCAATCCCATTAATACGGATGAGTAAGGATAATTCAAGAGTAATACTTGAATTAAAATACCTGCATACTTCAAAGTCTAGTGCAGGGTGTTATCAGATTCCTTTTCTCCCTGCTGTAGTAAACGAGGGTGTATGCTTCTGTTGTTGACTTGCTGTTGTATAAGCAATAGGAGTAGAAGATGTGATGTTTGGTTTCTGAAAGAAATAGAGCTTCAAAAAGACAAGATTAAATTGGTTGAAGCAGGAATCAAATAGGACTCTCTGTCCCATGTCCCCCCCCAACCTGGATTTCATCATAATGACTGTTCTTACCCAATTTCTTAAAATGATCAAAGAACAGAGCAGCTTTTTTTATTCAAAATCCTCCCTTCACAGATACTACTCACTTATTTTTCTCTCCTCCCCCAATCCCCTTACTCTTCAGGATAATCTGATGAGTTAACGGTGTTCAAAGATGCTCAGTGCTCTAACATCTTACACTTTACAATTCGCAACTACACACACACTTATAACTACACACTTTGAAAGCATTTAATGTAATCTTAACATAGTCCATAGAAAATGGGTGATTATACAGAAAAAAATTATATACCCTAATTGAAACCCAAGTCAAACTCTTTCATAAAATATGTTAATCTAGACCAGTATTTCTCAAATAGTGGGGCAATCCCCCCTCGGGGCGTGGAGTGATGCCAAGGAGGGCACATGACCCTTGGAAACATCATTTTTTTTGCCACATGGAGTAGGGCAGCACACAACAACGAGTAGGAGATATGATGTGCATATAACAAACTCTTAAGAGACACCATGAAAAAATATTTAACAGGGATGAAAAGAAAGGAGGAGAGATGGAGATAATGAGACAAACATAAGTCTCCCAAAAGCTAAGATGAGGAAATACAGTATGAGGAAGCATGGGTAGTATTTGGCTTCACTGTGACTACGGTGGGAGATGAGGAAACATTGGTATGTTTACTGTGTCTAATAGTGTTGCAGCGGACAGCCAAATAAATTAAGGCATCACTTAAATACATTGCACCCCAATAACACTGATAAGCCACTTGAGTTTTTTCAGCAAATATTGCAAACAATCATCCCCGCGGGGAATTGGGGGCGCGTGAAATGTTTACTTCTTCCTACAGGGGCATAACAGAAAATAATTGAGAAACACTGATCTAGACTCAAAAAACATAAACATGCTTATTCTCCAATTGTCTGTTTCTCTCAGCAACTGAAAAACATTAGTGCAGAACAGAAGATACATACCTTGCATCCAATAGCTAGGAGGATATGAAGGGAAACAACAATGACCATTACAGCACAAGCAGATGGCTTGCTATCTGAACGGATAACTGGCCAGAAGGTAAGGACCAGAACTGAGCCTGACAACCCTATTGCAAGTATGATCAGGAGCCACTGCAGCCATGGGATAGGGATTAGCCACAGGACCTATTAAGAAAGATGACAGTGAATCAGTCTCTCAAAAATTTTAAGGTCAGCTTGAAGAAGAATTTTCCCCAAAATGGCAATTCGTTGCAAGAATATATTGTACAGAGAATAAATGATAAATCTACCAAATGCCTGACAACTTACCGCAGTAGGAATGTACACAAAGAGTGAGTAGCCATAAATGCACACCATTTCCACAAAAGAATACACATCAGTGGTCACATGGGCTCCCTTTCGCCACTGTAGATAGCCCCACAGACCTAAGGGTACCAGCCAGGCATAGCAGTAGATAACTATGCCTGCAATAGTCACTGCGCAAGAAGAAAACTGTATTAAATGCACCATTCCCTAGCAACAACTAAAATTGAAATGTGTCATAGTCTTCCATCATATCTAGAGAGAAGGGAATGGGAATTCATAGAATAAACTAATTATGCTTTATAATAGTCTGTAGTCTTCTATTATAATTTTGATTCTGCCTCCCCTACTTTACATATAACTGGAAATTGCAAACATGACTAATATTCCTGCCTCCTATTTTCCCTGCACAGGGAAAGGTGGGTTGGGCTGAGAGATAATGACTAGCCCAAAGTCATTTCATGCCTACAGCAAACTCAGTCTTTTTGGTTTCTGGGCAAACTTTCTCAGTACTGATAAGTACAGTGTTTGTTCCAATTCTAAGGGGATTAAATAAAAGTTGGAAGCCAAAATTTCTACATTCTTAATAATGCTCTTCATTTGCACATTTTAAATACAAGACAAGATTGTTCTCCACTTCTCATAGCCAAACAGATATCCATTACTATGTATGAATCAGGAACCAAAGTGGCTGCCCATTGCCAGGAGTTAGATTCTGACCAGCTCAAGGTTGACTCAGCCTTCCAAGTAGGTAAAATGAGGACCAGATTGTTGAGGGCAATATGCTGACATTGTATACTGACAGAATGCTGTAAAGCACTATGGTGTGGTATATAAGTCTTAAGTGCTATTTTGGTATATTGAAACACTCACCAGGCAACAAAAATGCTTTCCACATATTTATCTTGCCTATTCTTGATATGGCTACACTTCTACCAATCAGAATCACTCCATTTAAATGGCATATAAATGTATGTGTTTCTGTATATAAATTATACACAGAAAAATGATTAGCAGTATAATTCAACAAATAATATACTAGCCTCAGAACTGAAGTTCCAGGAAGAACTTTCATATCAAAATCTCACCTTTGTGGAATTGAGGGCTGTAATGGAAGGAAGAGCTTCCTCTTTTTTCCAGAAAGTAAGATAAGTTACCACTGATGGCTAATGTAAATACCAATGTGGCACAGATCCAGAAAGGTCCTAGGAGGGACAAAAGAGCCAACACCAAAGAACAAAAGTATAAGAACACTCATAAGGAGTAGGTGTCTTAGCAGAGTGCGCAATGAAAACAGGAAAGCCATTTTTATATTACAACAAAACGGAATTGAGTATCAGTAGATTTTGTTATCCTTAATTTTATGGAAAATAGTATTTGAGGACAGATAGGACCAACAGCACTAAAGCTACATTTCCATTATCAGGGATAGGGAAAAGGAGAAATGGCAAAAATGTTTGAAACCTAACAGCACTTTAACAATGGCATATATATATATCAGCACAGAATCTCAGAATTTGAGATCTTGTGGGAAAAGGAACCATCCTTGAAAAAAAAATTAACCATAGTGCTTCAGCCTTCTAAATCTATTTGTGACTGCAGAAATGCTGCATGGCCTTTCCAAACTCTGCTACAATGGGCGGAAAACCAAGGACTGCCATAGGGCCTGTATGCATTTGACAGAGTAAATGAAAAATTAGCAAAATGTAAAGTTTTCTGCAGATTTCTTGCATCTGTGAAGCAAGAAACTACCGTTGCTCTAGGTCTCTTACAGTTTCTGGCCTGTGACTCATCAACTACAGGTAGTTTTTGATTCACAGCCGGTTATTTAACAACCAGTTGGAACTACAGCAGCCTCAGAAAGGGTGTGCTGTAAAGCACTTCTGTTAGAAAATGTTGTGCCGCATTCTTCCCTGTGGTCACATGACCACATTTTTGAATGCTTGCCAGTCAACTTACATTTGTGACCAGTTGCAACATCCTGTGGTCACAATTGCGATTTGCAATGCTTTTTGTCGATGTTTGGCAAAAGATGCCCATTTGGGAGAATGAATTCACTTAATGACCACATGATTGACTTAATAACTGCTTTAATAATGATAAAAAGATCAGGTCTGGTCGTGTGGATGCCTCAACTTATGATCAAAATAACTCAACAACCACAATTATGGTCCCAGATATGGTTATAAGTCGAGTCCTGCTTGTATGGCAAGTAGATGATCCTGAAGGGATGGACTTGAAGCCTCCCTTTGTCCATTTATTTCGCGAAGACTTATCTGGACTATTCTTTTAAAAAGGAATCCTGTTCTTTACCCATCTAATTTATGAACTGATCCCCAAATAAGATACCTAGATCAGTCTGAACATTGACTGATCTTTGGTGGCACGAGAAATAGATTACTTATGGATCAATTCTGCCCTTATCTATTCAGTATTGTTTAGACTCGTCTTGAATACAAGTTTAGCACTCTTTTGGAGTAGCAATAAACAGGAGTTTTTTATAGAAAAAATTGGACATTGTTTATCTGAAAAGTTATAGCAGTGATAGCGAACTTTTTTTTCCTCGGGTGCCAAAAGCATATACACGTGCCTACACCCATAATTTAATGCCCCACACACGCGCCCTGATCCCTCTGCATTCCCCCACACCCCATTTTGGACCTAGCAGGCTTCTCTGATGCCTCTGGAGGCCAAAAATGGCCCATTTCCAAACTTCATCCTCCCCAGACTCCAGAGGCTTTCTTGGAGCCTGGGGAGGAAGAAAATGGCTTCCCCCGCCCCTCTGGAGGCCGGAAACACTCTCTTAGAGCCTCCACACGAGACTTATACTTACATGGCATCCAAAACGGGCCATGTAGACTCCTGGGGGGGTGGGGGGTGATGGGGGGGCTGAAAATCAGCTGACCGGTGTGTGAATGCATGCTGGAACTGAGCTAGGGTAACGGCTCACATGCCCACAGATATGGCTCCGCATGCCATCTATAGCACCCATGCCAAAGGTTCGCCATCACCATTCTAGGGTTTTCTATCTGAGCAATGGGCTGTATTAGAAGGCGTCTAGGGTTCCTTCCAAATAAGACTATCTGTGACCAAATAAAGACGAATTATTATTGGAGTAGGAACTTCTCTGGACTCACCATAGAGGTCAGGATTGTTCCGCAAGTGATGCCATACGAAGTTTTTCCCTGGTAGTGGAAGTAGGGAGCCTTTTATTCTGTCCAGCACCTGATAAATAGGAAAAGACCATGCTTCAGCAATGTACCTCCCAAATTCTCTATAAATGTTGCATTGCCCAAATTGTTTATTCCAGTATGCTTACAAAAACTTCCCTTAGCAATCCATTTCCCATCTTAATTTTAAAAATGGCATGATGCAAAGTGAAGAGACAGTTTTCAGCAGAATATTTAATCAAATGACCCCATGCTTGCTTAGAAAACTTTTTAAAATATGCCTATCAACAGCCCAATAGAAAAGGTAAGCAAGAATAGTAAAGAGGTTTCAATACGGAGGCAGAGCCACAGAAATAGCAGTTTGTATTGTGGTCAACTGGGATGTGTTTTGGATGTGTTCCTTATAAAGCTGATTTGTGCATGAGTATGCTTGGCAGCAATTTTCAAGAGCACTTTCAACTGTTTTCCCTACTAAATTTAATAGGTATCCAGACATATCCAGATCTATCAGACTACAAAAGACTACCGGAGACCTTGAATAAACCCTCACACCTTGTACTGGACCCCATTGTTCTTAGTGATGCTATAATTGCAGGGCAATTCCATGTATACTCATTTTAAAATTATTTTTATAACCAACAAGTGTACCTCAAGTGAATTTCAGCTATAAAAAAATATTATCTTAAAAGGAAAATCCCTATGCTGAATTAATGAGAGTGTAATGACAATTCTGTTTCCATAAACTGACCTTGAAACTAGATTCACAGCACAACATAAAACAGTTGAGTTGCAGGGCTCTGCTTCTGACCAAGAAATTAAACGATCAGAAAAAAAAATACATTTGATTACCCAGTCCTTATTTTTATTTATTACATTCCACTAGTATATCCAGCCCATCCTAGTAGTCTGACAGGCTTTTGCAGTTGCCAATATAATGCCTCTTTCTAAAATGAAGAAGTGGGAAAGATTTTGGTACAATGGCTAGAGCGCTTTAGGAAACAAATTGCTTAAGGGAAAATCTAAAAAGTATTATTAACACATACTGTATAAGTTCAGCCCCAATGTATTTATAATACAATCACATTTTCACAAGGATCATTCCTGTGTGATAGGAAAAGATGGACATGAAACAAAACTTGAAAAAATGCCTTTTAAAATAGTTTATTTTTAATTTACTTTAAGAAACCTTTTGTGTGTGTGTGTGTGTATGGAAGGAGAGTGTGCGTGTATGTGTGTGTGTATACATATACATCATATACATACATACATGTGTATGTATACATATATAGTGTGTGTGTGTGTTTAGTCTCCTACCTGTTACTATTTTTACAAATAATTCAAGGTAGCAAACATATCCAACAACTTTTCTTCCTATTTCCCCCCACAACAACGCCGAGGTGAATTGGGCTGAAAGAGACTGATCCAAGGTCACCCAGCTGGCTTTTTATGGCTAAGGTAGAACTAAAACTCAGTCTCCCAATTTCTAGCCTGGTGTTTTAACCACTAGACAAGAACAACATATGTTCCATTGCAGCTATAATTCTACAACAAGGATTAAGCCATGAGGAATTAATCATGAATAAATGAAAGCATTACTATCACAATATTTTCTCTGTACTGGTACTTTTTACATATATATATATATGTAAATATATATATATATGTGTGTGTGTGTGTGTGACATATATATATATATATATATATATATATATATATATATATATATATATATTTACATATATATTTACATATATATATACATATATAAATAAATAAAATAGTTTATTGTCATTGTATGTATACAGTGAACCCTCGAGTTTCGCGTCCTCAAGGATCGCGAAAGGGCTATTTCGCTAGTTTTCAACCCGGAAGTAAACTCCACCATCTGCGCATGCGTGCCCTTCCACGCATGCGTAGATGGTGGAGTTTCCCCGCCGGGCAGAGGCTTCCCTGGGTCTTCCCCCTCTTTCTCTATGTTGCTTCTTCCTCTCTCACACTCTCTTCCTCCCTCTCTCATCTCTTTCTTTCCTTCTCTCTCTTTCTCTATCTCTCCCCCTCTTGCTCTCGAGCGGCCGCCTAGCAGCTGATCTGCTCGGCAGCGCAGCAGCAGCGAGGAGCCGAAGATCTTCGGCTCCTCGCTGGTGCTGCGCTGCCGAACAGATCAGCTGCTAGGCGGACGAAGGAACCTTCCCTGGGTCTTCCCCGCCCGGATCTTCGGCTCCTCGCTGCAGCCGCGCGCCCCTCGCCTTCGCCTCACCTGGTGGGCGAAGGAGGGCGCAGCTCCGGCCACTCGCCTCGGAGCCGGTCTGCCTCACTGCCTCCAGTCCGCGGCAATTCCCCTCAGCACGCTGCCGGATCCAGCGGGGGAGGGGGGGAAGCGAAGGCGCGGCGATGGGCAAGGGCTGCCAGTGAGCCTTCTCCGTCCCTTTCCTGCTGCACCGGTCTGGGGCCAAGTGGGCGGGGGGCGGCCGGGACCTCGCCTGTCTCCGCCGCCCGCATCGCCCCTCCGGCGGGCCGGCCTCCCCCGCCCGCCTCTGCTGCAGCCGCCACCGCCTCCCCGACTGGCACAAAAGGGCCCCGCCCGCCCCGCCCCGAAGCTTACCTTGCGGCGGGATTCCCTCCCCCCGCAGCCAAAACTAAAAGCCTGTCTCTTTTTTTTCTTGCGGCGAGCCCAAGCCGTTTCTCTCTCGACCGCAGCCGAGCTTCCCTCGGCCCCCTTTGGCCCCGTCGCCTCCTCCCCGCCTGCCTTTCCTCTTTTTTTTCGTGCGCTTGCAGCAGAGGCGGGCGGGGGAGGCCGGCCCGCCGGAGGGGCGATGCGGGCGGCGGAGACAGGCGAGGTCCCGGCCGCCCCCCGCCCACTTGGCCCCAGACCGGTGCAGCAGGAAAGGGACGGAGAAGGCTCCGTCAGGTGAGGCGAAGGCGAGGGGCGCGCGGCTGCAGCGAGGGAAAGTGAAATGCCGGCGGCTCTAGCAGCTGCTACGAGCGGCATTTCACCTTCCCTCCCAGGCAAAAAGATGCCGGCATTCTGGGCTGATGGGGTCGGACTTCCCAGGCGGAAGGCGTGCCCCGGCATCTTTTTGCCTGGGAGGGAAAGTGAAATGCCGGCGGCTCTAGCAGCTGCTACGAGCGGCATTTCACTTTCCCTCCCAGGCAAAAAGATGCGGGGAGAGGGGCACGCCTTCCGCCTGGGAAGTCCGACCCCATCAGCCCAGAATGCCGGCATCTTTTTGCCTGGGAGGGAAGGTGAAATGCCGCTCGTAGCAGCTGCTAGAGCCGCCGGCATTTCACTTTCCCTCCCAGGCAAAAAGATGCCGGCATTCTGGGATGATGGGGCCGGACTTCCCAGGCGGAAGGCGTGCCCCGGCATCTTTTTGCCTGGGAGGGAAAGTGAAATGCCGGCGGCTCTAGCAGCTGCTACGAGCGGCATTTCACTTTCCCTCCCAGGCAAAAAGATGCGGGGAGAGGGGCACGCTTTCCGCCTGGGAAGTCCGACCCCATCAGCCCAGAATGCCGGCATCTTTTTGCCTGGGAGGGAAGGTGAAATGCCGCTCGTAGCAGCTGCTAGAGCCGCCGGCATTTCACTTTCCCTCCCAGGCAAAAAGATGCCGGCATTCTGGGATGATGGGGCCGGACTTCCCAGGCGGAAGGCGTGCCCCGGCATCTTTTTGCCTGGGAGGGAAAGTGAAATGCCGGCGGCTCTAGCAGCTGCTACGAGCGGCATTTCACTTTCCCTCCCAGGCAAAAAGATGCGGGGAGAGGGGCACGCCTTCCGCCTGGGAAGTCCGACCCCATCAGCCCAGAATGCCGGCATCTTTTTGCCTGGGAGGGAAGGTGAAATGCCGCTCGTAGCAGCTGCTAGAGCCGCCGGCATTTCACTTTCCCTCCCAGGCAAAAAGATGCCGGCATTCTGGGATGATGGGGCCGGACTTCCCAGGCGGAAGGCGTGCCCCGGCATCTTTTTGCCTGGGAGGGAAAGTGAAATGCCGGCGGCTCTAGCAGCTGCTACGAGCGGCATTTCACTTTCCCTCCCAGGCAAAAAGATGCGGGGAGAGGGGCACGCCTTCCGCCTGGGAAGTCCGACCCCATCAGCCCAGAATGCCGGCATCTTTTTGCCTGGGAGGGAAGGTGAAATGCCGCTCGTAGCGTGGGCGGGCGCGCGCGCGGGGACCCCAGCTTCGCTTCCCAGCTGGGAAGCGGCCCCAGCAATGGCGTGGGCGGGCGGCGCGCGCGCGGGGAAACCCCAGGCGCGAGCAACGGGGTGGGCGGGCGAAGGGCGGTGGAAGTAAAAACACCATCTGCGCATGTGCAGATGGTGTTTTTACTTCCGCACCGCTACTTCGCGAAAAATCGATCATCGCTTGGGGTCCTGGAACAGAACCCTCGCGATGATCGAGGGTTCACTGTATATCCAGTATACCCATGCAATGACATTCGTATGATACCAAAGACCAATCTCAACATACATAACAATCTGAAAGAACATGCTCAACCCGCCACAATTTCCCACCTGAACCATCCAACATCCACATAACACACCAAATAGTATTGTCCAGCAGTTCACTGATGGTGACCCCCCAGTACATTGTTAAGTGCAATTATAGCTCTGGGATAAAAACTGTTCAGAAAATGTGTGATTTGAGTTTTAATTGTTCTGTATCTTCTGCCAGAAGGCAGCAGTCCAAAAAGATTACATATACAGTGGTACCTCATGATACGAACCCCGCGTCATACGAACTTTTCAAGATACGAACCCAGGGTTCGGAATATTTTTGCCTCTTCTTACGAACTTTTTTCACCTTACGAACCTGCCGCCGGCTGCTGGGATGCCCCACCTCCAGACTTGAGTTCCTCCCAGTTTTTTCCCACCCTGTCCTGCCCCATTCTCCCCTCTGGATCTCCATGGGTTTCCTCCGTTTTTCTGCACTCTTTCCTGCCCCATTCTCCCCCCTGGATCTCCATGGGTTTCCTCCATTTTTCTGCACTCTTTCCTGCCCCATTCTCCCCCCTGGATCTCCATGGGTTTCCTCCGTTTTTCTGCACTCTTTCCTGCCCCATTCTCCCCTCTGGATCTCCATGGGTTTCCTCCGTTTTTCTGCACTCTTTCCTGCCCCATTCTCCCCCCTGGATCTCCATGGGTTTCCTCCGTTTTTCTCCACTCTTTCCTGCCCCATTCTCCCCTCTGGATCTCCATGGGTTTCCTCCGTTTTTCTCCACTCTTTCCTGCCCCATTCTCCCCTCTGGATCTCCATGGGTTTCCTCCGTTTTTCTCCACTCTTTCCTGCCCCATTCTCCCCTCTGGATCTCCATGGGTTTCCTCTGTTTTTCTCCACTCTTTCCTGCCCCATTCTCCCCTCTGGATCTCCATGGGTTTCCTCCGTTTTTCTGCACTCTTTCCTGCCCCATTCTCCCCTCTGGATCTCCATGGGTTTCCTCCGTTTTTCTGCACTCTTTCCTGCCCCATTCTCCCCGCTGGATCTCCATGGGTTTCCTCCGTTTTTCTGCACTCTTTCCTGCCCCATTCTCCCCTCTGGATCTCCACGGGTTTCCTCCGTTTTTCTGCACTCTTTCCTGCCCCATTCTCCCCTCTGGATCTCCATGGGTTTCCTCCGTTTTTCTGCACTCTTTCCTGCCCCATTCTCCCCTCTGGATCTCCATGGGTTTCCTTCATTTTTCTTCACTCTTTCCTGCCCCATTCTCCCCCCTGGATCTCCATGGGTTTCCTCCATTTTTCTCCACTCTTTCCTGCCCCATTCTCCCCTCTGGATCTCCATGGGTTTCCTTCGTTTTTCTGCACTCTTTCCTGCCCCATTCTCCCCTCTGGATCTCCATGGGTTTCCCTCCCCCCACTCCGTTCACCTCAGCTTCGTCTGCCGGCAGCTTTTTTTTTTAAAGCCTTAATGTTTTGGATTTTCCTAATCGGCTTGCACGCATTATTGGCTTTTCCATTGATTCCTATGGGAAACATTGTTTCATCTTACGAACTTTTCACCTTACGAACCTCGTCCTTGCACCAATTAAGTTTGTATCATGAGGTATTACTGTATTATAATATCTTAGATTCAAAACAGATGTCAAGCTTTTAATTCAGTTTGCTTTATTACTGAGAGTTAATGAGTTCATTCTTGTAGGCTGCAGGTAAGAGGAACTGGAATATGGATTTCTATGAGAGTTCAGATCTCATGCAAAAATTCTGTTTATAATGAAGCATTTTGCTTCCAATTAAAAATCAATTTTGTGCCCAGAACAATATTTTTCTCATAAACAACTTTAATTGATGGAACCTATCCTGTGAGGTTTGCAAGGGAACCATCTGAAACCAGTGCCAGGGTGGGGTGATGGGGGTGGGGGAGTAGAAGCAAGTCCTGTCACATAAACAGATTTTAGAAGTACAGGGAACAACAAATGATGGCTTAATAATCGTCCTCTTCCCCCTTCCCTCCTTCAATACTGGGCACAGGACAAAAATCTTGTAATGTTTATTCAGCTTTTTTTTTTTTAGTGTCTAGCAATAAAAACTCTGTACCAGTACAACACTGGATTCTGCTCAAAAATCATTGGGTTAAAGAATTATTTAATTAAAAGAATATTTAAATGCTTGCTATGTTTAAATTCTATTCCCTGAATTTTGGATTTCAGGTTACATAAACAAAAAAATTTCAAGAACTTGAAGTAATTTTGTCACATATTAGAACTTCTTTCAGAATTTGTTTTTTTGGGTTTGCCTTCAAAATATGGCCCCATGGATTCTAGTACCTGGTATGTGTCAACATTGAAGAAGGCCTGGTAATATTCAAACGTCCAGAAATTGGATTGCTTCTTCTGGAAGATCAAGAGCTGCAAGAATGAAAATGGAAATTACTGCTTTCTTCACGTCCAGGAAAGAAAGGGGATATACAGATAATCCTCAAGTTATTAATGTAATGGAGCCTGCTCATTCCATTCATAACCCAAGGATTCATAGGAGTGAATTGCGTAACTTGAATGCAATCACTCCTTCTTTTTGCCCACGCATTTGCATGGCTCATTAAGTGTATGTGAGGTATCTCAGGGTGGGGAAGGCCATGAGGGGCTAGCAATGAAACAGGCCACCTGCTTCAGTGCATGAAGGCCTCCTCCAATACCCTGAGATACCTCAATCTCTCTCCCCTGGAGTCCCCACAATTGCCCACTACCACCCCCATCCTGCCACACTGGGATATTTACCTTGTGAAGTTCTGTCTTCTCTCCAGTCTGTTTCTTTGCCTGCTCCCAGTGAGTGGCAAAAGCAGATGCCCTGCTCAGCTTCTCTGATTCAATGAGCCTGCTTGCCACTTCTGGAGTGGCAGGCAACCTCAGTGACTTTCCTCTAACAGCT
This sequence comes from Erythrolamprus reginae, assembly GCF_031021105.1. NCBI lineage: Eukaryota > Metazoa > Chordata > Lepidosauria > Squamata > Dipsadidae > Erythrolamprus > Erythrolamprus reginae. The sequence goes on along the minus strand of NC_091951.1, from coordinate 217,984,542 downwards.
TCAAACCTCCCATTAGCATGCAAAAACTTTTCATGCACTGACTGGAAACTTCTGGATGCCCTAATGTTGCAAGACTTCAGGCTCCCAGTCTCTGCAAAGGGGAATGGGTGCCTGAAGCTGCAAGAGATCGTGGCCCTCAGCTTTCAGCCTCTGACCAAAAAGTGTTTATGAGCATGTGGAGTGCCATTTCAACGAACTCCATAGGGCTTGAGAAGGCCTTTGCCAGAGAGAACGGAGCCCCCAGAGGGAGCACTCGTCTCCCTGGAGTTCTATCTCCCAATTTATGTCAAAATGTCCTGAGACTAAGTTCATGCAGCTTCCTCCATCTCCCAAAAACTCACCTCCGTTTTTTCCTCTTCTTCATCTAGCTCATATTCCTCATTGGAAGACATGTTTAGAGTTGTGTGGTTTTGTCTCTCACTAATACTAGGAGTAGTAGCATCAGCATTCCCAGCCAGCAAATCCATGGCTTCATTAAATTCTGCAGAGAAAATATCAATTCAATCCAATTGACTCAACTCAAACTTCAGTCCGGCATTCAAGGGCCACCTGTAAACTTAGGAAATTTTGCTAGTGCGTACTAAATTAAAAATGATTTTAAGTATTTGAGAAGCTTGTGATAAAAGACAGAAAAAGAATCTGAGCTTTTGCAGAGCTTTTCCCTTTTAAGGGAAAAAAGTAGGAAATTAGAAGATACTTCCTCAGAGATTGTTGGAGAAATCTTAGAAATGTCAATGATGCCCAAAGAAAAAAAACTCCACAGTTTGATTTTCTTCCTTTTGTCTAAATGTAAGATTTAGAAATTAAATTCCTCCCTCAAAAAATGTAACATTCCCAATGACCTTCCAACAAGAAATATCAATAGGGAAAGCCAGATTTACTCACTCATTTATTTATTTGGATGTATATGCCACTCAACTCTCAGAGGACTCTTAACCACATGATTACAACTGCAGTGACTAGTTTAACAACTGTGGCAAAAAGGCAAAACTCAACAACTGCCTTGCTTCACAATGGAAATTTTGGGCTCAATTGTGATTGCAAATTAAAGACTGTATTTATTAACTGGATGTTCTGGGATGTCAAGAGTGTTTCTAATGCAGACACAGTAAGATACATGGCATAATTGAGGCGTCTCATAAACAACGAAACCTAACCAAAGGAGAAACACTGCTTAACTTGGTGTCCATTTCTGCTTAAATGGTGAGAAAATACTCACCATGAAACCTGAGCTCATCTGAAGCAGCCATCATGAGGCCAGAGGACCTACAAAGGGAAAGAGATAGCTTTTCAGAGAAGACAGGACTATGGAAGGCAGCTCGGTGGATGGGGCCGAAGACGCCCTTCAGTTCTCTCTTCCTTCATCCACAGAAACGCTGAGTGTCTCTCAAGGGCTGCGGTCCCATGACACACCAGGCTTGCCCTCCCGTACTGAGGTGGAAGGATAAGAGGAGGATGTCGGGCGCCGCTTACCCGACTGCGGGAAGGCCCTCTGCAGATGCTCAGAGACGCCAAGGGCCGCACTCTAGCCACCTGTCACCAGTCGCTGGCCAAACCGTCTGTTTATTCCACGGCTCCACGGCGTTCGTAGGACTGCATCAACCTCCCTACGTGGAGGGGGGAGTGGGAGGGAAGGGAAGGAAGTCCCAGCCTACCGCCAAGCCACGGAAGGCCTATAGATGAAGAGAAAGATCCGGCGCCGCCCTCGAGTATTACCCGAGACTCCTCCTCTACCGGTTCTCTAGGACGCGGCCGCAGTTTCGTCACGGAGCATCTAGATTAACCTTCCCCTGCCCCAGCTATGGCCACTGGAAGCCGGGGAGGCGGGCCTTTCTTTAGGACTCCGAAGCCTTGACTTCCGCGACTGGTTATTTAGTGGCACAGTATCTTCGTGTTTATGAACATTTATAAGACAGCTGCGAATGTAAAACTGGCCCCTCTTGTCCCTTTTCCGACAGCCCCCAGCTGTGTCCCCACGGTCCTAAATGCCGGCGCAGAGACGCTAAAATAAGCTTTTGCCTTCGGGGAGGGACTACAGCAGCCAGCATGTGACACGCCGTCCTTTCCCTCCCAGCCCTGACTTCCTCTCGGTTCACAGTTTTGGCGGTCCGGTCGAGTTTGGCGTCCGGTCGCCTCTCAGGACGAGCGGACATGATGGGCCTTTCGAATCCCGGGGAGACGGGGGAGAAGAAGCCAAGTTTTGGGGGCCGCCTCCGCGCCGGCCGCCTAGGTAGCCGAGGCCGCTTTGCCTCTCGCAGGCTGGAGAGGGAGGTTGTTTTGAGTCGCGCCCGCCCCTTCCCCAAACTTCCTTCCCCGCTCTTAACGTGACCTTTTCTCTCTCCTCCTCAGCCTTGTGGTGGAAGAGTCTCCTGCACGACTATGCCGAAGCCTGCCGAGAAGTTGCTCAAGGCATCCGACAGCGGCCGGTGAAAGCAGGGCTCTACTTGTCGCTGCTGGCTGGAACGGTGAGCTGCAACCTCCGCAACCCCAGTGAAGCCTCCTTCGACTCCAGCCTCCTGGAAGCCTCGGGGACTCTCCTGCTCCTCTCGCCCTGGACGCGCAGCAGCAGCTCAGAAAAGCATACCCAGCGGCTGATGGTGCTCCGAAACCGAGGACAGCTGCGAGTCCAGAACCTCGTGTTTTTCTCCCTCCTCTACGAGGCGCGTTACGACGCCGGAGTAGACCTCTACCAAGCGCACTGCAAGTATCTAAAGCCGCGGTGGACTGATTTTCCCAGCCGTGTCCTCGATGTAGGCTTCTGGGGCCGCTGGTGGGTGTTGCACGCTAGAATGCAGAATTCAGACATTAACCATGAAGAGTTTCAGTACCTGCCAGACCATCTGAGGACCATTTCTTTCAATGACTTGCACTCAGAAACCAACGAGAAACTTTTTGATGAGAAGTACAAAGCTGTGATTCTGACAGAAGAGCAAATCCAAGAAGCTGACAGGGAGAATCAAGGGCAACTGCACTCTTAATTAAAGCAGTTTGGGTGAATGTAATATAATAATAGAAAACAAACCAAAGTACTTCAATTATTCATCTTTCTATTATTTTTTTCTAGGAATCAATTGTTCATTGCTGCATTCTTGATAGGTTTAAATGCAAGAATAAATGCTATCCAAAACTGAAGGGATGCTTGATGAGCAATTCTTAGTGTCGCCTAAAATGATTGAGAAATTGATAATAGTTACTCTTGGTAGTCATTTTTTCTATAAATGTGATGTGAAAATTTATGCAACTTGGAGGGAAAATAGATCAGTCCAACACCTTTCCTCAGATCTCATACAGTGTTTCCTGCCCATCTCACAATCTTCCCACATCACTAAAGGCAATAAGAAAAGTTCCATGCTATTTATTCCCTATCAGAAATGTTCAGTTTCACTTCAGTTTCTGTTTAAAATCTGCTAAAAGACAAGGCAATATGATTTCCAAATCCTAACACGTTTTTTCTTTACAAACCAGCACACACGCCTAAAAACTTATTGTAGAGTCTTTCATTTTGTTATATTTCAGTTATACTTACTGTAAAATTAAAGCTTAATAGTCTGCTTCATTTTCAAAAGATTTATTTCTATAAATCTGTTCCAAGATTTTTCTATGTATTTTTCTAAGACGTAAGTAACAGATTATCAAATTTCTGCAAATTCTTTGTAAATTTTTTATACAACACTGAATCATGTGAATATTGATGTTTTCTAAAACCCTGTTGGTCAGCAATCTGACAATTTTAATGATTGTCTGAAAGGAACATATGTTGAGATGACACAGTTATAGTTTAGGCTCAGCAGGCCTTGGAGGCCAAGGAAAGTTACACAGGAAACCCCAAACCAGGGGTGTTAAGCTCAAGGCCAAAGAACTGGATTCGCCCATGGGGTGCTTAGATCTGACATGGGGACTGCTCTGGGAACAGCAAAGGAGTGACCCATGGTGGCTCTGCCTGGGAAAAAGGAATTCGGCAGGTCCATTTTCGCTGGAGAGGTTTGCAGGAGGCCATCTCAGCCAGAAATGGAGCTCATAAGGGCCACATGTAGCCTTGCCAAGCTCCATTTTTGCAGGCCTTTGCAGCCAAAATGGAGCTTGGGAGTCAGTTTTTGCTGTACCACAGACACACTCAACAAGTGACATTGAGCTGGTCACAGCCCCCAGAAGATCAAACACAACCCTGATGCAGCCCTAAGCATGTGACCAAAACCAAGAAGGCATGCCTGACTTATTTTTATAATGTCTGTATTTCTATACCTTATCTGTTGCATGCCAGCTTCCTCATATGTAACCAAGCAAAAACAAAGAAATATCTGCCTCACGCTGTGTTCAGGCTTTCTCCATCTTAAGGAGGATCCTTCTTTATTCAGCTGAATAAACATGTTGGCTTAGCAAGACAAGCCTGGACACAGTCTTTTATTTTTTCACTGAGACACACCTATATAATAACCCCAGAGGGATTTCCAGAATGCAGAGGTTGCTGAAATTAGCAACTACTTCCCTTCCTAATTTGTGTGTACAAGTTTAAGATATTGGGGACTGTATCTCTTAGGACAACCTAATTAGCTGAGCTGTTTTCAGAACCAGCACAGTTCATTGATCTGCATTGCTTGATTTATGGTTTAAGTACAATTAAAAATACAAGTGGGGAAAATAATGCTATGATAGAAAATTAGTTTTAAGAGACTTGTTTGCTAAAATGAACTCAAAACATACATTATGAAAAATATTAAAGAAATGTGACATGGAATAACAACAGCCCCATTCCTCACTGTAAAATTGAAAAGTATTCTCTCAAGATTATATCATTAATATATGTGTATGGTTTAAAATTGGTTTGTCGGTATGCTGCTAGTTTTTTCTACTAGTTGGGAACTTATAGCATGAAAGTGATATTAAATAGGTGAGATACAATGACAACATAACATGGTATTTCTGTAATATAAGCTATTATATAATAAATGCAAGTAATCTAAAATTTTACAGTTTTTGAATTATAAATCACAGAGTATAATAATTTATTTCAAAATAGGAGAGTCAGTCTGGCATAGTGAAGGCATCAGGCAAGAAAACAGTATGAATCACAGATTAAATTATCTCATATATACTAGATAGTTTCATTAGAGAGTAATCCCAGATTAGATAGGAAGCCAGCTGAGTATCATTGGGCCTTCAATAGCAATAGCACTTGAATTTAGGTACTGCTTGAACCCATCAGGATCAAAGTCCTGGCTGTGGGCACAGTTAGCCCTTCGTCTCTTCAGCCCTGGGAAGCAGTCAAGGGAAAAACACTTCCAAAATTTACCAAGAGACTGTTCCTGTTTGCCACCAGGAGTTAAAAACTGAGTCAAAAGCACACACAAAAATCCCCAAACCTAGTACAATTGCAAGACTTACATAATGAACCCAAAGTCTATTGTTCAAACATACATTATACAGACAGGCCGTCAGTTTAGGAAAGGCTGAACTAGGGCTACTTTTTACTTCCAAATAATTCATTGCTGACTTCTGGCCCTATCCAGAGATATTTTCTTGTAATTTTCCACAGCTTTATATAGACAAGTGGTGGGAGGGAAGAAACAGCAACACTTCTTGTAATAATTTATATATATATTGATAAATTGAATAATATTGTACGCCAATCTGTATTGCAGTAGAGTCAGATGCAATAGAGTTAGGTGGCCAGGTGGCATGCAGCAGCAACCAAAAAAGCCAAATGCAATCTTGGACTGCATTGATAGAAGAATAAAGAATCAAGATCATGTGAAATTCTAGTACCATTTTACAAAGCTTTAGTAAGACCACATTTGGAATATTGCATCCGGTTCTGGTCATCATAATATAAAAAAAGATTTTTGAAACTTTGGAAAGAGGGCAGAGAAGAACAGGAATGATTAGGAGGCTGGAGGCTAAAACATACAAAGAACGGTTATAGGAATTGAAAAGGACTAAGGGGAAACATGATAGCAGGGATTCAATATTTGAGGGGCTCCTTCCTACAAAGAAAAATATGGGTCAAATAAGAGAAGGCAAGACAAGAAATAATGAATGGAAATTAATCAAGGAGAGAAGCAACCTAGAACTAAGAAATTTCCTAATGATGAGAGCAATTCAACCAAAGGAATAGCTTGTCTTAGAAGTTGAGAGGGCTTCTTCATTGGAAACTTTCAAAAAGTAATTGGACAACTATTGCTCTAAAATATTATAGGGTCTTCCGTTTGAGCAGGGGTTTGAACTAGAAGACCTCCAAGATCCCTTTCAACTCTATTATTCTATATTCTAATAAATAAAGCATACCCACAAAGTGGCAGCAATCAGAAATGAGAAAAAGACAGCTGTAGTTACAGGCTTTTGTAGCCAGATGGCAGAAGCAGTTGCCAAGAAAAACTACACAGGTAGTAAGTAATCTGAAGAGTGGATTTCCTCCCTCCCCCCACTTGTCTATGCAAATCTCGAAAATTTCAGGAAAATGTCTGGCTAATACCAGAAGCCAACAATGAGCTATTTGGAAGTAAGAAGTGTCCCTAGCAAATATTTAAAAAATGTACTGAGATGGACAAACTTACAATAGAGCTAAGAGGACAAAAAAATTCAATTTACTATAATGCATGGAAAAAATGTTATCAATGGATTGAACATAGAAAACAAAAAAGGGGAAAATATAAACAAAAATATAAAATACTGTAAATATGTAATGTATTGATGTATCAATAAATCAATGCACAGATGACAATGTAAAATTGCTCAAAGATTTATTGTGATTTTAAAGATTTGAAAACAAATAAAGTATATTTCTTTTAAAAAAAGAAGGATCAATGAAAGTTCTATCCCGGCTATTGTATGCCAGCAAATCTGGAGAGTGACACAGTAGCAACAGATTGGAAGAAGTCAATTACATGTAATACCACAAAAAAGGTTAACAGAGTGTGCAGACTATTGTACAATCAATTTGATTGTGTGGATAACATCACACTTGGAACAAGTCATTGTCCTCATGAGAAATATATACAGAAGTCATGAAAACACAGAACAGTCAGAACATGATGAGAAATAATTGTTCCTGGTTGACAAAAAAGTGTGACTAAGCTGCATACTCTCCCCTTATTTAATTTATGCTGAATATATATTAATTGAATTGGAAGATTAGTGTTGCTTTAAAACTGGAGGAAGAAATGTGAATAAGCCAAACCGAAGATAGCCAAAAATGCAAAGGAAGTACACAATCTAATAAGAAGAAGCAAAGGAGCACAGGGAAAAACTGGAACAAAAATATAAAACATATAATTGAAATTATATTCATTCTTATTATTCAGTCTTATAATTGACAGCCACCAATAGTAAAGAAATAAGCAACAAACTAGCACTTAGTAGAGCAGCCAAGAAAGTCTTAGAAAAAGTATCGAAAAGCTGTGGTATGTCCATGCCTATTAAATTCATTTCGTAAACTCCTCAAAACCCACCTTTGTCATCAGGCATGGGGGAACTGAAATATCTCCCCTGGGCCTATACAATTTATACAATTTATGTATGGTATGCTTGTATGTATGTCTGCTTAATAATGGGTTTTTTAAAATATTTTAAATTGTAACTTATTAGATTTGTCATGAACTGTTTTTATTCTGTTGTGAGCCGCCCCGAGTCTACGGAAAGGGGTGGCATACAAATCTAATTAATAAATAAATGAAGGAAGAAAGAAAGAAAGAAAGAAAGAAAGAAAGAAAGACCTTGGAGGTCTTCTAGTCCAACCCCAGGTCAAGCAGGAGGCCCTATATCATTTCAGACAATGCCTGCCAGTCCACTGGTTAATTGTGCTAACTGTCAGGATATGTCTCCTTAGTTCTAAGTTGCTTCTCTCCTTGATTAGTTTCCATCCATTGCTTCCTATCCTGCCATCTCTTTTGGAAAATAGGTTGACCCCCTAATTTTTGTGGCAGTAAGTTTTCAAAGGTTTTAGTGAGGCCTTTCTGATCATTTTATTTCCATAGCTGGATTTCATCTGATGTGCTTAATACCTGCATAACAAACTATTTTTAAAAGCCCAGGAATAGAATTAAAATAGAATAGGCAAATATTTCACATTGTATATTTACTATACAGCATAGCTGTAGAGACTTCTTTATGTCTGGTATGTTTCTGATTTATTTCTTCCAATAGATTGAATTTTATAGCATTACATAATTTCACATTTGAGAGGTTTAGCAAATGGAAAGACTTCGGTGTATGTGTTTTAGGTACGTATTTGATCACAACAAAAATCTGTTAAAACTTGAACTTAAAATAAATTGGTGCCAGAAAACAGGCACATTTGCCCTCCAACTTCCTTATGAATTGGATTTCCTATAGCCTCTTCCACAATCACTGTTCAAAATCATCATATATATTAGCATTTATATGCTTTGGAATGCCATGCATACATTATCTTGGTAATCTTTATAAAGAAGCCTGAAAGGTATTTTCTCCCTACTTGGGTGAAAATGAGACAGAACAGGATAGCCATTCTAATTGTCCCTGAAGTGATATCTCCAAACATTAAGCCTTAAGCTTTGCAGTTTCTCATGCAAAAATTTTTCCTCTACTGCCTCAGGTCAGGAAAATGTCAAAGAAATCACCCCTGGCTGCATTAAGGAAACTGACTCTTGTTGAGACTGACCATTCATTCAATCAACATCCTCCATCCTAGGCTTCCTGAAAGAGCAGACATAGCATGGGGCGCCAAAGCCCCAGGCTACCTCAAAATGAAATGCAAAATTGCCTCTTCCCTAAAACTAGTTGCAAAAGGGGATGGGGTTTTTTTTCCTGCCCAATCTCTTGCATATCATGGGTAAAAAACCTCCATAAAATTCTCCACCTCTTTCTTTGGCCTACACATACTAACAGAGACAAGAATAATGCATAGTTAGAACCACTTACATTGCTGGGGTTTAGGTTATTGCTTTCCCAAGTTGCATTCCTTCCTTCCTCTCTCTCTCTTCCCCCCTCTCACTTCTGTAGAAAACTATGGTGAAATCCAGCGACTGTGATTTGGAAGTCATTGAATTTTTGTGGGGTGCAGTCTTGAGGGGATTTCAGGGTCCATAAATAGCAGAGAAGCTGTGTGAAGCTTGCCTACTACCCTTTGCAACAAGAGGATGAGCAATAAAAAACAATTATCTTTATAATTTATTATATAATAAATTATATATAATATTATATAATATATAAGAGGTAACTATATGGGAACTGCCTTTAAGTTTATTGTATGTTATATTCACACACACACATACACAAAACTTTCTCTGAAAATGTGACTGGCCTTACAAGTTAATTTCTCCTAATGTTATCAACTGTGAGAGAGTTTACCTGAGACAAGAGCAAGTAGCTCAAAGCCTCCACTTAAGACCAGTAACTATAGATTGGTGTTGCTTTCATTCCGGAGTGCAAAAGAGTGCACATATGGTATAGCAGTGTTTCCTTCTCCCGTTTCACAGAATAGCAGCAGGCTGAAGTAAGGTGATCTGACTCCAAACCTTCAATATTTGATTTTACCCTGCCTTTATTACTATAGAAGTAATTCAAATTGGCAAACATACACAGTTTTTTCCCCCAGTTTTTCCAACAACTCTTTGAGGTGATTTGGGCTGAAAGAGAGTGACAGGCCCAAGATCATCCAGCTGCTTCCCTACCTAAGGTGGGACTGGAACTCACACTCTCCTGGTTTCGGGACCTGCACCTTAACCACTGCTGAATTTGGACTTAAAAACTGCCTCTTCTGTAGGCTAGGCTACACTACATTATACTAATGTGACACCATGGCTGAGCTGAAGAAGTTAAAAAATTCAGTTGCAAGCAACCTTGGATTATTTTGATTAAATAAATCAATTTCAATCTGATTTCCAGTCAGTCTTAGAAATGGAAAATAACAAACTTGGATCAGGAAATAAATGGTTTGAGTGGAGCGCTATAATTTTATATTGAAAAGTATTACTTCTTAGTAGCTTCCAGCACTATCAACCACGGCACCCATCTTGTTGAACAGGCTTTAAAGTATGTTATGAGAGCTCCAATAATTTCTGAAGAAACCAAAGCAAGAAAACAGCACAGTGGATGGATTTAGATTTCACTTGTAGCTTTTGAAATACCTTGGGCCTTTTATTTTGTCCAGTTTTCACTTACTTAAAATGTGTTTAGAAAATTTATATGATGGTCCAATTCACTCTCAGCATTTGTTTGTTTTAACCATGTAGTCGCTGTAGACAAACTTGTGAAAAAAAGTGAGTTGATTTGAGGAAATTAAAAGATTTGAGTTGAAAACAGAGTTGAGGAAAGCTATGATCAATTTTGTTATAGATTTTACAACTCACTCTAAACTCTGGGCAGATTACAATAATCCAAGAATACACGAACTCATATCTCCCCTAAAATGAATATCTGTGACAGCCAATTACAGCTAAAAGCTTAGTAGAGGAAGATCATTTGATCATATAAGGGCAGATGTACTGCAAAAATTCCAAGTATTTGGGCCACATCAGAAAAGGTCAGGTTACAGTATTAAGAGCTAGATGAATGTAGTATTTTAAAAAGTGTGGTCTTTGACAAGTAAAATTAACTAAGATATTGGGCTTGGATTTGGTGGCCTAAGAAATGATAAATTTGGAATTAATCTCTCTCGGTGCCAACTTTATTACAGAATGCATCCGCCCAGATGATTGTTTGTACAGATACTTACTGGTATATATTTCATCTATTATGTATCAAATAAATTGGCTGTATAGGGTGCTTTGGTCCTGATGATCTGACTTTTAATTTTTTTAAAGTACATTCATACCCCATATTGCTGCAATCAAAGCTCTTTTTTTGCTTTCCATGCTTTTTGTATCCTGAATAGCATAATGTATGGGAAATAAACTAAGCAGGTAAAAACTTGGTGATAATTGATGGGGAAGGGATGAACAACTTTATTTTTATGTCAAGTAACTATTGGAATTATAAATGCTGGAGCAAAACAAAAGAGGGCAATCTGTTACAACAGGCAGAAAGATAATAAACTGCTAGAGAAGAAAGTGATAAGAATAGCATATTTGTCATGCAGGCAGTGATTGTTTCTACCTATGAAATTCTTCCTTCCCTATAGTGAAATCAGTGTGCAGTTCAAATTATTACTGTGCACTCTTATTTCTCTCACTTTCATGGATCATCCTTAGACAAAGGAAATGTGCTGGTGCAAATAGAAATTGATAAGTTTATTCCATCTTTATCAGTAAGATTCCCTTTTTGCAACTTTGACCAAAAAATAATTCAAAACTTTCTTCTGATTGTTTTCTAGCTAGTTTTTCAAGAGTAATGAAGGTGGGGGATGGAGAATTCTCCACTCAATCTGTTTTAATACTTTTTAAATAGTGATGTCAATATTATCTTGCTACTGAGTAGGCTTTTACAAGATTCCACTGGGACAATCAAGGTTTGTTGGTATTGTCTTGGGTCTGCCCATCTGTACTGACTAGCATTCATAAAGACTTGGGAGGAAGTAGCATCATTTCGCTTAAAAAATTGGTTCTGTTGTCATTTCCTGACCATCATTCCTATGTTTCACCATTTTTATTCAAATACTTTCAAGTTTCAAAAATGACCAGTCCAAAATTTATTCCTTTTCATAATGTTGATGTGACAATAGGAATCATTAAATACAATTATTCTTCTGTTCAGCCAATCCAATAAAAAGGTAGAATGGAGTTGAAGTTGTGATTGCTGCAATTACACAATTTAAATTCTAGCAGACAAAAATCCCTTAAATTGAGGGAACATGTTAAATTTCTGCATATTGCTTAACTTTAAAATGAAGCGTAATCATGTTTTAAAGGATTAGCAACTAAAGAAAAGCAACACTTCAAATATAGGCACAGATTTTCAAAAGCATAGTTATTGAAAAAAAATGTGGCCATTATTTCATCAAAATGAAGAGAAAGTTTCACTAGTGCAATGATTGGTTGACCTGGCCCAGAGTCCAGGCTCTAGAGCTGGGGTTGAGGAAATCATTTAGAAATTGAAGGCAAGTAGCACACCAGCTTTTGCCACTAGCCTGCATTATTTTCTTTTGAAAAAGCATTTAATGGGTAAGTTATGGTTCCCAGAGCTTTAATATGGCTACAGATTTTTTTTATTAAAAATGTCCTTATGTAGATTTATTCACCTCAATTGCTTTTGGACAGTGTTGGTCTTCAATAACTATGTGTAGCCAACACATTTCTTGAGGTTCTATGCCCAGTCCACCAAGATTATTATGGGACTCTACTGTTGGAAAGTCCATTTGACACTGAGGCATTGATAGACCTTCTCTAGAACAGCATTTTTACTCTATTTAGAAACTCCTCAGAGATGCTATAAAATTTACTTTTAAAATAAATGATAATGAAATGTCCAGGAAGATTCTTGTTTGAAACTGAAAACAAATTTGGAATCAAAAATAAAATCACTTTCTCCATTTTCACATGCATGATCCTGATTTTGGCAAGTCACAATTCAGCTTGATGCTTGGAGGATAGCTATTGAGGCCCAGAAAATTATTACAGTAATTATAGTTGAAGTCCTAAACAGAACATTTATCAGCTGCATACCAGAAAAAAACACCCAAAGTCCAGGACACAGAATAAATGAAATCCAATTTCAGCTGAATATTAGGTTGCTTTTTGTAATGACATCTTTCACTCCACTGGCAATTTTCAGAGAGGTTGGACAGCTACCAGCCCAGAATACTTTAGAGTTCACACTGAGCAAAGGATTGATAATCTGTGCTGCTAGTGCCAATAAAAACAACAGTAGTTTCACAGTGGAAAAGGGCAATGGTGGGACTTCCTTTCCTGTATATGTGAATAGTGTATCAGATTCAGTGGTTCCTTCTAAGTCAGTAAAATATGTACAATAAATGAAGCTCAAGAACAGAACCCATTAGTTAGGTTTCATGCTTTTTACTATAACCCTGTAGCATAAATCCCTTAAAGTATATAAATTGAAAAACTAGTGATAACAGAGCAAAATGCTGCAGATTAACAAAATGTTTTGTGAACTCTTCTGGTAACAAACAATTAAAAACAACACTTAAGAATTCAAAAAACTGTTACTTCCCTCAGTCCCCACCCCAATTTGTATGCTTATAACTTTTTATTCTGAAAAGTTGCCAGCAATAGATTTCTAACTTTCAGGCTTTTTGGTTGTTAACTTAAGGAACTGAAAAATTATTAAGTACAACTAATCAGAAATAAAACCTAGAGTATCATAGGAAAGAAATACCCTTCTGCCAACTACAACAAATACTCTTTCTACATGAATCACTCATACAAATATATTTTTGCACAGCAAAAAGAACTAGAATATAGAAACTTCTCTCAATTGGCTAGCAATAATATCTATTGCATTCTAATGACGATGCCAGATTCTTGATAATTCTCTAAGCAACTAATATTTGTTTAAAGAAGAAACAAACAAAAATATCAGCTCTTGATCTGATGAGTTACATAGGTTATTAAGAGGTTATTAACAAGTAAATAGGAAATGACTCACAGTTCAGCCAGAATGATTTTTGTCTTTAAGGTGAGACAAGGTAGTAAGTGGAATGGAAAACCTATCAAAAGGCATTTTTCTCCCTTTCTTAGAATTGCTACACTGACTTTTCTGACAATAAACATTCAATGATAATTATCTCTTCATTCTGTGAATCTTGTACATAAAAGAAAATTCCCTACTATGTTGATTCCTGGATTTTAATTGTTAATGCTATTAAAAATCTCAAAATTGTCCAGATGCAAAATGATCTTGATTTGTTGAAAAACTCAATGCATCTGTATAAGGACATCAAGACAAAGGAACGTGTTGATAAATCAGAGCCTCTTCCCAACTGTACTTGTATCTGAACTCCAACTAAAATATTTATAAATTGGCATTAAGGGAGCGGGAGTGGGAACTAAAGGCAAGCCATGCACAGAACTAATAACTCTGCTGTTTCCTGAATTCTCATTTCCTGAATGAGAACTACCTTCCATATTCAATCTCTTCCTAGAGACCAGCTAGGAGAGAGGTAATTAAAGTCAAATTCCAAATCACTCACTCACACACAAACATAAACTGTTGTCTATGCAAAAGCCTTGCTTTTGAAAAGTGCCACGATCCCTTTGCTATAGGGAACGGGAAGAGGTGAGACTTTTTGCAAAATAAAGAAGACTACAAAAGCAAGAAGCTTAGGAGTTACAGTTGCTCCGTGGTCCTTGAGTTTGTAGAGGACCTGGATAGTGCTGGGGGACAGGGGATCCTGGTAATGCAGCACAAGATGCATTTTGGAAGGTGTATCCATCTTCCATCTTCATGGTGGTATACTCCACGCTTGCAGAGAAGCCAGGATAAAAATTCATCTTTTGGTGGTTGATATAGTTGATTGTTTGTGGACTGTAACAGGCCCCACCAGCTTTTCCAAAGAAGCTCCCATCCTCACCAACTGGATAAAAATTCTGAGGACTACAGTAAACTTGGTGGTGGTCACTATTATAATTTTGGTTACTGCTATAGTTTTGATTGCCAGTGTAGTTCTCATGCACAGCAGCCAGTGAATGGAAGTTCCTGGTCTCACCAATACTGTAACTTTCAGGATAGCTTGGGTTTATGTCCAAATAACTATTCTGTAAAAAAAACAAGAGTTGTACTTTGCATTAAGGCACTTTTTGTTCAAAAATCCCCATATTCATTAGCCCTGAGTTCTTAAACAATAGGGATTAAAAACAGAAGAAGGTGCATTGTAATCAATCATCATTCTAGATCAAAAGCATTCCCTCTATCCAGTCATATTCTAAGTTTTATGGCAGAAGCATTTTTCCAGTTTGAGTTGAAAATGCAAGGCTTTGAGATCTTTCACATGCAAAACATACGCTTCACCGGTCAGCTATGATTTCAAGCGCCATCAGGCTACAATACCTACAATAAGGAATGAGCATCTTTTTAATGGGTGTTAAAGAGTAGGTTACCTGAGTCTGGCACATTCCTTTTCTCATCCACAGAGTTTCTTTCTGAGTTCGCTTAAACTTCATCCGTTGATTCTGAAACCATGTTTTTACCTGGAATGTGGTGAAAAGATAGGGTATCATTTGCCATTGTCCTTTTCTGGACACAAAGTCTCCAGTGGCCTTGGCTCTTGGAATACAGTAATATATTCTATCACATTTCTAGTTACTACAGAAGTATTTAAAATATGAGCTTAGAGAACACATAAATCAAGAATTTGCTTCCACTTGTTAAAACCTTAGCACTTATTGAAAATAGTAAAGGACAATGCTTCTTTTTACAAGACAAAATTAAATTGTAGAATGTACCACAATTTAATGTGGTAATAGGTTTCTGGTTTAGATGTTTTAAAAGGAGGCTGGATAAAATTCACAGCTAGAGTCTTGCTGGCTCTTAATTATCTTAGGAACCCTTATCCTTAGGAATTTCAGGCAATCTTAAGAACCAGATTCTAAAGAAAAACATGAAAAAGAATTACTACTCTCCTCTCAGAACATGTGATCTTCCCTTAAGGCAATGGTTCCCAACTGTCTGGGCACCAGGAACCGGTTCCATGGAGAGAGGTTTTTCCATGGACCAGAGGAGGTGTGGTTTCACAAGCTTCCTGCATCCCGTGGAGCCCAGTTTCGGGCATGCCACGGACCGGTGCTGGTCTATGGACCAGGGGTTGGGGAACCCTGTCCTAAGGCACCTGGCTGTCTAACAATGAGAAAGCACAGCTAGTAAATTTAGACATGTTTCCAATTCTTGTCATCATCTAATAAGAGGGGGGGGGAAATACTGGACAGGCTTATACAATGCATTTGGATGATTTTGTTATTTGCTGCTCAGGAAACCAATAGTCATTACCTACAACTAGATAGGGCCCAGTAGGTGGCAGCTGGCTTGAAGGAGCCCCAAGCTTTGCAGAAATAAAATTAGGAAAAACTGTTCAGAGGACTCAAAACTATTTGAGACTCTATCATTCTCATTTTAAAAATTCACACTATTGAAAAATGCAGTTTAGATGTAGCTATAAAAGGAAAAGAAAGCACATATGCTCA